>NC_133387.1:69604518-70861602 GCF_047511655.1 Castor canadensis | reverse complement strand
CAACGAGCTCCTCTTTTTCTGTGTGCTTCAGTTACATTATTACTTCAATGATCTTTGTTGAATAACTTGAGTTAGAAACTCTATTAGTTTATGATTGAAACCATAATAAATTACTTCAGATTTGGGGGCTTAGAGCAATACACATTTATCTTCTCAAGTTATATAGGTCAGAAGTCTAGGTGTCTTAGCTTGCTCTTTGCTCTTAAAATTACAGTTCACAAAATCAATGTGTCAGCATGGCTGTATTTCTTCCAGAATCTCTGGCGTGAATCTGCCTCCAAGCTCATTTAGTTTATTGTCACAATTTATTTCCATATAGTTGGAAGACTAGGGTACCCTTTTCCTTTTTGGCTATTGGTCAGGAGTCATTTTCATCTTTTAAGTGCCTCTATTATTCTTTGGGATGTGGCCTCCATATTCAAAGTCAGCTGTAGTGAATTGAGTCTTATTTATGTTTCAAATCTCCCTAAGCCCCTTCTGGATGACACTTCTGTGTTCCTCTTCTGCTGTAAGTGGCTCGTGTAATTTCACTGGGTTTTTCTGAATATCCATTGTCTCTTAAAATCAACTGATTAGTACCCTTAACGCCATCTTCAAAGTCTTTACATCAGTGCCTAGATTATTCTTTCACAGAATAAGGAGGAACAGATATCTGTGTATGGGAGATTTCTAGAATTCTGACCATTACAGCTATGTATATTTCTAACTAAACACTCAACATGAATCAAACATTTTCAGTTATTAATAGACTATTTCTACTTGAGTATTCCTCCAAATGTTGCTAAATCTAAGCCAAAATGTGTTGTTGTTTCTAACAGACAAGCATTTTCCAATAATAATGGAGTCATGACCTTCTCTTGAGATGGCCTAGACACTGATGATTAATTTAATGTAGACAACACATATTAAATTGTTTCTTTGAAATAAGTACTAGTTTACAGCTCAGGATAAGACAGTTAACATCCTGGGAAGTCCCACTTCTTGTGCCAGTCACAATCAATTGAAGGGAAGAAATGGTATAAACTGTGATAAAATCCCGACAAATAAGACAACTTACATACGGATTTCAGGGTATGACAGCAGAGACTGGATTTTACTTGCTGTGTAATGAGAAATAACTGGGTGGTTACCAAAAGGAATATGTGGATGAAGAATAAAGCATGTGAGGATATGTTGAAGACTGACTATAGATTCCCAGAAAAATTGATTGTGATTTGAAGTACTGACATACCAAGATGACAAAGAAAAGGAAACCCTTGGTTATGACAAGCGGTTACTAGGTTAATGGTATTATCTCAGAGCCCAGAATCTAATCCTCTGTTCGAACACAGTGAAATGAAGACTTCACTGAAGGCAATGACACTAAATTGTGGCTGATTAAAATTATTTAATAAGTGTAAGAATCTTTGTAAATGCTACAATATACCCCACCCAGCACAATAATAATAATAATAAATAAAATGCACAATATTGCTGAAACCACAAATGAACAAAACAAACAGACAATAAAAATAAATAAAAATTTAAAAGAAAACTGAAAAAAAAGAAAAAAATAAAATCACAATTCTAGCTTATTAATTCGTCATTATAAATAAGGAACCAAAGAATAATGAAGAAATGTTCATATGTAGGGAAAATAAAACCAAGGTAAAAATTTAGAAACTTACAGAGTAGAGAGCAAATAACAGGTATAAATGGCCTTAAAAATACTTATGTGGCGGCTTGATATTTTTAAATGACTAAACATGATATGCTATTAATTTCCCTTTATATAATCAAAATTAAGTGAGCAAAGTGAAACACTAAGAGATATTAAGGCATTAGAGTAATGGTAGGAAATAGGTGAAATCACAGTACCATGAACAACCAACAGTGATGTGAGTAGTTATTGAAGTAGAAAATAAGGGCTAGTCAAAATTGCAATTGTTTGACAAATATCACCCTTTTCATATATAGATATAAAATATACATGGTTGGTAATTTTTTTCAGGTTTCACTTCAAATGTTTGCTTTCTTGTGTATTTTATTAATGTCACAATTGAGTGACTTTGCCCAATCTTAGCAGTCGGAAATAAAGTAGAAGTTAAACATGTGTGAGTTAAATTTAGGTTAAGTGCATGTGATCACCAAGCTGAGACTCAGCTTCCCTTGAGTCAAACTAGCATGCCCTCTAAGGTGAGAATTGTGGAGGACCTGGTAAGATCTTCCAAAGTTCTTTTTTCTTTTTTTTTTAATTCATTTAATCATATGTGCATACATTGTTTAGGCCATTTCTCCTCCCTACCACCCACCCTCTCCCTTTACCCCCACCCCTCTTTGCTTCCAGGCAGAATCTGTTCTGCCATATCTCTAATTTTGTTGAAGAGAAAGTATAAGCAATACTAAGTTGAGATAAGGATAGCTACACAGAGAGATTCCTAGCATTGCTTCCATGTACAAATGTGTTACATCCCAGGCTGATTCATCTCTAACTGACCTTTTCACTAGTTCCTGATCCCCTTCTCATATGTCGCTTTAAGGTTTCTGTATTAGTTCCTCTGCAGTGGGGACATCAAATACTATCATGTTTTGGGTTTCTTACCTATCCCCACACCTCTCATGTGTGCTCTCCCCTTATCATGTGACCCGAGTTTGACCACATTGCTGTATTTTCTGAAGATCTAAAGCCCACATATGAGGGAGAACATACGATTTTTGTCTTCTGATCCTGGCTAACCTCGCTCAGAATGATGTTCTCCAGTTCCATCCATTTACTTGCAAATGATAAGATTTCATTGTTCTTCATGGCGGAGTAGAATTGCATTGTGTATAAATGCTACATTTTCTTAATCCATTCGTCAGCAGTGGGGCTTCTTGGCTGTTTGCATAACTTGGCTATTGTGAATAGTACTGCAATAAACATGGGTGTGCAAGTGCCTCTGGAGTAACCTGTGTCGCATTCCTTTGGGTATATCCCCAGGAGTGGGACTGCTGCATTTTATGGCAGATCTCTCTTTAGATTTTTAAGAAGTCTCCATATTTTTTTCCAGAGTGGTTGCACTAGCAACAATCAGCAGTGTAAGAGGGTTCCTTTTTCCCCACATCCTCACCAACATCTGTTTTCGATGGTGTTTTTGATGATGGCTATTCTAACAGGGGTGAGGTGGAATCTTAGTGTGGTTTTGATTTGCATTTCCTTTATGGCTAGAGTTGGTGAGCATTTTTTCATGTGTTTTTTGACCATTTGAATTTCTTCTTTTGAGAAAGTTCTGTTTAGTTCACTTGCCCATTTCTTTATTGGTTCATTGATTTGGGGAGAGTTTAGTTTTTTAAGTTCCCTGTGTATTCTAGTTATCAGTCCTTTGTCTGATGTATAGCTGGCAAATAATTTCTCCCACTCTGTGGGCGGTCTCTTTAGTTTAGAAACTACTTCTTTTGTTGTGCAGAAGCTTTTTAGTTTTATTAAGTGCCAATTGTCCATCCTTTCTATTAGTTGCTGAGCTGCTGGAGTTCTATTGAGGAAGTCTTTCCCTATACCTATTGCTTCCAGAGTATTCCCTGCTCTTTCCTGTACTAACTTCAGAGTTTTGAGTCTGATATTAAGGTCCTTGATTCATTTTCAGTTGATACTAGTACAGGGTGATAAACATGGATTTAGTTTCAGTTTTTTGCAAACATATAACCACTTTTCCCAATAACATTTGTTGAAGAGGCTGTCTTTTCTCCATCATATATTTTTGCAACTTTGTCAAAAATAGTGTGGGCATAGCTGTGTGGATTCATATCCAGTCTTCTATTCTGTTCCACTGGTCTTCATGTCTGTTTTTTGTGCCAGTACCAAGCTGTTTTTATTGCTATTGCTTTGTAACATAGTTTGAAGTCGGGTATTGTGCTACCTCTAGCATTGCTCTTTTTGCTGAGCATTGCCTTGGCTATTCACGGTCTCTTGTGTTTTCAAGTGAATTTTAGGGTAGATTTTTCAATCTCTGTGACGAAAGTCATTGGGATTTTGATGGGAATTGCATTAAACATGTAGATTGCTTTTGGTAGTATAGACATTTTTACTATGTTGATTATACCAATCCACGAGCATGTAAGATCTTTCCATCTTCTGTAGTCTTCCTTGATTTCTTTCTTCAGGGGTTTGTAGTTCTCCTTGTAGGGGTCATTCACATCCTTTATTAAGTTTACTCCTAGCTATTTGATTTTTTTGAGGTTATTGTAAATGGAATGGTTTCCATATATTCTTTCTCAGTTTGTTCATTATTGGTGTATAGAAAAACTAATGATTTCTGTAAGTTGATTTTTTATCCTGCCACCTTGCTGTAGCTGTTTATAGTGTCTAGGAGTTTTGGGGTAGAGTATTTTGGGTCTTTACAGTATAGGATCATATCATCTGCAAATAGGGATATTTTGACAGTTTCTTTACCCATTTATATTCCTTTTATTTCTTCTTGCCTAATTGGTCTGGCTAGGAATTCGAGGACTATGTTGAATAGAAGTGGGGATAGTGGGCATCCTTGGCTTGATCCTGATTTTAGGGGGAATGGTTTCAGTTTTTCACCATTAAGTATGATGTTGGCTGCAGGTTTGTCATATATAGCTTTTATAGTGTTGAGGTACTTTCTTTCTAGTCCTAGTTTTCCTAGAGCTTTTATCATGAAGTGGTATTGGATCTTGTCAAAGGCTTTTTCTGCATCTACTGAGATGATCAAGTGGTTTTTGTCTTTGCTTCTATTTATGTGCTGTATTACATTTATAGATTTGCATATGTTGAACCACCCCTGCATCCCTGGGATGAAGTTGACTTGGTCATGGTGAATGATCTTTCTGATGTGTTGTTGGATTCAGTTTGCCATTATTTTATTGAGGATTTTTGCATTGATGTTCATTAAGGAGATTGGCCTATAGTTCTCCTTTTTGGAGGTGTTTTTGTCTGGTTTTGGGATGAGTGTAATACTGGCTTCATAAAATGAGTTAGGCAATTCTCTTTCCCTTTCTATTTCATGGAACAGTTTAAGGAGGGTTGGTATCAGTTCTTCTTTAAAGGTCCGATAGAATTCAGCAGAGAATCCATCAGGTCCTGGATGTTTCTTTTTTGGGAGACTTTTTAGTCCTGCTTCAATTTCATTTTGTATTATAGATCTATTCAAGTGATTAATGTCCACTTGGTTCAATTTTGAATGGTCATAAGTATCTAGAAATCCGTCCATTTCTTCAAGATTTTCAAATTTATTAGAATATAGGTTCTCAAAGTAATCTCTGATGATTTCCTAGATTTCTGTGGTGTTTTTTGTTATCTCCTCTTTTGCATTTCTGATTTTACTGATCTGGGTTTTTTTCTCTCCTCATTTTAGTCAGGTTTGCCAGGGGTCTATCAATCTTATTTATTTTTTCAAAGAACCAGCTTTTTGTTTCATTGATTCTTTGTATTTTTTTTTGTTTCTATTTCATTGATTTCAGCCCTTATTTTTTATTTCTCTTCTTCTGTTTGTTTTGGGATTTGGTTCTTGTTTTTCTAGGAGTTTGAGATGTAGCATTAGGTCATTAATTTGAGATCTTTCTGTCCTTTTAATATATACACACATGGCTATAAACTTTCCTCTCAGGACTGCCTTTGCTATGTCCCCTACATTCTGGTAGGTCGTGTTTTCATTTTCATTAACTTCCAGGAAATTTTTAATTTCCTCTTTTATTTCATAGATGACCCATTCATCATTGAGCAATGTGTTGTTCAGCTTCCAACTGTTTGCATGTTTTTTACTATTGTTTTTGTTGTTGAGTTCTAGTTTTAATGCATTGTGATCAGATAGAATGCATGGTATTATTTCTGTTTTCTTATATTTGTTGAGGCTTGCTTTGTGCTCTAAGATATGATCAATTTTGGAGAAATCTCCATGGGTTGCTGAGAAGAATGTATATTGTGCAAAAGTTGGATGAAATATTCTGTAAACATCAGCTAGGTCCATTTGCTCTATGGTATGATTTAGATCTAGGATTTCTTTATTGATTTTTTTGTTTGAATGACCTAGTTATTGGTGATAGGGGCTGTTAAAGTCCCCCACTACCACTCTGTTGGAGTTTTTATATGTTTAATGAAATTGGGTGCATTGATGTTGGGTGCATATAGGTTGATAATTATTATTTCCTTTGTGTGTATTTCCCCTTTTATTAGTATGGAATGTCCTTTTATCTTGTTTGATCAATGTAGGTTTGAAGTCTACTTTGTCCGAATTGCTGCTCCTGCTTGTTTGCAGGGGCTATTGGCTTGGTAAATCTTCTAGCATTTCACTCTAAACCACTGATTGTTTCTGTCCATGAGATGGGTCTCCTGTAAGCAACAGATTGTTGGATCTTCCTTTTTATTCCTTTGCCAAACAGTGTCTTTTGATGGGGGAATTAAGTTGTTAACATTCAGTGTTAGTATTGGTAGGTATTTGGTGATTCCTGTCATTTAGTTGTCTTTGTTGTTTAAGGGTTTGATTGTGTTTAGCTAAATCAATGTTACACTGTACTTTCTTACCTTTTTTTCTCCTGTGGTTTGGTACTGCTTGTCCTTTCATGGTTTTGTATGCTTTCATTTTCTGTGTGCAGGATTCTTTGAAGAATCTTTTGTGGTGGTGGCTTGGTGATCATATATTGTTTTAGCTTCTGCTTATCATGGAAGACTTTTATTGCTCCATCTATTTTGAATGATAGTTTTTCTGGGTAGAGTATCCTAGGGTTGAAGTTATTTTCATTCATTGCCCAGAATACCTCACTCTATGCCCTTTTGGTTATAATGTTTCCATTAAGAAATTTGCTGTGATTTTGGTGGGTTTACCTTTGTATGTTATTTGTTGTTTCTCTCTTACAGCCTTCAATACTCTTTCTCTATTCTCTGTGCTTGTTGTTTTAATGATGATATGTAGTGGGGTAGTTCTATTTTGGTCATGTCTGCTTAGTGTTCTGGTGGCTTCCTGTAGCTGAATGGGCATAGTTTTCTCTGGATTTGGGAAATTTTCTGTTATTATTTTTTTAAATATATTATGAACTCCTTTTTGTTGCACCTCTTCTCCTTCTTCAGTGCCCATGATTCTCAGGGAATGATAATTAGTTCTTGCATATTCCTTTCACAGGTTTTGAGTTGTCTGAGTAATAGTACCTCAGTTTTTCCTTTAATTTCCATTTCATCTTCAAGATCTGAAATTCTATCTTCTGCTTGTTGTAGTCTGCTGGAGTGTCCTTCCATTGTGTTTTGTATTTCTGTTTCATTTATTTTTCTGAGGTTTTCCATATCATGGATCACTTCCTGCTTAATATTGTCAATTTTCATCCTTAATTCATTTATCTCTCTATTTATGGTGTTCTCTGTTTCACTTTGTATTTATTTAGGGCTCTTATGAGTTCACTTACTTGTTTTTGTGTCTGTTCATATTCTTTATTTTTCTATATTGTCTTGGAATTTCTTGAGTGCCTCCTGTACATTTTGGTTGACCTTGTCTAGTAATATGTCCATGAAATTCTCAGTGATTTCTTGTTTCATGGTGTTCTTGTGGGCTTTGTTGGGTTCCTTGGGATAGTCTATCTTTGTTTTGTTGGAACTTGGACTGGGCATCTGTTTTCTTCATTCCCTCTGATTCCTATACTAATTTATTTTTAGGGGGAGAATGGTTTCCATCCCTTTTTCATCTTCCCATCATTCCACTTGGTGCTGTTTCTGTCCCTGTTCTTCTGTGTAATTTAGTATTAGCTAACTTGCAATAGTAAAAGTTATGAAACCAAGAAAGAAAGAGAAAGAAGAAAAAGAAAGAAAGAAAGAAAAAAAGAAATAGCAAACCAAAGAAATCAATAGGGAGAAATGGTGTACTAACCAACTGTGAACAAGACAAGCATTTAGAGAGAAAGAGAAAAAAGGAAAAAAGAGACAAAAAACAAATTTCAAGTTCAGGAACAATGAAGTTTTAGTGTTAGTAGTTCTGGTGTTACTACTTCAGCATCCAGTCCTGGCATTGTTATTTAAGCAGTAGCTCTGTCATAGTCTGGCCAGGTGGTTGGGTCAGGAGACAGCTTTGTGAACTGCTATCTGCCCTATTTCAGTCTTTGGCTCATCTGCTGCCTACTGCCAGCCATCTACTTTTGCAGTCTCTGCTTACTGAAAGTTTGCACCAAGAGCTGGCTCTCCCCACTTCTCTGGTGGAAAGGTTTGCCAGACAGCTATTTTTGCAAGCTTTGTTTATTGAAAGTTCATGAGGAGAGCTGCCTCTTCCCACCTTCTCCAGTGAAGGGACTTGCCTGCCATCTACTTTGTTTACTGAAAGTTCTCATGGAGAGCAGCTTCTTGCACCTCACCCCTCCCCAGGTGTGCTCAAGGCCCCCTGCCCTCTCTGCTGCATGTCCTTTTCAGTTCTTTGTTTATTACTCAGTTTGTTTTTTTTTTTTTTGTGGGGCAAAGTTCAGTCTGTCCAGGGGGCTCTGTTGGTTTATCCTGGAGTGGCTGTAGGAATACCATGTGCTGCTTATTTGTTCACCTGTTGGTCTGTGTCTCCCAAGCAGGTTTGGAGCCAGCATCTGGTGGTGCGGAAGCCCTCCTGGTTTCTTGTTGTAATGTGGCATGGAGAAGCTTTGTGTGGGCTGGGGGTTTGGAGTGTCAGAGTTTTGCTTCTTCTTGGTGGTTTTTTTTTCTGCCAAATGTGGCTCCAGAATCTCAGCAAGATTTTTGATTTATGGAGTTCATGCTGTCTGCTTCCTCCCTCTAGTCACCATCTTGGATCCTCCTGTCTTCCAAAATTCTAAGTGCAAGCATTTACTGGGGAAATTGGTACTAAGAGATTGATAAAAGGAAACAATATCATCAAAGTGTAGCATATGCATGTATGAAAACTTCACAACGAAACCCCTTTGAACAAGTGATATATGCTAATAAAAAAGAAAAAGTATTTACTACTTGATGGCCCTTGTGAACAATCAGGAAAAAGTACTTGAAAGTCCAACTGAAAATTCTTTTGTTTGTGTGATAACTCAGTGGTATGATGGAGTTCATAGTTGATGCTCTTTACAAGTTGAATTAGTGTATAAGTGGTGTGTGTTTTCATGAAGTGTCTAAATTGTCTGGATGGTTTTGTTATAATCATGAGTTTTTTTCATAGACTGTTTTTCATGAATCAGTGTGACTATATTATTGTTATTTGGGATGCATTTGTATACCTATTTGTGTTCATAAAGACATTTACCAAATCAAGGGTATATAAGTAAAATGTATATATTAAATTATTTATTAGAAACCTCTTTATCATAAAAATCTATCTTCATAACTGCATTTACCTTTTAAGCCTTGAATATACAACATAATTATTGTATGATTTTTCTTATTTTCAGAAGATCTAGTGTAGTTAGTGATACCTAATAGAAGTTCAGTGTAGATTTGAGTATTTGTTAAAGAACATTTTTAACAGCTTTTCTATTTACATGGTAGTTGCACCAAGATAGAGCCAGAAATTAAAAGATGAGGATTATAGAAAAATAGTTTCTATATTTGGAAATTATTGGGGAACCCCTTTAATTAAATAAATAATTACCTACTCTAGGTGTCAATGAAAGTGGTATCTACATTTCTCTATAATGCAAAGGTTTCACCAAAATGTAATTATAGTGATGGCCTATCTTTGTTTGAAAATTAGGAGCCAAGCCTTAAACTACTGGAAAGAACATCAACTGTAAACATGCTAATCTATCCAAGAGAAAACATTTCTAAATGCTTACTATTGGAACAAAATCAAATTATATGTTAATGTTAATCTGAATTCATATTAATGGTTATTATGCAATGAAGAGAAAAATGATTTGATCTCTAAATATTGTATGTGATTTTCATTTGACATATTCTTTATATTATGCTCATTCATCAGAATTTATTAGCTTTACTTAAGGTATTATAGACAAGTTCATTTTAAGACAACATTGACCTTAATTAAGAAACTCTTGATCAGGTTCCTAGTTAATATTTGAGTCATCTTGACACTTTTATGCGTGGTTTCATTCTTTTTTTTCTATTTTGGCCTTTTAAAATAAGAGGGTCTTACTATGTAGCCAGGCTGCCTTGAACTTGAGTGCTCTAGAAAGGGGTGAATAGATTTGAAAGGAGAACATGTTTCTTTTATTTTTGTTATGGGTAAGTTTAAATTTCAGCATTCAATTAATTGATCAAACACCATTATTTCTGAGCATTCAACTTCCAAACTAAATGCTTGTAAGTAGGGATGTCTTGCCTAGGTCTAATAGTGTTAGTCAGGGTTATAAATGAAGATGAAGTTGCACAGAAAATCTTCATATCTCCTCTTGTTCACTCTAGGATAAGTAGTGCAGGTGAATCTACCAGTGTTAGGACCCGGAATCCTATTCCCCCGAGAGACAGAGAGCCAGGCGTGAATGCAATCAACAAAGCAGAGTTTATTGGGCTGGCTAGCCAGGGTCAAGCTCCCACACGGACACGCAGGACCGGTTAGGAAAACACGACCCTGAGCCTCTTTAGGGGAAATCTTATATAGACCGCGGTGGCATGCATATTTTCGTTATCAACATTGGGCAAGCAGGCAGAGCACATCTTGCGCGTACCTCACATCTTGCACGTACTTCACATCTTGCATGTACCCCCCGCTCACATTCCCCACATTCTATATGCCCTAACTGAGCCCTGCCGCATTGCTTATCTTATCTACATGGGATGTTTGGTACTGGTTTCTCCAACAAGGGGGTTGGGGCCCGCTGAGACCTCCTATTCCTTTCACCAGTAATTGCACAATTGCCAGCATATACCCTAGAAAGTCAACTTTTAATTGTTGGAGTGACAGCATGATGAATCTCAGTATGAAATATCAGTCACACCTCCTCACTTTATCTCATTCTTTTGTGCATGATGAATCTCAGTATGAAATATCAGTCACACCTCCTCACTTTATCTCATTCTTTTGTCCAGTTTTTGGAAGGCAATCTTTCCTCTGGATGCACTTGCTGTTTTGACAGCTTACACTTGTGCCACTTTGAGGAATACTTGTCTTTCCTCTTAGAAATAGCCTGTACTCCATAAAGCATGTGGTCGATTACTTTGCTGGAATGCCAAAACTCATCAGACCCAAACTTAACTCTTACTCTCTCTGTATCTCTGCTTCTATCTCTGTGTCTCCCAGGCTTTCTTTCTCTCTCTCACAAACACACACATACAGTCATACATAAATATACTACTTCACATTTACTTGAAGAACATGATAGAAAAATAAACTGTGCTTCTCTTTTTTTAAAAGTCATGATAAAATATGCTTACATTAATTCTACAGTACTGGTTAAGAAGAAAAATAAAAGCATACAAAGTAGGACTTTGACTTAATGTATTCTTTTAATCTTGAAGAATAATTTGCAATTAAGCATCTTAAAAGAAACTGCTTACTAATTCTGCTAACCACTTTTATCAAGAATGAGTCTCATTAGCTGCCAAAAGCATCCTTGATTTAAATCCTCTCTTTTAGAATGGACAAAGACTGAACAACATAAAAAAGTATATGTGCAATCTATTACCAAACTATCTTTCATTTGTTTACATGGATTTTAAAAGGTAAGAAAATGGGAAGAGAGTTTATTTTAAGAGACTGCAAAATTACTTCGCCCTACTGGTAATAACTATGTTTATTGAAATAGCATATAAGCTGCAATTGCTTAAAGAACTACTTATTCCCTTGTGGATCTTATCTGAACTTATTAGACTATGCCTGGATTCCTGGGCTTTTGAGCGTCATCGGAATGCATAGTATCTCATAAAACTATTGCAACCAGAAATGTTCTCCTTACTCAAAATTCTATTTTCTTTTAACAAGTAATTAGTATATGCAAAGTCCTGGGTCTAATTCCTAGGACTCAAAACAACAAGGGGCTAGAGGTTTGGCTCAAGTAATAGAGTACCTGCTTAGCAACTATAAGGCCCTGAGGTCAAGCCCCAGTAACACAAAAGAAGCAAACAAAAAAATCTAAAAACAGACAATAATATAAAGTTCACTTGGTCAATAAAATATTACTGAAATTAACATAGCTAAATTAATGTAAGTATGAATGTATTTACATATAAACATTAAAGTGACATTTTAATCATTTACATTGGTAGGCTATGTCTCTCAATTACATAACAAACTTCTAAATACTTGATGACTGATTACAAACCAACTACCATTCTGTCACCTGGAAGTTTTTTCATCTCACTGTATCAGAGTGACAATTTAGAGACATAATTAAGGTCACCAAGGCAGAAGGTTTAAAATAATGCGTAACGTAAGAGTTTTGTATTACCTACAATGTTTAGTTCCAAGAATTAACTACTAATAATGATGCCAAATAAAATGGAGACGTGGTCTCCATTTTCTTACTAGCATTTTCTAATCAAGTACTAAAATGGAAGGAGAAGAATGAGAGGCTTGGGGCATAAACAGTTCTCTTCTGCCTCAGGAGTCATGCTGTCTAGGGAGCACTTACATCTTAAAGGAACATTTGTAATTCTAACCTTGCAGATCCTCTCAAGTCTTTAAATTCTATATTGAGAAGAGGCAAGAAGTTGCTTTTACAGAATGGACAGGTTGTATTCAAATTTGAATCATCTGCTGTCCATCCAGCCATAATTTCTTCATCATAAACTAAAGCTCCACAAGCTCTACATTGTGAACAACTCGACATCAAAACCTAAGAAGAGGAAAATAAGGACAATGAGAGTCTCCACGCTGAGAAGAAACAGGACAATCTCTTGACATAAACAGAATTTTATTTTATTGATCACATCTGGAATTAACAGTTCTATTACATTATAAGAGAGAAATGGTTTTACTTAAAATATCAGTTTGGGGCATATTAAGAAAATAATCTTTAATTAGTAAAGTCCTGGATTAATGATAACAGAAATGCATTCACCTCCATTTTCTTTAAGAAGCAACAGTGAAAAATAGTAGTTAAGGTTAAAATTTTTGCTTAGTATAAATGATTAGAAGAATATATTGTGTTAATTCAAATATTAGGATTCATAACTTAGGGGAAATATCAAAAGGGTAATGCTAGTATATGAGCTTAAATAATATGCATGCTTAAAGAGGAAAAAGAAAACAATATAAACATATATATATTAAATGTCAACTTCAATTTGGGGGGAATATAAAATGATCATTCCCCCATAGGATTCTGACTTCATAAGCTTAGCTGTGTAAATAAACTTAGTTTTAAGAAATTTATCTAAATCATGTTGAATTTTATAAAAAAAATTTATCAAGTCACAAATGACTTGCTTCATGATTTTGTTCTATAGGTGGAAGTATATGAGAATACTTATGGTTACCATAAGTACTCTTGAAATACGTTTTTTTTAAAGAGCTTGTGATTCAGTGATTGCTTAAACAGAAATATAATTATAACTTCACTCTCTTTGCTAAGCTTTCCATGATTTTTAATTAGCTCAAATCAGGCTGTAAACAGCATCTGCACAATCCCTACTCTAATATTGTATTACTTCAATCTGGAAAGAGATCTCTTAATACCTGGTGACAAAACAAAGGCAGGTATAAACTTCTCCCACTGGCCCAGCAGCAGCAGGCTCTGCTCAGGAGAATAAGAAAGAAACACATTCTGTATGGGTAAGGATAGTCAAAAAAGCCTCTGAATTGCCTTTTCTGAAAGCATGCCTGAATACACTCAGAGCTTCTTCACCCTCTGCACTGGCTAAGCTGTTCCATAATGACATTCATTTATCATTTAGGTACACATAGCCCACTGGTGAAATGGATACTTGTCTTTAGAAGGTAAGAAATGTTACATGTATTAGCTTGAGGTACCAGCCTCCTTAATTCATAATAATGTACTTGTTAGTTATATAAGGCATATTTAATTTAATATGTTACCAAGCCACACCTTTAGTAAATTAACATAGCCAGCATCAGAAAATATCCTATCTTTGTTAGTTGTGGGGTATATAATTATAGTTGGACATTCAAGATATTGTGAAGTTAGGGTATACTCATTATGAATTAATTACACTGAAATGGATTTATTTAAAAAGTTAATAAAATCTGATAGATTTGTCCTAAAATTTTTAATGTAAAATGTCTTTTATGCCATTTAATAAAAGTAATTAGCTAATAAAATACCTGCATAAATATTCTCATGCTAAAATTATCCAGAATTTCCATGACATGCTTTCAATTTTACATTCATGTAAGGCATTGTTGAACATAATCTCATTCTAGTCAATTTAGTGTTTGGGGCTCTCATTACAGGTGATTCAAATGGTCTCATAGAAAAGTCAATCAATTATGCATAAAAGGACCATTAATAGGCTTAAATGTCATTGTGGTGTAATTAATTAGGTCATTTGCTAAAAATATAGCTTAAGTTAATAGTCATCTAGAACAATGACTTTGCTTGTCACCTGGTCTACCCTGTGGCAGTGGTTCTCAGGTAGGTATGATTTCACTGCCCACTTCCTCCTCCCCCAATACAGGACAGTGAACAAAGTCTAGTAAAACTTTGACTGTCATGAGGTTGTCAAGGGAGCTATTGACATACAGTGTGTGATGTATAGGACAGTTGCCCACAACAAATATTGTCCAACCCAAAGTATCAATAGCACCACCATTAAGAAATCTTTGGCCATGAAAAACTGCATGGTATTGTGAAAAATATGTAATTGTAACTTACCAGGTGACTTTCCTGAATCTCTACTTTATTATTTGAAAGATAAGACTAGGAATTACCTCATAGGACATTTGGGGAAAATGTTAATAATAATAGTATTAATCATCTATTTCTAGAATTTAGTAGCTTAGCACAGGACCTACAATAGGACTGTGTTTAAACTTTACTAAATGAAAGCACTGTTGAGTGCCTCCTCTGTCAGGTACTAGATATAGCACTAGAAAGAACAGAAACAACTCCTCCTCTTGTGAAGCATCATTCTAGTGGGGTGTCATAAAATAAAAAACCAAAATATTATGAAATATTGTCATAAGACACCATAAATAAGAATAGAAAGTTATAAAAGAGATATTTTTACTTTAGATCAAAGAAAATTTCTTTGGCAAAGTGACATTTAATCGTAGGCATGGAAGTGAAAGAAGTAGATAATAATTAACATTTATTGAGTGCTTTCTACATGCCATGTTCTGGACAATTTTCTTTCATTGACAAAGTCACACACAATCCTACTGGGAGGGTAGCACTGTTATATGCCATTTTATTAATGAAGACACTAAAATGCAGAAAGTTTAGTGGTGTAAATATAAGCATATCAGACAATGAACGATAGTTATTAATATTTTGAAAAGTAGTTTCAAATTTCTGAGACTCTTGAGATTTGTAATGATAACAACTTGCCTGTGGCTAACTCAATCCCATTCTCTGTACTTCTTCTTTTCCAAAACATAAAATTTTAATAATATAAAGCAAATGTGGGGAAGAAGATAAGACTTGGCAATGGAGTCTATCCCAAATAAGTGCTAAGGATATATCCACTAAAAGCAAAATATTTAGCTTATTAAATAATGGGTCCAAAACAAAGCAGTCTGAATCCCTCACAAAGGGACGGTGTAAAGACTTCCATTTTAATCTTCAGCTGCCTAGAGGCTTGCATAATGCCTCCTGAATGAAGTGCACAATAGATAGGAAGGGCTAAATGCATGTAGAAAGTGCCATGCTGAGTACCAGTAGGAAGTTAGAGCATTGCCGAAATAAATCTATCAAGGAAAAGTTGACAGTGTGTGTTAGTCAGACTCTTAATTGCTGTGACAAAAAAATGAGTGAAAACATTGAAAGGAGGAAAGATTTATTTTGGCTGACGGGTTCAGATGTTTCAATTCAAGATCAATTAGATCTATTGCTTTAGGCCTGAGGTGAGGCAGAATACCATGGTGACAGGAATGTGTGGCAGATGTAAGGGCAAGGCATATCTATCTCTTCAGGGCAGGCCACTGGGCAGGCCACCAATGACTCACTTCTCCCAACTAGGCCCCATCTCTCAATAATGACATTCTATTACACATCAATCAAGGATTAATCCACCAATTAGATCAAAGACCTCAGAATCCAATCACTTCTCAAAAGCCCATCAAAGGAAGCCAACTCCCCAACACATAAGCCTTCAGGTGACATCTCCGCTTCAAGCCATTACATTTTCTCCCTAGCTCCCAAAAGGTGATGTCCATCTCACAATGCAAAATACATTTAGTCCAGCCCCAAGATCTCCAAACTCTCAGTAGTTCTAGCATTTCTCAAAAGTTCAAGTTCCCAAGTCTTCTCTAAGACTCAATGCAAACTCTCATTGTGAATCCTTCTAAAATAAAAAAAAATATTATGTACTTCCAATATACAATGGCACAGAGTAAACATTATCATTCCAAAAAGGAAGATTGGGAGCATAGAAAGGAGACATGGGACCAAAATAAGGCAAACCTTAAATCCTATAATGCCATGTACAGAATCTGGAACACGTGGTGATTGGATGTGATCTCCAAAGGAGTTGTCCAGCCCCACACCTACACTACAGCCCTGTACCACAACCCACACGGTCTGTCTCTTGGACTGGCTGTACTCTTTGCCTGCAGCTTTCCTTGGCAGACATTTCATGTTCCTGGCACCTCTAACTTCCTGGGGTCTTCATTGCATCTTTGGCTTCACTCTCATAGATACAGATTCTCGTGTATCCACACGGAATCTGACTCTGCTACATGTTTTGTGACTTCTAGGCTTTCCTTTGAAATATGGGTAGAAGCGTCCATGATCCTGTTATTCTTGCATTCTTTACATCTGCAAAAGGAATATCATGTGGACAACACCAAGGCAGCTCAAACAGTAACTAGGCTCCCATGGACCACGACTGCAAGGCCTTTGAGTGACCAGTTGGTTGAGCACAGTGAAGTGAATTCTGGGAAGACAACTTCCAAAGATGCTCTGTTTGAACTGGGTGCCCTGGAGCTGCTTTCTTCTCAAGGATGAATCTTTCAAATGAGTTTACACTTTTACACACTTGAGGCTGTGATGAATGGGTTCTCACTGATTCCTGAAGTACCCTGAAGACATCTTTCTTATTGTCCTGGTATAAAGTACTTGGTTTCTTTTTAATGGTGCTAATCTGTTCATCAGCACACTTTCCTTTGCCCCCAATTTTATACAGGCTTTTTGAACAAGCCAAAAAATTTTTAAATCTTTTCACTCTGCTTTTGGTCCTGATTCTCACTATAAACCTAACTAAAAGCAGCTAAAAATACACATGGAACAGCCTGAATGATAGGATAACCCAATTTCTTCCACTACATTACTTAGACCATCACCTTAAAACTCAACGGTTCACAAAGCCTAACAGGCATGGACAAAATGTAGACAAGTTCTTTGCCACAATGTAGGATGACTAACCACTAATCCAATTGCCAAAATGGTCCTTGTTCCCATCTGAAACCTGTTCTCATTCCTATTGATATTATAGTCTCCCCTCAGAATCATCTATTAAGCAATGCTTATAGAATTCTATAAGCATTCTTCCATAAGCTTCTTCAGCCCACATCTCCAGACTTCCAGACTTTTCCAAATTCTTCTCACAAACCACTTCACCAGCTGGCAGAGTGGCTGAAGTGGAAGAGCGCCTGCTCAACAAACCAGTTCCAAAGGCTTCTGAACCCCATCAACAGGAATAGTCACAGGAATGATGCCATTGATCTTGTATATATTTTCTGTATTAGTCAGACTTTTAATCACTGTGACAAATAACTGAAGCTTTAAAGGAGGAAAGATTTATTTTGGCTTATGGTTTCCTAAGTTTCAGTCCAAGATTAACTGAATCTACTGCTTTGGGCCTAAGGTGAGGCAGAATATCATGGCAGTGGGAGCATGAGATGCTTACTTATCTCATGGTGATGAGGAAGGAGAGAGAGAGAGAATAGTGGGCTGGGAGCAATGTATGTCTTTCTAGGGCACCCCACCAATGAACTACTCCCCCTAACTAAGCCCTAACATGCCAGTAATACTGTCATATTGCGTATCCATCAAGAGATTAACCAGCAAGTAGTTCAGAACCCTTAGGATTC
Source organism: Castor canadensis (assembly GCF_047511655.1). Classification (NCBI taxonomy): domain Eukaryota; kingdom Metazoa; phylum Chordata; class Mammalia; order Rodentia; family Castoridae; genus Castor; species Castor canadensis. The sequence continues at coordinate 70,843,549 of NC_133387.1, read as the reverse complement.
AATCATTTCCCAGAAGCCCATCAGTTGGCACTTAGCCAACACATGAGCCTTCAGAGGATATCAATATTCAAACTATAAGAGAGTCTAAGCATGTACTTGGCTTCAAAGATATTTGCCCCAAATTTGCAGAGGCTGAGTTACTGAGGCAGGTTTGAGTGGCATGCTTCTTTTGACTCTAGGAGCAGAAAGCAGGAAAGGTTAGCAGACAAAGGAAATTCTATCTTTTAAAGAGGAAACAAGAGCGGTGAAAGAAAACATATTAGAATGTTGGTCATGGTAAATCCATAGCATACTAGGCCAGAAAGTAATCTACAAAGGGGTTAATATTCTGAGATCCTAGTTGTCCTTAAAGGCTCCACCATCCTGATAGATCTGGATCAGGCAAAGCAAATATGGGAACCTGTTTATTAATTCTACTATATATTTCCCTGGTTGTTTTTGTTTATTTTATTTCTATGGCTTGTTAAATTAAGCAATTCCTAATTCAGATAAGAATAGTTTAAGAACCAGACCAAGCCTTCCGTTAGTTGTGATGGGGATCCATTTACCTGTAATTTATTAAAGAATCTTATTTTTTATCAACAATCCTTTCTTTCCCATATATTTAACCTAACCCTCTCATCTCAGTTTTTTCTGTCATGATTTCAATGAACTTATGTCCTTTTCATCTTAGAAAACTCCATCTTTTTTTGTTGTTGTTGTACTGTAGGTACATTGTGAAAGTTACAAAAATTCTTACAATATATCATAGTTGAATTCACCTCCTAAAATAGTTTCATCAGGTCTCATTTTTATTTATGTACATGTATACACACTTTTGCACCATATTAACCCTCCTAAGCCCTCTCCCCACACCCTCCAACCTTCTACTGGTACCAACCCCCAGATAGGACCTGTTCTGTCCTCCTGTTCTCTGTTTGTGTAAAAATAAATGACATTTTTGTTCATTTAAGATAGTTATATGGAGATTTTCCTTGTGACATTTCCATGTATATATGTATTATAATATGTATTGCTTCATCTCCTCTGTTTTTCTTCTTTGTACCTCAGTCCCTTTCTTATGGCAATTTCAACAGGTTTAAAAATTCTATGTTCATTTTTATATCGGAAGTACATCAACCATGATCCTACTTCCTCCCTCACCTCCCTCACGCTACTTTTTCACATCTTTCTGCCATTCAACATATGCTTCTTTAATGGGTTATCTACTCTTCCTACCTCCATTGTTATAATTTTTCACTTACAGTCCAGAACCCTCCACTATAGCTTCTAGCTCACATGCTGTGAGACAGCTCTGGAAATTACCAATGTCCCTAATGTTATAAAATCCATTGGTGTTATTAGAGTGATATTCCACTGGAACATATTAATTCTTTTCAGAAACCTTCTTTTATCTTCTATAAAGCCCACCTTCCTTCTGGACTCTCTGTTACTTCTCTGGCCATTTCTTAGGTTGTCCATCTTTCTGAAATCTGGCATTCATTATAATTAAGCCTCACTATAAGATTTCATCTCATGATATCCAAGATCAAGATGATATTGAAAATAATTTGTATGAGAGTATACTTCCTATTACAGAAATCCATGAAAACGATTACCTACCACATGTGCTTCATTTTTAAGAAAGTATGAAATGCTTTGAAAATAAAGCCCAGTGTAAAAGTATAGAGGAAGACTATGGTTTATCTGTTCTGTACTGATCTTTCATATTAAAAGATCAAAAGGTCAGAAACATAAAAAAATTAAAAAGATGAACAACATCTGAAAAGCCTGTACACAGTTCTCAGCCGGGTTATAGAGAATCTTCAAAAACAGTAACTTTGAGTGTAGAAAATATAGTTCTTCTCTATCAAATGCTTATAATTTAATTGAGAAAATTATATACACACATTGAAACATGCACAGTACAAGCAAACAACATTATAAATCAGCACAGTTTATAACATTGCTTTTTATGAGTACAATATTCACCTGTATCAGCATGATGGTTATCCATGTTTTATTAGAAAATGCATAGACTGTAGAGTATAGATTTGAATCCAAGCTCATGCCTTTCTATCTCTGACTCAGGTCAAGTGATTTGGCTTCTTCAGATTTCTAATTTGTAAGCCACTGCTAATTATTTTAAAATAGTTTTATTGAAGTATGTTTGATATACAGAGAACTGCACAATTTGTACACAATTTGATGAGTTTGGGAATATGCAAACTAATTTTTAATTAGTTATCACACTAAGGTAAGCTGTGCAGAAAAAATGTTTAAATTTCTTTCAATATGACCAAATATATTATCAATATATATTATCAATCTATTATTTGCATTTTTATTACCAGAAATTCCTCTACTTGAAGATTTCATACTCCTACATGTAGACATGTTGCTTTTAACAAGTCTCTTACTTTGGGAATCTCCCTCACATATTTTCTGTGATTGCCACTCTTATATTTTCTTGGTCCTATGTCATCTGCTTTCTTGACCTGCCTCTTTGCTTTCATGGAACACTTTCACCAGTAGCTTTCTAAAAAATAGTACAGTAGTGATAATATTTTTGGAAAATTTATAGCTTAAAAAAAATTTTAAGTTATCACACTTAATTTGTACATAAGGAAAATAAAGGTACTGAATTCAAGATTGGAAAATATTTTAATTTAAAATATTTAAGGTATTATTTAATGTGTTTTAGGGTTTTTTTTTTGTTGTTGTTGTTCTTAAGATGTCTGATGCACCCTCATTCTTACTCTTCCATATATGATCAGTTTTTTTCCCTCCAAAAGCCATGAGGCTCCTCTTTTTATCCAAAAATTAGATGGTAACTTATGTTGGTGAAGGGATTTTTGTTATGGGTATTAGTTGTTTGATAATTTTTATTCCCTTCAAATTTTGTTTTTTTCTTGTCTTGAAAAATCTCATTAATAGAATAGTCAGCCTCCTAGAATTAACCTCTGATATTCCTCTTTTTATCTCTTATCTTTGTGTTAATTTTACAAAAATTAAGCCTAGTTAAAGTGAAAATACAAGAATTATTCAGATTAAGTATATATTTCAAATACCTGTTAATTTTTTTAAATTATGTAGACATATGTTGAAATACCAAGACCTCTTTCTTATTTTTTATGACTATTTTATTCATTTATGTATTTGTTCATTCATTCATTTGGTTTCTTGAGACAGGATCTCACTATGTACCATAGACTGTCTTTAAAATCAAGATACTCCTGCCTCTGCCTGCTGAATGCTGGGATTACAGTGATGCACCACCACATAAGCCTTTTTTATTCTATTTCTAGGCTTTCCTTTCATATCTCATTAATCTCATGGATGTAGTATCTTCTCATTTCTTTGATGGTGTCAGTTGTTGGTTTTTATTTTCTTTTTAGGTTGTTACTCTTTAAATAGTTGATTGTATTTTCTTTTGGTCTCTGTCTTTCATAATAGAGTCTCCATCAAATGGTTGGTGAGCATCACCTCTCTGTAAGAGTGGAGTACTAATAGCACCCTTAGTATTAGGTGGCTTTGTCAATAGGTAGTCTTTACTGTCACTGATTGAGACTTTCACACCATCCACTGGTTTTGGTATCCATTCTCTTGGAGATACCAAATGTCAACATTTGAAGATCTTTTTCTCGTGGGCCTGCTTCATTCAAAAGGATCCTCTAATATCATTTTTTGGGGTCATAAACCTGATGGCTAGCCTACCGGAACTTCTGGTGCAAGACAGCCTTCCCACTCAACCTATAGACTCTCAATTTCTGTTTTAAAATGAAACATAATCTGGTAAAGCTTATGTCTTCCAAAAGAGAGACCAGAGTTTAGTTTCTTCAAGGAATAAACCTACCAGTACAGGGTAAAGGCAACAATATGCTGATTGGTTTGAAAGACTAAGGATGTTCCAAATGACGATCTAGAGGTTTTTTTTTTTTTTTTTAGGCACTTATTGAAAAGATACTACCTGAAAACATACTGTTTAGAAAAATATTAAATAAAAGAAGGAGTAGGAAAAAGTATTTAGGCAGTATTCCCAAGGTAATGGGGCATAAAAGAATCTGGCTGAAGGCCTAAGACTGAAGGCTGAACTGACAACTTCTCTAATCATTAATGCTGAATGGGTCTGGCAGCAGGATACAATGATCTATGGACCATTGATTAGAATTTTCCCCTTTGTTGGATTGAACTGAAAATAGAGACAATAGCAACTCAGTGATGTTAGGAAATAAGTAAGTGGTCCTATGCCAATGGAGAAAAGAAACAACCTCTGAGTGGAAAACAAAAAGGGAAAACAAGCTCCCCACATAAGAAATTTCAGTATACATTTTAAGAAAGATTTTCTGCCATCAAACCAATTGTATAATCAATCACTGTGTTACAGTGGGTTTTTTAAGATCTCAATTACATCATAAGGCTTGATTTACTTTTTATTGTGAAGGAAAGGAAAAATGGAGGGCCTCAAGAAATGTGCACTGTCTCTTGCCATAGGAGCTCAAAAAAGAGCCAAAGTCAAGTCTCAGATCTCACAGAAGAAAATTCATTTCATTATGTTGGTCATGCATTAGAAAATTAACTGTCTTTTTGTATTTCACTTAAAATGGCCTCGGAAACCTAATTTGTATTGATGACTTAATTATCATGTTTGTTTTGTCACTGTAGTTTTTTTTAACTTTTATTTTCATTCATTTTTACTGAGGACATGAATTTAGTACTCATTCATTCATATTAATTAATATCTGTCCCTTAGAAAGTCTTATAGTGGTCCTAGTACAGTTGTGATATTTCTGTTACCTAGAGGAGGAGATTAGGATAGTGTAAGTAACTTACTCAAATTAGATCTAGGAAAGAAACTCAAACACGCAAAGCAGAGTTACAAAAGATTTTATGGATTCTTATTTTTGAATAATGTTAGCCGTTGATGTGATAGAATTTTAATGAAAATACAAAGCAATTTCCCCATCTTATTCCTCCCCCCATATAAATCCAGGTATTCTACGAAAGGACACAACTTCCCCTCATGTCCAAGAACTGGCAAAACCCTCACTGAAAGACTGTTAGAAGGACTTCAATTAAAAGGTTTTTCTAGTGAGAGATGAAACTATGGATCGTAAATGACCCTAAGATAAAATGCTTGTGCAGGCCCAACTAAAACAACTGCAGGTGATTAGAATTATGCCTAGATTAGATTTATGTATGACACAATTTATGCCTGACCTAATAATGCAATTAGAATCATGCCTGAGAAGAAGCTACTACAGAAGAACATTCAGCAGCAACAGAGCTGACACCTTCTTAGCAGAGAGAAATTCCAGTGGTAGAGTGGCCACATAAACAACTGGAAATATGAGGAAATGAAGGTTAGCTAATTTAACATGATCATTTGTATTGCTCCATCTTCCTAAAATATTTCCTGTGCATTTGATTTCAAATGCAAATGCAATTAATACTCATCTATTTCTGCTTCCTTACGATTAGCTTATTAAATAATGCCTGCTTCTGATAATCCCTATAATGTTTATGTGACCAGCAATCAAAAGATAATGTGAAATTTTTTCCTCTACATCCTGTTTCGGTTCATTTGGTGCTCCTATCAGCTTTTTAATTTGACATCTCATAAAGAAATGAATGAAATTCTTTACTCAGTTTCATTTACATTGCATATAAATGGAGCTTTCCTCAGCTCCCATATTATTTATCCTATTAAATCAGTGATGAGGAAAGGATTTTATTTGTGTGGTAATTTAGTTTAGCTACAGTATTGTCTGGGCTTTTTATGTGTGATGAGCAATGTTTTACATCAAAGCTATGACTCTCTATGTTTGGAAGGTGCTACAGCAATCTGTAGGCCTGCAGAATGCTTCTCCCGTCATTGTCTCATTTTTTTTTGTTTGTTTTGCAAAAATGATGTTGAATATTTGGGGGAGGGGTGGCCACAGGTTATACTTCCAAGGAAACGGACTCTGATTCAGAAATTTGCAGAATAGGGGATCTAAATAAGCACAAGTGAGCAGGGATGGGGAACAGACATAAAAAGGCCTCAGCTGATGGTACAAGGAGCTTCTTTACTGGAATGTCCTCCAGAGTTACCTGAAAGCAAGGAAAGAAAGCCAAGCTCTTGTATCCTGCAGTTACCATTCACTATACTTGGACTACTCCTAGGAAGACAATTTGACCCTGCATGAAATGCTGTCTTTAGCTGGGGTTATTACTAGAGAGGAACTCAGATGAGAGCTGTGAACTGCTAACATTCCCCATTATCTGGGATAATGAGTGTTCCAGACCTGGGGGTAGAAGTAACTCATGTGACTCACTAAAACATCCACTACCATCCATTCATGGATGCATGCAGCTCCATGGGTATCCTGTAAGTTCTTAGGTTTCCTTCAGGATTCTGGTGTGCCAGGATCCTTTGAGCACATCAAAGAAAAGATAGGTGAGGTAAACTTCAGACCTTCTATCTCTACCCCTCAAAGCTTGTACTGAGGCAGCAGATATTCTTTATCTCCTTCATCACCCATTACAGGTTTCCCTCACCTTTTCTATAAGTTCTGGTGATTTGGATACCTCATCTAGTAGAACAACCCAGAATCTTATATCTGTGAGATCAGAGTTGCTGATCACCATGATCTACTCGGGCCATTGCTGCATTTCTCTATTGGCAAAAATTGGGCTAACATCACTGCAAAGTATCACCTGACTAACAGGGACCACCCCCTTAAAGAGGTCATGGGTGTGAGCTGAAGGAAAGGTACTGATTCAAGAGAGCTGGAGAGCATGGGGATCTGGACTACTTGCTCATCCCGCTTATGTGTATGGGTGTCTACCCTTTCAGTGTCCCCATTCATACTCCATGTATAATTTCCATTGAAATTGTGACTTGATGTATATGAAACAAAAGAACTGTTGCTGAGCAATTCTGGCCAAACATTTCCTGTTTAGGTAATCCACTTTTTCCGGGCCCAATAGTTCACAAGGAGCTGATTTTCATAAGGTTTGTGCTCTCTGTGGTAGTTAATCCTGAGCCCTGTGGGTTGTAATTCTTCTCTGAAAGCTGTAATGTTCCACAGGCTAACCTATTGCACAACTCTTTTCTGCTCTAGGTCCTATTCAAAGACGGAAGCTTCGATATCACTTTGAGTATGGGTTGGAGAAGTTTTCCCAAATGCCTGTGCTATGTGAAAAGGCTCAGCAGGTACTATCCTGCCTCCATGTCATGGGAGTTTCATCGTGATATTTTTTCATTAGCTGTTTAAGGCTGTACCGCATAAAAAGAAAGATTTTATGTTATTACTACATGTTGCTCATCCTTTGATCATGCAATACCAGTTTTCAAAGCAAATAGGAGTATTTAATTCATGTATAATCATCAAAATGACATAATTCTTAATTTGTAGCTCATACACATTTCACTCTTTATAGAATAGTGGAAATGCTCCATAAAACTAAGTCAGCTATTTTTATTTCTCTTCTTGATATGCACATACTCTACTAACACTTTCTATCTTTCTATCTGAAGATAGGAAGGGATAGATAGAAGGAAAGGAATTTGAATTGCTCTGTCTTTCTCTCTGTCTTGTCATCATTTTCTGCATAAGTGGTTGATTAATATAGGCAAGTAACAAAGATTAAAAAAGGTAGGAAAGAATATCACAGCATTCTGACTGTTGTGTTTTATGAGTATCATCTTAGGGAATTCAAAGCAAGTTTTGGCTCTGTTGGAAAGTATGGCCCTTCAGTCTCTGTTTACCTGGTCTAGAGTATAGTATGTTTCTTCTCATTCAGAGTCTCACTGAATTCCCATGCTTCCTGGGTCCATCAGAGTTGTATTTTTATGGAGCATTATAACACTGTGTATAAATGGGAATGGCAAAAGTGGGAGAGCACATGAATTGTTATTATCCATTCTCTTCTGTTCACACACATGCTCTTTGTTAAATCAGACTTCATATTAAAAACATAAAATCAAGCATGAAATTACTAAGAATGTCAAGATGGTAAAAGAAAAGCACTAAATCAAGTGTAGGACTCTTCTGAGTGCAGAGACAGATTGCAGGCCCATGAAGGTAGCCCCAAGCATAGGTCACATTGGAGGAAAGCTGGAATTCATTACTGAATACACTGTGGTAGTAATACAGATTCTTCCTCTTCAGGACTTAGCTTGTCTTTAAGCTAATAGTTTTCAGATTTGAGATTTGGCTCAGTTCCTGAACCTAGAAAAGCTTTTGTGTCTTTTTATTGAGATACTTGCTCTTGTTCTCTAGACCACCCATACTTGACTTATTTTATTAGTATGATTGAGACACAAGCTTTATTGTTTGCTCATTTATCTTGCCCAGAACAAAATAGCTTGCTTTCTTTATTTTTTTCACAGAGTCATTGCTGTTTTATTTTCTTTGGTGAATTTACTCATCTACATCAGACAGCAGCAAGGAAACAAAACAAGTGGGCCCCAAACACCCAAAGACTACTATAGGCAGAAAAATTAGGTTCCAAATATAAAGTGACAATTAATCTGGAAATCAAAGCCCCAGGGAAGGATGCATTGTCTGGCATGGAGCACAAGGTCAGGCTTTAGCCCCCTTTTCCTAGCAGGGACCAATAGGGGCCCAAGTCTCTCATGGTCTGCAACAGCAAAATAGCTTTTCGTAAGTCAGGATATCCTGGTTGCCACTTTAACTTTGCTGCTCATCATAGCAATTGTATATACATCCCTCTGATGATTAAGCACTGTCACTTTGTCTCTTTTCTTTGGGAATCTTATAATCCTCATTGCTACCAATGAACACAGTTCCACAAGAGCATCCTCCACCACCCTCCCTGGCTTACAAAAGATGATTACCATGACTTTCTTACTAATACTGGTACCCTTCTCATCCGTGTGTACCATATCACTGGGAAATTGAGTGTCTGCTGAGATCCCACTTAAAACAGTCACATAGTGCCTTATGTAGTGTGCCCCTCTAGTGTGAATCTCAAAACACTTTTTGGTTTTTTTGGTGGAAGTACTAGGGATTGAATTCAGGGTCTCACACTTGTTAGGAAATCACTCTACTGCTTGAGCCATGCCCCCAGAACTTTTGCTTTTAGTTTGTTTTTCACATAAGGTCTCGTGCTTTTGCCTGTGCTTGTCCAGGACTGTGACCCCCCTACCTCCCATTCCAAAGTAGTAGGATTATGAGTGTGTGCCACCATGCTTGATCAAAATCTCTGAAACTTCTAAGGCTCTACTTTCTTTTTGACAAGAAACATCGTATGTCTCTTTAACATAGTGTGACCTATCACTTTCTTCAAGTTCCTAAAAGCTATCCTAGAAACATGGTGCCATTTTTTCCTGATATTGCTAGAGCGCAAAAATCCATATTAGAGTGCCCAAATACCAATAAACTACTTTTATCTAAACTTATGTTTGATTCCTCCTTTACTTTTGAGATTCAGCTGTGGAATGCTACTGATACATGTTGATTAGCCTCTGTAGGATCTTTTGAGGTTGGTCTTTTTCTGTTTTAACACACTAAGCACTTTCCTGGCCAGGTTATATTGGGACATATTGATGACCAGAAGAGCAGATGGTAATACATTCTGATGAAGTATACTTTCTTGCAAGAGAAAAAATCATCTCCACCATCCATAATCATGGAAAATGTTAGCCTTTAACAGAGAGAAGTGAGTTACTTCTGAAGGTCACAGCATTAAAGAGAATCTAGTAATTTAAGCTTTCAAATGCATAAAACACAGATGTTCCTATCTGACATCCCAGGATACCACTCCTTCCTAACTGTGGCTCTCTCTTGGCATAGAAAACTTTCAAGGTATGAGAACTGAGCCTGCTCTCAAACTCATCTATCTGAAGGTTAAGATATGAACTACATCCTCAGCTTCTTGAGCCCTCTGCTTACGGATGCTGTCAAGGTTTTCACACTTTAAGTTTAATTGATGATTAATCAACCTCAGGCTTTCATTGTTTCTCTCCAGCACATTGAATAACCCATCCAATTCTACAGTCCTTGAAATTATTTTCTCAGCCTGAAACGTTGTACCTGCCTGTGAATTTCCTTCCACCTGTGAAGTTTTAACAATCATATCACTGCAGCATGCCAGAACTATCAGTGCTGTGTTCCACATACCATCACTGATGGATTCTTTATTGACAGGCAGTCAAAGGGTCATCCAGCTCCAGTAACTTCCTTCAGAATCTGTTTCCTTGAACCCTTTTTGGCATCAACTCTGTAAGTCAGATTCTCAGGGAAACAACTCTGATGTGAGATTTGCATGCAGAAAATGTATTCATGAGTACTTTTGAAATTGACATCCAGGGACATAAAAAGAAACAGAAAGGAAGGGAAGATGTTCAGTTCTGATGCAATTGCCACAAAGGCTTCAGCCAATACCATGCTGAGGTCTAGAGCTCAAGAGCCTTTTATAGTTGTTCTGATATGGGGTAAGGACACTAGTTCCTTAATCTTCTCATTTACCATTCACTAGGTGTGACTGGCCTTTGGGAGAAATGATAGTCTTAGTTAAAGCAGATATCTTCAACCTATGGAAATTCTCAGCTAAGAGACTGCCTAACCTTCCTCCAGCTGGAGAATTATTGCTACCATTGAGGGAAATTAGGGGCAGTGTGCATGTAAATTATGTGCTATAGTATCTATTACCTAAAGTTCCAAAACTATTTTAGGAAATTTCATCAGAAATGGGAGGTAAGAAAGAATAATAGATGGGGTGGATTTGAGTTGATCATTATATGCATGTATGGACATATCACAATAAAACCCCTTTGTGCAATTAATATATGCTAATAACAGAAAAAGAAAAGAATATGATTCTAACCACTTCTAGTGTTTGTTAGTTCAATTGTTGGTCACTTGTAAAAATGAAAGGCACAAAATGAAATGAAAATTAATGCTGTGGTTTGTCAGGCAAAGAAAGTTGGTCCTAAACATTCAATGTAGCTTGGTATTTAGAGATAGTATTTAAATCAATTTATTTTTGGAGTCTTTTTTAATATAATTATTTTCCCATATTGAGCTAGTTTTTTTTATTTGAATAACGTAAAATTCACTGTTTTTGATATATAGTTTTATGAATTTTCACAGATAAATATTCATCACCATCACTACTACCCAAAAAACAATAACAGTTCTGGAACTCCTCTTATGCTACCACTTTAGAGTCAGCCATCCCTCCTATTAATGCTTTGTACATATTTGTCTATTTTCCTTTACTACATGGTTGATTTTTCCAAAATGTTATATGTACACACTCCTATAGTATATAGAATTTTGAGTGTAGATTATGTCATATACATCTATTATTTGAGATTTATTCACTTATGTATAGTTTTTTCCCCTTTTTATTGTTGAACAAGTATTTTATTGTATGGGCATACCACAATTTGCTTCTTTATTCACTAGTTGAGGAACATTTGACTTGTTTTCAGTTATTGGTTATTTTGACTGTGGCTTCTAAACAGGATGACCAGAGATTTGCATTTTATATAGGAATGGGATTCCTGAGTCACATGGTAAGTGAATGTTTAAATTTATAATAAATTGTAAAACTATTTTTAAAAGTGTATTTTCATTAGCAATGTATGAAAGTTATACTTGCTAAACATCTACAGCTCTTGGCATTGTTAGTTTTGATACTGTTTTAGCTGGTAATAAATCTTAGAGTTAGGTTTTATTTTACCTTTTTTAGATGGCAGTGTCAGTCAGATTTCAAAACCTTTGAAATGTTGTTTGGTCTGGCCTTGGTATGCTATTCCCAGGTTTAGTCTATGGTTTAGGTTGAGGTTTATGTTTTTGTTCAGTTCTCAAAGCCCTGATTATGCTTTTTGGATTATTACATGCATGCATATGGTTTAGGGATGACTTGAGGCTTATAAGGTTACACACAGAGTTAGGGGATCTCCTGATTTATATCTCTCCTCTCTAGAATATCCTTTCTGCTTGCAGGATCTCAGAGGTAACTTTTCCAAGTTTCTCTAGAAAATCAGATTTTTGTTTAGTATTTTACATGTCACACTGATGTACAGTTCCACTTGCTGAACCCATTCTTGGCTAAATACTCAAAGAAAAGATAGAGAAAAAATTAAGAGATTCCTTCACTACTGTTGTTCTTAACCACAGAGCACATTTTCTTCTTTCTTTTTCTATGCAGGCATGGTTTTCTCTTGAGATTTAAGTATCAATAGCAATACCATTGCCACAGTATAGATCCATGGCCTTGATCCATGATCAACATGGCAGAACCAGTGTGGGGATAGGAAAAAAAGCACTAACCAGACAAAAATCTTGATTTGAAGATTTTGATGTTTATGCCTCTGGTTAAGTTTCTCAATTGGCCTGCCCTCAACTCCAAGGAGTGGGGTAACTAAATACCTAGAATTTCAAGATTTGACTTCCTTCCGAATCAGCCTGCTGCAATTTATTTACAGAGTAATTGTGCATATTTTATTCTAAATGGACGGTAGTGGGTTTCCTCCTTCTTGGTCACTTCTAGAAGTTCTGGATTCTCTGTTCAACTAAGTTCATTGTAGGCAGTGTCATCTTGGTATGAACCATTCCACAACATGGTATCTAGAAGCTTGTGTGGGTGGTGCCCTGGAAAAGTCTGAACCTTTCAGTTACTGGTGTGGAAAGCTACTTTCTCTGTGTCATTGACTGTACTTAGGCTCTAGGATTCAGTTTCCCATATAGCCATTTTCAGACATGTTTAATTTTTTCTTTAATTTTAAAAGTATTTTCTGTCATTTGCTATCTTATGTATGTATGTGCTGGATAATAAAGTAACTAAAATTAATGACCAATATGATTTTATAGTTATTTAAAAATATGTCCTATAGTATTATACCTAAATAAAGAATGTGCAATTAAATTAGTTTGCAAATGTCACCATTTACTGGGAATGTGTCATGAGGTAAAGGTGAATGCATGATAAATGAATTTAGATGAAGCCTTTAATTTCCTGCCAAACTTTTCTGAGAAGTTCTTGTGTCTTCCATCACATCCTTTCATCATATGAAGTCCTATGCTTTTACCCTAAATGAAGCTATTCCTTTTCTCTTTTAACCTACAGTCCTTAATTCAAAAACAGGTAGACTACCTTTTGAGAAGATGGTCTTAAAATACTTGTTGAAGTATGTTTAGAGAGAAAGGCTTCATTCATGTCAGAAGGAGAATAACCTACCTTTTCTTATTTTTTCTTGGAAATAGCAGCAGTTGACTCATGTACATAAACAAAATTAGAGGTATACCCTGGAATTTTCACAACAATGAAAATTTTATCTGCTACAGTTGATGTAATCAATAACATGCAGAAGAAACAGATTAGCAGTACAGTAGTTGTGCTAGGATAGTCCCAAAGAAACTATGACATAAAACAAAAAGTTCTACCTGAATTTAGCTACTGAACCCAGATAAGGCTGACCTGGCTCAAAGTGTTAGGGTGGCTGACTGTGTTAAATCTCTGTGATTTCTTGTTAGTTCCTCTAAAGTACCCATCGCCCTCAGGCTTCCTGTTCACTGCACACAAGATTTACTGTGTAGCACTCCAAGCTATTAAATTGCTAATACTTTGTTACTGCTTCAACATAATATACTTTAAATCTTTGTTTAGTGTTTATTTGGTGAAGAGGCTAAAGGGCACATGGGGGCAGGTAGAAAGGAAAACACTCCTATTGATGGAGTTTGGTTTTTTATTATGAACCCAAGGAATATGGTCTGGTTCCAATTTCCTTTTTATTTATTTATTTAATTTTCACTAGAAAACACAAAAGCACTTTAGATTCTAGAAGTCATTTGTGGTAAGTTTGAGGATTTTAAGGTTGATTAGGGACAAGACAGGCCATTTGAGGCAACAACACACAAGCTTATTTGGATAGTGGGCTTACAAGAGAGTGAAGTTCCTCCTAGCAAGATGCCTGCCAGACAGAGTCCAGACCTCCATGAAAAAGGGAAATGATGCAAGGAACTCCCAGGGGAGAAGAAGAGGCTGCTTATGTGACAAGGTGATGTCATTCAGCAGCAAGGTGAAGAGTCTCTGATCAGACAACACCACAGGATAACCATTGTTTGAGGTCATTTACAGCTACAGTGTTTGTCTTATCTATGGTTAGCAGATGCTGGGTGAGGTTTCATGGGAAATGTAAACTAGATAGGCTCTAAATAGCTAACATATGTTTCTTTGGACTATTTTTACAGCAATTGGATTATAAGAAATTGAATTTGGCACAAGCTGACTTTAATGGTCCTAGCCTGCTGTGAAGAAGCAAACAGCTTGGGGGCCATTTTCTACCAACAACAGGAGCCATGTTTAGTCCATTCACATTACATAATTTGCTAAGAGTTCAGTTAAGAGTAGGTTCCTTGAAGGAGTATCTCTTCCCTACCCCCACTCCCCAAGAGAAAATCCAGGCAGCATTTACAAGTACGCCTTCCAAGCACACACGGTATTGTTTTGTAAAGGAGTTCTGGTAAGTGCATTTTTCCCCTCAGTGATATTTTGATATCTCTTAGAGGGATACATTCTGGACAGTCTCTTCTCTATCTCACCACTTACTCCAGCCCTAACCTGATTTTCTCATCCCCATTATCATCTCTCCAAGGACTTACTGGTTGACTGCTGCTAGCCTGTGCTATGAATTATTGTTGTGATAAGGAAGATAAGTCTTCCTAAGAGTCTGGCATTCATAAGCAATACAATTTTAGAGAAGAGTTGTTTTTTTTTTTTAAATCAGAGTTCATAAGTGGATCTGTTTAGTGAATGAAAACCAGAATTTTGCTGATAAAGATAAGGCTAGCTCAACACATTAACAACAAAGATACATTTATATTTTACTAGGCAAGAAGGGGGGCAGTTTAAGGCAGGAAAATCTTAAATAGTGTATTTGATGTGAAAATATTTAACAAATACTTTAATGGGATATATTGCACACTACACAATTCAGAGTGCTAGAAAATATATTTTTTAGTAAAGATTATGGTGTATCCAGAGAAAAATATGTTAAGCTAATCACTGAGGATCTTTTTAATCAAATAGAAAATATTAATATCAATTTTTTTAAAAAGAAATATAATCTCTTTTCATATTTTATTTTTGCTCTTAGAGAACCAAAAGCACAGGTGATAGAACAATAATGTCGCCATTTATAAATTGGCAGCCATTTTATCCTCAGACCTCACGTGAGAAACTTTCAAGGGCAGCCCTGTCCTTAAACAGAAATTCCCATGCTCTAAGACAACCCCACCCCACCAGAGACTACCGTGCATATGCTACCTTCCTTAACCTTCCCCTTCTATAAAAGCCATGCCTGGCCCAGAATTGCTGCTGTGCCATCTTTTCCCCGGCCAGCCTGGCAATTTGGGCCTGCCATTAAACTTTGCTCTATGGACGTGAGACTTTTCTTCATGAGAGGCGTTTTTCCTAACATTTGGTGCAGTGACTCAGATTGGGGTGCACTCCCGGCACTGACCTTGCTTTCCCGGCCTCCCCCACCCCATCCCATTCTCTCTCTCTCTCTACTCACATTCCCTTCCTCCGAGATCAGAGCTGCTTTGCCAGAACCCCCAATCCTAGAAAGCGCTGCTCCCTCACTAGCTCACAGGGAAGTTCCTCTGCCCCAGCACGCCTCCAATTGCCATCCACCACCGGCCAATCTTCCCTCAAGGTCCTCTCTCGGTGAGTTCTCACAGGCAGAGCCATGATCTCTTTCTCATTTCCTCAAAATCCTAGTGCTAGGTCTTGGCTTGTTGCTGTCCCTGGGAACTGGGTTCCCCACTAGGGACTGTGGAGCCCCATGGTGAAGATGTTCCCTCTGGGTACTCCACATCTCTCTCTCTGTCTCCTCAAGACCTGATATTTCCAGGACGCCCACCATATCTCTCCTCAGGTCAGGCCTCACCATGAGAGTTGGACCATCCGATTTCCTTCAGATTCCCCATTGGGATGTCTCCTGGGCAACCCTGGGCCCCTCTGCCTAATGTCTGATCTTAAGCCATGAAAGCTCATTTTTCTCTGTAATCAGACATGGATGGTCCCAATATCCATTAGACAATGCCTCCAAATGGTCACTTAATGGCACTTTTGATCCCAATATTTTAAGGGATTTATACAATTTCTGTGAATGCACTGGTAAATGGAAGGAACTTCCCCACATCCAATCCTTTTCCTATCACCACACCAAACTCTCCCTCTGTACTTCTTGTTCTCTTGCACAGGTTGTATTAGCCTCTAAACCAGCTTCTAAATGAACCAAATCCTCTCCCAAACCTCCTCCTTCCCCATGTAAGCAGACTTCTTGCACTGCTCTCCCTGTCTGTTTCTTCCTATCTTCCTGAGGGACTTTCCCATCATGGTGTCAAGCCACTCCTTGCCAACTCTGGTCTCAAGGTGATTCCAGCTCTGAGAGAGCTCATGCTCCCTCCTTGTGGGCTGAAACCAAGCCTGGGGTTTATTCGGGTATGCCTCATGCTATGTTGGGGGAGCCCTGCATCTGACAATGGCTTCTTTTTCACCCCCTGTCTAATGCCCCTTCTTCCTGAGACAGTAATCAGAGAGTGGAGGTTTTATATTGCTGAAAGTGTTCCAGTACCAGACAATGGGAGCGACCTAGAGAGACAGGTGATGGCTAATCCCTTAAGTGTGTGTCATGCCTCCAGGCTCTGCCTTCCCCTCCTTTATCTAAGATGTCAGGACACCTTTTCTATTTCCTCCATGATCTCACCACATGTCCTTTGTCTCTGTCTGCCTTTCCCTCCCTGGGCTTACTGGGACCCTGCCTCCCATGAAAAACTTAAAGCATAGTATCTTATGACTTAAGTTATTCCAACTAGTTTGCCAGGCCTCTCAGTCTAAAGTAACTTTAAATCAGCTGCTTTACAAAAAGTGCTTACAAAAAACTACAGCTGCCATGCTAACGCCCTAACTCTGCCCTCACAAGGGGAGGAGGGAAAGCAAATAGGTGTGCTTGTGCACAGTAGGAACATCTGCCACAGCTAAGAGAATCCATAGGCCAACCCAACACATATCCTAGGCCACCAGCTGCACATGGTTGTGGCTGCAGCCCACACAACTTTCCCTAGAATAAAACATGCACAGAGTACACAGGAAGGGGGGAGGGACAACAAGCCACAGGATCGGGCCTAGACAGTCAGGCTCGCTTGTCCCACTTGGGGCACTGGACCCAGCCCTTGTAAGCCAATTGTTAGCTCAAGGTTATAGTCCCAAAAATCTCAAAGTAGACATTACTGTGGTCTGTAAAGTTCTCATTTAAAATGTTCTATACTTTTGGCCTCAGCATAAATTTTTCCCTCCAAATATTAACACTAGTTGTCTACCTACAGGGGCACATGCAGTCCCCTTCACAGATCCACATTAAAAGGGGCTGATTATATGGTTCAAGCAGTAGAGTGCTGCTTTGCAGACATAAAGTCCTGGGATCAAGCCCCAGAACAGCCAAAGGAAAGAGGAAAAAAATATTTGGGGATAAGGGTGTAGCTCAGTGGGAAAGTGTCTACCCAGCATATACAAGACCCTGGGTTTGATTCCCCGCCATTGCTAAATCAAAAAAAAAAAAAAAAAGATAAGAAAGAAAAATGGTGTTAATGTCACTTCAGCCATCTCATAGTGGAAGAAAGTAGTTTAACCTAGACCAGATCTCACTCTTCAAGTGAAGAATCTGAGGCCCAGAACAGTTCAGAGACCTGCTGTCCAGAGTGTCAGGTGTCAATGTAAAATAACAATTTTACTTTACAGCAATGTCCTAAAGAAAATCCACTTACCTTTCTACAGCATTTTAAGGACACTATCAGAAAGCATACCATGGTGGACCCAGAATCACAGGTGAGAGAGGTTCTCCTCAAAGATAAGTTTCTAACAGTCAGCCACTAATATTTGTAGAAAACTCAGTCTGTGGCTGAAAGAGAGAAGTCACTGGATCAACTAATACAACTAGCCATGTCTGTATACTATAACTGGGACATTACTAACAGGAGAGAAAAAGATAAGGGACAGCATAACCTCATTGCTGCCCCCACCTGACTGGGGCCTGCATCTTGAACTTGCTACCATGGTGGACAGGAGGGGCACTTCTGCAGAGGATGCTCAAAAGTGGGGACAGCACGGGAGACAGCCCCTCCCCTCTCTGCAAAGGTAACCACTGGAGGTCTAAGTGCCTCTGCTTCCAGATGAAAGGTGAGGTGCCACCTCCTATGGATTGATAGGTCCTGGCCTCCTGCTCATGCTTCACTTCTTAGCATCAATGTTGACGAGCCTCATGGTAGCCATTTTGGCAGAAAAACAAAAGATCATTTTCTGGCTAGACAGTGGAGCTCATTTCTCTGTCTTACTTTTGTCTCCTGGTCCCTGGTCTAATGACCAGGTTATCATTTGGGGCAAATGTGGCCAGCCCCTAGAGTGCTAATTTACCCAGTCTCTGGCCTGCTCTTGGGGAGACTTCCTCTTCTGTCACTCTTTCCTCATAGTTTCTAAAACTCCAGTGACTCTGCTAGGATGGAATTTACTATCTCAACTAAAAGTTCAAATTCTCCTCCTCCCAGGCAGCTATCTCTGCTGCCCCTCCTTTAGGAACAAATAGATTCCACAGTGTGGACTGATGAAATGAGTGTAGGGCAAGCCTGGATGGCCCTCCCTATTCAAATAAAACTCAAAAATCCCTCACCCAAAACAATATCTCCTCCAGCCTGAGAGAGATGAGGTCTTATGCCTATCATAAATTCCTTCAAACAACAAGGGCTACTAATTAGTTGCTCCAGCCCCTATAATAAATCTAAAATTCTTATGAAAGTTAATTTTAAAATACAAGTTACAAAGTAAACAACTGGAAAGCATATAGATAGGTAGTGAATGATTTTTTGAGAAGTTAAAAGAAAAAGGAATGTTTTTGGATGAGAAAGGATTTTGTAAAGAAGGGTTTGTCCTAAGGATTGTTTCAAATAGGAGGGATAAAGACAAGCCATTGGAGGGTTTAGTATGTTATATAAAGGTCTGAGTAAGTTTTAAAAGTGTATAATAAAAAGCTTCAGTGTGTGATAAAGTTAAAGGCGTCTATAATCTAAGAGTTGCCTAAAAGATTTTTAGGGTCATGCCAAACTAAAATAAATTCTCTATGTCTACAAAATAACAAGGTTATCTTAATATTGTTCTGCTCTGAGTGACATCTACAAAAAACTGTTACAGAGAAAGATTTTATCAAAGAAATTATTTGATCTTGTTAAGCTTTAAGTACTACTAAATCAAAGTTCATTTACATATTTGCTTATGTGTCTTAAATGACCACCTTTTAACAGTATAGTGTCTATAGTTTATCTAAATATGGTGCATAAATATGGTACAAACATTTACAAAGTTATATAAAAAATGAGCCAGAGCTCTCTTTTATCCAAGAGTGTTACATTTAAACTAAATCCTGACAGCCCCTGCCTCCCACAGGTCACCTACCTAGGTGTGGTCTTAAAGGGACAGACTTACTCCCTGAGTCATAAGTGCATCAACTCAATCTTCTGTTTCCCTCCCTCCCATACTATAAAGCAGCTTACAGCTTTCTTGGGAGTTACAGAATTTTGCAAAATTTAAATACCTAGGTATGCAGTCCCTTAGCAGACACCTTTTTATGCTCCTCTTAATATCCCTATTTAGTTCTTAAATAATGTATGGCCACCCATTTCTCTTAGAAAACTTGCCTCCAACAGACTCTGCTCCTCTGGCTGACTACCTACCTTACTTTAACCTTCTCAGGGAACTTCTCAGAGAGCATGCAGACAAGATCCTGCCCCACCCTATAACAATTTCTGTTAAACCAGGGGATCTTGTTCTCCTAAAGGATCTTCTACCCTCTCCATTGGGACTTCAGTGGGCCAGCCCTCATCTGGTCATTCTCATGACACCCACTGCAGTCAAGCTCAATGGGATTCCCCAGTGGTGACACCTCTCCAGGAACAGTTAGAAAAATGGAGAAGGGAGTTGGAAGACTCTTGGAATCCTCTGGGGAACATTTGACAGTGGTTCTCCTGGCCAATGCCCATCCTAATGCCTATGTTTCTTGCTCTCCTATTCTTAAGCTTCCTCCCTTGTATCATAAAAACAGTACAAAGATTTCTCTTAGACCGCATGTCTGCTATTGCTAATCAAAAGTTTAGCCAGTTGTACCTCCAGGGATATAAACCTTCCAGGATGCAGGAGCTTGAGGATCTTGCCCCATACAATGCCCCCTGCCAGCAGGAAGCAGCTAAAGAGACCGATGCTTTGCCCCAATTCCTGATCCTCAACCCCTACCCTCACCATTATTAAAGAAAAAATGGGGGAATGATAGATCAATAATGTCACCATTTATAAATTGGTGGCCATTTTATCCTCAGACCTCACTTGAGAAACTTCCAAGGACAGTCCCGCCCTTAAACAGAAATTCCTGTGCTCTAAGACAGCCCCACCCCTACCAGAGACTACCATGCATGCGCTAACTTCCTTAACTATAAAAGCCATGCCTGGCCCAGAATCACTGCTGTGCCATCTTTTCCCCTGCCAGCCTGGGAGTTTGGGCCTGCCATTAAACTTTGCTCTATGGATGTGAGACTTTTCTCGTGAGCTTCTTTGTGAGTGGCATTTTTCCTAATCCAAGGGTTTGCAATAGCAGTCATATATAAATGGAATTTTTATTATGCAAAATATATCACATTTGAAATAGAGAAATTATGACAGAGAAATTAATAACCTCTGGCATCATCACTTTAATAAGCACTGACACCCACATCCTGACATCTGGAAGTAACCAGCTATCCTCCCATTATATGATTTCCTAGAAACCACTCCTGAATGATCTCAGATGAGTCACTCAGTGTCTCTGAGGATCATCTTGATCACCTTAAGAAGAAGCTAGTGTTGATTATAATAGCACTTATTCTCAAAGGGTTATGAAGATTAAATGAGATGATGATGAAAAAAGGCCTAGCAAATATCCTAGAAGAGTAAGCTCTGTTGACAATAATTTTCATGTTTGAATAAAAAAGGGTATAATGAATGAAGACAGGATTTTGCCACTCTAGAAACCACACATTCTCTCACAAAGTTATCTACAAAAGTCAATCTTGTGAAGACACAGGTCCTTATGTGTGGAGAGTGGATTATGAGAAGTTTATAAGAACTGGACATAAGGAGAGATGCAGCTCAATTGCTTTTCCTAAGATGTTTTATCTGTAGGCTGAGATTGGCACAGCCCCATCTATAGAAGAGGAAAATGCAGAACAGCTGCTTTTTCTAAGTTGTTTACATTCAGAGAAGCAGGAACGCAGGTTTCTCCTGTTAAAATGTCAGGACACTCCCAGAGAAATGCTGCTCTATTCTGTTTACCACTGGATATAAAAGACTCACTGAAGGAGGACATGAGGCATTTTGCTTTGGGGCTTTTTTGGTTTTGGATTTTGCTTTTGGATTTGGCTTTTTAATGGGTAAGGCTTTTGGGCTTTTGGTTTTGGGGTGAAGGGAAGCTTTTGGAAGGAAAGATTGATGGAGGGAGAGTGCTGAAGGGGGAAATGGATTGCTGAAGGGAAAAGGATAGCTGACAGAAAAAGGATTGCTGAAGGAGAATTGCTGAAGGGGAGTTGCTAAAGAGGGGTTGATAGAAAGTCTGCACCAAGAACTTTATACATGGGTTTTAGAAAAGCTAAGCTAAAGAAAAACTAAGGAGAACATGGGACAGGGTAAGTCTGATGGGACAGGGCAAAGTCTGAGGGCAAAGACTTTAAGAGAGATTATGCTAAAGAAAAGCTAAGAGAAAACATGGGACAGAGCAAGTCTAAGGAAAGGGACTTTAAAGAACAGAAAAGAAGACTTTAAAAGCAAGGTTTTAAGGAGAGACTTTAGAAGCAATGTTTTAAAGAATTGTAAAGGAGTAAGGCCTTAAAGAATAAAGATAGAGAAAAGAAGCAGAGTAAAATGAAGAGAATAATAGACAAAAGAAGCAATGAAGGTTGTGCATCTCCACCCAAGTGCCCAATACACCTGGCCCCAACTTTCTGTCTGTATATCCTGTATCCTTTCTGCATCTCCCATCTCTGGCCAGTTAATCCCAGTTAGGTTCAGTAGTAACCAGGAGTAAAAGAAAACTCACTCCAACAAGGGAGCAG
Source organism: Castor canadensis (assembly GCF_047511655.1). Taxonomy (NCBI): domain Eukaryota; kingdom Metazoa; phylum Chordata; class Mammalia; order Rodentia; family Castoridae; genus Castor; species Castor canadensis. The sequence continues at coordinate 70,821,422 of NC_133387.1, read as the reverse complement.
GAGAAAAAAGCTTGCTCCACTTATGACCAATAACAGCACTCATACCAGTCATGAAGGAATTATGTCTTTTTCTGTTTCTTTGATAATGGAGGTTCCTAATCAGAGTTGGAACAAATCAGAATATCCACATCACTTCAAAGTACTTGGAGTTTTATCTGGATGTTTTCTGACCATGTGTTATGAACACATCCTTAGGAAAAACAGAATCTTTCATATTCAGAATACCAAGTATCATTTCAGTTTCTAATTTATAGTCAAATTTTCTAAGCAAAACAGGCAGTGATTTAATAAAAAGAAGTTGCTTAGCATTTTCTCAAATAGACAAATCTGTTGATAGAATAAATTTTTTAACAAATCTGCTAAAAAAAGAGGAAATGTTGGTATTCACTAAAAGTTAAAATAATTGCACTACCTTTTGTTTAAAATGAACTGCTAGAATTATATAGGCATGTGTACTTGTGTATAAGTGTACAACTTGGTAATTATTTTAATGTGGCCTCATATGATTTGTAACACTTATGTCAGAACTAAAGATAATTAAGCAGTCAGTGGTCTAGCTTAATTCTTTATGAAATGCAATGCACTGTGGTTCACTGAACAACTATTAATTAAGACAATTGCTCAATTGGCATGTTTCAGCTTCCAGTAAGATATGCAAATTAAGTAGAATGTGCTACCTTATTAATTAATATTATAAGTAAGAAACTTTTTCCTTTCAATTGATTCTTTTCATAATTAATAGTATAATATAGCATTATTTCAGATAGATTGTGGAAAAATTCTATTTATACATGCTGCATACATGTATTTTACAGCATATAATAATATACATATTACAAAATGCAGTCAAAATTAAGTGGGAAAACAACAAACATTCAGAATAACAGCAAAAGAGGCTGTGGGACTTACAGAAGAGGGTCAATAATCATATCTTCCAGAAAAACAGAATTGCAGCTCTTTCAGAGCTATGAAATACTCCCAAAAGAATGAAATAATTAGAATAAGAAATATTTATTTTGGTTTTATTGAACTTTTTTTTGTTTATTCATATGTGCATACAATATTTGGGTCATTTCTCTGCCCTACTCCCCACCCCTTCCCTTTCCCCCCCTGAAAGTTCTGCTTCCAGGCAGAAACTGTTCTGCCCATATCTCTAATTTTGTTGAAGAGAAAGTATAAGCAATAATAAGAAGGACAAAGCATTTTTTCTAGTTGAGATAAGGATAGCTATACAGGAATATTCCTAGCATTGCTTCTATGTACATATGTGTTACATTCTAAGTTGATTCATCTCTAACTGACCTTTTCTCTAGTTCCTAATCCTCTTTTCCTATTGGCCTCTGTTGCTTTAAAGTTTCTGCATTAGTTTCTTTGCACTGAGAACATCAAATACTATCATATTCTTTGGGTTTCTTACCTATCCCCATACCTCCCATGTATTCTCTCACCTTATCATGTGACCAAAGTCCAATAACCTTGCTGTATTTGCCCTTGATCTGAAGTCCACATATGAGGGAGAACATATGATTTTTGGTCTTCTGAGCCTGGCTAACCTCACTCAGGATGATGTTCTCCAGTTCCATCCATTTACCTGTGAATGATAAGATTTCAGTCTTCTTCATGGCTGCATAAAATTCCATTGTGTATAGATACCACATTTTCTTAATCCTTTCGTCAGTAGTGGGGCATCTTGGCTGTTTCCATAACTTGGCTGTTGTGAATAGCACTGCACTAAACATGGGTGTGCAGGTGCCTCTCAAGTAATCTGTGTTGCATTCCTTTGGGTATATCCCCAGGAGTGGAATGGGAGGATCATATGGCAGATCTATGCTTAGATTTTTAAGAAGCCTCCATATTTTTTTCCAGAGTGGTTGCACTAGCTTGCATTTCCACCAGCAGTGTGTAAGGGTTCCTTTTTCCCCACATCCTCACCAACACATGTTGTTGGTGGTGTTTTTGATGATGGCAATTCTAACAGGGGTGAGGTGGAATCTTAGTGTGGTTTTGATTTGCATTTCCTTTATGGCTGACAAATATTTTCTCCCACTCTGTGGGTGGTCTCTTCAGTTTAGAGACCATTTCTTTTGTTGCGCCGAAGATTTTTTGTCTATACTTTCTCTTAGTTGCTGAGTTGCTGGGGTTGTATTGAGGAAGTCCTTGCCTATACCTATTACTTCCAAAGTGTTTCCTACTCTTTCCTGTACCAACTTTAGAGTTTGGGATCTGATATTAAGGTCCTTGATACTAGTACAGGGTGATAAACATGGATCTAGTTTCAGTTTTTTGCAGATGGCTAACCAATTTTCCCAATAATTTTTGTTGAAAAGACTATTTTTTTTCCATCATACATTTTTAGTGACTTTGTCAAAAATAAAGTGGGTTTAGTTTTGTGGATTCATAGCTGGGTCCTCTAGAATAGGAACTATTTAGAATATGAAATTCAGAGTAGATTAGAAGCTACTAGAGGTGGGGGTAGGAGAAATGAGGGTTATTTCGGATGACAATAGTGCCCATCTACTTAAAGTCTTGCTTAAATTGAGGAGAGAGTAGGAAAAAAAAGTGTGTGTGTGTACATATATACATATATGCATGTAAGCATATATATGTATATATATACACACATATATATATATATATATATATATATATATGCTGGTGGTTACATAAGATAATTTGATTTGGGTAAGAAAGAAAAGAAAGAAAAGACTGTATCTTAAGAAATATGCTCAAATTATTAATGTATGATAATTCACAAATAAAATGAACAAAATTTTAAAAGTTTAGATCCTATATTTAAGCAATACTTATTTAAAAATAGATCATTCTACTTTACTAATATTGGATATACATATTTTAAAAGTTCTCCTAATTTTGCCCTTGTGTAGGGAGTAAAATGTCACCTGTGTTTCATGAGTTCCTCAGAGAAAATCATACATGGTCTACAATAATAAGTAATGATGTACTCACTACTTGGTTTATCTTCAGCCTATATTGTGACATATTGTAGTTATAGGTACCTGCTAAACAATTTATAGATTATAACTTCTCCTATCAACAAAATAGACTCTTAGGAAATATTTAATGTTTAAAAAATTTATACAAAGAGGACATGTCTTGAAGATAATAACCACAAGGCAAGTATACGTAGGCCAAGTCAAACAAGTAATAATAAGAAATTGATAGATCAAACATGACTGTGGGGGAACCGGCAGATCTCACTTCAGATATATTTCTTTTGCATATTTTGAGCAGATAATTTTGAGCAACTACAGACACAGGAGTAGCTCTGAAAAGTGGATATTTTATAAGGAGATTGACATCCAAAAATTTCATTAGTAAAGGTATTTATGTTAGAAAAAGAGCTACTCCAGAAAATTTTGATTGCTTAATATACTTATCTCCATAACAAGGGAATAAACTTTCTTTATGATCTATTTTCTCCCTGCACCCTCCCACAACTTGTCTCCAGGATCCTCAATACCCCAACCCCATTCATTTCTGTATCTCAGAATCTTATACTGGTATCAATCACCTGGTGTTTCCATCTTCATATTTTTCAGGGACTCTTATGCGTAAATGCATATATAATTATATGATTTTTCTCCTGTTAATTTGTTTTATGTTCACTTAATTTATAGCCTAACCAAAGAATCTAGAAGGGTAGAAGGAAGCCATCTTTTCTCTCCTACGGATACTTCTATTTTTTGTGTGAAAACACACTTGAACATATTATGAAGTAAGGTAATGACATTCTGTCACTTCTGCCAAATTTAAGATTATTTAAAATATAGGTTTTGTTTTCATGCCATACTAACTAATCTGTCCTTGGGATTTCTTATGGCTGAAAACAATAGCCATTGATATCATGGCATTGTCATCATTGGAAAAATATTTTTTTAAGTCAGTATGCTTTATATTTATTAAATTTATTATTTATGTCTGAATCACTTTATACATTTAAAGATTATTTTATTTCTGATAAATAAGTAGACATTATTGTGAGAAGGGCAATGGCTATTTCATACTGAGAACTGGTTGGTAAACATATGGCTATATTACTGTGGTATGCTAATAGTCTCTTTTTTATGACAAATATTAAGGAGACTAATGTAAGCCAATGAGACATTCCTTGGCTTTAGAAAGTAGACTGTTATTAGGTTTTCATGAACTAACTTCATGATTTGCAGTAGTACATATTAATTGTAACTCAATGAGCTTGAAGAAAATGGGCGGGATATTTTCTAACTGCCCAATCACCTTACACCAGTTTTTAGTTTGGTGACTTTCTAGGAATACCCAAAAAAGAAAAAAAAAAAAAAAGGTTGATTTCTCTACAATCCAGCCTGATAAATTGTTTCAAGACAATGCCTTTTTTTGTATTATTGTTGCCCTCCCATAGAATTTATTGGGAGAGATGGGGATATTGTCACTGCCAACCAAATTCTCTTCAGTTCTCACTGTTTTTGATTACCAGCTTTTACCTACTTTTTTCTTTGAAAAGTTCATACATATGGCTTTCTTCAGATTGTTGCTACTGCAACTGATCTGCCTGCTGGCACCTCTCAAGCTAGAAATCCTTGGAGTTTGTCCTCCCACTGCCTCCTCCTCAGGAATCCCACAGCAGTGACTAACCATGGCAGGATTACGAAAACTCACCATGGCTGCTGATGAGCTATTCAGACACACGTTAACACTTCCAGGGTTACTCTGTAGGATCAGGCTAATGCTGGACTACATGCTTTTGCCAGACGTTGTACTTTTGCTTGACCTCTTCCTCTCTTCTTCCCCCTTTCTATCATCATTTTTTCCTTCAAATATATTTCCTTTCAAAACTTATTTGCACATAAATTGTCAACAGAAAAATTTGGAAGAATATGAGATTAAAAAAAAAAGTTTAGAGAGGATCAGTACAGAGAAGGGAAAGTAGTTTTTAAGAATAGTAAAATAGAGTAAAACAAAACCAACAAGTTTCCCAGCTTTAATCACCAGCAGTACTGGAGCTATAGTCCATAGCGATCTAAAAAGAAAGGAAAGTATAAAAAAGCAGGTTTGTGTACTAATTTTTTCTCCTTGGATTTTAAACAAAAGAAGATGTCCTTCTTATCTATGGTCTATATTCCCCCCAAGCCAGTGGCTTATAACAATGAGTTATAGTTCTCTTCTTTGCTTTGTGGTGCTGATGAGCTCAGCATGGTGCTTCTCCTTTGAAGCTGCAATCAGGTAGCAGCTCTAGTTAAAATAGTCCAAAGCTTTCTTCCTCTATATCTGTGGTGTCATGTCCAGGATGGCCAAAGGCACTGAGACCTCATAAGGATTTCATCATGTGGTCACTCAATATGTCTAACTTGGAATTCCTCACAAGTAGTTTCAGGGTATCAAGATTTCTTACATGGTGAGTTTATTTCCTCGGAGAAAGCATTCCAAAAGACCAGGGTAGAGCTATCATGTTTTTTCCATTCTTAGACCCAGAAGTCTTGCAGTGTTACTTTTTCCACAGGGTGATGGTGGTGAGTCATAGGGCTGGCCCAGGTGTGAGAGTATGTACTCAAAAGGCATGGCTCATTGGGAGCCAGAGTGAGTTAGGATAGAGGAGAGCCTATGCAGAGGTCCTCTTACCAATGGCATAGTTCAAATTAGTTAAGAATGTAGAGCAAAAGAGTCAGGCCCTATGTGGAATAGCTGAAGCACCCTCATTTCTCTTGAAAAGTGAATTTGGAGTTGAGAGCCTAAGGGTCTGTAATAGGTTTGGCTAGAATGGAGCTAAGTGATTTTGCAGCAGAAATTACAGGTAGACAATCTTAGTAGGCAGTAGATGAAAGGTATTCCAAACCTCAGGTACCCAAAAGTGAGTAGTAAGGGGATGCAAATTCAGCCAAGTGGGATAGCTAATGCTACCCAAGAACGTAGCACAAGACCAGTAGAAGATGCACACAGGAAACATTGGTACACAGTGTCCAGGAGACATCACCTTGGATGACAGTAATAGGCAATGAGGGCATATACAAAAACAACTCAGAAGCCCAAAGACCTAACATTTTCACAGAATAAGGTTTTAACAAGCCATATATCCCTCTTCTCTAGATTCACTAAACCTTTCAAGTATTTGGAGATTTAACATCTTTGTTCCTATTCTCAATAAAATATTTTGCTTCTTACAACATTGAAAATGGAGTCTCTTATTTCCTTGGATAGCCTGATTTTAATGAGAAAGGAATTCTGTTTTACAGACAGAAAATTTGAGGCTCAGGGAGACTAAGTATACCATCAAGTTCACATAACCCAGGATGTGGTATTCAGACTCAGTTCTGTTGTCTCACCTTGGTGTTCTTTCCATTTTACTAGACTAGCTCCGATATTTACTACTCTGAAAGGTTGCAACTGAAATACAATCCTCAGAAATGCATCATTTTTTAATCTTCACATTTCACTAGCAAATTCATTTTTGGTTGTGGTAACTGTAATCTAAAAACTGCTACATATTAATAAAAACTGACACTGATTTGTTTTTTGGTGTTCATTTATGCAGTGTGAATGAAGTCAGCTATGTAAAAGTGACAGGAGAAAGAATTTCTAATGGCTCATTAGTAGAATATAGAGCAGCCATCAATTGTTATATTTAATAGTCACCACACATGGAAGATAGAGATTTATTTCAGCAAAAGATTAGATGTGAAAAAAGCAAAGAAACAAAAGATTGCAGGTGCTCATAGAAAATTTTCAAAAAGAACCGATTGTTCACCAAGTTATATGAATTCTTTCAGTTTTAAAATTGTAAGTTTACCTAAGTTGAACTAGAAATATTTTTTACCATCTTCCTGGAAAATTTCTTCACCTACAAAATCCTTCTATTTTACAAATTTTAAAAGACATAAGATGTCCAAAACATTAAGTTGAGTTTAGGTCTATCCTTAAAATACATGAAAGTAACAATTTAATAGCTAACACACATGTAAATACTATTTTTGGTAATACATGTCAGACTGATGTCTTTAATTCATTTACTTTTAAGAACTCTTCTATGGAATTAGTTATTAATATCTCTGCCATAAGAAAATAATGGTACATTTTCTGTACCATTTTTTGCACAGAGAGAATCCATAAATCCTATAGATTTGAAGGTATCTACTAGTTGGTGAAGTTGGAATATAAAATCAGGTAGTTTGGCTTCAGAGTTCACTCTCATACCCCACTGAAATGTTCTTCCTTTCTATCTATACTTTATTTATTGGAAATATCTAAAATACTTCAGTATGTTTTATTTATAAAACTGACCAGCATCTTAATATACACAAATATGTAGATATTTTAAGTGTGAATATTTTTGCTATTTAACATAACTACTATATATTTAAAAAATAAAGTCTTGAGTAACAGCATGGTTTGGTCTACAAAGCAAACAAGATGAGTACAAGGGTATGTATGAACACCCACATCTTCTGTAGGACTCAAAACATCAAAAATTAGCATTTTTATTGTCTTTGGGTAGGAATTCTAGTACATAACATTTATGTGGACATAAAGGAAATGGCCTTAGACTGTGTACTTACAATTTTGACAGTGTTCAGGCCAGGCATTCTCTGACTGGCATATAGTTCTTTGAAGAAACTTTAGTATCTATTCTTGAAAGAGGTTTTAAGGAAGGGACTTCGGACTTCCAAGATCATAGAAAGGTGTGTGTTGCATTTTCAGGAAGTTATGCTCTTCCAGTAATAGATTAAGAACTATCTGTGGAGGAATAGAGATGGATTTCACAGTAAATATTTCTTTTAACTTTAGGCAAAGCTGCCATTAAATATAATTTCCACAAATTATTAATGAGTTTTAGGATGATTGCAGAGGATCTAGTCTTCAATTTACTTGTATGAAAGTCTACTACCATTGTGTAAATTAAAGAAGCATTTAAAAAGAAAAATCCTGAATCTTCCAACAATTCCACACATTCTTACTAAGCACCTAATTTATGCCAGGCAATATTCTTTGTATTGAGAGTACAGCAGTAAACAAAGAGGTAAACACTTTTCTCCCTTCGTCTTTTATACTCTGTTGGAAGAGAAAACTCAACAGCAAAGAAAATGTATTTCATAAGCATGTAAGTAATGAAAAAATAACAAAGCAGGTTAAGATAATTAGGTATGCTGAGGATGGGAATAATAGGAATTTTTAAAAGTTCTCCTTTTATCAGTAAAGCTGAAGACAGTGACATTTGACCAGTGTGGCCAAAGGGAAAGTAGTAAGAGGAGAAATTGGAGAGCTACTATCCAAACAAAACATAAAAAATCTTGGGACCATTGTAAGACCCTTAGTTTACATTCTGAGTAAAAAGTAGAGCCATAGAAATGCATGCACAGAAGAGGAATGCAGTCTTGCCTGTGTTGAGAAAAAAATCATAGGACCCAAGCTTGTGTAAGTGGTAGAAGACAAGGAGCTAAGAAGGGGTTGGCTCTCTGAATATTCTGGAAGTGGAATCACAGTTTTCATAAGTACTGGATTAGAATCTAAAACAAAGTGAAGAATTCAGAATTATTCTGGGATTCTTTCTTGTTTTTTTACAATGATAACTGGTATTGTTAAGATAGTCTGTTCTTCAGACTATATATCTAACTTGTTACTTGTCTTTTTAACTAGGATGTCCCAGAGTCATCTCAAACTTAGTAAAGCTAAAATAGAAATACTAATTCACATTACAACTTTGTCAAATATATTCCAGTTGTCCCTTCAGATACAATTTCCACTGTTCTTTTTCTTGATATCATTCCCCAACTTACTGGATGTATCCTATTTCATATTCCCTCCATTTGGCATTCTTTTGTTCTACATTTCCCCATAGGGATGATGCCTTTTCATTATCCAGGTCTCTGCTCAAACATAATCCTTTGAGCATCTCTCCAACTCTGGATACTATCTCTCATTATTCTTTTTAATGTTTTTTTTAAAAAACACTTTTTCTATGTTATTATCATATTAGGAGCTACTTATTGTTTTTCTATCCTACCAGAATGTAAGCCATCTGAGATTAGGTGTCTTTATCTTTCTAGTATGTCTTTGTTTCCCCATAGTACATTGTGTAGGGCATGAAGATAATGAGTGAATACGTTAAAATATGTTATTAAACAACAGCAGCTTAAAACTCTGCATGTAAGATGATTAACATCTTGTATTATCCTTTCCTTGTTTTTTTTTCTTTTATTCATTTATGCATACAATGTTTGGGTCATTTCTCCCCCCTATCCTTTCACATAGTAGTATTTTCATTGTAGGTAAAGAGGTAAAAGGACTTTTTAAATAAAATTATCACCATAGTTTGTTATGCTTAAATCATATAGACATGGCCATAATCAAGTAGGTCACCTTCTCATTTAATTAAGCTAAATGTATTTTTATGAATATTGTTAGAAATATATATATTTCTATATATCTATATATACTATATTATATATTATACTATATATATTCTATGTATCTATATATACTATAACTATTATGTGATAATAACTAAATTTACTTAACATTAATTAGGCACTATCAAAAATGGTTGTAAAATTTTACTTTAACATTTTAAACATTAAAGAATTAATTTCTTAATCATAGATACATTATTTAAATCAAATTTGCTTCAACAAACAATTAGATAAAAGCTTGTATGTTAGTATGAACAATGAATGAGTACTTATTGGGTGTCTACCTTATGCCAAATAGTATAATAAACTAAACTTATTTCACTTAATTTTCACAACAATCCATCTAGGTAACTACTGCTACCTACCGGTTACACATGAGGAAACAGACTTTTCTGTAAAATGGTTTGCTCAAAGATGAAGATCTGTTAGGTGGTATGTTTAAAACCTTATTTGTGTCTTTGTCACTAGATTTACATAGCACCTCTTCTTAAAAAACAATGTCCCTCCATGGTAGTATTTTTTTACAAAAGAAATTGTTTGAAACATCACTTTAAGCACTTTATTATCCAGTTCCCCTAATACTCTAATAACAATATTTATTTTAATAATTAGGATTTAAAGTCCACTTACTATACTACTTTTTTCTATTCTTTACTTCTTTTTCTATTATTTAGCATATATTTAAAAATTCATCACTAATAAATCCTAAATGCATCCTGAATACATCCTAAATTCTCTTGGTCCCCTTCAGTATTTTCCCAATACTAGTTAAATACAACTAGTTAAATACCAGTTAAATACAACCTTCAGACTAGTTCATTCTGAAACCACCCAGCTAAACTGATGCTTGAAAAACCTACGTAAACATTCTGACTAGCATGCCATTTAATACATGATCACCACTCCAAGTTTGCTTTTAGTAGATCCATGCAATCATGCTATATTCTCTAGTCCATTTGTTTTTGTATTCTTCTGGAAAATCATATACTTTCTCTTCTCTCATCAAATCTCCAATTCTTCTTTTGCCATTATCATTTCAAGGAGATGATTTTAATTCTTATTTCATTCAGAAAATAAGAGCAACAAGAAGAAATTTTTCTCTATGCTCCCATGAACACATCTATCAATGTCATAGGAGACAAGTCTAGTTTTTGTACCTGTACTGTGAATAAACTATGTTCTTTTCTTAGTCTCCATAGATGCAATAAATTTTCTTTCTTTCTTCCCCATTTCAAAAGAAGGAAAGAAAAAAAGAAAAGATTCCTAAAAAGAACTATTCTTTTTGTCTCCTCAGAGTTTCGAGTCAGTGCTTATCTTTGTTACTCCATGAAAAATGCTCATGGTGACACTACCAATTTCTTCCATGTTGTTAAATTCAATTGCTCCTCATGTTACTGAAGAATAATTAAAATGTGAGACACTGATAAGCATACCATCCTCTATATACTTGGTTTCTATGATACCTTCTCTGTATTGCTTCTTTCATTTCACTGGTACTTATATTTTTTCAGTTTCCTCTTCAAGCTTTGAACATAGGAGTTTCCTAGGGCTCAGTCTTTGGATATCCACTTTCTTTGTCAATTCATGTTCCCTTGGTGATCTAGTCCAGTCTGAAGATTTCCAATACCATATTTATGATTATTTATGCAGCCTCATTCTTCCAGCCTGTATTTCTCCTCTGAACCACAGACTGGTAAATATAATGGTCTACTTAATATCTCTGTCTGGCTATCATATATCCCTATCAAAGTACAAGCTTTTGCTTTCTCTTATTCCAAAGAATGTTTTTCTCAAAATATTTTCCATCTCAGTGGGGAGACCTCCATCCTTTTAATCAGTCAGTTCAAATATTTTGGAGTCATCATTGTCTACCCTCTTTCTTTTATATGCCACATTAAATTGCAATCTATCAACAAATGTTTCTTTCTTCCTCTACCCTTCTTTCCTTCCTTCCTTCTTTTGTTCCTTCCTTCATTCCCTACTCCTTTCTTCTTCTTCTTTCTTCCTTTCCTTCTTTTTCCTCTCTTTTAAGAATAAGATCTCTACTTCCTAAATCTCACATTATTATTATTACCAGCCTCCATCATCTTTTGCTTGGAGTATCACAGTAATACTCTATGCTCCATTTAATTTTCCTGCTTCTAATTCCTCCTATTTTGTCAGCCAAAGTTCTGAAAGGAAGCAAATGGCATGCTCAGGTGTCTAATTTGTTTATAAAGTTGTGGTAATGATTTTGGGAAAGTAGCAGCAATAGTATCAACAAAGCATTGCTGTAGTTGGAAGCTAGTAACTGCAAGGAGCGATTTCCACGTGTAGACTTTGAGGTTCTAGGAAAGGGAGCAGTTATCAGGATAAGGAGAGAGCTATATGAAAAGACTATGGCTCTTGGAAGTATTGGGGAAATATAACTAAAAACTCATCTCTTGCCCCTGTCAAACCCAGAAAAACTTTCACAGAGTAAAAAAAAGAAAATATTTCTATTACTAAATAAGAATTAAGCTAGAATCTGATGTGCATCATAATCTCCTAAGAAATTCCAAAGACAGAAAGAAATTTCATCTTTTTATAAAGTTGAGCAGATATAACTCATTGTGTATATGTTCTCAAGATAAACGATTATTAGTCCTTAAGTAAGAGGACTTGACAGTACTAGTTGTCACAAATACTTCATCATAAATTTGCCTGGTAATTGGAATAACCATCTGTTAATTAATTGGCTTTAGATGAAGGAAAAATAAATAAATATATCTTTAGGAGATACTTTTGCAAATTGTATTGAGATGACAATAATGTCTACCACACACAGAAATCTGGTTATAAGGACACTGTCTTCTTTGAATGCATTTCAAAGACATGGCTTCCAGATCCTTAAAAAAGACACTTCTTGGGTGGAAGCTGGCCAGAGGTTTATCTACCTCTTAAGAAAGATTTACATACATTAAAAACAGACAAAACATACAAATTTTCTACAGCAAATACTCTAAAAGGAGAAAAGGGAAGGAAGTCTGTTATTTTTAGCAGGGAGAATAAAATATTTTACTTTTCATTTGTATTTGTCATGCAGTAGAAAAGTGATGTAAATTGATGGTGATATTTCAGGATGCCAAAGAAACCATACCTTGACCTTGCTGTTCTCACAGCTTCTAGATATCTCCTTATTCCTTCTCTACCAATGTCATAGTCTTTGCTTTTAGGTGGACCTGAAAGAAGTACTAAGCAAGTTTTCATGTGTATGTATATCATTTAGTAGGGATTGCAGTCCATTTTCTGATTCTATAATGAAATATCTTAGGCTTGGTAATTTATAAAAAAACAGATTTTTCCAGGTATTCCCAGACTTTGGTTGACTGAGGCAGGATGATTGAGAGTTTGAGGACAATTTGGAATACATATCAAGACTCTGTCTCATAAAAAAAGAGATATACTTAGATCACATTTTTCAATTTTAGAGACTATAAGTTCAAAGTGTATAGGGCTGGATCTGATGACTGCATCATTTTATAACATGTGACATCATGGCAGATTTATATGCCAGAGACAGCAATTACATCGTGAGATAAGAAACTAGAGATAGGATTGACAATTCTTGCTGTGCTCACCATGGTTCCATAAGAACTGCATCAATTCCCACCAATGTAGAATGACAAGACTTGCCACTAAACTCTACCTGCCACTAGGCTCTTATCATTTCTTAAAATTGCCATAGTGGGACCAAGCTTCCAATACATGAACCCTTAGAGAAGGCCCACATCCAAATCATAGCCACAGGAGATGTAGGGAATGAAAGGGAGGAACTAGAAAGAGTGAAATGCAGTATAAGAAAAAATCAACACTTATGTGTATAGCTGGGTTTGGTCTTCTTTGGAGAAAGCTGGTGTTTTATTCTTCTTTACTTTTTGAAAAAGTCATGCCATTCTTTTTTTGTATATAATAAAGTTTTCATTATGACATTTCCACACATGTATACAAAGTACTTTGATCCTAATCATCTTCATCCTCTTCCCTTGCTCCTCCCCAGTTCCCCTAGTTACTCCCCATCAAATAGTCTCACATTTAGGTTCATAATTTTTGTTTGTTTGTATTTAGGGATCTAGATTCTGCATATGAGAGACAATATGCAATAATTCTGAATTTGGCTTATTTTGCTTAACATGCTCATCTCCAATTCTATCCACTGCCCTGCAAATGACATAGTTTCATCCTTCTTCATGGATGAATAATATTCATATGTATATACCACATTTTCTTTATTCACTAATCAGTTGATAGGCCTTTAGACTGATTCCATGACTTGGTTGTTATGAATTATGCCACAATAAGCATGGGTGTGCAGGTATGTCTATTTTATGCTGAATTAGATTCCTTTGGATGTACACTCAGGAGTGATATAGCACAATCATATATGAGAGTTCTATTTTTAGTTTTTAAAGGAATCTCCATACTGATTTCCATTGTGGCCAGACTAATTTATATTCCCATCACTATTGTATGAGAGTTCCTTTTCCCCCACATCCTTGCCAGCATTTATTGTGGTTTGTTTTCTTGATGATAGCCATTCTGACTGGAGTGAGATGGAATCTCAACGTAATTTTCATTTGTATGTCCTTTATGGATAAGGATGCTAAATATTTCTTCATGCATTTATTGGCCATTTTATACCTATTTTGAAAACTCCCTATTCAATTAATTTGCCCATTTATTAGTTGGAGTTTTTTTTAGTGTTTAATTGTTTGAGCTCATTATATATTCTAGATATTAATCCCCTGTCAGTGATTAGCTGGCAAAGACATTCTCCCATTCTGTAGGTGATCTCTTCACTCTGGTTTTTGTTTCCTTTGCTGTGAAGAAGATTTTAATTTGATGAAATTCCATTAGTCAATTCTTGATTTTATTTCCTAAACTCTTTGTGTCCTATTCTGGAGATAGTTGCATGTGCTTGCAAAGCAAGCATTCTACTACTTGAGCCACGCCTCCTCTTTTAGTGTTTTATAGTTTTCATTATAGAGGTATTCATCTTTTTGGTTAGGTTAATTCCTAAGTATTTGCTTGAGGATATTGTGAATTCCATTGTTTTCCTGATTTCTTTCTAAGCATGGTCATTATTGGTGTATGGGAAACTACTATAATTTTGTGTTCATTTTGTTTCTTGCTGCTTTGCTGAAAGTTTTTATTATGTCCAGACATTTTCTGGTGGAATCTTTAGGGTCATTTAAGTATAGGATCTTACTGTTTGAAGATAGTAGTTTGACTTCTTTCCTGTTTATTAACCTTCTAAATGTTTTTGTTGCCTTATTGCTCTGGCTAAGAACACAAGTACTGCATTGAATAACAATGGAGAGAATGGACACCCTTATCTCATTCTTGATTTTAGGGGAAATGTTTTCAGTTTTTCCCCATTTAGTGCAATGTAGATTATTGGTTTGTTTAAGCAGCCTTTATTATATTGAGGTATGTTCATTCTATTCTTAATTTATTCAGGGCTTTTATCATGAAGGGATGTTGAATTTGTCAAAGGCTTATTGTTCCTCTATTGAAAAGACCACATGGGGAGTTATGAACTTTTGGATGAATCATATTGCCTTGCTTTCTCATTTTTATTGTGTTTCTATAATGTAATTTGCATTTCTTTTGGAAAGATACCTGTTTGTTCTGTTTTGTTTGTTTATTTACTTTTGTTACAGTCTTCTTAGTGGGCAGTCTTCTACTGGCATCAAAATCCATGCTATCTCTCAAAGGAGAGAAAGTTGCCAACAGTAACAAAAGCAATTTAAAAACACATTAGATATTTAAATGTAATATTAAATAATTGAAACATCAACTGTGGCCCAAAAATTTAGAGAGAAAGGAACTAGAATACTTATAGTATACACTAGAAGTTTAAAAATGATTAGTTCTAGAGGTATTGAAAATTAAGTACTAAAATTGAGGCATAGAAAGGGGAAAAAGGACAGAAGCAGCAATACAGGCAAGGAAAAGACTATGGGATGGAGGTAGAGCAATGGGGGAGAGAAAACAATAAAATAAGAACAGCAAATGACAAAACAGTCAAAAGAAAAAAGGAAAAGAACAAAACAACTAAACAATCACTACCAACAATTATAAAACATTTTAAAATTAAACACCTGTCAGTGTTTCTTCCTTGTGAGGAAAAGAGTGACATTCCACCCCCAATCTCCCCACAAACAGCAGACTTATCTTTTCAGTTTTTTTGGAGGGTGGGGTGGGGAACATCCTTTTTGTTTGTTTTTGTTTTTCCTCTCTGAACTTGTAACAAGTTAGAGCAGAGGAAGCTATTTATAGATTGAGCCTTGACCTGCCTTCTTTGGTTGAATTCAGAACAGTATTTACCTTTAAGTAATCCTGCTGATGTGGGGCATGCATAGGCTGCCCTCACACTGTCCTGCCAGCTGAGCCCAAGGAACCCCATGTTGGATATCTTCTAGGGCCTGATACACTGCACCTGTTTATTGTGGGAAATTCCCAAGCAATGGCTTCAGCCCACCGATTTCTCAGGCCCTGTGGAAGAGTGCAAAGGAGTCATGACAAAGCAGTTTGCATTGGTTGGGCAAGGCACAAAATTCTAGCTGATCTTAGTTGCCCTAGCCTCACAATTCTCTGTCTCAGCACCTTGGCGTGTTATTCATAGACATCTGATTACTCTCCTCTTCTCATATTCATATTTTGTGTTACAGCTCCACCTCTGCCACCACTGCAGGAGTCTTCACTTACAACTTTGCCACTATTACGTTGTTGTTTTAGTCTTTGATTCTTTGGCTGGGCTCCAACTCGCAATTCTCACCCAAGTAGATCGTGTTGGTGAATCTGAGACCAAGTCACATATAGCTTCCTGACCCCACTGATTCTCAAGGTGATCATTCTCTTAGGCAGTAGATGGTGGAAGTTTTTTGGGTTTAGAAAAAAAAAGAAAAGGAAAGAACAAAGCAAGCAGAGTCTACTATTCTTGTTAGCCAAGAGGTTTGAGTATTGCTTCCCCTGTGATAATTCCCATCCTCCTCAATACTTAGTGAGCTGTGAAGTTCATAGTGTTCTTTCACTTGTGTCTACTTGCTGTACAGACTGTAGATCTCCCACCTTAAATTTTATTTTTGTAGAGTGCCAGTTAGTGTGCACCTGTGGATCTTCTGAAGGCTTGTCTTTTCTATGTCTACAGCTATACCTGGGCAGAGTCTCCCTGTTCCCTCTCATTTTGCTCAACACTCCATGTTAGGGTTTGTTGTTTCTTTATAAGTCTAAAATTCAATATGACTGGATTTCATCTCATTTCTAACTGTCTGCGTTTACTGTTGCTCTCCCTTACCTTTCCTCATAACTCTCCTCTCCCTGAACCATAAGCCTTAGGTTTTCAGGACACAGGCAAGTGCTGGGTGTCTTTAAGGAGATTGGTGCTTGATTCTGGGAACTTCTCAAAAATAGAAAATGACTCTTAACTTGTATCAAACAAAGATTAACAAGGAAAAACATTTAACCATCATATCCATTGTTTGAAGATTTGTCCAGGGGATATGAAATTTGAAACTTACAGGAATATAATGCAGAAAACTTCTGGTATCTTATGGTACAGAAAATGAAATATCAAGGCTTGGAATTGAAACTACCAATGGAAATGAAATATAGCCTGTAGTAAATAGTCAGCTGAATGGGAAATCATTAGGCTAAAGTCAAGAGGTAGATAACAAACCTCTACTGGACATATTTAGACAATAGCCAGAAGACAGGAAGTCAGCTGATGCCATTCATATGGGCAATCTCCTGGGCAGAGAGCAGAATCAAGAAGGTTGGAAAATAAATTTGGAGGTACAAATGAAGGATATCCAGTATACACCCTTTATAGGCTATTTTCAAAATGGTAGCCAAAATAATCATTTTTTATCCAAAGTAAGATCACATTTTCTCTGGTCAAACCCTGTCTATTTCCTTACTCCCCTTTATGCTTTTTTCTATATCACAGATTGAAATTAAATTTGTTAAGGAAGCAGATATATTTTCAGTTGGCAATATTCAGAGAATAATTGTACTGTGCTAAACTAAAATGCAGTATAAATATTTGAAACATGGATATTAAACTGAAAAACACATTTGAACATAGAATTAAGTTGCTGTCACTATGTAGTTTTATATTTTTGAAAACATGAAAATATTAATCAGCTCCAGAATGATAGATTAAGTAGATATTAAATAGTAAAAAGGATAAGGTACAACTTTTAGGATAAAACTAAGATACTCTAGTATCTTTTTAAGAGTGTTTGGTTTGTGAATGATCTGCTTCTTAAAAGTCATTATTGACTTGTTTAGAAACTACTTCTGACCCTTTAACTTTGAATCTTTGGTTAATACAGTGTTCCCACTAAAAATGACTATATTGATTTCAAATACTTGTGGGAATATGTACTGTATAAAAAGCAATTCCTTTATTCATTCCAGAGATGTTTGTTCATCAGTGTGATAGATGATGGGATTTCAAAAATACAAAGATGAAACATAATTCCTTCTCTCCATGAGCTTTCAATATAGTATAAGTTATATATTTTGATAAGTGCTAAATATAAGGGTGTAAACAAGTAGACTATCAATACATAGGGAAGAAAGCTAATTTATTCTCTGGAATCAAATGTTGTTTCCAAAAGGATATTATTCACATGGTTCACATGGAAAGCTAACAGGATATAAGAAATGTAAGAGATGGAAAGGTGAATATATACACAGAGGTTTTGGAGCCCCTAATTTATTCTGGAAGCTACTGGTCTTATAGCAAATACTGAGATTTCAGAATAGATGATACTAGATATGATATCAAATAGATAAGAAGAGTCAGACTAAGTGAGCTTTATTTGTTCTCTTGAAGAGTTTATTCTTCATCCTGAAGAGGATGTCTAGTTATCAAATTCTTTTCAACAGGAAGTTAATAATGGAAACTTTGTCCTTAAAGAGCATTAGGAGAAATCTAGGAAATTCTTGACTTTTCCCTTATGTGATGGATGAATGACCAGAACACAGGGGATATAGAAGGAATTTGAATTTGGTCAGAAAGCCAAGAGATAATGAGCTAGTGTTTCAGTTATCTTCATTAGAAAATAAACTTCATAAATCAGACACCATTCTTTTCATATTCATGGATTCTGAGAGGGGAAGGAATTCAGAAAGGATACAGCAAGAATGGCTTCAATGTCCAAGATGGCTGTGGCCTTGGCTGGAAGCATATGAATGGCTGAGGATAACTCAACTCTGTGTAGAATATCAGGAACAATAGTCCTCTAGTTGTTTTTTTTGCCTAAAATATTTTTATATGCTTAAAAAACATCAAGAGCCCCAAGTGCTTTTGCTTTTGTGGATTATAACTATCAATTTCCACAATATTAGAAATTTAAAAAGAAACTCTAAAAGCATTTATTTATTTAGCTCTTTAACTTTAATCTCATTAATAAAAATCTATAGTTTTCCAAAAAAACAAGGAATTGTAAGAAGAAAGTCATTTTTATAAAACTCTTTAATATCTGACTTAATAGAGAATAGCTTCTGCATTCAGGATTAGAAAATGTTGTTTTTATTGAGGTATAGGAAGAAAAATCTAGCATCATGTAGAAGTAAAGCTGGAAAAGAAAGGGTTATTTTAATAGCCTCTTTTGATATTTGTGAATATGATGAAAAATATTTTTTCTGAAAGTTCACTAGCATTATGAAACCCAAAACTATATTAGTAAATTTTTGGTACTGTATTACATTAAAATATACTGATCTATCTTGCACTTGACTGGATCTTGAATGGATCTTTTATCCATGAATTATTTCTGTAATGTCATGCATAAGTCATTTTGAAAATACTGTTTCACTGAACTAAACAGATTTTCCAAATGCTGTTACATTTCATTATAAAACATTAAAAATGCTACTTTTTAAAATTATAACCTATCTTATCAGAAAAGCTCAGGGAAGCTATCAAACTCATAGTGGCAGATAAAATTTTTGCTCACAATTTATCATCAACAAAATGTGCAGTGGCTCACACCACTAATCCCAAATGCTGGAGCAATATTGATCCAGAGGACCACAGCTACAGCTCAGACTAGGCAAAAAGTTAGTGATATGCCATTTCAATCAATTAGCTGGCTATGGTGGTACATGCCTGTGATCCCAGCTATGTGGGAGGCCATAGGTAGGAGGATCATGGTCTGAGGCCAGCACCTTGAGAAACCACAAGACCTACCTGAAGAATAACCAAAGTACAAATGGGCTGGTGTATGGCTCAAGTAGTGGAGTGTCTGCTTAGCTGTGGGGAGTGGATTATGGGAAGCCCATGAGAATTTGACATAAGCAGAGCTGTGTCAAATAATTGGCAGACTGAGTTTGGCATGGCCCTAGACACAGAGAGGGCAAAATGCAGCACAGCTGTGCTTTACATTCAGAGAAGAAGGATCACAGGTTTCTCTTATTACAATGTCACTCCCCTCCCCAAGTACTGTTGCTCCACCTCCTCATTTACCACTGTATATAAAAGACTCCCTGAAGGAGGACACAATTGGATTGGGAAAGGATTGATGAGGAGGATTGATGGGGGATTGTTTGATGAATTGATTGGTGGACGCTGTTACCAGGGTGGACTGCGAGGAGACTGCTGCTGAATGATGTGGCTGGCTGCTGCTGCTGCTGAGTTATGCTAGAGATTAGAGGAAACATGGGACAGTGCAAGTCTGAGGGCCAAGACTTTAAGAGATATTAAAGAAAACAGGGGACAGAGTGAGTCTAAGGAAAGAGACTTTAAGAATAGGAAAGAAGAAAGACTTTAGCAGTAAGGTTTTAAAGAATAGGAAAAAGCAGCAAAGTAAAAGAAGAGTTAATAGAGAAAAGAAGTAACGAGGCTGTTGAGTGTCTCCATCCGAGCGCCCCACACACCTGTCCCCAGCTTTGTGCATGCTTTGTCTTCTGTCTTTTGTCCTTTCTGCATCTCCAGTTGCCTGCAGTTAGGTCAGGAGGACCAGGAGCTTGAGAAAGCTCTTGACATTTGGCAAGTGTTGTCAGTTATTTTCTTTAAAATGATACTTTTTTTCTTTTTATGGAAATACCTTCCAAATGCCTAATGCTGAACAACCACAAATTTTCCATCATTCTTTCAATTAAAATGGTCTTCTAAGAAAGCATAGTTCAACACACAACTCAATTGTTTAAATATTTTTCCTTGAGATAAGTTTTATACATTAGCATGCCAGCTGTATTAGTTTCCTAGGGCTTCCATAAAAATGATCACAGACTGTATGGGTTAACCTGTTGAGATTTGTTTCCTCATAGTTCTGGAGGCTAGAAGTTGAAGATAATTTGATTTATTCTGAGATTTCTCCTTGGTTTAAGATGACCACCTTTTTGGTCTATGCTCACAGAGACTTACCTCTGTGCTGTGCATACCTGATTCATTCTCTCTCTTCTTTCTCCCTCTACCCCTCCCTCCCTCTTTCCTCCTTCCCCCTTCTCTGTGTATATTTGTATGTATGCTATTAATCTCTTTCTCTTATAAGGACCTACCCTAAAAATACCAGTCTTAATCAACTCAATTGCCCTAAGTCATATTATAAGACATTAAGGGAGAAGTCTTCAACAGTGAATCTCAAGAGGACACAAGTTCACAAGGGCAGCAAAACATTTTATGTATACTTTCCAGCTTGTCATATAGAAATATTAAAAAGATGAACACTAAAGTAATTTTGTTTCATAAAATTAACATTTTTCTGCATCATCGAGGATATCCATGAGTGAAAATGACTTTTTCTTTTCCTACAAGTGCATGATGATGAAGAATTTAAAAGCTACCAACGTGAAATGGAGCTCTGCCTTGATTTATGCTATGGAACCAGTAGCTTTAATTATTAATTTTCATACTTCTCAGAATGTAAACATAGTAAAAAAAGGCAAACAGTATATCAGTGCAGAGAAAAGTTTTGATTTCACAGATGCTTTGAAAGAATCTCAGTTTCTCTTGGAGGTCCATGGACTAAACATTGAGAACAACTGAATTGTACTTGAATAACTGATGAGCTGGGATGTTTTGAAGGCTGGGCTCAGCTACAATGATTGAAAGGTATTCCTTGGTTTTCTGTACAGCTTGGGTTTTCTTGTAGTATGCAGCTTCAGGGCAGCTGTGTTACCACGTGGGTGGTCTCTGGAGACTATGATCTGAAGATTTCAGGTACTTGTGTCCCACAAGAGAAGAATCAAGCAAGAGGCAAAAATGTCGTAAAGTTTATTGAAAGTGAGGGGAAGCCACCACAAGAAAAAGCAGCGGTGGGCCCTGGTCAGTTAGGATAGAAGCACTGCTCTTTGTTTCAAAGGACCTTTATAAATTGAAAGGGCAAACAGCAGGAAAAATCTGGGCGGTCTTTGCAGGATGGGCTAGGGTGATTGACAGGTTTGATTGACAAGGTCTTGTCATACAAGACCTTGCACTTACGCACTCTTGGTATCTTTTTTTTTTTTTTTTTTTTAACTGTATGAGACATCTTTATTTCCTTTTTTTTTAATTTTAGTTTTTTATTTTATTCATATGTGCATACAATGTTTGGGCCATTTCTCCCCCCCTTCTTCCCGCCCCCTCCCTTACCCTCCCCAACCCCTCACTACCAGGCAGAAACTATTTTGCCCTTATCTTTGATTTTGTTGTAACTCTCAGTGTCTTAATTATGAGGTGCATCAATATTCATGTTTTAAACAAAGAACTTTTACTTGAGAGGCAACGGAAAGTTGGATTTCCTCAAGGCTTCCTGTCTGACAATTTACAACTGCAAAGGTTTTACAATTGAAAAGAAGTTTACAACTGCAAATGATAGCATTGGGTTGAAAAAAAGGGTTTAGTGTACAATGTGCTGGGAAAAGCCTCAATGCACCTGAAAGTCCCAAAATCTCTATTGCTAGGCTGCCTCAGATGGAGGTTTTTTTTTTTTTTAATTGATGTATATTAAATAGTACATAGTAAGGTGTTTCATCGTAACATTTTCACACATTATGTATGTAATATACTTTGATCGTATTCACTCCCTGTGTTACTGTTTCTTAAATAGTATTTTAGTGAGTCCTACAGCAAAACAGAGACTGAATGGCCTTTTTTGGTTTAGTATCTATTGTCATATTCTATTGTTTAAGTAGTCACAGCCCACCTATATGAAGAGAAGGGGAGACAGACCTCCATTTCTCAATGTAAAGTTAATCAAAGAATTTGTAGGCATGTTTGAAAATTTCTACTGTCTGATTTTTTTGGCCATGAATTATTTATTTTCCTCTTCTACACAAAGTACACTTATTCTTCCAAAGGACTGTGTCAAAATCTCCTGCCATTATAACATCAGGCTCAAAATTCAAGATCTTATATAAATCCTGTCTAGGTACAGATAAAGTTCCTTGAGTTTGGTAACTTAGTATGATGCTTCTTGATTTGAAGATCTATAGTCTGAAGAGACCATTGACCTGATCCACAATCCCCTAATCACCCAGTGTATAATGGTTTTTCAGGATGAAATGGAATAATAAACACTTTAATTTACCAAGAGGAGTAGTCAGAGTTTTCCAGAGACATGAAACCAATAGGAGATACACACACATACACACACACACACACACACACACACACAAGAAGATATGTGTATGTGTTCTGAGACTTGGAGACCAGGAAAGCTGAAGATATAGTTTCAAGGTCTGACAGCTGGAGAGCTGATGGTATTGATGAGACTGAGACTGATGTTCCAGCTCAACAGTCAATTTATTCTACCTTCCTCTGCCTTTTTTGTTCTCTTCAAGCCTTCAATAGATTGGTTGATACCCACCTACATTGGAGAGGGCTAGCTGCTTCGCTACTAATTCAAATGCTAATTTGTTCTGCAAACACTCTCATACACACCCCCAGAAACCCAGAAATAACATTTAAGGGCCTGCCTCAGTATTCTTTGGCCCAGTCCAGTTGACAAATAGAATTAACTTTCCCAGAGAGGAAATGGGAGACACACAGTACACATTTGCATTAATAATTCTAAAATTTGAGAGTTCTTTGGCTAGAGTCATCTTACTCTTTGCTCTGCCCACTGGATTTTAATTGTCCACAGCATCTTTCCTTATATGGAGGAAATGGACTGCATTTGCAGCTGGGTACCGTTCTCAACATCTTCTTGTCCATAGAAGATTTGCAGTTCAAAAGCTTTTTTGTACTTTGTCTTTACCCCAGTTTTTCAGCTGTTCATGTGCAATTAACAAGTTTTGCAACCTTATATCCTCTATTTGTTGAATGCTTAATATGTGAAGGCAATGCTATACCCTGGAATGTAGAATTTAACAGGTTAGGCATGGTCCCTGCTCTCATGGGAAGTAAAAGCTAATTTGATGACTTTTCATGATTGACATTTGGGCCATGAAAGAAAAGTACAGTTCTCTGGAACAAGTATCGGGTGCTGGCTTCAGCAGTACATGTACTAAAATCAGAAAATGTGTCAGAAGAGTTGACCTGTTCTGGAGGGCCAAAGGAGATTTCCTTTAGGAGGTGACATTAAAATTAAGCTCTGATGGATGAGTGAAAATAAACTTTAAAGGGTGCACCATCCCTGTATTAGTGCTGTGGCATTAAATGCATGCCTTCTGATAGCTGAAAATATCGTTAATTTTAAATAAATCCATAATAATCCACTATTTGTATGGTTTTTATAGATAATAAATACTGGAAGTATCACCTTCCATATCTAGAAAATATAGAAGAGATAGATTTTCTTCCCTTCCCAGGGCAGACTTGGTCATTATTATAATTTTGTCATTACACAACTAAATCTGTATGCAGCAACATTGCCAGAGTGGTATTGGTAAGCACACATATGCTCACATGAGTGATTATTCCTCATCATTTGATCTCTGCCATAAAAAGAATAAAAGTTACTGTTGAAATAAATAAGAATAAGGAACAGAGCTTATGGTTATGGGCCTAGTGCCTATGATTAAATATTTAACAAGGTTCCATTGGAAGCCTGCATTTTCAGGGATTTATTGTTCTGATATAAAATTCGCTGGGATTAAACTAGGCAGACAGCAACTTTTTATTTTCCAAATCTAGTTTAAATTGGTTTGCCTGTTTTATGTTATGAAAGTTTAAAGAAAAAAAAAACTTGATGTTTTCAGCCTTCAATTACATCACAACTCCTTTTCCTCAATGGCTCTCTAAATTTTAGAAGTTATAATAATAATAAAATGAAAAGATAGGTTAATAGGTATGTATTTCATGATAGAATGTGAGAGAATGTGATAGGTTTCTGGTAATTGGATGGGCTTATACTAATTATATGTTCTTCTCTTTCACAAAGAATTGTGTGCCGCGTGTAAACTGGAGCTTACTGTGTGTAGAGTTAGTACTGGTTCTGTCTTGTCAATTGATTTTATCTTCACAAGTAGGCTGATTGATCTTCCTTTTCTGGATATTTATAACTCCTCAATTTTAATTTAGCTTAGTGTACAGTAGAGATTTTTAACAGTATGGATTTTTTGTTTTTCCCAGAAATTTAACAGTTTTTATATAGTGTCCATTTTTTAAAAAAATAACTAATTTTAATGTCAGTGAAATAAAAAGGCAATTTTCTCCCTTTATTTCTAATAAAATGTATGAACTAGGAAAATTAAAGAATACATTTGACAGTTTTTGCATATAAAACAAGGGAGCAAGCATAATAAAATCAGAAATAATATGATTTGAGCATATATAGACCTATCACTAATTATTGCTTACCAAGCAAGGATGCCCACAATGATGTTTGGAAACAGAGTTTAAAATGTAATGATCCTGCACAGAGTAATTTATCAATGAAGATCATTAGGATAAGAAATCTTATCAGGAAAATAAATTAGAAGGCTGAAATAGAATAAATAAAGAAGTATCATTTAAGGGTTAAGAAAGAGAAGGAAAAAAAATAAAAAGAATCAAGCTCACATTGAAAGTTTGATCTCAAATGCCGATTAAGATAGTATTAAGATGGGTATGGCAGTGTACACCTATAGTTCCAGTACTTGGGAGGCTGAGGCAGGAAGATTGAGAGTTCAAGGACAGCCTAAACTACATAGTGAATTAGATGTCAGCTGGGGCTACATAGCAAGACCCTGCCTCAGGGGGAAGAAAAGGTGCACAGAGGGGAAAAAAAAAAAAAAAAAGCAAATATCCAGAAATGGAGAGTGGTGGTGGATGAAATTGGACAGTGCTAGAGAAGCTATATGGTCTAACCAATATGGAGTTGGAAAACAGGCTGCGTGTCAGGGCTGCAGTTATAGAGATGGAAGTCATCTGCCTAAGACATGCTATTTTATAAGTTGGCTTACCAAGAAAGGGATTAAGGAGGGAGCACAGCAAAACCATTTCTTCTTCATTGTGGAGTGTCTCTAAAGGGGAGGAAGGAGGAAAAGGAGCTGAAAAGGCAAGAAAATCAGTACATTGAGAGAGGAGAATTCAGAGAAGGAATAGCTTGTTCAAATGCAGGTCTACAGCCAAGACTCTTAGGTAGGCTGGCATTGATGTGATGCATCTTCTGTGTCGGTAGACTCTGCCAGGCAGTGTTTAATATAAAAATGAAAAGATTCTTCCTTTATCTAAACAAGCTCATACTAACAAAGAGAGCATGAACTAGGCATTTTCTTAGTATTACAGAAATTCTTTGGTACAGCCAACATCAGAAAAGATGTTGGAAAAAGATCAGAGTTGGAAATGGGTAAGAGTTTTCTCTTTTTAGTGCATATAGTTTGGAAACCTAGATAACTGTAGCAGATGTGAATTTCTTGTACAATTTCCTGAGTCAAAGCATATTTCCATTTGACTTTGGGGGAGATAATTGAATGCAAAGATCAGCTGAACTCTGGAGGCAATTAACATCTGATTTAAATTTAGCCTTCCATGGAACTTGGGTGATTAGACTACCACTTAGCAGGGTTATATCTGTAGGATAGCCAAGGGGCATGCACACCTGTTATCACTACAGCTGGTTTGCAAATGTCACTGCTGCTTCGTATAAATAAAGCATTGAAGTGGATAAACAGCATTTCAGAAGCATATTATTATGTTGATGTAGGGTGTTTTGATTATT
Organism: Castor canadensis; assembly: GCF_047511655.1. NCBI lineage: Eukaryota > Metazoa > Chordata > Mammalia > Rodentia > Castoridae > Castor > Castor canadensis. The sequence continues at coordinate 70,794,928 of NC_133387.1, read as the reverse complement.
TGTTCATTTCTTTATGAATTAATATAGTATATTTGTTAAAATGAATAGAAACATTTAAAGAAAACATATGCTCAGCAAGTAATTGAGTCATTATGGAATGTAACATTCATCTACAAATTAAAGTGTTTTTTCTTATAATGGATATGAGACCTCTGTCTCATAGGAAATACATGAATAGGCTGGAAAAATGAACAGTGAAAATGACTATTGAGATATTTTCTGTAGAATGAGGTCAATAAATATGGGAAATTGATTCCTTTACAAACTAGATAATCAGGAATTCAAAAGACAAGGTGTCAAACAATATATTTTTGTCTTTTTAATGCTCTGGCTGAATTATGATAGGCTGTATTCTACATAATAAAAATAGTCTAATAAAGGCCAAGAAAAATATTTTTTAACCCATCATTTTTATATAGTGTGGAAGGGATCGCTTGATAAATAACATTATTGACAAGATTATCGTCATGTAGACATATAAGAATGTATACATTAGATGTATATTATACATCTCATCCATTAAGCTATATAGATGTGTAACATCTTAATGAAGTTGTTAGGAACTATTTTGTGTGCTATCAACTGTATTATCTCATAAGAGTCTTTTTGAGGTATTATGTTATGGTTAAATTATAAAATAAGGAAAAAGCAAGTTAGACATGGTGATACACACCTGCAATTCCAGCTAGTCAGGAGGTGGAGACAGAAGGACCACAAGTACTAGTCCAGCCTGTGCCAAGGTAGGGTGAGATCTTCTCTAAAAACAAAATGAAAAGAAAGGGGATGGGAGTTGGGATGTGGCTAAAACGGTAGAGCACTTACCTAGCATGTGCAAGGCCCTGGGTTCAATCACTAGTACCACAAAAAGCAAAAGAAGGAAAAAAGGCATACAAAATATTTTTTTCTAAAATGGTCACAGCAATAAGCCAAATACGAATATAGTACCTGAGAGCTAAGACATGTGGTTCTTCTTAACACATGCTTAACAGAAAATGAGGTTTCAGAGTTCGTAATGCAAGGCAGAATGGTAAATTTGATATCAAAGTAAAATTTGCCCTGGAGGATGTTGAACATGCAGGGAAGACTTAAGGTCATTGAAATGAGGTTAAGACAAGAACTCAGTTCTTACTCAACTGCAGTGAAGCAAAAGGTTAGAGTTTCAACCCAAAAAAGGAGATTGGATGAGGGACTCATCCTTCATACAATTAGAAGAGAAAGATTTTGCTGGACTATAAAGTTATTATTACATTATTATTATAATGATCTCCATATCAAAGAGTCAGAGAAAAGATCTACAATGATAAGTTTTCTTAAGTAAGTGCTCTCAGAAAAAGAAAGGTATGGTCCCAAAGTCAGAAAGAAATGTGTCTAAACGTTTACTCAAGCTCAGGTTATGTTCGGTTATGTTTTTGTCGTTAAGAACCACAAGTACGTAAGAATCCGTATCTCAAATGTTCCTAAAGGTAGCATTTGAATGAATGGATGGATGAATAAAAAATTGGGATATTAATTAACATTCCTACTATTATGTAAAGCAGTGCTTCTTAACTCTTTTCATATTATAGTCTGCAGAAAAAGCTGATAGAGTCATGAATGACACTGTAGTTTAGCTCAGAGTCAGACTGGACCTGCTCAGCCCCTCCAAACCCCACCCAGCTTCCCCTAAGAGTAATATCTCAACTCCCCTATAATATCTCTAGAAAGTTCTGACATGCAACTAATTTTAGGGAAATGAGGGGCAGAAATGAACTTGCTTGTTATTGAAAATAGCACTTTCTTTTCTTTATCATTATTTCCCATTTTTCAGTAGAATGATGCCCCAGCTTTCTATCTCAGTGCTGAACCTCACTCCTCCTCCCCTAGTCTGGGTCCTTCCTGTCTGTGAAACTTCCCTTTGACTGCTCTCTGAATGGTCCAGCTAGGCACAGTACCTCAGTCTGTGCCATCACATCAACCTTGATGTCAATGTTTTGTCTTTCCTAAAGCACTGTGCCCCTATCCTTCAGCTTATCTAAGTGTCAGCTGTGACTCAACACCCAGTCTCAACTTTGCCATTGTGGTTCCTTTTACTCTTCCACCCTTCATTGATCTCTCCTCTTCAAGTGATCACTCTCCATTCCTACTTGGAGAATTCATGTCAGCACTCTATTAAGTATTGGCACAGGCAGATTCTGAGTGTTGCACAGGTTATATCTGCATCACTAGGTTATTTTCCAGAAAAAAAACCACGCACACACTTGGACTTTGACAAATACATGTTGAAATAAAATCAAATAAGAAAAGTAAATGTTAGTATAGCAGATTGACTACTTAAGAATTTAGCAATAATATACTAAGTAGTCCTAAAAATAGTGATCTTTCTAGCCAACATTGGGCTACACATTAATATACCAGATATGTCCAAACAATACGGCTTAAGTTCAGTTTTTTTAGGTTTCCTGATTAATAGAAATGATTTAGATGGCCTAGTCAAATGTAACTACAAACTAGTAATTCAATGAGCTTAATGGTATTCTGTGGAGATGCAGAATTTCTTTTTCACCGTTGGTCTCCTCTTCATTATCTATCCATACAAACGTGAGTATTATGTTATTTCTGTTTTGCAAAGTGTGTTTTTTGATATTGAATCAAAGGTGGCACCTCCGTTATCTACTTGGAGATGACCACAAGAGTAAGTTAGTCCAGTTTGCCTATTTTCTCACCTCTTTCCAAGACTGAGCAAAGCTAAGTTTTGTTCCTAGATGACTTGTGATATGCTATTGTGATTGCAAATGAATGCATGTCTAATGTCTTACTATTAATTTTCCATCCGTATTAAACCCACTGTGATTTGGTATACCTGTTATGCTACTTTGAAAATTAATTTCGAATTATGTGTTATCTATCCACACTGAAGCTTTTAAAGGAAATCATTTTTTAATTAGAGTAGATTAATGATTATAATATTTCCTGGTTAAGAATTTCATTTACTTAGAATTGAAATTAAATTATATGTTAAAATGAACAGCTTGTATTTTATAGTGAAAAGGAACCTGATTTTGGTGATATTACTGTCTGGGATATATTGAGAGATCTTATAAAAAGTACTAAATATTAAATGTATTCTTGTTATATTAATACCACTGTCATTATTGGTTTTAATAGTAATTATGACATTTAGCAGCCTTCCTTATAAATTTGAAAAAGTTCCGACTGATCTCAATTTTAAGTTTTTGTGATAAAATTAAATGTACTCTTAAACATCTTTGAATTTTATTGTTTCTAAATAGAATAGAAATACTGTAACAAAAATATTTCCTGATTATTCTTGCTCAAACTAAGACCACAACTTAATATACTGAGGAGGTCAAAGTTTGTAGAAATGGTCACCAGAGAGTGACTTAACAGATTACATTGGTATAAAACAAAGATGTGTCATTCTCCATTTCTCTCAGACTTGTACCTTAATGATTCATGACAGCTCCCAGAAGATTTGGGTCATGTTCTCCTGCTTTGAGGAAATAATATATGTTTTCTTCATACTGATGACATGAGTTTGTTACCACTTATTATACATAGCTTTAAGGTGTCTTGGTCTAAAACATTGCCAGAACAATGGTTTAAGGGAACTATTCTCAAATTCCATCATTTTGTGCATAAATGACAATATCTAACTAGTTTTTTCAACCAATTTTTATAGAGATCATTTATAATTAATGTACATAAAAATATGGTCGAAGAATCCACAATAATTAATAATAAATATTGGTAGGGTGCTTTTCTGAGATTTTTATAAGGTAATTGACCATTGGTTATATTTATTTTGATATTTTCCTATAAAAATATCATTAAGATTTATATAAGCAATTGATAGAAACAGTGAGAAATGGCTAAATAGTTTAGTCATTTTTTCATTGTGTTAGAGGAGACCACTGTTTTCTAAAGATAATGTCAAGTGTGCCTGAGGCTTAGTACCAAAGTAGCAAGATTGTAACTGAACTTACTCACCAATTTACATTGGCTTTTAGGAAACTCTCAGAAAATTATTTACTTATTTCTATCGAATTGTGGGATATTATCATACATTCTTAGAATAGAAATAGTTCTTGATAATTTTACTTTCAAGTCTTCAGGTTTGATTTGATCTGATTCCACATCTATATTTCTTCCAAATTCTTTGGTCATGAAACATCATTCAATAGAATAATTATTTTTAAAACTTGACCTTTAGAAACTCCAAAGTCTGTGAAAACTTGTTTTAGAAAAGAAAGAGGAAGGATGCTCTTAAATATATATGCTTTGCATATATTTAAAAATTAAACACAATAGCATTCTGAAGTAGGTACAAGGGTTATCCGTGAGGATCAACTAGATTAAATATCTTGATCCAGGTCATGTACATCATTGGGTGAAGAAACAAGGGTTCAAATGAGATGTTCTAGCTCCAAAGCTCCTACTCATTACATGCATGCCTTTCCTTATTATCCTCATTTAACCAGTAAGGAAATGCTAGACTCCTAAATGTGCAAGTAATTTGATACAACTAGTGAGAAGCAGAGCCTAGATTAAGAGCCAGTCTTTTGTCCTCTATCATTCCATCTTTCAAAATACATTTTATATACCAGGAAATGCTCTATGACAGTGTTTCAAATATTTTTCAATGAAAACTTAACATAGTGATTTGGTAAAAGTTTCCCAAGTAAGAGAAGTTTTGGAAATACTGAATTAAAGCTATACACTTATCTACCCCAAAAATATTTCAGAATTTAGAATATTATTGCATTTCCCAATTTCACTTGAAAATGAATCTATTTTCACTTTTTAAAAACTAAGTATCTCCTAAGTGTTATTTTGCACTTTTTTAAACTCAGTGAGTTCGCAGTGTTTTCATGATGACAGTACAGTAATGACTAGGGTAATCGAACCTGTTATAAATGTGATGATTTGAAATCAGAGGACAGGAACACGATAACCGAATTATCTGTGGATTTAAATCACTATCTCACTAAAATGAACAAATGAAAATAATTTTTAACCATGTATTTGTGTCATGTCTTCATGTGTTAAAAGGAAAAAAAACTAATGATGTAGTTCTCAAAGAGCAGAAGATCTCCAGAAGAGGAGTACACAAAGTCATGTAGCATGAAAACTGAGCACTTGTATCACAACTGTAACACATTGACAAATTTCTAATCAGTCAGTTAAATCTGTCTCATTTCTTCATTAATTTTAAATCACCATCCCGCTTATGATACTAAACTGCGTTTAAATCAATTTAAACTCTTTAAATTTTTTCTTTACTAAGGACTCATTAACTTACAAATATTAACAGTATTTTTGTTTTGAGGCTGAAATTGTTGATTTTGCCTTGACTTTCTGTTAGCAGAATTTTATCAGCTTTATATAAAACACTTGTGTTTATTATTTTTTCCACTCTTACAGTTTCATTTTGAATGTTTTTATATCAAGTGTGTTTCATTTGGTCAACATTTAGTTAGCTAGTGTTTATTTATCTATTTTATTAGTCTCTGCCTTTTATTGGAGTTGCATCCATTCAAAACAAGTATGATTGTTGATACATTTGTGATTACTTCTATGATGCTGTGTATTTTTTATTTTAAAACACGTTTTATGGTGTCTTAGTTCTTTCCTTAATTCTTTTGAGTAAATCAAGGAACTTTTTAGCACTCCATTTTTATATTATTTTACTTTTTATCTAGTCCCCTTATAGCAATTCTCATAGTTATTACTCTAACAATCATATTTTTTGAAATTATAATATTCAACTATAATAAATGTTTGTTACACTAATTACTTCAACAAGTAGACAATAATAAACAAATTGATAAACTTAGAGCACTTTCATTCCAAATTTCCCCCTCACATTTTCTGTACTGTTGTGACTATAAATTTTCTTCTAATCTGCTTAAACTCTGAAAACATGATTATTTTTAAGTTGCATGTATGTGTATATGTATTTTTGTATATGTGTATGTGTGTATGTGTATACGTGTTTATATGTGTGTGATTTTACCATTCATACACACTCAATCCTCCATTTTCAGCAAGAATAGCTTCCAGTATTTGTTATATTGAAGAACTGATGGATTCTACTGTGTCAGCTTTGTCTTTTTGAAAATGTCCTTATATCACACTTAATTTTGAAGTACATTTTTACTATGTATGTATTTCTGAAGTGACATAATGTCTTTTTCCTTTCATACATTAAAGCTGTCAGTTCATTGTCTTCCATATTTCATTTTTCTGATTAAAATACAGCTGTAATTCTTACCATTGTATTTAATATGTCCTTGTGCTCTAGTAGCTATTAGGATTTTTTCCCTTTTCTTTCCTATTCATTCAGTTCATCATGATGTCCCTAGGTATGGTTTTGTTGCTTGTTTGCTGTTTACCCTGTATAATGTATGTTGATACCTTTACCTTTTTCTCTTCAACTAAGTATTTATTCCCCTTTCTCTCCTTCTGTTGGGTCCTCATTATTCTCGTGCTCCTCTGCTTGATATTGTCCCATGTAGCTATTGTGCTCTAGTTTTTCAATCTTTTATATTTTCATTAATTTTTATTGATTCTTTTTGAAGTCCACAGGGCTTTTGCTTTGTGTAGTATTCCAAAGGACTATAGCAATAATTTATGATATATTTCATTTAACATTTTTATTTGTTTATAACTCCATGTGTACCTTTGCATTGATTTTCACATATTTTCTTTTATGTTAGGTCCTTTAACATAATCGGTATATTTATTTTAGATGCTTTGTTTGATAACTTTAGCTTCTGGGTCATGTCTGTATTTTTTCTTTTATTCATATTTTTTTCTTGGAATTTCATAGGTATATATTGTGATTTTTGGTTGCATGCCACATATAGTTTGTAAAGAATAGTACACAGAAAAGAAGATGTTATTCATCACTAAATGTTTACTGTTGATGTAGGAAGTTGAATGATTATAATCTGGGGTTGATTTGGGTCTGGGTTTCATTGTAGTCTTAGTTACATTCATCTTGCCAGTCTAAACAATTTTATGAGTGTGATTAGATTTTCCTCTGAAGCTAGGCTTGGGATCTAAACATTAGTGAGAGTGAGGATATTTTTATATAGCCGAGCTACCAACTTTTCCAACCACAGGAATGTTCTAACTACTATACACTTTGGCTGAAAACTTGGGGGCTGTTAGCTTGCTCCCAGATTTCTGCTGTTCATGTTCTTTCTATTCTCCCACTACTCTGTGACCAGCCTCTCGAGAATATATATTGTGTACTTAATGACTGCCTGGAAACTCTCAGGGGAATTTCCATTTTTCTTAACTGTTTCCAGTCTTTGGAAGGCCTGTACTATGGAGTGAGTAGCTAGAAAGTGCAGAAGGATTTATCAGTTCTCCTAATTTGCTCCTAGGCTTAGAAGCATCACTTGTACACACTGATGATGGAGAACTCCATGCAGAAATTTTGTTCTATTGCATACCTTGCTTGCTGCCTTTGTGGAAGGCCTTCTTACTCTTGGGGGAAGCACTATGTACTTTGAGGAGCCCTCCCAGCTCTTCTGATCTGTCCTCAACCTTTGGTGTGTCTGCCCAATGCATCTTGGGTACAGATGCATTTTGACTTTGAGGCTTATTGGGGTTCAGATCCATCATAAGAGATCACGTCCTTTATTCTCTAAAATTATAGTCACATAGGTATTGCAGAGCTGAGTTTAGAGATTGCTTTGTAACTACTTTATTGTGTAGCTACTTAGCTGAGAAAATTTGTGTATCACTTAAGGGCTCAAATGAAAAATAAAGGCTGACAAATGGAAAACCAACTCCAGAAACAAAAGATAAATTTTAAAAAAGTAGCTTAAACAAATTAATGTAAGAACATTTAGAATGAATCCTTTTGGTTCATAAGTTAATGATCTGTGGAGGATGTTTGGCCAGAACTGATCTAATGTGACTAGGCTTTGCTTGCTCTTTGGTTATGCTATATTGATTAATATACATAGTGTATTTGTATCCTTATATAAGAAAAAATATATTCAAGCTAAAAGGAATCCTCATAAAGAAAATTAGACTGAAAAATTAGTCACTTCCACATTGATGTTTCTTAATATTCTTGTAAAACTGTGGCAAATCTTGGCAGAACTGAAAGACTAGGACAGTTCACTTTTTACAATTGCTATCAACCTTAGCTGCTTATTGGAATGAACTGCTGAAATTCTGAAAAGCACACATTTCTTGTCTACACTCTTCCACTCTGCAGACTGTATCTTTGACATCAGAATTCCACTTCAGGGAACATAAGAATTATCATTTAAAAATGTCAGTTTCTTATGATGGAATAGGTATTTGGGAACCAGAGAATTTCACTATTATTGTTATCATGATCATCAAAAAATCAGAGAAAGAACTGAACTAAAAAGGCAGTTATACAAAAGGTAACTTTATAGTACCTATAAAAAATGAGGTAAGTTTATCAATCCTTAGCTGTTTGACCCGACAAATTTCTTATATCTAACTAGATCCCAATAGTATTGAAGAATTGGTATTTCATTCTAAATAATTTGAATTATGTATCTTTTATTTCTTTTATTTTCTTTATCCTTATATTCTCAAGAAACCATGTGAAATATTTTAAGATATTATCTTCTCTGCACAGGGCTGCACTGGTAGACTGTAAGGGTCTTAGAACTGAAAATTTTGTTTCCCTTTAACTGGAAAGAAAGTTCAGAGACTAAACACCTATTCCCACATATGAAAAATAAATGCTAACTTCTACAAAACCTTGGGGAAAGTAGCATCCAGGAATGAATTGAAAGCATCATGTTTCTTCTTAGTAAGAGAAGTCTGAAATGAGAACCAATTTAAGTGCAAGGTGAAGTTGGAAATCATACGTCACATGCTACTCTCTTTAATAGGAACTAGAGACAGAAATAACCATGCCCAGGACAAAATACTAGAAACCTAACTTAACAGAAGTCACACTCAGAATGGATATTTCGCGACATTGCTTATATTCAGTTCTAATGTTGCATTCACTAGTACATGGAGAGTAATCCTCTGAGGATTCAGAATCAAATCCTGAATTTGATCCACTTTTACTTCCAAATATCTATAAGTTCCAAACTCTAGAGATATTTTTATCTAATAAATGTATATCACTTCTGATAAAAGATCCTGAATAAGGATTATGGATATATGTTGTTTATAATCATCTAATATACAAATTACTAGTTTACTATAATTTTACCTGTCAAAAATCATATAAATTAAAGATTGTGTTAACTATGGGTATAGTGAGTGTCAGGAATTGATGGACACATAAAACCGTACATGATATTTCTAGATTATTAAATATTTGCCAAGTGTTTTTGTTATTATCTGAATCAGTCTTTAAATGAAATATAATATACCCCTGTTCGAGGTTAAATAAGGTCACCAAAGGTTTCAAGACATAATCCACATAATTTGTTAATCTTACTTTATTTAGTTAAAAAAAGGTATTTGCAGATGTGTTCAAGAATTTTGTGGTAGGTTATTTCCCTGGATTATTTTATTAGACAATAAAATTCATAGCAAATACTTTTATTTTTAAAAAAGGCAGTGAAAGAGATAGCGTGGACTCAGAAATGAAGATTGGAGTGATATAGTCACAATCAAGTAATGCCTATGGCCACTGGAAGCAGGAAGAGGCAAACTACATTATCCCCTACAATCACCAAAGGATGTGGACCTGCTGACATTTGATTTCAACCTTCTGACCTTCAAAATTCTGAAGCAATACATTTCTGTTGTTTTAAAGCATCCAGTGTTTGGTAACTTGTTACAGCCACAGGAAACTAATACAGTCCCTTTTGCAGTTATGTTCTTGGCATGATCCACAACATAGGGAGTCCTATGACTGTTTGATCAGGCATGCAAAAAGGCAAGAACCATGGAAAATTGTCTTCCAGTATTCTATGACTTTCTTTAAAAAATTTTGTTTTTGCAGTACTGGGTATTGAACCCAATCTTCCATTTGCTAGGCAAGCACTCCTACCATGTTTGTTTACATTTTGTTTTTGAAATAGGATTTCACTAACTTTGCCAGGGCTGGCTTTCACCTTCTGATCCTTCTTGTCTCTACCTTCCAAGTAGCTGGATTATAGGAATGTACCACCACACCTGGCACACCCTTCATTTTCACACTGTCTTCGCTTCTGGAGAATTCTTTTCATGAATATACCATTCTATCAGCCACTAGATTATCTGACCAGTAGAGGTTAGCACCAAATCTATTCAATTTTCTTAATATGACATTTAATTAAAGGCATTTCAACAAGACTCCAAATAGCTGAATAAGCCATTCAATACATTAATCTCAAACATGCCCACTCAGGTCCTAAAACCAACCTGTTGAAGAAAATCCATAAATTATTACAGTCTACTTTAGAAAGCCAGATAGCTTTCTTTTTGTCTTTTCTGCAGATGACATTTTCATCTGGCCTTTGCTTTTAACACAGGTGCAGTAGGTTATATTAGCAACTTTCCAGAAAGAGGAAATCATTGGCAATCCCAACTTCCCTAAAATCCTTAGATGGTGAAGTAAGGCTGAGCTTAATGCCTTCTAGCTCTAAGATAGCCTCATTAATCACTCTTTAGAGAAGTAAAGACACAAATATTATACTATTATTTCTCATTTGATGACTCACATGACAGGGATAATTGCTGAAAGGTTACAAATAAAGAAGGAGTCAATTACCCTCCACAAATCTACCTTAAGTAACTAAGGGCACCTTTATTTTGGAGCAATGTCCTCAATCTTCTGAGACCTTATAATCTACTGTTCTTAGAGACTTGAAGTTCTCTGGTGACTACCCATAAGATTCAAATCTTTTGGAACAAAAGATTTGATTTTGGAACAAAAGCCAGTTAATGCCTAGATTCCACACAAGGATGGTAGTCCCAGAAGTGCATGTGATATACCAGGTAATAGGGAAGTGGGGACTATCCTGGGTCTGAATTGGTCTGAAGATATAAGGTGACAATATCTCCACTATCCCAATAGTAGACCTAAGAATTGAGTTTCATCTCCCCAGTTTTAGAGAAAATGGGTTGTCAGTCCTGTTTGTTCATATTGTCAACTGGGTGTTATTCATTTGTTTTGTGCAATGATTAAAATGTGGGTAGGGAGGAATTATGGAGGTGTTTATGTAAATTTTACATGGGAGGTGCAGGACCTGTTGCTTTTCTTTCAATACTATGAAATTGGTATTTTCAGTTCCTTTAAGCATAACTTTACCTTTTCACACATATACTGCTAACATGAAAGGCTTTCATATACTGAGGTCAGCTGTGAAAGTCAGGGCACATTTATAAAACACACAGAGACCCATTATGTCCCTTACTTTGACTTAGAGAGCAGTATACTCAACTAAGTGTGTTTAGCCACTCTCCTTGTGTTATTATATTATGGGATTAGGTGGCTAAACTAAAATTAATTTTTAATCACTTAGACATCCTTTTGCTAGGTTGTCACACAGACAGTATATTAATCAGGTTGACCTAGGGGTTCCTGTGAGGGAAGAAGAATCCTGCCCAAGAATGTCAGGGAAAAATCTGAATTTTTGATAACCTCAAGTTCAGATAAAAGAAATATGGCAGAGACTGTCTGCCAGGACTGGTAAGAAACAATATCCTAGAGTGGGGGTTATAATTTCTTATAGAAGAATAGCTGACACTTTTTTATGTGAGGTCCAGTTGCTGCTGATACCAGGCCAGTTAGATTCCTTACTATATCCTGTCTGTTTATCATGGGAGTATTGTTGAGCCTTTCTTTTCTTGTTAATGCATTCCATTTGAGTTGACCAAACCTAAACTTGCAAGGTTAGGGTGAACATAGTAAGGTCTTCCTGAGTCAGACACTCAGTGTCAACAAGAGCCCTGTAACAAGTTTATGTTCAGAAAAGGTGCACATATTGCCAGGGAGGCAATGAGTATGAAATGCAAAGGATGCCTTCAAGTGGAAATTTTGCCAGAGCCTCCAATTGGTACAATCCTGAGTCCCAGAGTCATAACTCAATGATGTCATTGGATATAGGGAACCTGTATTTGTGTGGCAGACAAACTTAATTTCTAATTATAATTTAGCTATTTTGAACAGAAGTGGCTAGATGTAACTAGTGACTTACTGAACAGTACAGGGCTATGTAAACACTATTAAATTTTGTGTAAGCCAAAAAAAAGGAAAAATTATGAGTGGATTCTATAGAGAAAATTCTGGAAGGTTAAGGAGAATATCTTAATCCACCAACCATCTTAATAAATTGTAAATTCTGAAATTTTTTTTACTATATGAACTAGAAGAAAAGTTAGTAAGAAAATACTTGTCATCTGAAAAATAGTAGGAGTGACAGAAAATAGCAGTGAACCTGAAATGAAGGTGTTTCTGATTATGAAAGGGCAACAGCTGCAAAAAATCAATAATTCAAAGATAAAATAATTTTTAAAAATCTCTCCTGAGGCTAGAAAAAATCATAAGTTTGCTGAACAAGAGTTCATTAAAGTTTAGAGCATATTAGTGAAAAGAATGTGGTTTTGATTTGCATTTCCTTTATGGCCAAAGATAGTGAGCGTTTCTTCATGTGTTTTTAGCCATTTGGACTTCTTCCTTTGAAAAAGTTCTGTTCAGTTCTTTTGTCAATTTTTTTTCACTGGGTCATTGAATTTTTTGGAGTCTAATTTTTTTGAGTTTCCTATATATTCTGGTTATTAGTTCCTTGTCTGAATATAGCTAGCAAATATTTTCTCTTATTCTATGGGCAACCTCTTCAACTTAAAGACCATATCTTTTGTTGTGCAGAAGCTTTCTAATTTCATGTAGTCTCATTTGTCAGTCCTTTCTCTAGGTTTCTGAACCATTTGAGTTCTATTAGAAGTCATTGCCTATGGCTATTAATTGCTGTGTATTCCCTGCTCTTTCCTGCACTAGCTTCAAAGTTTCAGATCTTATATTAAGTCCTTAATTTGCTTTGAGTTGATACTTGTACAGGGTGAAAGACATGTATCTAGTGTCTAGTTTCAGTTTTCTACAGGTAGATATCCAGTTTTCTTTTTTTTATGTTTTATTTGAGTACTTTATTTTTAAAACATTGATTTTTTATTATAAAAAATAACACTTTAAAAAATGATTGGGAAAGAACACAAAAGTATAAACTAAAATAAATGATTTATTACAAACAAGGGGATTGGACTATGAGCACATGATAAAAGTGAGAGCACACAAGGGAGGGGTGAGGATAGGTAAGACACCTAAAAAACTAGCTAGCATTTGTTGCCCTTAACGCAGAGAAACTAAAGCAGATACCTTAAAGCAACTGAGGCCAATAGGAAAAGGGGACCAGGAACTAGAGAAAAGGTTAGATCAAAAAGAATTAACCTAGAAGGTAACACCCACACACAGGAAATCAATGTGAGTCAATGCCCTGTATAGCTATCCTTATCTCAACCAGCAAAACCCCTTGTTCCTTCCTATTATTGCTTATACTCTCTCTACAACAAAATTAGAGATAAGGGCAAAATAGTTTCTGCTGGGTATTGGGGGGGGAGCGGGAGGGGGTGGAGTGGGTGGTAAGGGAGGGGGTGGGGGCAGGGGGGAGAAATGAACCAAGCCTTGTATGCACATATGAATAATAAAAGGAAAAAAAAAAAAAAAAAAAAACAAATTTGAAACAAGCATGTTCTCATTTTTTTTATGTGCTGAGTGAGGTACATTGAAGCATTTATACACAGGTTCTTACAATGTATTAAATATATTACACTTGAATTCACCCCCTCTACTGCTTTCCTTCATCCCTCCTTCCCTGATTCCTGTACCAGTTTCAACAGGTCTTATATACATGTGTATACATTATTTATACTGTATTCATTCTCCTACCCTGTGCCAACCATTCCCCCTCCCCAACAAAAACTGTTCTGCCCTCCTTAAAGAGGCTCTCTTTTCTCCATCATACACTACTGATGAAAGGATTAAGAAACTGTGGTATTTATATTCAATGGAATTTTATTCAGCCATAAAGAACGAAAATGTTTCATTTGCAGGTAAATAGATGAAATTGGAGAACACAATCTGACGTGAAGTTAGGCAGGTTCAAAAGGCCAAAAGCCGCATGTTCTGCCTCTTATGTGGAATACAGACCTAATACAAATACAGTGATATTATGAAAAACAGGTCACACTAAGGGGAAGACATATACCAGAGGTGAGGGTAGAAGAAGGAAGTTCAGAAGGTTGAATATGGTTGATGTACTCTTTACACAAGAATGAATATAGAATCTTTAAACCAGTTGAAACCACCATATGAACTAAGGTAGACTATGGTAGAAAGAAGAAAAATAGAGGAGATGAACTAAATCAGGCTATAATACATCTATACATGGAAGTGCCATAAGGAAATACCCTATGTAGCTATCTTAAATAAGAAAAAAAATGTTATTTTTTTTTCTTTTGCAAAATTGAAGAAGAGAAGGCCAGAACAGGTCCTGTCTGGGAGGGAAGTTGGTACCGATGGGAGGGGGAGGAAGATGGGAAGAGGGTGTAGGAGGGTGAATATGTTGCAAATACTGTATACACATGTATGAAAATGGAAAAATGATACCTGTTGAAACTGTTCCAGGAATGGGGGGAAGGAGGGATTAAAAGAGAATGGTGGAGGGGGTGAATTCAAGTATGATATATTTGATATATTGTAAGAACTTTTGTAAATGCCACAATGTACCCCAATCCAGCACAATAAAAAAATTAAATTAAATTTAAAAAACAGCAGATGTGTTCCTCTACTATGCTATAATATGAAAAATTATAATTGAAAAAAGCCTAAAATGTTAGAGGTATTTTTTAACTCCAGTAAAGCATTAATAGAATTAAAAACACAAGATAACTAAAAGACAAAATAAAACAAACTCAGCAAAAGTAAAAAAATACAAAAAGTAAAACAAGGAAGCATGAAAATTAGAAAAGATTCTATCCAAGCAAAATATGAGCAGTCATATATGTTAGGTAAAGAAAAAATGGGTTTTACTACTATGTTATAGTCTTAAATAGACTGATTATACTGATTATATAAAATTTCCAAGAAATGCCATAAATGAAAAGACTGGTATAGTTTCAACTGACAAATTAAAATCAAATGGAAATAAATATTATATTAATTTTTGTAACATAAAAAATACAAAGTGCAGCAATGTGGTTGGACTTGGATCACATGACAAGGGGAGAGCACATACGGGAGGTATGGGAATAGGTAGAAAACCCAAAACATGAAAGCATTTGATGTCCCCACTCCAGAGGAACTAATACAGAAAGCTTAAAGCAACAGAGGTTAACATGAGAAGGGGATCAGGAACCAGTGTAAAGATCAGTTAGAGATGAATCAACATGGGTTGTAACACATTTGTACATGAAAGCAATGCTAGGAATCTCTCTGTATAGCTGTCCTTATCTCAACTAGCAAAACACTTTGTCTTCCTTGTTATGCTTATGTCTTCTCTTCAACAAAATTAGAGATAAGGGCAGAACAGGTTCTGCCTGGAAGTGAGGAGGTAAAGGAGGTGAAGAGTGGGGAGAGGAATGGGAGGAGAAATGACCCACACAATGTATGCACATGTGAATAAGTGAATAATAAAAAAAAAATATATCAAAAAGCCCTAAATATTCATAAAAGGTACAGTGGAAAAGTGCATGTAATGTTTATGCAGCACTGCAGTTTACGTATCAGAGCATTAAAAAGCAAAGCAAATATTATTACAAATGCAAGAAGTCAGCAATAAAAGCATAATTTTGCATTAATTTAACAAAGTTTTGTTAGCTTTCTGACAATAAGTATACAAAATAAATAATTGAAGATGATTTCATAGTATAATCAATAAGAGGGCAAAAATTTAATTTTTTGCATACTGACATAGTATTTGTGCTTAGAAGAGAAGAAAAATAAAGGCATAATTATTAGAAATGTAGAATAAATATAATTAAATCAAATTATTAGAAAACAAGAATCCAAACATTTCAAAACTTTTCTATAGAGAAAAGCAATATATGTACAGAAAAATGTAAAATATAAAGTCATCAGAATGATTCTGTGATTAAAAAATTTTCGAGTAAGTAGGCCAAAGTTGAAATACACAGTTGGCCTATAAACAAGCAAGAAATCCCACTTAAAATCATATGAACAAAATTCTTTAAAATAACCATAGTAGAAGTTGTATGGGAATATTTATAATTATATATGGTATCTATAATTTATATTATATAGTATACAGTAAACAATTCACATATACAGAGAGGATCAAATCTACTTATAGAAGTTAAAAGGACAATTTTAAAAGAAGCAACACATTATAAGGGATATTTAATAATCAATAGCTAAACTCTTAAAATTTATTAACATTTAAAATATTCTGGTTCTTACTTGCTGTGTTCTGTTTTTCCTTTTATACTTTCAACTATGATATATTATCTGTTTGGTAATATTTTATTTTTAGAAACATATTTGAGTTATCACTACTTTTTCCTTCTCTTGGGCTTATTGATGTTTCTCTATGTTTATGCATCAACATACCGTTATCTCTTGGATCTGAATTGTCTCCTGAAGTCTCATGTGTTAAAGGCTTGGTTGCCAGCTGACAGACTTTTAAGAAATGATTGGATCATGATGGATCTAATCTTATCAATGCATGGCTTCATAATCTGGGAGGTGGGGCCTTCTTGGAGGAAGGTCCCTGAGGCATGCATCTTGTCCTTAAACCTTTCCTCTCTGTCTCTGTGTCCCTACTGCCATGAGGTAAGCAGTTTTGCTCTGTCACACCCTTTCACCATGACCTACTGTGTCATCATAGGCTCAAAAGCAATACGGCCAGCATATCATCCATGAAAACCTCTCATATTGTAAGCCAAAATAAATCTTTCCTTCTTTAAGTAGCTTTTCTCAGTTATTTTGTCACAACAATAAAAGTGACTTTTTAGTTTGCATTGGAAGTGTCCCTCCAAAAGTCTCATGTTTTAAAGGTTTGGTCCCCAGTATAAGCATCATGAAGGCTCTGCCTTGATCAATGGAATGATCCATTGACGGGTTCAGGATTTGAATAGACTATTGAGGGTTATGGTATCCATGGGGGGGGTCTGGTTGTATCATGTAGTTCACTAGAGGCATGTCTTCCAATGGGGCCTGGCCCCTCTTTGTCTTTCTTGCTGCCTCATGGTGATATGAGGTGGGCAGTTCTGCCCTACCACACTCCTGCACAATGGTGAAGCAATGGATCCTGAAACTTTGAAACTGAGCCACAATAAATATTTTGTTATTTTAAGTTGTTTTTCTCAAGTATTCTGTCACAGTGAAGGAAAGCTGACTAACACACATATGATCAACACATTTAGACTGATTTGTAGATTACATGAATAGCATGTGGAGAAGTGTAATATTAACTATATCCACCTGGTCGGGGTGTGGAGAACAGGTTCTCTGCCAGTTTTCTGCATTAGATTCCCTGCCTTCTTAATGCTTTATCATCCTACTTTGCAGTTTATATGCTCATTTTGCTGGATCCATGTGATTAATTAATGCTTAAAATACCTTTATTATGACCTTAATTTTAATATATAATTTGCCTGGATCTGTTTCAGTATGGAGAATCCAGTTCTATAAGTTTGAAAACTCTTCCTTAATAATATATTGTTGTTCCCCATTATTTCTCTATTTTTTTTTTCATAGAAATCCTGCATTCATATCCTAGCTTGATCCTACAATTTGCTTGCCTTTTTGCTCTCTCACATTTTATTATTTTTGGATTCTTGTTCTATCCTTTGGCAAATGTCTTTGAATTTATTTTCTCATCTTCTTATTAATGAAAACAATAGTCATGTAGTCTATAATCACATAAATTGTTTTTTAATTGACATACTAACTGCACAAATTTATGGGGTCCAGTGTGATGTCTCATACATGTATATGTTGTATAATAGTCAAATAAGGGTGTTTAACATATCCATCACAGAAAACTTTTATTGTTTTTTAATTTTATTATATTATTGTTGTACTGGGGGTACATTGTGATATTTGCATAAGTACTTACAACATGTCTTAGTTAAATTCGTCCACTCTGTCATTCTCCTTTTTTATGTGCTCCTCAATTTCTTTCCTCGGTCTTTTATAGTTTTCATTGTAAAGTTCTTTTACCATCTTAGATAAATTTACTCTGAGATATTTTATATTTTTGTAGTTTTTAAAATGGGATTGCTTTCTTTATTTCTTGACATGTAGCAATGCTACTGATTTTTATATATTGATTTTGTATCCTGCAGCTTTACTGAATTTATTATTCAATTTTAAGTTTTTTAAACTTAAAATTAGGATTTATTCTATATAAACTCACATCACCTCACACATGGACTTCCTCCTTTCCAATTTAGACTTTATTTCTTCCTTTGCCTAATTCTTCTGGCTAGGACTTCCACTGTATACTGACAAACATGATGAAAATAGATACTCTTTTCTTCTTCCAGATCTTAGAGGGAAAGCTTTTCATCCTTTCCTCATTCAGTATGATGTTAGCTGTGAGTGTGTCATCTATGGCCTCGACTGTGTCCAGGAATGTTTCTTATATAACTAATTTTTATGAATAGTTTTTGTCATAAAAGTATGTTGGATGCTTCTTGGCATCTATTCAAATGATTGTCTTTCATTCTGTTAGTGTAATTTATCGTACTTATTGATTTGCATATGTTGAATCAGCTTTGCATCTCTAGGATGATGCCCATTTGATCATGGTGAATGATTTTTTTTTGTGGTACTGGGATTTTGAACTCAGGGCCTCACGTGTGCTAGGTAGGCTCTCTACCACTAGAGTCACTCCCTTTTTTGTGCTGGATATTTTCGAGAAAGGGTCTCATGAACTATTTCCCTGGGCTGGCTTCAAACTACGATCTTCCTGATCTCTGCTTCTTGAGTAGTTAGGATTATAGCTGTGAGTAGTTGGTGCTCGGGTGTGAATGATTCTTAATGTACTGCTGAATTTGGATTACAAGTCTTTTGTTGAGAATTGTCACATCTACATTTACCAGGGACATCGGTGTGCAGTTTTTTATTTTGTTTTGCTTTTAATGTCTCTGTGTGTGTGCACACATACACATGTGTGTTTGTGTGTTCTTTTGTGATTTTTGTATCATGATGATGCTGTAGTGATAGAATTAGTTTCATAGAATTCTATTAAGTTTTTATAGAAGTTGAGAAAAATTGGTCATAGGAGTAGTGGAATCATCAGGTTCTGGACTTTGCTTTCATGAAAACCTTGTTACTACTGATTCAATCTCATTGAGTTGTTATTGGACTGTTCACATTTTCTGTGTCTTCATGGTTCAATATTTTTACAAGGTGTATATGTCCTTCCTCTGCCTTTGCATTCTATCTAGAATGCTTATCCACATTTGTGAGGGCATGTCTTCATTACTCAGTCCACTGATTCAAATGCTAACCTTCCTAAAAAACACCCCATAGACTCACCCAGCTGTCTGGACATCCTTTAATGCAGTTAAGTTGACACATTAAACTAACATTCACAGTAAGGAATATAAACTAAAGCAAAAACAAAAGTAAAAATATTTTCTGGACATTTGATGATTCTTTTTAGTTATTTTTACCATATCTATTTTTAGATTGTGCTTCACTTCAGCCATCTACATTTATGAATCATTCTCAAATTCATTAGCTTCTTATTACTATCTCCATTATTTCTCTACAAGGGGAGCAGAACTCAGTTTAAGCTCCCTGTGTAATGCTAAATTACAATCCTTCTCTGTATTTAACCTTCAAAGATGCATAGAAGTCTTTCTCTAGAAAAGTTCCCACTTCCTTTTGGAATCCATTTTTGTTTGATTAAAAAAATAATTTCAAGCTGATGACAGTGGTAGATGCCTGTAAGCCTTGCTACTTTGGAAGTTGTTATCTGGGTGATTGTAGTTCCAGGCTAGCCTGAGCAAAAAGTGAGGCACTATTTCCAGAATAACCAGAGCAAGGTGTGACTCAAGGGGTAGAGCACCTGCTTAGCAAGCACAAAGTCCTGATTTCAAACCCCAGCACTGCTAATGATAATACTAATAATAGTTAATAATGATAATTTCAGTCAGGGCTGGTGGTACACAGCTGTAATCCCATTCCTAGGGACTCTGTGATAGGAGGATTTTGAGTTTGAGACCAGTCAAGTCTACATAGCAAGTTCTAGGCCAACCTGAGCTACATAACAAGATCCCATCTCATAAAATAAAAGTAATTTCAATGTTAATAGCCAAGTAAATAACGTCAATATATCATTTCATATATGTAAGATTGACTTATATATATATATATATATATATGTATATATTTGGATTGAATTTGGGAAAAGTTTTAATTTGTTTATTTAAAAATTTTTTTTGAAATAAATGTTTCCTGTCCCCAATTTTTTTAGCAAGCCTTCTTATTTTAATTCCTGTTAATACATTTCAAAGGACTTCCTTGACCCTTTTCTCAATGGATGGGGAATCAAAGAGAATTAAGTCTAATTTGGCACTAACATATGTCAGTGAGTCACTAGTTTTAGATCCACCTTAAGCCAATTTTGTGATGCTCCAGACTTTCTGAAAAGGTATTGCTGTAATTTACATTTTACTAGGGATAAAAGAATCCATTTAGAAACTTTTGAATGGCCTGTTCATACTGAATCCAGCATCTTCTAGTCTGTCCTTGACATGAAGTGTTCCTGTCTCTTGAGTTCACGCTTTATACTTCAGATCCTTCCATTTGACATTCAGTCCACATTGCAGTTGTATAAAAATTAGGCAGTTGACTGCTTTTAAGAAAAAAATTTTATCTAAAAGGGTACTTTAGGAAATAAAGTGTTCAAGACCTTTTCACCTGCCAAAAGGCAAGGAAAGAGGTAGTATATATGATATTCACAGATACAAGAACCACTGACATTGTGCCCTGACAGTGAGTCAATAGGGTTCACTAAATTTGCTAGAAAAAGTGTGGATTCAGAGTATCTTAGATAAGTACTGAAATTAGTTATTTCCAAATTTAGTAGAAATAAGAAAAGGTAATGAAAGAAAGTTTTACTCCACACTAGTTTGTGTTTTATACACTTACATGTATCTATGGGCATGAAAACATATAATGAAATTTCATAAGTTTGTAAAAATTCACTTTCTTCTTATTTATTTCTGGAAATATTCCTAAAGCCATAACACTGATAGTTCTAATCTTTTGTGTAAGTATGAAATATTAGTATCGAAAAAAGAATTAAGATAACTGAGTTCCTCTTCTAGAGATTCTAATTCTTCAAATTTTCCCAATTATTCACTCACCCTTCCACCCCCCGCTCTGTGTATATGTGTGGTCCTACAGATCTCACTCAGAGCCCTGCGTGTGGAGGTAAGCATTCTGTCATTGAGCCAGCTCCAGTCCTAGATTTTCAAGTTTTGAAAGTCCTGGGCTCTGGTCTAGGAATTTGTGAAGAAAAAGGACAGTGCTATAAGTCTTTCATGTCTTCCAGAGACTATTCGCCCCAATTTAATGCTGTTTTTCATTTTCCCTAAAAATTTGGATTATACTCAAAATAAATAGTATACCCTTTTTACATTCTGCATCTCTGATTTGTGTTCAGCTTTTGCTGAGTTAATTCCATCAGGTAATTCTTAATAAAATGAAATTTATCAATATTCAGATCCGTTATGAGCTTCACATCTTCCTTACATTTATCAGTAATTTATCCCTTTCATTCATATTACTAAATCATAATAAAGGAGAAAGACTTGTTACTTAATTCTCTCCTTCCTCTAATTCCAGTTATCACCAGCCACAGTTATCCAATCCACAACAGTTTAAGCTAACCTGCATATGTCTTGAATTGTTTTAACATAAAGTGCAAAGCAGCATGAGACAAAAGTGGCTTGAAGTGGAAACTTCCTTATATGATACAGCTTGAGGCTTGCCAGACACTGCTTTGATAAAATAATAAGAATAATAACAATAAATATCTCTGGAATTTATGGTTTCATTTCTGAGCATTTTGCTCATTTGTATTAACTATCATCTTCATCAGACATCCTCATCCTCAAACAAATGTTCAGTGGAAAGTCTAGACTTCATAGTTGGATTTGGAGTCTTTAAAGTCTCACAATACATGACTTTGAAAAGGTTACTTATGTCTAAGAAGTGCAGAGGTTACATCCAAGATTTTCATGGGGATCAAGTAAAATGTAGTTGTATATGTAAACTTTGTTTTAATAAAAATGTAAATGCTTATTTTTAGGATGAACTATTTTAACACATAATTTTTTGGAATGCTTGAGGCAGTGAAGGAGGGAAAAAATTAGGGAAAGGACATAAGGGAGGAAGTAGAGAGAAGGCAGGAGAAAAAAATGAGAATAAATAGTACAAACAAGTTAACAAGGTAAAAATTCTGCCTAGCGTTAGATTTGGGTAAAGATATGTTAATAAGATGAATATATTTGTAATAATTTGATTTTGTGTTGACACAAACTTGTGAAATTACTCGTGTTAATTCTTCTTGCTCATAATTGTAATGATGGCAAAATGAGTGTGTATATATGAAGCACCATTATTAGCTCTAAGGCAACAGTCACGTTTTAGCTGAGAAACGTAAGGATGAGGTTAAACGTGGCCACTGTGTGTTCACGTAGGTATGGTACATTCCATCTGCTGGGAACATCAGTTAGTTCTGGTTAAGTGACCACTGAAAATGTTTATTCATTTTCAAAACTGCAGCACAAACTCATAACCTGTAGTCCCTAAAACTATAACTATAATAAAATATGTATTATTTGCCCCAAAGTTGAAATAGTTGTTATGGATGATGACAAAGGTGTATTTTCCATGTGTGTGGGATAATGTATTAAAAGAGAAATTTTGCCCCTTTTTAGATGAAATGATTTCTCCCACCATGATTTGACACTCTAAATTCATAGTATTAGTCTTCAGTGAAGACTTTGATGCTGTATGGATAGCTTCTTAGATTCAAGGTCTTTGACGATAAAATATTTAGCATTAAAAGGTTTAACCTGCACTATCTACTAGAAGCTTTGTTAAGTTACTCTTCATAGCACCTTCTCACACCCTTCACACACAGAATTGAATCTCTGACCAATTCTTTTATGGATCTCTTAGCAGAAGTGCCATCCTTCCTTGTGCAGTGGCAACCTAAGGAAGGCTCTGTCAAAGTAGCAAGGTTGGCTTAGCTGTGGAATTCTGATTCAGTTCACCCAGTGGCTACAGGATATGAAGCATACATGATACAGACTTTCCTAACTTGCTCTGGTGCATAGTCGTCTCAATGTGGTCCTTCATGTTCATGGTGTGTATTTTCTCTTTTAATGCAAATAATGACTCCTTAACTCAGGGAGGTTCTGTTAATCTCGAGCTATTTCATTATTTTAACTTAAATCTTTACTTAAAAAAAATTCTGCATTTTTAAAGTTCTTTTGCAATGAGGCCATTTTCATTTAAGATCATTTTTGCCCCTACTCTAGTATAATTAACTAAAAATATAACAAAATTAAATGTGTGTTTAAATGTCTTTGGGGATAAACATTAATGGGTATGTTGCTAATTTTTAAATAGCACAAATAATATTTATAAACAAATTTTTTAAGTTCCCATAAAGAATTATAATATATTCTTAGCTGTATTAGTTGACATACATATAAGAAATTTATTGTTATCCTTCAAGCTACAGTCTTTTTCAATGATCACAAATAGAGGAAAATAGAGGTCAAATTAATTCCCTTTTGTGATTTATTACTTGATATGATATTAAATTAGAACAAGTAAATGCTAGTAGGAAAAAAGAGGAAAGTATAGTAACCTCTTACAGTTTTGATATGGCCATGTTTCTTTGAAGAAAATAACATAAGGATTGTTAGATAATTGTTTCAGTCTATGATAAGACACAAAATTCTGTCATATGAAGCACAGAAAAGGAAGAGAAAATTTGGGAATAAGAATATCTACTTTGCATGTCTGAATGCGTGCCATGTAAGGAAAAACTATGTTATCCGATGAACAACCTGCTTATCCTTAATCATAACATAAAATTTATAGAGATTTCAGGACTCTACCCTAGAACTACTGGAAAAAAGAGTTAGAAATGGCCCCTGAGAATCTGAGGATCTGAGTTTTCAAAAACATCTCCAGGTAATTACAGTTACAGAGCTAAGGTTGGCAACCCCAGTTCATGTGATTCATGGATTCATGACAGAATCGCTATTTGTCAGTGTAATGCATAAATTGCTCACTCCCTCGGAGCAGAAATAAGAATTAAATGAATTTCTTTTTTGTTCTGTATGCCTGTTACATAATAGTTACTGAAATATTTGTTTGATGAATGAAGGAAGACACCGGGAGGCATGTTTCATTGGAGTATAATGAAAAGGTTTTTGTTAAATGGAATTGTGCCCATACCTGTCAAAGTGAGGCCAGGTGGTCAACTTATTGGTTGTTAATGGTATCAAAAAAGTGAAAGGACTAGCATATAGTAAACACTCAACAAATATTTCATATAGTAATTCATAAACTAAATGTAAGCTTATTACTGAGTATTTCTTAAAGTAGATTTTCCATAAAGCTGATCAATGATGGAATTATCATCACATGAATAAGAATAAATGAGCTCACTAAAAACTCATTATGTAGAAGAATGCAGATATAATGAAATTACTTTTTTAACATTTGTCATAAAAAATAGATCTTTAAGTTTAGTGCTGTTCAAAAGCCAAGTCCATTCTGAGACGTCTTCAGCAACATTCCTTGCCACAATGAATCACTCCCAACACTGTACCATCAAAATACTTTGCATTTACCTTTTGTATATCACTTATAATTTATTTGGGAATGTATCTGCCTCTTGTAACATGTAATTTTCTTCAGCATGTTTCCTTCAGGACACTATCATTTCGTGCTCTTCAGCCTCCTTCCATTGCTCAGCATGCATCTATTTGACTTGATAGCTGTTGACTATTAACTGTTTGAGCTACACTGTTGGTTGTGCAAAGAACTCTTTTAGTAACTTGGTAATTCTCTTGACTACCAATTAGTGTTAAGCTTCTGCTATCATTTCTTCAGGCACTAAAATTGTATGCTAATTTGAAGACAAAAATCCAATTATATCTGCATATTTATGTTCAATTCTTACCTCATTATAACATGTGAGTCTTATTACTACTTTGAGCATGGAAGAGTAGCCAGTGACCTGTTACACTATATTTCTTTATATTTTTGCAGAATTTTCCTATAACAAAACTCTATCACCCATCTATCTACATATCATATATCTATCTTCAGTTGATTTATAAATTCTGGGAATGACTGATTTGTATAAGGCATGCTTCATTTATACAGTTCATTTTAACCATTATCAGGTTTAGTTCAGTGATATTCTAAAGAAAATTTGAGCTTTCCCTTTGTTTTTGCAGCTTCTTTAGTTTCCCTTCTTAATCCTTTTCATCATAGGATTGGTGAAAAACATTCAGGAAATTCTTTCAAAGAAACATTACCATTGTCTAAGTTTTAAGGCACCTACATTCTGGGATGAACATGTGGTTGGGGCAATCTTCAGGCTGAGGGTATTGGTGCCACACCAAGCAATTGCACAATTTTGATAGTGGGAAGAAGCATAGAAGTGTTGGCTGCTAGCTGTTCAAAGGGCTTAAGCTTCATATCTTTTTTCTTTTCCTTCCATTAGGAGATGATTCACAGTATGCTATGTTCCATATATATCTTGTTAAGGTTAGGTAGAGAATGCATATAATTTTGGGGTTCTCCATCAGTTATTTCATTCCCTGAATTTCCTTACAGCTCAGTGGCTATGACTTGCCACACAATTTGTTAAAGTTAAAGCTAAAACAATGAAGAACTCATCTGAATGTGAATTTCTTCCTCCAGTTTTTGAGTCCCTTCTAATATGCCTACTCAGCTGCTGCTGACCCTATAGCCTGCAAATATTTGACTGTTCTACGTGCCCAGAGTTTATAGTTTATATTTGCAGGAAGATAGGTCTAGAAGGCATTTATTTGGCCATGCTAGAAAAAATTCTAACTCTTCATTAGATTTTGAAGGAAAGTGGTACTTTATCAACCTGTGACTTATCCTCTACAATTATTTCAAAAGATATTGCATTACCGACTTTGCTAAATGATTTGCCTTTGTCTTTCCATCATAACCTACAAATTTAGTAATTTAAATCTGATAAATGCTTAGCAATTTAGTGGACAAGGGAAAAGCTTGGGCAGATGATTAAGGGATGATCCTAAAATCTACAATAATTTGAAGTAATCTATTAGACGATCAGGCAGTTGAATAGATGTATACTATCCAGCTTCTTTGTTGAGACAGTGTTTAACTAACATTTTTCTCTGGGTTGGCCTTGAACTGTGTTAATCCCAAGTAGCTGGGATTATAGATGTGTGCCACCAGGCCCAACCTCTATTTCTTTTTATTTAGAAGAATGATGATATGTCAGTATCATTATATTATTATTTAATGATAAAATAGAAAAGGAATTTAGGATCCTTTTAGTTTGTATTTTAATGTATACAAAGCCAACTCCAAAGAATTTCTGAAATGCAAGAAAGATTTTTAAAAAAACATATTAACATAATATGAAAAGCAAATTAGAATGACAAAGACATATACAACTTCTGATCATGTATACAAATTACAGTATTAGAAAGTATTATAATTTTCATTTTTTTATTCTGAATACCAACATAAAATAAATGAATTTTTAAAGTTTCAAGTCTGTGCCCTAAACTCATTAATGCTCATATAAAAGAAATAATTGAATTAGCACAATAATCACTAAAACTTTAAATGTAAATAAACATAGGGAAAATAATTTTTTAAATAACCTTACTATTTATGCAGTGTGTGGTTCCCAGAACAAATATACATAGTAAATAACTCCAAAGGGAACACATTTAGGACAAGAACTGTGTATAATGAGATTCCTAATATGATGATTTTCCAAAGAGAAACTTAATGGCTTATACATATATTCCTTTAGGATCAGTGAGGTACAGGTGTTTTATATCAGCAACAAATTAAAAAATAATCTGCCTGCTTAGTGCACAATCTTAAAGAAAACACAACTACACTCCCAACCCCACCAACAATAACACAAAACCCTGTGGGGGGAAAATGTAGCATAAATGCAGTTAATCTCAAAATAAAGCTACTTTCTTTTGATATCATAGTACAATGAATATGGAAGATCCACTATTTAAAAATACCAGTGTAGGGAACAAGGCCTTTGTATGCTTTCTTACATCAACGACGTTGTGGTATATTTTGTTCTATTGCAGAGTATAGGCCAAAGAGTAAAACTCGGTGAAGGAGAGTTTATAAGCGGATTCATCACAGCTAAGTCTCCTTGAGCACTGTCCTTCATGAGAACATTTAAATCTTTATTTCTTTTATTATTTTCTAGAGCCAGCTTTTTCTCTTCTAGTGAGCTAAGTTTTTCTTCCTCCTAACATGTTGGAGGTCATTAATCACTCTCTCAAGTTTCTCTTCAATTTCTTCCTTTCTGCTCTTCCCTTTTAGCTTACAAATATGGTCTCATACTGTTCATCCATAAACAACAACAAAGCAAAATGATTTTCCAAGTCACTTCTCCCCACCTTTGGCACAATACTTCTTTCCTTCCTTTCAAAGAAAGTCAAGCTACTTAAAAGTACAATCTATAGTTAGATTTCTTCTTCACTTGCCTTCATTCCTTGGCACATTATAATTAGAGTTTTATCCACATTAGACTTTATCTAGACTCTTGACTGTGTAAGCACTTGTCCACTCCTAAAAGTGTACTCCTAGTGAGGAGATAGGTTCCCAGGAGGAAAAGTGAACAAAATGACTCAGGGATTGTAATATAGATCATTGATTGGTGTAATCCCATATACATAAAAAGAAGAAACCAGAACGTGTAAGAAGAGCTGCACTGATCATTACAGTCCCAGAGTTATTATATCCACTCTTCATATTGGGAACTTCTCTCCTCACTAGAATTTTGAGTATATATATATTTTTCTTATATTCTTTCCCCTCCCATCTTTTCTGGGTATTTCTACTAAGTCCTTTGTATAGACTCTTCTTTCAATACCCCTTGTTTACAAGCTATTGTAAGATTCTGTCCTTGCATCATCCTTTTTCCTTAGTCACTCTATCAGTGACTAAATTGCATCTGAAAAACCCTATAATCTCAGTGGCTTAAAAACAGTGAACCTTTATGTTCTATGCACATCACATGTCCATCTCAGTTCAGCTTAAGGCCTCCTTCACATTGCATTCATTCAAATACAGAGGTTAAAAAGACCTCCAAACCTGGGATATTCCTGGTCACAATGGCCAGGGGAGAGAACATGGAAAATTGTGCATCAACTCTTAAAAGTTTCTTCCCCAAAGAGACATAAATCCCATTTTGTTAATTTTGTTGGCCAAAGTGGATAATACTAACATTAATAGACTAATTGAAACAATTGTTCCTTGGTTGGGTAAAATAATGCAGGGACTGTGATGATCATTAGAAGTAACTCTTAAATAATCTGGTTTCCTCTTTTTATAAGGAATTTAATGAGATTATGCTGAGCCACCTGAAACTAGTCTTGATTAGTGCAAATGACTTGCAAATCTTTATCTCAGTCTCATACCTCTTAATCTATGTAACAACATGTACAGCTCCTACTAGACATTTCCATTTGAATATCCAAATCTTGAATTCTACCCACCCCAAATGAATCTTACTAAATCTTCTCTTTATCTTGGTCACCTTCCAAGAACACCAGTCAGACACCTGGAGGTTGTTGTTGATTTTATTCCTCCTCTTGATCTCATGTATCAATGATCACCTACTCCCATTCAGTCAGTGATCTTAATATGTTAGAATCCACTCCTCCTATTTGTTCACATTGTTTTCCTACTGTAATCTGTCCACATTTATTGCCTGAATTTCTACAGCAACCTCATTTTGTGGACTTCCTGCTACTGCCCTTAGACTCTCCATAACTATCCTTATCCTTGCTGTCAATTTATCTATCCATGTTGCAAAGTTACACACATCACAAATTTGATCACTTATTTTAAAGAGCATTTTGCTCCATTAACTCTAGCTCAATTTCTAAATTTGTATCATTATAGACTTTTGATGATGTGATCTTTGATTCTCTGGGTAGCTTCATCCCTCTCCACTCATCTCCCCTCATGCCAGCATTCCATGACAAGCTCACCAAGAGTTAAAGGAGAAGTAAAAGTAGAAGACACTTTGATGAAGGAAAAAAAGAGAAAAGAAGGAAAGAATACTCTTAAGTTGTTTATAGAACTTTGAATATCTTAGGTCTCAGAAGAAAGTCTGACCCTTTCTTTTTGGTTAGATGTTTCATTCAACTGGAAAGATAGCCAAAGTCTGAGTAGGAGACTGGCAGAGGTAGTTATGTTTTGTGTGTGTGTGTGTGTGTCTGTGTGTGTGTGTGTGTGTGTGAAAGTCAAATAGTTTGTGGAAACACTAGGTTATGGAACTCAGACTGGATGGTATGACCAATCCTCACAATTAGGATATTTACCCTTTGATGCAAAGCTTTACCTGTAAATAATACCAAGATTATTATTCCAACAGTGGTACCACTTTCCAGATACATAGCAGTGACCACCTGAGCAGCATCATACAGTACATAGGGCCTGCCTGTGGCAGGGTATGGGAGAGAGTATTCTTTACAAACATGGTACATGATTAGGATAAAAATGACTGACAGATTTAATAATTGGCATTCAGTGGTATTATTTTTAAATACTACAGATTCAAGACAGGAAAAAAAAAGAAAAAACATAAATTTTGCTCCTTTGAAATAAGAAAAAGAATAAGGCAGAACTATCTTTTCAGATCTTTGTAATCCATCTACTGCATCTAAGCAAGGGCTAACCTTTTAGAAGGTTTTGAAGGTGAAAGTGATAAGGTTTTTATAGTAATAATTGTGTTTTTCCATTGGTTTACTCATATCCATTTCTTTTTCTTATCATATGATTTTTAAAAAGGAAAACACAATTTCTGTAGTAGACTGTAGTCATTTACAATGCATCTTTTATTTCTTACTAAGGGTAAATCAGATGCAAAGAGGAAGGCTTCCCAAGTTACTAGTATAACATAAGGAACAAAAAGTAGGTGCTTTTCCTTCAAGTGCCTAACATTTATAAGCAGAAGGATGAATTAGCAGAATGGCAGGTGTTGGGAAATGACAAAAGGAAACAGATTACTGATGGGAATCAAATTACTTAGTCTTCAGTTACATTCTAGGCATAAATAAAGTAAAACAATTAATCTTTTATTTCTGCCACCTGTAAATCTGCTAAGCTTTGCATGCTCAATAGCATTAATGAATTACAATGGAAAAACAGGCTGGCCTAATTTATCTTCTGTTCTGTAATGTGAAAACCACCATATTTGATAGCCAGAATCACCTTCTATAGTGTCTATGTGCCAGTCCATAAGGTAGATGGGTTAGTAGGGGTTAGAGCTCTTTAACATTCACCAGAAAGGAAAAAGAAGAGAGCATTGTCTTACTGAAGTCTTAGTGAGATGTATCTGAGTGGCAAGGCATAGGTGACAGGATGAGCTGGATAACCCATGTTCTCTACTAGTTCTGTTGGTTAAGAGATTAGTGTGTGGTTGTTTTCCATTACAGTGTTGCTGCTTGAGAAAATAAACAAAATGTAAAACAACAAGCAGAACTATTATTTCCAACAGATACCACTAAATTTATGCATTTCTGTATGTCTTAACCATACTTATGCTTTTTGAACTTATATCTTCACATTAATAGACTGAAATACCTAAGCAGGCAGTGGGACATAAAAAAAAAATTCTAGAACTATTATAATTGGGTCTTTAATAAAGTAAGCCTTAGAGATTTTGATTGCAGACCTAATCCTTGATTCCTACCCAAAAGCTGTGGTGTAGATTAGGCATTCAGCCTATTTCTAAGGCCAGTCTGTGGTATTTTCCTTTTCCCTGATACCTTTCACAAAACTTCCTGATACACACAGGCCCCATATAAATTTAACCATCATCAGCTTTCCTCACTTTGAGTTTATAAGGAAATTCCTCAGTAGGAGACACAAAAATTTTGGTAAAAATCAGGTTTCCGTTCACTCTTTTAAGGGGTGGGGGGACATGCTTCTTTTTAATAGAGCATTATTTCCTTTGCAACATCTTTAACTCCAAGTTAAAATAACTCTTGTTTATTGGCATATTCTTCAAGATTATCATCTAGCACATTTATTTTTCTTTAGGTCATCCCTCTTTTGAATGATTTAGCAGTTAATCAGAGGCCATGTCATGACTACTGCAAGCAATTGTATTTTGTTTGGTTTTTAATGAAGATTTGCATTGCAATGTTTCATTTCCATTTTGGGCTTGTGGTGACAACAGTTTTGCAAAGTACAATGAGAAAAATAGATGAGGGAAGAGAGATAAAACCTCTGGGTCATTCTGGCTTATTGTAACTTTTAAATAGATTCTCAGCAGTTGTAACCCCCATATCTCCACAAAATAGCTAAACGCTGAATACTTCCTAGATACAAGAAAATATGAATTGGTTCTGTCCTCTTAGAAATTCTCAACCCTGTGGAGCTCCTAGTACTGTTTTTTACTTTTTAAAAAAATGTTTCTACTTTGATTATTTTTTTCTTTATAATTAAGCTTCATAGTTAATTGCTGATAACATCCCTTTTTTACTTAGCTCTATATTGAGCAATCAAGTCTGCTTTCTTCTCTCTCTTTCTAGTTTCCAAAAATCTTGACTATTATGAGGATTGTTCCCGCCTGAGGTTAGCTAGCTTCATTGAACCAACAACAAATGCATTAAATGTCTATCCAAAGAAAAACTGCAATCTGATCTTTAAAATGTGTTTCCAAAAATGTGTTCTCTGTGTTTTGTAGTTTTTGTAATTATGACTCTAGAGGATGAATTACTCTGTTTAAATCACTGAGGACATTTCCCCAAGGCATTTACACATTTTAAAATGCTGACTAAGATAGTCTGGATATAGAAGCAATGGGTGGTTGGAGCCTCTACTTGACCCCAGACAGCTCTGTTCAACCATGTACCTTTCATTATCTTGTTTTTGTACATCCCCTACCTATACTTAAAATCTTGGTGTTATTATATTAAATGAAAAAAATGGAGAGTTGATTCCATAAGCTATATAATATATACAGATGTGAGACCAAGGGTTTCTCAGTCCTATAGTATAGTTACCAATATGTTCATGAGTTGTTACCTCAGCATTCTGAGAGGATAAAGAAGGATGAGTAAATGCTAGAGGGGTATGAAGTATGGTTATCAGGCCAGTGACCAGGAAGCCAATGAGTGAAGTGGGTCTAAGTCTTGGAAGGTCAATCAGGGTTATGTAGTTTATCTTTAAAATTAGTATGGTTAATGAAAATTATGATTACCATTATCTTTGCTTGTTTGTCATTGTTTTTTTGCCATAAGAGACAATCACCACAATCAAGGTAATGAACACATTGATCCATTTGGCATCAACAATTTAAAATGTTTCTGTTGAAATTACTTTTATGCCTTATTAAAAAAAACAATTCTAAGTTACATGTGAATGCACAAAAGACCCTTGAAAATCAGAGTTATCTTGAGCAAAATGAGCAAAGCTGCAGGCATCCCAATATCTGATTTCAAAATATACTACAAATCTATAGTAATCAAAACAGCATGGTGTGCAAAAAACAGATATACAGAATAGTGGAACAGAATACAGTATTCAGAAATATTCTCTCCATGCGTTTATAATCAACTGGTTTTCAACAAAAAATGCACACTGGAGAAAAGACAACCTCTTCAATGAATGGTGCTGGAAAAACTGGATATTTACATGCAAAAGGTTGTAACCTAATCCCTATCTCTCACTTTACTCAAAAATCAAATAAAATGTATCTAAATGAAAGACCTGAAACTATAAAACCACTAGAAGAAAACATAGGGAAACATTTGAGGACATCAGTACAGGAAATACATAAAAAGCATGAGCATTTTCTTTATTGCTAGAGATGGTGAGCACTTTTTCATGTGTTTTTTGGCCATTTGAATTTCTTCTTTTGAGAAAGTTCTGTTTAGTTCATTTGCCCATTTCTTTATTGGTTCATTAGTTTTGAGAGAATTTAGTTTTTGAAGTTCCCTATATATTCTGGTTATCAGTCCTTTGTCCAATGTGTAGCTGGCAAATATTTTCTCCCACTCTGTGGGTGTTCTTTTCAGTTTAGAGACCATTTCTTTTGTTGAGCAGAAGCTTTTCAGTTTTTTTTTATTACTGTTTTATTATTCATATGTGCATTCAACACTTGGGTCATTTCTCCCCATGCCTCCACCCCTTCCCTTACCATCCACTCTGCCCACTGACTCTCCCCCCCAACCCCCTCAATACCCGGCAGAAACTGTTTTGCCCTTACCTATAATTTTGTTGAAGAGAGAGTATAAGCAATAATAGGAAGGAACAAGGGTTTTTGGTGGTTGAGATAAGGATAGCTATACAGGGAGTTGACTCACATTAATTTCCTGTGTTTGTGTTACCTTCTAGGTTAATTCTTTTTGATCTCACCTTTTCTCTAGTTCCTGGTCTCCTTTTCCTATTGGCCTCAGTTGCTTTTAAGGTATCTGCTTTAGTTTCTCTGCATTAAGGGCAACAAATGCTAAATAACTTTTTAGGTGTCTTACCTATCCTCACCCCTCCCTTGTGTGCTCTCGATTTATCGTGTGCTCAAAGTCCAATCCCCTTCTTGTGTTTGCCCTTGATCTAATGTCTGTGTATGAGGAAGAACATACGATTTTTGGTCTTTTGGGCCAGGCTAACCTCACTCAGAATGATGTTCTCCAATTCCATCCATTTACCAACAAATGATAACATTTCATTCTTCTTCATGGCTGCATAAAATTCCATTGTGTATAGATACCACATTTTCTTAATCCATTCGTCGGTGGTGGGGCGTCTTTGCTGTTTCCATAATTTGGCTATTGTGAATAGTGCCACAATAAACATGGGTGTGTAGGTGCCTCTGGAGTAACCTGTGTCACAGTCTTTTGGGTATATCCCCAAGAGTGGTATTGCTGGATCAAATGGTAGATCAATGTTTAGCTTTTTAGATTGCCTCCAAATTTTTTTCCAGAGTGGTTTTACTAGTTTACATTCCCACCAACAGTGTAAGAGGGTTCCTTTTTCCTCCGCATCCTTGCCAACACCTGTTGTTGATGGTGTTGCTAATGATGGCTATTCTAACAGGGGTGAGGTGGAATCTTAGCGTGGTTTTAATTTGCATTTCCTTTATTGCTAGAGATGGTGAGCATTTTTTCATGTGTTTTTTGGCCATTTGAATTTCTTCTTTTGAGAAAGTTCTGTTTAGTTCACTTGCCTAATTCTTTACTGGTTCATTAGTTTTGGGAGAATTTAGTTTTTTAAGTTCCCTATATATTCTGGTTATCAGTCCTTTGTCTAATGTGTAGCTGGCAAATAGTTTCTCCCACTCTGATGGTGTTCTCTTCAGTTTAGAGACCATTTCTTTTGATGAACAGAAGCTTTTTAGTTTTATGAGGTCCCATGTATTTATGCTATCTCTTAGTTGCTGTGCTGCAGGGGTTTGGTTGAGAAAGTTCTTACCTATACCTACTAACTCCAGAGTATTTCCTACTCTTTCCTGTATCAACTTTAGAGTTTGTGGTCTGATATTAAGATCCTTGATCCATTTAGAGTTAATATTGGTATAGGGTGATATACATGGATCTAATTTCAGTTTTTTGCAGACTGCTAACCAGTTTTCTCAGCAGTTTTTGTTGAAGAGGCTGCTATTTCTCCATTGTATATTTTTAGCTCCTTTGTCAAAGACAAGTTGGTTATAATTGTGTGTCTTCATATCTGGGTCCTCTATTCTGTTCCACTGGTCTTTATGTCTGTTTTTGTGCCAGTACCATGCTGTTTTTATTGCTACTGCTTTGCAATATAGTTTGAAGTCAGGTATTGTGATACCTCCAGCATTGTTCTTTTGACTGAGTATTGCCTTGGCAATTCGTGGCCTCTTGTGTTTCCATATAAATTTAATGGTAGATTTTTCAATCTCTTTAATGAATGTCATTGCAATTTTGATGGGAATTGCATTAAACATGTAGATTACTTTTGGGAGTATAGACATTTTTACTATGTTGATTCTACCAATCCATGAGCATGCGAAATCTCTCCACTTTCTATAGTCTTCCTCAATTCTTTCTTCAAAAATTTATAGTTTTCCTTGTAGAGGTCTTTCACATCTTTTGTTAGGTTTACACCTAGGTATTTGATTTTTTTTTTTGAGGCTATTGTAAATGGAATTGTTTTCATACATCCTTTTTCAGTTTGCTCATTGTTAGTGTATAGAAATGCTAATGATTTTTCTATGTTGATTTTATATCCTGCTACCTTGCTATAGCTATTGATGGTGTCTAGGAGCTTCTGAGTAGAGTTTTTTGGGTCTTTAAGGTATAGGATCATGTAGTGTACAAATAGGGATATTTTGACAGTTTCTTTACCTGTTTGTATTCCTTTTATTCCTTCTTCTTGCCTGATTGCTCTGGCTAGGAATTCCAGTACTATGTTGAATAGGAGTCGAGATAGTGGGCATCCTTGTCTGGTTCTTGATTTTAGAGGGAATGGTTTCAGTTTTTCTCCATTAAGTATAATGCTGGCTGTAGGTTTGTCATATACAGTTTTTATAATGTTGAGGTACTTTCCTTCTATTCCTAGTTTTCTTAGAGTTTTTATCGTGAAATGGTGTTGGATCTTATCAAAGGCTTTTTCTGCTTCTATTGAGAGTAAATCAGTGAATGAAGTTGATTAAGACCCCTGATTTAATAGGCAATTGCATTCTGCTGGGAAAATTGCAAGAAAATAATAAAAGTATATTTTTTATTTGACTAAATGGGTAGGATTGAGACAAAACAATATGTATGTGAAAAATAGTTAAGCGATAGGGAAATAGTGCAATTTAGTAACTAAATATTTAATACATAATGTAAAAAATAATTTATTCACATAGTAATTAAAATAAGAACCTACTTGAAAGAACCTTACAAATAAATTCTTGGTGGATTAAGATTTAACTGAGGAAAGCAATTTTTATGCTTTTTAAATAAAAGGCATATATAATTTTTATACATTGGATTAGAGAAGGATTTATTAAACAATACAAATACTTAGAAACCAAAGAAGGAAAATATTAATCCATTTCAGTATAAAAGACAAACCAAATGCTCAGGACATGAAAATGCACAGAGAACAAAATGAAAATGCAAACCATAGATTCAGAGTAGATGATGACACACCTATTACAAACATAGAGTAGGTATCCAGAATATATAAAGAACTCCAAAAAAGAAATAAGAAAAGGCAAAGATTTCAATCGAAAAAGACAAAGGAACTTGACAAGCATTTTACAAACATGAGCATCCAAAAGGCTAATAAGCATTTGAACAGATGTTCATTTTAATAGCTGTCCATAAAATGCAAATTAAAACAATAAGGAATTAGTTTATACCCATCAGATTGGTGAAAATTAAAAAGCTGGCAATAGCAAATGTCACAGAGTATCTAGCAAAAAAAGTTCTCATCATATGTTGGCAGTTGTGTGAATTGTTGCTGTCGTTCAAGGAGCAATCAGCAGGGTATGCAAGGGAAAATAAAAATTACTGTAAGCTGTTATTTTCTTGGTGGGTACCTTTGAGAAACTCATGGAAGAATATAAAGAGACATGAAGAAAAATGTTTATTAACATATTTTTCATACGAGCAAATAAATGATAAGAAACCTTAACCATCAATGGATGAAAGAAAAGATAAACTGCGCTGATTAGATAGTAAAATGCCATAAACTTGCCAGTGAATCAGTTTCATCTACCAATATTAATATGTTTCCACATTTAATATTTAACAAGTGCAGCAGAACTTCTTGAGTAAGATGATGGAGTCCTTCAAAATGTAAACATGGAAATAATGACATGTATTTTACGAAAATATACACATTCTGTAATAATTTAAACACATACATAAAACATATACTATACCATAGTCACATTTTCTGTGCATGCAAAGGAAAAGATTAAAACCAGTGGAAGCTACTTAAAGGGCTACCTCACTGTTTTACTTCTTTAAAAATTATAAAGCAAAAATGAAAAAATTAAAACTGACTAAATTTGATGTGTATGAAAATAGGTACTTTTTTCCCCAGGAAATACATTCAAAACCTTAATGATACCCTTTCAAAACATAATTTGAAAGGGTATTCATGAACCAGAAAGGATTTCAATTCTTAGAGAGTTGGGCTAAGAGTTAGAAATTGTCCCCAGGGGCCCCACCAGGAAATATTTAAAAAGACAGCACAAAGATATATTTGATACATTGTAAGAACCTTTGTAAATGCTACAATGTACCTCCACCTAGCACAACAATTAAAAAAAAAAGTCTGTAATCATCCATATTTTCTGGAGAGAAAAAAAAGAAAGAAATATTTTGGAGGCAAAATAGACCTTCAGCATCTTCTCAGATCCTTTTCACTGAAGGATGATAAATAATTTGAAATACAAGGACAGTTTCTAGGTGTTATCTTTGATTAAAATGGAAAGTTCTGGTTAAAGGAGCAATCAGAGCTACTTGCACTAATGCAAGAAAAAGGCAGAGAGAAGGGGACGACTATTGAAAGTTAACCATGTACCACTCTGGGTGATATATACTCTACTCAGGTTATTGCTTTTTATCTGTCTAGCCCAAAGAATGTTTTTCCCTGTTAAATGTCTGTTGGCAATAAAAAGAATGGCTGTAAATGCTGGAATCCTGGATGAATAGTGGGAAAAAACCCTGATGTACATGTTTTTACAAATTTTGAGATTAGCAAATTTCAGCATACTTGTTTGTATGTTAAGAAAGAAAATAGCAGATGGGTGTGGTGGCTCAAACCTGTAATCCTAGCTACTTAGGAGACAGATATTGGGAAGACTGCAGTTCAAGGCCAGCCTGGGCAAAAAGTTTACAAGACTCCATCAACCAAAGGCTACACAGCTGTCATCCTAGCTACTTGGGAAGTGTAAATAGGAGGATTGCAGTACAGTGTGACTTGTGCATAAAGTGAGACCCTATCTCAAAAATAACCAAAGCGAAAAGGGCTGGCAGCATGGCTCAAGTGGTAGAGCTTCTGCCTGGCAAGTGCAAGGCTCTGAGTTCAACCAAGAAGAAATTAAAAAAAAAAAAGGGGGGTGGGGTTTGAGGAAGTTGAAGGAGGCAAGGAAAGAAAAAGAATTGGAATTTCCAGTCCTGGCCTGGGAACCAGAGTACTTGGAATCATTCTATTTCATTAAGTATATTTTTTTTGTCTAGACAAGTCACTTTCCCTTTATAGGTGTCTGTGAATGGTTTGTCTAGTGGAGATTTTTTTCTTTTTTGGGGGAGGACAGTACTAAGGTTTGAACTCAGGTTCTCATGCTTAGTAGGCAGACACTTTATCACTTGAGTGCCTTCCCTTTCTGGGTTTTAGTTTCCTCCGTTGTGACACATAGTCTCTCAATTATTGTTAATTGCCTTCTTTTTAAGATTCATCTATTTTTAGTTTAAAATTTTTGAATTTGAAGCTTATTATTTTTCTGGCATGGAATTAGAAAAGAATGGATTACTTTCATCCTCAACTGATGTCCCAAAGATGCCGAGTTCCTAAGGCTGGTGCTTCCTTAGTGAATACAACAATGCCCGGTAATAAGTATACCAATGTCACTTAGGGATTAGTTCTCTTCCTAATGAGGCAGGATTTCCAAGGTTACCTGTTCCCCAACATTGGTAGTGATCCAGAAGTAGTTAAGGATATTTGTTGTTACTTATTAACTTATGTAAGAATTAGATATTGAAATAAAACACTCTCACTGATGTTAATGGCAACTAAGACATTTCCATTGAGCTAATGCTCTTTTTTTTTTTTTTTGTGGCACTGGCATTTGAACTCAGGGCTACTCCACTACACCTTTTACTGTGGTGGGTTTTTTCCAGATAGAGTCTCGCAAACTATTTGCCTGGGCTGGCTTTGGACCAAGATCCTCCTGATCTCTGCCTCTTGAGTAGCAAGGATTACAGATGTAACTCACTGGCTCCCAGCAAGCTGATGCTCTTTTGAAAACTGCTGGAGTGTGATACACTCAGGAAGGGTCTTCTTGGTCCATCTTTTCCAAGAACTGTTTCTGTTTATGTAAGTTACTGCCTCAATCTGGAGCCTGACCCTTGTTAAGGGAGGCACTCTTAGGACAGGTAACTGATTCTCTCTGCTTCCTAATATATTAAACTGAAATGTACACATGTCTTGAATTGTTTAAAGATATACCATAATTTTCATCTAATAGATCTCTGGTCAGATATCAGAGGTCACTAAAATAGATCATGTCAGACTTCTATCTGTGAAGCCTGTCCAAAGTTCATTTTCAAATCTATACTTTATGAATGATCTATCAGCTTGGTGTGTCTCCTTACTGATACAAATGTAGTTGGCACCTTAGTTTTGTGTGTAAGTGATGTCTGTGACTTGCTGAAGATAAACACTTTTCCACACTAAGCTGCACAATAATGATTATAAATGGAGTAAGCAAATGAAAGCATTATTAGCAGAGTTCAAAAATGCTGTGTTAACAGTTCACTGATCATTTAATGCAAATGATGTCTATTAAATATCTTCACACTATGACAAGGCATTTTAAATTCAAAATAAAGTTAATCTCATCAACAAGAGAAAAAAGGCACTACACAAGTAGAGTAACAAACACTTCAGAGTCAGCTGATATACTGATATAGTCAGTCATAATCCA
Organism: Castor canadensis; assembly: GCF_047511655.1. Classification (NCBI taxonomy): domain Eukaryota; kingdom Metazoa; phylum Chordata; class Mammalia; order Rodentia; family Castoridae; genus Castor; species Castor canadensis. The sequence continues at coordinate 70,755,023 of NC_133387.1, read as the reverse complement.
CTACCGGTAATAGTCAAAATTTATTTGGCACTTCTTAACTATTTTCCAGGTTATATTCTAAGTACTTAAAACATATATTCTCACTGATCACTCACAAGAGCTGTATGAAGAAAGAAACTATTGTTAGGCCTAGAAGCACCCCAGAATGGTTAGGTCATTTGACAAGGTCACTGAAATCGCCAATGACAGCACAAAGATAAGAACTTGGACACTCAGGGGTCTTGAAAGCCAGCAGTCTTAGTGTGGTCCCTAAATGCTTGAGTTCAAAAGCAATGTTGTTATTTCTCTTTTGCACAAAGAAAAAAATTGCTAGCCATGAATGCTAAAAAGAAAAATTCATTGAAAAAATTAATTTATGTGTTTACAGATATGCTACTTGACATCTAATAAAATTGGGGTGAGTATGATGAGTACATTTGTGCATATGTGAAAATATAATGATGAAATCCACTAACATTAGGGAAACGGGGTTAAGAGAGAGTAATAGTGGGATGAATATTATCAAAGTATATTATATATTGGTATAGAAATATCATAATAAGACCCCTTTGTATAATTTATAAATGCTAATAAAAATCCTATTGAAAATGTTAAAACAATGAAATCCAGGTAAATAACTTTAATTTTTGACATGTTAATTAGGGTTACTTACAGTTTCAGATGACACAGCTTATCAGCCAATCTACTCACAAAACCATCTTTTGTAATACCTCATGGAAAAGCAATTTTTGCATATGGAGGACAGATCTTCCTTCATTGATAATGTAGATACAGAGTTTCAAACTAAGTGTTTAAGGTTCTATATTCAGCTACTTATTTTAAATTTGAGTGTTTTTCAAAACCACGTGGATTTTAATTTTATATTTCACAGACCTTTAATCCCTCAAAAATTTCTATGAATGCAAGTCTTTTTTCCCTACTGTACTATGAGAGATGTTAAAGGACCTGGAAACTCCTGACGTTTTATATATATATAAATATATATATATATATATATATAATATATATATAAATATATATATATAAATATATATAATATATATATATAAATTATATATATATTTATATATATTATATTTATAAATTATATATATATTTATATATATATTATATTTATAAATATATAAATAAATATATACATATATATATAAAAGTATATATATGACATTTATATGTATAAATATATATATGACGTTTATATATATGACATTTATATATATAATGTATATATATGATGTTTTATATATTATATATATTGTATGTGTGTGTGTGTGTGTGTGTATGTGTGTGTCTGGGAAAGTTGTCAATGGCTTTGAATTTATCATTTTTTTATCACAGTGGATTAAGGACATTATTATATGAAGATTTCATGACTAGTATGTTTCAATAAATGATCAATATGCTTACAGTCACCATAATTGAAGACAGTAGGCTGATAGATTATATGATTTTTGCAACTCTATTTTAAGTGACTATACAGATATTATTGTTTGTAAACTAGAAGGATTCACAGAACACTTGAGGCCATTTTCCCAAATTGTGTTCTATGGAACACTTGTGTTCTTCAAGATGATTTTTACATATTTTTCCACATGTACACAAACAGACAGATAGACAGACAGACATATGATTCTATACTAAAACCCACAAGGAGAAATGTTTACCTTATTAACCCCTTAGACATTTACAAGTAAAGTTTCTGAAAAGTCTTACACAGTATTAACCTATTTAACTGTTCAATTTGGCATTTCTTTAAATAATTTGATCTAGAGTACTTTTTTCCTAAAATAGTTTGAAAATTACTTTTCTGCTAAAATCACATAACAAGTAATTAATTGTACTTTATCTTTTTTCAGGTATATGTATATTCTATTAGAACATTTTAGAATATTTCAAAAATTGTGCTTATCTTATTGTTATCATTATGGTAAGATTTGAACCCAAAAACAGCAACACAGATCCTTACAGTGATGGGGTTCAAAAGTATTTGTGAATATATGATCAACAGGAAGAAAGGGATGTTTCTTTTTTTTCCTATATTTAATTGCTGATCAGGCAAAAGTAGGAACTTTTCAAAATGCTGCTCTATGCAACAGCTTTGCAATCTTTCATTTTAATTAAATCATTTCTAAAAAGGGTCCTTAGAAAAATCACATAACGCCCACTTGAGTATTTTCTATAGATCAAGTCCATTGTGATGAATGGTGTGCTTGCACATTCACTTGCTCCCTATCTAGCTGAACAGTATTGCAAAATTCACCTATCAGCACAAAAATTATGTAGGAGAGCAAAGTGGGCTGAAAAAAATGAAACTTTTATTATCCTTACATTATTTCTGCATGTTGGAGGTTTTTTTTCAACATCTTTTCACTGCCACACATTTTGCATCAGTCTATTCAGAAGGATTTTAGAAAAACTAAGCAGCATCACAAAATCGTGATGCCTGTTTCTCTCTTGGCTTCATATGGCTCAAAAGCCTGCCTTGTAGAATCACTGTAGGGGAAAAGTCCCCTTCACACCCTCCCCAGAATTTGCTCCATTTGGATGGATAATCATTCAGCTATAGCCAGCAGCTGCTGTCTAACGCAGTGGCTGAACCTAATGCAGATTCCTAAGAGACTTACAAACTCATTCAAGAATCTGTCTTGGTGGACCATGTGGGAGCTGCTAGGAAGACTGGGGTGTGAGCTGAGGCGGCAAACTTCCTCTTCATGCTCATGACAGTCCCCTGGCAGTGCTGCTGCATTTAAGGATTCAGATGAAGCTTCCTTCATCTTGGCTTTCATCACCTGTTCTTGGACACGGAACTATGGACACGGGCCACAGTTTTGCTTCTACTTCCATCTTGTGGGTCAGAGATCTAGCACAGGAATGTGCAGTTGGTCTGTCATTAAGAGTGTTCATCATTTTTCTCAAATAAAGTGACTGCTAGAATGTAAAGCTAATTGTAAACAGAGCTGTACTGATTGAAGGAAGGCTTGGACATTGGAATCAAACTCTTCACTTTTCCCTATCTACTCAATTCCTAAAGCATATTCATGGAATTCTAAATGCTAAAAAGGAAAACATTTAGAAAGTATGCATCTAGCAACTTTTACTGACTAAAATCAAATTACCATTATATTTTTAAAATAGATTCACATTTGGAAGAATATGATGGAATGAATATCTATATGAAATATGTTAACCAAATTGTTTGATTTAATTAAATTTGTAACACCTCTTTTATTGGAATGGGCTAAATTTGCTAAGAAACTAGAACTCAGAAAATATATGAATGTAGGTTTTTGTTTTGTTTTTGGCAGTACTGGTGTTTGAACGCAGGGTGTCAGGCAGGTGCTCTACTATTTGAGCCACATTCCCAGCAAAATAACTTTGCTTCAGTTATTTTTCAGGTTGAGTTCTGTGTTTTTGCCCAGAGCTAGCCTCAGACCATGACTCTCCTACCTATCGTCTCCCATGCACCAGGGTTGACAGATGGGTACCCACCACACTCAGCTTATTGGTGAGGATAGAATCTGTCTAGTTTTTTACCTGGACTGGCCTCAAACTTCAATTCTCCCAATCTCCACCTCCAGAGTAGACCCAGAGGTGTATTCATGCCCAGCCAGAATACAGTTTAAATGAGTGACTTAAGAAGATGATTTCTCACTTGGTTATCCAGTGACAGGAGTTGGCACTGTTGTTGCAACACAGCAGAGTATTTCAAGGACCTTGTCCACTCTATGTTAGGCACATTTGCATCGATTAGAATGCTTTAGTTTCTTCTTAACCTGGTAACAAAGCAAGTTAGCTCTAAGACCTAACTTAAGTTTCATCTGGGTAAGAGACTCCTTTCTATATTGGGTAGGTTGATGCTCAGTCTTGTGTTTGTGATTGTATTATCACTGAAACAGAAATGATGACTTTAATGGGATGAAGTTATAATGAGCAGGATAACTAACACTATTGACTACTTATCCTGTACCTGGCACTGTTATGAACCTAAATGCAAAAGTCATGAACCTTTTAAGACAGCTAAAATTGTTCTCTTTTGCCAAAGAGAACAAAGCATAAGCAAGTTATTGAATGTTACCAGTAAAAGAATGCATAAGTGTAGAGCCAACATTTGAAGCAAGTTTATTTTGGGAGCCCATGGTTCTATGCATGATAGTAGTAGACTGATACTACCACTTACAAAATCTTAGTGAGATATAGAGCAGCTATCTATATGTGTCTCTTGAGTAAAAGGTGAATCACTGAAAAGTTTAAAAAGATGGCATAATGCTTGTCACAGAAATAATATTTAAAAATTGAATAATTAATGAATAAATGTTAAAAGGAATTAGATCATCTTTTATGGTTAACCACAAATTAATTTAACTTTAGGGATATAGTGGTAATAATATTTGCTAAGATGTAATTTCATGAATTCTAAGAAATGTATTGGCATTGCTGTTTTATGACGCTTGGAAATTTATAATGCTTTCAATTGTTTAAAAGTTCTTGGAAGCACTTCTGTTTTCTAAAAACAAAATAAAGAAACTAACCTACATTTTTTCCTCCACTAGTGTCTGATGTCTGAAGAGCTAGTGGGCTTCAGCCTCTTCCCTGGTATTTGTACAGAGATCTAAGCTTGTAAGTTTCTAAACATCAAAAGAATATTTTCTTGATCTCTTTGCTGAATTTATTATTTAAGTGAAGATGTTTGACCCAATTTGCCACGTAGCTAATTAGTAACAAAAGTGAAAAGCACTTGAATTATTAGACAATGCAAAAAAAAATAGGCACACTACATCATTGTCTATACTTTATAGTATCCTTTATAGTCAATGATAACTTGCAAATTTCTTCTTTTTCTAAGATTAATTAATATTACATATTTGATAGCAATCTTCATAATGGGCACAGGTAGCTACATAATGTTATTAATATTAAGTATCAGGTATAGGGTTTTAGATAGCCTATGTTTTCATAAAAGAAAAGAATACAACTTGACTACGTGAAAATATACCTGTGTACACTATTTCCAGGCAAAGACATTGATTACTATGATGGATTTGAAAACTATCTGCATATAGTCACACTCTCAGTATAGTTATTTGCTCCACTGATGCTGGGCTTAGGTATGTGACTGATATTGGCCAAAAGGATATGCACCAACTGACAGACTTCTACCTACAATAAAAGACTTGCAAGAAGCATTGCAAGTTCCTACCAATTCTTCCCTTCTTCAATTAACCACAAGGAGAGCACCTTCAAAATACATCTCCAGACTTCCATGATGAGATGACATTTGGAGAAGACTGACAGCTACCATCGTAGAGCAGAGCTTTAGCATACAATCAGACACAGGTAAATCCTGCAAAGTAAGAAATATAAAGGGCACTGAAATTACATGGCACTGAAATTTTTGAGGATATTGTTACAATGCATTACACAGTAAAAGCTAAATAGTGAGTAGTTATAACAAACAACAACAAAATGAGATTTAGATGTCCAAAGACTGGAATGCTACAAAAATACTAGAATTGTTAGAGACAGAATATAAGAAAACTATGGAGGCCAACACGAGAAGGGGATCAGGAACCAGTGTAAAGATCAGTTAGAGATGAATCAACTTGTGTTGTAACACATTTGTACATGGAAGCAATGCTAGGAATCTCTGTATAGCTGTCCTTAACTCAACTAGCAAAAACATTTTGGCTTTCTTATTATACTTATGTCTTCTCTTCAACAAAATTAGAGATAAGGGTAGAACAGGTTTTGCCTGGAAGCAAGGGGAAGAGGGAGGGAGAAGATGCCATAATGTATTAAAAGGGAAAAATGACAAAAATTAAAACCATGAAAAATGAAAAAAAAATAGTGTAAAACAAGCAGTGGAAATGACAAAATGAAGTAGATAATTGCTTAACAAAGAATTTTATCAGACAAAATTTATAGAGAATGAGAAAGGACTTTGTGTTAACAAAAGAAAAGTCAGATACACAGGATCAAATAAGATTTGATGGAGAGCTTATGGAAAGAATGAATATAGTGAAAAGATAATGGCTGTCAATTTTTCCAACTGGTAAAAACAAGTTGAATCCACAAATCAAGAAGCATGGTTTTTACCCCAATCAATATAAATAAATGATGAAAAATTCCTTAGACTTTTTTTTGTCTGTGTGCATGATACTGGAGTTTGAACTCAGTTAGGGCCTTGTACTTGCTAGGCGGGCACTCTACCACTTGAGCCGTGGCTCTGGTCTCCAAGAAAAAATCTTTAGAAAAAAAAAATTACCTGCAACACACACTAAGAACTCAATAAATTTTAATTAGTATTATATTTTAGATGAGAAATAATCCTAATATCTAAGAATATGTGATCAATAATATAAATGATTGTGGTATAGTGGAAGTCAGTGAGACAATAGGAAACCCAGAATTAGACCCTATAATACGGAAGAGTTAGTATTTTATGAATGAAATATGGCAGATTAGTGGAAAAAGTATTTGGAGGAATATACACTGAAATGACAATAGACAACTTTTTTCCCTAGAAATCACCAAAATGTAGAAATAAAAGCAAAAAGTCATATCTCTAGTAAACATATGTTAAAATAGCACTTCCATGCATATCTAATATGGTATATATTTATAGAAAATGTTTGTTAATGTGTGCCAGCACACTACTCATTCAATGACATACAGTGGGAATAGCCTTTGTGTGATTAAAAATTGGAAAGAATTGCTTTTAATATTTTATCAAATAAAGTGCTACAATAGGGCAATGGTTCAGTAAATCTCTGCTTATCAGCAATTACTATAATAGTAAAATATACTTTCTAAGAATATCTGAGAAAAACAAATCATCCATAATGTCAAAAGAAAATCCAGATGACTATAGGGGGATTCTAAATTTTATAAAATCCTAGATGGTTGCAGCCATGTGTAAAATATAGACAGCCTGCAACAACTGGCCCCAATATTGAGTGAGATAAATAACTCATAAGTGCAAAAGTTCATATATAGTTTTCTTTTGCATTTACAATTCTCTCCATTTATTTATATAAGAAGAAAAATATATTAAATTTAAACATATAAGTTATATTTTTATAGTATTAGTCCCTGATCTTATATTCAGTAACTGTTTGCTGAACATATTCCTTTTACATTGATAGGAAAGAAAATGCAGTTGAAATGTGAGTACTTAAATTGCCCTGTCTTACTTGTTAGCCCTAATTATGGCTACTTTCTATGCTAAACTGTTCTGGAAGGAAAACATCTTGACACTCATTTTTCCAATAAATAAGAAATTATTTCTGAAGACTTTCAAGATGATTAAAGATTGTTCAGTGTTTCCCAGATCATCAGAACATCATCTGAAAATCATCACAGCCATCTGTTCCCAATCACAAGAGATATGAGACAACAGTTAGTGAAGATACATTGAACACCCCAGGCTCTCACAGAAAATACATCTACCTAGTTCAAAGACTTATTTCATGGGCTTTAAGAGCATTCTATGTTTATAAATGCTGTATCCCACATGCCCTTTGTATCAACCAGTTTGGGCTCCTTTAGTCTGTGTTAATATACAACCACCACATTTTAGTAACAGGTTATTTCTCCTTCTTTTAACAAACATTTCCAAAATGAGTCTCTCCAGCCACATCTCCATGACCAAGAAGGTAAAGCAATTCCTTCCCTGGTCATTGCAAATTTTATGGTAGGAGGAAAAGAATGGGTTTGTGAGCCAAGGGTGGAGTCTTAGAGTTTCTGTTTACAAATTAATATTTAGCATTTCTACCATTTCTGCCTATGTTTCATTTGTCACATTAAATATAATGACCATTCTGAGTTCAACAGATGCACCAATGGGGAAGAGGTCTTATGCTCCCTTTGGAGGGTATATAACACGTGACCAGCCATTGTTTTTATGAAGTAAGGAACTATTTCTTCCTTAGAGAGAGGCAGTTACCCATGTAAAAATTGAAATCTTTTCTATAATTATTCATGCATAAAAATGTATATACATGTAAGTAAATGTAAAAACGATAAAAGAAGAAAGAAAAAAAAATAAAGGGTATTTATTTAGAATCTGCTGTATTTCTGAAAGTGGTCACAATGCTGGGGACTATGACTTGAAGAAGAAAGAAAAGACCTGCTTTGATAAGATAGTCAACAATCATATTCATATACTCTCAGATTGTGTTCAGAGACATGGAATGGAACAGCAACACAAATGCTTTCTTAAAGGGCGCAGCCAATACCAAATGTTTTATGTTTTGTGGCCATATGAGCTCTGTCAAAACTATTCCATTTTGATGTTATAGCACAAAAGCACAAGATCTAAACACATAGCATAGTCGTATTCTATGAACTTGTATGTATATTGAGATCTGAGTGCCAAATGACCAAACACATGAACATTTGGGTGCAGAGTATGTGGTCAAAAGTTATTTCATGTGCAGGGGTCCTGGAGCAGTTCAGAATTTGGTGTCCTTAAGAAACAGAGAAAAGACCAATGTTGATAGAACACAATGCCCTGGAGTTTGCACTTAGAGACTAAAGGAAGTATAGAATATATAAAGTTTTATATGCCATGAAAAGAGTTTGCATTTTACCAGGTGTGGTGGTACCTGTACTCCCAACTACCTGGAAGACTGAGGCAGGACTATCTTAAGTTTGAGGCCAACCAAGTTATCCAGACTCTCTCAAAAGAAGTAAATAAATACAAATTATTAGAAAAGGGATGGACATGTGGCTCTGGTGGTAGAACCCTTGTCCAGCAAGCACAGGCCCCGAGTTCAATTCCTAATGGGGGGGGTTAAAAAAAAGAGTTTGAATTTTATTCTAGGTGGAATTGAAAGTCACTGAAACCTTTGAAGCAGGAGAGTTTTATAATTAGATTGTCTGAAAATTACCAATCAGATTGCTGTTTGGAGAAGTCACTGTGGGAGGCAAGAACAGAAGCCAAGAGTTTGTTGCACTTATTCAGGGGAAAAGTAATGGTGGATTGAACTAGTATTGTAGCTGCAAAAAACTGTGTACATTCAACACATTTGGAGGGTGGAGTTGGTTGAACTAACCAACTAGTTGAGGGTAGAGAAGAGAGGAGACATTAGGACTCCTCTATGGGTTTGAACACATGGGGAGAATGACCCTTCAGCTTCACCTACTTGTAGAAAATAAATTTGAAAGTTATAGCAATTATCTTCACAATCAAAAGAGCACTTCCATTAAAAATATGGTCATGATATAGTCTATAATAGCTTTAATTCTCTATTTGATTTTTTATTTTAAAGGAAAGATTACATCAATGCAACCATTGTCAAAGTGTACCAAGCTAAGAGACCTGGCTGTTGGATCAGTTTTAGCTGAGGCAGTCAGCAAAGTTTAAGTTTCTTGATCTCAGAATCAAAGAGGTTCCCAAGACAGAAAAAACTATATTTTAAATGGATACTCCCACTCAATATATAGAGAAGTAATTCCAAATCCAAGAAGCCTACTCTTCAGGGAGAGTAGGCTTGCAAACATTTATTTAACAGATTACTTATTGATAATCCAGTGTATTCTGGGAATATAGTGCCATTACAAAATCAAAACCTGTTTGTGGACTTTATATTAAAAGAGTTTGATAAATAAATAGAGCAATATGCATAACTAGTGATTAACATTTGCTGACCACTTAACAACTCCAGCAACAATTCTTATTACTAAATTTCATTTCTTCACACATGTTCCCATATTCAAATTAATCATAGACTTTCTAAATGATCATGCTTTCTTGATTGGAGAAAATACTTGGCTCTAGTTGATAAAACTATATACATTGGAAAACCTCATGGAGCAGATTCAAGATGAGAAGAATACACAGCACATGAGAATATATGCTTAAGTCATTCAGTTTCACTATATCGTCACAGTGAATGAATTCATTTTCTCATTCTTAATATCATTTTCATGTAAAGAATAGGTAATGGAACAATTTTTCTATGGAAATGATCACTTTATCCATTTATTAATTTCCAAACTAATTCCATGTCACAATTATTAAACAATTTTATTACAAAAAGACAGATAATCTGATTATTTTCCTTACAATTATATGAGTCTGTGAAAAAAAAGAGAGAACTGACAGTGCCAGGGACAAATTCACAGTTGCGAAGTGAAAGTCATTCAGGGAGGAGAATTTTTTTTGTACTGTAGTTAAAAGGTGTCAAATGGAGAATATTGAGAAGGTTGAAATTTGAACTGGGACAAATGAGATTGAGCAGCATAAAAGGGAGAACTTCAGGCCACCTCTTGTGTTGACATGCAATCAATCAGTAACTATGAAATTCATGTGAGTAATATCTGAAACCTTTTTCTTTCATTTTTCCATTTATTTCTTATTGCCTCTCTCTCAACCTTTCTGTCAACATGCACTTATTGCATCTTTTATATCTCATTTACTTTTTCTGGCTTGTGCTGCATCTTAAAAATAAGTTATAGCTCTCCTTTTCTCTAAAACAAGACACACAACCAGTTTTCTTTGGGTCATCTACTACTTCAACCTATTAGAATGAGAAAATTCCCCATCCGAAAGGTCATTCTACCTACCAATTAATATAGGAATTACTAGGAAGAAATGAAGTAGAAATTAAATATAATGGAAGTATGTTGATCTGCTAAAAATGATTGTCATTTATAAATATCATCATTCACAGTCATCTAAACTTACCCTAAAGTTGAGCTAGATGAAAGTACCCCCAAAATTCATCGAAGAATTTTGGAAAGGAAAATCATATAAATCACTACTGTTATATTTTACTTAAATTTCTTTTTTTTCACTGGAATTTAAAGAAATATTCATTTTTTCCTTCTGTAGCATAGCTATAATTTTTCCTGTTTAGGAAGTTTTTCCATGCCTGAGGAACTATTTTTTAAACAGAAATAGCTTTAGAAAGCTACATGCTCACATTATTATTACTCCTAATTGATACTAAATTAAATTAACTAGTTGGTACTAAATAAATTTATTTTATTTCCTGACACCAGTTAAAATATCTTTATAAAGATACTCCATTGTCATTCCCTAAGGATCTCAGTGTATATTTTCCCCCTCCATTAGACCCTTTCATGTTTTTCTCATTCTCCATATATTATTCAGGCCTCATCAATTCTTAAATATTCAGATATTCAGTAACTAATAAAATTATTTGCTTGAATCTAACAATTTTCCTCAAAATACAACTGAAGATAATATTGGAAATGAGTTGCTATACACATAAAGAAATTGATCACAATAGTAACAGAGAATCTCATACATCTCTGTTTGATTAATGATCACTGTTTGATTAATATCACTATTCTGTTTCTTTATATCCTCATTAATAAACTAGCAGAAATAATTTAAGACAGAATGAGTCCAGGTTTTTTCTTCCCTTTGGGAAAGTAAAATTTTTATTTTTTTCTCATTATCTTCTAGTAAATAGTCTAATTCTTCTAAGAGAGCAAATTTCTCAGTTCTTTGATGTCTTATTTTTTGTTTTGATTTATTTGGAATAAAATCTCATGAATAAAGACTCATGTCAATATTTGTTTAAGTAATTCTGATAAAGTCAGGAATAAAGTTTCTGATGCCTATCATCAGCTAGGCTTTAAGCTTATATAACTTCATTAAATCCTCAGGAAAAAAATTCCTAGGTAGTTGTTCTCTGCATTTTAATGAAGAAACTGATAAGTGGTTCAAAAAACATGAACCTGGGAGATAACATTAACCTTTTCTAAGCTATTAGAACACAGTAATTTGTATACTAAGTAACCATAAGCGTGAATAAAGATTATATCTTTTTTTGACCTTGAGTCTCTCATGTTTACTAGAAACAAATGTGATTACAGGAGTCCAGTAAATGAGAAATTAATTTCTACAATTTGTGTTCCTGATTTCAGGTCTATAGTGTACTTCCATAGAACTTTCCCCTTTTCAAGGAAGCCATTTATTCATTTAACCAAGGATTATTTCTGGAGTATCTGGTATGTAGAACTACTTGGGATAAGGAAGTCAGTAGGACAGACAATATCTAAGTACCTAGTGAATTTCCATTCTATTAGAAACAACATGTTACATAATATAAAATTTATCTGCAGGTAATTTTTGTGCATGCTTTTAGAACATATACCTATGGAGTATGCAAAGTCTGAGAAAGCAAGTGAGACTACTCACGCATGGCCATGTAGGCGGAATTAGGTCCTGCAAGATCCTCCTGGAATTTGAAGATATAAGTATGACTTAAGTAAAGGTGTTATCACTGGAGATGAATAAAAATGAAACTTGTAATTGATTAAAGAAAATATGAATGGAGAAGAAAGCATTGGGAAATATTAAGAAAGATGGTGAAGTAAAGTTTTATTGCCACAGTAATGATATTTCTCACTGGGTAAAGGCAAATGTAATCAATGATTTCAGGTGTTTATACATTCAAGTGCCAAGCCATAACTTGGCAACAGCAATTCTGATGCTGTGTTGTCATCTGACTGTGTAATGTAATAACTGAACCCAATGGCCATAGTGTCTCACCATTTAGAAAAGTCTGCATGTAAAAAGATCAACACTAGGTTTCTTTCATGGTCTGAGAACACTTTGTGTTTCTATCAGTGACCTTTCACATGTTCATGCTGAGTTGTTTGGGATATCTGCTATTAAGCTACCTATTTGCTTCAGTGGAATACTCGAACTCTTTCTTCTACACAGTAGCCCAAGAGAGTATACTATTATCTCCTCTGAAACTTGTAGGCACCTGCTGTTAGTAAGGCCTTCTGCCACCACTAGTTGCAAAACAGTATTAGTATAAGTAGCTAGTATGAAAAATATTCATATTATGCTACCAAGAAGATAAATGCTGCTTAAAGTGGTAACAACAGGCTCATTAGACATATTTGAAGTCCTATCTCTTTCTTGGATTTAATATACTAAAGAATAAAAATTAACTAAACTTTTGGCTTCATACAGTTTAATTGCTGTGGTAACTTTTATCCTGGATAACACACACATACACACACACACTCACATTCACCTTGCAGAGAGAGAGAGAGAACTCTAAATATATTTCCTTGTTCAAACAACTTTTATTTTTAGAGAGTTACTTCTTTTTCTCTAAAGTAAAATACAGAAGATGAAAAAAGCAGAAGTCCATAGTGGCAGAGAGACAGTGATTCCATCCCCAGCATACTCTGCACCACTATCTGACGTCCTTTTAAGGACAGCAATTTGTGAAGAAATAATTGATGTTGGACTGGGGATATTTAGGTATTGTTGATAAGTTGTTTCTCAGTGATACTACTCATTTATAACTGAAGATCTAATCTTAAAGCAATCCATGTTTTCTAATATGTTTGCTAAAAATGGAAATAAACAGATCCAACTTGATAGTAAACTAATGAGAGCCTGCAGTTTCTCTCCTCAGGACTCCCATATATTTCTAAGGAAAAATATGATGAAATTAGGATATTGTAAGTTTAAGAATCCATAACTATCTTGTGTAGAATAGTTGATGAAACCATGAAAGACTTTACCAAATAAGGAAAAAGCATCTTTAGCAGTTATGTATTTTATTCAATGTATTTGAATGTTTTAAAATATTTATCTACCTATTTGTCCAAAGTTAGTACGTTTATGCCCTCAATGACTGGCTTCTTACTTTGCTCTTTTTCTCCTTTTAGAAAAATTTTGTAATATATAGAAAATGTTCTTTCAGAGTTTTATAAAGACAGACCAACCGAAAATTATTTATAAGTTATTCCTATCTTCTTTTCAAAAGATCTAACTAATGTTAGCTTAAGCATGAGATGATAAGATATTGATTCTCTTTCTTGCAGAAAACATCTAATACATTGTGAATTTTTAATTCACATTTTAATACCTAAAGAATTTTAATAATGTTTATGCTAGGTCATTAAGTGATCAGAAAAATGATTCTTAAAATACAATTTTCAGTCATAAATGTTTCTTTTTTCTTAATTGATAAGACAAAATATCAGATTATATTTGCTCTTTTCTACTTGCTCTTACTTGCTTTACTTTCTCCCAATGCCTATGTCAGTTGTAAAATGTCCTATTTTAGGATTCAAATTTTAATACTAGTAGATATAAAGTACTGTAAACTTTTTCAGAATAGGTGAATCCACCTATATTATGGAAAATCTCAATACATAAGATAAATTTGTGGAGAACTTTTCCAAATGACAGGAGGAATGGGAATTGTAGTATTGTCATTTCAGTCATATGATTTGGCAGCTTCTTTATCACCATTCTTTGGCCTTGGGACATCAAAAGAATTCCAAATTTCTTCTATGAACATTTCTAAAACCATTGATAGTGGAGAGAAATATCAAAACTACTGATACTAGAGTAAAAAAGATCAATGACCAAACTTGACCACTGGTTTACTTTGTGACTCTTAGCATTGTTTATTGCTGTGGATCTCAAGATAGGATTGGGTTATCTCCAAATTTATGTACTACATGTGCTTCTTAAATTAAAAAAAAAAAAAGTATGGCTATCCATCATTCCAAAATATTTAGAATGATACAGTGCCATTTTAACTCAATATAGATTAACTGAAACTTTATCACTTATACGCAATAATAATCATTATATTTACTAATATTATAACTAAATGCAAACACTTAGATATGTCATTCATTTCATCTTTACTCCAGGCCTGAGAAAAGGCATATTCCTAATTTCCATTATATCAACAGGAAAACTAAAGCTTAGAGAGGTTAAATAATTTGTCTGAAATTATTTATAAACATGGGTGGGGTTCAAATCCAGCTTGTTTGTTTCTGTATTTGTTACTCTGAGCTAATTATTTTGCTCTCAAGAATGGTAACTTTTACTAAGAGAATATTCAGAAAGAAATTTGCCTTAATTTTAGATGGTAAACAACAATGAATTCACAAGGAATCTTACATATAAAATATAAAAAATGAATAGAATTAAACATATGAAATATTTCCATGAAAACTGGAAAACTTAATAAGAGGCATTTGCATTCAGGATATTAAACTTGTAGTCCTAATTTCGCACTAATTCTTTTTTTAAATCATTTTTAGATAAGTCACTTAATCTCACTTGGTCTCAATTTCTTCATTTATAAAACAAATGTTGCTTTGGGGGATATTGACAAACATCTTTCAAGTTATCAAATTATATGATCTCCAGAAATGCTTCTTAGTTAGTTTATAGTAATAAGTGAGAAGAAATCATGGGATGGCCTTGTTTATTATCTTCTTAAACATTTTAAGCAATTTAATAAGGTTTATTTTTTTAAAAAATAGTATGACTTTCCAATTTCTTAAATAAGAAATAGTTAAGTTTGAATCTATCAAACATAATTGAATTGTTTAAGATCTGCTATCTTAAAATTATTATTCACAACAATATTACCATATAGCTATTGATAAGTAAATTTCCATTTTAGCACATGTTATTGTTTGAATGTTAAATGTCTCTCAAAGGTCCTTGTGTTAAAAGTTTGGTCCCCATAGTGGTGCTAGTAGGAGGTAAAGTTATATAGAGTGGGACTTAGGGCAAGGCTTAGTGGCTCATACCTATAATCCCAGTTACTAAAAAGGTAGAGATGGGAAAATTACAATTTAAGGCCAGTCTGGGCAAAAAATGAGACCCCATTTCAACAAAAAAAGCCAGATATGCTGGTTCACACCATAATCCTAGCTATGTAGAAGGTGTAGGTAGGAGGTTCTCAGTCTGAGGCTGGCCCAGGAAAAATATGAAGCTATATCAGAAAAATAACACTTTTTCCTTTAGTTATTTTTCTGGCTTATTTGTTGAATAAGTTATAGAGTACCTCCGTAGCAAGCACACAAGGCCTTGAGTTCAAACTCTAGTGCTGCCAAAGAAAGAAAGAAGAAGAAAAAGTAGAGGCCCTTAGTGAAATGCCTTAGCTCATTGTGGGCATGACCTCTGAGGGGACTGTGGACCCTGGCTTCTTGCTCCTTTGCTTCCTGGTTTGTGAACTGAGCACTTTTTCCACCACTTACTCCTCCTATGATGAGCCAATCTTGCCAGATGGGCCAGTCTAAGCCAGTGGGGCCATTGACCATTGATTGGAACCTCCAGAACCATGAACCAAAATAAATCTGTGCTCTTTATAAATTACTTGCCCCAAGTATTTCATCATAGTGATGAAAAGCTAGTCAATACAACTTAGTGCAATTATTTTTATAATACTACATAGGCTATTACTTGAAGAATGACTGAAGGAACATTCAAAAAGTCAATAATTCAAAATGCTTTCCTATTCAGAAGATGTCTGTTGAAAATTTGTATCCATCTCCCCAATTTTTTCCTTAAGTGGCATTACACAGAGCTTTGCATATAATCATGCAATGATGATCCATGTCGTTAACATATTTGGAATTTTAACACAACTGAAGAGCTCAGGCCTGGGTAGAAAAATGCCTCTCTGGAGAATGAGTGGATATCGAAAATCTTGCAATCCTAATTTTGGGCCATGTTTATTTTAACTTGATTTTAACATGTTTCACAAAATGTTACAATATAAACTTTACAAAATTGTACATAAGTTAATAGAAAGAAAGTGGTTGCTAAACTGCCTGACATGGAACACGATCTTCTCATTTTCTAGATGGGCTCTGGGTTGGGTCATCTTCGTTAGGTAAAAAATGTCAACTACATCAAGCACAAGAAGGTGGGTTGGCTACAGGAGGGAGGTTGCCAAGTTGGCTTATATATATTTTCCAACACATTTTCCAGCTGTTCTTCGGATCATACAAGAGCTCTCTTTCCTTTTGTTTTCATCGGGTTTTGTGTAGTTGGCTTTTTAAACACCATGACTGCAGGTTAACCTCTGTTTCTTCAGGATCAGTTACTTTCCTCTGACATTGTATTACTACCTGCAGCATTATAGTTCCTCAAAGGTAAAATCAGTCTTGAAACTCCCTCCTCCACTAACTCCACACACAGAAGATTACCCAGAGAGGATGTGGGAGACATTTCCCAAATACCTCCTGCCTACTGCACCAAGAAGTATTTTGGGCTAACCTGGTACTAAACTCAGAGAAAAATATAAAAATTTACATCTTTTATGTTAGTTGGCATTGGATGACATAACCTGGATCTCTGAATTTATACCTGCAAAAAAGGAGAATCCAGACACACTCAACACATAAGTCCTGGGTAACTAAAACCAAATGTTGAAATTGGTTCTTTTGTCTAAGTTAAAGTGCTAAATGAACATTGTGCAAATACAAAGGAATTGATAGAGTGGAATAGTTCTGTAGACTGCAAATGTGTCTCCCATGGCATAATGACAGCTGGAGAAGTTTAGATAAGGAAAAATGAAATGTCAGAATTCTTGTTTTAGGGGCTTATAGTCTGTTGGCATATGCTTCTGTTGAAACTGTGGGAAACCCTGCTTAATCCAATTGTGGAAAAGGGCTGGTTGAAAAAATGCATAATTTACTTCTACTACGAAGCAGAAAAGGTTCTTATTTAAAAGTGTAAGACAACAAAGAACTGTTAACTTTCATATATATTCAGTTTCTCTAGTTCAGAAAATTAAAGACTGGAACTATCTACATAACACTCAAGGCAAAAAAAGCAATTTTTGAAAATCTATGAAGGGCTATTTTAATGCTCTGAGAGAGTAACTTTTGAAAAAATTTAAAACCCAAACAATTCTACCTATGCTATGTGAAAATCACTTTGCAATGCTACTTTTCTTGAAGTGTTTCAGACAGATATGGATGAATGATGCTACACTGACACCTGGTGATTAGGCAGGTAGGAGGGATTTGAGTAAAATGCCTGACAAAGAAAATGTCAGGGCTTGTTAATGAATATTTAATATGTCGAAATTCTCTGATTAAATCCAAATTTGCTAATAGCATGGAGATGTTTTATATCACATTTTATTTATTGAAGAGCATGTTCTTGGTAAATTTTAAAGTCATTTCTGTCGAGATGTGTGTGTTCTCCATTTTCTACTTGTAGCTAAATCCTAAATCCTTTATTTTGGTTTGGGTAAAAGTAAATGAGCAAACTCTTTGTAGAGGTTCCAGAGTTAGTGACCTATTCCTGGCAATGGGGGAAGGAAAGAGAGACATGACCTAAATTTCTTCTGTTTCAAATGGTGCATTTTATGTTAGCAATCATGCATTGTCAAACTACTCATTCAATTTAGTTACTCATTGATTTTATAGGACTGCTTTTTATTTTAAAAATGATTTGTCCTAGAAAAAAAATCTTCAGTTATTTAAGGTTGGTTATCAAAGGCAAAAATGCAAAGGAAAGCAGGGAATGAATCATGTGAGCATTCCATGAAGTTGTGTGTTTGGTTTACCTTTTCTACACCAATGAGAAATATAAAAATTTTTAATAAGTAAATACAGGTGTTGAGATTACAAAACTGTTAGGCAACTATTTTTAGGGACACATTTGCTTTATTTATCTAGTCACAGACTGAAAATAAAATTTAAATTCACATGTATTTCTCTGTTTCTATGTTCATACCTACTAAACTAAAAAAGAATCAAGTAAAAAGGAGAGGTTGAGAAAACCCAGGGAAAGCTCATGTGGCAGGGCCATGCTACACAGACTCAACTCTTTCTCAACAGAGCAAAATTTAACTTCTGGAATTTGATCAAGAACTACGAAAAGGAAAGAGTCATGATAAAAATTATGAGAAAGTAGTTAGCCATTAATGTGGATTTCCAGATGATTTAGATCACCCTCTTTTCAGACCACTGTTCAAAATGTATCATCTAAGCTTTTTGTTAGGGGACCAATAAATCATTTGCTTATAACAACCTTTAAGCATGTGGGATCTAGAAGCTCCATGCTGTTGGGAAGGCATATCAAATAGACGTTGGTTCATGTGCCCTTTGTAGTTTGGTTATATCCATACAGAATAAGTAGATGCATTTGTTTCTACAGAGGGTAAGGTCACATTTTTATGTATGTATTGTGAAAAAGACTAGTGGGGGGTGATGAGGAATTATGTTTTTATACCCTGAAAATTTTTCTATTCACCCAGTTGTTTTTCTTTTCTTTTGGTGGTACTAGGATTTGAACTCAGGGCCTCACACTTCCTAGGAAGATGTTCTACCACTTGAGCCACTCCGCCGCTCTACAGCCAGTTTTATCCAGTGATATTTTTATCCCCCAAGTTTTCACAGTATACCAACTTATTGACTTGGTGAGGCTAACAGTCAAGTTGGGAAGCTAATTTATTTGAGTAGAGATTTACTCATTAAACTCCAGAAAGAAAAACAGACAAAATATTATGAAACTGCTTGATGAAAGTGCATTGGACAAAATATTTAGAAGTTGAGTATTATAACAATCACATTTAAAATATCATGGGCAGTTCTATTCATTGTTGTTTTTCTTTTTGTGAAAAGCATTAGGGTGTAGACTATTTGTGTTCTCCTCAAACATCCCTGGTCCCTGTGTTTCTCCCCCAGGCCCATAATCACCACCTTCAATTAAGAGTAGAATTTTGGTTGAACAATTTTAGAAGCACTAAGTGACCAAAAAGTTGGAAAGGAGTATAAAGATGAGCCTTGCCATGTGGCTCTCTGTATTGTAAGCAGCCACTGAAGTGCTCAGCAGACAGTGAGCACCACTAAATCTAGGTTTGATTGAAATCACTAAAAGGGCAATAAAAAAAGCAGAGCTTTTCAGCTTGGAAAGAGGAAGGCTGAAAGAATCTGACTCATTTCTCTAAAATCACAAAACATAATGTGTTCACCAAATTTCAGAATCTCCCTTAAGCATGGCCC
Source organism: Castor canadensis (assembly GCF_047511655.1). Taxonomy (NCBI): domain Eukaryota; kingdom Metazoa; phylum Chordata; class Mammalia; order Rodentia; family Castoridae; genus Castor; species Castor canadensis. The sequence continues at coordinate 70,735,247 of NC_133387.1, read as the reverse complement.
ATGGGCAGAATGCATGAGCACATACAAAACACTTTAATACTCTTTATCTTATTTTTTTTCCCACCAATACTGAAAAATATTCTCATTATAGATTAGAGTTGGTAAAATAGAATTTGGGAGATCTCACAACTCAAATTAAAATCAACCTTTTTTCAAACACATTGCAACTGCCAGAGTGTAGATTTTTAATAGAAAAATGAAGAAGTCCTACTTTACGCACAGTAATTTCAATTTATTGAAATTACTCTACTCAATGGAGCAATAGAATTTGACCCAATTAATTTAACCACTTTGTAATGGGAAAGCTGCATTTACCACAACAATTAATTCTTCATTCGGATCATGTAGATTGAGTCTAAATTTAGCATGGTTACTTATAATTTAAACTTTTATAAATACAGAGATGCAAGTAAGATGAAAACAAAACAAATTGATAAGGATGTTTACCTAAATTCAAGTAGAATTCAATAACATAAAAAGAGAATATAATAAAGTTGCATTCATTTTCAATCACTCTTCACTTTTGGTATTCTCATTATCTATCTTTAAAAGTATGACTTTTTTTTCATGTTTTCTCTCAGTGAGAAATATCTAGCATTTAAAAGGTTTTTTTATTGTATGAGACCCAGGTATCCTCTGCCTTCATTCTACTAAATGACAATCATGTGGCAGTTAGCTTAGTGGGAATTATAATAACACATATATTGTAGGGTAAATTGCCATATTCTAAAGACCATTACAATAATGACGATTCCTGCAGAGCCATATTAATAAGTAAAAGCTACACCTGTGCTAAAAGATGTATCCAAAATAACTATTTTTATGGCAGAATTCAACATCTCACTTTTGCAATATACTTTGATTCACAAATCAGTTGAAACATTTGAAAATTACATTCAACCAGAAGGTGCTTTAACAAAAGGATGTTATACATAGGGAGCAAACAACATTATTTCCTATCTTAGTCATTTTTCCTGTCAAAAGTACTATTTTCTAACTTGGCTTATATTGTTTATAAAGCTAAAATTGTCAAAAATTTCAGCCTAAAGTCATGTTTTTCTACAATATATCCCCTTTTATTTCATACAATCATAGGCACCTGTATGCTGCAACTATAAAATAGACATTTGTAATTAAATTGTTTTTTCTTTCTTGTTCTTATTGTTGTGTTGGGTGAGGGTACGTTTTAACATTTACAAAGGTTCTTATAATAGATGAAATATATCATACTTGAATTCACCCCCTCCATCATTCTCCTTTACCACCCTCCCACATTCATAGAATACTTTCAGTAGTATCATTTTTCAACTTACATACATATGTACACAGCACTATGTATGTATTCACCCTCCTACACTATTTCCCCACATCCTCCCCCTCCCACAGTACCAACCCGCCCAGACAGGACCTGTTCCACCCTCTTGTTCTCCGATTTTGTAAAAGAAAAAATTGACATTTTTGCTTGTTAAAGATAGCTACACAGGGAATTTCCTTGCTACATTTTCATGTATATATGTATTATAAGCCGAATTGGTTGTTTATTTGAAGATTACATATAAATAAAAACTATAGGCATTTATCTCAAAGAGTTTTATATGACTATTACATTTAAAAAATTATCTATATGCCACAGTTTGGTTAGAAAGATTTTAAATCATCTTTTTTTTTGAAATGTAACTTGGTCAGAGTTGCTGAAGAAATATATGGCCTAGAATGGACATGAGAAATAAATTATTTGGAATGTACAGAGCTTTTTATGAGACAAATATGTACATGGGAATAAGTTTTTATGAATTTGTAAGACAAAAAACAAAGTTAAAAGAAAGATAAATAAGTTATATCACTAAAGGAATAGTCATGTTAAAATATTTGTCTTTAGTATTGTTACCAGCTATCTACCTTCGTCCTTACATCCCATAAGAGAAGAATTCAAGCAAGACATGGAATGCAGGGAAAAGGTTAATAAAGTTTACTAGGCATAAAGACTCAAAATGGTAGTCCTCATGTCGGGTCTTATATTTTCTGAGCTGGGAGAATACTTGTAGTCATGTCTAACAATGTCTAATCATAAAAATAATAGCTCTGGGTGAGTAAGATGGGTACTAGGCCCACCTAAAACACAGGGATAGAAGGTATGCTTTATGACTTCCACTTGGCAGACAAGCCTTTCCCTCTACCCATTCAAGATGCCTTACAGCTTCTTAACATCTCAGAGAGGAAGGCAGATGAGGAATGTCCCTTTAATTCTCTCTGTTTTTATAACTTAGTATCTAAAAGGAGAAGAGAAGGAGCTAGTTGCTCTGGTTTTTTAGTTTTTACTTTCTTGTTTTAAGGTCTGAGTTTAACCCTTTTAATATTTATTTAAAATACTATAATTTTGCTCTGTCCTCATCTATCTATCCTGCCACATTCATCACTTGTAGCTACTAACTTTCATTCCCCACTTAAAGATTAGAAACCTTAAAATCTTTTTGGGAATGGGAAGTCAATGTCAGTCTATCTACTTCCAGCTAGTATGGGACGTAGGCCTTAGGTCAAGAGTCCCTTGTTGCTCTCTGTCAATGGAGGCAGCTGGGATATCAGGTCATGGATGATCCATGGAACCCCTGTAGAAAGTGGTATCTCCTTTGGTAGTTATGTTTAAAGGGGAGGAGCCATGATCAGAATTTAGTGGGGTTACCTCTTAAGTTATATCACTTGTAGTTTTATAACATGGGGACAAGAGAAAACAAACTTGGTTAAAACACTAATGTAAGGTTGAATGAGGAGCATCTGCATTTCTCCTGGAGCTATAGAAATAGTGGGCAATGTAGAAATGCAAGGGAGTAAGTTTTTGTCCAGTTGGAAGGTAGACAGGTATGGGGATCAGGTAATCATGCTTACAAACCATGGCTTTTCAGCCTCTCAGCTTTCATTGCTTTTGGACAGACAGGGCATAAGTGTCTTCATTTGAAATCTGAGCATTTCCCCTCTTTTTTAAATAGCTTTTTAAACTGTGTTTGAATGGTCTCTAATTGCTAGGATACTTTGTTTGTCATTGTAGGTCTTTCTTTCTTACTTGGATAAGAAGTCCTGGTTGATCTATTTTAGTCCCACAGTGGAGGGCAGTAACAGGCAGGTCTGGTGGAAGTCAGTGCCAAGAAGAGTCTTTTTGGCCAAATTAAGCAGCAGAAAGGTTTAGAAGGACTGGTTCATAGGCTGGGTTTACCTGAAGTCCATTAAGTTTAATTTAGTCTGCTTTGTAGGCAATGTCCTGGCATCTTAAAAAATGCTCCTTAGTTTATTTTGTTAGACAAATATTGTACTTCTGTAGAGTGTTAACATATAAAAGTTATAAAGGTTTATAAGGAAAATATAAAACAAAGTCAATGAGAGCAAATATTGAAACAAATAAAAACTTGAAAAATAAATATTTGCTAGAGATGTTTTCCATGAGTTTGACTGTAAATGTCTTAGAGAAGGATCAAATTGCAGATAGCAAAAAAAATTAGAAAAATCATAGTTAGAATTCATAGTTGTTTAAGAATTGACAATAGTTTAGTTATTTCCATTGCATATGCATTTTAGGGTAACAATTATAGTACAGCTTTTTCCCAAATGTTGCATTTTACAAGGCGTACATACTTGGAGAACACAAATACATTTAACATACAAAGGAGTCAACAACAGCATCATATTTTTACATATATCATGCACATATATTAAATCAGGTTTTACTTCAAGTGTAAACCTGAATCTTTTGATAGGTGAGATAACAGGTGCACAGTAATGACAAAAATCAAACCCTTAGGTCTTCTTTAAGTTAAGGGGGCAGTACCAGTGATTCCAAATAGCCCCAATTTTGAATGTACAAGTGTATCTCATGTATACAACAGTGTTTAGCCAGCCAACACAAATAAATGTAGTCCAGATTCCAAATAGCAAGGCTGCCCAAAGAGTAGGTCTTTCCCATCTGAATGGCATGACCATAAACAGCAGGCATGTCAATAGTCCTATTGACAATTTTTTCATGTGTAGGAGGTTTAGGTACAGTACATCTTGAATAGAAGAGATCACCAGCAGGTCATTTTTATTTATACTAAACTTATGTTTAACTTTGTAAACTTATCTGCAATATTTAGACAAAGCTTAGATATAGTTTTACATATCTTCATGGGGTACTAACTGTATTAGAATCATTTAAAATAATAGTTGTTTAACCACAATTATGAGGTAGTCTTTTCGAAGACTTGACATAAACAGACCCTAAAATAAACTTATTTTTAGTTTATACTAAGTTTCCTCACGTTATTACCTTGAGAAAACAAAAATATCTCTTTAAGCTGGTTTTTAGTAAATATTACTAAGAACAGAGCAATGTTCTTAAGATATCCTCATTTTTGTAGACATAGAGAATTGGATATTAGTTTTACATCAGTTTATTAAATGTTGACATTAAAAGCCCTTTAGATAGCTCTTTAAATTAAGCCAACTTAACCATATTCATGCATCTTTTATCCAAACAACCACATTTTCCTTCAGTTTATTCCTGAGAGTTAATTTTTGATTCCACATTTTAAGTTAACCTAATTTGAATAAGATAACCAAAATCTTAGAGTGACAACAGTTTTTACATATTAGCTCTATAATAGCAATTTAAGAACTAACCTACAGATTTTTATACACAGATGAGCACAAAAAATTTTAAATTAGGCATGCCAAGACTGAAGGGCACATAAAAATGAAAAACCTGAAAATCAGTGTCAGTAATTAGACATTTTTCTGGAATTTTGGGGCAAAAAAATTTTTTGCCCATTGTTGATAGACTATTGTACACACATGCACAATTACATTAATTTAGAATACTCATAGGCTTTTTAGCAATAGGTTAATTGTAACCCTCCCCTAGTATCATCAAGGCCAAGGTGTTCACTGTGGAGTTGGACCACTTGAAGAGGTGTGGCAGCCCTATGAGGGCAGCATATTTCCCAGCTTTTCCCCAGGACACAAGGTTTTGCCAAAGGGCTTTTGGATGGAGCATAAAGCCATGCTATACACAAGCACAAAACAAACACCAAACATAGAACAAACAAATGGGAAAAAAATCCTTTTTCATTTTGTTTGGGCCCCCAGAAACTTAAGAGGTTAGGACCAATTCACAGCCTCTCCCAAACTAGAGGCTAGTCTGGGGAGGACATGAGATGAATAGAAGAGTTGTAAACTAACTGAACTCTAACCAGCATCACAAAAAGGAAAAAGAAAATGTCTGTCGAAAGCAAAAGGCTTCCTTCAGGGCAGAGGGAAAAATGGCAAAGTCAAGAAGACAGGAAAGGGGTTTAATTCCTTAGGAAACATTACCAGAGCATCAGAACAGGATCCTGTAGAACTTGGTGGAGATTTAAGTGTGGAGAAGGTTTCCATAGAAACAGATCACGAGCCACTTTCTGATTAGTGAAGGATGAATTGGTCCTACAAGGTGAATGGGAGAAACACATCATGAAGACAGTGCTAGAAGAAGAGGGAAGAAAGTCCAGGGTAGTGTGTAGGGCAGCAGAGTGTAACAGAAGAGAGCAAGAGATCGCCTAGAATGTCCTGGAGAGGCCAGACGCATGTGGCATCCGTCATGCAGGTCTACATTGTGCAAGAGGAACCTGAAGACCTGGAAATAAGGAACCTCAGACCATTTAGAAGCAGTATGGCAGAAAAGATTATGTAAGAGTACTGTTTTGAGGTCAGACTTCTTGATCTGGCAATATGTAAGTCAGCCTTGACACATTACAAAGAATGCAATCCAGGAATAGATCTATTCTGCAGGAATAGATCTATTCTGCAGGAATAGATGACATGTTTCCTGTTTCAAAGAAAGGAAGAGAGACAATTGTCAACATCCAGGCAGGGTGTCTACTCCCAGAGTGATAATGTGAGGTCTTTTAGCATTAAATGGAAAAAATATAGGAAGTCAGGACAAAGAAGCAGCTCCAATCTCCAGCCACAAGCTGTTTAGAGTTTTTAATCCACAAAACAACTGGAGCTGGAACTTCTCTCCTTTCCCCTTCTCCTCATTCATCTTTGCCTCTGTTGTTCTCACTTGGATGGCCAGTCCAGGAGAGATACACACAGACTTGGAGTAGGAGAGGTGTACTATGGCTAAGAAAGTGTAGGTCATGGGTGGGTTGCTCCCTGGCTCGTGAGCTAGATGAACCTCTGGGGTCACTTTCAAAGCATCCTAGTAACTGAGAAGTTAGTATAGGTTACTCCTCCTAATTTCTTCCCTCTGTTGCCTCTTTTCCTTTCAGCATCTGTGTTTTCCTGCGACTGTCTCAAGGAACAGTCCTGTTTTTTATGGCATGGAGGAATTTCATCTAATTGAGTCCAAGAGAGCACAAAAGGGAGCCCTTGGAAAGATTGGGCAATAGGCTTGCAACAAAGGAAATACTTTAGTAGTGGGAGAAGACTATACCTAGAATAAGCTTTTCTTTGAGGTGTCAGTCAAAAAGAGAGAAGCCCAGTCCCATCCTAAAGATTGAAGTAATAGGGGCAGAGAGAGGAAGTTGTTTATGATGGAAAACAAATCCTGAGGTGGAAAAGAGCAGACTAGAGATCTGAGTGAGCCCCTGATAGGAAAAGGAAGCAGCTGGTACTTAGAAACCCAGTAGGAATGGCAGAGGCAGCACCTGGAAGAAACTTCTAAGCCACCCAAAGACAACATTGGTTAAGAAAGAGAAAGCAGACAGATCCACTTGCAGAGCGTGGCTACCAGGCACATACTCAAGCCAAGATCAAGGTAGAGAGGACTGTTCTTACCTCTTGCAGAATCAGATGAATTAGACCCTAGATGTGAGTCAATTAGATCTGATATCCAAATCAAGATGTATTATAAGAGGTGCTTAAACTTCTTTTGCTGAAAAGCACTGATTCCTTACTTAGTCCAGGAATTAGCTAAAAGCAGGAGAAAAGCTTAACATCTCTGTCTCCATTTTGTATCTGTTGTCCTTTCCTCTGAGCCTTTCTCTCCTGCAGCCACCTTGGAATCAAGGGAAGGACAAGAATGATAGATAACATCTTTATGACAAGAGACCAAAACTACCCCTAAGGAACAGCAAAGGCTTGTAGAACAGGCCATTCCAAATGAGGACAATTACCTGTAATGATGAGGCTACAACCTGGAGCAGGAGTAATCATGTCTTAGGAACCAGATTGTTCCACTCAAGTGATGACAGTGATTACAACTTTTCTGAATTCTTGAAGAACAAGGATTGAGATAATGTTCAACCAGGCCAAACCTGTGACTGGAACTTTTTAACTCTGCATACCTTTTGTCATCTGCCCCTAATTCTTTGTCTAAAGAATCTAAAGCTAAATCTTATGTCTGTACTCTGAAGATGGCTGAAGATGGGCTGAGTGCTTACTTTGCTTTTTTACATGGAGTGTCCTGAGCAGTGTAACAAATCTACTTTCTCTGTTTTTGACCTTGTCTCTTTATTTGGCATACAAGGGGCAAGTGGCCAGACCTGACATGCAGAAGCCCAGTATTTTAGGCCTGGGATCCAAAACTCCCTTTTCAGTATTAGGTCTGATAGCCAAGTCAAGACATGCTAGATTCAAGATCCTAGTCACAGTACCAAACATCTTACCAGAGTGGCCTAGCTCAAGTGTCAAAGCATATGCCTAGTGGGCACAAAGGCCTGAGTTCAAAACTCCTGTACAGCCAAAAAAACAAAAAAAAATGTTAGCAGAAAATCACCACAGTTATTTACCTTGGTAAGAGAATTCAAGCAGGACAAAAAATGTAGTGAAAATGATGCAAAGTTTATTAGAAGAGTGGGGAGAAATGCGGGAAAAAGGAGAAAACATTTCCCGCTCTTCATGCAGAAAATGGAAATAAAGACTCAGAACGGTGGTCCTCAATTCTAGTCTTATAGAAATACCAGTTAGAATACCTGTGGCCATGTCTAGCAACCTCTAATCATTAAAATAATATATCTTGGTGGCTAAGATGGGTTCTGAAACAGGAAGATGTCATCTAGGCCCATCTAAAATAAAGGGACAAATGGTATGCTTTAGGACTTCCCTTTGGCAAACATTCCTTTCCCTCTACCCAGTCAAGTGGTAAAGTACCTGCGTACCAAGTGCAAGGCCCTGAGTCCAAACTACAGAACCACAAAAAAAGAAATTAAAAAATTAAAAAGCAAGGTGTCTTGTAGCTTATTAACATCTCAAAGAAGAAGGTAGATGAGGAATGCCCTTTTAAATCTTGTTCTTGTAAGAGTATCTAAAAGGACATGGGAGGGGACTAGCTGCTCTGTTTTTAGTTTTTACTTTCTTGTTTTAATGTCTGAGTTTGGCCCTTTTAATATTTATTAAAAATAATATAATTTCCCTGCCTCCTCATCTATCTATACTGCCTCATCCATTACTTGTGGCTAACTGCTACCTAAAATCATGACCAAAGCTCATTAGTAAGAAGGTCTGATTCATTGAAAAATCAACACATTCAATGAAAATAAAAAGGTAATAAAGGTAAAATAACTTGAACAAGACTAATCCTTGCAAACATAGATTATACCCCTAGACAAAACATTTTTGAATGCAGAATAATTATACTGGGGGAAGAAGGGTTGTAAAGTTTTTTTTTTCTTAATTTAAAGGATGCTGAAATTTAAAACTAAATTCCACCACTTTAGTGGATTGAGGCGTTGGAGCTCTGCAATGAAGACTACCACAAAGTTTACAAAGTAAAGTGTTAAGTCCTAGGCAGGAGGGAGCCACAGATCTCAACTTCCAAAATCTATGTGTAAATTCCTTCCAAATGTTTGGCAAGTCACAGCACTGTACATGTGCAGTAAAAATCCAAGGTATCCAGGGAAAGCTACAGGTGCTTGAAATAGCTGAAAGATAAGTTTCAATTGTAGACAACCACAGCCAAGTTTGCCATTAAGACAAATTAATTGCCAGGTAAAACAAAAATCAATGTTTAGGAAAAGGCAATAGAAAGGAGAATGATATTCTCTACAATGTTGTAAACATAATTTTCAATTAAAAATCAAAAAGCACTAGATATGCAAGGGAACATGAACAAAATTTTTACCCTACAACTGTAGTGCTAAACAGGCTCAAAAGATGTATTCCTAAAATATATCAGACTATGAATATGTACACTATTCATTGCATTATGTTTAAACAAAAACTATGCACACACATGGAATATAAAAAAGAAAGATATACATCAGACAAAGGACTGATAACCAGAATATACAGGGAACTTAAAAAACTAAATTCTCCCAAAACTAATGAACCAATAAAGAAATGGGCATGTGAACTAAACAGAACTTTCTCAAAAGAAGAAATTCAAATGGCCAGAAAACACATGAAAAAATGCTCACCATCTTTAGCAATAAAGGAAATGCAAATTAAAACCACACTAAGATTCCACCTCACCCCTGTTAGAATAGCCATCATCAGCAACACCACCAACAACAGGTGTTGGCGAGGATGCGGGGAAAAAGGAACCCTCTTACACTGTTGGTGGGAATGTAGACTGGTACAACCACTCTGGAAAAAAATTTGGAGGCTACTTAAAAAGCTGGACATCGATCTACCATTTGATCCAGCAATACCACTCTTGGGGATATACCCAAAAGACTGTTACTCCAGAGGCACCTGCACATCCATGTTTATTGCGGCACTATTCACAATAGCCAAGTTATGGAAACAGCCAAGATGCCCCAGCACAGACGAATGGATTAAGAAAATGTGGTATCTATACACAATGGAATTCTATGCAGCCATGAAGAAGAATGAAATGTTATCATTCGCTGGTAAATGGATGGAACTGGAGAACATCATTCTGAGTGAGGTTAGCCTGGCTCAAAAGACCAAAAATCGTATGTTCTCCCTCATATGTGGACATTAGATCAAGGGCAAACACAACAAGGGGATTGGACTATGAGCACATGATAAAAGCGAGAGCACACAAGGGAGGGGTGAGGATAGGTAAGACACCTAAAAAACTAGCTAGCATTTGTTGCCCTTAATGCAGAGAAACTAAAGCAGATACCTTAAAGCAACTGAGGCCAATAGGAAAAGGGGAACAGGTACTAGAGAAAAGGTTAGATCAAAAAGAATTAACCTAGAAGGTAACACCCAGGCACAGGAAATCAATGTGAGTCAATGCCCTGTATAGCTATCCTTATCTCAACCAGCAAAACCCCTTGTTCCTTCCTATTATTGCTTATACTCTCTCTACAACAAAATTAGAGATAAGGGCAAAATAGTTTCTGCTGGGTATTGAGGGGGGGGAGCGGGAGGGGGTGGAGTGGGTGGTAAGGGAGGGGGTGGGGGCAGGGGGGAGAAATGAACCAAGCCTTGTATGCACATATGAATAATAAAAGAAAAATGAAAAAAAAAAAAAGAAAGATATATATATGTGGGTATATATTAATGCATACAATGAAGGAAAAAGTAAGGTATAACACAGTATATACAAAATATAATTTAGTATAGTGTCATCATAAATATTTTATCATATGTAATATTTTTCTAGACAGATACATAAAATAGTTTTTGGTTAATAGCCTTAGGAAGAGATATGAGTTTTGTCTTTAGATTTTATGTTTATCATTTGCATTTTAAGCATATGGGTATTTAATTATTATTTCTAATTCTTTTTACAATTTTGAGACAATATTTGTACAACTTTATGGAGTACAATATATGCATGCAATGCATAATAGTAAAATCAGGGTAATATGCATTTCCATCTCTTCAAAACAATCATTGTATGTGTTGGGAATCTCATGCTCTTCTAGTCATGAAATATATCATAAATTGTTTTAATCCATTATTACCCTACTGTGCTACAGAAAAATCAAAGCAATTCCTACTCTGTGTGTTCTAGTGCCCCCTATCAAACTTCTTTCCATTCCCTCCCCCTTGCCCCCAGCTTCCCTTTCCAGGATTCAGTGACCACTATGCCCTTGCATTCTTCTACAAGACTGACTTCTTAGCTTCCTCAGATGAGGGAAAACATATTGTATTTGTCCTTCTACATCTGACTTATTTCACTTAACATAATCCATTTCTACTGGAGGTGATTATGCTGCAAATGACAGGATTTTATAGGCTTTTGGGACTGAATGACATTTCACTAGGCATATATACCACATTTTTAAATCCATTTATTCATTGACGGCCATCTAGATTGGTTAAATACTTTAGCTATTGTGAGTAGTGCTACAATAAGTACATGAGTGGAAGTCTTTTTGACATAATGATCTCATCTCCTTTGGGTAATATGCCCAGGGTGTCTCTATACTGTTTTACATAATTGCTATACTAAGTTACATTGCCACTAACATCATATAAATGTTCTTTATAAACCCTGTTGCATTTATTGTCTGCTTGATGAGGGGTGAGATGATACTTCTTTACAGTTTCAATTTACATTTCCCTGCAGATTAGTGAGATTGTGCCCTTTGTCATGTAATTTTGATCATTTGTATGCTTTCTTTGAGAACTGTTTATTTAGTTCTTTAGCCCATTTTATAATTCAACTAATTTTTTTGGTGTCTTCTAGATACTAAACCCTTGTCAGATGAATAACTTGCAAATATTTTCTCCTGTTCTGTAGGTCATCTCATAATTCTACAGATTATTTATTATGCTGTTCAGAAACTTGATGTCATCCTATTGATCTATTTTTACCTTTGTTGCCTGTGTCTTTGGGATCCTATCTAAAAAAACATTGTTTCCCAAACTGATGTCTTGAGACAATTCCTCAATGTTTTCTTGAGGCAATTTCATAGTTTCAGGGTTTATATAAATTTAGAACATTGATCCATATTGTGTTGATTTTTGAGTACAGTGAAAAAAAAGAATTTTGTTTCTTTTTTTTTGCACTTATACATCCAATATTTTATTGAAGAGCTTTCTTTTCCCCTGAACATGTTCTTGGTGGCTTTGTCAAAAATTAATTGGCTGTGTAAACATGAATTTATTTCCAGTCTCAGTTCTGTACCATTGATCTGTGTCTCTGTTTCTATGCTGGTACCATGTTGTTTTGACTAGTATAGCATTGTAGTATGTTTTGAAGTCAGGTACTATGATGCCTTCAGCTTTTTACTTGTTATGTTTTGAGGGTTATTGTGGTTTTGATCAGAGTTATGTTAGTTTTCCTAGGTCTTTTGTGGTTCCACATGTGTTTTAGAACTGTATTTTCAATTTCTTTGAGGAAAGTCATTAATATTTTGATGCCAATTGCATTAAAGTTATAGATCACTGAGTAGTAAATAATTTTAACAATATTAATTGTTCTGATCATAAACACAGGATATTTTTCTAGTTTTTGCATACTCAATAATTTCTTTCATCAGTGTTTTATAATTTTCATTGTGGAAATCTTATTTATTGGTTAAATTTATTCCTAAATATTTAATTTTTTGTCATTATTGTGAATGGGATTGATTTCTTAATTTCTTTTCCAGCAAGTTCTTTTTATTAGTATATAAAAATGTCAGTGCTTTTTGTATTAGTTTCATATTCTTCATTTAACTGAATTTGTTTATCAATTTTAAAGCCTTTTTAATGTAGTATTTAGTCTTTTCTATGGATAAAATCCTGGCATTTGAAAAAATGGATACATTTTACATTCTTCCTTTCTAATTTTATTCTTTCTTTCTTTCTTTTACCTAATTGCTCTTGCTAAATCTTTCAGTATAATATTAAATAAGAATGGTGAAAATGGACATCCTTGTCAGGTTCTCAGTCTTAGAGGAAACACTTTCAGCTTTTATCTGTTCAGTATGATATTAGATGTTTTTCATATATAGCCTTTAGAATTTTGAAATATGTTCCTTCAAAATCTAATTTCTTGAGAGTTTTTATCCTGAAGGGATGATGACTCTTATCAAATGCTTTGTCTGCATCTATTGAATGCATGTTTATTGATTTGCATATGGTGAACAATGCTTGCATCCCTGGGTTGAATACCATTTGATCATCATGTATGAATTTTTGATGTGCTGTTGAATTCATTTTGCTAGTAATTTATTGAGAATTTTTGCATCTATGTTCATCAGGGTAAGGGGTGCATAGTTTCATTTTTATTGTATCTTTTTCTGATTTGAGTAACAGAGCAATAACAGTGTTTCGTAGCATTCAGCAGTCAGGTCATAGGTCCTGGATATTTTTTAGGTGATTTTTAATTACTGCTTCAATCTCACTACTCATTATTGGTCTGTTTAGATTTTCTATTTCTTCTTGATTCAATTTTGGTAGGTTTTTATTTTTAGGAGTTTATCCATTTCTTCTAGGTTTTCCAGTTTATTATCATAAAATTGTTTTAGCATATACTATTTAGCATAGTAGTTTCTTATGATCTTTTGTGTTTCTGTTATATTAATTATGTCTCCTTGTTCATCTCTAAGCTAAAGGCTTACCAATTTTTTTTTGTGTTTTCAGAAAATCAGTGATTTCATTGATCTATTGTACCTTCTAGGTTTGATTTTATTTATTTCTCCTTTGATCTTTATTATATCTTTCCTTTTACTTAGCTTGAGTTTAGTTTATGCTTGCCTAAGTCTGAAGTGCATTGGTAAGTTGTTTACCCTAAATCTTTCAATTTTTTGATGCATGCCTTTATTGCTATAAAATTCCCTCTCAGTTACCGCTTTTGTTGTTACCCACAGATTTGAAATGTTATGTAGTCACTTCCATTTCTTTGCAGAAATTTTTGGATATCCTTTTTAGTTTCTTTATTATGTTTTGGTTATTTAGTGCATATAATTCACTTTCCATGTATCTGTATTCTTTCTCTTCTTCTCATTTGTAGTTTTAGTCTGTTGTAATTTAAGAAGATAAATGATGCAATTTCATTTTTTGCAATTTATTGAGCTTTGATTTATGACCTATCATGCAGTCTTTCCTGGAAGATGTTCCATGTGCTGATGAGAAGAATGTGCATTCTGCTGCTGTTGGGCACGATGATCTATAAATGACTGTTAGTCCCGTTTACTCTACGTATGGCTCAGCACATGTTCTTTGTTGTTTTCTTCCAGATGATATGTTTCTGAGGAAAGTAAGGCTTGAAGTAAGCAACTATGAGTATATTTGTGGCATCTCTCTTTCTCTTTAGATCTAGTTACTTCTCACTTTTGGTTTCCATTTGCATAACATTGTTTTATAACTCTTCAATTTAGCAGTGTCTCTGAGTACCTCAATGGTCTAGATTGCATTATTTCATGGAGGTAGTTGTATGACTTTGCTTCTATGAACATAGGGTTTCCAAAGTGTATGTCTTCAGAATATACAGAGTTGAGCCCTGATGGTCCTGAGGTTGTGGTGGCTGTTGCCCAAGTCTCAATGATGCAAGATGTAGAAAGAATTGTCCCCAGATCCCTCAGGAGAAGTGCAGGTGACACCAAAGGTTGTAGTACCAGAAGCCAGGTCCCCAAGCTAGAGGATATTAAGTAGATCTTCCTTAGAAATCTCAGGATGGCTTGGGAGATGCCCTGGGTCTGTGTCACCAGCAGTCACATTTCTGAAGCCACAGCATGGGCTAGGACCTTCCCTAGGTCACACAGGTTGAGGACAGGTGATTCTGGAGTCTATGACACAGCAAAACACAGACTCAAGGTTATGGGACACAAAGGTTCTTTAGGTTCTTTGGGATGAATGCAATTAGTTTTGAGGCTGATTGGGTGAAAAGTTACTTTGTGGAGCTTTGGAACCCAGGAGAAATCTTCTCTAAGTTCCAAGGGACAACTCCAAATGATACCTAGACTGTGGGAACCAGCAGCTGTGGTCTCAATTCTATGGACTATAGGGAGGACATTCCTAGGCATGTGCACATGATTTTTGGGCATGTGGCACTGGAATCCACATCATTCTTCTGGATTCCTAGAAGGTAGAAGAGACAATTCTTGTGTTCCATGGGCCATACACATGTGATGGTGGGACTTAGGGATTTGGTATGTGTAGTTCTGGAGCTGCAAGACATGGATGGGAATGTCTCTAGTCCATGTGGGGCTAACTCTGGTGGAGACAAGGCTTGTAATACTGGTAGCCATAGTCATGGAGCTGCAGAATATGAGTGGAATCTTTCCCTGATTCCAAGGATAAGCTTGATTGATGGCAAGGCATTTTTTTATCAGTAGTTATTGTTCTAAGGCCTTGGAATGGGAAAGAGACCTTCCCTAGTTCTAGTTCGGAGAACACAGGTAGTGTCAGGAGTTGGGGCTGCTAGTAGTTATTTTTCTGGAACTACAGAATGCAGTTGGGGCCTTGATCATCTCCCAATGGACAGTAGTGGGCAAAGGTAGAATTATTGCTATAGTAGTTATTGTACCAATGTTGTAGGACAGACAGGAGATCTTCCCTAGTTTTAGAGGGGCAAGTATGGGTTGGACTTTGACTTGTAACGGTTATAGCAGCCACTGGTCTTAGGAGTTGCAGTATGTTGACTGGACTGTTTTCCAATCTGGCAGGGATATTCTGGCCCAATGTTTTGGTGGTGTTAGGGAGTCAACTGTAGACCCCTAAGGCAAGATGGCATCTATCAGTGAATTATAGAAACTTGGGTTCTGGGGGCTGAGGAAGGTCAAAAGTGAGTTCCTTCATTGGAGCAGAGCAGTCTGTTTTATACTGGCCAGCTCCCCAAACTAGATTTTAAGCCTGTAAGGACCTTGGAATTTCCCTAAAGTTAGGACTGCAGGTCTGCTGCTTCAGTTGGGATTGCTGGCAGTGTGGGGTTTCCCATGGCCAGACAAGAAGGGGTAAATTTGCATTTTGCTATTTTCTTTCCCACTTTCTGTGCTGTTGATTGTTCCGATTGCTTCCTTGCTGATTTCCAGAATTCTCCTTCAATCACTCTCCCTGAAATGCAGTTTTTCTGCTGTTGCTCAGTTTTTTTTTTCCTGTGATGGAGTTACAGCCAGAGCAACTTTATTTAGCCATCTTGGATCACTTTATTCTTAAATACAAATAAAAGAACTATCTGGGTGAAAGATACATAGTTTCATTGTTCCTATATATTTCTATAGGAAATACATTTTGTTTTTTAAAGAAAACAAAAACGTGTCACAAATAAAAAGAAAGCAAACTAATTTGCTAACTTTTAATTTACTCACCCAAAATATTACATGTATATGGATGTATGATATATAAGTTTTACCATAAAGTTTATGTGTTTATGTTTTATACCATATATATACATTATACATATATATTATATATATTTTTTCATGGAGGGTGATGGAGGTAAAAAATGATTGAATTATATACTATATACATATTCAAAAAGTCATAATGAAACCCATTATCTTATAAAATAAAAGAAAAACTTTTAAAAAAAGAGTGTATGTAAAAGTTACTGTCACAATGTGTGGACCATGCTAAACCTTAAAGAAGCACATTATTACAACAGTAGTAGGAGATACATCATATATATACATATAATGCATTATATGTGTATGTAATGTGTATGTGTACATATATACATGTGTCTCGATATATTTATGTATATTTATATGTCATGTATGTGGTGGTGCATGTCTATAATCCCAGCCACTTGGAAGACTGAGATGGGACAATCATGGATCAAAACTAGCCCAAACATAAACATTACTGAGCCCCTATACCAAAAAACAAACTGGATGTGGTAGTGCATACCTATAAGTCCAGCTTCTTGGGAGGTGGAAGAAGGAGATCATGATGTGAAGCTGGCCCCAGGCAAAAGTGAAAAATTCTAGCTATAAAAACACTAAAGCAAAAAGGGCTGGTGACTTGGCTCAAGTGGTAGAGTGCTTGCCTAGCAAGTGTGAGGCCCTGAATTCAAATCCAAGTTCTACCCTCTCAAATATATATTTACTTATATTTAATACTTTTATTAATATACATTAATTTATTATGATACTATTTAATATGTCTAAAGAATTACATTAAAATTATTTAAAGTATGTGAAAAATGAATGAGGTCTGTGATCACTGATTTACTAGAAATATAAACTGGTCAGGTGGGTGAAAGCTTGCAATATTTTCTATTTCTATAGCGTTGAGAGTGGCCTCAAAGTAGTGCTTGTCAGAACAGTAATCTATTTGATAAGAAGTTTTCCTCTGTTTTGACCTTTTAGTCATCATACTCATTCTTTCCATTTAGATACTAGGAATTTCCTCTTACAGAAGTGAAAGACCGATAATTTTCATAGCTATTCATAATTTGACAAAGTATCTAGGACCAGAAAAAACCCTCCTTTCACCTAAGAATCTTAAATCCTTGGTGCTTTGGGGTTAATCTTCTCTGGAGACTGTTTTATGCCTCTCCACACTAGAAAAACAAACAAATGAACAGAACATGGACATTACTGAAATGAAGTAGTGTTAAGACAATGAACTATTAAATCAAACTGTTGACTAAAATAAAACTGTGAAACCAGTGGTAAAATACTCTGATACTTTGTGTCCACTGAATCATAAATGTTACTACATCGATGAACATGTTTTCCAAACATATTTAAAATGTTGGATATTAGGTTATATCCAGAAAGAATATGTCTTCAAGTAGAGGACAATTGTTATCATTTGAATTTCAATGACTTTTTTTCAAAATGAAGTTTACTGAAAAGAAAGTACATATAATGTTTCTTTTTTGGACAAAAAACCAATGGAATACTTAGAAAGTGTATTTAAATAATAAAATTATCAAAGTGATGGAGACTAAATAAGATATCCCTTTTCTACCTATTTTGTTCATGTGTTATTAGTGACCATCTTGGTGATAAAGATATTTCACCATTTTTGGTACAGATGTTAATTATTTTTCTTATTTACATTTGTACAAGGTAAAATTTACATTTAACTTCATTTTTGAGGAAGAAAAATAGGGAGCTAAACATGATCATGTTAAAAGATCTCAGAAATAATGAGGAAGGAATCTAACAGCAGAATGAATGAGGAACAATGACTAGCCCAGTCAATAAGTACTTACTGAAAGCTTGGAGGTGTTCTTAGAACCCAGAGGTATCATTAAGAAAATCTAATGACTGTAAATAATGACACAGATCTATATAACCAGCATCAATAATGCAAAGTCAGTGTCTGCATAAATCATATAAGTCCAAGGAAAATGCTCATTATTTCGAGGTGATTATTCTCTTTGGTATGCTTACATTCATGTATTATCTTTTATAAGTGATAGTAACAAAATTATAGTGAAAGAAAGAGCCACTGTCTTATTGTCATGAAAATATGAGAATAATACATCTATATATTTGGACATGGATAATACTTTTAATATATTTATTGGTAAGCTATTTACCTGTTTTGTAGTATGTAAATATTTGGACATGGATAATTCTTCTAATATATTTATTGGTAGGCTATTTACCTGTTTTATAGTATGTAAATATAGTAAGCCCTTCTTATTTGTGGACTTATTGCATGCAGTTTGACCAAGTGTGGTAAAAATCAAAACAAAACATAACAAAAAACTCCTGTGTACATTAAGCAGCTCAGTTGATGCAGAGAAGTTCTCAGTCAGTCTAATGTTATGGTCAGTTGTGTTTAAACTCTGTGCATCCTGAGAATTCATGGTTTTTCCTCATTGGTGGTCTCCATAGATACCATGGCTCTTCTACAAAATGTAAATTAAGTGGCTAGTTGATTTTGTCTTTGCTTTAGAAGGTCAAATATTTAAACCACTGTTCATGTACATAAAAAGGTTGAATTGCATTTGAAATAAGTTTTTGACTAAATTACTTCTAGAAAAATTTGTTGTCATATGTTAGTAATTGGTAGTGTCATACAGAAAATAATCTGTTGATTTTCTGAATGTGCTTGATGATGGTAGCCTTTTGTAAAAACTACATTTGCAAATAACTAGAACATGCTTTTTATCATGTGCTTTACTTATCACATCTAGTAGTGTAAGGTATTTAGTCATTTAGATATAATTATTAAATAGAACATTTAGCCCATCGTCCTAACTTTGCAAAAATGTGACGAACTCATGAACTTAAGTTTTTTATATCTAGATGTTGACTAACTTTATCTCAGAGTTTTTGTTTGTTTATTCATGTGGTTTTGACTATACTGCCATTTGAATTCAGAGCCTCCTGCTTGAGAGGCAGACACTCTACTTGAACTATACCATTAGCCTCAGCTATATTTTTTAAAGTGTACATGAGCAAGGACTTTTTATTTACATTTTTGGTGGTGTTTTGCTGTCATTATTTGTTTTGTTTTTGAGATAGGCTCTCACAGTGTGGCTCAGGTTAGCCTTGAATTTATTCTCCTACCTCATTCTAAGGATTACAGGCATATACCATCACACGTGGCTATATTTTCAAAATTAAAAAAAGCCTGCATTTAATAATCTGTATGAATTAATATTTGTAGCAGTTGCTGTGAGGGCTCCTTGATGTCTGCAACTGTAAGTGTGAGTTTATCTATCTTTTTCTTTGCTCTCGTGGTTTTTAGTTCATGTATTTTAAGCCTTTATTGTCAGATATGTCCACATTTAAGAAGGTTTGATATTCTTGATTGATTCTTTTATCATTTTGTAATGTTTATTTTTTGTTGTGATGCTTATTTTGTCATAGAAATATAACTATTTTTCTATCATTTATACTAATATTTGCATGGCATGACTTTTCATATTTTTATTTTTTGCCTTATTATGTTACTGAATTTAAAGTGAGTTTTTTGTAAGTAGAATGTAATGGATCACATTTCTTCACTGACTGCCAATCTCTTATCTTTTAAATGGTATATTTAAGACATTATTATATGGGATAATTATTGATGTTTACAAGTAAGTCTACCATTTTATTGCTTGTTTTCCTTCCTTTGATTCTTGTTTCTCTTCTGTTTTCTACTTGTGACTGATTCTAATGCTCTTAAAATAATTGAAATGGCAGATAAAGACTGAAAAATCTAGTTTAAAAATGAAGAAGATTCAAAAAAGCAGGTGAAGTAATAAAGTCAATCTAGTCCATTAACAAGATATTTAACATCTTGGACAAGAAATTCAGCAACTAAGATGAGAAATTAGGCAAGAAAAGAGAGATTGTGATTTTTTTTTTTAAATCTGTTATCTTGGAAATGAAAAATGCAATGAACTGAATAAAAAACTCAATGGAAATCTTCAGCAATGCTTTCTAGGTGGGAGAAATAGTAGAGATTGAAGAGAAGCATGAGAATTATTTATATTCAGATAGCAATAAAGGAAAAACATCATAACAACAATATTCAAGACCTTTGGGAAGTGATTAAGAGACCAAACCTATGAATATGTGGTGTAGAAGAAAGAACCAAGACACAGACAAAAGGCATAGAAAACTAATTAAATGAAATTCCAAAACTAAGGAAAAAATAGACATCCAAATACACTAGGCATTTACAGCCCCAAATAGAAATGACCTGGAAAGAACCTCTCCATTTGATAGTATAGTTAAAATGTCACAAGTACAGAACAAAAAAACCATGCTGAAAGCTGCAAGAGACAAGTGCCAGGTTACTTACGAAGGGTAATCTGTCAGAATAATAATAGACCTCTCAGCAGAAACTCTAAAAGACTTTAGTGTATGGACTGATGTATGTCAAGCCCTGATACAAAATAATTGCTAAACAAGACTACTAGATGCGGAAAAGTTATTCTTTAAAATTGAAGGAGAAATAAAAGCCTTCCATGATAAAGGTAAATGAACTCCTGACCACTAATCTAGCATTGCAGTAGACACTTACAGGTATTCTACATACAAAAGAGGAAGGAATGTATACAGAAGCATGAGAACCTAAGAAAGAGTTAATCTCACTAAAAGAACAGATTTAAAAAGTAGAATTAGAAAAGAATTAAACATTAACTCAGCCAACCAACTGTGGATGTTTGTACACACCTCTAATAATCACCCTAAATGTAAATAGTTTTAACTCGCAATTATAAAATGCAGATTGACTGAATTTTGGCAAAATGAGATCCAATGAACATGCTGAGAAAGAAATTAGGAAAATACTCCCCTTGACACTAGACTCAAAAAGAATAAAATACCTAGGAATACACTTAACCAAGGAGGAGAAAAACCCCTCTAATGTAAAAAAGGAAGAAATTGAAGAAGAAAGTGGAAGATGGAAAGACTTCCATGGTTATGGTTTATTAGAATTAATTTTGTGAAAATCACCATATTATTAATATCAATACACAGATTCATTGGAATCGCTAACAAAATTCCCATGAGATTCTTCACAGAACTAAAAAAAACCCAACAAAATCTTGAGGTTCATATGAAAGTTTTCACATATG
The DNA here is from genome assembly GCF_047511655.1 of Castor canadensis. NCBI lineage: Eukaryota > Metazoa > Chordata > Mammalia > Rodentia > Castoridae > Castor > Castor canadensis. The sequence goes on along the minus strand of NC_133387.1, from coordinate 70,713,976 downwards.
CTTAGCAGACAGGAGACTAGACAAAAACCTTATGAATCCCTGTCATCGTCTCTGCACAAGAAGTCTCGAATGAATTTCTAAAAGATCATTTTATATAGAAATATGAACTTTGCTTTGTAGTATGTGGTAGCCTGATCTAACTGAATTTACTTAAACAGTTGCAGTAATTAAATACTGATGACATTCTTCATTTTCTGTCCATTATTTTTCCCATATTTTGGCTACATCTGCCCCCAAACTGGTAAGTTGCTTGAAGTAGTTTTTCATCCAAACTTTCCAATTCTGATTTGTTTAGAAAATTTTGTGATTTGTTCCTTTCTCTTAACATAATAGAATGGAGGCCTAAAATCTTCCATTTAATTAGGAGTTCAATTTAGCTTGTTTCTAATTAATAAAGGTTAAAGGTTTTTACCAGAAGAAATTCACATTAATCAACATTATTGCCACAATTATCTCACTCTGTTAAATCCAGTTGATTCATGATTTATGTTCTCTTGCTCAAGCAAAAGCTATGACTATCTATTGATTTCCAAGTTTTATCTTCAGTTAGGTATATTATGTAAATTCAAAAGTGATTTTCATTGAGTGAGAAAATTAGAAATATGTTAAAATAGGAAAGTAATTGTATTTTGAGAGAAACCACTGAACTCATTCTTGCCTCTGACTAATTCTACAATGTACTGTCAACTAAACTAATATATACTTATTAACTGTTCATTATATTCATCATTTTAATGATCATTTTGTAGGTTCCATGCTAGTAATGGTTTGGTTTCCTATCCCAAGATATCTAGTTGATAAGAGAAATTTTGAATAGTAGACAATATAAGATTAAAGTTCTCCAAATCAAGTGTTTCATTATGTGATGTTTTTTAGGAGACAAATGAAATGAAAAAACAGAAATAATATCTATGGCTCTACTGATCAGTGTAGACAAACAAACATGGTCTTTTGTTTATGGTTCTTCTGTTTATGGTGAGGTCTTAGGTGCCATCATATCAGTGGGCAGAGCATGCTGTTTGGTATTTGACAAACTGATGATAAAACTATGGTGATAGTGGGGGCCTGCTGCAGCAAATTCTAATTTTAACCTGTAAAGAGAAATATGTAATGAATTACCTATATTTTTCTATGTATTTTAGAGAATTAGATGCTTGTAAACTTTAAATGCTACCAACTAAGAAGTGATCAAATGACTTACTAAGTTTTCTATTCTCTTTCGCCAATAATTTACTGGTTGTAGTCTAAGTCTAGCCATGTGACACATGAAAAATCGCTTAAAGAAAAAAATGCAACCAAAAAAGTAAGGAGGAGATCAAGATGGCAGATAGCTGATGTACCCTGGGAAACTTGACCTGCATGATTTCAAACAAATACTCCAGATTTTTGTTGCAGCAAGGATTGGGTAAGCCTGCTTTTTCTGCCAACCAAGATATGGCTAGCATATAAGGGGGCACATAATATTCATTGACTTGCACATAAACTAGCTTTTTGTAGAGCATAACAGCTGGGTGCAGGATTAAGCACCTGCTGACATGCCTGTCTGTTTGCTGGCTGAGAACAACAGGGCGCAGGTTCAGCAGCCTTGGTTGATCCACCATCTGGGAAGGTTCTTTCTTTTCTTTTTCCTTTCCTTCCTTTCCTTTCCTTCCTTTCTCTCTTAATTCCCTTCTTCTGGGTCAGTAAAGCACAACCACATTTCAGACAACCATAGAAAAACAACTGCAAGCATTTGGAAAGACTTGGACCCAAAATAGTATACGTGGACACAAAACCTCTGTCTGCCACCTGCCTGCACTGCCCTGTAGGTGACCTGTTTTCATTTGAGTGAATCTGCAAGCCTTCCAGGTGAGTGCATCAAAATTTTTGAAGGGATCCATATATTCTAGCACAGCTGGGGAGCCAATTGCACCCCCCTGGCAAATCTGACTAAAATGAGTAGAGCAAAGACCCAAATTAACAAAATCAGAAACGAAAAGGAGATAACAAGGACCAAGGAAATCCAGGGAATTATCAGGGACTATTTTGAAAACCTACATTCAAATACATTGTAAAATCTAGAAGAAATGGACAATTTTCTAGATACATACAACTATCCAAAATTGAACCAAGAGGAAATTAATCACCTAAACAGATCTATAACACACAATGAAATTAAAGCAGCAATAAAGAAATCCCAAAAAACAAAGTGTGGGACCTGACAGATTCTCCACTGAATTCTACAAGACTTTTACAGAAGAACTAATATCAGCATTCCTTAAACACTTCCATGAAATAGAAAGGGAAGGAACACTGCATAACTCATTCTATGAAGCCAGTGTTATACTCATCCCCAAACTGGACAAGGACACATTTAAAAAGGAGAGTTACAGCTCAATCTCCTTAATGAACATCGATGCAAAAATCCTCAATAAAATAATGGCAAACCAAATACAACAACATATCAGAAAGATCATTCACCATGACCAAGTTGGCTTTATCCCAGGGATGTAGGGATGGTTCAACATAAGCAAATCAATAAATGTAATACAGCACATTAACAGAAACAAAGACAAAAACCACTTGATCATCTCAATAGATGCTGAAAAAAGCCTTTGATAAAATTCAACATTCTTTCATGATAAAAGTTCTGACAAAACAAGGAATAGAAGGAATGTACCTTAACATAATAAAGGCTATACATGATAAACCCATAGCCAACATCATAAATAATGGAGAAAAATGGAAACCATTTCCCCTAAGATCAGGAATGAGTCAAGGGTACCCACCCACTCTCTCCACTCCTATTCAACATAGTCTTAGAATTCCTAGACAGAGCAATAAGGCAAGAAGAAGAAAAAAAAAGGAATACAAATAGGTAAGGAAGAAGTCCCTTCACAGGTGACATCCCTATTCACACATGACACGATCTTATACCCAAAAGATCTGAAAAAGTCTACCAAAAAACTCCTAGGCACTATAAACAGCTTCAGCAAAGTAGCAGGATACAAAATCAATTTACAAAAATCAGTAGCTTTTTCTATATACCAACAATGAATACCACCAACAACAAATGTTGGCAAGGATGCAGGGAAAAAGGAACCCTCATACACTGCTGGTATGAATGCAAGTTAGCACAACCACTATGGAAAATAGTATGTAAGCTCCTTAAAAAATTAAAAATAGATCTGTCATATGATCAAGCAATACTACTCCTAGGGAAACACCTGAAGGAATGTGAGTCAATTTACAACAAAAGGTCCTGCACTGCACACCCATGCTTATTGCAGTACTATTCACAATAGCTCAGCTGTGGAAACAGCCAAGATGACCCACTACTGATGAATAGATTAAGAAAATGTGATATTTATACACAATGAATTTTATTCAGTCACAAAGGAGAATAAAATTTTGTCATTTGCAGGTAAATGGATGGAACTGTAGGGCATCATCTTAAGTGAAGTTAGTTATACACAGAAGGCCAAAAGCTGCATGTTCTCTCTCATATGTGGATTATAGACCTAAAAAAAATGCAGCAATGTTATAGGATGTGGGTCATACTAAGGAGAGAACATGCATGGGAGGGATAGGGCAAGGGAAGGAAACCTAAAATTTGAATGTGGTTAATGTGTTCATGGTACAAGAATGGATATAGAAATCTTAAACTGGCTGGGGCCACCATGGGATGGGGACTAGGGAAGCATGAAGAGGACTAGAGGATATGACCCAATTGGGGTTGTAATACATATATGCAATGAAACACCCTCCTGTGTAGCTATCTTTATCTCAAACTAGCAAAAACGTGTTGTTTTTCTTTTCATTTTTTATGTTTTTTCTTCTACAAAATTGGAGGGTTGGGTGGTTGGCAATGATGGGGGAGGGAGGTCACAGGGCAAGGGGCAGGAGGATGAATGCAGTGCAAATAATGTGTACACATGCATGTAAATGCAAAAATACATGCTGAAAATGTTCCAGCAATTGGGGAAGGGGAGATGAAGAAGACAAGTGGAGAAGTGTATTCAAGTATGATATATTTGGTACGTTGTAAGAACTTTTGTAAATGCCACAATGTATCTCCATCTAGCACAACAATAAAGAAAAGAAAAGAATTTTGTAGAATCTAGATGTTTATTGGTGTTATTTTATATAACCTGTAGAATTTAACAATATTGAATATGGTCTCAAGAGCATCAGTGACATTATAGATATTTTCCCAGTAACCATGGTTCAATTTTATAGATGATTATCAGGTTATTCCATAATTGTGAAGACAATTTGATAACAGGTGTTATAAATAAGTGATTTGGCAACATATAAAAAGTGACTGATGCAAGCTCATTAGGGATTTGAAATTATCCGTCTTAAAAAAGTTGTCTCTCCTTTCAACCAAATAGAATTGTATATCCACAGATTTACAGGTGTATCATTTTTCTAAATCTACCATTTTTATTCTTGATAATCATCTCTTTATTACTTATTTCCATAAAAATAAACTATCAGTGGATGGATCCAAGATGGTGACTAGGGTGCAGAAGCAGACAGCATGTCTATAAATCAAAAATCTTGCAGTGATGCTGGAGCCACACTTGGTGGAAATAAAGAACCAAGAAGAATCAAGACTTTGACACCCTGAGTCCTTAGCCCATACAAAGCTTCTCAATGCCACATTACACTGAGAAAACAGGAGGGCTCCTGTGCTGTCAGACACTGGTTCCAAACCTGCTTGGGAGACATTCAGCAGGCCAACAGGTTAGCACCAAGCATCATGCAGTATTTCTCCAGCCACCTCTGGGATAAACCAGCATATCACCCTGGGTAGACTGAGCCCCCCTCCCCCCACCTCACACAAAACAAAACAAAACAAAAAACTGAATAAACAAGGAACTGAATACTAACACACAGTAGAGGGGGCAGGGTGCCATAAGTGCACCGGAGAAGGGAGGAGGAGAAAGGAGATGATCTCCACAAGAACTTTCAAAGTTTGGAAAGGCAGAAGGGCCAACAGTGGGAGGGTGATAGCTGCTGCCTGAAATAGAGCAGGTTGTGGTCAACAAAGCTCATCTCCTGAGCCAGTGAGCAATATCCAAAGTCAAACAGCACTGCAAAATTGAAAAACAATCAGGAAACTGTCACAACACGCTGACATCAGGGGGCTGACTGATGGAACACTGACCTTGTCCCAGAGAAAGGGGATGAGGCAAAGAAACAAGCCCCCAATAAACCAACACAGCAAACATCTAACTCCAAAGCAGGATGCCTGGTGGGCTACAGAGCTGATCTCTAGAACCTGAGGACAAACAACACCTAACTGAGGGAGGAGCTGACTAAGTAGCTGGCACTAAAAGACAGAAGAAAAACTGGCAAGACTCCCCAACCAACTGGTGAGACTAAGACAGCTTCTGCTTAAACATCAACACCAGGACTGGATGATGAAGGAGTAACACCAGAACTACTAAGACTGAAATTTTATTGTTCCTGAACCTGGAGTTTTTTTGTGTATTTGTTTGTTTGTTTTGTTTATTATTTGTTTGTTTGTACATCTCCCCACATTGATTTCTTTGGGTTTTTTGTTGCTGTTTTGTTTTGTTAGTTTTACTATTGTGAGCTAGTTAATGCTAGTTAAATTACACCCAGACCAAGGACAGAAATAGCATACATACACTAAGGTAAAAATCCAATAAACCCACAAAAAAAGTTTAACCAAAGGAAAGAAAACAAGTGACTGAAACCACCAATAGCCTGTCAACAACATAGTTGTGCAATACCAAGTGGAACAATGGGAAGATGAAAAAGGGATGGAAACCATTCTACAGCAAAAAATAATTTAATACAGGATTCAGAAGGAAATGAAGAATATGGATACCCAATTCCAGATTGGGATAACTCACCAACTCCAACAAAAGACCAAACCTGAGAATCATGGGCATTGAAGAGGGAGAAGAGGTGCAAACAAAAGGGATTGGTAATATATTCAACATAATAATAAAAGAAAATTTCCCAAATCTAGAGAAAACTATGCCATTTTATGTACAGGAAGCCTCCAAAACACCAAACAGACTTGATCAAAATAGAACTACCCCACAATATATTATCATTAAAACAACAAGCACAGAAAATAAAGAAAGATATGGAAGTCTATAAGAGAGAAAAAACAAATAACATACAAAGGTAAATGCATCAAAATCACAGCAGATTTCTCAATGGAAACCTTAAAAGCAAGAAGGGTGTAGGGTGAGGTATTCTGGGCACTGAATGAAAATAACTTCAACCCTAGGATACTCTACTCAGCAAAACTATCATTCAAAATAGATGGAGCAATAAAAGTCTTCCATGATAAATAGAAACTAAAACAATATATGATCACCAAGCCACCACCATAAAAGATTCTTCAAGGAATTCTGCACACAGAAAGTGAAAGCAAACAAAACCATGAGAGGACAGGGAGTACTAAACCACAGGAGAAGAAAAGATAAGGAATCAGGGAGTAACATTAATTCAGTTGCACAGAATCAAACCCTTAAACAACAAAAACAACTAAATGACAGAAATCACCACATATGTATCAATACTAACACTGCATGTTAATGGACTTAATTCCCTCATAAAAAGACATTGGCAAACTGGATTAAAAAAGAAGATCCAACAATCTGTTGTCTACAGGAGACATATCTCATCCACAGAAACAGGCAATGGATTAGGGTGAAAAGCTGGAAGATTAACCAAGCCAATGGCCCCAGAAAACAGGCAGTAGAAGCAATACATATCACGGGCAAAGTAAACTTCAAACTTACATTGATGAAACAAGATAAAGAAGGACACTCCATACTAATGAAAGGTAAAATACATCAAGAGGAAATAACAATTATCAACCTATATGCACCCAATGTCAGTGCACCCAATTTCATCAAATATACTCTGAAGGACCTAAAAGCATATATAGATTCCAACAGCATGGTAGTGGATGACTTTAATACCCCCTATCACCAATCAATAGATCATCCAAACAAAAAACCAATAAAGAAATTCTAGAAATAAGTCACACCATAGATCAAGTGGACATAGCTGATGTATACAGAATATTTCATCCAACTTCTGCACAATATACATCCTTCTCAACAGCCCATGGAATTCTCTCCATATTGATTATATCTTAAGGTACAAAACAAGCCTCATCAAAATAAGAAAATAGAAATAATACCATGAGTTCTATCTGACCACAATGCATTAAAACTAGAACTCAACAAAAACAACAGTAGAAAACATGCAAACAGAATGATTCCAAGGTGGTGACTAGAGGGAGGAAGCAGAAAGCGTGCTTCCTAAAATAAAATCTTGGAAAGATGCTGGAGATACATCTTACAGGAAAAACCACCGAGAAGAGGCAAAACTCTGACTCCTCCACACCCCTAGCCCACACATAGCATCCACACTCCAAGGTAAATGGAGAAACCAGGAGGGCTCCCATGCCACCAGACGCCATTTCCTATTGGCTCAAGAGATGCAAACCACCAGGTGAGCTAAGCAGCATCAGGTACTACCACAGACAACACTGGGCCAGATCAGCATAGCCCCCTGGACAGACTGACCCCCACCCAGGGATAAAAGAGAAAGAGAACAAACTGAATAAACAACAACAACAAAAAAAAGACACATAGCAAAGAGGATGGGGCACCCTGAGTTCTGAAGAGGGGGGAGGGGAAATCCCTCACAGAACTGTAAATAAACAAGCTGGCTGGAGAAGACAGGAGTGGCGGCACCGCCCAGCAACCTTGGAGGAGGAAAGCTTGTAAAAGTGGCAATGTGAAGAAAAGTCCACTGGAGAGGTTGGAAAAGACACTTCCCACATGAACTGTAAATAAACAAGCCGGCCAGAGAAGGTGGGTGTTCCACCACCTCCTCCCGTGTGCTTGGGGCAAGCTTGTAACAGTGGTGGTCGCGCCCAGGAGAACTCTAAATAAACAAAGCCTGCAGAGCTAGGTGAGTGTTATGCTCATCCCTGAGATCTGCAATCAATAAAGCCTCCAGCAACAGCTGGCTGACAGCAGTGGGCAGATGAACCCCAGTCTCAGATAGACATTCACAGAACTGTCTCCAGACTTTTTTTTTCTCTTCGATTGATGAGACAACTGAACTACACCTGCATGCTGAAAGACTTACTGAAACTGTATTGCATTTGAACTTGGGATACTTTGTTGTGTTTTTGTTTTTTTGGTTTTTTACACCTTTGATGAGACAATGACAGAACTACTTCTGAGACACCATCTCCAGGATTGGAGGCTGAGGGACTAACACTAAAATTATTAAGACTGAAACTTTATTGCATTTGAACTTGGGGTTTTTTTTTAAATCCTCTCTCTGTCTAATGCCTGTTTTGCTTATGGTTGATTAGTACACTATCTCTCCCTTTTTATTTCTTTGACACTGTTTTTTTTGTTTTGTTTTGTTTTTACTTGTTTATTTGTTTTTCCCCTTTTCTTTATCTTCTTTGCTTTCCCTCTCCTCTCACCCTTCCATTCTAAATATCACCATTATTACTACAAGCTAGAAAATACTTAATTGCACACAGTACGGGGACAGTTACAATACCAAGGCCAATGATAGAAAGATGGAAAAAACAGGGAAAACAGTTTTCTCCCAGCAAAAAATGAGTACAGGAACCAGGGAATTGAAGAAAACAGATACTTAGATCCAGACTCCAACAAAACAAAGATAAACTATGCCAAAAAAGGCAATGAAGCCCACAAGAACATTCTGAAAGAAGAAATCCTGCAAGTAATCCATGAGAATTTTATAGAGATGATACTGGATATGGTCAACCAAAATGTACAGGAGACACTCAAGAAATTCCAAGGCAACAAAAAAAGAGAATTTGAGAAAGCACAAGAAGAAATAAAAGAAACTATAGAAGCACTGTATAAACACCAAAGTGAAACAAAGGATATGATTAGTAAAGAGAAAAATGAACTCAGGACGAAAATAGATAACATTAAAGAGGAAGAGACTCAGGATATGGAAAACCTCAGAAAAAAGAATGAAACAGAAATGCAAAACAAAATGGAAGGCCAATCCAGCAGAATAGAACAAGAAGAAGATAGAATCTCAGAATTCAAAAATGAAATGGTAATTAAAGGACAAACCAAAGAACTGTTAGTTAAACAACTCAAGACCTGTGAAAAGAAAATGTAAGAACTCACTGACTCCATCAAAAGACCAAATCTTAGAATCATGGGCATTTAAGAAGAGGAAGAGGTGCAAACAAAGGGAATGCACAATGTTTCAAAAAAGTAATTACAGAAAATTTCCCAAATCTAGAGAAATCTATGCCCATACAGATGCAAGAGGCCTCCAGAACACCAAACAGACCTGAGCAAAAAAGAGCTACCCCATGGCATATTATCATTAAAACAGATAGTACAGAGACTAGAGAAAGAATATTGAAGGCTGCAAGAGATAAAAACCAAATAACATACAAAGGTAAATGCATCAAAATCACAGCAGACTTCTCAACAGAAACATTAAAAGCAAGAAGAGCTTGGGGTGAGATCTTCTGGGCACTGAATGAAAATAACTTCAACCCTAGGATACTCTACTCAGCAAAACTATTATTCAAAATACATGGAGCAATAAAAGTCTTCCATGATAAGCAGAAACTAAAACAATAAGTGACCACAAAGCCACCATTATAAAAGATTCTTCAAGGGATTCTGCACACAGAAAGTGAAACCTAACATAACCATGAAAGGGCAGGCAGCACTAAAGTACAGGAAAAGAAAAAGCAAGAAAGTAGAGAGTAACCTCAACTTAGGTACACACAATCAAACCTTCAAACAACGAAGACAACTAAATGACAGGAATCACCACAACCTATAGTACTAACATTTAATGTTAATGGACTTAATTCCCCCATCAAAAAGCACCGTTTGATGAGCTGGATTAAAAAGGAAGATCCAACAATTTGTAGCTTACTGGAGACCCATCTCACCAACAGAAATAAGAATAGGCTTAGGATGAAAAGCTGAAAGAAGATTTACCAAGCCAATGGCCCTGAAAACAGGCAGGAGTAGCAATACTTATCTCTGACAAAGTAGACTTCAAACCTACATTGATCAAATGAGATAAAGAAGGAAATTCCATACTAATAAAAGGGGAAATAGACCAAAAGGAAATAACAGTTATCAACCTATATGCACCCAATGTCAATGCACCCAATCTCATCAAACATACCCTGAAGGACCTAAAAGCATATATTAACTCCAACATGTGGTCCTGGGAGACTTTAACACCCCATTTTCATCAATAGATAGGTCATACAAACAAAAAGTCAATAAAGAAATCCTAGATCTAAAATATACCATAGATCAAATGGACCTACTTGATGTCTACAGAACATTTCATCCAACTTCTACACAATATACATTCTTCTCAGCAGCTCTCAGAACCTTCTACAAAATAGATCATATCCTAGGGCACAAAGCAAGCCTCAACAAATACAAGAAAATAGAAATTATATCATGCATTCTATCTGATCACAATGCAATAAAAGTAGATGTCAGCAACAAAATTAATTCCAAAAAACATGCAAACAGCTGTAAACTGAATAACTTATTGCTTAATGAACAATGGGTCATTGATGAAATAAAAGAGGAAATTAAAAAGTTCCTGGAAGTCAATGAAAATGAAAACACAACCTACCGGAACCTATGGGACACAGCTAAGGCAGTCCTGAGAGGAAAGTTTATAGCCATGAGTGCATATATTAAAAAGACTGAAAGATCTCAAATCAATGACCTAATGATACATCTCAAACTCCTAGAAAAAAAAGAACAAGCAAATCCTAAAACAAATAGAAGGAGAGAAATAATAAAAATAAGAGCTGAAATCAATGAAATAGAAACCAAAAAAACCATACAAATAATTAATGGAACAAAAAGTTAGTTCTTTGAAAAAATAAATAAGATCGAAAGACCCCTGGCAAACCTGACTAAAATGAGGAGAGAAAAAACCCAAATTAATAGAATCAGGAATGCAAATGGGGAGATAACAACAAACTCCATGGAAATCCAGGAAGTCATCAGAGACTACTTCAAAAAACTATATTCAAATAAATTCAAAAATCTTAAAGAAATGGACAGATTTCTAGATACATATGATCATCTAAAACTGAACCAAGAGGACATTAGTTATCTGACTAGATCTATAACACAAAATGAAATTGAAGGAGCAATCAAGAGTCTCCCTAAAAAGGAAAGTCCAGGACCTGATGGAGTCTTTGCTGAATTCTACCAGACTTTTAAAGAACAACCAATACCAACCCTCCTTAAACTGTTCCACAAAATAGAAAAGGAAGGAAAACTGCCTAACACATTTTATGAAGCCAGTATTACACTTATCCCAAAACCAGTCAAAGACACCTCCAAAAAGGAGAACTATAGGCCAATCTCCTTAATGAACATCAATGCAAAAATCCTCAACAAAATAATAGCAAACCGAATTCAACAACACATGAAAAAGATCATTCACCATGACCAAGTAGGCTTCATCCCAGGATGCAGGCAGGAATGCAGGGGTGGTTCAACATATGAAAATCAATAAATGTAATAAACCACATTAACAGAAGCAAAGACAAAAACTACTTGATCATCTCAATAGATGTAAAAAAAGCCTTTGATAAGATGCAACACCATTTCATGATAAAAGCTCTAAGAAAACTAGGAATAGAAGGAAAGTACCTCAACATTATAAAAAGTATATGTGACAAACCTACAGCCAGCATGATACTTAATGGAGAAAAACTGAAACCATTCCCTCTAAAATCAGGAACTAGACAAGGATGCCCATTATCTCCACTCCTATTCAACATAGTACTGGAATTCCTAGCCAGAGTAATTAGGAAAGAAGAAGGTATAAAACGAATACAATAGGTAAATAAACTATCAAAATATCCCTACTTGCAGATGATCTGATCCTAAACCTTAAAGACACAAAAAACTCTCCTCAGAAGTTCCTGGACACCATCAACAGCTGTAGCAAGGTAGCAGGATTTAAAATCAATATAGAGAAGTCATTAGCATTTCTATACACTAATAACGAACAAACTGAGAAAGAATATATGAAAACAATTCCATTTACAATAGCCTCAAAAAAAATCAAATACCTAGGTGTAAACTTAACAAAGGATGTGAACGACTTCTACAAAGAAAACTATAAACTTCTGAAGAAAGAGATTGAGGAAGACTGGAGAAAGTGGAGAGATCTCCCATGCTCATGGATTGGTAGAATCAACATAGTAAAAATGTCTATACTCCCAAATGTAATCTACATGTTTAATGCAATTCCCATCAAAATTCCAATGACATTCATTAAAGAGATTGAAATATCTACCATTAAATTTATATGGAAACACAAGAGGCCACAAATAGCCAAAGCAATACTCAGTAAAAAGAACAACGCTAGAGGTACCAGAATACCCGACTTCAAACTATATTACAAAGCAATAACAATAAAAGCAGCATGGTACTGGCACAAAAACAGACATGAAGACCAGTGGAACAGAATAGAGGACCCAGATATGAAGACACACAACTATAACAAACTTGTCTTTGACAAAGGTGCTAAAAATATACAATGGAGAAAAGACAGCCTCTTCAACAAAAACTGCTGGGAAAACTGGCTAGCAGTCTGCAAAAAACTGAAACTAGATCCATGTTTATCACCCTATACCAATATTTACTCAAAATGGATCAAGGATCTTAATATCAGACCCCAAACTCTAAAGTTGGTACAGGAAATAGTAGGATATATTCTGGAATTAATAAGTATAGGCAAGAACTTTCTCAATGAAACCCCAGCAGCACAGCAACTAAGAGATAGCATAGATAAATGGGACTTCATAAAACTAAAAAGCTTCTGCTCAACAAAAGAAATGCTCTCCAAACTGAAGACACCACCCACAGAGTGGGAGAAAATATTTGCCAGCTACACATCAGACAAAGGACTGATGACCAGAATATATAGGGAACTCAAAAAACTAAATACTCCCAAAATCAATGATCCAATAAAGAAATGGGCAGGTGAACTAAACAACTTTCTCAAAAGAAGAAATCAAATGGCCAAAAACACATGTTCACATGTTCTCCCACATACGCGGACATTAGATCAAGGGCAAACACAACAAGGGGATTGGACTTTGATCACGTGATAAAGCAAGAGCACACAAGGAAGGTATGAGGATATTAAGACACCCAAAAAAACTAGATAGCATTTGTTGCTCTCAACACAGAGAAACTAATGCAGATACTTTAAAGCAACTGAGGCCAATAGGAGAAGGGAACCTGGAATTAGAGAAAAGGTTCATTTGAGAAGAATTAACTTAGAAGGTAACACACATGCACAGGAAAGCAATGCGAATCAACTCCCTGTATAGCTATCCTTATCTCAACTAGCAAAAACCCTTATTCCTTCCTATTATTGCTTATACTCTCTCTTCAACAAAATTAGAGATAAGGGCAAAATAATTTCTGCTGGGTATTGAGGAGGTGGGGGGGGAGAGGGAGGGGGTGTAGTGGGTGGTAAGGGAGGTGGTGGGGGCAGGGGGGAGAAATGACCCAAGCCTTGTATGCATATATGAATAATAAAACAATACAAAAAAAAAAGATTCCACCTCACCCCTGTTAGAATAGCTATCACCAAAAACATCACCACCAACAGGTATTGGTGAGAATGTGGGGATAATGGAACCATCATACACTGCTGCTGGAAATGCAAACTAGTGCAGCCACTCTGGAAAAAAATATGGAGACTTCCTAAAAATCTAAACATAGATCTGCCATATGATCCAGTAATCCCACTCCTGGGGATATACCCAAAGGAATGTGACACAGGTTACTCCAGAGGCACCTGCACATCCATGTTTATTGTAGTGCTATTCACAATAGCCAAGTTATGGAAACAGCCAAGATGCCTCACTACTGACAAATGGATTAAGAAAATGTGGCATTTATACACAATGGAATTTTACTCAGCCATGAAGAAGAATGAAATCTTAACATTTGCAGGTAATGGATAGAACTGGAGAACATCATCCTGAGCAAGGTTAGCCAGGCTCAGAAGACCAAGAATCATATGTTCTTCCTCATATGTGGAGATCTAGGGCTAATGCAGTAATGTTGTTGGACTTGGGTCACATGATAAGGGGAGAGCACATATGGAAGGAATGGGGATAGGTAGGAAACCCAAAACTTGAAAGTGTTTGATGTCTTTGTTGATGTCTTTGTCACTGCAAACTAGTATAGTAACCTTAAAATGACAGAGGTCAATTTGGGAAGGTGACTGGGAAGTAGTGAAGAGATCAGGCAGAGATGAATCAATTTGGGTTTAATACACTTGTGCATGAAAGCAATGCTAAGAATCTCTCTGTATTCTATCCTTATCTCAACTAGGAAAAAATGCTTTGTCTTCCTTATTATTGCTTATGTCTATTCTTCAACAAAATTAGAGAAAAGGACAGAACAGGTTCTGCCTGTACATGAGGGTGTTGTGGGGTAGAGGGTGGGAGCAGGGTGGCAGGAGGAGATATGGCCCAAACAATGTATGTATGTAAGAATAATTGAATTAAAAATACTATCATTATTTTCTTTTCCAACTTTATAAACTGACCAGACTTTTTTTCTGATTCTGTCTTTATGAACTTAAAAATGATCACTATAACTTCTGGTCAAAAAGCACATTGTCTTTTGTTTGTGCTAAGTTGTATAAAACTAGTTCAATTTCATGTTCACTTGTTATGAACCTACAGCAAATATGGGAATATGCAAGGATCACCAAAATTGGCATAAACTTCTGTCATATCAATGGGTAAAAATGTGACTCTCCCATAGGAAAACAGCAGACCACTTTAATGAAGGAGAACAACTGTGTAGAACTGGGTAGGATAATTACCCAAATTTATCTGAAGTCAGTAGGAAAGACAACTGGTGTGAAATTGGTTCTTGGAAAAATAACAAGAAAGTGTAAAGGAGAAGTCACATCTCTCACTCGGCCAAAGGGTGAAGGTCAGACTCAAAATTGAAGTAGAAATTTGAGACTAGGAGTCAAACACACATGGATATATAACAATGCATGATGAGGAAATAAATGTCCAAGATTTTTTTCTGATTCATACCAAACTTTGTATTACTGGAGGCTGGTTCTGAGGTATTTGTGTAGCTCAGCATGGGTTAGGGGCACCGAACAAGGGAATTACTATGAAAAGTATTCAAAAATTATTAATTCAGATTATACATAAATACACAAGTATCTATCCATAAGAAACTTTGGTAACACCAATACTGAAATGCTGAAATGGGAGTTTTTGACTGTTGTAGGTTGATTTCTAAATATCATACTCCTGACTTAAATTTATGCTACCACAGGCAAGACCACCAAAAAGGTCTTGGTTAGAAAAAATATGAAAAAACAAAGTAACAGTTTCACAACTTTTTCTCTCAACCCCCAAAAGGTTACAGAGTAAGACTCTGTAAGAATATTCAAAGATGATTTTGGAAAGCTGGTGGGGTTTAGGGACTTTTATCTTCCCCCATGTCTCATGGGGAAAGATAGATACTTTATCCACTCCTTTGGTCTAGAAAAATAAACTTTAGGAAAACCACCTAAATAATATAGTTGGGTTTCTTAGAGCATGCTGTATGCAATGAACTTATGTCTGAATTATGCCTGAAAAATAAAAAATATGAGTGAATGTTACTAGTTAGCTACTCCAAAGATGAATTTAATTGCAGAGTGGTTTTAGAGCTTGATGGAGAGCTCTTCCTGGATGGGAAAGTTCAAAAAAGGAAGAATTTAGAAATATACAGGGATGCAAAAGGATCAGAAATAGAGATGTATTCTAAGCAAGGGAGCCCCAGTGATTGGGTGGAAAGTTATCTTCAGGGCACCCAAGAAAAGGGCTACATAAGAGAAAACATGATTTAAATATCTGTCAAGCCAGGAGAATACCATCTGCTAGATAGTGATGAGAATATCAGATAACTTCATCTTTGAAAGAGCCTGAAATAGCATAAAAAGGAAAAAGAAATAGAATCTCAAGGTAGAGACATTCGGAAATTGGCTTCAGGCATTTCTTTCCCACTCATGGCTAGCAATTGCTTACATGGCTGAGCTGAATAGGGATGGATTTTTGTAGTGATTGTGCCAGATGTTACAATACAAATTTCAACTAATCCACAATCTTCTTTAGGTTAATTGTCAAGAAAATAGAAACTTTTCCCCATTATAGCTCCACTCCTTTTGCTTCTTAATACTACTGTTATACACACACACACACACACACACACACACACACACACAGTAGGTGTCTTTATATGTGTGTTGATGAGGCTTTATTAGTTAATCTTTCTCTCTCTGCCCTCCAACAGAATAATTGCTACTGATCTGTTTTCAAGTTCACTGATTCTTAGATATGTTTTGGAGCCCTTCTAGTGAATTTTCTATTTTGATTATTATCCTTTTCAATTCTAGATTTCCCATTTTTTTCCTTTTTAGATTCTATTTTTTTGAGTTTTGTTTTTGAACTGTTGTCTTTGTATTGTCTTACAATATTTTAAATATATTCATGACAGTTATTTTGAATTTTTTCCTGACTAACATCTAAACTAACATCTATGGCTAGTCAGAATAAGTTTCTATTACCTTCTTGGTTTTTCTTTCCTCTTTCTTTCAATGCCTCTTTATTTTTGTTAAAAAATAAGACATTTAGACAATATATGACAGCACCTATTCATTCTGATTTATTTCTCCTGAAGAATTTTTTTAAAAGCTGCCTGAATTTAACTCAAAATATGTCTTTCATGTGGTACATTGTCACTGATGTATCTGCTCATATGTTATTATTTTTGTTTCATTTTGCTTTCTTGACATCTTTGAGCTTGCTCTCATGTCTGCATTAGTAAGTGATGTCAGTTATTTGAACAGATGGTATAATCAAACATTTTGTGTCTGTGAGGCCTTGTATTTGTCAGCACATTCCAAGTTTAGCCAGTTTTTTTCTTTATTTTTTTTCCTGTGGGCATCTCATGTGTGTCCTCTTTGTGTGTGTATGATTTCTTAGTCAGCTATGGATATGTAGGGAGGTTATTTATCCCTGGTGCTACTCTCTCATCTATTGAGTGCCTCTCAAAGTGTCTTGTTGTTCTACACATCTAATTTCAAAAAGTCAGGCTTGCAGAGCAGTGAATTCTTTCCATTTGTTTTTTCCTGCATTTGTGACTTTCAGCAGCCAACAACTAGCATATGATTCCATGCTCTGGCCCAAATCAAATCCACTCACACTTGCAGCAGAACTGTTGTTGCTGATAATCAGGTCTTCAATGAGAACATTATCCACCTGGAGAACCTGTGAAATACTCCAAACAAAGTTACTATTTAAGTGGCTATTCTGAATGATGGCTTGAAATTTGTTTGCTTTTGGATAATTTTCTTATCAGTCAAATGGCTGTTACTAACAACTTTGCTAACATTTATACTCTTTTTTTTTCAGGCAGCCACAGAAATTAGTTTTCCAGTTTGGTAAGGTTTAAAATTAGAAAAAGTCATTCAAATTTCTACATTATCATTTTAAAGTAGAAATAATAATAATATGACAATCTAGAGAGATGCAAATTTAATAGAGACAAAATATAACGTGTTCACTAAGCTCTTAAACTAGAATGAGCAAGACATTTTCTGAAACTAAAATGATGGTATTGAGAAAGTAACTATTGCAACGATTAATTTTATTTTTGAAACATTTAACACATTGCTTTTACAGACAAGAAAAAATGGTACCAGGTTATCAACATTCCTGTTCAATGTTTGTCTTTTTTACTTTGCTAGACATTACCAAGTATTCAATAAGTAGCCCAAATATATTCAGATTGGAACAATTATCCATGCATCCAATATGCTTATACCATTGTGATAGTTTAATTTTTGTATTTGATTTAAGATAGGTATTTTATATTTAAATCATTCAAGGTAGATACTGATGTACCTTTGCTTATGTTCCAAAGTTTAGGAAATTATTACAGTATTTGGAGAGGGTAAGAAGCTTGATTGAGTCTTCTCATATTTATTTAAACTGTGACTTACAAATACTCCTTCAGTCTATATTGGAATAAATATAAGAAGAATCACACAAAGGTATACTTATCATGCACAAAGTTGTCAGTCTTAGTTTATTATACTTCTCATAAAGATTATAAAACATTTTGATTTATCAGTAATCACTCATCTTCATAATTCTAAGCTCAGTGGTATGGTGAAAACCCTTGTTATCCTCAACATTGGCAAGAAGCCTTTGTGAATGGCACCCAGACTGAAAGAATGTTATGCTAAGGAATAATCTAAGCTCTAAAATAAATGGAAGAGTAATCAAGAATAAAAATTTAAGATTTATGAGTCCTTTAGCTTTAAATACTGTAATCTTAGGTAAATAAAATATACTGTGGCACTGAAAAATAGAAGTTGTTAATAAAGACTTGTTTCTCTATCAGAGTGCTGCAGTAATAACTCCGTCTATGTAAAGAGTAGAGTAAGAGAACTTTCATTATCAGATATCAAGGCTTGTTAAGTCATTAAAACAAATTGGTATTAGTAAAAGACAGACCAACAGACCAGTGGAGCAGAGTAAAATCCATATTTATACATATATACGTGTGTGTGCATGTGTGTGTGTGTGTGTGTGTGTGTGTGTGTGTGTGTGTGTGTGTATAAATTTACAAATTCAAGAAACTGGGCAAATCCTAAATGGTAATAATTGAAGCCACATATTCCCAACTTCTGGCAAGAAGTCAAGACATTACCTATGTTCCTCTTCTGCTTATGCAAGTGCATATTAATAGAACATTTTGGAAGCTAATTTGGCAATTCCCAACAAAGTTAAACATGTGGTTACTCTGTGATTCAGAAACTCCAGTAGTAGGTGTCCACACTAAAGAAACTTGTACTTGTGCATTATGTGTTGTGTGTAGAGAACTGTCTTTGTGAAGCAACATAACTCACCTAAAAGAAAAATAAGCAAGCCAACTAAAACAGGAGGAACCACTCAAATATGCACTAACAATATAATTGATAAACAAATTATGGTTTATTTTTATCTTAGGATATCAGAGAGAAGCATAATTGAATTAACTTTTGAAGCTTACATTTGCATTACTGGATTCTTAAAATATAGAAAGGAAATATATATGAAGAGTATATAGCACATGACTTTATACACTTTAACACAGAAAAAATTTAATAATATACTTTTTGAAGTACATATATAGGTGGCTATTATAGCCAAAAGCAAAAGAATGATTTACAAAGAATTCAGAGGTAGAAAGAAAAAGAAAAGAGTGAAGGAATGAAAGAAGAAAGAGAGGAACAAAGGGAGGGAGGAAGGAAGGAAAGCAAAAAGGTGAGGGAGGAAAGGAGAATGGAAGAAAAGCAAAAGAAAAAAGAAGAAAACAAAGGCAAAGGAAGAATATAAAAAGAAATAGGGCCAGGCATGGTGACACAAACCTGTAATCCAGCTACTTGGGAAATGGAGGTAGGAGGATTGTGAGTTTGGGGTCAACCCAGAGAAAATTATTAAGATCCTATGTCCACCCTACCCCACCCCCCAAAAAAGTCTAGGGGTATGGTTCAAGTAGTAGAGTGCTTTCCTAGTAAGTATGAGGACCTGGGTTAAATCCCCAGTACCATAAAACAAAACACTTACATAGGGAGTTTAAAAATCAATAATGAAGTAAAGATAATATTGAAAACCCAATCAAAAATATAAAGAATAGTAACTGTCTATGAAAGCTCACCCCAAAATAAATACCTTTCTGAGGTAGAGGTTGAGAGATGAATGATGGTGAGATAGGGAAGACATAGGGAAATCTAGATTTGAACACAGTCTGCTGGGTTCACCAGTATCCATATTTAAACTCCATCTGGCACTACCTATCAGTTAGAAAAGATGCCTTGGATTTCGGAAAGCATTTGCAGAGTTTGGAGACCTGTGTACTCTTGGCAGTGTTTGCATTCGTACATCAACAGAGCTCCTAGGGTAGCCCTGAAAGACATGTCAGTCCATGTTAGAAGCTAAATTCTGGGCTACGTATGGTGGTACATACCTGTATACTCAGCTATTTAGGAGGTCGAGATAGCAGGGTTGTAGTTCAAGGCCATCCTGAAGAAAAATTTGTTGAGACCCTATCTCAAAAGAACAAGCTTTGTGTAGTGGCACACTTTGGGGGAGGCGGAAGAAGAAGAATCATGGGCTTTTTGCTCTTGATCCTACCTGAAAAAAAAAAAAAGTTCTGGGGATATGGCTCAAGTTGTAGCAAGTGTGAGGCCCTGAATTCAAAGTCCAGAGCTACTAAAAATAAAAAAAGAAGTTAAGTTCTGAGCGTTGACTCCAACCTGGTTATCCTTAGAAGCCAAATAAGAATTTCAGGATTAAAAAAAAAACCAAAACCCAGCACACCTCTCATACGAGATTACACAATATAACAACTACTATGATAGATAATAAAACTAATGGTAATAATTATCTCGTTAATTTTTTACATAAAAAACAGCTCTTCAATTCTCCACAGTGAGCACATGTATCCTAACTAATTCACTCACAAATTTTGAGGTAATGTGCTAGATAAGATGTATTTACGAGTGTTATATATTCACTAACTATAAGAATTGGGCCTCACAGGATTAGGACTCACTAATAATAACCCAAACATGTCATAAAGGAGTTAAGGGAAAGTTCAGATGAACTTTAAGGCTAAGAATAATGAAAGGCTTTGATTGTAATTTGATTGAGTAGACTCCTGTATATACATATAAGCATATGTCCTTTTTATCCTTATTTTAAAAGGAGCAAAACTGCAGGGAAAAAAAATCTGAGATTTTATTTACCAACAAAAACTGCCTGCAGTGTTTGTGACCACTATTTTTAGTTGTCAGCTGAGCTCTTTTCTTGGCTTGACAGAGGACACCAGGTGAAAATGAATTAAGTTCAGGTAATAACCTCAGCATCGTCTGTGAAAATAAAGCCCACTGCCAGTTTGTTTTCACCTCAGTGTTATTAGAATTTACAGTATCTACTCTGTTTTGGACTGAATGTTTGTATCTCCTCAAAATTCATGAGTTGAAAACTTGTGTCTCTATGTGATGGGATTAAGAGGTGGAGCCTTTGGGAGGCTCTCACTAATGGGATCTCTGCCTTCACAAGAGTTCCTGGAGAGTTTCCTTCTCTTCTCTGCTTTGACAGTGAGAAGTCAGCTATCTGCCACAGGAGGTGGGCCCTCGCCAGAACCTGCTGGTGCTGGTACCAGGATCTCAGGCTTCTGGCCTGCAAAACCGTGAGAATTAAATATCTGTTGTTTGTAAGCCCCCAAGTCTGAGGCAATTTTGTTATTACAGTCCAAGATAACTCAGGTATATTCATATGTTCATATCTATAGCCAATTTTTACTTTTCCCTCTTAATGTTCCTCTCCTTGAAGTTTAATGATTCAAATTTAAATGCAACTTCAAAATAATATTAATTTTAAGATTTATAAGACTGGGCATTTTATGAAAGGGTGATTGGCAAAACTTAGATGACTATTTGTCATACTTCAGCTTTCTTTATATGATCAGGATGATTGGAGCAAAACAAAGTCGGATGCAATTTCTGCATGCGATCTAATATTATTTAGTGCCTTTCCTAAACAGCATGGAATTAGCTACTGAGTCATCATATGGATGATATGTTACACATTATTAAGGAAAAACTCTGATAAGTTTAAATGGAAAGCTGTGTTTGGCTTTAAGTGACAGAAAAATCAACCTCAGTAGTTGAAACAATTTATGGTTATTTTTTCTCATATTGAGGAATCTGGAGGTAGGCAGGCCTGGCCCAGAGGCTCAGGGATGTATCTGTGATCCTCTTGATCTTTCTTTCATGTTCCCAAGATGGCTGCTATAACATCAGCTATCAGAAAAGGTAAGAGGAGTGGGGGAGAGAAAGATTTAAACCAGTTGCATTTATCTTATTTAATCAAAGCAAAGTTTTTCTGGAACTACTCATACTCTCTTCTCTTAGGTCTTCATGGGCTGAAGTGGATCACGTGCTGGCCGTACATGCAGATGAGGCTGGGAATTTGAGTGGAATTGCAGTGAGCAGCCTCACTGACCCCCATCCAGGATCTTGTACTAGGCTCCTTGCTGCTTCGTAGACATCCTTTTAATTAGGATGGAGTAGAGGGAACATTAGGTAGGTAACTAACAATGGTTATGAAAATCTGGAAGACACATGTTTTCAAATTTAAAAAGTGGTTTACAAGAGTTGAAATGCAGCTCAGTTGTAAAGCATATGCTTAACACGCATAGGACCCTGGGTTCAATGCCAGCACCAAAACCAAAAAGAAAAAAAGGCTTATAAATGATATCTGTGGTATGATTCAATTTTCCAAAGAATTTAATGTGTGGCGTGTATGTGTATACAGGAAAGTGTGTTCATGTGAAAAGAAGTCACAGGTGACAATTGTCTTTAATTAAAATATTGAACTTATATTATTTTTAAGAATAAGATTAACATATTTTGTTTGATGTGATTTTGCTGGGTTTTAGAAAAGAGTCCAGATCTTCTGACAAGCTTTGGTCAACTCATCTAGAATCTTAGCGTCTCAGCTTCCCAAATCTCTGTCCCCTGTACACAGCCCTGAAAATTACTGAGCTAGGTGAAGAAACAGCACATGCTTCCCACTTAGCAAACACAATGCTTTGTTTGGGAGAGTCTAAACTGTAGATAGAGATCTGACTTTCACCTTCTATTTATGCCTCTACAGCACTGTAAGGAGCTGCAAAGACAGTGTAAGGCATACAGTTTTGACACAAGAGCTGTTTCTTATCTGTTTCTTCCAGGATCCAGATTTGGTGGCCTTTTGACAAAATGAAAGCTACATATGTTTGATTTAATAATTGTATAAATTTTATTACAGTTGAGATGGAAAGTATCCCACCAGAAAAATAATGAATTCCTAGTATCACATCTGTGTGTATTTATATGAATTTCACAGCTTTGCTGTTTTGTTCTGTTATCTGAATGGCTAGCTAATGGTTCCTTGGGATTTTAATGCTTTTTAAACATTCTGATACAAAGCAAGGCTTTTTCTTGACTGTTAGCCTTTTTAAAACATATGTATGTGTGTGATGTGTGTGTATTTAATTAATAAATGCTTAACCATAATGATGATTCAACTTAAAATCAATTATACATTAGAAAAAATTTCTAGAAACTAAAGAGATGATTTTAATGCATATATAACATTAAAAGAAGGTTGTTGGTCTTTGTCAGTAGTTAGGGCTCACTCCACAGTCAGTGAGCATAAAAGGCCACTCAATGTAGCATAGGATTGGTACTTTTTATTTAATGCCACTTGGTTTTCTCATTAACTTGTAGGGGCAGAAGCTTATCAATCTTTTCTGAAATTTTAGACAGGTGTAAGGTCACATTCTAAATAAGTGCTAATTTGGCAGCCTGCTGACTAGACCTTATTTATTACCTATATAATAAAGGAGAACAAATGCATATGTATATTTATATAAGTACACATAGTCAGGGACACAAATGCATATATATACACACACACACACATATATATATATATATGCACACACACATAGCTATGCAAATGAAGAGAATAGGGCTGACTATACTATTGCTTTAAATGCTTTAGCATGGTTTGACTATAAGCCATAAATGCATTTTTAAATTCAAAATTCAAAATAAAAAATCTTCATCCTCTCATACACCTGTGTTCTCTGTCCTGCTTATCCCAGGGGAACATCTGGACCCAGTATTTAGAAATCATTTTATTAGTGAATTGAGGGCCAAAGTAGCCAGAATGAGGATGATAAGATCCAATGAATCATTCATATCTGGGAGTCAAGTTTATTCATTTTGGATCTATTGAAGTGGACACAGGTTTTTTTCATAGAAGACCGCCATAAAATACCTTCCAGTTGTCAAGCCAGATTGAGCAAAAAAGCAAATTGTCTGAGCATCAGTTCAGAATGTGTCAAAGAAATGCCAACCAAGCAGTAGCAGCAGAGATTTTTGACTTCCTAAACTGCATGATTTATCATGACAGAATTTTAACCATTTTATTTTTATAAGACACTCCAAGGATGAAATTATTACAAGTATTTCTCCCTTATGCTGACATTTAAGTGGCATTTATGAGCAAATAGACTTCCCTTCTTTACATGGAATAATCAGCTCTGTAGCATTTACTAGGAATATGGTCTTTGAGGTATAAATTAACAAAAAAAAAAAAGCGTTAATGAAAGGAAACTGGAGGACAAGCTGTTTCTCTGGAGCCCCAGATACTTATGCCAAGTTGCATAGCAGGATGCAAGCTCTGCAGAGGACTCCTGCTTCCTCCTCCTTGTATTCATGTCCCTTAGAACCTCCTTCCGTTGTCTATGGGCTGCACCTAGCCTCTTGCTTCTAACCAAAACAATAGGGCACACGAAATACAATATCACTTCCATGATTAGGTTACAAAGTCTATGACTCGTGTCTTTCTAGCTCTCTATTACTTCCTCATGCCCATTCACCTTTTCCTTTCCATTTTGTTAAAGCATGTTGAAGAAGCTCAAGTGGTGAAGAACTGAAAGTATAATGAAATTCTTTCTTTTACTTATAATTTACAGGTTAAAAAAGAAAGATTGATTCCTATGGCTATATGTGACTAAGTTAAAATTTTTTTTAACATAAATTTAAAAATATTAGAAACTGTCTTATGGTGACTTTGAAAAGAACAAAATATCAACATTATACTGCAGGAAGCCAGGATTCAGGAGTAATCCAACACCATTGTGTAGACTTGTTACCACTACATAAGAATTGATCTGGAAGGGGCACAGATGTTGTAACTGGGCCTCTCTGCTTAGCGCCTCTGCAAACTTGAACAATCCAGATTCCTTTATCTGGAATCAGAACCAGCAGATTCTATTTCATCCTTTCTTTAAAATTATTGTATTCATGATAATTAAAGCTCATGTTATTCTTCTTATCTCAAGCATAGAACATCAGTTGTCAATGAATCTTAATTTCATACAGGATTTAGCTAAATGAAAACTTCTCTAATGGATACAATGTGTAAAATGAATTACACATGTCTCCTGCCTGCCTGTGTGACTGGTTTTTCTAGACTGTCACAGTTTTCAGTTCCAGTAAGGGTGGTGCTCCTCCCTGCCCTCTGTCCTTGGCATCCAAAATTAAAATCATTCAGAACCAGTGAGTGAAATGGAATGGCAGTGGAACCAACAGATCAGAGTGATGTGAGGACACACTGGTGAGCAACATCTTTGCATGTTTGCCCCCATCTGGTGCCAATATGTAGGTGGATCCTGACATACCATAGACTCTCAGGTGCTGTCAAACTACCTCCAGTCTTTTCCTGTCCACCTGTCAGAAGCTACCTCTGAGAATTGAGAATGACTGTACAGTCTTGGACAGAGAGTTGATGTTGTGAGGGAGGATGGTCAAAATATTTGATAGATAAGATCTGACAATCATCCACCACTCACTGGCAATGGAGAACATTCCACATAATTACCTGACCAAAGGGAGCTAGAGATTAATCCCTGGGATCAGCGTTATCAGGTTCTTTCCCAGAAAAAATGACAATGAAGAGAAGTTTTGGAATTGATGACCTGCCAATTTGACTCTGGAAGCACATAGAATAACCTCACAGACCGTGTGACCCCCACTTTCCAATGCTTTGGCAGAGTGTAACTTTCTTTTCTTCTTTGTATCACTATACTTAAGGTAAAGATTGGGAGTTTCACTTTGTCACATGATCTCAGAAGAAAGAAAAAAAAAAAAGTAAGAATCCCAAGGAGCTCCATGTACTGCAGGAGGCTCTGGAATGATGAGGGTGAAAAGGAAAACAGGGAAAACGAAAAGGAAAGCATGTCAGGGAAGTCCTGAGAACAAGGGTTATACATTCTGAATGTGCTAATGTAAAGATTACTGGGGTGACTTACAGCAGTCCTAAAACTTCACATATGAGAACTTTATTTTGCGTTGGTTTTCTTTTTCGTTTTTTTTTGGTAATCTCAAACTGAGTCATCCTCAGTTGTTTTTTAGAAGGTAGATTTGTGTGTATATGGGGAGGGGCAATATGCATTGATTTTTAAGTGGACTTCTCACAGGAGTTTTTGTGCCTGGTTAATGAATCAGATAGGAAATTTCTATTTCCCCTTTTCACAATAACCTTTTCAAGCTCAACCTCTGTTTTCTGAAGGCATTCTGAAAAAGGCTTGGCTGATTATTTCAAAGGACCAAGAAAATTGTTATCTCATTGCAGTCAATTTCTGGCTATCGGATTGTCATAAATGTTCATAATGCATAGCTGATATTTTGTATGTTAAGTACCGACTTAGCAATAGATCATTAATCTATAGCCACATCTGAAACTTTCAATTTTTAATGGACAATACATATTGCATGCATTTTTGTTGCAAATATTATTCTTTGATTAGTTCTTCAGACTCTCTAGAGTATTTAGACAAATGCATCAATTGAAAAAACAATTTAGTAAATATAATGAGAAGGTTTATTTTATTGTTATTGCAGTGATCTACAGTGAAGAAATGACTATTGATTTTACCTGAGGATCCAAGAGGGAATAAGCCCAAGGCAGTTTTAGTTCCTTTAAGAGATTCCTGCGTATCTGTTGGAAACTTCATGGATTGAATTGTTCTCACAAGAAAATACTCATTATAAGAGTTACACAATCCCATGTTTTTTTGTTTTCTATTTTATTGCTTAGAAGATGGTCCCAAAATCAATCCCCAAACCCAATTCTGTACAGTATACACTGTAGTTGTGGAGAGTACACTAAAAGATAGTGGCATTAATGTTTTATATATTTTCTAACACTTGATTACCTTTATTTGATTTGGAAACAAATTCTTCACTGTAACTTCAAAGTAAAATCAATTACATTTTATAATCATAGTTTTTCACTTGATAATAGAATTTGTCAACTGGGTGCAGTAGCTCTTCATTATAATCCCAACTACATGAGGCAGAGAACAGGAGGAACATGGTTTGAGGCCAGCCTGCATATAAACAGGAGACACATCCAAAAATTGACTAAAGTAAAAAGGACTTAAAAAGCATGGCTCAAGTGGTAGAATCTCTACCTAATTAGCACAAGGCCCTGAGTTCAAATCTCGGCACTGCCAAAAATTGCCAATTCATTTTTAGAAAAATATTTTGAAGATAAATATTAATTTTTCTTATATATAAGATGTTTTAATTTCATCTTTCCTATAGTATGATGAGTTTTCTGTTTTATTTACAAAATTCAAGTTCTAATCTTGTTTGATCTGAAAATATTTATGTTATTTTTAATGTTGTGAGATTATCATCTGTATCTCTATGTTGGTGTCTGCTTGGATAACAGTACTATTTTAAACGGTTCTTTAAAGCCCATTTCAAATAAAATCACATATGGGTGAGTAATAATAATAATTAATGATGGTAATTTAATCATTATAACCATTTATACCCTCAAAGAGTTTATTGTAGCCTTACCAACAACATTTGCAGGTAGTGTGTTAAGAATATTAAGAAAGATGTGTCTGGTGATGTCACAACAGAAGGAAATGTCTGTTTTACATGGCTGGAGTCACTAGTGGATGGATCTGTGACATAGTCATGATGGCACGTGAAATATGAGCAAATATCAGGCAGTTGGTGATAGTTGAAATTCATTCCAGAAAGAGGACAAAGATGTAACACGGATGGATAACTACCCAGTAGAATATCACAGATATGATTTGATGGGGGCTTCAAATACTTTGACCCATCTATAAGATACCCACTAAACCCAGGAATCTTGGCTCATTAAATATGATTGATCTCCATGTAGACTATGCTTTGATGGGTATGGAATACATCACAGCAACATGTAACTACATGTTCTTGTTAATACAATTGGTGGTGATGATAAGAGACAAGGTGATCATAAAAATGGTAGTAGTCATGATGATGATGGAAGAAGAAATCATCTTTGTTGTTTCCATGGCAAAATTTATCATATTAAAAAATCATCAGAGAAATTCTGAAACAATGGATTTTGCATACAGTGCCATAGATATTGAATAGAAGTTTTTGTTAGCTACATTCTTAATAAATACTGGCAGAATCTGATTATGTAATCCTCAAATTACACTTTTGAAAACTCTGGCCTAAGGAAAAATAATGAAACCAAAACAAAATAAAAGACAGGAGAAATATTCTGCTGGTCGTGTCAAGACTTGTTCATTTTGATCTTCTCTGCAAACTTTTTAAAAGCAGCTTCTAGGTCTCTTTACTACTGCAGATTTCCAGTCATAGCATAATCATAATGAGTGCTTTTAAAACCCTCACTGTAATATAATTAACTCTCACTTTAATGTCTGCACAATTAATCCAGGAATTTCTTTGTAAATCCAGTCCTTAGATTAATATAAAATAAATATTTGTACACACAAATATTTATTGAGTTGTCAATAATTATGAATTATAATACAGGCTGATCAAATAAGCAAATAATCTAGTTGGGTAAGAGAAAATGTAGTTGAATAAATGAAGATAATGGGTGTATAACAAATCTCAAAGAGATGAAATAGCTTTCTTCTCACTGTTCATATTTTTAAAAAATGCCAAAAATATTTTAGATTACTTTTGCTATGCTCTTTTATATGATGTAATATGTCATTTAGTATAATTAAAAAGAGTTCAGAATTAAATTTTAGCTATCTTTAGCAAATTAAATATAAATACCAAGACAACCATCAAGTGGCAGTATTGTATCTGTGAGGCTTCATCAATATAATTATGTATGGAATAAATGATTGAATATCTACTTTTAGATAAAGGACTCACTAGATTTGCATAGTGGGTAATTTCCCAAGAGTGTGCAGAAAATGTTCTTTGCAATGAAATAATACCTTAAAATCAATAAGGTGACAAGCTACATGAAGAAATAGTACAAATTAATTTTGAAAGTACAAAATAATTCTGTAAAGAGGATAATTCCATCCTAAATAAACTTTTGATTAAGTGAAATGTCTCATATATTCACTTTTCTTAATGATAGGTACACTTCTACAAAAAGATGTGGAAGACCCTAGTTCTAACAATAAGAATCAATGTGTTTTTACTACATCAGGGAGAGTTCAAATATACGAAATATATAAAACAATTAAGTCCAAATGAGATGTCTTAGTATGAAATATTAAAACATTTTCTAACTGTTGGCAATGAATCATTGAAAAAGGAAAAATTTTAAATCAGTTTTAAAATCAATTTTAATGTGTAATACTATTAAAATGATCTCAAGTGGAGTGGAAGAAAAAAAATGATCTCAACTGGTTCTTGAATGTAAAATAATCATCTCCACAAACTATGTTAAAATACTATTAAAAATCTCTTAAAATCAAATGCCTTAAGAACTAGTGACATCCCATGCTTTTTCAGGTACTTTCTTTCATCTGTCTCCATTCACTTACAGAGGCAGTTATTTTTCTACATATAAAAAAATTCATATTGAGAGTGGACTGAACATGTGAGGGGAAAAGAGTAAAAAATCTGATTTTCATCTTTTTATGGCAGCATAATATTTTTAAAAAATTACCACCATGGTTTCTTGAGTCCCAAGAACGTAATAAATAGTGCAGTTTTTCAACAATGCGGTAACCAATGTGGAGTATAATAGGCAAGACACCAAGGATAGGTGTCTGTTACTAGCACATAAAAATAACATAAATAGATAGTAAAGAAGTAAAGATTTGAACTTAAGACATGAAGTAATTTTGACACTTATTTCTGCTATGATAAAGTATGAAAGTTTAAGGATTATGTCCCAAAGCAGATTTAAAATGTAGTTTAAGCAAATTTGGCAGAAAGTTTTATTTCCTTCCAGATGGCCTTTCATCTGTATGAAGGGCCTATCTTTGTTTTCTTTATGATTAGTTATGATCATCAATTTGGTTATCCAAAACGAAGTTCAAAGGTTCTTTATTCAGTTTCTATTAATGAGAGCTATTTAGTTTCTTAACTGATATAAATACATGTGTAGGGACTTTGTATAAGTCAATATTAAACACAGACCGGCCTCCTATATAAATTATATAGAGAAATGTATTTTGTATACATACATAAAAGCTTAATTATTTATACCATAAGATAAATGTTTTCCTTTGATAGCAGGAGTCCTTTGAAATGACAACTTTTTAAAATATACCTTAGCAAAAATCGTTTTTGCTGTTTTCCCATACGTGCTTCTTTAGCAAACTTGGGTAAAATGATGGCTTCTCCACATCATTTAGTAGAAGGTGCTCATTGCCTTCATGTCATCCTTCACCTTTGATCACTTACAAGCTCCTCATTTAAATTATAGTTATTTGAGATTTTCTTAGATATCTTATTCATATTTAATTCTAGATTGATTCTGTTGTTGGCAGGGAATTTACCTATTAAACTTTAATCCTTTTAAATTTATCGAGATCTATTTTAAGACCCAGCTGTGATCTAGCTTGGTAAATATACCAGATATACTTGAAAAGAATGTGTATGTTCTAGTTGTTAGATGGAGTTCTATAAATGTCTTTAGATCTAGGAGGTTATTAGTGCAATTCACATCTTCTATATCCTTGTTAGGTTTTTTCTATTTGTTTTATTATTGTGAAAGAAATATGATAAAATCACCTACTATGATCATGGACTTTTACTTTTTTTTTTTTGAGTTACAGGGTTTGCTTGAATTCAGGGACTACACCTTGAGCCACTCCATCAGCCCCTTTTTGTGTTAGGTATTTTCTCTGCCTCCTGAGTTGCTAGGATTACAGGTGTAAGCCACTGGTACCCAGTGTAATTTTTCTTTTGCTTTTTAACTCTTATTTGCTTCATTCATTTTAAAGCCTTGTTATCAGGCACATACACATTTATAATTACTGTATCTTCCTAATGAAGTATTACTTTTATTATTATAAAATCATGTTTTCCAGACAAAAATCTTTGTCTTGAATTTTTTTAAATTTAATATTAATTTAGCCACTCTTTCTTATAACTTATTATTAGTATTGTGTATTGTTCTTTTCTATTTAATTTCAATCTTTCTGTGCCTTTGTATTTAAAGTACGCCTTTTGGAAATAGCGTAAGAGTTATCTACTCTTTCAATCTCAATGATTTTTTGACAATCTAGTTGGAGTTAATATTGCTCAACTTCATTCTAAATGTAGAAAACTTGCAACAATATTGTGTTACTGAGCTATTTGTTACCTGAGAGAACAATTTAAGAGAAAAAATATTTATTTTGACTTTTGACTTCAGAGGATTCAGTCATGGTCACTTGTCACCCTGCACTTTGGCAGAATACTATGGCAGCAAGAGCTTATAGCAGATGACCTACTTTACCTCATAGCAGATAGGAAACACACACAGAGCAAATGACATGGGGCCAGGGCAAGATAAAGACCCCAGGTACACGTCACTAGTGACCTACTTGCTTCAACGAGGTCCTATTTCCTACCTTTCACTACTTCCCAATAATGCTTCTGTGTTTTAGACCCATCAAGGGATGAATTCATTCACCAGGTCAGACCCTCATGATTTAATCATCTCTAAAAATGCTATCCCAGAAGCCCCCAGAGCAGTGTGTTACTAATCTCATAGGTGTTTATCATCCTATATGAGTTTGCAATTAAGATTAACCATCAAACACACATATCTTTTCTAAGCCCCTCTCCCTTGTATTATAGTTGTTATAGCTGTCACATTACATGAATGGAAATTTTGGTGCTGTGTTTTCTTCACACATCTCTATATTTTATAGAATTTAAGTGAACTATTTTATATTCTTAGGTATTTACCATTCCTAATTCACTTCCTCCTTGAAAATTCAAGGCATTTTCTGGCATTATTTCCCTCAACGTGAAAACTTTTTTTACATGTTATATGGAAGAGTTACAATGTCAGAAAATTCTATTTTTTTTATTTTAAAATTCTTCATGTATTGTGCCTTTTGTCCTAAAAAATACTTTAAATGGGTATAGAACTCTGGGTTGATCTTTTTAGTTAAAAAAAAATTTCTTGGTATATGTTATTCTACTGGCTGAAAAGAAAATCATGGTAATTTATCTGTGGTTTTCCTCTCTATCACATGTCATTTTTCTCTTCAAAGATTTCAAGATTTGTTTCTTTATATTTGGTATCCAGCAGTTTAATTTTGATATGTCTAGTCATGCTTCCATTTTCTGTGCTATTGTGAAAATTGACTGCAATTTGGAATTTGAAGACCCGAGTTTAACTACTAGTGTGGCCACTTACTTGTGATTTAACTTTGGGCAAGTCAATTCTTATAATACATATTCTCAGCTATAAAATGAAAATAAGAATATTTGTACTAGGGATTGTTAAGAGGATCAATTGACAAAGCACATTAAAACTGCTCTGTCAGGTGTAATATGCTATATTCAATATTTGCTGATGGGAAAATTGAGGCTCAGATGGATTAGTGGTCCATTTATTAAGTGGTAGAAGTTTGATTTATCACTTCAGGTTGGTCTAGCTCTAAAATCTATGCTTTTCCTATTTTGACATATTACCTCCATTTTTCTGATGACCATTGTCTCCTAACCATTTCTACCAAACCCATCTTTGAGTGGCTACTATGGCCCAATGACTAAACAGGGTGCTGAGGACTTCCCCTTCTGGAGGTCCAGGTGCCATTCTTTTCTTCAGTGTATTTTCTCTTCTCTCATTTCTGCCTGCTTTTGATTGCTTTCAAGAAATTGTATTTTACATATTTTTAGAGATTTTAAAGTGTTACCTGCAAGAGGATTGGTTTAATACAAGCTACTCCATCATTACCAGAACCCATGTCTATGAGTTTTGAATGTTGGTGTTTAGTTGTTTTTGGATTTAGATAGATTGAAACTATGGTGCCACTTCTGCTTTACCTCAGAATCTTCTAACTATTTTAAATATAAACCAGATCTGCTTTTACTATTTTTACAACTAGGACTTAGCACAGATTTATTGTCTTTTTTGAACAGCAAAAATATTCTGTCTAAAATTAACTTTCATGTTTCAGAGCAGGAGTAGCATATCTTCAATTTTAGATCCCTCAGAGTATTTCTACCTTTCTACCTGTTGTCTTTTGATACTGATCATGCAACTCATTTCTACAGCTGCAAAAATTAGGTAATCCATTCCAAATACTCTACTTGTCTAAGATCACTTCTTAGGTAAGAACAAACAATTTCACTGTAGATCTATTTTGTTAAGGTAAATGAGAAATTGAGGCCTATTTTATAAAGCCAGTCTCTCAGGAAATTTTTCTCCTGGTGGTCAATGTTCCTCAATAGCAAGTGAAAAAATTTCATTCTTCATTTTTCTTTTGTTTTTCTGAGTCAAGAGTCTTGCTATATAACCCAAACTGATCTCAAAGTCACTCTGTAGCCTAGGCTAGCCTGGAACTCACTATCTTCCTATCTCAGCCTCCAGTGTACTAGGATTACAGGCATGCATATACCATCGCAGTCAGCTTCATTCTTCTTTTAGGTTGAATAATAACCCATTTGTATATATACCACATGTTCTCTATCCATTCTTCTATTGATGGGAACAGCTATAGTGAAAAGTGCTGCGGGGAAACATGGGTATGTAGATATCTCTTTGTTATGCTGATTTCAGTTCTTTTAGATTTATGCCCAGGAATCAGATAGTTGGGTCATACGGTTGTTCTATGTTTTATTTTCTGAGAAACTTCCAAATGGTTTTCCATAGTGGATGTACAAATTTACATTCACACCAATAGTGTATCAGTTTTTTTTTTCTATATACTTACTAGAAATAGTTACTTTTTATGTTCTTTGATAATAGCCATTCTAACTAGAATGAGATGAGTCTAAAGTTGTGGTTTGCATTCACCTGAAATACTAATGAAATTGAGAATTTTTTCACGTATTTATTAACCACTTGTATTTTTTTCCTTTTGAGAAGTGACTTACAAAGTTTTAATTGGATTGCCTTTTTTATTTTTTGAGTTCTTCATATATTCTAGATATTAGTTCCCTATCAGTTTAATAGCTAGTAATATTTTCCTCCAATTCTGTAGATGTCTCTGCACTCTGTTGATTGTTTCTTTTACTGTGCAGAGGCTCTTAGTTTGATGTGATCTGATTTGTTAGTTTTTGCCTTTGCTTTTGGGGTCCTATCCAGAAAATCATTTCTTATATAGTGGTCTTTTTTTTTTCTATTATTATTCATATGTGCATACAAGGCTTGGGTCATTTCTCCCCCCTGCCCCCACCCCCTCCCTTACCACCCTCTCTGCCCCCTCCCTCTCCCCCTCACCCCCTCAATACCCAGCAGAAACTATTTTGCCCTTATTTCTAATTTTGTTGAAGAGAGAGTATAAGCAATAATAGGAAGGAACAAGGGTTTTGCTGGTTGAGATAAGGATAGCTATACAGGGCATTGACTCTCATTGATTTCCTGTGCGTGGGTGTTACCTTCTAGGTTAATTCTTTTTGATCTAACCTTTTCTCTAGTTCCTGTTCCCCTTTTCCTATTGGCCTCAGTTGCTTTTAAGGTATCTGCTTTAGTTTCTCTGCGTTAAGGGCAACAAATGCTAGCTAATTTTTTAGGTGTCTTACCTATCCTCACCCCTCCCTTGTGTGCTCTCGCTTTTATCATGTGCTCAAAGTCCAATCCCCTTCTTGTGTTTGCCCTTGATCTAATGTCCACGTATGAGGGAGAACATATGATTTTTGGTCTTTTGGGCCAGGCTAACCTCACTCAGACTGATGTTCTCCAATTCCATCCATTTACCAGCGAATGATAACATTTTGTTCTTCTTCATGGCTGCATAAAATTCCATTGTGTATGGATACCACATTTTCTTAATCCATTCGTCAGTGGTGGGGCATCTTGGCTGTTTCCATAACTTGGCTATTGTGAATAGTGCCGCAATAAACATGGGTGTGCAGGTGCCTCTGGAGTAACCTGTGTCACAGTCTTTTGGGTATATCCCCACGAGTGGTATTGCTGGATCAAATGGTATATCAATGTCTAGCTTTTTAAGTAGCCTCCAAATTTTTTTCCAGAGTGGTTGTACTAGTTTACATTCCCACCAACAGTGTAAGAGGGTTCCTTTTTCCCTGCATCCTCACCAACACCTGTTGCTGGTGGTGTTGCTGATGATGGCTATTCTAACAGGGGTGAGGTGGAATCTTAGTGTGGTTTTAATTTGCATTTCCTTTATTGCTAGAGATGGTGAGCATTTTTTCATGTGTTTTTTGGCCATTTGAATTTCTTCTTTTGAGAAAGTTCTGTTTAGTTCTCTTGTCCATTTCTTTATTGGAGCATTAGATTTGGGAGAATTTAGTTTTTTAAGTTCCCTATATATTCTGGTTATCAGT
Organism: Castor canadensis; assembly: GCF_047511655.1. NCBI lineage: Eukaryota > Metazoa > Chordata > Mammalia > Rodentia > Castoridae > Castor > Castor canadensis. The sequence continues at coordinate 70,678,522 of NC_133387.1, read as the reverse complement.
CCTTTGTCTGATGTATAGCTGGCAAATATTTTCTCCCACTCTGTGGGTGGTCTCTTCAGTTTAGAGACCATTTCTTTTGATGAACAGAAGCTTTTTAGTTTTATGAGGTCCCATTTATCTATGCTATCTCTTAGATGCTGTGCTGCTGGGGTTTGGTTGAGAAAGGTCTTACCTATACCTACTAACTCCAGAGTATTTGCTACTCTTTCCTGTATCAACTTTAGAGTTTGTGGTCTGATATTAAAATCCTTGATCCATTTTGAGTTAATCTTGGGATAGGGTGATATACATGGACCTAGTTTCAGTTTTTTGCAGACTGCTAACCAGTTTTCCCAGCAGTTTTTGTTGAAGAGGCTGTTATTTCTCCATCGTATATTTTTAGCTCCTTTGTCAAAGACAAGTTGGTTATAGTTGTGTGTCTTCATATCTGGGTCCTCTATTCTGTTCCACGGGTCTTTATGTCTGTTTTTGTGCCAGTACCATGCTGTTTTTATTGCTACTGCTTTGTAATATAGTTTGAAGTCAGGTATTGTGATACCTCCTGCATTGTTCTTTTGACTGAGTATTGCCTTGGCTATTCGTGGCTTCCTGTGTTTCCATATAGGTTTCACGGTAGATTTTTCGATCTCTTTAATGAATATCATTGGAATTTTGATGGGAATTGCCTTAAACATGTAGATTACTTTAGGGAGTATCGACATTTTTACTATGTTGATTCTATCAATCCATGAGCATGGGAGATCTCTCCACTTTCTCCAGTCTTCCTCAATCTCTTTCTTCAGAAGTGTATAGTTTTCCTTGTAGAGGTCTTTCACATCTTTTGTTAGGTTTACACCTAGGTATTTGATTTTATTTTGAGGCTATTGTAAATGGAATTATTTTCATGTATTCTTTTTCAGTTTGCTCATTATTAGTGTGTAGAAATGCTAATGAGTTTTCTATGCTGATTTTATATCCTGCTACCTTGCTATAGCTATTGATGGTGTCTAGAAGCTTCTGAGTAGAGTTTTTTGGGTCTTTAAGGTTTAGGATCATGTCATCTGCAAATAGGTATATTTTGACAGTTTCTTTACCTATTTGTATTCCTTTTATTCCTTCTTCTTGCCTAATTACTCTGGCTAGGAATTCCAGTACTATGTTAAATAGGAGTGGAGACAGTGGGCATTCTTGTCTGGTTCCTGATTTTAGAGGGAATGGTTTCAGTTTTTTTCTGTTAAGTATAATGCTGGCTGTAGGTTTGTCATATAGAGCTTTTATAATGTTGAGGTACTTTCCTTCTATTCCTAGTTTTCTTAGAGCTTTTATCATGAAATGGTGTTGGATCTTATCAAAGGCTTTTTCTGCATCTATTGAGATGATCAAGTGGTTTTTGTCTTTGCTTCTGTTAATGTGGTTTTATCACATTTATTGATTTCGTATATTGAACCACCCCTGCATCCCTGGGATGAAGCCTACTTGGTCGTGGTGAATAATCTTTTTGATGTGTTGTTGGATTCGGTTTGCCATTATTTTGTTGACGATTTTTGTGTCAATGTTGATTAAGGAGATTGGCCTATAGTTCTCCTTTTTGGAGGTGTCTTTGCCTGGTTTTGGGATAAGTGTAATACTGGCTTCATAAAATGTGTTTGGCAGTTTTCCTTCCCTTTCTATTTTGTGGAACAGTTTAAGGAGGGTTGGTCCAGTTCTTCTTTAAAGGTCTGATAGAATTCAGCAGAGAATCCATCAGGTCCTGGACTTTTCTTTTTGGGGAGACTCTTGATTGCTGCTTCAATTTCATTTTGTGTTATAGATCTATTCAGGTGATTAATTTCCTGTTGGTTCAGTTTTGGATGATCATATATATCTAGAAATCTGTCCATTTCATTCAAATTTTCAAATTTATTTGAATAAAGATTCTCAAAGTAGTCTCTGATGATTTCCTGGACTTCCCATAGTGTTTGTTGTTATCTCCCCTTTTGCATTCCTGATTCTACTAATTTGGATTTTTTTTCTCTCCTCATTTTAGTCAGGTTTGACATGGGTCTATCGATCTTGTTTATTTTTTCAAAGAACCAATTTTTTGTTTCATTAGTTCTTTGTATGGTTTTTTTGGTTTCTATTTCATTGATTTCAACTCTTATTTTTATTATTTCTCTCCTTCTATTTGTTTTGGGATTTGCTTGTTCTTGTTTTTCTAGGAGTTTGAGATGTATCATTAGGTCATTGATTTGGGGTCTTCCAGTCTTTTTAATATATGCACTCATGGCTATAAACTTTCCTCTCAGGACTGCCTTAGCTGTGTCCCATAGGTTCCGGTAGGTTGTGTTTTCATTTTCATTGACTTCCAGGAACTTTTTAATTTCCTCTTTTATTTCATTGATGATCCATTCTTCATTAAGTAATGAGTGATTTAGTTTCTAGCTGTTTGCATGTTTTTTGTCTTTACTTTTGTTGTTGAGTTCTACTTTTACTGCATTGTGATCAGATAGTATGCATGGTATAATTTCTATTTTCTTATATTTGCTGAAGCTTGCTTTGTGCCCTAGGATATGATCTATTTTGGAGAAGGTTCCATGGGCTGCTGAGGAAGAATGTATATTGTGTAGAAGTTGGATGAAATGTTCTGTAGACATCAAGTAGGTCCATTTGATCTATTGCATATTTTAGATCTTGGATTTCTTTATTGATTTTTTGTTTGGATGACCTATCTATTGATGATAATGGGGTGTTAAAGTCTCCCACAACCACTTTGTTGGCATGTATATATGCTTTTTGGTCTTTCAGGGTATGTTTGATGAAATTGGGTGCATTGACATTGGGTGCATACAGGTTGATAATTATTATTTCCTTTTGGTCTATTTCCCCTTTTATTAGTATGGAATGTCCTTCTTTATCTCATTTGATCAATGTAGGTTTGAAGTCTACTTTGTCAGAGATAAGTATTGCTACTCCTGCCTGTTTTCGGAGGCCATTGGCTTGGTAAATCTTCTTCCAGCCTTTCATCCTTAGCCTATGCTTATTTCTGTCGGTGAGATGGGTCTCCTGTAAGCAACAAATTGTTGAATCTTCCTTTTTAATCCATTTCATTAAGCGGTGCCTTTTGATGGGTGAATTAAGTCTGTTAACATTAAGTGTTAGTACTGATAGGTATGTGGTGATTCCTTTCATTTAGTTGTCTTAGTTGTTTGAAGGTTTGATTGTGTGTACCTAAGTTGAGGTTACTCTCTACTGTCTTGCTTTTTCTTTTCCTGTGGTTTGGTGCTGCCTGTCTTTTCATGGTTAAGTTGGGTTTCACTTTCTGTGTGCAGAATCTCTTGAAGAATCCTTTGTAGTGGTGGCTTTGTGGTCAACTATTGTTTTAGTTTCTGCCTGTCATGGAAGACTTTTATTGCTCCATCTATTTTGAATGATAGTTTTGCTGGGTAGAGTATCCTGGGGTTGAAGTTATTTTCATTCAGTGCCTGGAAGATCTCACCCCACGCTCTTCTTGCTTTTAATGTTTCTGTTGAGAAGTCTGCTGTGATTTTGATGGGTTTACCTTTGTATGTTACTTGTTTTTTCTCTCTTACAGCCTTCAATATTCTTTCCTTAGTTTCTGAACTTGTTGTTTTAATGATGATATGTCGTGGGGTAGTTCTATTTTGATCTGGTCTGTTTGGTGTCCTGGAGGCCTCTTGCATCTGGATGGGAATATCTTTCTCTAGATTTGGGAAATTTTCCATTATTATTTTGTTAAATATATTACACATTCCCTTTGCTTGCACCTCTTCTCCTTCTTCGATGCCCGTGATTTTCAAGTTTGGTCTTTTGATGGAGTCGGTGAGTTCTTGCATTTTTTTTCATAGATCTTAAGTTGTTTAATTAATAGTTCTTCTGTTTTTCCTTTCATTACCATTTCATCTTCAAGTTCTGATTCTGTCTTCTGTTTGTTCTATTCTGCTGGATTGGCCTTCTGTTTTGTTTTGCAGTTCTGTTTCATTCTTTTTTCTGAGGTTTTCCATATCCTGGCTGGTTTCCTCTTTAATGTTGTCTATTTTTGTCCTGAGTTCATTTATCTGTTTATTCATCATGTTCTCTCTTTCACTTGGTGTTTATACAGTGCTTCTATGGTTTCCTTTATTTCTTCTTTTGTTTTTTCAAATTCTTTATTTTTATTGTCTTGGAATTTCTTGAGTGTCTCCTGTACATTTTGGTTGACCCTATCCAGTATCATCTCTATAAAATTCTCATTGAGTACCTGTAGTATGTCTTCTTTTAAATTATTCTTGTGGTCTTCATTGGGTCCTTTGGCCTAGTTTATCTTCATTTTGTTGGAGTCTGGATCTGAGTTTCTGTTCTCTTCATTCCCCTCTGGTTCCTGTAGTAAATTTTTGCTGTGGGGAAACTGGTTTCCCTGTTTTTTCTGTCTTCCCATCATTGTCTTTGGTGTTGTTACTGTCCCTGTACTGTGTGCAGTTAAGTATTTTTTAGCTTGTAATAATAAAAATGGTAATATGTAGAATGGAAGGGTGAGCTGAGATGGAAAGCAAGAAGTTAAAGAAATGGGAAAAACAAATACAAAGACTCGAGTGAGAAAACAGAACAAGGTGTCAGACAAGAAGATTTCAAAGGTATAAACAGGGAGCTTTAGCGTACTAATCGACAGTAAGCTGAATAGACATTAGAGAGACAAAGGATTGAAAATCAAAAATAAAAAAAATAAAGGTAAGAATAAAATGAAAAAATAAGTAAATGAAAGAAAAATCTATTTACAAAAATGTATTAAAATAAAATGAAAAATAAAAAATTTAAAAAAACCAAAAAACCAAAAAACCAAAAAACTTCCAAGTTCAAATGCAGTGAAGTCACAGTCTCCAGTCCTGGAGATGGTGCCTCAAATGTTGTTCTGTAGTTGTCTCATCAAAGGGGGCGCATAAAGAAGAACAAAACTATACACACATGCACAAAAATAACCCGACCAAGTGTCCCAAGTTCAAATGCAAAACAGTTTCAGTAAGTTTTTCAGCTTGCAGGTGTAATTCGGTTGTTCTCTCATCAAAGGTAGGGAGACAAAGAAAAAAAAAAGAGTCTGGAGACAGTTCTAAGAATGGTATCTGCAACTGTGGCTTGCCTGCCTGCTGCTGTCAGCCTGCTGTTGCTGGAGGCGTTATTTATGCAGATCTCAGGGGCGAGCTTAGCACTCACATGGCCCCGGTGACTGGCGGCCCTGGGGCCCTCCTGGTTTCTCCATTTTACGTGAAGTAGAGATTCTCTGTGCCGGCTGGAGGTGTGGAGGGGTCAAAGTTATGCCTTTTCTCAGTGATTATGGCTGCAAAATGTGTCTCCAGCATCTCTCCAAGATTTCACTATAGGAGGCTCGCTTTCTGCTTCCTCCCTCTAGCCGCCATCTTGGAATTCCCCTATATAGTGGTCTTGAAACAGTTCCCCTATATATTTTTCTAGTGAAATCTTGTAAGTATGGAACAGTTAAGGAAGACAATAGGTAAATAATGCTGGTTCTTATCTGAGGTTTATGGACCTAATTTCTGAGATGAGTGACATAATACAATCTTTGTGTTTAGAAAGGTAATTTGTAGCTAGTGTGATTAATGATTGATTTATAACTTGAGGTGCTACATGCAGGAAGTCAATAAAGAGGATAGTACTAGAATTAAGGTAAAAGAAGACAATAGACAAGATGTGTCAAGAGGAGGCAAGAATGAAATAGAAGAGGAAATGGTAAGGAGCTGGAATCTATCTAAATGTGTTAGAAATTCTATAGCAGTAAGAATACATAGTTTAAAAGAGTATGAGATATAAATATGACACTACATATTATCATTACAGCACATGGTGAACAATAAGGGAAGTGATGAATGCATCAGTAAATAGAATAAAGGAAAAGAAGATAAACTGTACATAGCATATTTTTACTGCTTACATGTACTTATTTATTTCACTTTTACAAATAGGCTATGATTATCATATACTGACCTTTGAATATCAATATTTTTATTTTTCACTAAACAGCCAAAGCAAAAGAATTATTTTACTATTTTGTTAAAATCAAGGCAAGAGATGAAATTTGTATATTTCCATTATAAAATGGATGTAATTCCTATCATAATGTAATATTTATTCAAAGGTTCTATGTTTACAATATCTTTTTCCCAGGGACCTACTTGAAATTATTTCTACCAGAAACATTCATTAAAGTTGAGTAATTATTGTCAAGAGGTGCCTTTGTAAATGAAAACTTCTTACCCTTTTTCCTGTAAGTTGTGATGAATGGTTTTTTAATTAATAGAGAATATTGAAAAAATAATCCTGAGGGGATGTAACATATGACAGATATTTTGGACGGGGGGTTCAAGAAAAAACAAATCATTGTTCTCATATCCTTTGTGGGAAGAATCCTAGTGCAACAGTTAATTGGAAAGGCCCATACCATTGCAGAGCAGGGTGTTCTTGGTGGCAAAGCATGGCAGTAGTCAGAAGCCTAGTGGTCTTGGCTCAAAATTCTGGTTTGGGGCAAGTAAATTAACCACTCTATGCCTAAAATCCATGAAGCACACCATAATACTATTTACCTGCCAGGACTGTTAGAAGAATGAAAAGAACTTTTGCATGTAGAGCACCTAACAGAGTCCATCTGATTAAATGATATCCATAATAATCAGAGAGGCTGACAAAAGGGAAAAAGAGCTAAAAAAATAGAAATCTATTGAAAAATATTCATGCTATATATTAAAATATTGAGTGAATGATTATAGTATGTCAGAATAGCAAGTGACATATAGCAAGAGAACTTCATACTGTCTTATCTATACTATGTAAACAATACTAATAAGTGAATCACTAAAAACTAGCATTTTTAATGCCCGATTATATATTTGATAGTAAAGTGGGAAAATGAAGAATTAAGAAGTGTACAATTAGTAAAACAGGAAAAAAAGGCAGGTATACATATTTTAAATTATATTTAGGGTTTTATAAACCATCAATGAAGATAATTATATGCCTCAACTCCTATTTGAAAAACTGAATAAAATAATTATCACTTAAAAATCCAAAGGAGTTAGGCATAGTGGTATATACCTAAAATCCCATCTCTCATGAGGTAGAGATCAAGAGGGTCACAGTTGGAGAGCAGCCTGAGGAAAAAGCAAGACTATCTGGAAAATAAATAAAAGCAAATAAAGGATGTGGTGCAGCTCAACTGGTAGAATGATTGTCCAGCAAGTGTGAGGTCCTGAGTTCAAATGCTAGTTCTACAAACAAACAAACAAATAAAAAGTTAAAGTGAGATAGATACAGCATTTTTTTAAACTATCTTAATATATGATTGAATCATTTCCACAAAAGTTTCTCTTAAGGCATTACCAATAATAATTGTCTGTGTTTAAATATGAACTAAGACAGAAATAGTTTCCATTTGTATCTGTCTTCTAACAAAGGAGCTAGGAAAATATCAAGAAATGTTGCTTAATTTCTTCATGTTAACCGATCTAAGATACTCAAGTATTTCTCTCATGTCAGCAAACCAAACCCTAAATGTTGTTTGCATGCTTGATTTTCAGTATTCTGAAACCTGAGGACAGTGTAGTGTCTCAGTCTATTTCAATAGCTATAACAAAATGCCATACATTGGATAGTTTATTAAGCAACTGAAATTCATTTATCAGAGTCCTGAGAAGGCTGGGAAGACAAAGAAAAGGGCAGAGAAAGTTCAGTGTTTGATGAGAGCTCATTTCGCTATAGATAACCTCAAGTGGCAGTAGTGGTGAGGGACCTTTCTGGGGTCTCTTTTGCAATGGCACTAGTCCCACACAAAGGACCTAATCACCTTCCATTCACCTTCTTCTCTAACATCTTGAGGTTAGAATTTCCAAATATGAGTAGAGGGGACATAAACATTTAATTTATTACATCTAAGTTTCCTCTGTTTGCATATGTAAGTGATGTTTTAATGTCTTCTCATAGAATGAAAAAATACTCTAGAATTAGAAGACATTTAAATTCTTCTTTGAGGCAAGTTGTTTTTACAATCATTGAGACAGTTATTCATTAATTACAATAAATGGATGCCTTTGCCCTACTCCTGCAAACATGAGGCAATACAAATCACATTATGTTTGATTTGATTCCATACCGCTTCTTTTGCAGTTCTAGTTAGCAGTACAATAACTGAGATTCTCCTCCTTGAGAATCTTTGAGGAAAGAGAAAGTTGTTAGCTGTTGCTGAATTTTGCTTTTTTATTTATTTCCTCTGCTCTGTCAAATGTCAAAGTGATAAATTAGGAATTTGAAAACCATATCAAAAAAAGCCACGCATGTGTTGTGGCAGGCATATGCCAATACTGCGTCAAGATTTACACCAGCACAAAGACTCTAGCACTGAGGTGCTGTGCAACCTACCATTGAGATGCAATGCACTGGCTTGCTCTTCCTGTCATTTTCAGTCAGTCATTCAAGCTTAACAGGGACTCATCAGATAGAAAGATCAAAGGACAAAATAAGCTTCCAATCATGAGGTGCCACAGTACAGGCACATCACTCTGTCCATTGCATGTCATCTTGACAGCTATTGTCACACAAGGGTAAAGAGTGACATTAATAGATGTTTCAATAAGTTATCTTTTGAAAGGTTAGTCATTATGTACTTTCATTGGAGAATGTCAAGGACAAGCAAAGGTAAATCACTTCAATTGATAACAGCAGAAAAAAGAGTTGAAAACAAACATAAGGTTTTCTTAAAATATTTACGGAAGTGGTTCACTTGGAAACTTCTTATGGCTGAAAGTGGATGTACTATTATGGGGTAGATTTCATCCAGCAGGTCTTTTCTTAAACTGAAGCCACACTGGAAGTTTACACCGTGGTCCTGTGAGTCATCTGTTAGTTGTGTGTTTTGTTTTGTTTCCTTCCCCCTCCTGGGTATAAGTTAAGTTGCAAGTATATAAAGAAAACAAAGATGAATATCCGGTTGGGTTGCAACTCTTCTCTAAGCAGTGAAAAGGATTTAAGCTGTGAAAAAACAGCTTAAATCTTTTTTTGGTGTTACTGGTGCCTGTCAGCTTAAATCTTTACATGGGATTTGAATCTTGTCAGATGGAGACTTCCCGCCATCACCACCAAGTACCTTCAAAAGGAGCACATTACATTTGCACACTTGTGTCACCACTGGTTCACAAAGATTACTGTGGATACCTACAGAAAAAAATAGAGCTTCAGCAAGTCCTGGTCAGCCAGAATATTTTGTGACATTCTACAAGCTCCATATTATGTGAGTGACCAGCAAAAACTAGCCAAAAATAGATAAACTTCAGTCACTAGATAACTCAAGATTCAATAATATTCTTGTCTAAAACAAAAATCTGGTCATTTTAAGATAGAAAAAAAACTTTAAGTAAAAAATAGTATCATAAAGTTAAAACAGTGTAACTATACAATTATAAAAAGCTAAAATGACACAATATTTAGATTGAACTATATGAAATTACTGATATTTGACTGGTTTTTACTTAGAAAAATGTCATCTTCATATAGTTTCATAGTCTGTATGGAAAATGTCTTCAAAAATCTTTATGTATCAATTATGTTGGTAATAGGAGTGTTCTTTTTTATGACTAAGCATCCAAGTAAGTCATTATTTTCTTAAATTCCTCTAAAGTAGGAACATTTATTAAACTATTTGTAAAATTGTAATACTTCCTTTAATTTTACTGATCTTCTTGTACAATTGTGTGTCTATAGAAAAGTTTGATTACCTTTAGAAAATGCATCTAATTCATATGTATATCACTCATAGAAAAGAAAAACTTATTTTATTCAATCTACCTAGTGCTTGAGGAATAAGGGATTCCAAGCATTGTTGTGTGCTTGGGATTTCAAGTGCTTGGGATTTCAAGCATTGTTAGTTGAGGCTTGTTTGGCTGACAGCAGGTAAACTTTCCCTAGAAGTCAAAACTTGAGCCAATTATGTGGGCAGAACAACTCTAACCAGAGCAGCTACATCTGGAAAATAATTCGTACTTTGGTCTTTGGCATCCAGCTCAATGGTTAGAAGAAAGGCTTCTGCCTTTCTGATATCCAAACCCTTTATTCCCTCACAAACAAATGTCAGCCCTCTGACCAGAACAGCCAATGGGTGATATCTTTCATTTAATGTGGCACTGCATAATTCATAGGAATGAAATGTTAGTTTCATGCCACACTAATTCAGTTAACAGAACCACAAAACAATGAAAATTATATGGTGGATGTACAAAGTGGTTAAAGAGTACACCAGAAATGGAATTCTCTTGTCTAATGGCAGGGCAAGCAGTATTAAGAAGAGGTTATACATGCATAACTATCTTTATTGGTAATTGTATAATCAGAATTATTTAGGAAATTAAATGGTAGAAATAAGCTAAAGATACTCTTGCCTGGTACTTTTTGTATATTTTCAAACTCTACTGATATTGCGTCTGAACATGATAACTGCTTTGCAATATAGACCTGTTAATTGCCCATCTAGATATCTGTTGCTTAAAATGATATTCTTAAGTTTTCAATTTTCACATTTATTTGTAACAAATAGCTTGTATTTTCAGCAAGTGAGGTTAATTGTTCTATGTGAGTACTTTTTTATTTTTTGATCTTAATTTTAATCATTAAATTTAATTTTATGTTTGCTGCCTTTACCACTTTTTAGAGTCTATTTATGGAAATCAACCTCTGCATGACATCATGCTTGGTTAGTCCTAGGAATCTAACTTAGCTTTTTCACTGAATATGATAATATTGGTAAGTGCAAGCAGAAACAAGTTACTATTTTTTGTAGGATAACTTCCTTATTCAGTGTTCTCTGTGTACTAGTACTCCTACATGAAATTCCAATAAATTTCATAGATTTTTCTTGTCATTATCAATTGTTTAAAAGTTCAATTCATCCTAATACACAAAATATTAGAATTTAGACGTTCCTCCTCCACAGATACAATATCCCCTCTCACTCCGCTAATTGGAAACATCATTGGGGGGGTGGGTGGAGAGGAATAAGCAGTCCTCTTCATGAAAGGAGCATTATCCCTCTGCATGTGACAAATTTCTGTGGGGTGATTTTGTAGCATTTTCAGAAACTCACCTGCTGGAGATTTACATATTGTGTTTTTTCTCTAGTTTAAGAGGTAGTTCAATTAGATGACAGTCCTCTCAGTGTCTGGTTTCTGTGTTCAGTGTAACTGGGTCACCTCGCTTTATCAGATTAATAGAAAGGCCTTTATACTTTTGCCCTTCCAACTCTGAAGGTACACTTGGTCTCTTGGGAAATAGGGAATTTTTTTTTTTTTTTTTTTTTTGGTGGTGGTACTTGGGCTTGAACTCAAGGCCTTGAACTTGCTAGGCAGGTGCTCTACCATTTGAGCCATACCCCCAGCCTGGAAATAGAGAATTTCATACCACAGTTCCAAGATACTGTTCTTTTATATGGTGTGATGTTGAGCCAGATTCTGGTCTTTGGACTTCTCTTGGTATAAGTTAAAGTGTATAATCAGTTGGCTTTTACTAAAGGGGATTATTCTAAGAATTCTGTGTGGGCTTTTTCAAATAGAAAAAGGCTTTAAAGTAGAGATAAAGACTTCCCAGAAGAGGAAGATTAGAAACATGAGCTGTTTTGAAGGGTTACAACCTGTAATTCTTGATCCTCTGTAGATTTTGGAGTTGCCTTAGAAGTCTCCTACAATTACATTCTTACAATAAAATTGATTGCTATCCCTCATAATAAATCTCTTGATGTATATCTTTTACTGGTTCTTTTTGTATAATGTAAACAGAAGTGCCAAAAGGAGTTTAAGGACAGATCTTAGGATAAATTTTCTGAATTTATTTTGGGTTTTTTTTGTATTGGTTCTCGAATCTGGTAAGATACAAAGGCATTATTGACTCAATTTTTATTGGCAAAGAGGACATTGCTAATTCATGACATAGTACGGTAGTAGAAATATGCAAACATTTCTATAAAACACTACTAATCAGATGATTATAAAAAACAGTGTTGTAAGTGAAGATATGCTTGATACCACTATATATTTAAATCAAGTTAAAGAGTATAATTGATTGGCTGTTTGCACTGGCAAAAGTAGAAGAGAAATAGATAAGAACTTCAAATGCCCAGTTGAATTTCCTTTTATGTGACTTTAAAATTTTGGTATCTGACCTGAAAGAAACCTTTAACAGTAAAAACAGAAAAAAACAGAAATCTGAGGAATATGTGTGGGAATGGACCTCAAAACTGTGGGATCATGGTAGAAGAAACCATGATTATAAAGCTAAATCAGGTTGAATTTATTGACGTAAATCCACTAAGTAAAGACTTAGGGTCAATATTTTAGTTCAAGTTGTTCAAAGGGGCCGTAGAGTTTGGTTGGTTAGGTGAAACTTGAACCCCTTTGTGGTTTCTGTAAGAGGGTTGAAATGGTAGATTTGGCTAGTATACTACATAGGTTATAATTTAGCACATTATTGGACAGATGTAATGGATTTATCATTTTAAGACTTGCTCACCCACTTTGGCAGGGCACAAATCTTTTACCACAACTGTGAGAAATACATTTGTGAGAGCTTAGCATCTCTTTGTGATCATTATGGTCTGGAGGTCAGAAATCCCAGTGGTAACACCTATCATTCATCCCTAAATGAACAGCCTGTTAGAAAGGCAGGAGTCAAGAGACAACAATTAATCTTCAAAGCAAGTGGTTCATAACTACCAAAATGGACAGTGTAGTCATTGAAGTAATCCTAATAATCTGATTTTCAGACACTATGATGTTGGCTAGATGACCATGGTGTATATATAAAAAAAATACTTGTTTTTTGAGACAGTATTTCCCTATGTGGTCCAAAACTGGCCTGGAATTTTCTATGTAGCCCAGGCTGCCTTTGAACTCTCAATCTGGCTGCAATACCCTCCCAAATGGTGGGATTATAGGACTACCATGTTCAGTTCTAAATTCTTACTTGATTTGTGTAAGTGAAATAGTTCTAGGTCAAGTGAATAAAACCCTAACTTGAATCTTTAAAAAAAGGAGAATAATTAACACTCAATCAATCCCCAACCTTGAAGAAGTTTACAAATACAAACTTGGGTGAAAAACAATCCCTTGAAAAACAATACTGCTACAGTGTCAACAATTGATACTGTTAAATTCTTGGGTAGTAGATATAGTTATGGCACATTGAGTGAGCAATAAGGGGAGCAATGATATCTAATCAGAGGATAGAATAAGGGGGAAATAAGACAAAAATTAAATCATTATTTAGTGTATTTCTTTCTTGCATGTACATGCTTATTTCACTTTTACAAATAACCTATAATAAACATAAATTGACCTTTTGAAAGCTCAATATTTTGAGATTTCCTTTCTCTAGAGAATATATGATCATTTATCAGGATTATTATTCATCAGGGAAAGGAAATAATCATACTTTTTATAAATCACTACACACTGACTCTGAAGTGACACTAACTCCTAGGGACCCAAAATATAACTGCAGCCCTCCAGAGTATGGGCTTATGGAGGTCAAGTGGTCAGTGAAGTTGCCCAGCTTTGTCTCACAGCAGATCCTGTGGATCCCTGAATGCATTCTTAATTTCCCCCAGTTTTGGATTGCATAATTGTTGCAGCAAGACTCAGAAACTGGCAGGATCCCCACATTGGTACCATAACAGGTGGAATGAGAATTATCTTGGTAGTAAAAGATAAGTGGAGGACACTAGAACTACCTGCACTGAGAAAAAAATAGTAAACAAAAAATAATACCGTATTTTTAGAGAGATTTCAGAGACTTGTGTCACCCTTGAGTACCTGAAAGATACAGGAGACTGATTCCCACCACCTTCATTCAATTCATCTGTTCAACCTGTGCAGAAGAGTGATGGATCCTGAAGAGTGACAGTAGATTAATGTAGCTAGGCAGTGATGCCATCTATAACTATTGTCCCATATGTGCTTTTCCTTGCTTGGGCAAATTCCATGGTATCTGATATGAAGCTATCATTCAGGCAAATGCTTTATCTTTGTACTTTTTGGGAAAGCAAACCAGAATCAGTTTGTTTTCAGCTGTCAGTGCCAAAAGTAGACCTCTACTGACCTGTCTCAGGAGTTTATCATTTCTTTAACCCTGTATGGGCATTGCTTACTTCTGGCTTCCATAAGATATCATGCTCATTCATAACATTGTTAATATGCTGATTATCACAAAAATATAATTTATTTAAAAAAATTTTAAATAACCAAGTGAATTGGATTACCTGATTTTGTAGATATCAGTCAACTTCTTTCCCCAGATACTCTTCTGTCATTGCTAAATGGATTAATGAAGACAGTGACCATGGTGGCAGGGAAGGAAGTTGTACATCAGCAATGTGGACTTCTATTCTAAATGCCAATGTGGTCGCAGCCACTGTTGAATGCCAATAGCAGAGACCAAGTCTGAATCCCCATTAATGTACCATTCCCTGGAGTAATCTCTCAGTACCTGAAGATAGGTTGATTACATTGGATGATTTCCACCATGAAAAGTACAATATGTTGTCTTTATTGGAAGAGATACTTCCTCTGGCTATGTATTTCCTTTCTATGCACAAAACATACCTGCTGAATCTTTTATCTGTGGACATACAAAATGCCTTATTCACCATCATTTTATTCAACATAGCATGATGTTTGATCAAGAAATTTGCTTTAGGACTGGAAGCATTGCTCAATGGGTAGTGCAACTATCTAGCAAGCACAAGACCCTAAATTCAAATTCTAATACTGAAAAAAGAGAAAGAAAGCAAAAGAAAGAAACTCACCACATGGCAATGCACCCATGTTTGTGAAATTCACTGGTCATAACTTTCTCTCCATTATCCTGAGCAGATGGTTTGATAAAACAGTGGAATGGCCTTTACTTTGTTATTAGTGTGTTAGACTCACTAACAATACATACATGTAGCAGTATTTGTGAAGCATGGATAATATCCATCAAGTATTGTCTATGTTCTAACACATACATCCAATATAATGATGCTGTTTCTCTCATAGCCAGGATTCAAGTCCATGCTTTTATCACCAGTAATTTACCAGAAAAATCATTGCTTTCTGTTCCACCACCTTAAGACATGATGCTCAGAATGTCTTAGAGAGACAACTATCACCATAAAGGCAAAAATTTAGACTGCTATCAGATACTTTGTGCCTCTGAAACAACAGGCAAAGAAGGCGGCTCCTAAACTGGCTGTGATGATTGATGCTGATTACCAAGGGAAAGTTAGATTGTTGCTAAATAGTAGAAGTGAGAAAAAATATGTCAGAAATATAGGATAACACATAAGGAGCCTCATTTGTTCTGTGTCCTCTAGTTAAAATTGATGGAAAACATTAAAAACCTGTATCAGCTAGAATTTTTTTCACATTTCTATTATATTATTGTACATAAGGTACATTGTGACATTTACAAAAGTTCTTACAATATATCAAGTATATCATACTTGAATTCACCCCTTCCATCATTCTCCATTATTCCCCCTCCCACATTCCTGGAATAGTCTCAACAGCCCTCAATTTTCCATTTACATACATGTGTACACAGTATTTGTATTATATCCATTCTCCTACACCCTCTCCCCACATCCTCATCCCTCCCACTTGTACCAACCACTCAGACAGGACCTGCTTCACCCTCTTGTTCTCCAATTTTGTGAAAGAAAAAAAATGACATTTTTGTTTGTTTAAGATAGCTATATAGGTAGTATTCTTGTGACATTTCCATGTTTATAGATATTTTACATATTCTAGTCATATGTACTTGTGTCCTTTCTAAGAAGGGCAGTTTCATTTCTTTCAATTCACCTGTATTGACATTTTTAGACTTATCGAACTAGTTAGGACATTCAATAAAATTATAGATAGAAGTAATATGAGAAGACATTCTTCCCTTGTTCTCAATCTTAGGTGATAAATATTCTCTTGAATATTTTCATAAATTTACTTTATCAAGTGAAGAAATTGTCTTCTCTTAATAGATAAGAGGCTTATTACTTTTTTGTATCAATGAATGTTGAATTATTATTAGTATTACTATTCTATCCATTGAAAATATATAGTTTCCTTTATTCTGTTACTGAAGTTATTTGTTCAATATGTGATTGAGTTTTGGATATTAAATGAACCTTGAATTCCTAGTATACAATCTACTTGGTCACAAATCTTTATGTGTAGTCCCAGATTTAATTTCTTAATATTTTGTTTAGGATTTTGTGGTTGTCCTTATAAGGTATATTGTTTGTGGTTTTATTGTAATACCGTTTGCTCTGGTTATAACCCTAAGTTTTACAGACCTCATAAAATTAGTTGGAATGTTTCCTCCTTAATTTCTGAAGATGTTTGCACAAAATTGACATTCCATCTTCCTGAAATATTTGATAGAATTCACTAGTAAAACCTTGTTTTCACATAATTGAATTACTAATTCAATTTATTTTATAGATAAAGGATTTTATGAAATAAAGATTTTCTGTATCAGTAAGTGATGTATGTCTTTTAAGATATTTTCTTTTTTTACCTAGGCAGATTTTATTGGTCATAAAGTTGAAATATTTTCTTATTTTCCTTTTAATTTCTATGAAAGTTTTGATAATGTCTCTTCTTTAATTCTAGATGTTGATACTTCTTTTCTCTTTCATTCATCAGTGCAGACATTTTTGTCAAACGTTTTTCTCTATATATTATGAATTCCAGAATGCATTGATATTATTTATTAGACAGGTCCAATTACATAATAAAAGTTTAAAATTGCCAAATAACATATAATTACTCATATGTTTGGTGATCTTTATTTCCTTGCAGTCTCCTGATATTTTCCAGTTATTTACTTTTAGGCTACAGAATGTCCTGTACTACTTCAGGTAGCATATTATTGCTAGTAAGTTTTATTTATGTATTATAATTTATTTTTGCATTACTGGGTATTAAATTTAAGACATTGTGCTTGCTAGGCAAATGCTCTACTGCTTGAACTACATACCCCAACCTCTCAATTACTCCTGTTATATGGTAAATTTATTATTTTACCTGCATCTTTTAAGATTATATATGATAGATATGAAATTCCAGGTTGACACAAGTTTTTTCCATGCAGTACTTCATCATTGCATTACATGGCCTTGCTTGCATCATTTACGACAGGGAGTCTACATCATTCTTTCCACTGGTCCCCTCTATCTTATGTCTTTTTATGGTTATTTTGACAATCGCGTAGTTATCAAACTTCTAATAATTTGACAATGATATGCCTTGGTGCTTATGCATGTTTCCCTAGTTCCAAAGACTGTGAATTCCAAGGATGGAGTGCCTGCATGGGTCTGGTGACAATTTTTATTTCCTGATTTCCTCCCTTGGAGGATATTTTCTTATATTCTCACAGAGTGATGGTGAGAGGTGTGAGAGAGAAACAACGAGAGAGAGAGAGAGAGAGGAAAAAGAGAGAGAGAGAGATCTCTTATGTTTCTTCTTAGAAAGACACTAAAATCTTGAGGGTTCAACCCTCATGAGCTAATTACCTACTAAAATCCCCTCCTACTAATACCATCGCATTGAGGGTGAGTTTGTTATTCAGCCTTATCAACACTGTGACAAAGTACCTGAGATAAAAACTTAATGGAGGAAAGATTTAATTGGGGTTCATCATTTCAGAGGTTTTAGTCAATGGTCAGCTGTCTCCATTGCTTTGTGACCTGTGGAAAGGCAGAAATATCATGTAGAAGGACATGGCAGAAGAAAAGCTCTTCACCTTGTGGTAGCCAGGAAGCAAAGCAGATATGAGAAGGGGCCAAGGATAAGGTATAGCTTTCCATGGTACATTCCCAGTGAGTGACCCATTCCCTCTAACTTTGCCCCACATTCTGCTGCTGGATTTCAAAAGGCTCCTGTCCACCTCATAATACTGAATGCATTTAGTCCATGTCCAAGACTCTGTAAAGATTCAAACGATCCAAAACCGTCCTATAGTTCTAGTCTAACATCTCTGTCATCTTAGATGTGAACTCCTATAAATTTTTTTTAAAGTTACATATGTCCTATATGCAATGGCATAGAGTAAACACTTCCATTCCAAAAGTGAGGAATGGGCACATCACTATTTTACTCAAAGTCCACAGTTTACATCAGGAATCACTCTTACTATGGTTGTGAACAAATGTTAAAATCCATTTAAATATAGAGTAAAATATTTCACTTCCTGAAAAGGTATTCGTGCCCATCTTTTAATTTCTCTACTCCCTAATCCTTGGTAATCAGAGAGCATTTATTTTTATCTCTATAGTATTTATTTCCTCAAAATATCATATAGTTGGAATTATACAGTGTGTAGATTTTCAAGCATTTCTTTTACTTAAGAAAAAATGAATTTAAGTTCCCTGACTATAATTTTGTGGCTTGATAGCTCATTTCTATTTGGTCTACGTACTACAATGTTGTCTGGATTTGTCACAGACAAAATTTGCCTGAGTTGCTTCAAAATTTCCATAATTATGAATCATATGTTTACAACTTTTTATTCATAATGTTTATTCACAAACTTAAGTTTGTGTGTGGGCATATATCTTCAGTTCCATTGGATAATTATCAGGAAGCACAGTTTTGGGACTGTTTGATGAGATCATGCTTAGTTTTGTAAGAAACCACCAAACTGGTTTCCAAAGTTGCAGACCACTTTGAATTCTCTCAAATGAATGGCACATACTGTTGGTCTGCATTTCTCCAGCATCTGGCCTTCTGGAATTTGGCCATTCCAATGGATGTGTAACCTTGTCTCATTGTTTTAATTTGTAATTCCACAATGACAGGTGATGTGGGGCATCTTTGCACATGCTTCTTTGCTATCTCTATATAGAGAGATGTCTGTTCAAAGATTTTGCCCATTTTCTTGTTCTTGAATTTTAAAAGTTCTTTACATGTCTTAAGTAACACTCTTTTATCTGGTATGACTTAGAGATACTTTCTCCTAATTCATGGATGCTCTTTTTATTCTCTTGACAGTTTTATTCCCTTGACAGTGGCTTTCACAGAGTACAATATTTAATTTTAATGAAGTTCAGTTTATCAGTTCTTTCTTTCATAAATCATTGCCAGACTCAAGGTCATCTAGATTTTTGCCTATGTCACTTTATACTTTATGTATTACATTTAGGTCTGTGATCTGTTTTGAGTTACTTTTAGTAAAAGATGTAAAATTTTTGTCAAGATTCATTTTTTGCATGTAGATATCTAGCTGTTCCAGCATCATTTTGTGTAAAAACTGTCTGTTTTCCATTGTATTTCCTTTGCTCTTTTTAAAATAAAAGATCAGTTGATTATATTTGAGTATATTTCTGGGCAGGATGCAGTTTTTTACCTATTTATTCAGATTTCTAGTTGTGGTGAGGAAAGGCTAGCTTAGCCCTAGTTAAGTCTGCAGAATAGTTTCTGAATGACTTCGTTCAAATAAATGATTTAAAATAGGTTTAGTAAAGCAAAAACAGGAAGAGAGGAGTTGTGCTGTGTGGAATTTGAAGAAGTTTAAGTGACTGACTGACAATAAGAATAAACATTCAGTGATGCTTTATTTGGCATGACTATTTAGACATACTTTGAATGTTGGACACTTCTTTTCTCCATGTATTAGCTCAGTTTCATTCTTTAAAAGCATTTGGAGATAATGTAGTGAGCTGTAAGATGATAGACGACATAGATATTTTAGTAATATTAGTACAGCACAGAGAATGCTGATTTTGTGATTGGTCTCTTGTTACTAAAATCACATAGTGAATTAAGGACTATAAACACAATGCTTCCATTATTAGCAATTCTAATACTAATAACCACATTTGGCAAACAAGATTTATACCTCAAATTGATTTTATGTAAGATATTTTATTATTCTGCTTGAGCTTCCATAACAAAATACCTCAGACTAGATGACATAAATAATGGAAACTTTTTTCTTACAATTCTGAAGGTGGGAGATCCAAGATGAAGGTGTAGTCAGAGTAGGTTTCTGGTGATTCTCTTCCTAGGCTGAAGATGGCCACCTTTTCACTGTATTTTCACATGGTCTTCTCTGTGTGTGTGCAAAAGTGAGAAGACCAGGACTGAGAGAGGAGGGGAGGGACGGAGGAACAAATGGAGGGAAGAAGGGGAGAAAAAGGTGAGAATCCTATTGGATATCAGTGTCCCACCATTAGGATATGATTTAATAGCAACTACCTCCTTAAATAAGGCCCTGTGTCCAACTATAACCACACTGAGTATTAGGGCTTTAACAGATGAATTTGGGGAGAACACAATTCAGGACAAAACAAAAATTTTATTTGATGATTGCTTTATTTCATTACTGTACACTGTGGGTTTGTATTTTGCCTGGTTTTTGCATTACCAAACAAATATAAAAAATATTTCAAATGTTAACTGGTCATACACATATTTCTTATTTTAGCACTTTTAAAGTGATAGAATAGGTCATACAGAATAAGTGCATGAAGACTACATGTCCTGCTTAAATAAAAATGCTAATGAGAACACTGTCATTACCCTGCTGCTCAAGAAAAAGACCTTTAACGTCCTTAGATGTCACAGCATACAAATCCTCGATTTACATTCTTTCTCCCTCCCCAAATCTCATCACAGCGCTCTCTCCCTCCCAAAGGTAACTCCTACCCTAAATTATAATAATTTCCTTGCATTTACAGATTTGCTACAAAAAGTTGTAAATAATATGTTGTTTAACATTGTATATTCCCAGTTCCTGTAAATGGAATAACACTGGGTATATTTTTCTGAAATGTTGCTTTTTTTATACCATTCATTCATTCATGTATGAATGAAAGAATTCATTATTTCATTACATAGTTGGAGTCATTCATTTATATTACCATATAATAGTCCAAAGCTTTATACATCATAAGCTATTATTGATAAATACTGATGAAATTTGTGTTGATTTTCTACTGCTTTTATAATGAGTATGCTGCTAGGTTTTCCTATTCATGTGAAAGGTTTTTCCTTTGTTATATTCCTATGAATTAAATTCCTAGAAAGTACTGGTAAACATGTGCAAATTTATAATGAATATAAAATCATTTCCCATAGGGTAACTAGTTTACATATTTACCAGCAGTATATTACATTCAATACATAAATTTAATTCTTCCTGAATCCTCAATCACATCTATGTTGAAATTACTCTTTCCATTTTTTCAATGAATAGACTGAATTCTATATCAATTATTTACAACAGTCTGACTTAATTTATGGGTTTTTTTGTTTGGGTTAGGCATGCTGAGTAAATCTATCCACAGAATTTCTATTGCCAATTAGACACATATAGAAAGCATTTTCCTCCTCAAAGTTCTATTAGCTTCATCTGGTTCTATTTAAAATCTGCTATTTTTCACTGTCAATATATCTAATTTTCTTATAAAGATCCTTCTCTTCACTCTTTCATATGCCTTTTTGGCTTTTTCTTTTACTCTAAATCATTCACAATTCCAAGCAATTTTTGTCTTTTTTGTTTTAATATAATCTTATAGATGCAATTTTGTACTATTCTCCCTATACTAATTAATAGTCTTCTTAGTTGCTTCTATATATTTTGTCAACTATCTCTTCTTCCACATTTTCTCTTAAGAATTTTCTATTATTATTCATCAATTTAGTATATTTGCACTAACATTTAAAAGCCTTTTAAAAACTCTAAAACTATTAGTTTTGATTTGATTGATACAGAAATATCAGCATAGTTCATATTTATGTACATTAAAAATTTAAATTTAGAATCGGTTAAGTATTTCTTATATTTCTAAATGGTGCTAGAGTTTATAGACATGACTTCATTTAAAAACAAAACAAAAACCCTTTCAAAGTATCTCTTTTCTTTCATATGGCTTATCTAGAAACAACATTACACTTTTCTAACAGTATCCAACACTGGTAATGCTTTGAAAGATTTGTCATGCCAAATTAAATAAATTTGACATGTTATGATGCAGGCATATGCCCTGTGTATAACACCATTCAAGTTACCAAGTATGTGATACTGAATTACATTTTCTCTTTTATGAGACAGGGAAAATATTTTCAATAAGAATGACTATAATGGGTTTGTTGTGTCTGTGCTAGATATTTAACAAGAGATTGTTAAATATTTATTTAACAAGAGATTGTTAAATATTTATTTAACAAGAGATTGTTAAATAACAAACAGTAGATTGGAGAAGAAAAGCTAGAAATTCAAAATGAGATATTTCTAGATTAAAAACATAATTATTTGTTTTCTCTCTTGGAAATAACAAAATGTAATATATAACCTTACTTTCATTGTTTTTCAGTCAGTGTAGGTCACAGTTTTAAAACCCAACTGAATTGGTATTGTTATGATAAGTTAATCAATAAAGGTTATATTAAAATGAACCTTAAAATGCATTGGTCAGCAGTTAATGTGTCAGCAGGTCTTTAATTCAAAGTTCACTGATATGAGGTAGACTTTTTTCTGAAATTGGTTAGCAGGTGTTCGCTAGTAACGTAACACGTTGTGGGTCAGAATAATTTGTATCTATGTTGGAAATCACTGAGTGGCCAAGCACCATCTAGACATGGAAACTGTAATAGTAGTGGAAGTTAAAAAAGTTGTAGTTTAACCTAGTTACAAACTTATGAATGGAATTTGTTTTCTAGTTGGCTTCTTTACTATTAATACAGTCTACATCCCATCTATAAAAGTCATAGACCCCAGCAATGCAGAGTGATGGAAGATATTCTGGAACACTTTTTGCAGTTTTCATAGATACCTACACTATTGAGTCTAAGACTCATGGAGTAATCTTCCATACTTTAATGACATTTTCCTTGATTAATTAGATTAGTTTGACAAGTAATTTATATCAGTTATACTTAAATGCAAAAGTTAATATCCTCATGTTCATATGAGATTTTAATGCAGTAGGGAGAAATGACATACTTTTCTCTGAAGCTAAAATTTTATTAAAATTACATAAATTATATTTACTTATAAGCAAAGGCAATAAGAAACATGCAATCTTGGCATGATATGTCAGATTAGCACTAAGATTGTTTGCAGTCCTGGGGTTTGAACACAGGGCCTCATGCTTGCTAAATAGGTGCTCTACCACTTAAGCCATGCTACCAACACTTTGCTTTAGTTATTTTTTGATAGGGTCTCATGCTGTTTGTTTTGTTCTGGCTGGCTTCAGATTATGATCCTCCTACTTATGCCTCCCACATAGTCAGGATTATAGATATGTAACACCATGCTTGGCTTATTGATTGAGATGGAGTCTTGCTAACTTTTTGTCTAGGCTATCCTTGAACCTTGATTCTGTTGATCACCCCTCTAAACAGGCATGAGCCACCATGCCTGGTAATGCAAATAAATTCTTATTAAAATACTTAAAATTACTTTTCATGACTCTCAAAGGCATGTTCACTGAAAATACTAATATTTCATCAGGAAACTAACCATATTTTTCTTAAATTAATTTAGACAATAGAGTGAGTCACTCATTAAAGCTCAAAGTTTTCTAGTAGGCTGATAAATTTAAATTTAGAATCATCAATTCTAAGATGATTACCAAATGCTATTCAAGAAAATATTTTATACATTGTAACTAGTTGGCTTAATGAAAGTCTGAGAATTAAAATAATTATGAGAATAAGTTTATATATATAAACTTCATATATTAGACAATTTTATGGAAAAAGTTACATATTAGTAAATATCTTTAGAGCTTTTACACATATAACTTCATATTTTAGAAGTCTGACTCATATTTAGACATGTTACTATGGGATTGAGCTGTCATTCTCCACTGAGACTGCAGGGGCTGCAATGGGAGGCATTTGATATGTCAACACTAGCCTATGGTATCACAACCATGAGTGTACATGTTTATATAAGGCCAGCCCACACTATCTATTTTTGGCACCATTGCATACAATAAATCTTCACTTTCAGAGGTTCTAAAATATATTATATAGATTCTCTTTAAAAAATACTATCACTGCTTCCTATAAAACAGACCTTCCCATAAAAACTAAATGTTGCAGCATCAATAGACTTCCTGCCAAACAACGTGCAACCAAGAAAAAAGCAACCAAGTTTACTCGTAGTACCACGGACCTTAGATGAGTTGTACATACATGAACCTCCTTGTTATAAACACACTTACCAAGAAAAGCTTGTTGGACAAATGCCTTTTTTCTGATGAATTGCAAATGAATATTTTTATATTCAAATAGTAAGGGTTATTTAATATCTAGAAAGTAAATTTTAACTCCATTCTAAATTTCAGAATTCCTTCATTTGACTCCCCCTCTGCCTGAATAACTACATAAAGGTGTGATTGAATCTATTATGAATTCCTATTCCTCTAAAGCTTAGAAATGTCACGAACATTCCTATGATTAATAAGCAGAGAAAAGTCTCCTGTTTCCATTCTGAATAATAAATTTTCCCTCCCTCCATATTGTAATCCATGTCTGTCACCAGATTCACTCTGAAAAGGCAAGCTTTTAGCAAAATATTCTTTTGTCAGTTTTTACCCATTTCATTTTTACAAACATCTGCTATCATTACTATTACATAAACTTGCCTAATTTTAGGAATACATGCAGCTGGCTTGATAACAGAAGTTTAACATTTTACATATTGTTCACTTTCTACAACCAACATAGAGTTCTATATTTTTAAAAGGAATCAAATTTTTAAAAAATGCATTCGTCAATAATGTAGGCTTTCCTCACTAATCAGCTGTGATATTTAATGTAGACAAAATATACTTCATACAAAGCCTCATCATAATGCTCTTCTCCATATCTGAAATGAGGTTTACGTGTCAAATTCTTTCGTAGTGGGGGAATTAGGGATGATGTTTTAGATTTTATTCTCTGACAAGTAGCTAGATAGCAAATATTAAGTATGCCATTCTGAAATGGTGATTTATAAATGAGATACCTTGAAATATTATCTTATTATAAGAGTTTAGTGCCATGTATTAAGTATTGGAAGTGATTGGAAGTGAATTGTTAAACTACTTTACCCCTTAAGGGCCAAATAATAATACTGTGACCCAAAGACGCTGTTAAGCATGCAAGAGGAGAAGTTATTGAGGTATGGGAACGATATCTTAGAATGCATTAAATCAGTGGCTTAATGTAATGGAACTCTGAAGAGGTTATATTTCTGGAACAGATACTGAATTGATGATTGATAATATTCTGTACTTTGTATTTGAGGGCAAAAGGTCAAATGATAGGTAGCTCCTTCAATGCTCCAGATTTTCTTTTCAACTCAGAGGGATTGACAAGGTTTTCTGATGCCTATGTAAAACTGAGCTCTGAGAATACCTAGTTATTAAAATGAAGGCTGATTCTAACACCTTTGAAAAGAGAGAAATGTGAGAGCAAGATAGCTGCCACATAACAAATATTCTTGGCAGTTCAGACACTCGCTCTCTTATTACACCCAACGGTAACACTTCAGTCAGATAAAAATATTTTATCACTTTTACTGACTAAACCAATTTGACTTCTTTTTATAAAATAAAGTTGATTTTGTAAGTGTTAATCTCTCCATGATGAATTCAGAGATAATTTGCTACTGATAATTATCAGTCACAAGTAACAATTTAATACACTGGATTTATGATATTGACTCCATTGGTGCCTCACTAATAATATTTAACAAAAGCTCAAAGAGTGACCTAAATTAATTACAGAATAATTCAAAATTTTGAAAATATTTTAGGGAACTAGGAAGGAAACACACGATATTGTAATACAGTAATTGTTAAGACTCATGAACTGATCCTATTTTTATGAGACCTAAACAGAGATCTTCTAAAAGAATACTTTGCAGCAATGGAGATGGGTAGATGAAAACTAGCATATTATTGTCTATGTTTGATCACTTCTTATGTCTATGTCAAATATTGGTGGAAAGAACAAATATTGGAGTACAGGATCAAAGTTTTTCTGCTTGTGCTTTTAATGTTACTGTGAGTTTGAGAAAACAAGTTTCTCATTTAACCTGTGATCAGTTTCCTCATCTATAAATATGACATAATAATGGATACATATTAGAAATGCTTTTTAAATTTAGTGTTACTATTTGAATCATTACCATGACTTGTCAGCTGTGCACTTTATTCAACAATGCAACAGATATATCCAGATAGTAGTATTTTCAAAAGAACTATTAAAACTGTACGTTTTCACACATTTTAAGGTAACAGCTAAATTTTTTATCTAGTTTATAGACAGTTGAAATTATGACATTTTGTAAACATTGATATCAACATAATAAGTTGGTTACATCACCAATTGTTTAAAATCATGTTAACAAAATATTATTTAACAGTAGGAAATTTTATATCATTAACTTTGTCTCTGTGAAATTATGTTCTCATTCTGTATTACAAATTTGCCCTAGTGTAATGTAAGTTCATGGTTGAAGGTGTAGCAAACATACTTTTGTACAAATATTTATTTAGAAATCAGGCTTTATGTATGAGGTAGATTGATTTTTTTTTTGCTTTTACCAATATTTTGTATTTCTTTGTATGGCTTAAAGTTCCAGCGGGAAGGACTTCTTTTATAATTATTAACATGTAAAGCATACAAATTGTGATTCATTGTGATGGCTGCATATACATATACATGTTGCTTTGACATACCCATCCCTCCTTCTTCTACCCTTATCACCTCCCACACATACGATCACTATTTACATTCTCTAATCATCACTCTTCTAATATCAGGTCAACTTTTTTCTTTTTAGCTTTCACATATAAAAAAGAACATAAGATACATCTTTTTCTATATCTGATTTATTTTGCCTAAAATAATTTCAACTTTTTTATTGCTGAATAACTACTTCCTTATAATTATTCCATATATAATTTTCTTTTTCCATTCATCTGTTGATAGACATTTTGGCTGATTTCACATCCTTCAGTTACATACTATCATACTGTACCCAGGAGTTGTATATCTGGATCAAATACTAGCTTTACTTTTAGTTTTTAAGGAATTTTAATACTGTTTTCCATATTAGCTGTACCAGTTTACATACCCAGCAACGGTTTATAAGAGCTCATTTTTCTTCTCATCCTTACCAACATTTAGATGAACTAAATCAAATTCTTAAACTGTTCCCCAAATTTTAAATGAAAGGAACTCTTTCTATAAGGGCAGTTTTACCTTGATACCAAAATCAGATACTGATACAACAAAACAGAAAATCTACAAACCTATATCCCTTCTATATATGAATACAAAATTATCAATAAAATACTAGCAAAATTAATTCAGCAGTACACCAATAATATCAAACACCATGATCAAGTGGAATTCACCAAATGATGCACAGATGGCTCAACATATAGAAGTGAATATACTTGATAAAATGCACCAATAGAATAAGGACAAAATCCATATGATGATTTCAATACATTAAAAAAAATCATTTGATAAGATCCAACATCCTTACATATAAAAACTCTCAACATTAGGTAAAAAAGGAAGATACCTCAAAATACTAATGGCTATATATGAAAAAACCCAGCTAATATCATACTAAATGGGGAATAGCTGGGAGAGTTTCCTCTAAGATTGGGAACAAGGCAAGGATGTCCTCTTTCACAATTTTTTAAAGCAATATTGGAAGTCTTGGCAAGAGCAATTATTCATTGGAAAAAAATGGCATGGAAAGGAAAAATGCTTGCACATGACATGATTTTGTATACAGAAAAGCCAAAAAATCCATCAGAAAACTATTAAAAATGACAAATTCACTAAAGTTGCAAGATACAAAATTGATGTATATCAATTTTGAGTAATATTTTTCTACACTAATAATGAACTTGCTAAAAAAGGTATTAAGAAATCAATCCCATTTACAATAGTTACAAAAACACTTAGATACCAGTTTAACCAAGGAGACAAAAGATCTCTACAATGAAAATTATAAAGTACTGATGAAAGAAATTATACACTACACACTAAATTGGAAATCTATATTATTGAACTTAGAAAATAAGTATTATTAAAGTAACCATACTACCCAAAGTGATGTATAGATACCATACAATTCACATAAAAAAACTTATGATTCTCTTTACAAAAATAGAAGAAAAAAATACTAAAATTCATATGGAAACATGAAAAACCAAGAATAGCCAAAACAATCCTGTGCAGAAAGATTGAAGTTGGAAGTATTACAATACCTGAATTCAATATATACTATGAAATATACTAACCAAAACAACATGGTATTGACATAAAAACAGACACATAGAACATTGGAATAACACTCAATAACTAACCCATGTTCATATAACCAACTGATTTTTTTTTTTGGACAGGACACCAAGAACAGTGGAGAAAAGACAGGTTTCTTTAATAATTAGTGAAGAATTGGCTATACATAGCCTGATGAATAAAACTAGATCCTTTCCACTCACTATACAAAAAAAACCCTCAAAGTGACTAAAATGCCTAATTGTGAAACTTGAAACTATGAAATTATATAAGAAAATATAAAGGAAACAGCTGATATTGGTGTAGGAAACAATTGTTTTAGATAGGACTGATAAGGCACAGGCAACAAAAGTAAAAATAGATAAATGGGATTGTATCATACTAAGATGCTTCTGCAAAACAAAGGACATAATTGAGAAACAACTCAAAGAATGGAAGAAAATATTTGAAAAATGTTCATCTGGAAAGTGATTGATATCCAGTAAAGAAATATCTCAAAAAGGCAAATGTCAGAGAACTATCAATATTCCTATTTAAAATGGGTTGAAGAACTAAATAGACACTTCTCAAAAGTAGACATACATACAAACAGTCAATAAGTATGTAAAAATGTGATCTCACTAATCATCAGGGAAATGTAAATGAAAACCACACAGAAGATGGACTCATCCCAGTTAGAGTTTGAAAAAAGATTAAAAAAAATATTGGCAAAGGTATCGAAAAGGAAGTCTCATTCATTATTAGTACAAATATAACTGAATAACCATTATGAAAAGCAGTGTGGAAATTCTTCAAAAAATCCAAAAATTGAAACTATCAGGTTATCCAGCAATTCTAGGGATATATTCAAATGAGATGAAATCATAATGCCAAAAAGATACTTGCACTCCCATGTTTATTGCAGCACTATTCACAGTGGCTAAAATATTTAAGCAACCTAGATGTTCTAAGTGGATGAATCGATAATGAAAATGCATTCTATATGCAAAATGGCATGTTACTCATCCATAAAAAAGAGAATGAAATCTCATCATTTGCAATAGTGTAGATAGTCCTAGAAATCATCATGTTAAGTGAAATAAATCAGCTACATAAAATACTGCATTTTATCATCCATTTGTGGATAGCAATATGCAGGTCTCACAAAGACACAAAATGGAATAATAGTCACTAGAGCCTAGGAAGGGAAGAAGGGAGGAATGAATGAAAAAAAAATTAAATAAGCGGCACCAAAACAGTAAGAGTGGAATGATTTGTTCTGGTTTTCCTACAGCATAGTCTTATAACTACTGAGTGAGATAATCTATGGTATATTTCAAAATGGCTAGAAAATAAGTATATGAGATTTTTAGTACATAAAAATGATCAGTGCTTAAGATATAGAAATGCTTATTATCCTGATTTTATTATTATACATTGTATACATATATCAAATTATACTACATAACACAGAAAGATGTACAAATATTATGTTGCAAAAAATATTTTTTAAACATTCTCCCAATTATTTTTGTTTATTATAGGTCTATGTGAAGAAAAGATGATGAAAACAAGCAACAGCCAGAATGAAAGGAAGCACTGTACCTCAGCTCCTAATGCATAAGCATCACAGGTTCTCTTTTGTTCATGACACAACCAGATAGCTCTTAGCATCAGCCCTTCAGCCCTTCAAGAAGGAACAGCAGCCTTGTATTCACAACTATGAAATATTTCAAAAGACTATTTGAAAAAGAAAATATGATAATTAAATATTTCTAAATAGGATGTTTATATTTAAATTGTTAAATGCCCATTTGAAAACGTAGAAAGTTATAGTAATTGTTCAAAAGAAAAAAATGAGAATGATATTGACTTTCTAAAAAGGGACCTTTCTGTTAGGATTAAAGTTTTGATTGTTAGAATCAATGGCATAAAGTGAGTTTGATTACAGAGGAATTGGTTTTTTTAAAATCAGTATCCAAGGAATATTTATTTACTATAGAGATAGCAGAATTAGGATATGGACCCTTGTTAATGTAAAATGCAATAATCATTGCTGCTGCAATTATAATCAGATATATAATGAAATAGACTTAAATTCTTATGTAATTTACAGATTTGTCATTAATGAAACATTCTTATAATTTAAGGATAAAATAAACATAAAATTAGTATAAAACACTATTAATGAGAGAGACTATTAATGGATTTAAAAAGATATTCTTTAAGATTGTGAATGTATGACATTTAAGTGTTTTATTTGTTAAGTGTTAATAGTGAACAAGTTCTAATTAAATGAGTAATTTACCTGAAATATCTTTAGGAATTATTATGATTTTTACCTAAAGAATTAATACATCTATACCTCTTTCTCATCTCTATTTATTTTTACTACCCAATAAATGTAAGGACACATAAAGGAAAAAAATGAATACTGGCTTTTTAGATATCTTTCCCATATGCTTCCAATATATAATTTGGAAGGCAAAAGAGTGTTTGGTAGCTAAATTACTGAATATATTTCCTTGTAATAAAAAGAAAAGTGCCTTTGTAGAAATGCTGTGGAATTTTCCTATTAAACATGGTGGAATAATTTCTTACCATCTGTAACATTCAATTAAAGAATGTAAACAGAGGTATATTTGCCATCTGTTTGAGAGACTTTTTATGATACTTTTGAATCTGTCATTCAATGAGATCACCAATTTTATCATCTAAAGATGATACTTACAAAATGATCAATGACATTTTTGGTAGCCAGACATACATGCTACGGAAGTGAACCATCAAAAGACCATAAACATGCTCAGTAACAGCCATAATAGTTCTGTTATCACCAATAAAACAGTACAAAATTGCTATCCAAAAACATTTAACATCTTGGTGAAGGTGAAGAGAAAAATATCTGTGAAATGAGTGTTGCATATCACCTTGTACCAGATAGCTATTAAACAGGTAAATTACAATCTTAGCCCTTCTACTATCCTTGGAAACATTTTGAAAAATGATACTGCTCATAGCAATTTTCCCCAGGTTTTCCTCCTGTTTCAAGGCAGTTATTTTCTCTACATATTTGAGAAATCAAGTTATGGATGAATGAAAGGCTTACTGAAGAGTTAAAGTAGATGGATATAGAGATTTATCTTCAAGAGAATGACAGTGATCCCACTAGGATTCCTACTAACTTATGAGTCTTGGAATATTCAGACAACAACAAAAAATAGAATCATCCCTTTAAATAATGCATTCTTTGAAAGAAAAAATTTATGATTTGACTTATTTTTTCTTCAATTTATAGACTTAAAAGTAATTCTTCAGTAATTCTTTACCATTTAATGCATTTGTCCTGGCATAGAAGAAGTAAAGAATGAGTCAAATTGAGAACTGAACAGAGGAGGGAAGGTCACATCTCTCTAACAGTAAATAGAACTACAGTCTATATTGATTAACAATGAAGTTAATTTCTAAAAAGGTGTCTTTTTCTATTTACCAGACATATTTCTAATATTTCCTGTTAAAGAGGCACTTTTGATACATACATACATATATATACATATATATATATATCATACGTATATACATATATATATATATCCCTGGTGATATATGTTAATTTTTCCTATAGTTAAGGACTGAGGTGTTCTGAAGCAGTTAAGTGATTTATTAAAGAACAGCACATCAACAATTTTTTAGTATAAGGAAAGATGATATATATGATAAAATAAGATTTTTCCTTTAATATTTATGATGGAAAACTTAAAACATAAGAACAAAGAAAATAGGATAACAAACTTCTATATACCCATTATCCAACTTCAAGAATCAACAGTAATGTAGACAAACTTGATTCATTAATACTTGTAGACTTTATAATGGTTATATGTACAAAACTATTTTGAAATTTAATTAATTACTATTAGAGATCAGCCTAGGAATGGTCTACAGATAAACAGAGTACAGGAAAAAGTACAGAGAGTTAGAATAGCACATATTAGGATTTTATTTGAAATAAAATAAGTTTTTATATTGTGGCTTTGTATTAATACAAACTTGTATTTAAATATTCATTTGTATCTCCTCATAAAATAGATATTATAGTAGTCCTAATTCCCTAAGAGTAAGACAGACAGGTGTTTTTCCAAGCAGGATAATACTGATGTAAATAAGCCATCTCAGGGTAAAATCCCACTGAGACAGGTTAGCTCTCACAATTCACTAATAAATTTATTTGAACATTGTTTTTTGGCTGAAAACTCATGAGAGATTTGCAGGCAATATCATTGTGTTCTAAAGTTCCAATAACATTTGTAGTATAAAAGTATAGTAAAGAAGCTGGACATAATATAATGTACAAAAATCATAGAGACAAAAATATTTGTATGAAAGAACAAACATACCATAAATTTGAGAATCATAAAATGTAATGGTTTCACAACACTTTAAAGCCTCTTTAGGATAATAAGAAAGGTGGTGCTAAAACTATCTGGAAAAACACTGAGGATATGATCGCTCCAACATTATTGAATAGGATGAGGAATGAAAGGAATTTGATCTATTAGCTCCTTAAACATATAGCAATATTATCATAAAACCTGAGATGAGGCCAGACAAATGAGATATGTGTGTATAACTATATATATATATGTATATATGTATATATGTATGTATATATAGATATATCTTAATATTTAAATGAAGAAAGATCATTCAACTGACATTAAGATTGCTCTATATTTGGAGAAGAAACAACTAAGCTAAACTATCATAAGAAATAAAATATAAAAGAAATCATTGATGAATATATAAGAGAGCTAAATATGAAATATAAAGCTACCTTATAGAGTTAATATACACTAAATGCCAAGATAAAGTTCTAGGTAAACAACTAAATGGCACCAAGATAGACATGTCTAAATATGCAAGAACTATTAACATTAAAATATTTTAATTTATAGTGCTTTAAAATATATCTTAAAAATTAAAAACTAGTAAGTCTACTTTGCAAGGAATATGACAACCTAGTACTTTGCTTAATATAAACAGCTTTTAAAAATAATCAGGAAAACAAGGGATTTTTGTCTTGGAGCCTTATAAGGTTTAAGAATTTTATATATTGCAATAAAATATTTTCAGTTGTAGTAACTTTCTCTAGGAACATAAACTGATATGCCAAAAATTATTACCCTGTTTTTAACATAGTGAAAAATTCAACACTCTTAAGACATACAAAATGAGAAGAATATAATGAAAAATCATGGTATAAACACAAAATGAACACAGCCATTAAAAAATTATAATTTGAACTATTCTTC
Source organism: Castor canadensis (assembly GCF_047511655.1). Classification (NCBI taxonomy): domain Eukaryota; kingdom Metazoa; phylum Chordata; class Mammalia; order Rodentia; family Castoridae; genus Castor; species Castor canadensis. Next base: position 70,644,933 of record NC_133387.1, on the reverse strand, counting down.
TACCTCTTCCCTCCTGTCCTGAACTATTTGGTCTCAAAATCATTAGGTGTGGTAGAGAAAAGAAGTTGTCCACACTCTTGGGGAAGACTTGTAAATGAGCTGCAAGGTATATTAGTGACTAAATAGTATAGGGAGAGCAATTGTGTATGTGCTAGGACCTAAATAAATATATGGAGAGAGGAATAAAAAGGAGAAAGGGGGGGGGGGATGAAAAAAGGGAGATATGGTTCCATTCCCTTTATGTGGAAGAACATTCTTGTTAGTAGAAAATGCATGAGGAAATTAGAAAGTGATACAGTATCAGATCAGCAACTCTTAAAAGAAACAAAAAATTAAAATATACTTAATATATTGAAAATTTTTATAATTTTGAGAATATATTTAATAGCATAAGTAAAATGTTATAATGTGCAAAGGCATATAGCCCTTCATATATCAGCATGTAAGGAAATTGGATGTTAAAATGATGGATGTGGTTCCCATGAAAATGGTCACAGCATCAGTTCCACTAGACAGAAAAATGATGAATGTTCAACAGAAATTCTACATGCATTATTCATAAAACTTAGGGTTAGAATAGCCAAAACACTTCCAGAGAGTAAATTTACCCAGCTCCAACTGCATCTCTCTGCCCTTTGCTCCCTGGTAGGAAATACAGTCAAAAGTCAGGGGAAGAAAAGCTCCAGCTATTGCCCCATCTCAGGCATGAACAGCTAAGGTGAAACTGAAGTCCCACTCATGAGTGTGCACTCCCACAAGAGCAACAGAGAGAAATATCACAACTATGGCTACCACAAGGCCTTCAGGATTCTCACTTCCTGCTGCCCCCAACAAATTACTTGATAATGCATTACTGTCGGGACTGGATGTGAGTGCCTCAGAGGGTATCATGTGATTCCTGCCACACTACTATTCCCCATGATGCTCCTGGGCCTGAACCACTATCTGGTTGAAGGGCAAGTGCCTCAAGCCCCCCACCACTACTGGTTCAGTCAGTGCCAGAGGTCCTCACAAGTAACCAAGCAAACACCAGCAATGACTGAGGGGCCACAGCTAACAGTGCCCACATCCAATAGGGGCTACAACTCCAATAGGTGCACAATGTGCACCCTATACATGTGATATCTAGATAAAACATGACTGAACTGCTAGGGCATCCACCATTGTGTGGCCCATGGAATCAGTGCATCCCTTGATGCTTACATGATATGCACTATCCCATTATTGACAGCCAAAGAAACCATATAAAGGTGACACCAATGTTGATGGCTAGAAATAAAGCAACATAAACACTTCAAAACAAATGTTCAGGAGAAAGTCATCTGCTAAAGTTACCCATGCAAAGGGAAGAAGTATCTGACACATTAGATGTGCAAATCTCAACATAGAAATACAAAAACTATGACATTCACAAAAAACTATAACTCTAGTAAGAGATTCCAAAGAAAAGGAAACGGATGAAATGCTTGATTCAAAAGAATCATCACTCAAAAGAATGTTATAGAAAAGCTCAATGAGATCTAAACAAATATAGATAAGTAATTAAGTGAAATTAGGAGGCAATTCAATTCAGTAGAATGAGGTTTTAGAAAAGAGGCAAACAACTCTAGAAAATAAAGACCAAATCAAAATTTAAAATAACCATTCTTCCCCCAAAAATAAAGTCGTACAGGATTTAGAGCAAAATGAAGAAAACAGATACCCAGATCCAGACTCCAACAAAACAAAGATAAACAATACCAAGGAACCCAATGAAGACCACGAGAACACCCCAAAAGAAGAAATTCTACAAGTAATTAATGATATTTTCATAGAGATGCTACTAGACATGGTCAACCAAAACGTACAGAAGGCATTAAGAAATTACAAGACAACAAAACTAAAGAATATGAGAAAACACAGAAATAAATAAATAAAATCATAGGAGCCCTAAATAAACACCAAACTGAAACAAAGATCACCATAAGCAGAGAGATAAATGAATTAAGGACAAAAATTGACAATATTAAAGAAGAAATGACCCATGATATGGAAAACCTCAGAAAAAAAGAATGAAACAGAAATACAAAACAAAATGGAAGGCCATTGCAGCAGACTAGAACAAACAGAAGACAGAATCTCAGAACTTAAAGATGAAATGGCAATTAAAGGAAAAACTGAAGAACAATTAGTTAAACAACTCAAGACCTGTGAAAAGAAAATGCAAATCTCACTGATTCCATCAAAAGACCAAACCTGAGAATCATGGGCATTGAAGAAGGAGAAGAGGTGCAAGCAAAAGGAATGTGTAATGTATTCAACAAAATAATAACAGAAAATTTCCCAAATCTAGAGAAAACTATGCCCATTCAGGTACAGGAAGCCTCCAGACCACTGAACAAACCTGACCAAAATAGAAATACCCCACAACATATTATAATTAAAATAACAAGTACAGAGACTAGAGAAAGAATATTGAAGGCTGTGAGAGAGAAAAAACAAATAACATACAAAGGTAAACCCATCAAAATCACAGCAGACTTCTCAACAGAAACATTAAAAGCAAGAAGAGCATGGGGTGAGATATTCCAAGCACTGAATGAAAATAACTTCAATCCTAGGATACTTTACCCAGAAAAACTATCATTCAAAATAGATGGAACAATAAAAGTCTTCCATGATAAGCAGAAATTAAAACAATATATGACCACCAAGCCACTACTACAAAAGATTCTCTAAGGAATTTGGCACACAGATCATGAAAGCAAACAAAACCATGAAAGGGCAGGCAGTACCAAACCACAGGAGAAGAAAAGGCAAGAAAGTAAAGAGTAACATTGATTCAGCTACACATAATCAAACTCTTAATCAACAAAGACAATTACATGACAGGGATCACCACGTACTTATCAATACTAACACTGAATGTTAATGGACTAAATTCCCCCATCAAAAGATCCAACAATCTGCTGCCTACAGGAGACCCACCTCATTGACAGAAATAAGCACTGGCTGAAAATGAAAGGCTGGAAGACTTATCAAGCCAATCATCCCAGAAAACAGGCAAGAGTAGCAATACTTATCTCGGACAAAGTAGACTTCAAACCTACATTGATCAAATGAGATAAAGAAGGACACTCCATACTAATAAAAGGGTAAATACACCAAAAGGAAATATCAATTGTCAACCTATATGGACCCAATGTCAATGCACCCAATTTCATCAAACATATTCTGAAGGACCTAAAAACATATATAAACTCCAACACAGTGATAGCAGGAGACCTTAATGCTTCCCCTATCACCAATAGATAGGTCATCCAAACAAAAAATCAATAAAGAAACCCTAGAACTAAATCACACCATAGATCAAATGGACCTAGCTGATGTCTACAGAATATTTCATCCAACTTCTGCACAATACACATTCTTCTCAGCAGCCCATGAAACATTCTCCAAAATTGGTCATATCTTAGGGCACAAAGCAAGCATCAGCAAATATAAGAAAATAGAAATAATCCCACGCATTCTATCTGACCACAATGCATTAAAACTGGAAATCAACAACAAAACAGCAGTAAAAAATATGCAAACAATTGGAAGCTGAACAACACATTCCTCAATTACGAATGGGTCATTGATGAAATAAAAGAGGAAATTAAAAGGTTTCTGGAAGTTAATGAAAATGAAAACACGTCCTACCAAAACCAATGGGACACAGCAAAGGCAGTCCTAAGAGGAAAGTTTATAGCCATGAGTGCATATATTAAAAGGACAGAAAGATCTCAAATCAATGACCTAATACTACAGATTAAAATCCTAGAAAAACAAGAACAAGCAAATCCCAAAACAAGCAGAAGGAAAGAAATTATTAAAATAAGGGCTGAAATCAATAAAATAGATACCAAAAAAACCATACAAAGAATCAATGAAACCAAAAGCTGGTTCTTGGAAAATATAAATAAGATTGACAGACCCCTGGCAAATCTGACTAAAACGAGGAGAGAAAAAACCCATCAGTAAAATCAGAAATGCAAAAGGGGAGTAAACAACAAACACCATGGAAATTCAGGAAATCATCAGAGACTACTTTGAGAGTCTATATGCTAATAAATTTGAAAATTTTGAAGAAACGGACAGATTTCTAGAAACTTACAACCACCCAAAAGTGAACCAAGAAGATATTAATCACCTGAATAGATCTATAACACAAAAAGAAACTGAAGCAGCAATCGAGTCTCCCAAAAAAGAAAAGTCCAGGACCTGACAGATTCACTGCTAAATTCTATCAGACCTTCAAAGAAGAACTAATACCAGCTGTCCTTACACTGTTCCATGAAATAGAAAGGGAAGGAACACTGCCTAAGTCATTCTATGAAGTCACTATTACTCTCATCCCAAAACTAGACAAAGTCACCTCCAAAAAGGAGAATTATAGGCCAATTTCCTTAATGAATGTCAATGCAAAAATCCTTAATAAAATAATGGCAAACCAAATCCAACCATACACCAGGAAGATCATACCATACACCATGACAAACTCAGCATCATCCCAGCGATGCAGGGGTGGTTCAACATATGCAAATCTATAAATGTAATACAGCACATCAATAGAAACAAAAACAAAAGCCACTCATTCATCTCAGTAGATGCAGAAAAAGCCTTTGACAAGATCCAACAACACTTCATGATAAAAACTCTAAGAAAACTAGGAATAGAAGGAATGTACCTCAACATTTTAAAAGCTATTTATGACAAACCTACAGCCAACATCATGCATAATGGTGAAAAAACTGAAACCATTGCCCTTAAAATCAGGGAATGACAAGGGTGCCCATTATCCCCACTCCTATTCAACATACTACTGGAATTTCTAGCCAGAGCAATTAGGCAAGAAGAAGAAATAAAAGGAATACAAATAGGTAAAGAAACTGCCAGAATATCCTTATTTGCAGATGATATGACCCAAAGGAATGCGACACAGGTTACTCCAAAAGCACCTGCACACCCATGTTTATTGCAGTGCTATTCACAATAGCCAAGTTATAGAAACAACCAAGATGCCCTGCCATTGATGAATGAATTAAGAAAATGTGATACATTGGAATTTTACTCAGCCATGAAGAAGAATGAAATCTTATCATTTGCAGGTAAATGGATGGAACTAGTGAACATCATTCTGAGCGAGGTCAGCCAAGCTCAGAAGACCAAAAATTGTATGTTCTCCCTCATATGTGGACTTTAGATCTAAGGCAAATGCAACAATGTGGTTGGACTGGGATCACATGACGAGGGGAGAGCACATATGGGTGATATAAAAATAGATAAAAATCCAAAACATGAAAGCATTTGATGTCCCCACTCCAGCGGAGCTAATACAGAAACCTTGAGGCAACAGAGGTTATCATGAGAAGGGGAACAGTAATCAGGGTAAAGATCAGTTAGAGATGAATCAACATGGGTCATAACACATGTATATGAAAGCAATTCTAGGAATATTTCTGGATAGCTATCCTCAACTCAACTAGCAAAAACATTTTGTCTTCCTTGTTATGCTTGTCTCTTCTCCAACAAAACTAGTGATAAAGGCAGACCAGGACGTGCTCAGAACTGAGGAGGGGAGGGGGGAGAAATGACCCAAACAATGTATGCATATGTGAATAAATGAATAATACTAAAATAAATAAGTAAAAATGAAAACTTCAAAGTGAGTATATCAAGAAGAAATAAGACCTAAGCTTAAACACAGATCTTTGAAATATCTCATTTGAACCCAAAGAAAATAAGAAAAGTGAAGGGAGCATTCAAGATCTTTGGAACACTACTGAATGAACAAATATCTTTATTATTGGACTATCTGCAGGTAAGTATAAGAGCTTTTGGCATAGAGAAACTATTCAATAAAATAATAGCAGAAAACTTCCCTAATCTTAGTAAAGACATGGACGTTCATGTACGGGAGGCTTACAGAGTTCCAAATGACCAGGAAAGATCCTCACCATGGCTATTATAGTCAGACTGTTAAAAGGATAATAAAAAGACAGAATTTTTAAAATGCAAGAGAAAAGTGCCAAGTCACATTTAAAGGCAGCCTCACTAGACTAACAGGAGATTTATCAGTAGAAACCCAGTAGACTAGGAGAGAATGGGAAGATGTATTTTAAGTCCTGAAAGAAAATACCTGTCAAACAATGTTACTAAATTACATCTGACAATGTAGACTTTAAGATAAAAAACTGTAAGAGGAGTCAAGGACACTATGTAATGATCAAGGGATAAATTCAACATGAAAATATGGTGATTACAAATCAACATGAATTTAATGTTGGGGCACTCAATTTTATAAACCTAAACCTATTTAATGCAGTAATATTGGGGGCATAATATTCTACTCACACCAATTGATAGATCATATAGAAAAACAAAAAACATCAGAGTGAATTTATATTAGAGAATAAATGAACTTACCAGACATTTACATAACTTTCCATCCAATAACTGCAGAATACACATTCTTTTAATCAGCACATGAAAACTTGTATAGATTAAACCACATATTAGATTTAAAAAACAAATCTTAACATAGTCAAAAGAACTGAAATCAATCCTGTATCTTCCTGATCACAACTGAATAAAAGCAGAACTCAAAAGAAAATAGAAAATATACAAATTTATGGAGACAAAACAACACACTTTGGAACAAATACAGCGTAATTGAGAAAATCCGAAGAAATTTTTCTTGAAAAAAAATTAAAAACACAGCATACCAAACACTGTGCAATACAGCAAAAGGAGTACTAATAAACATCCTAATGAGTGTGTACTCCAAGGATTTAGAAAAGCAAAACAAACCAAACCAAAAATTAGCAGGAAGAAAGAAATAACAAAGGACAAAGCAACATAGACTACATAGAGACTAAAAATAATTCAATGGATGAATGACAAAGTTGGCTATTTTGAAAAGAAACAAAATCAACAAAATTCTAGGTATACTAACCAAGAAAAAGGAGAGAAGGTGCAAGTAAATAGAATTAGAGGTGGAAAAGGGAAACACTACAAATGATACCATAAAATTTCAAAGAATAACTAGGGATTGTATTGAAAAACAATATGCTAAAAGATTTGAAATTCTAGAAGAAATGGACAGATTTCTCTACACATATGTCCCACCAAAATTGAATCAAGATCAACTGGATGTCTTTACTGCTGAATTTTATCATACTTTTTAAAAAGGACTTATATCTATCCTTCTCAAACTATTCCATAGGAGTAGAACACTTCCAAACTTATTATGAGTCCAGCATTACCCTGTTTCCAAAACCTAACAGGGACACACAAAAGAATATCCTAGACTAATATCCATAATGAACATACATGAAAAAATCCTTCACAAAATAGAAAACATCAAATTCAATAGCATATCAAAAAGATTGTGCAACATGATCAAATTTGGCTCATTTGAGATGAAAGATAGCTCAACTTACACAAATCAATGAATGTAATACACCACATAGAATGAAGGATAAAAATCAGATAATCCTCCCTATAAATGCAGGAAAAATCATTTGACTAAATTCAACATCTCTTCATAATAAAGCCCTCAACAAATTAGGTATAGAACAATCATACCTCAATGTAAAGGTATGTATGACAACCCACAACCAATATTATACTGAATGGCAGAAAATTGGAGGCACGTCCTCTAAAATAGGGAAACGACAAAGGAGTCTACTCTCATTACTTTTATTTAATATAGTACTAGAAGTTTTAGCCAGAGTAATTAGGCAAGAGAAATAAATGAAAATCATACAAATAGAAAAGCAGGATGTCCAGTTATTCTTGTCTACAGATGAATAATCCTGTACACAGAAAAAGCCCCAAGGACTCCATCAAAAGAATATTAGAACTCAAAAGTGAATTAAAGTACCACAATACAAAATCAAAATAAAAAAATCATAACTTTTTATATGCCAATAATACAATCACTATGAAAACCAGTATGGAGGAGAAGGGGCCAAGATGGCAGATTGTTGACATTCCTATAGCCCAGCAGTGACCACCTACCCTCCAAAAAAGGAAGATCCAAGGACCCCAAAAGGCACCCACAGGCCCCAATAACCAGCAAGAAGAAAGACCCTCTCCAAATCAGCAAATAGTGGGAATTACTTGGTGGTAAGTCCCACTGTGGACAACACAGAAACTCAGAGCTCCACACTCCCCCTAATACATGACCTGATCCCTTCACCCTGAAATGCCAGGGAAACCAACACCCATGTGTAAACAGGTCCCATGGCTCCTGTTGCTCCACTGGTAACAGAAGCCAGAAGCCAGTAGATTTGGATGCCAAGGCAGCAGTGCCACAGGACTGAGCTCCCTAAAGCCCTTGCAGGAGATTCGGCTCCAGAACTCTGGCTGCACACAGGATTTGTTCTCTTAAGCCAGCAGCAGCACCCTGGAACTGCACTTCCAGAGGCCCATGTGGGAAATTGGGACCCAAAACTTCTGCTGCCTGCTGGCTCAGTTCTCCCAAACATGCAGCAGTACTACATAACTGTGCACCTTGAAGCCTGTGCACAGGAAATCAGGCCCTGGAAAGCCTGCTGTCTATAGGCTCTGTTCTCCTAAACTGCCAGCAGCACTACAGGACTATGCTTTCAGAAGCCAGTGTGGAAAATCGGCTCCCAAAACTTCTGCTGACTGTTAGCTTGGTTCTCCTGAGTGGCAGCAGATCCACAGGACTGTACTCCCTGAGGCCCATGTGGGAAATCTAGGCCTGGAACACCTGCTGCCTGCAAGCTTTGTTCTGCTAAACTGAAAGCAGCTGCTGTGGTTCCTGGAAACCCAGGCCCCGATGCAAGTAGGCCGCAGGGCCTCCATTGCCTGGTGGGCCGCAGACGATTTAAGCCTGCTGGCCTTGCTGCCCCATGGATATGCTCAACTTACTACACACTGCCAGGAGTCTGCCGCCACACACCCAAGTGAAACCCAGGCTCCAGGCCTTGTTAATCTGCTGGTGCCAGGAGGCTTCCCTCGTCAAAAAGCACAGAGGCCCAGCCTCCCCACTGTCCCTGACAGCAAGAGAGCCCTTGTTCCCACATCAGAGAGCTAAAATGCCACATTCCCCACTGAGAGGAGGAAAGCTAAAACCTGGTACTCTGCGGGTGGCATCAGAAGCCCTGTTCTCCCCCAGGCAAACAGAAGCCCAGGGCTTCACAGTGCACTTCCCCGCAGGAGAGTACAAGTCCAAGAGCTGGAATCCCAGCTCCTCCACTGAGTGGCAATTTGCATCCCTGCTGATCCTAGGAGGCCTGCCTCCAACAGTGCAGAGACCCAGTGTTCCCCACTACAGCTGCAGGAAAGCCCCTGTGCCCCCATCAAAGAATGGAAACTCTAGCCTCCACACTGAGGGGAGAAAAGAGGCAATCGGTACCAAAAGAATCTGGCAAGGGGTAACATAACCAGCATACCCCTCTCTGAGGAACACTGCTGGAGCTCAGGAGAAAAAAAAAAAAACCTTCAAAACACAAACTATAGGGGCACAAGAGATTAAAACCATAACCAAAACCAATTCCAGATGCATAAATTTCAATGTAGAATGAAACAGCAAGAAAACCACTCTTCATCAAAAGTCAATTCCACCACTAAGGATCCAAACACCAGTGTACAGGAAGAGCTATCAAATAATGAATTCCGAAAAACAATAGTAAAAATGATTAACTACCACAAAGAAGCACAAAAGTTAGTATTTCACCTCAAAGGGAATGTGAATAATCAAGTAAATGAGTTCAAAGAAAATACAAACAGATAAAAGAAATTAAGAAGACTCTCTTGAATATGAAAAAGGAAATCAACAAAGATATGGGAACCTGAAAAATAATCAATCCAAAATAAACAACTCAATATCTCAAATAAATATCACAATGGAAAGCTTGGTGAACAGTGGAGCAAGTTGCAAACAAGAGTATCAGAAACAGAAGACAAAGTAGAGGAATTAGACTAAACAGTAAAAAATCATGAAAAAATGCTAAGAAAACATGAATGGAACATACGAGATATCTGGGACACCACCTATGAATCATGGGTGTAGAAAAAGGATAGGAGATACAAACTAAAGGCATTGACAACCTATTCAATACAATAATAGTGAATAATAGTGAAAACTTCCCTAACCTTGAGAGTCACCCAGTTTCAGGAAGTTTACAGAATACCAAACCATCAGGACCAAAATAAAACAGACCCAGACACATCATTATCAAAACACTCAGCACACAGAACAACGAAAGAATTGTGAAAGCAACAAAAGAGAAAAGGCAAGTCACACATAAAGCTAAACCCATCAGAATAACAGCAGTTTCTCAACTCAAACTCTAAATACAAGAAGGCCATGGAAAGACATACTCCAGGCCCTGAAAGAAAGTATTTGCCAACCCAGACTAGTCTACTCATCAAAAGTATCCTTCCTAATTGAAGGAGAAATTAAAACCTTTCACAACAAAGATAAACTAAAGGAATTTGCAATTATCAAGCCAGCACTACAGAAGATACTTAAAGGACTTGTAGATTTAGAAGAAACTAGAGTGAGATAGGTAGACTCAAGAAAGAATCAATCCTTTTGAGCAAGCAGACCAGTAAACAAAGAATAGATAAAACTAAACAGGGAAACAAAAATGACTGGAAACAACAAGAACCTCTCAATACTAACACTGGATGCAAATTGCCTCAATGCCCCAATCAAGAGACATAGAATAGCAAATTGCACTAAAAAACAAGACCCGACCATATGTTGCTTAGAAGAGATTAATCTTGCTATAAAAAAAAATGAATATTGGCTTAGAGTCAGGAGTGGAAAAAAGTTTTCCAAGCAAATGGACCCCATAAACAAGCAGGAGTAACTATACTCATACCTGACAAAGTACACTTCATTAAAGTCTAGTAAACTAAAATCAATTAGAAAAGAAAATGAAGGTCACTTCATATTAATGAAAGGAACAATTCATCAAGAGGAAATATCAATCATTACCATATATGTATAAAACACAGGAGTACCCATCTACATTTAAAAAATCTCTAATGGTCCTAAGAGCACAGCTAGGCACTAACACAGTGGGATACCTGAATACCCCACTGTCACTAATAGATACATCATCCAGACAAAAGATAAGTAAACTTCAGAGCTACTGCACATATTAAACCAAATACACATAGTTAAAATATATAGAGAGAGTATTTCACCCAACAACCAGTAAATACACATTCTTTTCTGCAGCTCATGGAACTTTCTCCAATATAGATGATATTTTAGGACACAAAGTAAGTTTCAACAAATTCAAGAAAATCGAAATAACTCCCTGCATCATATCAGATCACACTGTAATTAAACTAGACCTCAGCAACAAAAGAAACCCCAGAAAATGCTCAAACACATGGAAACTGAACAATACATGGCTAAAACACCAATTGGTGGCCAAAGTCATAAGGGACGAAATAAAAAATTTCCTAGAATTCAATGAAAATGAAAATACAACAGACCAGAATCTGTGGAGCACAGGAAAGGCTGTGCTAAGGATAAAGTTCATAGCTATAAGTGCATACATTAAAAAAACAGAGACCTCTCAAGTAAACAATTTAATGATGCACTGTAAGCTCCTAGAAAAACAAGAACAAACCAAATCCCAAACCAGCAGACGGAGAGAAATAACATAGATCAGGCCAAGATGAATGCAATTGAAACCAAACAAACTATGCAAAGAATCAATGAAACAAAAACTTGATTCTTTGAAAAGATTAACAAGATTGACAAACCCTTAGCTACCATGACAAAATGGAGAAGGAGAAGACCCAAATTAATAAAATCAGAGATGAAAAAGGGGACATAACCACAAATACCAATGAAATCCAGAGAATTATTAGTGAGTACTTTGAAAACTTATATTCACGTAAACTGGAAAATCTAGATGAAATAGATAAATCCTAAATGCATATAACCAATCAAAATTGAACCAAGAAGATATTAACCACCTACATAGTCCTATAACATGCAATGAAATTGAAGTAGTAATAAAGTCTCCCTACAAAGAAGAGCCCAGGACCTGATGGATCCATGGCTGAACTTTACCAAACCTTTGAAGAACTAACATCAATACTCCTCAAACTTTTCCAGGAAATAGAAAGGGAAGGAACACTACCAAACTCATTCTATGAAGCCAGCATTACACTTATTCCCCAACCAAATAAAGACCAATATCTTTAATGAATATAGTTGCAAAGATTCTCAACAAAATATTGGCAAAGAGAATTCAACAACGCCTCAAAAAAGATCATACACCATGACCAAGTCGGTTTCATTCCAGGGATGCAAGGATGGTTCAACATAGGTAAATCCATAATGTAATACAGTACATAAACAGAGGCAAGGGCAAAACCTACATGATCCTCTCAATAGATACAGGAAAATCTTTTGACAAAATCTAACACCCTTTCATGATAAAAGCTCTGAAGAAATTAGAAATAGAAGGAATGTTCCTAAACATAATAAAGGCTACATATGACAAACTTAAAACCAACATCATACTAAGTGGAGAACAACTGAAACTGTTCCCCTTAAAGTCAGTAACAAGACAGGGCTGTTTGCTTTCTTCACTCCTATTCAATATAGTTTTGGAATTCCTTGCCAAAGCAATAAGTTAATAGCAAGAAATAACAGGGATTCAAATAGAGAAGGAAGAAGTAAAACTATCCCTATTTGCAGATGATATGATCTTATACCTAAGAGACCCCAAAAACTCTATCATAAAACTACTAGAAATCATAAACTCTTTCTGCAAAATAGCAGGATACAAAATTCACATACAGAAATCAGTACCTTTTCTATATATCAACAATGTACAGACTGAGAAAAAAACCAGGGAAACAGTACAATTTTAATAGCCTCAAAAAACAACAAAGTACCATGGAACAAACTTAGCAAAAGAAACCATAGAAATTGTTGAAAACTATAAATCAAAGAAGAAATCAAAGAACACTTCAGAAGATGGAAAGACCTTCCATGCTCATGGATTGGTAGAATAAACATTGTGAAAATGGCTATACTACCAAAACAATCTACATGTTCAATGCAATCCCTACCAAAATTCCAATGACATTCTACGCAATGGATTAGCATAAGGATCCAGACATAAACCCACACATCTATAGCTAGCTGATCTGCAACAAAGGAGCTGAAAACCCATGATAGAGAAAAGACAGCTTCTTCAACAAATCCTGCTGGGAAAACTGGATATCTACATGCAGAAGATTGAAACTAGATCTCTGTCTTTCACACTATACCAAAATCAACTCAAAGTGCATCAAAGACCTTAATATAAGGCCTGAAACTTTGAAACAACTCCAAGAAACAGTAAGAAATACACTGGAGCAGATAGGTATAGGGAAAAACTTCCTAAATAGAACTCAAAAGGCTCAGCATCTAATAGAAACAATAAACAAATAGGACTAAACCAAACTTAAATATGTTCTGCACAGCAAAGGAAACAATCACCAGACTCAAGAGATAGCCCACAGAATGGGAGAAAATCTTTGCCAGTTACTCATCCAACAAGGGTCTAATATCCAGAACCTACAGGGAACTAAACCCCATTGAAGAAATAGGTACATGAATTAAACTAGGATTCTCAAAAGAAGAGGTACAAATGGCCAGTAAATACATGAAGAAATTTTCAACTTCCCTGGTTATAAAAGAGAGGCAAATCAAAACAACACTTATATTTTATCTCACCCCAGTTAGAATGGCCAGAATGAAGGTAATAACAACAACAAATGCTGGTGAGGATTTAGTGAACAAGAACCCTTATACACTGCTGATGAGAACACAATTAATATAATCACTAAGGAAAACAGTAGGAGATTCCTCAAAAAACTAGAGATAGAACTGCCCATGTGATTCAGTGATACTGCTCTTGGGAATTACCCACAAGAATATTAAACAGGATACAGTACAGACATCTGTACACCAATATTTATCATAGCACTATTCACAATAGCTAAGCTCTGGAAACAACCCTACAACTGATGAATGGATCATGAAATTGTGGTATATATACACAATGGAGTATTACTCAGCTGCAAGGAATAATGACATGGGGTTTGAAAGTAAATGAATGCAATTGGAGGACATCATGTTAAGTGAAGTTAGCCATGATCAGAAACACAGAAGATACATGTTTTTTCTCATATGTGGAAGATAGATCCAAAGATAAACATATACACAAACACAAACATGATCACATACAAACTCAGTTGTAGAGCATGTTTGTAACAGTGTAACTACTCTAGGGAATTCGGGGAAAGATAGAAATGAAAAGAGAATGATAGAGCATCACTAATATCACATACCACAGGATGTAAAGGTAGAGGATATAAGGATGTGTATTGAAAGATGCTGAAAAATGGGGAGGTGGGTTGGAGGTAAAGGGTTAAGGGAGAGTATTTGAAGGGATTGAACAGACCAAAGTAAAGCACACCCACAGAGGGAAGACATTGAGACACTCCTTTGAATATCAACACAAATATTAATTATGAAAACCAGAAATGTAAAATAGGCATAGTGTGCATGGGATTGGGCGTAGGAATGGGAGGGTTGGTGAAGAAAGGAGATTAAGGTGACAGTATATGGTAGATGAACTTCATGTACCTATACGAAACTGAACTAGAAAACTTCTTGCAATGGCTTAAGTGGGGTGGGGAGCGGCCTGGGGAGGAGACAATGGGGGCAATGTAACTAATGTACAACATAAGTCTAATCAGAATTGTCACTATGAACCTGCCCCTGTATCATGAATATTTTCTAATAAAATTTTATTTAAAAAGAAAACAAACAGTATGGAGCCTCCTCAGAAAGCTAATAGAACTGCCATATGATCCAGCAATGTCACTCCTAGCGATTTATTTGAAGGAATGTAAGTCAGTTTATAATAAAGGCACATGCACTCCCATGTCTGTTAAGCTCAGTTGCTTTAGTTGAAATGAAAACCCAATGCATGTGTACTATTCACTTGTGACACAATATTGCTTCTTGGAAATTCTGGTCAAGAGAAACAAATGCTGCCTGCTGTGCTATGAGTAATGAATTCCTTTGTCTCTATTTGAAGAATCATATGTCTTCTATCAGCACCCATGTTGTGATGGACTAAGTTGTTAATCTGAAAATAGGATAAAATGTTAGACCCTTCATGGTTCTTGACAAAAATCCTCTAGTTAATATGTGATATCCTCCACTGGTTCACGTAAATACTCTCACACGAATCAGAAGTCTATGAAATAAAAAGACAAATAACTTGTCTAACTTCTATATACACTGATGGAGAAGTATGATTACTAATACACATACATACACACACTCAGAAATCAGAAAATGAAAAAAATAAAATGTTGCATGGTTGTGACTGGAATTCTAGAAAGACATTTTGAAGACTACACACCCTAGGACAAGAAAATTTCTTTGGTTGAACTCTAAATGTGGTCCCTGGAATGAATTTCGATGGAATTTTATTTATTGGGATTTATTGTCTTTGGTTCGATCTTCTAAGACAGCTGTCAACTCTTCTATAAGTAAATTAATATTTTTGACTTTGAAACAAGTGTGATTTTTTTCATTGGTCAACTCTGACATTGTGATATGAGAATAGCAATTCACAATATGTGCATGGTTGCATTTTTTAGCTAAAATTTGCATTCTTCTACTCTTCAGGATTAGTTCCATCTTACCTTCCATATCACATCCAAAGGTGATCTTGGTAAATAATGCCCTCT
This sequence comes from Castor canadensis, assembly GCF_047511655.1. Classification (NCBI taxonomy): domain Eukaryota; kingdom Metazoa; phylum Chordata; class Mammalia; order Rodentia; family Castoridae; genus Castor; species Castor canadensis. The sequence goes on along the minus strand of NC_133387.1, from coordinate 70,629,147 downwards.
CAGAGTGTTTCCAAGCTTTCATAACTTATAGCCTACTAATGAGAGTTCAAGGCCCTAGCAACTGTCTTCATTTTTCAACAAAATCTGTCTTAGCTATTGGATGATTTTAAAATTTAAAATTTTGTAGGCTTCAGATACATTTATAGTCTATTCTGTGTCAAAGCCGCATTCATCATTTGTTTCTAGATGTATTTTCAATTATGATATACTTTCTTTCTTCCTAAAGCTATGTTTCTCTTCCTCAATTTAATGGAAACTACTTGGAAACCACTGGAAAACACAATTAATCTAATTTTTGTCATTGAGATGAGTCATTTGGTTGAATCAAAAACTACTTACTCTTTGTACATAAAAACTGTTTCCAATATCACATCTTAACTGCTTGGAATCTAGTAGTAATTGACCTTTTTCCTCTGGAATATTCTGTCTGTTTGGTTTGCCCCAAATGAGTCTTTATGGAAGAGTATTGAATTCAAATAATTTGAGGGATCAAGGAACATCTGATTGGGAATTAGAGAAATGAGATTGAGAAGTAAAGTGGCCAAAAATAATATGTTGTCAAGTTATCAACACTCTGCGTTCCTAAAGCATAATCATGTGGGAAAAACATCAAGAATGTTGTAGAATACTGGCCTCAGATTTTCGGATTTCCCTACACCCAGGTAGAAGTAAGAGTGTTAACTTACTTATTCACACATTCTCTTAATCATTGTTTGAGGACTGATTCCAGTGGTATATTAATTCTTTAGGTATAATGTAGGTGAGGGGAAAAAGGAGTAGGTGCTGTGGCTTGGGTATGACTTGAGTATATCCCTTAATGATTAATTTGTTGAAATATCCCTACGGTGAGAAATTAAAAAAGGCAGAAACTTAATCCAAGAATAGTGTTTAGATATCAGACCTCTAGGAGGTGATTTGGGTTAGATGGATAATCTGGGTGAAGCCCCAATAAATGAATTATAAATGGATTTATCAAAAAAAAAAGGGGAGACAATCTGTGGCTGTATCTCAGTGGTAGAATATTTGTCTAGCAGTGTAAGCCCCTAGGTTTGGGCCATAGCAAAACCGAGGACGAGGAAGAAGCAAGAAGGTGGAAAGGAAAGAGGCCAGAAGATACATACACACATGAACTCCTTGTATTTTTCCATGTGATACCATCTTGCCACATCAAGACTTTGATACTAAGAAGACAATTAACAGATGTGGGCCTCTGACATTAAATCAGAACTATGGGCCAAAATAAACCTATTTTACCTACCCTTATGTATTTCATTACAGTAGTAGAAAACAGACTAACATAGTGAGGTCCTTCTGTTTATTTGTCTATATTTCTTTACATTTTTGTGGCAAATTACATTGTATTTGCCGAGCTCAACCCTTTCTTGTAGTTCTTTAATAACTGCTACATTAAAAACCAACATGCATTATTTATGTTTTGTTTTCATGCCTTTTCCTCTAGAACTAGAATAGACATGTAGTTATAGTTTGTCATCCAAGTTAAGTTAAGCAAAGTTTACATAGACATCATCCTACAGCATAAAATAAAGTACATGGAGAAGTTGCTAGCAAAATGAACAAGAATTTGGAAAGGAAGTGCCTAAAAAAGAACATCTAAATGGTCAAAAAATAAATACATTCTCCAATTTATTAGAATTCAGCAAAATGCAAATAAAACTCAAAATGGTATACTTACCACAAGGACTTATTGAAAACTACATGGAGAAAAGGGAGTTACATATGATGACTTAGGGAAATAAAGCAATAAAAACATTTTTAAAATAATTTGACATTCTGAGTTACAGTTAAAGAATCACACCCCAGAGTGCAGACATTCCACCCTCTATGTATTGTATCTGTACAATAATAAGATAGTGTTTATTTTTAGGTAGTCTTTGGGGTGTTGACAGTTTTCTAGTTTTAGAGTTGGATAAAACGAAAAGCTTATAAATGTTATTTTTTTAACCATACCTACATATTTATTTGGTTTTATGAAATATGTGATTTAAATTTTTTACATATAGAAATGAAAAATACTGGGCACACACACACGCACACATACACACACACGTATATCACAGAAGTCTATCTATATATATATCAATATAGTTTATTAGTAAGATGGAGAAAATCCATATTTTCTTATCAATAAGTGCAGAAAAAAATCTATTCATAATATTCAATATTCGCTTATGATAAAACAAACTTATTGGGAACTAGGATGAAAAAGGATTATAGTTAAGCCTTTTAAGGTTATTGATCAAAAATCCTCTAGCAAATACCCAACTTTAATTGTGAAAGAGTGTAAGATCATACCAAAGGGTCAAGTTAACCCTTAACTTATTAGATAAAAGATAAATTTAAGTAAATTATCTGCATTTCTTTAGCTTAGTAAAACATATGTGCCTTAACTTTAATGTAATAAAATGCATATGAATTCATGGAGGATATAATAAACTTTTAAAGAAAAACTTTAAAAAGGCACAAATAAAAGATAAATTTTCAAGCTGAATCATATGAAACTGCTGTTTTGGCAGGTCAATATTAGCAATTTCATATGGTTCAATTTATATCCATGAGAAGCACACAATATTAAGAATTTAACATTTCTCTCAGCTTTATACGTTCATTTGTGGTGTTATCAAAACCCAACATAAGGTAATTCTAAAATGTATAAATTTTCTAGGAAGGACATTTCTTAATAAGAGAATAGAAAGATATTGCTATATAGACAAGAAAATAGAAAATGAGATAGTATCAAAAGTTTTCAAACAGACTCCCCAGTTTGCTAATCATGATATAAATCCAAACTAACTCTGGGAAGAATGGGCTAATCAATAAAAGATATTTGGTCAATTAGGTTCCACTCTTGGGAATATACCTGAAGGAATGTAAGTCAGGTTACACAAAGGCACCTGCACATCCATGTTTATTGCAGCATTATTCACTGTAACTAAGCTATAGAAACAACCAGGTTGCCCCACGACTGATGAATGGATTAAGAAAATGTAATATTTATACCCAATGGAATTTTATTCATCCACAAAGAAGAATGAGATTTTGTTGTTTGCAGGCAAATAGATGGAACTGAAAAACATTGATATTACATATCTCCTTGAAAATTATTATGAAAAATGTCTCATTACTAATTGTGTCAGTATAGAAGGAAGTTACCCACAGAACATTTTAATCAACATTTTAATCAATGATTTAGTTAAAAGCATGTCAAATATTTAAATAATACACTAATAAACTTTTGTTTTGTAACTGAATTACTTTTCATGTTTTGATGTTTTGTAGTTGACCTTTGAAATTTAAATTTGAAATAACAAATTACCTTAAAGAACACTAGTTAACTAGTTAGTTTGACACTAGTCTGTGTCAATTAACAAGTGGTATTCCTCAGACATTCTGAAACACAGAGTATTAAAACAGCAATAATTCTGAATGTCTGGGAGTATAGCAAAAAAGGTTAATAAAAATAAGACCTTGAAAATGAGAGAGGGTGTTTATAAAATGTTTCTTTTAGAAACTGAGGTCCAAGGTATATTAGAATGCCTTGTGACAGCGATTACGTAAAGGATAAGGTAACAGTAATAGATAATACCTCTACCTGTTGGTTAGTAAGGTGTTTGTTTCAAAGAGGAACTTGTTTTAGTACATATGGCATGCACACTGCCAAAGCTCATTTATTTACCTTTGCCTCTCTAGTGTAAACTCTAAGGACTAAGCACTTTCTCTGACTCTTTTCCAAATAGTAGTTAAGATGCAGCACAGATATTTCTGAAAATTAAGATATAGAATTCTACATTGATCAGAATTTAAGTACAAAAAAATCCCCTCTTGTTTTTTCTTATCTAATTCAATTTTTCACCACAAGCCTACTTAAGACTTTATGTTTTACATTTAAGAGATTTTTTAAAAAGAAGAATAAGAAATAAATAAGAAGAGAAATCTAATAAGGAAATGGTAACAAGAAAAACAGAAAAAGAAAATAAAGCTGCTAAATTTATTGATGACCATCACTAGCAGTTGCAAAATATGAGAAAACCCCCAAAAGTTTGTATTTTGTTTTCTCTTTCTCCTCACATGGCTTCCTACTTAGGCATAAGAGACACTGCTTCTAGATGAACATTCACATGTCAGATTACCTAGCAATTTCTGCTGTTCTTTTAAAGGGTGGTAATTGTACTTTTTAAGGAAGCAGTCTATATTTTCAATTAGTTTCTAATCTAAAATGCAGTGTACCAAAACACCTTACACAGCAGACTTTTTGAAATGGAAGCATATTATACAGTGAGATCACAGTCTAATTAACATTGAGAAGTAATATTATTTTAGTCAACATTTTCCATCTGTCAAAGGAATGTGTGTATATAAATATATGCGTATGTGTGTTTGACATCACCTCAGTAAAGCATTGCATTGCTGAGGTAGAAAAAAGATTAAATCATGCATACTTTAAAAGTATTCTGGGAAAAAGGAAAGAATTAGATCATTGGATAAAAGCTAACAACCTCCGATCATATAGAAACAACAGACAATGCTATAGTCAGAGTTGGGATTAGGAGGAGCAGTCAATAGAAAGAGAGATGAGGCAAAACAAGTTCAAAAGATATATATGTAGACTAACCTAAATAAGTTATTTTGTATTATTTATGCTTACTAAAGTAGTATATTACAGAAACTGTGTCAGTAACCAGGTAAACTAAGGGTAAAAACATTTTCAGGATAAAAGTTTCTTTGAATTTCTGATTTTGTAGGCTCTGAAAGGCTAAAAATTTGTCTCCAAATGTTCCTAACAATTGGAGAAGTGAAATATCCAAGTAATATGCTGTCAGAAAGATTTCTCTGATGATGGCAAATCCAAGCATACTTGTCCCTAGGTATCCATGGAGAATTGGTTGCACAATCACCTTAGATATCAAAACCCATGGATGACTAAAATCTTTATGCAAAATGGCATAGTATTTGCAAATAACCTATGCACACTTTTACATAAACATTAGTTTTTCACCCAGTAATCTGTAATACCATCATAAAATAAATTCCATGTAGATAGCTATTTTTTAGTATTATTTAGAGAATAATAACAATAAAAACTTTGTACATCTTTATTACAGATTTGATATTTTTCCAAATATTTTCAATCCATTTAGTTGACTCTTTTGATATGGAATTCCAATACAGAGAATCACAATCTATTTCTACAATAAGGTTATTTGCAAATATAATTCTATATTGGGATTGTATCCAGTTTCTGATTGTCAAGATGAAATTAATTAACACTAGTGATGTAGTTTATATGAATCAAACAGTTTGAGATGGAATGATTAATGTAACAATAAATGGACTTTATTTCCCAATCCTGTTTTTATTTTTGGAATAGAAGAAAAAAGAGAGACCAAGGACCCAGGTGAGACCATGGAAATTAATTTCTGCATTTAATTTGGTAATGAACTTTGGGGACTGGATGTATTTGAATCTGTTCTCTTTCCTTTATTTTCTTTCTTCCTTCCTTCTTTCCTTCTTCCTTCCTTCCTTCCTTCCTTCCTTTCTTCCTTCCTTCCTTCCTTCTTTTCTTTCTTCCTTCCTTTCTCTCTCTCTCTCTCTGGTACTGTAGGTTTGAATTAGGAATTTTCACTTGCTCCACCATTTGAGACACACCTCCAGTCCTTTTTTCTTTGATTTTTTTTGGATAGGATCTCACTTTTTGCCCAGGCCAACCTGGGTCAAGATATTCCTATTTTTAAACTTTCCATCATAGTTGGGATGACAGGCACACAGCACAATGCCCCGATTTATGTTCTGTTGAGATTGGGTCTTGTGAACTTTTTGCCTGGGCTGGCCTGGAACCACAGCCCTTCCTATCTCAGCTTCCCACATAGCTAGGATGACAGGTGTGCATCAAAATTTGGAACTCTGTCAACTACAATCCAAAGTAATATTTTGTAATATTTTGCATGCACACATGTGGAAAAAGGATTCATAAAGAGTGAGATTCTGTGAGGGAAAATGGAGTATTAGAGATAATCAGGCACTCTCCTCCACCTCCACAAACCTGGTAGAAAACATCAAATAAATGGCTGCAGGGAGAGTTGGGTGGTACAGAAGGCATGGGAGGGCAAGAATAAACAGTAGACAGTTACAGACTAAGCTAAATCCAGAAATATTGAGCATTAGATTTATAACACAAGCAGCAGACTCAAATGTAGAGCACTTAGCAAAGCAGTAGGGAAGGGGTAAAATCCCTACTCCAGTGAGGATGCAAGCAAAAGAGAAAAGAAAGCATGCGGGATCTCTACCAGTGCACAAGCAGATACTCTGAAAAACTAAAATTTCAGATGGGAGATCTGCATCTTGTACAGCAGGCAGACACTGGAGAAGGAGCCTTCTATATTTCTTCACTGGTGCACCCATCTTCTTCACTGGTGCCTTGAAGGGAATCATCTTAGGGGAGGTCTTGCAGTCAAACCTCTCAGAGAGAGCATGCTTGTATTTCGAACTCACAAAGGCTTCTCCCCTTCACTTGTTATGTAAGTGACTGAGCTATGATTCTCAGTGTGGACCAAGCAAATTGGTTATGCCTTGGACTCAGGTTCACAGACATAGATCTGCTTGGTTGGGAAATGTGAGCTGTACATCAGAGGGAAGGTGAGGGTAAACACATCAGGACAGCTGTAGACCAAAGTCTGATAACAGGAGAGAGACCAGCTATGTATGAATAAAATTGGGGGTGTAGTTAGGAGAGAGAACTATAAATCCAGGGCACACAACATCAATCAAAGCACTGTCCCTTATCCAGAAAGTGTACTTTGCTTTGTTCTGAGTGTTTTGTACACTCTCAGAGGGCTGGAGAAATTGGTGGAAAGCAGCTGCTGCTCGGGAATTTCCCACACCAAATCTGCAGAGGCAGAGCACCTTCAGTGCAAGAATAATCCTTGGCTCAGCTGAAGGAAGCAATTTGAGTATGGCTTCTGTACTCATCACATTAGCAAACCAGCATACCAGGAAACATTGACAGGAATTCAACCCAGAATGAAAGCTATGATGGGTCTCAACCTACAAAAAGCCCTTCCTGCTCTAACTTGCTTGGACTTCAGAGAGAAAAATGTCCACCCCCTACACCAAGTAAACTAAAAGATAAGCCTAGGGGAAAATCCATCTTCTTTTCTTCACTAGTGAGGAAATATTGATCGTTTTAAATTTTTTTTTCTCTTTGTTGTATTGTTTTCTTCCTCACTATTCTTTCTTTTACATTTATCCAACATACTTTTCCTCTCTTTCCTATCCTGTTTCTTACCCTTTTTAAAATTTCACCATTCTCCCCTTCTTTTTATTACTTATTAACACCATTAGCTTTAACAATTTTTAAATTCCTAATTTGTCCTCCAAGTATCCTATTTCCTTTCTTTTCCAGTTGCTTTTTAGTACATTTAAATATCTGGTTTGGTTTTGAATTTTTATTTTTGTTACTGCTCTCTGCTTTCTCTCCTGAAAGGTAATGGAGATCATGTCCCAAGGGAAGATTTCCTACTAAGAAGACTCCCATAAAATGAAATAAAAAACAGAAAGATATATCCCTCCCAATAGATTCATAAATTTCAATGTAGAATAAGAAATATGAAAAGTTGAGGCAATATAACTCTTCCAAAAGCTCATGAAGTCATAAATAGTTACATCCAACACCCTGAAATTGTTAAAATACTAGAAGAAGTATTCAAAGGTCTAGGTTTTAAAATGATCAAAGACTTCAAAGAGGATTAGAACAGATGAATAAAGTAGGGAAGTCTATTCATGACCTGAAAAAGAAAACCACTAACATGACTGAGAAATTCAGTAAGGAAATTGAGAGCTTAGAAAAAAAATGGAAATGTTGAAAATGAAAAACTCAATAAATCAAAATTAAAAACACTGTGGAAAGCATCAACAACAGACTAATCAAGCAAAATTAAGAATAATATATGTTGAAGACCAGGTTGAGGAAATATTACATTAAGACAACAACAAAGCAAAAAGAAGAAAACAATCATGACCACAACTTTCACAAACTCTGGGACATAATCAAGAGACCAAACCTAAGGTTCCTTGGGATAGACAATGGAGATATAAAATAAAGGCACAGGAAACCTATTAAATGAAAGATACCCAATAATTCCCCAAATACGGACATCAAAGTATGAGAGATGAGTTGGGCATCAAAGTACAAGAGGCATGTAGAGCCTCAAGTAGACATGTTCAGAAAAGAACCTCTCAATGTTACATTGTAGTTAAATCTTCAAGAATAAACAAGGAAGAATGCTGAAAGTTGCAAGAGAAAATTGCCAACTAGCTCACATAGGCAAATTGAATAGAATTTCATTAGACCTCTCAGCAAAAAATCCAAAAGACAGAAGAGTATGGTATGATATATTTCAATTCCTGAGAGCAAATAACTACCAATTAATATTACTATATCCAAAAAAATTATTTTAAAATGATGGTGAAAGGAAAACCACCCAAGAAAAAAGTAAGCACAAACTGAAGCAATTCATGATCACTAAATCAGCATTGGAGAAGATACTTAGAGGAATCCTACACAGAGATGAGGAAGAAAGGAAGTCACAAACACATGAGCTTAAAAAAGAATTAATTTCATAAGAAGAATAGATGAATACATGAGAATTGGGAAATAATTAAACATTCTTAAGGCAATAAACCAGAAACTCCTGAAAGCATAAAAGAGAAAGAAAGGAAGAAAAAGTACTCAAATCAACATGGAAAAAATTATAGGAATTAGAAAATACCTTTTAATAATAGATCTAAATGTAAATGGTCTTAATTCTCCAATTAATAGACACAGACTGCTTGATAGGATTAAAAAAAAATCAAATCCAGGCTGGCAGAGTTGCTCAATTAGTAGCAAATATAAGGCCCTGAGTTCAAACCCCATTACTGCAAAGTAAAATGTTTATTAAAACAAATACTTAGAAAAATCAAAGTCCAACCGTTTTGTTACCTTAAAAGAACTTAGCACACCAGCAAAGTCACATGAAGACTAAAAATGAAAGGATGGAAGATGATATTCCAAGAAAATGGAAGCCAAAACCAAGCAGAAGTAACTACACTCATATCTGACAAAGTAGACCTGAAGCAAAAATTTAAAAAGATAAAAAATTACTATATGTTAATAAAAGGAGCAGTTTATCTGGAAGATATAACAATTGTAAATATATATTTACCAAACATTGGTAAAGATAATTTAAAAAACAAACAATATTGGACATAAAGATACAGATAGGCATGAATACAAAATACCAGGTGACTTCAATACCCCATTTTCACCAATAGGTAAATGATCCAGACCAAAACAATATTGATAAAGAAAATTCAGTTAAACTTTACCATTAAAAAGGACTTAATAGGCATCTACAGAATATTACTTCCAACAGCTGCAAAATGCTCATTTATCTCAGTAGCCTATGAACTGTCTCCTAAATAGATCATATTTTAGCCAATTTTTAGCATATAAAAAAGGACAAAATTTTTTATATTTTATCAAATAATAATGGAATAAGATTAAGCATCAATATAAGAGAAACTACAGAAACTATATAAACACAAAGAAACTGAAAAATACGCTTTTGATTTATCAGTTTTTCGTTTAAGGAATGAAAGAGAAACCTTAAAAATTCCCACAATGAAATGAAAATCAAAACACAACTAATAAGTATCTTTGGGATATAGGAAGGGAGGTGTATGCTGGAGGTATCACAATACCTGAATTCAAACTATACTACAGAGGCATAGCAGTAAAAACAGCATGGTATTGGCACAAAAACAGATATGAAGACCAGTGGAACAGAATAGAGGACCCAGATATGAATCCACACAGCCATGCCCACTTTATTTTTGACAATGGTGCCAAAAACATACAATGGAGAAAAGACAGCCTCTTCAACAAAAGTTGCTGGGAAAAGTGGTTGTCTGCCTGCAGAAAACTGAAAACACCCATGCCTATCACCCTGTACTAGGAACCTTCATACTCTGCTGGTGGGAATGTAAGCTAGTAAAACCACTTTGGAAAACAGTATGGAGGCTTCTCAAAAAACTAAACATAGATCTGCCATATGATCTAGCAATGCCACTACTAGGGATATACCTGAAGAAATGCGACTCAGGTTATTACAAAGGCACCTACACACCTATGCTTATTGAAGGACTATTTTCAATAACCAAGCTGTGGAAACAGCCAAAATGCTCCACTACTGAAGAATGGCTTAAGAAAATGTGGTATTTATGTACAATGGAATTTTATTTAGCTACAAAGAAGAATGTAATTTTCTCATTCTCAAGTAAATGGATAGAACTGAAGAACACCATCTTAAGAGAAGTTAGCCAGGCTCAGAAAGCCAAAAATTGCATGTTCTCCCTCATATGCAGATTATAGACCTAAAACAAATGCAGTAATATTATTGGACACGGGTTATACACTAAGAGGAAAGCGTGCAGGGGAGGAATAAGGAAAGGGGAAGGAAAACTAAAACTTCAATGTAGTTGATGTGCCCACTGTACAGGAATAAAGATAGTAATCTTAAACTGGCAGAGGTCTCTATAGGAAGGGGACCAGGAAGTAGCGAAGAGTCTGGCAGAGGTGAACCCATGTGGATTGCAATATATGAGTGCATGAAAGCAACACTAAGAATATCTCTGTATAGCTAGCTCTATCTTAAACTAGCAAAAACACTGTCTTCCTTATTATCTCTTATGTTTTCTCTTCAACAAAAGCAGAGAAGAAGAAGGTGGAACAGGATTTGCCTGGAAGCAGGGAGGTTGGGGTTGTGAAGAGGTGGGAGAAGAGGTGGCACAAACAATGTATGTACATGTAAATAAATGTAAAAATGATAAAATAAAAGAAAGAAAAAAAGAATCTCTCAACAACAACAACAACAAAAAAACCATGACTGCTGAATAGGTTCATGGGTGAATTCCACCTTTAAAAAAGAATAAACAGCAGTGCTCCTCAAACTATTTCATAAAACAGAAGGGGAACAAATGCCACCAAATTCATTCTATAAAACCAAGATAACTCTGATTCTAAAACTTGATAAGGCCAGCTCCACAAAAGAAAACTACAGACTGAGTTCCTTGACGAACAGATCATAGATCTTCACTGGTTCTACAGAATTAATATTATGAAAATGGTTATAGTATTAAAAGCAATCTATGGATTCAATGTAATCTCCATCAAAATTCCAAGGACATTCCTCTCAAGAATAGAATAAACAATTCCAAAATCATATGGAAGCACAAAAGACCCCAAACAGCCTGAACAACAAAGAAAAGGAATGCTGGAGTAATCAGAATACCTGATTGCAAATTATATTACAAAACTACAGGAACAGAATCAACATGGTACTGGCACAGAAATTGACACATAGACCAATGGAATAAAACAGAGGATACAGAATAAACTCATCAGTTACAACCATCTAATTCTTGACAAAGGTGCCAAAAGCATATGTTAGAGAAAAAACAGCCTCTCCAATACATGATGCTGGCAACACTGAATATCCACGTGTAAAACAATGGTACTAGATTCCTGTCTCTCACCTTGAATGAAAACCAATTCAAAATGGATCAGACTTTACTGTAAGATCTGCATCTTGGAAAATACTAGAGGAATACACTTTAAGATGTAGATATAGGCAAGGAGGGCATTCTGACAAAAACTCCAATAGCTCAGGAAATAAGAATTGACAAATAGAATTGCATCAAATTTCATAGCTTCTGCATATTAAAGGAAACAATGATCAGAGTGAAGAGACAGCCTACAGGAGAAAAACTTTTTCCAACTCTTCATCTGACAAGTGATTAATATCCAGAATGTGTAAAGGACTCAAAAAAATTAAGCACAAAAGAAAAAAATAATGCATCCAATATACAGGAAAATGAATCAAACAGATGGTTCTCATAAATAGTACAAGTAGCCAATAAATACATGAAAATTTTTTCAACATCTTTAGCCATCAGGAAAATGCAAATGAAAAGCACATTAAGATTCCATCTCACCATAGTCAGAATGTGCGTCTTTAAGAAAATAAACAACAAATGCTGGCAAGGATGCAGGAAAAAAGAACCTTTATACTCTGTTGATAGGATGAAAATTAGTGTGGCTACTATGGAAATCACTATGGAGATTTCTCAAAAAAACTGAAAACAAGATTGCCATATGATTCTGCTACACCTCTCCTTTGTATATGACTAACCAAATCAAAGTCATCATGCAACAGATACCTACACATTCATATTTTTGCAGCACGATTCACGACAGCCAAGTTATAGAATCAGCCTAGGTGCTGTGAACAGAAGAATAGATAAATAAGATATGCTACATATATACAAATATTATTCAGCCATAAGGGTGACTGAAATTGTGTCATTTACAGAAAAATGAATGGAAATGTAGATCATCATGCTAAGTAAAATAAAAGACATATATTGAATGCTTTCCCTCATATGTGGAATCTAGATTACAAAATAAAAGACATGAACATACAAGGCAGAGTATATGGGGGAAGGGCAGGGATAGCATAAGGGGGCAGGTAGACAAGAGAGGAAATGGGAGTGAATGATTAAAGTACATTGTACACATGTCTGAAAATGTAATCATGGAACCCATTATTTTGTACAATTAATATAGGCTAACATAAAAGAGAGTGAGATTCTGCTTCTGATATTTGATGGCTAATAGATATCAAGCCCCAGCATTCCCCCTTTGTCTCTTATGCCATATCTGGGCAAATAATGAGCAAAGTGTGGGCCTTTAAACCACTCAGGTTCCAACCTGAGAGTAGAAATCCTCACCACAGCTTTAATTCCTATTCACCATAAAAATGCTCCCCTCCTTTCATGGCTGTCTCAAGTCAGTTTTGAACCTGCTTGGGGGCTATTCTGCTATCCCAGAAAGTGTTTCATGGGGTAATAAATCTTTTCAACTTGTTTGATGCATTGGTGCAATTTAGTCTCATCTGAACTAAATTTTGGAGCTATTTACCTCTTTAGGGTGATCTTGACACCCCTTTTTTCTATTCAATTAAATTCTATTTCATTTAAAATAATGTTGATCATCATAAGCTGATTTAACAACCCATAACTGATTTTTTATGTCAACTGAAAATTCTAGTTCAAGATAAGCAAAGTGATGAAACTTCTGAACCTTAGTAAATGCACTGTTCTCAATTTTCATTTATCTTCCTCTACTTACTAAAACACTTCTCTCTCATCTCTTATAGGAAATTACTTTCTTTAGGCACTCCACTCACATTCTAATTTTCAAATTTATATTTCCTTCCAAAGTTCTGCCTCTTAAAAATTCTGTCAGTCTGAGTATTTTATGTACTTTATTGTCAGAAGTCCAAATTGGTTTTCATGGTCTGAAAATAAATCTCTAATTGATAACTTTCTCCTAAGTCCCACTCCCGAATATTCAGCTTATTGCAGAGCATGTACATATAGCTGCCTCAAAAAAACCTGAATATGTCAAATTTATTTTCTTACCCTACAGACCACTCTTTCCCCAGTTAGTGAATAACATTATCAAGCTTTTGTTTGTCCATGTTCCTTTAAAAATCTCTAGATTTATACAAAAATTAGAAGCAATAAGGGGAGTTCACACATATTGCACATTCAGTTTCCTCTAACATCTTACTTTGCTAGAGTACATTTTATAATAGATTTGTTACACTAATATTGATAGAACTGATATTGATAGATTATCATCAAAGTTCACATTTTATTCACATTTCCTTAGCTTTTAGCTAATATCTTTTCTCCATTCCATGATACCATCTAGAGACTGCACTGTATTTAGCAGGGTTGTCTTCTTGGGTTCTTGACTGTGGTAGTTTCTTATACTTTTCTGGTTTTGAGGTATTTTGTAGATTGTTCCTCACTGGAATGTATTTGGTATGTTATTCATGATTGATCTGAGATTACCAGCATTTGAGAGGTAAAGTGTCACTTTCATTACATCATTCCAAGGTTACATACATATTGTCAAGATGACTTGTTACTGTTAATATTAATCTTGACATTTACCTGGCTGAGGTACTATTTTGCTTATTTCTCCACAGTAACACCTCCCTTTTGGGAAGGAGGTACAATAGGTAGGGGAAGAGCTAAAATATCACCTTCTTCAGCACTGAGTATATAAATTATTAGGAGTTTTTTGCACAAGAGATCAACATACTCTCATTTGTTTATGTCTTGATTCAATCATCATTTTGACCAGTATGGACTCATGGATACTTATTTATTCTTCATGCTTTAACCCAATAAAATTTTATTTATTTTTTCCTCAAATTGTTCCAACTTTGGATATTTAGAGCCCTTTCAGTTCCTCCTGTGTCCCTTTGATGAAGATTAATTGGCTATATTGACGTTAGTTTGTTCCTGAGCTTTCGATTCTGTTCCAATGATCTACATGTGTATACTTTCAGCAAACTTCACTCCTGCCAGCCGTGGTGGTACACACCGTAATGCCATCACTCAGGAGGTAAAGGCAGAAGGATCACAAGTTTGAAGCCAGTCTGGGCTACAAAGCAAGTTCCAGGACAGCCTGGGATACACAGTGAGACTTCATCTCAACAGGAAAAAACAAAACAAAACAAGAAAACAAAGCAAAACAAGAAAACAAAACCTCAGTGCCTCAATTACTGTAGTTTTATCATTAGCTTGAAATTGGTAATGGATTGGTAGTGTGATTCCATCAATCTTGTGTTACTTCTTCAATATTGAAGTAGTACTTTAGATCTTTGAACTCTTTGAGAAACTTTAAAATAAGTTTTTCAAGATTGACAAATAGATTGCTTTAATTTTGATTAAGAATCAGACATTCTATAAATCAAGTCTGGAATGATTGAAATTTTATCAATAATTGGTCTTCTTATCCATGAATCCAGAATGTCTCTCCATTTATTTAGATTCTTTTTGATGAATTAAAGTATTATAAATTTCTGCATATGGATCTAGTAATACTTTGTTAGATTTATATGTGTTTGACTTTTGGTATTATTGTACATGGTGTGTTTTTTATTTCACATTCATTTGTTCACTGGTTGTACAAAGAAGAGCAATGCACCTTTGCATATCATCTTATTTGCCCTGCTGCAGTGTTATAATCCTTGTTTAATTCCGAGAGATTTTTGTAAATTTTTGGGCATCTAATGTAGACAATAATGTCATATTATAATAAGTGCAGTTTTATTTTTCACTTTCCAATATATTTCATTTCATTTTAAAATTATTTTTCATCATATAGCATGGTGGAAAATTGCCCTATTACTCTGTACACAAGAATTAGGAGATCTGTTTTGTATCAATTCTGACAACCTTTTTTCTTTTCTAGACTGTTTACATTTAAAGTGCTTTTTGATATAGTTGAATTAAGACCGACAATATTTTCTATCTGTTGCATTTGTTTGTTTTTACATTTCCTATTTTTTCTTCTCTCTCTGGTTTTAAGTTAATATTTTGAATAATTTCATTTAATATTCTCTCTTAGAATATCAAATATACCTTTTAACTTTGTTTTAGTGTTTGCTCTAGAGTTTCACATTTACTAATTTATTTCTGTTTCAAATTGCTCTATACTACTTCACAGAGAGTATAAGTGTCTTACAAAGGAGTTCTCCAAAGTTCTCCTTCTTGTCTTTTACACATCAATATCATTCATTTAACTTACCCATAGGCTATAATCACCCAAAACTTTGTTTGCATTATTATCTTAAAGTTATTTTATATAAATTAAGAATAGGAAAAATATATTTTTAACTTTCATTTTCTTCCTTCTCTGACATTTTATATAGATCAAAATCTCTAAGGTTTATATTTTTATTTTCCCTGAAATATTTGTTTCTTCTTTTTTTCTTTCATGCTCTACCACTTGAACCATGCCTCTAGCCCTTTTTACTCTGGTTATTTTGGAGATAGGGTTTCACTTTTTGCTCAGATCAGCCTGGGTTATGATTCTTCTATTTTTAAGCTTCTACCATCTCTGGGATAACAGATGTGCACCACTATGTCCAGCTATTGCTGGGGTCTTGTGCACTCCCTGCCTTGGCTGACCTTGAACTATGATGCTTGTGATCTCAGCCTTCCAAGTAGCTATAGTATTACAGGCTTGAGCCACTTGTACCTAACTCCTGAAGTGTTTCTTTTAAGCATTTCCAGTTGAGCAGATCTGGGGTCCATAAAATTCCTCATTTCTTCTTTGGGAAAATAACTTTACTTTTGAAGGATCATTTTGCTGGATATACATTCTTGGTGTTTTTCTTGCTTTGCTTTTTATTTTCCCTCGATTTAACTGTTTGACTTTAATCTCTTTTTCCCTTCATGGTTTCTGTTGAGAAGTTTGGGCTTCTTATTTTTGTTCTATCACAGCAACCAAGCACCTCTCCAAGTGTCTTTCAAGATTTTCTCTTTGGCTTTTGTTCACTGTAATTTGATTATGATATGACTAGGTAAATATTTTATTGTTATTTATTCTGTTTGGTGTTCTATGAGCTTTCTGGATTTGTGGTTTTATGCCAATAAAATTCTCAGTTATTGTTACTTTGAATATTTCTTCTGCTCTATTCTATGTTTATTCTTATTCTAGTATTCCTATTATATTTATGTTACAACTTTTAAATTTGTCCTAGTTTTTGGATGTTCTATTCATTTTAATTGGTTTTTCTTTTCACACTATTATCTTTGCATCACAGTTTGGACAGTTTCTAACGAACCTTCTTAAAACTCCCCAATCCTTTTGTATATTGATAGATATTCTCATCAAAAGCATTTTTATTGTATTTTATATTTCTAGCAGTTTATTTTGATATTATCTCAGAGTTATCATTACTCATTGCTATTTGCATGTTGTCTACTTTTTTTAAAAGTTAAATCTCAAACATATTGTTTGTTATTATTTTAAGCTCATTGCATGGTCATTCTAGTATGTGTGTCATACCTTGAGTCTGGTGCTAGCATTTAGTATGTCTCTTCACACTGTGGTTTCTTCTTTCCTTCTTCTCCTTCTCCTCCTTTCCTTCTTTTTTCCTTCCTTTTCCTCTTTCTTCTTTCGTTTTCCCCTTTCTCACTCTCTCTTTCTTTTGTTTTCTTTCTTTTATTCGTTTCCCCTTCCTTCCTTCTCCCCTTCATTCCTCCCTCCCTCCCTTCTTTCTCTTTTTAGGCATATCTTACTAGTTTTTTCTTAAATACCAAGTTAAAAGTACTGAGGTAATTAGGCTGTTACTATGAGATTTTATGTCAATCTGACCAAGGGCTGAGTAATGTTTAAAGCTGGCTTCAGCTATCACCCCTAAAGAATTCCTTTCTGTAGGTATCTGTCTTTGCTTTAACCAGTCTTCCCATACTAGATCATGGAGTCACAGGAAGGTGTGCAAGATGGGGAGCATTTGACCTTACTGAATCTCATTTAGTAGTTCTATATCCCTGGTCTTTAATCTTCACAATTGTTTATCCAGTGATACAACTTAATTTTTCCACCCTGATGCAAAACAAAAAGTCTGGTGGAGGCTGAGAAATGCCCTTCCCTCAGGTAGAATAAGTCTCTGATAATATCTTTTTTTCCTGGAAAATAGATCTTTTATAGAGAACTTTATGGTCATATTTCACTATGATTACTCTTTTCCTTCCACTGACAGAGAGATGGTGGATCTCTCTTTATTCTTCATAGTGACAATCCATACTGGGTTCCTGCAGGTAAAGAGAGTAAATGTAGGAGGCTGTCCTAAGACTGTAACCCCACAATAATTTCTCATTCTCTTGTTAGTCCACCTCAGTCCCTGACAGTCACTCAAAATTAACATTTAACAGATAACTAGTTTATGCCTCACACTTTCTGTTACAGGTTAGCAGATCTTGGCTCTGTTTCTCTGCATTCTTTTGTCTCACCATAATTTGTTGGGACAACTGTCACTGTAACCTCAGTTCTTATACAGATACAAGACAAGTTAACTGTCACGTTGTTAGCTGTAAAGACAGGAGTAACAAGTTCCACTTGGAGGTGAAACTGGAAGACTGACTTTTCCCCCAAATTTTAGAATAATTTTGACTTAGAGAAAAACTACAACCAGATTTCTCAAGCACCTTCAACCAGGTTTCTCAACTGTTAATATTTTTCCACTTGCATTATCATTGTCTCTATCTCCCTAATCAAGCATACATAAATATATTCTAAATTATTTGAAAATAAGTTGTAGACTAAATACATGTTGCTCCTAAAAACTTCAGTGTATATTTCCTAAAAGTCATGACATTTTCAACCACAGCCACAATACAATGATTCAGTTCCCCAAATTGACGCTGGGGAGCATTATTATGTATTTTACTTTCTTCTTTGAAATTTCGTTTGCCCGAGTAATGTTCTTTAGAGCAGTAGTAATTATAATTATAATGAATAAAAACGAATTCTGGTCAAAGATCAAAGCCAGGGTGACATATTACATTTAGTTAGCATTCCTTATTGGTCTTTTTTAATTCCAAAGAGCTCACCAGCCTTTCTTTTTCTTTCATGTCCTTGACATTTTTGAAGAGTACTTTATCGAATAAATTTAAAATTTTCTGATGCATTCCCATTATTTAATTCAAGTCATATATTTTTGCCAGGAAAACCAACTATGTCATACTTTTGGTTAATTACTCTTAAGAAGGCACACGATACTTGTTTGTCATGTGACTTTTAAAGTTAACTTTGATCTTATAATTAAGAATGTGTAAGCTAAGTGTCTACTCCACAGGCACTATTTTGTGTTTGTAATAAGCATCTTGTCCGGATCTATTGAAAACATCTTGTTTCTCATCAAAATTTTGTCCTCTAGGTTTAGTAACTACTGATAATATTTGTCTATAATATTATTATTATGGTGAATGTCAACTTTAATTTCAAGTTTCCTCTTCATAAATGATACTCTAAGTTGCATTTCAAGATGATAAGATAGGAAATTTGAAAATTGTTTTCAATTTCTCATTTTCATCATTATGGTTCCCTATTGTGTGATAACTACTTGAGAGATGCATACACATAAAGAAGGTAAGGCATTATTATTACTGTGAAACCAATGTTGTATAAACTAATTTAAATGACTTTTATAAAATTGCAGAGCAGAAGTATTTAAAAATAAGAACCCCCTCCCCAACGGTGTGAACAAAAATTGACAATCTATGCAGTGACTTCACACCATTTCTCACTTAAATAAGAAAGCCTGACACTTTGTCACAGAAGCAGCTTAGGACCTGTAAAATAGAGTCCCAATTACCAAGCTCAAAAGTCTGAACCCTTTTACCCAATTATGGGCTGTACACAGAGCTTATAGTGGGAAGGTCATTAAATGTGTTCAGAGTATACTTTTCTTCTTAACACTAAAGTAAGTGAGAATTGGTTTTACCAAATGTGTGTAATTATTTGTGAAATGTTCAAATCCTTATGCCACTGCCCCTGGAGTTTTTTAAAGAAAGAAAATCATATCTAGCTCTTTGTTGGATAACAGTGCATTGTAGTTGAATTTAACTAAAAAATAAGGAAAGCTTCCAACAGACAAACCAAACAATCACTGCCAATGGAAAACCATTTAAAAGTTAACAGAATGCATATTCCATCATCATCTCTATCATATGCTTTATTGATTTAAAAGCTTCCTTAGTCTTTCATCAGAGTAGCTCATAGGAAACATCCACTGAGCTATAACATCTGTTTGGCACTATTAGCATAATACATTTGAAAATCGAGTTATCAAAGGAAATTCAGTCTACAGCTGCATTGTTTTTCTTGTTAATGTCCTATAGCTAATGTAATATTTCATCTCTAAAAAAGCAAAGCTCATATTATCTGATTAAATTTGGCACCAAGAAGAATAACGACTTGCATTATCTGAAGACATGAGTGATGCATTTGTTCATAGAAATCATTGCTGATTATGTGTTTATTAAACAGACCAGCACTAGATAAGGAACTTTTTTCTGCATCTAAAAACACTTCAGAGATTGGGAATACGAATTTAAAAATAATGACCCAAAGTTCCTAGTAGGCAAAAGACTAGAAATGCTATTTTAATGTAAGTTGATATGAACAAAATAATATTTTTCAGGAGAAATCTATGTGAAGATGTAGATGGTATTTCAGCGTTTAATCTCCAACCCACAGACACACACATCCTTAGAAACAGATTGCCCCCTGGTGTGGAAGGTAAGTCAGTGTACGCATTGCCAATGACTACTGACAGCATTGCTGCAGGGTGGAAATTCATGTGCACAGGAAATGAGGTGGACTTAGCAAGAGAAGATAAAACTATGCTTTCTATTTTCTGTTCAAGAAAGCGAAGAGTGCTCTTTTAAACAGTAGGGTTGCTATAGTTTGCAACAACTTATTATATATTTTATAAAGAACAAAAGAGAGGATTTTGTGGTTTCTAAGTACAAAGATGATAAATTTTCAAGAAGATTCTAATTACCCTGATATGGTCACTATCATTGTAAAAACTCCTTGAATTGTCACACAATAACCCATATACAAATACAATTATTATGTATCAATTAAAAATAATTTGGCTAAAAATTAAAATGTAAGAATGTTTTTAAAAGAAAGCAAATAGGTTTATAATGTGTATTTTGAAGGGCTTCCTTCAAATTCTAAAAGAAATGAAAATTTGCTGCATTTAGAAGCATTTAAACATTGGAAATAATCATTTTGACCAATGAAGAAATCATTCAGTATATAGTTTGTACAAATCATAAGAGAAACCACAGTAAAACATGTGTCTTTCTTTTTTATCTCTCATTCCTTTTTTATTTTTCTATATTTCCTCAATTTCTTT
The DNA here is from genome assembly GCF_047511655.1 of Castor canadensis. Taxonomy (NCBI): domain Eukaryota; kingdom Metazoa; phylum Chordata; class Mammalia; order Rodentia; family Castoridae; genus Castor; species Castor canadensis. The sequence continues at coordinate 70,608,295 of NC_133387.1, read as the reverse complement.
AGTGGCCTGACTAGAAATAGCATCTATAGCTTTACCTTTAATAATTTGGACTGTTCATTTATTGGAAAAAAGGTGCAAAATTGTGGGTAAATCCAGGTCAACCGGTCTTGATTCCCAGAAAAGTCTTTAGTGAAAAAAGTAGGAAAATATTGTCCTCTAGAATTGCAGAATATTCCTTTGCTGGAATGATAAAATGTTGCAAAATAGTCATGGGTAGATACATTAAAATTAACATTTTCTTATTAAGAACTCATGAAAAATATACCTGCATATATATCACTAGCTATAAAATGTTTTAAAAATATCTGATTATGCTATGTTGACTTATGTAATGTATTTTGGAAACTGAGGAAAATCTGGGGACTATGTAATTCTGAATCTTTTTTTTACAGCTCCTCAAACTACTGTAAACAGAAAATGAAACAAACTAGCCACAAAATTTCATTACAAAGAAACAAACAAATACATAAACAAATGAATGGATAAAATCAGAAACAGAAAGGAGGTCTGGCCAACCACACAGTTAAGGAAGAGAGATGAAAAGAAAACAGGGGACAAAGGTACCTGCTTACCTATGTTTACTACAGCACTATTCACAATAGCCAAGCTATGGAAACAGCCAAGATGCCTCACTACCGACAAATGGATTAAGAAAATGTGGTATTTTTACACAATGGAATTTTACTCAGCCACAAAGAAGAATGAAATTTTGTCATTCACAATTAAATGGATGAAAGTGGAGAACATCATCTTAAACCAAGTTAGTCAGGCTCAGAAGGCCAAAAATTGCATGTTCTCTCTCATATGCAGATTATAGACCTGAAACAAATGCAGTAATATTATTGGACATGGATCACACTAAGGGGAGACTGTGCACAGGAAGAATAAGGAAAAGGAAGGAAACCTAAAACTTCAATGACATTGATGTGCTCCCTGTAGAGGAGCGAATATAGTAATCTTAAACTGGCAGAGGCCACTATGGGACCAGGAAGTAGTGAAGAGGTCTGGTAGAGATGAACCAGTTCGGGTTGTAATACACATGTGCATGGAAGCAATGCTAGGAATCTCTCCGTGTAGATCTCCTTATCTCAAACTAGCAAAAACACTATGTCTTTCTTATTATCTCTTATGTTTTCTCTTCAACAAAGTTGGAGAACAAGAGGGAGGAACAGGTTCTGGCCAGAATTGGGAGGGGGGAGGGAGGAGGTGGCCCAAATAATGTATACGCATGTAAGTAAATGTAAAAATGATAAAAAAAAAAAAAGAATATAAAGCAAGTGAGTAACTTCTTTGCTTTGCAGCCAAAATAGTGATATAAGTACAAAGATTTAGTGTCTGACATCTGCAAAAATGGTAAAGCAAGGCACCTCCACAATTGCTTTCTGGGTACTGCATACTATGAATGTGAACACAGTACTTGTATCTGTAAAATTAAATTTCTATTAATTTAAGAAAGTTTTCAAGTGAGCAATGGGCAAAGATAAAAAGGATACAAAATTATTTGTAGTAAATATAAAAGATAAAATACATGTAAATAATTCTGAAAATTAGATGCTCTGAAGAAAGAATTCACTGATTAACAAACTGGCTCATATATCTTCACTTAAAATCAAAGAACTGAAAAGAAAAGCAGCAATGAATGAAAACGCACAAGTGAAAGTTCACAAGTGTGCTGTCAGGTAGGCTTGAAAGACTTGGAGGCAACATAAGTGGATCTTTTGTTAACATGGCTGACAATATTTATTAAGATTCTCAAGGAGTCAGTTATATTTTAATCTATTATCTAATGTCTAGAATTCTTACTGTAGTAATTTCATGTCTAACATTCTATTCCAGTGCAGAACATTTTAGAGAGAGTAGAAAGCTTTCACACCTCAAAAATAAGAAGATAAAGTATAGCATAAAGTATATGAAAGGATTTACTGATATTTTCTTTGGATGAATGACTATGGTTTTTTTTGTGCATTTCCGGGTATTGAACTCAGGGCCTCACTCTTGCTAGGCAAGTGTTCTACCACTTGAGTCACACCCCCAGTTTTTTTGCTTTATTTATTTTTCATGTAGGGTCTCACACTTTTGGCAAAGGCCAGTCTTGGACAGCAATCTTCCTACCTAAGGCCTCCCACATAGCTGTGTGCTGGTTTATTGGTTTAAATGGTTTCTCCCTAATTTTTTGACTGAGATAGCCTTGAACTTCAATTTGCCCAATCTCTGCCCAGCCCTGAGTAGATGGGATGATAGGTGTGAGCCACAGCACTAGGCCAAAATGGACTTTAAATTTCTACATTTTACATGTTTTCTAAGACTTGTACAATCATATAGTCATTTTGAAAGTGACATGAAACAATTTCTTTGTCTTCTGCTTCATGACAGAATTAGCAATTACAGCTCAGGGTTGTGAAACCAAATTTTTAAGAAAAACACATGTTTCCCATGAATATTTCCCCTTAAATTGTTGACAATCATTTGGGCTTATTAGCTCCAAGTAATTATTTAAATATTTTTATAACACATGTATTAGGCTCATTTTACTGATGTAGAACTTAAGGAAAATGAAATGAAATCATGTGTGTAATGTTTATAGCACAAGCCAAAGGGAAATTCCGTTTTTCTATCTTTATTCTCTTTTCATTGCATCAGATCCATAAAAATTTCCATAGTGTAAGTAATGATAAATTAAATATTATCCGTATTTTGAACCAGGTCAAGATTTGACTTTTATGATTTAATTAGAAAAAAATTCCTAAATGACATTATTCTCACTGAACTATGTTTCTCGTTTATACATTCATCATTTTCCATCATTTTTTAGGTTATTTATACCATAAACTTCACAACTAACCCAACTTGGGTACATTTCTGATATCAAAAATCTTTGAATATTGAAAAGCTGCACTGGCCACTATAATCAATAAGGACTAAAATTTGTTATGAGGCTGACAGCCAAGATATCATTCCATTTTTTTGTTAAAAATCTCTCTCTCTCTCTCTCTCTCTCTCTCTCTCTTTCTCTCTCTCTCCACTTGAAGTTAAAGTTAGAAGGTGCCTTTTATTCATGATTATTCCTAACTTATTATAACACAGGAAAATGTTTCCAATTCAAAATATCATTCCTAGAGAAGTGGAACCTTGTGATAGCTATTTTATTGCATAGAATCTTCCAGATACGACTCCAAAAGACAACTGATTATCTATGTGGCTACCATCAAGTAGTGACTTACATGAATATGAATTCAAACAATGTGTTTCTCTTATTTATGTCATTCTGATCTCAAAGGAGTTCATTCTCAATCAAGATCCATATGAATAAAATTAGTTTTAGAACTCTTGCATCTAATTCAGGTCAATCAAATGGCAGGAGACTTGAAAAAGGTTCTTTTTTTATAACTTTACCAAATGCCCACTTTTCCAAGACAGAATATTTAAACTACATTCAAAGTGAAGGAAAGGGACTACATTTGTCTTGTAACATAACCAAAACTCTCTAGGAACTACAGTAGTTGCTTGTGTATGTCTAGAAACTACATTGCCACAAATGTACAGAGCTCTTCCCCTCTTGAGCCTCCATGTCATACTGTTCTGACAGGTTGGAGGAGGGTGCTTCAGCCATCATTACAATCTCCCTCACTCTTTTTTCAATATTAAAATTTTGGTGAAAACACAGGTTGTCTTTGAAAATCTAGATATAAGTCAACACTTGCCTAAATGATTCTTAAAATTCTTGCTTTTCTATTTATTCTCAGCATCAATGTTAGTTGGGCTTATTTGGATGTACTTTTTTAAAAATGAAATCCTGTTTTTGTTTCTTTTATTTTAAATTGCAACCTACATGTGAAATAAAGCAGATAGACCAAAGAGTAATGTGGCATTTAGTTGCTGGTCAGGCAGTTAGGTTTATTCACTAGCTAAATGTGTTCCTCACCAACCAAAGCAAATCAAACAAAACAAAAACAAAAAACAAAAACAAAAGGAGGGGAATATGAAAGTTAGAATAATAGCCTACTTGGAGCAATGAGGCAATTACTTTTATTTTCTTTTACTGGATGATGAATTGTCTCTAGACTAATCATATATCTAAGATTTCCTTCTCTTGGAATCTTGACCTGATTTTACAACCACATTTGATCCACACACAGCCATAATGTTGTCCCATTGTTCACTCCCAGGGTTCTGAATCCATTTCTCAGTTCTCTCATCCAATTTATCACAAATGTCCAAATTCCAGGAGAAATCACTTAAGCTTTCCTTAAACACGCTTGTTTATTTCAAAGAAGGCTTTACATATTTAAGTGTAGGATACTGGGGTTAAGTGATTATTAATAACATTTTCCATATGGAATAAAATATAACCCCTGAGAAATTTCTATAATGAAATTATTTTGCTTTGCTGACTACCTAATCTTTCTCTGCTCAGACTAATAAAGTGCTACCTTTTGCTTTCTTTAAAATATATCTCAAAAGCAATTACTTACTAAAGTTACCCTTGACAGTTTGAATGAAATTTTTTACATTGTCAATATAGCTTCATCCACACAATCTCTTTAAAAAAGAGTGAGAGCAGAAAGAGAAATCTAGAATGCCTAAAGGTTCTGAGTGCTAATAAAATCCTAACAACACACATTATGAAATAGTTATAAGCCCTATTTCGTAAATTAGGAATGAGGATAAAAGAATTTAGGTAATTTGCCAAAGCTTCCATCCATCTGCCCTTCATCCAATCTTGCAGTATTCTACGGGCCATAGATTTTTTTGTTGTATTAGTTGAACCTGGCTTCAAATCCTGTGGTATTTACAAACTGCACTAAAAAACTAACATGTGAAATAGGAAAAATTACCAGATCAAAGTACCACTTCTACAGTTTCTCAGAATGCAGATGGGAAAAAAAAAAAAGAAACATGTCCAATTTCCACATTATTTAAATGGTGGTGCTAAGTATTCTGCATTAATTGGCCAACCCATTAGTAGATGTTTGAAAACTATTAACATTAAAAGTGCAGGCTATTTTAAAACTTCAATAAAAAGTATTATTGCATTCAATTTAGATATTTAAATGTTCATACATTAGTGATCTTTTGCACCTTAAAATCAATCACATTTTTTAAATCCTGAGTTCATGATATGAATCTGAATGTTCACATTCCTATATTGCATTCCACTTATCCTTTCAAAGACAAAGTGAAGGGGAAGGAAGTTAAGACATTTTTAATTCTAATGTTTGAACTTGCCTTCCTCTAACTACAAAGCTGCTTCTAACCACAAAAGGTCTGGTGTTTGCTCACACATAAACTAGTAAATGAATGTAGAGTATTTCTAAGATCCCTGATACATTATATAAAAGTATTTGGGCTAAGTATACATATGTCTTTCTCTGTAATCCAACAAAATTTACTAATATTTGTAGGAGCCAAAATTTATTCCAACCATCGGTACACCCTTAATTTTATTTATAATCTTTATGATTTATGCATAGCTTTTAAATATGATAGCTATCCATCAAAGTGCACCTGTTCTAATTATAGTAATAATTCTTCCAGTTTTCTTTTGACAAAGAATCTACATGATATGATGGATAAAATGATTAATAAAATAGGAAACTTACATTTCTCACTATTATTTATGAGCTGCTCCATGAATTAAAAGAAGTCATTTATTACATTTTGCCAAAGACTATGGTACAATACCATTTCCTCCACTTGAAATATGCTTCATTTCTCCTAAACAATATATAGTAACAATTATGGAAGGCAAGGTACAGCTGAGGGCAAGTAATCCAGAAACAAGTTAGTGAGAATATATTTTGAAATTGTTTCCATTCTGATTTGAAGACAGACATTCCTTCTCTAGAGTGAATTTATGATGATAGATTCAGTTTTCCTTACAAGGAGATGGGAACATCAGAAAAGGATTTCATGTACAGAAGTTTCTGTTACTCAGGATGGCAGAGACCCAGTGTTGATCTGAATATTTTTCATGGGAGTATGATTACCAGTTGCAGGCTTCATTAGCCAGAACACTAGTCAGAATCACTGTAGGAAATTTAATATTGACAACTGCTCCCATGGAAGAACTGGGCTGGTGGCCCTGTTGGAATATATTTGAAAAAGTCTTTTAAGTGACTCTAATATGTAACTATGGTTAAGAATTAATATCCTTAAGAAATAGTTTCCAAGTCCAACCACATTGCATTTGCCCTAGATCTAAAGTCTACAATTTTTGGTCTTCTGAGCCTGGCTGACCTTGCTCAGAATGATGTTCTCTAGTTCCATCTATTTACTTGCAAATGATAAGATTTCATTCTTCTTCATGGCTGAGTAAAATTCCATTGTGTACAAGTACCACATTTTCTTGATCCATTCATCAATAGTGGGGCATCTTGGTTGTTAACATAACTTGGTTATTATGAATAGTGCTGCAATAAACATGGGTGTGCAGGTGCCTCTGGAGTAACCTGTGCCACATTCTTTTGGTGTATCCCCAGGAGTGGGATTGCTGGATCAAATGGTAGCTATCCTTATCTCAATGAGCAAAAACCCAAATAATATATGCACATGTGAATAAATGAATAATTTTAAAAAAAAGAAATAGTTTTCAAACTTGATGAAGGAAAACCAATACAGAACCCATCCAGTGGTTCTGGTATGTTATGTATATCCAAAGAACCTGAAATTTAATAAGCACACCAAATTTTCCTAATGCATATAGTCCATGGACCTCAATGAAAAACACTTAGCTTCCATTAACCTATCTACTCAGTCATTTCCTAAATTGCCAAAGTTACAGGTTTGAATAAATCTGGAAAAAACACATTGTTTATCTTACACACACATATAAGAACAAAGTGTACTTATTATTAAATTGCAGATTCCTGGAGAATCAATTTTTAAGAGTTTGGAGCCTGATAATCAGTATCCCATTAGCTTTTTATGCTCTGAAAATATTCCCGGGTTGGGCAAAGATTTCCAGTGGCACTTCTGAGCTCTCGAATTCCTTTTTGGATAGAGATAGGGCATTGAAGAATGTGGCTAGTCTTTCACAAGAATATTAAAACAAAAACTAAAAGTCTACACAAACAAATATGTCTCATATGAGATTCTTGTTTATAAAGAATCTAAAACCTGCAAATGACTTAGTTATTTAATAGCAGGTTTCACTAAATATAGAAGCCTGTGGATGGAACTGTGCTTGAAAAGTTCCTTTATAAGGGGATCTGAAGTCAGAAGAGGGGAGAATAAAATTATAAAAGAATATCAGGCCTCATTGTCTCAGTCCTACTGCATATATTTGTTTATAGTTGATTTCAAGGCTTACATCAGGAGCAGTCATTCCTATCCCATATCATGTGGTCAATTCCAATACTTCTAAAATTTTTACATATATTTTAATTACTCGAGCATCTATTAGAATGCTGAGTCTGATTCAGTAGATCTGGATGGGACCAGAGATTCTATATGCCTAATATGCACCCCCAAAATTGCTGAGGTTACTTGTCCACTCTTTGAATTCCAAGGATGTAAACATTCTTTGTGGTTCATGACAGCAACCCAAACACATGCAATTTGCTTGTTTTCCTGTGAATCAGGTTATTTATTTCAGAATAAATTCCCTTGAGCTTATAGATGGTATCCCTGTCAGCTCCTCACAACATCCTTTCCTGTGTTGGATTTCTTCCTATTCTTCACTTTTTAGAGCCCCCTCCCTCATTATTTTAGTATCTTACTTTCAGAATATTTAATTTAGAAATGCTTCCACATTTGTAATTTACAAAAATCTCGTGATGCCAATGCCACTTCATCAGTTTTACAAAGGAATAACCAAGGTTCCAAATAAATTTTAAAACTTTCCCAAGGAGGTCCCATGGTTTGTCCAGGGTCACAGGGACTCAAATCCAGGATATCTAATCTCAAGTTCAAAATTATTTTCCCTAAAATCAGTTCCTTGTGTGAAATATAATATCTCGATTCTCTTTACCCATTGGAATAACACATCAGACATATAAACAAACAGGACTCCCATGTATAATTTTATAGACTTGGATATAAAACTCTACATAAATTTTAAGTAAATCTCACAATACCCATATGTAGTATAATTATTTTCACATTAGTGTAGAAAGGGATAAAACCAAAACTGAAATCATCTAGTTTACCTGAGGCCAGCAGAACATGGAATACAATTTATGATAATTCAATGCAAGTTATCACGTTCCATATTCATACATTTTATAAAGGAGCAGGTATAATTGGTTCACAGAGAGATACCTGTAGAGGCCGTTCTGTGGGTTACATGGTATATTAACTTACTTAATGAGCCCCTTTCAGAGAGAACTGTCTATTTCAGTGAGTAATGGTATCTATTGCACTTTACTATATAACACAAAAATTACAACAAAACTTAACATTGTATGAAAAGCCACCCCTAGTATACAATGAAAAATGATTCATTTTATTCTGAATAATATGTTTTTAAAATATGATTTTAAAAGAGAAACTTTTCTCTACATTTAATTATTACATTTAAAAATTCAATGTAATGTCAGTCATGTGACAAAAGTTCCCCTCTGAAATCTCCATAGTGGGTCTTTTGAAGTCTCTACTACTCTAACAGAGGATAGAACATACAGAAGAGAAGAGGGAAGTGAAGGCAAAGGACTAAAATAAACTCACAACTGTACCAAATTTTATGTAGAAATGAGAGCCCAATGAAACTTTCACAACATATCATTTTGAACTTTTCAAATGCCATCAAGTCAATGCTCTGACTTGCAGCTGATGACAATAACTTTCATTGATTTTTTTTTTGCTAGTTCTTACAGTGTGACCTCAGTTCTGTGTATGGATGAGATTTCATATATTAACTGTGGTCAATCTTAATGACCAACTTTCTCAAATATCTTCATATCATTTAAACATACTGACAAGGTCTTCATCCTTTCAATGATAATGAGGAAATATCCATTTTGCATGCATTTGTGCAGAAATTTCCCAGGTACTTTCTTTCATGTGTAAAGTTAATGTGATTATCTTTGGTTAGTTTTGTCTCCCTCTATAATGGACCTACTAGATTTGAAGATTGAAAAACATAAAATATTGTCTGAAATAGTAAAACAAGTGAAGGATACATTATATAATGTCAGTAGTAGTTTTATCTGCATAAATAAGACTGGGCTACTGTGCATTCTCAAAAATGTTGAAAGAAAAAATGGATATGTGTGATTTCTAAATAACACTTCATAATATATCTGGTAATATCTTTTATATCTTCATTTTTGAATTTCTGCTTTCTTCTTGTTTCACTTTTGTTTTATGCTAAGAAAGTTTTTTTTATTGTGTTGAAACAAACTTCTAGCGAATTTTTAAAAAATCATCAGTGTTATATCACACTGATATAATTATAACAAATTGCTAAATTAAATTCAAGCTGCTTATCCCTTGAATCATTAAGTCAAACATAAAGATGTTAACCCAGCAGAATTGGACTTTACTTATGGTTTAAACACAATTCAGACACATTAACATTATCAGGACTCTGGCATGGATAATGAATTTTGCTTTGTTATGATGCGTTTTATTTCCAGCTTCCAAGGACAATTACTGTGCACTTTTGTTTATGATGTAGACTATTGTCTGTGACACTTGGCTACATAGTATACTATGTTAAATTGAGTATTATAAATTATTTTCTCTTATTCAAAAGAAAGAAAGAGACGTTGAAAATAAAATGCAGAGCTTCCTAAATAAAGTGAGATCTTACGGGTTTGTTTCCTGTGTCCCAAATTTCTACACTTGTCTGCTATTTCATTTTAAAAGATAACTTCATTTGAAAGAGTCAATTCTATTTTGAAAATGGGTCTGTGGAACCATAAACAGCAAAAAGTTTTTACTGCCTGAACAATGGCCAAAATGAAATGGCTGTGAAGTGTAATTGTACAGATGTACTATAGAACATATTTCTAGATTGTTACTAGTTTAAGGTAAAATAAAGTTACACACACACATTTTCTTTATTTCATAAACTTTCTAACATGTTTTCTGTATGAAGGATGTCTGTAAGTTTGAATTGAAAGTATATAAAAAAACTTATTTTCAATGTCATTAAGTTATACTAAATATATGCTAAGATTATATGAATTCAGAAACTTAAGGGGTGTAATATATAAATGTGATCATTAATTTTATGTGTTAACTTTACTGGACTAGGAGATATCCATAACAAATTGCTTAATGTGTTTTGAGGGTATTTCTGGGAGAGATTAGCATTTGGACCCAGTAGAGAAGATCTTCCTAACCGATGTGGAAGAAATAACAGCAGCCTCTATAATTATGTGGGCCAATCCCTCAGAATAAATCCTTTCTGTCTTTCTTTCTTTCTTCCTTTCTAATCTGCTATTACAAGCAAAGGAAGATAGATACATTCCTAGTTTCTTTAAACAATTTATGCAACCAACTTCATCATGCCAATACCCAGAAATATTGGGGTGAAATTATTTTTGGTTTTGAAAATTCTCTTTGATTGGCATTTTTGTTTTTTAGTTTTCCTATAAATGCCAGCTAGCTCTATATATGTAACTGTTAAACTTACCGTAATTTCAGACTTCTTTTCTTACAGATGGGACTTATCTAAGGCAAGGAGACACATTACAGTCTTTCTTGACTTACTTACTGCTAACTTCTATAAAATAAATGACATGAAAAATCTGAGCACTTTCTACTAAGGCACATGGGTCTGAATTAAAAATAAAAATTTTCAAAATGGAATCATGTTTTTGGTTTCTTGTAATACTCAGTTTTCAATGTAAAAACAGGTCTGAAGGGAGGAAAGTTAAGTGAACACTAACTCTTCCTTGGTTTTCATTCTTCTCTGAATCACTAAATAAAACACTTGTATCTAAAATGTGTCAAATAACATTTCCTTAATCAGTAAAAACAGAGCCCTTTGAAAAAATTGTTGATTCCAGAATTGAAGCAGGAAAAGCACAAGGGGTTAGAAGTAAGCTTGGAAGAAAATTCACTTAAATGTACTATTAATTATCAAAGAATGAATCAACAAAATAATAAAGTAGCCACTATAGGAGAATATTGAATCAGTGATGTAGGAAAAAAAGCAACACATATCTTAAAAGAACACTGTTTTTAACACAAGGTAACCTATAAGAAAAAGTGAAAGTGTAACCCTTGATTTGTCCTTACCAACAATGCTAGCAGAAAATGCAGTAACATCTGTGCAGCATTTGGAATGTAAAGTGTGGTGCCCTTAAATAAAATCATCCTGAAGTTATTAAGGAATAAGAAATATATTCTTATCATGAATGAACATGCAAAAGTATTTAACCTCAAATTAATCTCTGCCTTTACTATATCTCTACATCTTAATTTTTAATTTATGAATGTTAACAAAGAAACACTAAAATTCATATGGAAAAGTTTATCAAAATAGCAAGACCATTCTAAAATATAAATATCATAGGCCAAAATATATTGTAAAATGTAATAACTGAAGTTCCATAGCAACTGCGTATGATAGACAAATAGATAATACAGAGAGAAACATACCATAACTGTTATAAATCAATTAATAAAGGACAACCTATTCAATGAACTTTATTGACACATTTTGCTTTGTGTTTGAGAGGTAGATTCAGATTTCAAAAGTAAAGAGTTATTCTGGAAAGTATTAGAAGAAACTACAAGACAAAGTTATATGATATTGGGCAGGAAAGGTTTTCTAAAAAGTAAGATACAAAGGCATAATCCTAAGAGTAATAAGGATAATCTTATTTACATGAGCATTTAAAAAAATCTTATGCATAAAAAAGAACCATAAACAAACTAAAAAGAACAATTAACCATAGATTTAAAGAAAAGTTCTATATCTGATGGATTCTAACTGAATTCTACCAGACCTTTAAAGAAGAACTAACACAAACACTTCTTAAACTTTTCCATGAAATAGAAAGGGAAGGAATACTGCCAAACTCATTCCATGAAGCCAGTATTACACTCATCTCAAAACCAAACAAGGACACAACAAAAAAAGACAATTACAGGCCAGTCTCTCTAATGAACATAGGTGCAAAATTCCTCAACAAAATATTGGCAAACCAAATTCAGCAGCATATCAAAAGGATCATACACCATGATCAAGTTGGTTTCATCCCAGAGATGCAGGGATGGGTCAACATATGCAAATCATGATATGTAGTACAGAATATTAATAGAAGTAAAGACAATACCACATTATCATTTCAACAGATGCAGAAAATGCCTTTGATAAAATTCTTTTATCCTTTCATGATAAAAGCTCTGATAAAACTAAAAATAGAAGGAATGCACCTTAACATAATAAAGGCTATATATGGCAAACCCATAGCCAACATCATACAAAATGGAGAAAAATGGAAACCAGGTCCTCTAAAGTCAGGAATGAGACAAGAGTGTCCACTCTCTCCACTCTTATTCAACATATTCTTGGAGTTCCTAGCCAGAGCAATAAGATAGCAAGAAGAAAGAAATACAAATAGGAAAAGAAGAATTTATGCTATCCCTATTTGTACATGACATGATTTTTTACCTAAAAGACCTGAAAAGCTCCACCAAAAAAACTCCTAGACACCATAAAAGGCTTCACTGAAGTAACAGGGTACATAATCAATTTACAAAACTTAGTAGCATTCCTATACACCAACAATGAACAAATTGAGAAAGAGTATAGGAAAACAATTCCATTTGCAATAGCCTAAAAAAAATCAAATACCTAGGAATAAACTTAAAAGATGTGAATGACCTCTGCAAGGAGACTTACAAACTATTGAAGAAAGAGATAGAAGAAGATCTCCCATGCTAATGGATTGGCAGAATCAATATAGTAAAAATGGCTACACTACCAAAAGCAAGCTACATTTTCAGTGCAATTCTCATCAAAATCCCAATGATATTCATCACAGGGATTGAAAACTCAACCCTAAAGTTCATTTGGAAACATGAAAGACCATGAATAGCTAAGGCAATACTGAGCAAAAAGAGCAATGCTGGAGGTATCACAATACTCAAATTCAAACTATACTATAGAGCCATAGCAAGAAAAATACCATGGTACTGGCACAAAAATATATTTGAAGACCAGTGGAACAGAATAGAAGACCTAGATATGAATCCACGCAGTTACATCCACCTTATTTTTGACAAAGGTGCCAAAAACATATGATGGAGAAAAGACAGCCTCTTCAACAAATGTTGCTGGGAAAACTGGATATCTGTATGCAGAAAACTGAAACTAGATCCATGTCTTTCACCCTGCACAAGTACCAAGTCAAAGTGTATTAAGGACCTTAATATAAGATTTGGAACTTTGAAGATAGTCCAAGAAAGAGCAAGGAATACACTGGAAGCAGCAGGCATAAGCAATGACTTCCTCAATGGAATACAAATGGCTCAGCAACAAAGAGAAAGGATTGACAAGTGGGACTGTGTGAAATTAAAAAATTTCTGCACATCAAAAGAAATTGTTTCTAAACTGAAGAGGCTGCCCACAAAATAGGAGAAAATCTTTGCCTGCTGTACATCAAACAAAGAACTGATAACCAGAATCTACAGGGAGCTCAAAAACCAAACTCCCAAAAAATCAATGACCCATTGATGAAATTGGCAAATGAACTGAACAGAGCCCTTTCAAAGGAAAAAGTTCAAATTGTAAAAAAAAAAAAAAAAAAAAAAAAACACATGAAAAAATGCTCTCCATCCCTGGCCATAAAGGAAATGCAAATTAAAGACCACTTTAATATTCCACTTCACTCCTGTCAGAATAACTATCATCAAAAACACAAAAAACAACAAATGTTGGTGAAGGTGTAGAGAAAAAGGAAGCCTTATACATTGCTGGTAGGAATGTAAATTAGTACAACCACTATGGAAAACAGTATGGTAGCTCCTCAAAAAATAGATTTTCCATATGATCCAACAATATCACTCCTAGGGATATACCTGAAGGAATGTGAGTCAGTTACAACAAAGGCACCTGCACATCCATGTTTTTTGCAGCACTATTCACAATAGCCAAGTTATAGAAATGGCCAAGATGCCCCACAACTGACAAATGGATTAAGAAAATGTGGTATTTATACACAATTGAATTTTACTCAGCCTCAAAGAAGAATGAAATGTTTTCATTTGCAGGTAAATGAATGGAACTGGAGAACATCATCTTAAGTGAAGTTAGCCAGTCTCAGAAGGCCAAAAACTGCATGTTCTCTCTCATATGTGGAATATAAAACAAAACAAATACATCAATATTTTGAAAACCCGATCACACTAAGGGGAGGTCACATGTGAGAGGAAGGATTAAAGAAGAAAATTAAGATGATGAATATGGTGGAATATAGAAGTTTTAAACCTGTTGAAACCACCATCAGAAAGGACCTAAGGTAGAATGAAGAAAAATAGAGAAGATTAATCAATGCAAACTCTAATACATATATACATGGAAGTACCACAAGGAAACTCCCTGTGTAGCTATCTTGAACAAGCAAAAATATTGTATTTTTTTCTACAAAATCGGAGAACAGAAGGGCAGAACAGGTCCTGCCCAGGGAGGGCAGGTGTTGGTATCAGTGGGAGCGGGGAGGTGGTGGGGTAAGGGTGTGGGAGGATGAATGTAGTGCAAATACTGTATGTAAATGTAAAAATGATACACACGTCTAAATTATTCCAGGAATGGAAGGGGGGATAAAGAAGAATGGTGGAGGGGGGCGAATTCAATTATGACATATTTGATGCATTGTAAGAACTTTTGTAAATCTGACAATGTACTCCCACCCAGGGCAACAATAAAATAAATAAATAAATGAAAGACAAAAAAAAAAAAACCCTGAATGGAGAATATATTAAGAGATATGCTAAGATATGCAAATAGAAAATGTGCTGCGGAATAAGAACAAATAATTTGCCTATAAAGATATACAAATAAACATATGAAATGCTGTCTAGCCTGTTAGGTTACCTGAGCATGCAAATTGAAATAACTGAAAAAATTTCTCTAACCTATCATCCTGGCAAAATATGAATATGAACTGTAGGTTAAGTATATGGAGAGGCAGATACAATTGTTCCCTGCTTGTGGCTTTGTAAATTTATGCAGCTACTTTGAAGGACAGTGGCAATGTTTAAAATTTTTAAACATGCATTCTGTACTTCGCAATGATTCCTTTTACTTTTTCTACCTCTGAGAAACAATGATATATTTCCCCCATGAGATATGTACTAGGATATTAATTTTTAAAAAGTTAATTTCCCTTCAGTAGGGAAAAGGCTAAGTAAAATGTACAATTTTACAATGGGATAATGTGCAGGAGTTAAAAGCAGGAGATAAATCTACATAAAACTTAGTAAACTTCAAAGATGTTATTACCAATAATAATGAAGAAGAGTTCACAAAGAATAACATCTACCAAAACATAAAATATCATAAATCAGTATGTATGCATGTATGTTGCATTCATAGATTAAAAGATAGGCAATTAAGTAATAGGATTGGGATTGGTGACATGAAGGGATAAGTATACGTATTCTTGTACTGTAATTTTTACAATTGTAATCACTCAGAAGTTTCATTTGATGAACAAGAAAAGACAGTACTTGAAAAATAAATAAAATATGCATGGTTTTAATCATATGTAAGCTATGATACTTCAAGAAATGTAAATTAAAATACCATTTATGTTCTATTTTATATATCACACTCATAAACATTAAAAACATTGATTATATGCTCAGGAAAAGAGATACTTTTTCAGTAAGAGTATATATTACTGCAGCTTCTTTGGAGGATGAATTTCAGAATAACTGTTCTTTGCACATTAGACACACTTGTAGTTTTTGAGTTTTTTCTCCTTTAATATGTACTTATATTAATATTGATGGAAAATATGAAAAATGAAATGAAAAAAATTATTAAAATATAAATTTTTAAAAGACCAAGTATAACCATATATTAGAAAAATAGAGGTAACATTCTTAATCTGCATATGAAATAAATCCATCTTAAAAACCCAAGGGAGCGTTAAGCACAGTGGTTCAAGCCTGTAATCCTAGCTACTCAAGAGGTAGAGAACAGGAGCCTGGCAAAAGCATTCACGAGACCCCATTTCAACCAATGTGTATGGCGGTGCATGCTTGTCATCATCCCCAGCTACACAGGAAACACAGATGGGAGGAATTTTGGTCCAGGATGGCCCAGGCTTGAAGTGAGACCTTACCTCAAAAATAACCAACACAAAAAGGGCTGGTGGAGTGGTTCAAATGGTATCACCCTGAGTTCAACCCCTAGTATTTCAAAATAACAAAAACAACAACAAAACCCAAAACAAAAAAAGACAAAGGAGCCAATAATATTTTGAATGATTGAGAATTTCCCTAAAGTGATATAGAATTAACACACACACAATCAAGTAGGAGAATGTTATGGAGAATCATTTTATTGAAAACAACAAGTGAAAATTATTTAGAGAACATTTTAATTGTTAAAAAATATGTGAGGGCTAGAAGTATGGTTCAAGTGGTAGAGCTCCTGCCTACTCAGAGATAGCTAGGCCCCAGTACTGCCAAAAACAACAACAACAAAATCTTTTCTGACATGGTGTAGTTGTCAGGCCTATAATCCTAGTTACTTGGGAAAGATGGGGACAATCACAGTTCAAGACCAGTGAGGACAAAAAGTCTGCTAGACTCCCACCTCAACCATTCACTGGGCTTGGTGGTAAGAGCCTGTCATCCCAGCTATCCATCCCATTCCAGGAAGCTTAATTAGGAAGATCATGGTTCAGGCTGGCCCTGGTATAAAGCAAGACCTTCTCTCAAAAACAAAGCGTACAGGGCTGATGGCGTGGCTCAAGTGGTAGAGTGCTTGCCTAGCAAGCATGAGACTCTAAGTTCAACACCCAGTTTCACCCCCTAAAAAGAAAAATGTGGAATGAGGTAGGTGGCTCACACCTATTATCTAACCTTCTTGGGAGGTGAACAGTTGAAGGATGCCAGTTTAGAGGCCAGCCTAGGCAAAAAGTTTGTGAGACCCCATCTCAACAAATACAGCTGGCCATGGTAGCATCTGGCCATCATCACAGCTTCGGAGGTGGCATAAATAGGAGGATGATGGTCCAACCCATTCAGGGAAAAATTAGAGACCTTACTGGAAATAACTAAATGAAAAAGGACTGGAGACATGGCTCAAGTGGTAGAATGCTCACAGGCTCGAGTTCAAAAGCCAGCCCTGAAAACAAAAATGTGTAATGAATAGGAAGAAATTTTCAAAAGATGAGTAGGAGGAAGAGGAAGATATGTCAGATATGTCATCATCACTCATCAGCACACCTTTCTGGAAGTTGATCTGTGGTCAGCATCCATTTTGATTGGTTGCAGGGTCCATTGCAAACTTAGTACCTATGTTGTAAATATATTTGAATATGTTTTATGATAAGACATAAATAAATATAGATAAAGGGAAAAACATTTCTTATCTGTGATTTCTGAGGAGCTTATTCAAAATGATGAAAGAAATGAAATGGCGACTTTTTGGGGAAAAGTAAAATTTAAACCTTTTTCTCTAAATGAACCTTGGTATAAATGTATGTTTCACCATAGAGATAAGCATTTTTGCTAACACTTAGGGGATGAAATTGTAATTTTAGGAATTGAACACAGAATTTGTCTTTCAGGGAAAACTACGTTCATGTGGCATGGTTGGTCAACAGTCAAAGTAAAAACTGCAGTAGCTAAAATAGCACTATTGTAATGGCCCATTTTCCATTACTATCATGAAGTACCTAAGGCTGAGTATCATATAGAGAAAAGAGGTTTATTTAGTACATAGCTCTGGAAATTGAAGGCATGGTGCTGACTTTGGCTCTGTTGAAGAGCTCATGGCAGATAGCATTACAATGGCAAGAACAATGAAATAGTGAGATAGAAACATTCTTGAGAACTAACAGGGGTCTCACAAGACCTACAGTTTTTTCCCAGGGCTGTACCCTTAGTGACCTAATTAGTTGACACTAGGCACTGCCTCTTCAAGTATCCACACCACCTTTCCAATATCTCCAAACTTGGGACTGAGCTTTCAGCACATAACCCTTAGGGGATATACCACATCCAAAATAGCACCAAGGAACCAGTCATTGGGACAGAGAAAGAAGAGAATGCAAAAATGAGAAAAACAGACAAAAAGTAACCTAATAACATGGGATTGGAGAACTATGGAAAATATTATAGTGTTCTGCTGGCTAAAGGGGCTGAGCTCTGGTGGCCCAGACTGAGTGATGGAGCTGACCTGAGGAAAGAACAGAAAGAACAAAGGTCCAGAGGTACCAGGAATTAGACGTTAGGAATACATGTGAGTTTTTGTTAAGGCTTCTAGACTTTCGCAGGTCTATAGGGAGAGGAATTCTCAAAAAGGATCTCTGGACGTTTAATCCTATACACAGGATATAATGGAGGTAGTGAGTTTCGCATCCAACTACTTAAATGACCTTATAAGCATCCACAAAGTCCAAGGGACTTTGATTTCCAAAGTCTCCAAATGTTGATGCCATTATTAAAAATAATGATATATTTACTAAATTGCCAAAAAGTAAAAGATAGATAAGGTAAAAGCTAAACAAAAGTGACAACTTTAACAGCCTGCAATTCTCTGGCCAGTGAACAAATTCTACATCAACTCCAATTGCACAGAGGAAAGTTAATCACCAGAAAATTGAAGTCCAACCTACTCATCTGCTCTGATTTTGCCAGAGTTGCACAAATGTCAACACTACAGCAAGAAGGGGATGCAACAATCAATACAAAAAGAAAGCAAGTGAGCTGGATGGAGTCAAAGTAAATCATAAATACCCCTCCCCTCAGGTTAAGACCAGGCTGGTGAGACAGTCAAGTGGTAGGTGTGTGTTATGAATATGCATGTATATAAGCATAGATCAGTCACCAAAAATCTTAAACATTAAGAGTCATTAAGTGACAGGATATTTCTGTCAAGACATTAAGAAAAATTGTATGACATCTTTTAGGAATAGGATATTTTTCTTTCTTTATTCAGTCCTGTATTCCTTTTCCCTTATGAATATTTATCAGAAAGATATTCAGTACTAGTCATAAAATAAGAATTAACAATAAGAATTGAACAAAAATTGATTTAGTCAATCATAGTGCCAAGGTAAAGACCTTGTCCTCATGAGACTTAGCAGTGTATTTACTTTCTGGAAATGGCACAATAGAGTATCTTGGTAAATGACACCTTCTCTGTCAGAACCACACACTGATACCTGCACACACTGCAGAATTGTGATTATGTAAACACAAGCACACTTTCCAAGATGCATTAAGATAATGATGACCTCTTAATCACAATTAGGCTACATTAGCAGTAAAAGCATATGTGTTCTTTACTTCAAAATAAAAGGAAAGCATGGGGAAAATTCTCACTAGTATAAATCAAAGTAAAACAATATAAGAACAAGCATTAAATCTATATTAAATCAACATCTTTAAGTAAATACATGAGGCTCTACTCTTGTACTTGTGCATGTGTCCACATGCACATGTATGTGAGGGGAAGGAAGAGAACTATGCATTATATATACCCACTACAAACACTATGCTATGCAATTTCCTTAGAACAATTCTGTGAAATAAAATCCATTCCCTGCATTTTACAGATGAAGGAACACTTGGAGGGTTGTTCACATGCTGGTGGTTTTACATTTCTAAAATTTTCTGCTTGAAAATACTTTCAAAATCAGATTATTAGGTGGACTCTCATCTCCTAGGTTACATATTCTCTTGACAGCTTATAAAATCTGTTAATTGTAATATTAAGGTGATAGTGACCTGAATTTGAAAGAAAATAACATTTCTGCCTTATTCTGTTAGTGTCTATTTCTTAAAACTTTCACAAGTAGACAAAGCCTGACAAGTCACACAAAGTGATTGATGGGAAGAAGAATGATTGGAAGGGTGTATGAGGACCATTTCTCCACCGAAAAAAAGCATACATGTTTCCTTCATGTTCTCATATCCATAGTATTTGGTGATGATTTTAAGGATAACCTAACCAAAACCAAGTCTCAAGCTTTTCAGGGACCCTCTAAACTATCACTCAGACAGTTTTGAGAACATTTGCTTTTAAACTGACTTAATATATCCAGGTGATTAAGTGAAGTAGATATTGCCCTTATATACTAAGGGAACTTGGGGTTTTGCCTTTGCCTGTGACCACCTAGAAACAAGGACAGGGTTTAGGAAATGAGTTCACTGGCTTTGACTTGGGATGGAGGATACAAAAATGTTGTCTGTGACATGCTACTTAATTAAGCAGTAGCAAAGAATAATGACAGAATGGACAATATTGAAGCAAGTGCAGGTTAAGAGAGGCCAAAACAAACAAGACTCTCTAGGATTGTCTTAGAAGAAAGGAAGGTCAAGGAATTGTGTGTTAATATTAAATGAGAGGTAAAAATTGTAAATCGTGGCTGACAGCAAAAAAAAAAAAAATTAAAAAAAACAGGAAAGAAATCTCTATAATGGTATCTTTGAGAAAAACCAATTGGATTTTAGAGCTTTAAATGTTAGAACATTTGTATATATTGTAAATGAAGTATCTTTAATTAGAACAAGACAAGTCATTTTTATGTAGGGAATTTTTTAAATGAAAATATAAGACTAATTTCCATTTAGCATATGATTACTTCTGTAACAAAGTGGGAACCAATACATTACTTAAGAATGGCTGATAATTTCTTTCTATGAAGTATTTCAAAAAAGTCTTTAGCAACTTATTTTTGCTATTAATTTGCTTACTAATTATTTCTTTTAGACACTTTAAAGGAAGTGTTGTATAACCTATTTCAAAATTATAAAAATACAAATCATTGAAAACCAAATTGGTGAACTTTCACCAAACTGCATTTATGACTGAATAAGGAGAGAATTTAATAAACAGAGTAAGGCTTTGGGTATTTCACTAGGAAAAAAATCCATACTGATTGGGTCACTGCTGTTGCATTGACACTCACTAGTCAGCTCTCCAGGCTTGATCAGTACAGTGACACTGATCCATGGCAGTACTTAAGTTCTGCAATTGCCTTAGTAAGGCACAGTCTTTTTAAACCACTTCATTTGCAAACAGAATTTGTGAGTTCCTGGGTCCATAAGCATGCGCAGAGGTTTCATTAGTCATTAATCTAAAAGGATTTCATATTTCTCAGTAAAAAAGTTACTTCATGGTATCATTATTTACATAACTTCCCCCATCACTTATTTTCCTTTTCTCCCAAACGTTATGGAGGAAAAAAATGTTAATTTTTGAGCTCCATCCCCATTATGACAGTTATGAAAGCAAAGCAAATTCTGAATAGTGTCTGCCTTGGTGACAGCAGCCTGCTGCTTCTCCTCCATGTTTCCACTTGCCTACTTGACTATTGACTGGCTCCCTGCAGGTTTCTTTTTAGGAAGACCTTATTGAAAAATGACTCTTCTCTGTGGTTATTGGGCATGCTCAGAGTGCAGGGTCGTTTTTTAGTTCTTCTGGACATTTAAAAATTTAATAAAATATTCCAGATAACAGATTTGTCTCTTTATTTGCATACCTCTTCTTTTTTTTCCCCCAATGATTCCCATTTCCCATTGGGAGCAAAGTGTAAAAAGCATGAAAAACTTTCTTCAAATTTTAGGGAAAGATTTTTTTTTCACAGTCAAGTAGAGTTGAAACCCTTCTCTACAAAAGTAGAGTTAAAATGTTAGTCAAAGTGATAACTGGGGGAAAGGAAAAGAGAGGTGGAGATTGCTGAAGTGAAACCTACTTAAGGACTCCACATCATGAATCTAAGAACAGTATAATAGTCATGTTTGGTTTATTTCTTCATGAAAAGGTACATTAGGTTAGAGCTATAACTTAAAATAATTAATAGGATTATAACTTTTTGAATCATCTAGTATACTAAATCCTGTCTTAACATGTCCCAAACATCAAGAGTCACATTTAAATCGATGAATTGTGACTAATAATCCTAAAACTGATAAGTGTATGACATTGACTAGTTTCCTTGGTTCAGTTAGTCAACTTTTCTCTGTGGAAGGGCAGCTCACACTAGAGTTTACATGTAATTTGTTTCTTTGCTAAAGGTAGCGTTTCAATGTATAGATCTTAGTTTGCATAATGTGACTATCAGTACTTCATTTGCACTTTAGATAATCAGTTCCTATGTTATGAGTAAGATTCATATCTTTAAAAACTCTTAACATGATTTTCTAAATACTTGTACAATAAACAATAGAAAAATCAGCAATTTTTGTTCAGTGGTGAGAGAGGCATAGACAAGTGATCAAGAGGGGGTATAAAGGAGAGTGATGGAGGGGGTAAATTCAAGTATGATGTATTTTATATATTGTATGAACATTTGTAAATGCCACAGTGTATTCCCATTCAGCACAACAATAAAAAAAGAAAAAATGAAATGTAACTGATAAATAAAAAAACAAAAAAGACCCTGTTTCATTCATAAATAAATAAATAAATAAACGACATATGAGAAAGAGTATTAACATTCTGGGGATATGAACATCCTTTCTCTGCGGTTCTCCTTCACTCCTGAGGGAAACTAAGTTAATTATTGGTATGGTAAAGATTTTCTAAACTACAAACCATGCTCTCCTTTTGTTAGAGGTTTATTTGCTGTGAAGCTATAATCAAGCTTGAGCTTCAGGATCCTTTAGCTGCCATGGACCTCTTCCAAAGTCCTGTACCAAATTTTGGTTTTGTAAGTTTCATTTTTAAAAGAGCAGACACCTTTGATTCTATAAATTTCAAAATCTGCATAAACTCCAAATCCTGGGTTGGCCCTGAATACCATATAAATGTTGCTTCTTTCTGAACAAAAAGTTACCAACTGCTGTTGCTGAAAACGCTGATGAAAATTGTCAGTTAATAATTTTATTCTCATTATTTGTGGAGACCCCAGTTTGGCTAATTCTGTATAGATATTTTACATTATTCCCAGCCCCACAACAAAAACCCAAGTTACCCATCTCAAGTGAAAGAAACTCAGGGAATAGACAGAGATATATAAGAAGCTGGCAGTGATTTGACTCATGATCTTGCTTCAAAATATTTCTAATTTTTTATAGTACATCATTCCTTCATAAGTTAAAACCAGATACTTCTTAAAATCTTTCTGTATATCACTAGGAACTAACTGAAAATCAATAGAATAGCAAAGTGAACTGGCATATGGCTTTTAAATTGTTTATTTAGTTATAGGTCACATTGTGTCAAATCACATCTGACTTTAAAACACCAAATAATCCATTTACAAGTAAGGTAATAGTCTGTCAAGTCTGCATGCTGGGAACATTAGTGGAAGATGAATTAACCAATCAACAAGGTAGTTAAATGTTAGTAGCTATAAGATCAGAAAGGGTGAGTGTTAATTCAAATAATGTTAAATGGTATTCATGGAATAAGTGAACTGTGCCTCATGCTTTAAAAATAACTCAAGTATAGAATAGTCCAAAAATGCTTCCTTGAGGATATTTATAGAGACACCACTGTTTTATTTCTCAGTTGAGGTAGCTTTCCATTCAAGACATTACACTTAATGTGTATGTGAACATTTTGTGAATCTGGCCAATGGGAAAGATTTTCCATATATTTTGGAGTGATAAAAACCTCTGAGTGTACACTAATCTTAGTCTTTCAGGCTCCGAAACCTCATGAGGCTGTTAGTGCACACAGAGCGGCCCCATATATCTGGGGTAAATTCACATTCTTTAAGTTGAGGAGACTGATAAGTAAAACTGCAATGGAAATTAATTATGCTTCAGGGAAAATCCAAATGCCAAATATCTTCTGCAAATCCGTGTCCTATATCCATCCCACTTCTCTTGTAGCAAATCTACATAGAAATGTAAATCATGAATAAATGAGAGTAGGCATGAATGATATCAGAAAAAGAAGAGTGATATGGTATACACAATTGTACGAGTTTAGAGTTAAGCTTCCTGGCACTTCTCTTCCTGGCACTTCTCTTTCTCCATGAATAGTAGCTCTATTCAATTCAAGTCTGGGAGTCATCTATTATTTCTTTGCTATTATCTCTTCCATCTAATTTATCCCAACATGATCTATTTCACCCCATAAATTTCCAAATTTGTTCACTGATCTTCCTCTCTGCTGCCATCTGAATCAAGAGACCATGTTCTCTTCTCTAAGTAACCACACTGACCTGCAAACAGAACCCTCAGATAAACTTTCTCTAGTCAGTTCCCACAATGCCTCTACAGAATTTATTTCTACCCAAGGATAAATTGAACTATGTCAACCCCATCTTTCTCTTTGCCCAAACAGTGTGATGGCTTCAATTGCTATGGAATTAACCTAGATGTTTGGCACAGCCTGTTACATTTTGTGGGGGTTGGCTTCTACATAATGTGCTCTCTGCAAGTGGAACCTTACTTCTTCTCATTCTAGCCTCAGTGGGCTTCCTTTTACTTCCATAGCCACATTTCCTTTTGTCACAAAGCCCTGATATTCTGCAGGAGCCACTCCTTCACCTCAACCTCCAACCTCACTTGTTATTGGTTACTAATACTCTTTTTAGAAACCAGATTAAGCTTTCAGTGGGAATTCTTCCCTGGAATCACCAGACTGTATACAATCACATAAAAAAATAAATCTCCCTTCTGCATTGACTATCCCAAATGGGCATTTATTTTGTTGAACCAAAAGCAAAAACTATTTTGAACAAATTTAAGCAAGAAATAATGACTATTCAAGGAGACTGCAATAGAAAAAATCATGCCAGAACTCAATCTAAGTTCAACTCTATTTATAATCAAAGGACTAAAGAATTACTCAGAGCTAAGGTGAAAATCTTAGGCCATCTGTGTTTGCTAATGACTTTACCTAAAGGAAACATAAATGTTATCTGTCTTTATGGCAAGAGGTAGTTTGACCACTTCCAATAAGGCCCTGGTTGAAGCTAGGCTCCTCTTACCTCCCCACAGTCTTGTCTGGGAGCCTGGGACCTAACTTCCTTGTTTACATTTCAAAGGGATGGCTTCTAGGTCCTAGATTAGAATTCAGGCAATAGTTTTCAAAAGACTTAAAAATCAAACAGGCAAATAAAGAATTTCAATTATGAATTTTCTTAAGTATATGCTCTAAGAAATGAGAGGGAGGGGCCTAGAGACCAGAAAAAGCCTGTCCAAATTTGGTCAAACTGTGGAGAACGTTAAGCTTGGCTCGATCAATTTGTTACCCCTGGTGAAGTTGTCCCATTGGTTTCTCATCATATGTAAAATTTCATTAGAAATATTTACTATGCCTATAAGGCCCCAGGAAAAGTCCAATCTCCCTCTATTACTGTCCTTATCTACCATTGTTCTGTTTGCTCTCTATGCTGTCACTATACTGCCTTTCATTAAATTCCATAAACATGCCAAGCTCAGTCTCTTCTTAAACCTTTTTATACTAGCTGATCTCTCTTCTCTCTGTGGAATCCATGAAAGGAATGATTTTTTTTTGTTTGTTTTCACGTTTGTTCCCTTCGTGCTCTGAGTAGTGCTCACCATATAGAATTTGCTTAATTAATGTTTGAGGACTGACAAAATGAAAGACGAAGTGGCTGACTGAGTGACTGAATGAATGAAAGATTCAAAAGCATTATGATTATAACTTCTTGGCTTTACAGTCAGACAACATTTTTTGGTATAAATTTGAATTGTTTTAGACCTTTAGATTTTGAGTACATTTATAGTTAACCTTCACATGAAAATTCTGTTTCTTCTTAGACCAAGTTGTTTTGGTGAAGTCTCACTTTAGTTCCTAAGAACTGAGCATGCCCTATTAAGTACAGTACTTTTAATAAAGACAATTTATAGGCAAAACAAGAGCACAGGCACAAACAAATAAGCATTTTCTGTAATACATAGCAAACACACATCATTGGGTATGAAGAAGGTCAATGTTAGAGTCTCAATCAGCCACCTAGAGTAAAGGCAGAGTGCAGTGGGGATCAGAGGCATGAGGGAGAAGGTAAGTGATTGCCTCTGAACATAGATTTGATGTACAATTCATTCTGTGGCATTGTATGTGCTCAATAGACCATATCATTAGGAAGCAATACCAAGATACCACACTAAGATTCATACTAAATTCTGTTGGATCATGAATGCACAGCATCCCAAACCTTCAGTAGCATTTTCACCCAGAAAAACATAATAGCATAAGATGCAAATATAGGTTTTACCATTTAGCATCTGACAAAAGTCCTACTGATGACATAAGTGAAATAGGTTATTTTTTGGCTCAAAAAGCATTGCATTCATCAACACAAATCCTTCCTGTTAAAAATATATTGCACCTACTGGAAATCTGATGTGAGAATAGAAGCTTAGGTGAGAGTAAACACTTAAATAATTTGAACTTAATCATTCACCCAATAAATCAAAAGCTGATTTACTGTTTCTGACTTCTTTACAAATATCACACCAAGACCCAAAGACTGTATTTTTAATCTCCCCAAAGTTTTCCTGCCTTTCTAGTCATCTTTGGAGTGACTTGATGTTAACAATAAGAAGGGGCACAAAGAGAAGGAAGGCTGATTGTTGAACATGTTGTGTCTGTGCTGAGGCTTTGATATTAGCTGCTCAGAGAATACTTTTCTATCCAGAACTGCTGCCAAAAAATGGAAGACCTTGCTCAGCTAGATACCTAACACAGTTCAATACCAATGGAAAATAACAAAAATAGGTATTTCCCAGATCATTCAAAGAGATGAAAAGGGTATGAC
This sequence comes from Castor canadensis, assembly GCF_047511655.1. NCBI lineage: Eukaryota > Metazoa > Chordata > Mammalia > Rodentia > Castoridae > Castor > Castor canadensis. Next base: position 70,581,470 of record NC_133387.1, on the reverse strand, counting down.
CATTAAATTAGATGGTACCTGCAACTGCTTGGGTGATCTAGCAAAAATCTGTAACAGATGTTCCATTCCTCTCTGTTTTCAATTTTAGACAACCCATCCAAACTCCAGAAATAAAAACAAAATAGAAACAAGTTTGACTCTGAGGAGGTTTTAGGATTGACTAGAATGAACTACATTTCATTATATGCAATCTTTTCCTAAAAAGAAGATATGGACTGTACTTAAGGATATGCATGATGAGGAGCCTGCAGAGAGGTGCCCTGAGTCTAGAAAGTGTCAAAAAACCAAGATGGAGCTGGGCTTGGAGGCACAGGCCTATAATCCCAGCACTGAAAAGGCTGAGGAAGGAGGATCTTGAGTTTAAAACCAGCTGGGCTATACAGTGAGACCCTCTCTCTCAAAAAAAAAATAAAATAAAAGGAAAATAGATTAAAACATTAACAAATGGATTAAATGATGTAGGAATGAATTGGTGGCTAGATGTGTGATAAAGCAATTATATTAAAAAGTTGATTATAGAATCTAGGTTGAGGTTATGTATGTATCCATAAAAATATTTCAAAATTTGTGTACGTTTGAAAATCTTCATGACAAAATATTGAAAAAAGGAAAATGTTATTATACTTATTCTTAGAAAGGGCAATAACTGGAAGGGGCACAAGAAGGTTTGGGCTCTTCTTGGGGCATTCTGTTTCTTGATCTGGATGCTATTTAATGAAAGTATTTATTGTGTGAAAACTTACCAAGCTGAATATGTATGTTCAGTTATATCTCTATATGTGCTACACACTTGAAAAATGTTCAGAAATTAGAAAGCTCAAGATAGAACTGCCATATGATCCAGTGGTACTGCTTGCTCCTGGGCACCTACCTGAAGGAAAGTAAGTCAGGATACAATAGAGATACCCATACACCGATGTACATCACAGCACTATTCACAATAGCCAAGCCTTGGAAACAACCCTGATGCCCCACAACCAATAAATGGATCAAGAAATTGTGGTATATATACACAATGGAGTTTTACTCAGCCTTAGGAATAATGACATGTTGTTTGAATGGAAGATTTTCTTTTAAACCTATAGTCTCTACAAACTACTGTCACTTAACAGATGACTATTTTATTTGATTGTGAGCATGATTTATTTATTTTTATTTCATTTATTTCATGTCTATAGTTTTTATTTATCCAGAATTGTTTTATTTATCCTTTTTCCTTTTTCTAGTATATGTCTTTAGGTTGCTAGAGTTTTTATTTCTTTCTTTTGTTTCTAATTTGGATATGACACATAAGGTTTCTAATTTTCTAATGATTTTATCTGGTTACCACATATCATATTAAATGTTATTAAATTTTTTTAATTTCCATATTTCTCCCTAAATTAGATATGATTTATTATTTTTTTCTGGACAGTTGTTTAATTCTTATATTTTCAGGGATTCTTAAATTATTTCTTGTTCTACCTCAGTTCATCTTTCTGTATTCAATACCTCTTTCTGAAGGAATATTCTGTGGCAGTCTTTTCGTTGGGGAATATAGCAACAATCTGTCTGAATTTTTATTATCTGAAAATATATTTATGTTTAGGTCTTCCTTGGAAAATAATCTACCTCAGCAGAAAATGATGCATTTTCAGTTATTTTTATCATCTTAGAATATTTCTGCTTTGTTCAAATTCTGGCTTTAGTCTAACTAAAATTCTTTGAGATACACCTCATATCTTTCTTCCTTCCCTTTTTTGTTGTTTTCATTGACAATACAATTTATCTAAGAGTGATATTTTAGTATATTAATAGGTATTGACTTAACATTGAGACCTCTCCTAGGACAGAGCAATCCAAAAAGAAAATTTCAAAATGTGCCAAGGGAATATCGCCTTATATAAATTGTATACATTATAGGTCAGTAACCAGTGTAAAGACCAGCTAGAGATGAATCAACATGGGTTATAACACATGTGTACACGAAAGCAATGCTAAGAATATTTCTGTATAGCTATCCTCAACTCAACTAGCAAAAATGCTTTGTCTTCCTTAAAAAAAATACATTATAGGTTAATTTATAAAAACATCTTCAGGAAATCCAGCAGCCACATGCCCACGGGAATGTGTCTTGAGTTGGTGTTGCTAATAAGGAATATACCACCCCAGATCTAGCACAATTATTTCTTTCTTTGGCCAACATCTGAGTAGTACATATACTAAATAGCTTGGAGTATGGGTTGTGGGTATGAAAACCCTTCTTTTACCACAGAAATCTCCAGCATGCCAGCATTGGTAGTTTGGACCAGCTCTTATAAGGATCCATTCCAGAGCAAGAATATCATATTTATCCTAAGCATTCAACAACTCTTCTGCTTTCTCTGTGTCCCACTAGTCTGATCTTACAGACTGCTTCAGCATAATTAGATGGATGTTAGTAGATTAATTATGTGTCAGTTTTCCACAGGATTTCTCCTTGTATTGGAGAAATTTCTGTTGGCAGCAGAAATTTGTGGCAAAGATTTCTTGATAAAACTATGCATGGATCTCTTTTAATGACTAAATTTTGAACAGTGCTTAGAGGGGCAGCTGGTTTTAATGCCCTGTTTAGAGGAGAAGAGTGGTTACTTTAATTGTTTGTATCATTTTCATGGGGCTGATCTTCAAATACATTCATTTGGGAACCACTCTGGTGTGTGGAAAAGCAGAACAAAGCATTCTCATCAATCTGTTTTGAGAGCCCCCAGGCTGATTTTCTTTAAAATGTTTACTTTTGTCTTCAGTGTTTTGCAGAATCACTTACACGTGGTATAGGTTTATTTCCATGGGTTTTTGTGTGCCTAAAAAATAATCCATTTGCTTTATTTTCTGTCTTGCCATCTACTTTTGCTTCTTTTAATTTAGGCTGATAGCTGTCCTGACACTTTTTTTTATAAATCTTTATAATTTTGGATTGCTTACTAAATGTTGATGGAACATCAAATATCAGAATTTCATAGTAATCTATTACTTGAAGGTAAATTTCTCCAGATTAGATTCAAATTTTCTTTGTGCTGTGTAACACAGGAAAGCTACAATAACAAATACAGGTTTTAATTTCATTTATCAATTTGAAATTTCTATAACAATATAAGTAGCATAAACTTAGACCTCAATGCTGTGTGAAGGCAGGCCTGTGGTTTAAGTGGGCATATTTTTCCACTTTTTCTGGTTTAATGCAAGAAAATAAAATTACTTGTTATCTGCTGTCCTAGTTGCACCTAAACTGTCCCCTCCAAAATTTATGTGCTAAAAACTTAGCTGCCTGCTGATGGGCTTTTGGAAAGTGGTTGGATCATGATAGCTCTTTTCCCATCAATGGATTAATCCTTTGGTGGGTTTATAATTTAATGAGTTTTTCTGAGACAAACTTAGGGATGGATCCTAGTTGACGAGAGTGGTCTTTGGGGTTCCTCAGCCTCTCTCTCTCTCTCTCTCTCTCTCTCTCTCTCTCTTTGCTGCCTGGGTGCCATGAAGTAAGCAGCCTCCTCCTCCACACATCCCTACTGCTGTAAATTGGGTCCAAAGCAGTGGAATCAGCCAGCCTTGAACTGACCTTCTGAAAATTGAGTCAAAGTAAACCTTTCCTCCTTTATACTGATTTATCCCAGGTATTTTGTCACAGTGACAGAAAGCTGACTAACACACTCACCTCTGCTTATGAATGGGATTTTTAATTTATAATCTAGACCGTCAATATTTAAGTGTACCAACTTTAAGCAGTTGTTTTAGGGCCAAATCTACCACAGCACTCACTGCTCTGTTTGGATTAATAATTAATTGTTAATAATGGATTGGCAATATTAGAGTTCTGTTATGATCAAGATACTCATTAATAGTTTGATTTCTTGAATTATGAAGACATTATTGAAGTTTTTTTAATGGTACTGGGGTTTGAACTAAGGGTCTCCCACTTGCTAGGCAAGCTATTCTGGATATAAGATCTCATTTTTTTGCCCAGAATGGCCTGGACAGCAATCTTCACCATCACAACCTCTGGTGTAGTTTGGAAGGACAGGTGGGTAGCACCACTCCCAGCCATTGGTTTGAGATGGGGTTTCTCAACGTTCTAGGTGTGGCTGGTCTAGAACTGCAATTCTTTTGATCTCAACCTTCCAAGTAGCTAGGTTGTAGGCATGAGCCACTGGTGCCCAGCTGTGATAAGGTTTTTGAAGTGAACTTTTATATTCACAAAATATTGAAAACCCTGTGATTCATGAAATTAATTGTAAAATAAATTCAAAGTATATTATCAAAATGTATAATTTTTGTGTCTTTGGATTACTAGGAGAGGAAAAAATGTTTTGAAGACTTAGTGGATGAAACCAAATTTGACAGTGTCTTATAGTTTCCTGAAGTTCATTTTCTTCAATATTTTTCCACTTTCTTCTATTAATGAGTAATTTCTATAGATCTGTCTTTAATTTCTTTGAATCCTTCAGATACCTTCTTCACTTGGTTATCATGCCTAATTTATGTCAGATGTTTTATTTTCATTTCCAATATTTCCATTTATTCTTATTTATAATTTCTTATTTATAATTGAGAGACATTAAATTTTCTCTAATAAGTTTATTTTGTTGTTGAGCATGGTTACAATGGGTGCTTTGAAGTCTTTGAAATTCCAATACTTAGGCCTTCTTAGTGTTTCACTTGTTCATTATTTTTTCCCTTGAGAAATGCTCATATTTTTCTGGTCCTGTATAAGTTGTATACTTTCTTCTATATGATTTGTTGTTTTGTTTTGTATTAGAGGCCAAACAAGCTAGTTAGGTTCAAACTATAACTTCTACGTCACCTTGTACAATCTGTGGCTCCAATGTAAATTCAATTTTCAAATACTCAGCCCTGATATTTTGGGCCTCCCTCATACGTATACCACTCAGAGAGTTCCCTTCTCAGGGATTTGAGCCAATGCTTTCAGTGGGTTCCATACATGTGCATTTCAGGGGTGAGTTCAGGACTAGTGGACTTTCAGTTAGGAAATCCTCTTCTCAGCTCCTTCTTTACAGGATCTCTTACACAGAGTCACTTTTCTGGGACTATTTTTAGTCTTCTGCATAGAAAGGTAGCTTCTCTCAAATTTTAGCTACCCCAGCTATGGCTTGCTCCTTTTCTCCATGATTGTGCCTACCTTGGGTACAACTGTGACAAAAAAGAAAGAGAAAGATAATGAGGTCTCACCCTGTCACTTTGGAGTTCATAGTCCTTTTTTCTGTCCTAGTTTTTATTAGTCTGTTTTATGTTACCAGTAACAATATCACAAAGTGTATGAGTTATTATTTTTGCTCATGGTTCTGGAAGCGAAAAGACTGAATATACAGACATCTTTCTGTTAGGCAGACACCTGAGACAGCACAGGGCACCAAATGGTAAGAGACAGGGAACGTGTATGTGCTTGTATGTGTATATGTGTTCTGATCTCTACTCTTATAAAGCCAACAGTATTCAATCATGTGGGCTCCACTCTAATGATCTCATCTAATTCTAATGACATTTCAAAAGTCCCACCTCTGAACACCATACGTAATGGATTAAATTTCCATCGTCTTAATACCAATACAATGAGGATCAAATTTCAACACATAAAGCCCTGGAGAACACTGGAGGCACATCCAAACCACAGTAAGCTTATTCTTTATGCTATGGTTCCCCTCTCCAATATGCCTGCTGTTGTAAACGTTTCAGAGCCTTGATAAGTGGTTTTTGCATTTTGTTCAGTTTTTAGTTGTCAACAGTAGATTGGACAAGATTTAAGAGATATAATGGGCTTATTTCTTCTTTTCCTCTTCCTTTTTCTTTTTTAACCGACAGCATGAAGTTCTGCTTCAAAAAACCTAAACAGATTACCAAAACATACTGATCTCCCAAACCTGGCAAGTGCATTAATGGTTGACCTGCAGTGGTCACTATTGACACAGGTTAAGTGTGCATCTTTTTTGAAATCAGCTGTTTTCTATTTGATGCATATACGCTAGTTGGAATTTACAGCCCAGTTGGATACAGAACTGTAGTTCTAATGTTCATCAAGTGTTCATCAGAAAATTCTTTTTTTCCCTTAAAGATAACTGTTTCCTGTGGTTAGAAAAACATCCTCCACAATAACTTGTGAACACAAAGGAAATGATTATAAAATTCAGATCTCCTTTTAAACACTGATTATGAGCATTCTTTGCTGACCAAGTTCTCTAAAATTGAGAAACAGAAGATAGCACTTTTGCATTTTTTCATTTCTCTCCTTTGATTCAATTGAAATTGTACTGAACACGTTAATTCCAAGTCATTATCATGCCTGCAGTTCAGTATGCTTCCTTGTAGCTTGATGAATGGGCCATAAAGCTTTCACCTGTCCTTTTATAATTCAGCAACTTAATAAAAAGTTAGTGCTATCTGCTTTGTGTTGGTTTTCTTGTTTGTTTTTTTTTACACATTCACCAAAGAGATTATCTCTGAACTTCTTTCTAAAAGATTTATAAATGAACACAGAATAGAAAGGGAATAATTAGAGATGGCTAGAATACTAAAATCCATGGGTATAATTCAGAGGGTAGAGATCCTTATTCATCATTTGGGCAGTTCTTCTCTAGAGGCCTCCCCCTGAATCCACTGAGTTAGAAGTGACAAAAATAATCAGGTACTCCAGTTTTTCCTTTGCTGCCCCAAGTGATATGGTACCTAGTGAATTAAGCAACCTAATCAATCACCTACCTGCCTGATACGTAAGCCATTTTTATTCTACTCTGAACATTTCAGATATAAAAAAGAAGTGCAAACTGTGATTTTCAATTTATGCTCTTTTTAAGCATCAAAAAAATGAGGCCTTAGGCTAATTCAATCTGGCTCAGGTACTTATGTTCACATCTCAGTTGAACTCTGCTTATTTGGATTAAAGAGAAGTTAATCAAATCATAATTGTCACCAATTTAAACCATATAAAAGTTTCATAATTATTTTCCTAAACAATAATTTTTGAGTTTCAACTAGGTTCAAGAAATAGACCTCTTGAGTCATAGTCATTCTTTTCTCCAATTCCCTACCTCACCCCTTGAGGTGTAATTCCATTTTCCAAATAAATCACTTTTTACCATGTTCTTATTCTCCTTTGTTCCTTTGCTATATCTGGGACAGCATCCTAATCTAAGAAGGTATACCCAAAATGGAAGAATATCTGGTAGCATTTTGGTTCTGTGACTTAAATCTGCTAACAGGAGTTACAATACCTAACAATATAATAAGAGCAGTGTTTTGAGACACCACTTTGAAACAAGATTAAATTTAAAAATGGACTCCAGGCTACAGAACATATTTTTACCCTTGATTATGATGGACATATCATTTCCCGATGACTATAGTCCTGCTGTTGCAACAGTGAAAAGACCATTTTCTTTTTTTTTTTAATTTATCATATGTTAATATGAGGGAATTTCATTGTAACAATTCTATAATGCATACACTGTACCTTAAATAAGTCCACTCCTTCCATGTTATTCCTATTCCCCTTCTCCCTATTTCCCCTTCTTTGAATCAGTATTTGGTGGGTTTCATTATGCTGTCTTTATATTTACTTTACTTCCATCTTCATCACCCCTCAATATCTTTTCCTTCCCCAACCCAAGATAGTTTCCCAAATACATTTATGGAAAAACCATTTTCTCAGCAGCTGTCTCTGTTGAAGCCAATGAATTTTTCCACATCCTTATAGATAGTAAGATTCTAGAATCTGAGTACTATCATTGCCTGTTATCAGTAGGAAGCAGCCATATCAATCTTTCTGTCCTTACCCATGAAAGAATTCAGGATCTTGAGCTCTTGAGTGGGGACTGGTACCCTAGGCAGTTAGGAAGTCATGTATAAGAATGGGGAAATGTCCAAGGTTACAAGATTCCATTTAAAAGTGGGCCCACACCCTGGACCCATGAGGGATTAAGATAATGGCCCTACATCTTTAGGAGTCCACTCCACATATCAAAGTTAAACCAGGAAAGGCAAAGATTATCAACTGGGAATGCCAAAGAGGATCAAATGAAAAGGATTATTATGCTTTCCCATACCTGGGCAGCCTCTGCACAGTGGCCAAACCATTTAGAGACAGCCACAAGGAGAAGCCTGTGATTTCACACTGACTCTACTAATCCCAACCTGCTGGATACAACCCAAAGATCTGACAACTTCTATGCAGAGAATCTTTATCCGTACTGTCTACCTTAACCCTTGAAATATACTGACCCTGTTTAGGCAACCTGTCTTACCAGAACTACCCACTTCCCATCAAGGTGTAATTCTGATTTTCTAATAAATCACTCTTTATTTAAAAAAGAAAAGAGTGCTTTTCACACTCACTCACCTCACTTCCCATCTCCCCTTTTAGTGCCACCCTAACCAATTTCCCAAATTTCTTTTGCTAGCCTAACAAATATTATTCCCCCAACTCCCACTGCTTACAGATAATATCACCAAGGGATCTTCTATATAATATATATAAACAACTGGTTGGGCATTGAACCTGTGAATTAGTTATTGCTAAATTACACCTCTGGGCCAGGGACAGAAATAGCACACTGACCTAGCTAACAACTAAGACAGTTACAACACAAAAATTAAATCAAGGGAAAGAAAATAGGCCATTAAAACCACCAAGTAGCCTATCAAGAACATAGCTGTACAGCACCAAGTGGAGTGATGGGAAGAAGAAGAAGAGATAGAAACCACTTTCCTCAAAAACTAATTCAAATCAGGATTCAGAGGGAAATGAAGAGAATGGATACCCAGTTCCTGACCCTAACAAAACAATGATAAGTGTCACTAAGGAACCCAGCAATCCCCACAAAAATGCCCTCAAAGAAGAAATATTGCAAATAATCACTGAGAATTTCATGGACAAGATACTAGACATGATTAAAGAAAATGTACAAGATATACTCAAGAAATTTCAAGACAGCAAAAATAAAGAACATGAGAAGATACAGAAACAAATAAATGAACTCAGAAACAACCTAAACAAACACCAAAGTGAAACAAAGGACCCTATAAAAAGAGAGAGAAATGAATTAAAGATGAAAATATAAAAGAGAAGCTGACACATGAAAAAATGCTCACCATCTCTAGCAATAAAGGAAATGCAAATTAAAACCATGCTAAGATTCTACCTCACCCCTGTTAGAATAGCCATCATCAGCAACACCACCAACAACAGGTGTTGGCGAGGATTTGGGAAAAAAGGAACACTCTTACACTGTTGGTGGGAATGTAAACTAGTACAAGCACTCTGGAAAAAAATTTGGAAGCTACTTAAAAAGCTAGACATTGATCTACCATTTGATCCAGCAATACCACTCTTGGGGATATACCCAAAAGACTGTGATACAGGTTACTCAAGAGGCATCTGCACATCCATGTTTATTGTGGCACTATTCACAATAGCCAAGTTATGGAAACAGCCAAGATGCCCCACCACTGACGAATGGATTAAGAAAATGTGGTATCTATACACAATGGAATTGTATGCAGCCATGAAGAAGAACGAAATGTTATCATTTGCTGGTAAATGGATGGAATTGGAGAACATCATTCTGAGTGAGGTTAGCCTGGCTCAAAAAACCAAAAATCGTATGTTCTCCCTCATATGTAGACATTAGATCAAGGGCAAACACAACAAGGGGATTGGACTATGAGCACATGATAAAAGCGAGAGCACACAAGGGAGGGGTGAGGATAGGTAAGACACCTAAAAAACTAGCTAGCATTTGTTGCCCTTAACACAGAGAAACTAAAGCAGATACCTTAAAAGCAACTGAGGCCAATAGGAAAAGGGGAACAGGTACTAGAGAAAAGGTTAGATCAAAAAGAATTAACCTAGAAGGTAACACCCACGCACAGGAAATCAATGTGAGTCAATGCCCTGTATAGCTATCCTTATCTCAACCAGCAAAAACCCTTGTTCCTTCCTATTATTGCTTATACTCTTTCTACAAAAAAATTAGAAATAAGGGCAAAATAGTTTCTGCTGGGTATTGGGGGGGAGAGGGAGGGGGTGGAGTGGGTGGAAAGGGAGGGGGTGGGGGCAGGGGGGAGAAATGAACCAAGCCTTGTATGCACACATGAGTAATAAAAGAAAAGAAACAAAAAAAAAAGAAGCTGACCAAAGTATGGAAAACCTCAGAATAAAGAATCAAACAGAAACAAAAAACACAGTGAAAGGCCACTCTAGCAGACTAGAACAAGTGGAAGACAGAATCTCAGAACTACAACATAAAATAGACATTAAAGAAAAAAACTTAAGAAATCTTAGTCAAACAACTCAAGAGCTGTGAAAAGAATATGCAAGAACTCACTGATTCCATCAAAAGACCAAACCTGAGAATCATGGATATTGAAAAAGGAGAAGAGGTTGAAGCAAAAGGGATTTGTAATATATTCAATAAAATTGTAACAAAATTTTCCGAATCTCAAGAAAGTTTTGCCCATTCAGATACAGGAAGCCTTCAGGACACCAAACAAACTTGACCATAATAGAACCTCCCCACAACCTATTGTCATTAAAATAACAAGCACAGAGAACTGAGAAAGAATACTGAAGGCTGTAAGAGAGAAAAACCAAATAACATATAAAGGTAAACCCATCAAAATCACAGCAAACTTCTCTATAGAAGCCTTAAAAGCAAGAAGGGCATGGAGTAAGATATTTTGGGCACTGATTGAAAATAACTTCAATCCTAGGATACTCTACCCAGAAAAACTATCATTCAAAATAGATGGAGCAATAAAATCTTCCAAATTAAGCAGAAACTAAAGCAATATATAACCACCAAGCCACCACTACAGAAGATTCTCCAAACAATTCTGGACACAGAAGATAAAAGCAAACAAAACCATGAGAGGACAGGAAGTATCAAACCACAGGAAAAGAAAAACAAGGAATCAGAGCAGCATTGATTTAGCTGCACACAATCAAACCCTTAAACAACAAAAACAACAAAATGGCAAGAATCACCACATACCTGTCAATGTGAACACTGAATGTCAATGCTCTCAACTCTCTATCAAAAGATACCATTTGGCAAACTGGATTAAAAAGGAAGATCCAAAAATCTGTTGTTTACAAGAGACCCATCTCATTGACAGAAACAAACACTGGCTTAGGGAGAAAGGCTGGAAGAAGATTTACCAAGCCAATGGCCCCCAAAACAAGCAGAAGTAGCAATACTTATATCAGAAAAGTAGATTTAAAACACACAATAATCAAATGAGATAAAGAGGGCACTCCATACTAATAAAAGGAGAAATACACCAAAAAGAAATAACAATTATCAACCTATATGCACCCAATGTCAGTGCACCCAATTTCTTTTTATTTATTTATTTTATTCATATGAGTGCACCCAATTTCATCAAACATACTATAAAGGACTTAAAAGCACATATAGACTCCAACACAGTGGTAGTGGGATACTTTAATACTCCCCATCACCAATAGATAGGTCATCCAAACAAAAAAATCAACAAAGGAATTCTAGAACTAAATCACACCATAGATCAAATGGATCTAATTTTTGTCTACGAAGTATTTCATACAACTTCTGCACAGTATACATTCTTCTCAACAGCCCATGGAACCTTCTCCAAAGTTGATCAAATCTTAGGGCACAAAGCAAGCCTCAGCAAATATAAGAAAACAGTAATAATCCCCTGAATTCTATTTGATCACAATGCATTAAAATTAGAACTCAACAACAAAACAATAGCAGAAAATATGCAAACAATTGGAAGGTGAATAACACATTGCTCAATGATCAGTGGGTCATAGATGAAATAAAAGAAGAAATTAAAAGGTTCTTGAAAGTTAATTAAAATGAAAACATGACCTACCAGAACTTATGGGACAGAGCAAAGGCAGTCCTAAAAGGAAAGTTTATAGCCATGAGTGCATATATTAAAAAGACAGAAAGATCTCAAATAAATGACCTAATGCTACATCTCAAACTCCTAGAAAAACAAGAACAAGAAAAACCCAAAACAAGCAGAAGGAGAGAAATAATAACCATAAAGGCTGAAATTAATAAAATAGAATGAAATAGAGACCAAATAAACCATACAGAGAATCAACAAAACAAAAAGCTGGTTCTTTGAAAAAATAAACAAGATTAACAAGCCCCTGGCAAGTTAGATGAAGAGAGACAAGACCCAAATCAGTAAAATCAGAAATGAAAAAAGGGAGATAAAACAAACACCAAGGAAATTCAGGGAATCTTCTGAGACTACTTTGAGAACCTATATTCCAATAAATTTGAAAATCTTGAAGATATGGGAAAATTTCTAGGTACTTATGACCATCCAAAACTGAACCAACAGGCTATTAACCACCTAAACAGATCTATAACATGAAAGGAAATTGAAGCAGCAATAAAGAATCTCCCAAAAAAGAAAAGTCAAGGACTTGATGGATTCTCTGCTGAATTCTATCAGACCACTAAATAAGAACTGATACAACTCTCCTTAACCTTTTTCATGAAATAGAAAGGGAAGGAACACTGCCTAACTTATTCAATTAAGCCAGTATTACACTAATCCCAAAATGGAGAACTATAGGCCAATCTCCTTAATAAACATCAGTGCAAAAATCCTCGATAGAATAATGGCAAACCAAATCCAACAACATATCAGAAAGATCAAACACCATGACCCAGTTGGCTTCATCCCAGGGATGCAGGGGTGGTTCAACATATGCAAATCTATAAATGTAATATAGCACATTAACAGAAGCAAAGACAAAAGCCACCTGATCATCTCAGTAAATGCAGAAAAAGCCTTTGATAAGATCCAACACCACTTCATGATACAGAGCTTTAAGAAAACTAGGAGTAAAAGGAATGTACCTCAACATTATAAAGGCTATATATGATAAACCTATAGCCAACATCATACTTATGGAGGAAAACTGAAACCATTTCCCCTAAAGTCAGGAAAGAGACAAGGATGGCCACTCTCCCCACTCCTTTTCAATGTAGTCCTGGAATTCCTAGCCAGAGCAATAAGGCAAGAAGAAGTAATAAAAGAAATACAAATAGGTAAAGAAATTGTCAAACTATCCCTATTTGCAGACAACATGATCCTATACCTCAAAGATCCAAAAAACTCTACCCCAAAACTCCTAGACACTATAAACAGCTTCAGCAATGTAGCAGGATACAAAATCAACTTACAAAAATCAGTACCCTTTCTCTACACCAACAATTAATAAATTGAGAAAAGATGTAGGAAAACAATTCCATTTACAATAGCCTCAAAAAAATCAAATACCTAGGAGTAAACTTTAAAAAGGATGTGAAGGATGTGAATGATCTCTACAAGGAGAATTATAAACCACTGAAGAAAGAAATTGAGGAAGACTACAGAAGGTGGAAAGCTTTCCCATGCATATAGATTGGTAGTATCAACATAGTAAAAATGGCTATACTATCAAAAGCAATCTACATGTTTAACACAATTCCCATCAAAATCCCAATGACATTCATCACAGAGATTGAAAAATCTACCCTAAAGTTAATTTGGAAACTCAAGAGACTGTGAATAGCCAAAGCAATACTCAGCAAAAAGAGCAAAGTCACAATACCCGACTTCAAACTGTGTACAGAGACTTAGCAATGAAAACAGATATGAAGACCAGTGGAACAGAATAGAGGACCTGGATACAAATCCTCACAGCTAAGCCCACCTTATTTTTGACAAAGGTGCCAAAAACAAACAATGGAGAATAGACAGCCTCTTCAACAAATGTTGCTGGGAAAATTGGTTATCTGTCTGCAGAAAACTGAAACTACATCCATGCCTATCACCCTATACTAGTATCAATTCAAAGTGGATTAAGGACCTTAATATCACACCCAAAACACTGATGTTAGTGCAGGAAAGAACAGGGAATACTCCAGAAGCAATAGGTATAGGCAAAGACTTCCTCAGTAGAACTCCAGCAGCTCAGGAACTAAGAGAAAAGATGAACAAATGGAACTTTGTGAAATTAACAAGCTTCTGCACAAGAAAAAAAATGATCTCAAAACTGAAGAGACCACCCACACAGTGGGAGAAAATATTCTCTGGCTGTATTATCAGACAAAGGACTGACAACCAGAATATACGGAGAACTCAAAAAACTAAACTCACCCAAAATCAATAAACCAATAAAGAAGTGGGCAACTAAACTAAACAGAAATTTTTCAAAGGAAGAAGTCCAAATGGCCAAAAAGCATATAAAAAAATGCTCACCATCCCTGGCCATAAAGGAAATGCAAATCAAAACCACACTAAGATTCCACCTTACTCCTGTTAGAATAGCTAGCATCAAGAACACCACTAACAACAAATGTTGGTGAGGATGCAGGGGAAAAAGGAACCCTTATACACAGCTGGTGGGAATGCAAGCTAGCACAACCACTTTGGAAAACAATATGAAGGCTTTTTAAAAAACTAAACATAGATTTGCCATGTGATCCAGTAATCCCACTCCTAGGGATATACCCGAAGGAATGCCACTCAAGTTATTCCAAAGGCACCTGCACACCCATGTTTATTGCAGCACTATTCACAATAGCCATGCTATGAAAACAAGCCAAGATGACCCACTATCAACAAATGGATTAAGACAGTGTGGTATTTATATGCAGTGGAATTTTACTCAGCCACAAAGAAGAATGAAATTTTGTCATTCACAAGTAAGTGGATGGAACTGGAGAACATGATCTTAAGCAAAGTTAGCCAGGCTCAAAAGGCCAAAAATCACATGTTCTCCCTCATATGCGGATTATAGACCTAAAACAAATGCAGTAATATTATTGGACATGGGTCACACACTAGGGGAGGACATGTACAGGAGGAATAGTGAGTTTTAGGAAACCTAAACTTGAATGTGGTTGATGTGCTCACTGTAGAGGAGTGAATATAGTAATCTTAAACTGGCAGAGGTCACTATGGGAAGGTGACTGGGAAGTAATGAAGAGGTCTGGTAGAGATGAACCAATGCGGGTTGTAAACACAAGTGTGTGGAAGCAATGCTAGGAATCTGTCTGTATAGCTATCTTTATCTTTAACTAGAAAAAAATGGTATGCCTTTCTTACTATATCTTCTGTTTTCTCTTCAACAAAATTGGAGAAGAGGGCAGATCAGGTTCTGCCTGGAAGTGAAGGGAATGGGGGAGAGGGCTAGGGGGCGGACAGGGGACAGGGAAGAGAGGTGGCCCAAAAAGTGTATACACATAAGAATAAATGTATAAACAACAAAAAAATTTAAAATGTAAAAAAATAAACTCACCATGTGCACTTATGTGCACTAGGAACCTCTGATCTCTGGGAAACCATACCTGTTAGATTAAAATTTAAAGTAGCAAATAAAATCAGAATATTTTTGCCTTTTGTTGTTGGCTTTGCATTGTTACCACCTGTGTGTACAAGCTCCAATTATTTTTGCATCCTTGTAGGAATTGCCCTTGGCAGTATTTTATCCATTTCTAATTTTTAAATTTTAATTTATGCCCTTCTAATAAGTATGTAGTAGTTTCTACTATGGTCCTGATTTGAATTTTTCTAATAGTTAATGATGCTGAACATGTTTTCATGTGATTATTTTTGATCCACATATTCTCTTTTTTAAAACTATTTGCTCAAATCTTTTGACTATTTTTCAATTGGATTGTTTGCTTTTTTACTGTTGACTTTTGAGAATTTTAAGATATACTTACATATACGTTCTGCCTACAAGTTCTTTATACGATTTGTATACATATATTTACTCCTACTTTGTACTCTGTCTTTTTGCTCCTGTAGCAATATGTTTTGCAAAGAAGAAGTTTTTATTTTAAGTTTATTTGTTTATTTATGGCGTTATTGGGATCAGGGCTTCACCTTTTCAAGGCAGGCACTCAACATCTTGAGCCATGTCTCAGCCCTTTTTGCTTTGGTTATTTTGAAAATAGGGTACCGTTTTTGCCCAGGCCAGCTTGTACCACCAGCCTCCTATTTTAAGCTGCCTAGAATGACAGATACATGCCACTATGCCCAGCTTTTTTCCATTGAGATGGAGTCTCACAAAGGTTTTTGCCTGGGTTGGCCTGGAATTGTGATCCCCTATAGTCTGGGATGACAGGTGCATGCCACTGCACCCTGCTATTGGATGACATGGGGTCTTGGGAACTCCTTGCATGACTGGACTTAAACCATGATTCTTCTGATCTCTCCCAAATAGCTAGGATAACAGGTGTGAGCCACCAGCACCCAGCTCCTATTTCTTTTGTTGAATTTTATAAATCATGAGGGGGTTTTTTTGGTCATGTATAAGAACTCTTTGCTTACCTTTGGGTCATGAAATTTTTCTCCTGTATTCTGTTTTGAAATTTGTAGTTTTATATTTTGTATTTAGAGTTATGGTCCATTTTGAGTTAATACCTTATAAGGTGTACTATTTAGGGCAGGTTCTTCTTAAACTACCCACACCAATGTCCAATTGTAACAATCTCATTTCTGAGAATAACAACTGTTTTCTCATTGGATTTCTTTATGGCTGTGAAAAAAACTGGACACATCTGTATGATTCTGTTTTTGGAATCTACACCATTCTATTGATCTCAGTGTCTAGTCTTGCTCTGTTACCACACTGCCTCAACTATTATAGCTTTATGGTAAATCCTCAAATTGATAATATGCTTCCTCCAACTTTATTTCTCTTTAGTATTATAAGTATATTACATCTTATCTAAATGGATATATGAAGTTAGTATTTATCTCAACACAATAACATTAGATATGCTTTTTGTAATTATAGAGGAGTTATTCTAGAAAATAAACAGAAAGCAAACACCACTAGCCTAAGAACTTTCATTCCCCTTATTCTGCAGGTTTTAAAATTTAACTTTCTTTACCACCAATATATGTTGTCTGTCATATGCCATTAAAATGTTTCATAACAGAAATTCTGTTTTACTTATGGATTCATCCTCACTGCCTGCAGAAACCATCAATAAATACCCACTCAATAAATTGATGAACAGATGAATGTGTTCCCAGATGTTTGGTTTCCTAGTCTCATCTGCCCACCTATTTTCTTTGGAGATTGTCTGACTTATCTGATTCTTATAATAAGGTTCCTTTTTTTAATTTGCTTTCCTATCAAAAGTAGAATTTAATCTTTTAAAGATTTTTGACAATATACAATCTTCTAATGAAAATGATAATTATGATAGCACAGCATAGTGTTCAGCAAGTTATCTTGTTGTCCCTTTTCTGTTTCTCTTCTTATAAGCCAAAATAGGACCTTTGTACTGCTTCTCTAAACTACAGCAATACTGTCAAAGTCTTTAGTGTTACCTTATCCTGATTTGTCCTCTGATCAACTTTTCTAAAATATTTCTAAAACTGTAACAACTTGCCAACAGAATGGATGGATAGTAAAGAATTGAATTGCCTTTTAATTACTGAGTATATTAAAATACGTTTTATTAATTTTGTTTACATTTTAATAAATTGCATTTAAATTAACTAAACACAATTAAATATCAGCAATTTTTGAAAGAAAAATAGAATGATGATAGAATTATTTTCCAAGAATCTACTCAGTTCCTATTTCTAGATATGTCCTTAAAAATGTGTTGCTTACTCTTTGTTATGTATTAAATTGTAATCTGTTGAAGTGCCAGTCCTTAGTAACTCAGAACATGTCTTTATTTGGAAATAGTGTCTGCTATGATTTGGTTGTCCCCTCCAAAACTTATGTCAACACTGAATTGCTTTGTAATAGTATTGAGGTATGGAACTTTTAAGAAACACTAGGGTTTGCATTCGTGAATGAATACTGTTAGCCTAGAAGTGGGTTCGCCCTTCTTGTTCATCCTTTCTCTTTTTTCTACTGCCATGCAATGCCTTTTGCCATTGTGATAACACAAGTTAACTCCAGGCAGATGCCAGATCTTAATCTTGGACTTCCTAGTCTCCACTGCTATGAGGAAATACATTTCTCTTCTTCATAATTACCCAGCCACAGGTGTTTTACTAATAGGAACACAATACAGACTTAGATAGGTAGTTGCAGGTATTATTTATTAGGATGAGCTCATGCTGGAATAGGGTGAATTTCTAATCCAATATGACTGGTATCCTCATATGAAGACATATGAAGACTGAAACACACAGGAGAATGTCATGTGATGATGAAGACAGATATTGGAGTTACTTGGTGACAAGACAAAGGAAAGCAAACATTTTTGGCAAATCAGCAGAGATAGGAAGAAGCAATTTCAGGAAGAGGATAGCCCTGCAGTCTTGACTTCAGATTTCTTGTCTTCAGAACTGGGAGACTAGAAATTACTCTTGTTTTTAGCCACTCAATGTTTGATATTTTGTTATGGTAACCCTTGGAAACTAAAGCATTCTTCATGTGTGAGGTAAGGGTTTCTTTGTCCTGTTGGAAAAAAGCCTTGTCCAATTCATTGTAAAGTAGTTACCTATGATAAAACATGGTAAACCAGTGCATAATATTTAAAATTTTTGTCTAGAAATTACCTATATTATATGCTATAGTTTTTGACATTTAAGCTCAAAAACAAATCCCACAAAATGATTCTGTACTGGCATGTAGAAGTATATATTACTGAAACTGGTAGTCATTTATTTGCTTATGTTTATATGTAAAAATTCTAAAACAATTTATTTCTATGGCATTTCTTCACAAAAATTGGAATATGAATAGAATATATTTCTTTGGCTCTGTAAGCAGAAATTATTAAATTCTAGCCTACTACAGGAATCTCATTCTTCCATTAGTAAAATATTAAAATGTAGGTATGAAGAAACCTTGTTTCACAGATCTGCCTGTAGGTTTTATCAGCTCACATAGATAAATATTTAGTACAATGTCATAATCTTATTAATGCTAGCAATGCATTCTTCAGACTGCTTTTAGACCTATTCCTTGTTTTGTTCTTCATTATAAAGAAGCATACCCATTTACTGCAGAGCAGGTCATGTACATAAGCATCCCAATGTAAATATTTACTAAGCTGAAAATAGTGCACCTCTTATTTGTGTATAATGTGTATCTACTTCAATGTGTTGAACACGATTACAAACATTTCATTTCATTTTTATCTAAAATATAATAAAGCACAATTAGATAGACAAGGAGAAATGTGTAAGTGTACAAACAAGTTATATTTTTGCCATATTTGCCAAAAAATGTTATTTCAAATGCTGGTTATATTCTGGCACCAAAGGTCTGCTTTCTACTCTGGTAGATTGACTCCTGCAAGGTGCTTTACCCAGACCTCTCACTGGGGGGCGTGCTGTGTGATTTAGCCAATGGGAAACACCATAGAGGGTAGGAGGAAAGGGAAATCATGAGTATTACTGCTCTACTTACTCCTTGCTGAGGTCCCTTCTTTTACTAAACACTGAATTTCTAGATGACTATAAGGAGTTCCATCCTCTGACTTTTGCATTGCTTCTATTTACTGTGATCGTCCAATTTTACCAGGAAAAGCCTGTAAAAACTTTTACTTGATTAAAATGGCAATCACTTGTGTTTGATGGATTCAGTACCAAAAATAATAATTATAAGCATATTTTTGTTTATCCAGTTTATAAGTGAAGAGCTGTCACTCAGTGTAGTAGAAGGAATTCACCTATCACCTTTGATCCTCACTAATGTCATTGAGACCCCTGGCTCTGGTTCTGCCTGACTACAGAATGCCCAAATCCCATGAGTATCTCTCAGCCCTTCTTACCTCATGCCTTTGTAGAATTTGTTGTTCTTTATCCCTCCTACAGCCCAAATGGATTTTTCTTCTAATCTTAAGTGTTATTTAGCATGCTCTAATTTAAAAAGCATGGGTCTTAAGTGCAAATAGGCCTTTGATTTATATTCTATTCCTAGATTCACTACTTAATTTTTTCTCTAGTATGCTGGGACCCGAACCCAGATCCTCACCTCACATTTGTAGGCAAAATTCCCTAATTTTCTAACCCTTAATATTTTTTTGAGTTGTAAAGCCCTTGGTGATCCTAGTATTTTTAAGTATCTTCCATAAGTATTAGAATAACCTTGGGAATATTTTTTATTGTTTAATATAGTGGTCCCAGATGGAAGTCTTAGTGCTCCAACATAACTTTCATAAGAATATTTTTAGAACTCAGGGAGTAATCATCAGTACTAAAAGAATGAATTGGCCATGAGCTGTCATAATTCATGAGATTGTACACAAAATTCTGATATTTTGTCTCAGTTAAAAAATCAGATTTCCAATCTAGAAATAAGTATTTATGATAACAGCTTCTGTGTGGCTACAATGGACTGAAGCTGATTAGAAACTGCCTTCTTAAGATAGTCATGAATTTGCTAGTTCCAGGAAAGCCAGTTTCATTCCTACACAGTATTAGTCTGTTCTTGGTTTGCATTTAAGTATGGGACCCTAGATTTACACTATGCAGACTATCTAATTCCAGCAGTACAATTAATTTCCTTGTACTTCTACTATAGAATTGCAGGATAAGGACTTTTCCTTTTTCATTTATCTGTTTAGTTCAGTCCACCTAGAATTCAGTCACCAAATCTTTGGCAAGAAGATATTTTCCTTGCCTTGGGGTCTGCAGTACATTCAAAATTGCATAGGAGTTATTTCTGGCTCTGGAGCTCAAATTCAATTTAGGTATGATGTATTTCTACATAATAAACATTCACTTTTAAAAAATCTTTTGTTCTACCCAATTTGCATAGTCATTTTTTTGTGTTAAGGGGCTTCTTTTTGGAGGTTTTCACCCTTTTAAAGAGTCCTATCTAACATAAAGGTAATTGTTTTTATTATATAAATCCATTTCTGTATACATTTGCAAAAACAAACTTGTTTTGATATTTGATTAGCAGGTATTTTAGTTGAATCAAATTAAAAAGATAATTTTTCTTCTTTTTTTAAATTTAACATTGGATATATCTTATATTCCAAATGTTTCTGTGTATTAAATTTAGAGTTCCATTAAGTAATAATGGGTAAAATTTATGAAAAGGTAATCACCATAGTTATATTTAACTGTAAAATATTTTAGAGATATTTGCTAATTAATCCATGAGACTATATATATTTTTTGAGCCTGTAAGGATTGAACACAGAGCCTCGCCACTTCAGTCATACTTCCACCTCTTTTGTTTTCAGTGAGATAGGATCTTGCTGACTTTGGACTGGCCTCAAACTTACCATCTTCTTGACTCTAACTCCCAAGAAGTTGAGGTTATGAAACTAATAATCAAGGTAGTGGCTCTCGGTTGTGGAGGGGGCTGGGAAGACTGACTGAATCGGACATGGAGGACTTTCCAGGGTGATAGAAGTCTGACTCTTGATTGGGATATTGGTTGCACAGGAGCATGAGTTTGTCAGCCTTAGCAATCTATATTTGCATGCTTTACTATAAGTAATTTAATCACAATAAAATAACAAAAATGTTTTTTATTTTCTACACATAGATAAATGCCATGTTCTACATAATTGAAATAATATTGTCATTATAATGAGCACTGCATGAGAAACTTGTATAAATTATCTCTAGCTTAATTATTCATAATTATAGGTTTACCCATGCAGTTATTTTTAATGAAATTGAAATCTCAGATAAAAAACTGAATGCTACTATTTGCATACATATAACAAGTCAGGTATAAGGCAGAAGTGTGTTTCTAGCCATAATTAAAATATCTTCCATAAATCTATTTAAATACTCAGTATAAAATAACTCCATTATTTACCATACAATTTAGGTTTATTTTACATTTGGTATATAACATCCTCATGAATAACCCAAATAAGAAAAAACACGAACTCCTAAACATAGAATCTTTAATAGAATCTATTTTGCCAATATGCTAGTTAGATGAGCAATAAGTTTATCCAATAATATAAAATGTTGAAAATTAACTGACTTGTTTTACTTTTATATTTGGAATGTTAGGCTATCCCTGTTTTTAAACCTTTGGATCCAGAACATTCTAAAATTGATTTAATATGCCCAAATATTTTCAGATCACTGCAAGATAAGGATTATGCCATTCCAGAGGACATTTATTTCATGTGGTATCTTCTAGCTTTCCCAAGACTGTTGCCTGCACTGACATTTTTCTCTTTATCAAGATCATGATGGACAAATTATCATTAAGATAAGAAAGTTGATCTTTTTCTAGGTTCTCCCTCAAGACTTGAAAACATCCAGAAAATCCACTAAATCATGGTTTGCAACTTGTCACCAATCCATGGAATGCACATTAGATGCCATTCTAAACTACTACTCCCTCTGGCACAATAACCCCAAAGTTTCACCAATGTTGCTGGCAAAAAGAACACTGTTAAGATGTTTGCTATTTTTCCTTCTCTCCAACATAATGTCTTCAGTGTTCCAAGATTTTCTTGTACAGTTTCCCATCACTATGATGAACGGTCCTGAGATTTTCATTGCTTGTGGATTATTGTTGCATTAAAATTATATATCCAGGACTTAACATGATATTTATATGTAATATTTATATTACATATATGTTTGGTAAACGGATTAATGAACACATGAAGTTCTGTATAACGTCCATATTAATCCATTGATATTCACTATGATGAAAAGGAAATTCGAGTCACCAAACAAACCATGCCTTTTAGCCACTAAAGAAATCTATATAATGCTTATGCAAAAATGCTTTGCTTCATGATCCCCAACATTTCATACAAAAAAGATAGTAAAGCAATATAAACAGCATCGACTGCATTATTTTAGGTCATTATTTTTAAAGGCCTGCAACTTAAAAATGCATTCATTTCTATTTATGGTAATTAGGTATTATTATTTTTAATACAAGTAACTTAAGGATGATAGTTATTTCTTAATCATCTTTATTTATTCCCTCTACCTAATAAAAATTAAGCATAGATGCAATCCTTGGTATTCTTATCATTTATAAATAATGCCTTAGGTTTATTGTCATTTTTCATTTTGAAAACACTCTTTCCTTTAGTACCTTAATGAATTCATTCATCAATTGATTCATTCAAAAACATTTAAGGAATCACAACTACATATGAAGGACAAGATTATAGGCCAGAGAAGAAAATGGATACAAAGTAGATTAACATAGTCCTGGAAGGTAAAGTGTGAGGAACATGGAAAGGAGATAATAATAAGCCTCCAAAGTAAGAGACATCTTCCTGAATGAAGTAACATCTAAGCAGTAAGTGTTATCCTTTTTTTTTTAATTATTCATATGTGTATACAAGGCTTGGGTCATTTCTCCCCCCTGCCCCCACCCCCTCCCTTACCACCCACTCCTCCCCCTCCCTCTCCCCCTCACCCCCTCAATACCCAGCAGAAACTATTTTGCCCTTATTTCTAATTTTGTTGTAGAGTATAAGCAATAATAGAAAGGAACTAGGGTTTTTGCTCATTGAGATAAAGATAGCTACCATTTGATCCAGCAACACCACTCTTGGGGATATACCCAAAAGACTGTTACTCCGGAGACACCTGCACATCCATGTTTATTGCGGCACTATTCACAATAGCCAAGTTATGGAAACAGCCAAGATGCCCCAGCACTGACGAATGGATTAAGAAAATGTGGTATCTATACACAATGGAATTTTATGCAGCCATGAAGAAGAACGAAATGTTATCATTCGCTGGTAAATGGATGGAATTGGAGAACATCATTCTGAGTGAGGTTAGCCTGGCCCAAAAGTGTTATCCTTAAGCAAAAGGACTGGGAAAGTGAACCAGTTTCTACTGGTTCAATGTAGAAAAAAATAGCATATGAAGAACGTTTTGCAAAATAAACTATTCTAATAACTATAATAGGGTTTTTGTGTTCCAATGCTTTATTCATAAAACGGACATAAAGTGCTTACCAAATATAGTGGGAATTAAAAGAGTTTGTTTTTATTTTTTTTCTATTATTTTTCTCAAAGCACTTTGGTTAGTGTACATTAGTTGTAGAGGAGGGATTCATCATGACATTTCTGAGTATGTTCACGTTATACATTGGTTAGGTTCATCCTTACCATTTCTTTCCCTCATCCCACTCTTCCTCAAAAGAGTTTATATAAGGAATAATTCATCTTACTAGTATTTGACAAAATAAATCAATGTGTGTTAGAAATTTGGGATATAGGAAGGCAACGAGATGCCAGATAATAAGTGGGTAATCTAATTGAGACAACACTAGTTAGAACTGTGAGTGAAGAAATAGTTGAAACACACCAATAAGTTTGGTAGGTATTCAGGAGCTAAAAACGATGACATTTGGTAGTGGAACGCTTACACAGAGGGAGGAATAAAGAAGAATAAGAATGACTTGCAGATTTTGACTTGGATAACATGAAAGAAAATGGTTGTCACCAGGCTCTTCATACCTGTTCCATATTCACCTCTCTAGATATTTTTCTGTACTATTGTTCCTCTGTTTTTCATGATTATCAATTACAATGGAAAAATACTGAGCATGGAGAAGCCCATGTTTCTTCCCTCCTGATTTCCTATTCTTCTACATTCTTCTGTTCTGTTTTCTACCTAGCTTCAGTTTAACTTTCACAGCTCAGCTTATTTGTCAGTTCCTCAGAGAGATCTGTGAGTTTCATCTTCTCTTCCAGTCAGTCTCTTTTCCAGGGAAATTAGATAATTATAAGCATGTGTTATATGTATTTAGTTATGGTTGTTTTCTCTATCAGATTATAAACTACATGAGGCAGGGGACATGTGGTTAAAATAGCCTCACCACTCTATCTTCAACATGGAGCAGATTGCCTGCCAATAACAATTGCTATAAATATCTAGATGGTTTGGACATCTAGAAATTGTGGATGGAGGGTGAAAAATTGAGGTTTGGCCTATAGTGGTGGCTAGCTGTCATATATTTTAAAAGGCTTTCAGAAGGCCAGTGGAAACACTTTGCAAAAAATTACATATTCAAGTGCAGAGATCTGGAAAAAGATGGGAGTATATCAGTAACATAGGCATTCCTCACTCTGCATTATTTATGTTATTTTGGGAACCAAAACATGTGCATATAGGAGCCATGACCTTATTTTATATGGATGCAAAGCAAGCATGTTTCCTAAATGCACAGGTTTTAGTTACCATGCAGAGCAAGAACTGTCTGTAGTTTATACTTTAATAAAAGTTGTGAACATAGGTAAGACTGTCAAAGGACAATGTGTATAGTGATGTCTATCTGTAGCTTTATTCAGTAAGACTAGAAGAAGAAAGGCAGAGAAGGTAAACCAAAGAGAAAAAGAAAAATAGAAGGAAAACTAGGATTTTATCCTCCCTGAAATCAAATAATAAGTTTTTATTGGTTGTCTCACTATGAACAGAAACCAAATAGATGTGAGTGGAAGTTGGATCTCGGTGTGTGGGTATAAGTAAATTGATGGAGAAAATAGAGAGAGAGTATAAACAATTCAAGAAGTTGGGTTATTAAGGAAAGGGGGAAGAGGATGATTTCTAAAAAAGAAAAGTTTGGTTTTTGTTTTTATATTATTGATTATTATATTGAGGGTACATTGTGACATTCACAAAAGTTCTTACAATATGTCATTTTTGAATTCACCCCCTCCATCACTTTTTACCTTACCTCCCACCCATTCCTGGAATAGTTTCAACAGATTTCATATTTCCATTTTTATGAAGGAGAAAAGTTTTGCAGGGATTTTAATTTGTGATTGGTTGGTTTGTTTTCAAGATGGTTAAGATTTTAAAGTACTTAAATAAAGTACTATTTACTTCCCTCAGAATAAAGAAGACAGTGAAAATAAAGATGACACTAAAAAGAAATGAGTTAACACCTCATGAAAAGACATAGAGAAGCGATAACTGCATATTACTAAGTGAAAGAAGGCTACATACTGTATGATTCCAAATACATAATATTCTGGAAAAGATGAGATAATGAAGAGTGAAGAGGTTGGTGGTTTCCAGAGGAAGAGTTGAGGGAGAGAATAATGGAGGTAAAACTAGAACATTCTGTATGGTGGTTATCTGTTATACATATTTCAAAACCCATAGAATATACATGGCCAAGAGTATGTACTCAGGGAAAACAATGGGTGATAATGATGTCAATATAGGTTCATCACTGTAACAAATGTATCAATCTAGGGGGGATGTTAATAGTGTAAATGTTTTGGCATGTGGGGAAAGGGTGTATATGGGAAGTCTTTGTACATTATGCTCAATTTTGCTGTGGACATAAAACTCTTGCTAGAAATTAATTCAAACATAAGACAAAATAAAATAGGTAAACTACAAGTTCAGGTCACTTAAAAAGTAGGAATGAGGAGATAGGATATGTAGGTTACTTTTTATAAAATCATGTCTTTTCAATTATGCTGATTTAAAATGGGGAATGAGTAAAATACAGTGTAAGTGAAAAATTTGGGGATGCCCTGTGGGTTAGTGTTCTCACTTTTAAGCTAAGAAAGGCAAAAATTCATAATGAAGGAACTCATTATTTAAGAAGGATGTGGATAGTTAGTAAATGCCACTGTGGGCAAATCCCCTACTTGCAAAATGAAGATGGATTATTGGATAGTCCTGGAGTCAGGCTGAGGCTTGCAGGCACACATTTATAGCAGCACCAGTGTGTAAAAGTCTGTTATATTTCTCTATCAGAGCTCCATAGGCCCAGCTAAGCTACAAAGAAAGGTAGTAGCTGACTTGACCCAGGTCTGAGTTTTAATATTTAATATAGTCAGCAGATTCAGAGGACAAGAAAATTAAGGAAGCTGCCAAAATATCAAGGTGATGAATTGTAGAAAGATCTAGGAGAGAGAGAATAAGATTAAATGCTGAGAGAAAGGGAGAAGAGAGGAATCAGAAAACTATTTGTCCTGCTGATGTCACATCCCTAAACAACCACATTTGTTCCTTGAAGCAAACCTATGAGGCAGGCAGAAAATATAATGACTATTATTCTGAAGAGGAGAATGAGGCATGAAAATGTAATTTGCCATTCAAATCTCACATGATATTCAATTAATTTGAAGGCTTCTGCCTGTAGGTTTTTTTATTGTTATTGTTTCCTTGAACTGAATCTGTATCTGGTAATTTATGAGATCACCCTCACCTAACAAACAGAAAGTGTGTTTCTCAGGCTTCTCTGGAATCATGGAAGTTATTCTCACATGTGTCACTTTCATCTTTGAGATCATTATTTGTGCACCGATATGAAAAATTTCCTCTTTGCAAGGCATGCTGCTGCACATACAATTCTGAAAGCATTTACTTCATCTCTTCAGTGATATCGCATATTTAAAATATTAAATTATTTTAGGGAATGGGTGTCTAGCTCAGCAGTAGAACCTGTGTTTATCAGATGCAAGGTACTGGGTTTAATCCATAGCAACAAAATAAATAAATAAATAAATACTAAAAATATTCTAAGAATAGAACTTTCTATACTGTGCCACACTAAGAGTCTTTCCTCAAGACCATGTCAGGATTCACAAAATAACACCTAAACTGTGTCTTGAAAGTACAGATCCAGAAGGTGATTCCAAGAATGGAAATGTGAAACAAATCAGAAGCAAAAGCATGATGTGTTTGGACTGCAGACCTGTTCAGTAACTACCTGGAAGATATGGACATTGGGAAGAGGATGAGGGAAATCCACAAGAGGTAAGAGTGGAGAGGTGTGTGGAGATCAGGTGATTGAGACTCCTTTATATCAACACAAATTCATCATGTGACCAAATTGGAGAGAAAAGAGTATCTGTAGCATAAATGAGCAAGTTAATAAATTAATTGATGTATGTGTAAGAGGATCTATATGGTAATACAATTAGAATATTGTTCTTTT
Source organism: Castor canadensis (assembly GCF_047511655.1). Lineage (NCBI taxonomy): Eukaryota > Metazoa > Chordata > Mammalia > Rodentia > Castoridae > Castor > Castor canadensis. Next base: position 70,553,596 of record NC_133387.1, on the reverse strand, counting down.
TGTGACATTTTTAATGTGATGATTTTGTGAACTAAGCAGAAATTGTGTTAAAATATTTTCCTGGACACCTCTGTCATCAGTCACATAATCAAATTGCTTGTATTTTGTAGCCAACTCAATTTTAATATTAATACAATATTTTTCCTCATATATTTTAATTCTTTCTCTTATGCTAAAAACTACTTCCTTATTTCTTCATGACTGAAGACAATAAAATTACATAATGAACTGTGTATTACATATTTATTAATAACTTAAGTTCAAATGTTTTTCAAGAGGGTGCACATTATTTTACCTGAGTCTAGATCTGATAGAATGAGAAGCTCTACAATGCTAAAGAAGCAGTGATACGTTTAGTTTTCCTACAAAATAATTTACTGTTCCAGGACTATTTGTCTTCTATATTTAATTAGTTGCTTCAATGGTGCTATTATTGTTATTATTATTTATTTTATATAAAATCTGCTTAGATTCTAGGAGAGAAAGGGGAGACAGTGTTAGTCCTTAGCTTATATGATTGAATTTTCTGTAAAACTTGCTTCATGTATTACATATAAGTAAAATTGATTGGGGCAAATCATTAATAATTTGCTTTGAGCATGACATATTTCAGGTCAGGAAAGTAGTTGTTGAAAGTATCAAATTACATGTGCTCTTGGGAATATGATGAATGATGTCTCACCATAGGGAATATTAATGAATAGAAAAAAATTATAAAGAAGAAAACAAATAAAAAAAATTCTGGAGTTGAAAATACAATAACTAAAATAAAAATTTCCCTAGATTTTGAGTCAATGATATTTTTAATCCCACTTTATTTTGGGATATAATTCACCTTCTTAAATATATAGTTCAGTGCAGTTTTTAGTATATTCAGAGAGCTTTGAAAGTTTCAACACTGTTTAATTCTAGAAGACATTTGTCACTCCCACAGAGAACCCATTAGCAATTACTCCCCATCCCTTCCTGTTCTGCTCTGTCCCTAGCAATCTGTGACCTAGTCTCTGTCTCTTGCATTATCTTTTTTATTGTAATTGTTAACACATCTTAATTGTAAACATTAGTGGGTTTCACTGTGACATTTCCATACACGCATGTATGATGATGTTTGAATCATGTCTACTCTGCCTTCTATCTGTCTTTTTTGATTTTGCTTCTTCAAGACAGGGTCTTGCTAATGTAGCCCAGGCTGGCCTTGATCTCAGGATTCTTTCAATCCTTGCATGATCCTTTCAATCCTTGGGATTTCAGGGGCATGCTACCATGCCTTGCTCCTTCTACACTCTTTTACCTTCTTATCACCCCCTCACCCTGGACCTTAGCACTGTGACCCCTTTCAATCAGTGATTTTGAGGAAAGTAGTAAAAATGAGTAAGAAACAGAACTTGAAATGCTTTTTTGGTCACCATCCAGCCTACCAACACAGGCAAAATGGGAGTACCAAAGGATTAGGAACAGAAAAAGGGACAAAAAGAATATTTGAAGATTGCGCAAGAATTTGAGTAGAAATTTCTCCAGAACAGACACACAAATGGAAAAAATGTGCATAAAAAGATATTCAGCATCATTTGTCTTTAGGGACAATGAGACATTTAGAGACATTTGTCTTTAGGGACAAACCACAATCAGATACTACCCTATACCCAGTACTGTGGTTACAACTTAAAAGCTGGGCAGTAACTAATATTTCCAAGATAAGGAGGAATTGGAATGCTCATATACTCCTGGCGAATGTAGAAAATGGTACAATTACCTTGGATAATTTGTAATTCTCAAAATGTTGAAATAGTGTTTCCATATGACCTAGCAACTATAGTCCTCAGTATGTACACAAGAAAGACAACATCATATGCCCACAAAAAACACTTTTGCATGAATGCCTACATAGTCATTTCTAATAATTAATATAGAGTATAAATAATCCAAATGTTCAGAACAACTGATAAATGGATAAGTACAATGTGGTATATCCATACACTGAATATTATTCTGCCATAAAAAAACAAATGAACTTATACCATGGATGAACCTTGAAAACCTTATGCTATATGAAAAGTGCCAAACCAAAACATCTCATGATTCCATTTATATGAAATACGAACAAGACAATTCTCTAGAAACAGAATAAATTACTCATTGTCAGGGAAGGAGGGCTAGGGAGAATAAAATATGACTATCAATGAGTATGGGGTTTCATTGCAATATACACTTTGGTATTTTAATTTTTCTTTTAAATCAAATTGGTTTTTGACAAATTATAAAAATCCAAATGCATGTTTTAACAAATTTCATTATATTGACTTTATTTTTTTAAGGAAGGAAACAAGAAATAACCTTCAATATTTTCTAGTACAGGAACAGTCATGACATAGCTTTGCCATGATTATGGTTAATCATGAATTTAGTATGTGTCTATACAATATTTTAAAGTTATTTCATGTATTCTTGACAAATACAGTATTTTGTATAATTTTGATTTATATAAATGCAATTGTAAAATATATATTTTTAAACTTATTTTACTCTGAATTATTATATAAAGATAATTACATTTTGCTTCTAATTTGCATTTTTTGTAAAGCAGTTAGATGGCTGTCATGTGACAATGACACAATTTACTTGAAATAGCTTTTATAATTGCTGCTTTTGTATTCAGGTCATTACTGAAATAGAACACTTACAAACAACTAGTGACCTTGAAAAATATGGTGACTTTTTGTTCTGTTCAGATTACTATCAGACCTATATAATAATAATACATTTGGTTTAAGTTAAAAGTTTTAATTGAATATTTTGTCAAATGATGAAAAACAGTCTGTCTCACATATCTAGACACCTGGCATCAGGTAAAAAAAAAATTGAGGTATTTTTCAACACCTGGGCTTTTGGTACTCTTTGTAGAACTAATTGTGTTTTCCTAGTTTTACCTTATTGTATAAGTTTGATCCATTTTAATGCAAATAACTTAGAGAACTAATATGCTTGCTTAAAGCAATCAAGAAGGTCATAGTGAATATACTTAAATATCTATGACGAGATAAAAATTTTAGACAGTTATAATCATATCATACTTCCTTCTATTAAACAGAAACTCAGTGTTTAGCCTTGTGAGCTTAGATCAAATACTTTGTACCTCATTTTTCCTCAGTTCTAAATATACAGTATAGCTGTAAACTCAAAGTTTCTGTGAAGATTAAATTCATATAAGCTCCCTTAAATAATTCTTGGCATAGAAAAAGTGTACAATAAATCTTAACCTGTATTTTAAGTAAGCTCATTCTTCTCTTTTCCTGTATTTTATTTTTTAACATTTTCTTCTTTTATACTGTAATGTGAGTGAATATTTGTTTCACTATTCCCCAAGCACTCTCTTAACATGATGTAAACATGACAGTGACTACATTTTATATCAAGGTTAAAATGAACCTCAAATTTCATGAAAATTCTTCAATTTAGTCTGGGATTCTTAAATTCAAATCCATATACAGTCTGCTCCAATAGATAATGATGTCAAACACAGGTTATTTGTATAAGTCAGGGAATTATATAAATGCACAAGAATAGATAAGCACCCTGGTGCTATGAGCAGGAAAAAGTATCTAGGTATTAAGATTGAGATTCAGTAGTATGGAACAGAAAAAAAGGAAGCAGTGATTGCAATATTATTATCAGATAAATGTAAAGAATGATATATCATTTTCATTGATTGGATGCATTAATATTGTTAAAAAGCGCATACCACTCAAATGTACACATTCAATGCAATCTCTATCAAAATTTTAATTATATTTTTCACAGAAATAGAAAAGGCAATTCCAAAATATGTATGGAGCCACAAAGACCCAAGATAGTCAAAGAATCTTGATAAAAACAATATAAATACAAACAAACAAAAAACTGGATCTATAAAGCTACTACACAGCTTTTATAACCTAAGTGTCATGATGCAGCTGTATAAACACATACAAACCAATGTAACAGAATAGAGAACCTGGAAAAACCCCATGCACTTATGGTCAGTTAATCTGTGACAAAATTCTGTGAACAAAGAATGAAGCTGTACTCTTGTCTAATATGATATACAAAAATCAAATTAAAACAGATTCAAAACTTAAAACCAGAAACATAAAGCTACTGAAATAAAACAGGGAAACACTTTTTAATAGTCTGGGAAATGAGTACTTGAATATGAGCCCAAAAGCAAAAATGGACAAATAAGATTACATAAAACTAAAAAACTTCCACAAAGCCAAGAGAACAGCAAACAGAGTAAAGAGATAACTCATGGTTTGGAGAAAATATTCACAACTGAAACACAGTGACAAAACAAAAACAAATGTACAAAGGACTTGAATGAACATTTCTCAAAAGAAGACATACAAATAGCCAATAGATGTATGAAAAAATGGTCAGCATAACTAATCCTCAGGCATATTCACTATGAATTATTGCCTCACAGCTGTTAGAACGGCTACTATCAAAAGGACAAAAGGTAAGTATTAGTGAAGATGTGGAGTAAAGGAAACACTTGTACAATGAGTATTAATTGATACAGCCATATAAGAATTCAAAAAATTAAAACCCAAACTACCATATAATCCAACAATCTAACTTTTGCATATATATCCAAAGAAAATGAATCAGTATATCAAGGCGATATCTGCACTTTCATGTTCATTGTAGTATTATTCATAAAAGCCAACATATCAAATCAACTTAAATATTCATTGAATATCACAGAATAATAAAAAATTGCAGAATACTATTAAACCTTAAAAAAGGGAATCATGTAATTTGCAACAGCATGGATAAAATGGGAAGATATTATGCTAATTAAATAAGCCAGGCACAGAAAGATAAATACTCTGTCATCTCACTTATACATGGAATCTGAAAATTTTTAACTCAGAGTTGCACAGAGGGAAATGGTGGCTTCTAAAAGGTGATGAATGAGATGCTGGTCACAGTGTACAAATTTTTAATTAGACAGTATGAAAAAACCCTAGAGACTATTACACAGCAAAGAGATTATAGTTAATAATAATATATTGTGTACTTGAAAATCACTAAGAAAGTGGATCTTAAATGCTCCTACCACAAAATTATAAATGCCTGAGATGAGGGATATGTTAATAATCCTTGATTTAACCATTTTACAATGTATACACATTATTGTTTGGATCTGGAATGTTCCACAGAAGTTCATATGTTGAAGTCTTGGTCACCAACACAGCAATATTCAGATGTGATCAGATCATGAGGGCTCTAACCACATTAGCAGATCAAGCTATTGATGAATTCATAGTGGAATGGACTATTGAGAGGTTGTGGAAACTGTAGGAGGTGGAGCTTAGTTGAAGGAAATAGGTCACTGGGGTAACTTGAAGGGTGATCTTGTGCTTCTCTCTCTCTCTCTCTCTCTCTCTCTCTCTCTCTCTGTCTTTCTCTGTCTCTCTCTCTCTCTCTTTCTTTCTCTCTTTTTCTTTCCCTCTCTTAGCTGCCATGAGTTAAACACATGTTCCTGCCATGATGTTCTGCTCAACATGGTCTAGAAACAAAGGAGCCAAATAACCAAAACCTCTGAAACTGTGAGCCAAGATAAAGTTTCCTTCCTTCAATTTAATTTTTCAGGCATTTTGTTTCAGTGATAGAAAGGTGACTAATATATGTATTAAAACCTCATGTTGCATACCATAAAGTTATACAATTTTTATTTGTGAATTATGCCTTAAACTTAACAATTGTATCTTAATGATGGCAAAAGAAAAAGAAAATGTAATGAATGAATGACAAATTTTTAAACAAAAACAGTACCATTTATATTCAGAAAGTGGTTAGTTATAAATCTATTCATATTATATTTTATGTAAACTATAACCCAAAATATATAAGAAAAATTAACAAAATTGTAAAAGTGGTTATAAAAGAATTTAATTTACAATTTTTGGTTTTTATGAGATTGATATCATGAAAGAAATAAAAGATGTATGATTACTATAAACTCTGATTTTCAAACCATATGAAATATTTTCAAGCCATATGAAATATTTAAAATATATAACACATGATTAGCATAAGATACTTTTTTTTGTCCAATACAGGCTAGATATTAAGGGGAATCTTTTTCAAATTTAGTTCCAAATCCTAAATGTCTTTACTATGAATGGCAGAATGGAACAAAATTTTACACTTCATTTATCTGTGATCCGTCAACTTTCTAGCTTGTTTGAAATGAACATTAGTTATCTCTGAAATTTAAGTATAATCAGTGGTGCTTTAAAAAAAGAAGAAGAAAACACATATTGCAATATTATTAATATAGCTTTTTTTCATTCTTTCTGAATGGGCCCTTATCTTTTCCGTCTACTCTGAGGTAGGAACCTTTTATTTTTATTTATTCATTTATATATTTATTTATTTTGACATGTATGTACCCTAGGCTGTCCTCAAACTCTTGATCCTCCTGCCTCAGCCTCCTGAGTACTGGGACTGCAAGTGTGAACCCTGATGCCCAGCTAAGAGTTTTGTATTATGTCTCCTGCAGATCTTTCTCTTTTTTATTATGAAATTTTAGGACATATTCATTATATGGTAGGGGGGATTTGTAGTGACAATCTCAATTAGACCTATATTGTACATTATTTATATTATCCCCATTATTTCTCCCTCTCAGCCCCTTTTCCACCCCACTTAAAGAAATTGCAAGAGGTTTTTTAGCTTTGTTTCATATAGGTGTATGAATTCCATCAACCATATACTGTCACCTTAATCTCCTTCATTCCCCTTACCCTTCTCACTAGAACCCCCCCATATGTGCCTGTTTTACAATCCTGATTTTCATTATTAATTAATATTGAAGTTGATGTTCAAAAGGGTGTCCCAATGTCTGCCCTCTGTGGGTGTGCTTTAGTCTATTCAATCCCTTTGAATACTCTCCCTTACCCCTTTACCTCTTACCCCCCTGTTTTTCAACAGTTTTCAGTACACATCCTTATATCCTCTACCTTCACATCTTATGGTATGCAATGTTACTAATGCTCTATCAGTCTCTTTTCCTTTCCCTCTTTCTCCAAGTTCTATTGAGTAGTTCCATCATTGCAAACATGTTCTACTTCTGAGTTTGTGTATGATTGTGCTTGTTTTTGTGTATATGTTAATCTTTGGATCTATCTTCCACCTATGAGAGAAAACATGTGTCTTTTGTGTTTCTGATCCTGACTAACTTCACTTAACATGATGTCCTCCAATTGCATACCTTACCTTCAAACCCTCTGTTATTATTCCTTGTGGCTGAGTAATACTCCATTGTGTATATATAACACAATTTCATGATCCGTTCATCAATTGTAGGGCATCTGGGTTGTTTCCAGATCTTAGCTATTGTGAATAGTGCTGCAATGAACATCAGTGTACAGGTGTCGCTACTGTATCCTGACTTATATTCTTTTAGGTAGATATCCAGGATCGGTATCACTGAATCATATGGCAATTCTATCTCTACTGTTTTGAGGAATCTCCATTCTGCTTTCCATAGTGATCTTGAAAACCTTTCTGTGTTCACACTCCAAAACTGTACTTTTCTAATGGAAGTTGAACTCCTAGTTCACCACTCCCTCCACTCTTTTCTAAGATTTTTTTTTTCCCTGTGGAGGAGATTTGTAATTGCTGACTGAACAGCAACAGTTTCAGGGGTGGAGATAATGAAGTAATAAAAAAGAATGTTATATTCTATTCACTACACAACCCATTCAAAAAGTATAGTCAGAACGCATTCTACTGCTAAGCTCTAGGTTTACAAATCAAGATTCAGATGGTGATGGGAGCAAAGGTATTGTGTAGTGTCCTTCTTATCGTCCTGTGTGCTTTGTTTTACTTATTTATATTTTAAACAGTTTGCCAGATATGCCTAAAATAGATTTCTGTCACATACTTCCCCTACACCACCACCCTACATTTCTAAGAAATGTTATCTTTCATTTGTTTTATAATCAGAGAAAGTTCCACTCATTTTCTATCACCTGAATTTTATTTTCTCACTATTTACCTGTGATCTTTTCAAAATCTTATCCTGTGTTCACTGCATTTTCATGAGAACTTAGAACAGATTCCTCAAATGTTATTTTAATCTAAGTCTTTCTTGAATTGTAAAAATAAAAAAGCACAGTGTACAGAGAAGGACTCTGTAAAAGACTTCATATTATTAAAGCCATACAATGTTCTCATAACTCTGAGAATTTGGCTTTTGTCATCATGTGAATATTGGCAAATGAGTGATGATGTGGCTAGAGATAGGTGAACCTCAAGCTGATCCCTCACAAATTTGTGAAAGCATATCTTTCTATTTGAGAATAGAGCACCAAATAAGTAGAAGTGCTAATCTTTAGCTACTGGATAACCATAACTGATTATTCCATAATATCAATCAGTGCATTACTAAGGTAAATCTTCCTAGTATCAGTATTGATTGATGTTCTGGCTTGGGTAGGATCTCTCCTGAGTAAGGTAGAGATTTAAGAATGTAGGATTACCCTAGATTGTCCTGATGTGGACTGGTTTGTAAATTAATGCAACTAAACCTAGCTGTTGAAAGGCTAGTTCATAAAATATTATATAGTGCTCCAAAGTTTGTAAAGGACCTGGTCTTGGACTGTCAATTTGTATAAGAAATAGGCATGCTTGCAGCAAAGTAAGCTCTCGGCTATTTTACCTTAAAACATACATACTAAGTGGAAATACTAATGTGCAGTGCACTTATTGCCATCGCCTCTTGTGTTAGTCTGATTTGTTTGGGCATGGAAGGAATCAATTTTTCAAATTCTACACTGCATCTCTGTCAATCCTAGTTCCATGTCATATTTATTATACTTTCCCTAACTCATTTCTTATCCAAATGATCATTTTACCACATTTTCTGAGTCATTACTATGCTTTAAGCAATGTGTATACCTTGTCTTCCAGAGTATCTAGTATGATAATATAATCACTTTGCTTAAGAGAAACTAAAGTTAAGCCAAGTGAACCTAGTTATTAAATGACTAAGACTCATAGTTGAATAAATGTCATCTGAATTGGAATGAAAAGAAGTGCTGCTACATGGGCATTCTTGAGATCATAAATCTTTTATCAACCTGTCTAAAGAATCTTGAATGAGTAAAACATTTGATGGCAAAGACTATGCCAACTATCTTTCTAACTGGTGTTGCAAGGAAACTCTTCTATTCCTAAGTATACAGAAGATTAAATAAACAGATAATGTGTTTTGCCATCATAAAAGTTGTTTTAGAAGGAGAGCCATAAGAACTCCATGTACTTCTTAACTCAAAGTTTAAGGACCTTTTTAAAACTGTTAATTAATAAATCATCTAAATATGATCTAAAATATCATAGCTTCAACATTATCTGTCAAGCGGTTTGTTCAGAAGTTTATATTACAGCAAAACTGAAGTTACTATTAATGTTGAATTCATAATATTATACTATAAAATTATGATTTCACTTATGACTATGAGTTATCTTGAACAATAAATATTTATGTTGCCCCAGGCACTTTTTAAATCTTCATATATGTCAACTGTTATTATTTGCCCTCAAGTCAAATCTCAGGGTACCAAAGATATTATCAAGGCAAGCACCGTTTAGAAATCTTGATGTCCGGGAAAGTCTCATTTTGATAGTTTTTGACTTGCAGTTTGTAGGAAGAATTCCCATTATGAGATAAAGTATTGACTTTGGTTGACACTACTCTGAGTATTAATAGCTGAATGGGTTTTCTCTTTAGGATGTTGGACACTAGGTCGTGCCTTACCTGTTGCTTCATTCTGCCTCTTACTAGCTCAGGTACTTTGTGTTGATTATCAGTGCCTTGAAGTTTCCTTTCCCCATTTATAATATAGATATAAAATAGCGCAATCTCAGGTCTGTGGTATGATTATAGAAAAGATAAACCACCTAAATTGCTTATCAGAATGCTGGGCATATTTAATACATGCTAACTGTTAAAGCAGCAGAGGCATCTGATGAATAACAAATAGGAGATTAATCATGTACTCTTGGTTATGTGGCTCCTTCAAGCACTAACTTAGACTTATCCATTGTCTGATTCATCAGCCTCTAAATATGAAGCACTGAAAACTCATGTAGCTTACATAGTTATAAAGCAGAGGTACATTCCCATGTGAGCTGAAAATGACTTTTTCATGAGTAAAAGGTACAAAATGTCCATTCCATCTTATCCTTCAGTCTTTCTTTTTTAAGTTAAATTCAGTAAGTATTCCTCTAAGCTTCTAACATGCCAAGCTGATGTCCCATGGACATAAAAGAATACATAAGTCATGTCTTGGTCCTTCTGGGATTTTAAAATCTAGTGTCTTAAAAATATAGGTATAAAAATCAAGAATTGGCCTATTGTGATGCTTTCTATAGAAGAAGTGTAAATAAGGGTATCTGGGGGTAAAAACACAGAGGAGGATTCTGAGAATAGATGGCATTGGAGCAATGCCACCCCGTGGATATGTAAGAAAACAGAGATATAAGAGAAGAGGACATGCCTTTCCAAACAGTGGAAATATAGGGCTCAAGGACAGAGACAAGTAGGAAAGTTTAAGAGTACTAGCCCATTTACATCAACCAGTAGTGTAAATCATTACAATATGTGCATTTGAAGCACTGAATTTAATGCTGAAACTGTGCCTCAAGAATACTATGGGAGGTGGGAGAAGTAAAAATTTTAGAGAATGAAAAATACTGAAACATCCCATCTATATCTAAATATAATATAGCATAATTCACTAAACTGTTGACTAATAGGGGAGCATGATGATAGAGAAAGAGTAAGTAATGGGGGGTTAATCTGATTAAAGCATGTTGTACATGTCTGCAATGCTAAGGCAAACTCCCCTTGGCCTATCAATATACATTTTAAAAAGATAAAGGATAAGAGGGTAAAACAGGTGTTTTCCAGGGGTAAGTATCAGTGGAAGGGGGGAGAGCATAAGGAAAGGGTGAATAAGAGTGAATATGGGAGATTCCAAGATGGCGGCTAGAGGCAGGAAGCAGAAAATGAGCCTCCTATAGTGAAATCTTGAAGAGATGCTGGAGACACACTTTGAAGGCATAATCACTGAGAAGAGGCATAACTTTGACCCCTCCACAACTCCAGCCGGTGCAGAGAATCTCCACTTCACGTTAAACGGAGAAACCAGGAGGGCCCCTGGGCCACCAGTCGCTGGCGCCCAGACGGCTTGGGAAGTCGCGGACCATGTGAGCTTTGTGGTACTTGGTACTCCCACAGACAAGCCTGGACCAGAGCAGCATAGCCCCCTGGACAGACTGACCTCCACCTGGGGAAAAAAGAGAAACTGAGTAATAAGCAATAAGAGCAATAAAGACACATGGGAAAGAAGGTGGGGCACACTGAGTGCCGAAGATTGGGGGAAGGAAATCCTTCCCGGGACTGTAAATAAACAAGCCAGCCTGGCTGGAGAGCCTCTGGCAGGAGCTGGGGCGTGCGCCCAGCAACCGGGAGCGGGAAAGCTTGTGAGAGTGGCGGAGGGAGGAAAACTCCACAGGAGAGGAGGGAAGACCCACTTCCCACGTGAACTGTAAATAAACATGGTGGCTGGCAGGAGCAGCAGCACCGCCCAGTAATCAGGAGCAGAAAAGCTTGTGAAAGTGGTGGTGGGAAGAAAACTGCACAGGAGGGGGGGAAGACCCACCTCCCACATGAACTGTAAATAAACATGCAGGCCTGACAATGCGGGTGCAGTGTCACCTATCCCAATGTGCTCAGAAAGGGGAAAGCTTGTAGCAGACGCTCACGCACAGGAGAAATCTGAGTAAACAAACCCTGCAGGGCCAAGTGAGTGCTAAGCTCACCCCTGAGATCTGCATAAATAATGCCTCCAGCAACAGCAGGCTGACAGCAGTGGGCAGGCAAGCCACAGCGGCAGATACCATTCTCAGAACTGTCTTCAGACTCTTTTTTTTTTCTTTATCTCCCTACCTTTGATGAGAGAACAACCAAATTACACCTGCAAGCTGAAAAACTTACTGAAACTGTATTGCATTTGAACTTGGGACACTTGGTGGGGTTTTTTTTTTGGGCATGTGTGTGTAGTTTTGTTCTACTTTATGCGTCCCCTTTGATGAGACAACTACAGAACAACATCTGAGGCACCATCTCCAGGATTGGAGACTGAGACAGACACCCAAATTATTAAGACTGAAACTTCATTGCATTTGAACTTGGAGGTTTTTTGGTTTTTTAAAATTTCCTATTTTTTCATTTTATTTTAATACATTTTTACATATAGATTTTTCTTTCATTTACTTATTTTTTATTTTTATTCTTATCTTTATTTTTTTATTTTTGATTTGTAATCCTTTGTCTCTCTAATGTCTGTTCAGCCTACCGTCGATTAATACACTAAAGCTCCCTGTTTATACCTTTGAAACCTTCTTGTCTGATACCTTGTTCTGTTTCCTCCTTCCAGTCTGTGTATTTGTTTTTCCCATTTCTTTAACTTCTTGCTTTCCATGTCAGCTCACCCTTCTATTCTAAATATTACCATTGTTATTATTACAAGCTAGAAAATACTTAATTGCACACAGTACAGGGACAGTAACAACACCAAGGACAATGACGCAAAGACAGAAAAAACAGGGAAACCAGTTTCCCCACAGCAAAAAATTAGTACAGGAACCAGAAGGGAATGAAGAAAACAGGTACTCAGATCCAGAGTCCAACAAAATGAAGATAAACTATGCCAAAGGACCCAATGAAGACCACAAGAATAATTTAAAAGAAGACATACTACAGGTACTCAATGAGAATTTTATAGAGATGATACTGGATATGGTCAACCAAAATGTACAGGAGACACTCAAGAAATTCTAATACAACAAAAATAGAGAACTTGAAAAAGCAAAAGAAGAAATAAGGAAACCATAGAAACACTGTATAAACACCAAAGTGAAAGAGAGAACACGATGAATAAACAGATAAATGAACTCAGGACAAAAATAGACAACATTAAAGAGGAAACCAGCCAGGATATGGAAAACCTCAGAAAAAAGAACAAAACAGAACTGCAAAACAAAATGGAAGGCCAATCCAGCAGAATAGAAAAAACAGAAGACAGAATCTCAGAACTTGAAGATGAAATGGGAATTAAAGGAAAAACCAAAGAAGTATTAATTAAACAACTCAAGACCTGTGAAAAAAATGCAAGAACTCACTGAATCCATCAAAAAACCAAAATTGAGAATCATGGGCATCGAAGGAGAAGAGGTGTAAGCGAAGGCAATGCATAATATATTTAACAACAGGAGACCCATCTCACTGACAGAAATAAGCATAGGCTAAGGATGAAAGGCTGGAAGAAGATTTACCAAGCCAATGGCCCCCGAAAACAGGCAGGAGTAGCAATACTTATCTCTGACAAAGTAGACTTCAAACCTACATTGATCAAATGAGATAAAGAAGGACATTCCATACTAATAAAAGGGGAAATAGACCAAAAGGAAATAATAATTATCAACCTGTATGCACCCAATGTTAATGCACCCAATTTCATCAAACATACCCTGAAGACCTAAAAGCATATATAAATGCCAACACAGTGGTTGTGGGAGACTTTAACACCCCATTATCATCAATAGATAGGTCATCCAAACAAAAAATCAATAAAGAAATCCAAGATCTAAAACATGCAATAGATCAAATGGACCTACTTGATGTCTATAGAACATTTCATCCTACTTCTACACAATATACATTCTTCTCAGCAGCCCATGGAACCTTCTCCAAAATAGATCATATCCTAGGGCACAAAGCAAGCTTCAGCAAATATAAGAAAATAGAAATTATACCGTGTATACTATCTGATCACAATGCAGTAAAAGTAGAACTCAACAATGAAAGTAAAGACAAAAAACATGCAAACAGCTGGAAACTAAATCACTCATTACTTAATGAAGAATGGATCATCGATGAAATAAAAGAGGAAATTAAAAAGTTCCTGGAAGTCAATGAAAATGAAAACACAACCTGCCGGAACCTATGGGACACAGCAAAGGCAGTCCTGAGAGGAAAGTTTATAGCCATGAGTGCATATATTAAAAAGACTGAAAGACCCCAAATCAATGACCTAATGATACATCTCAAACACCTAGAAAAACAAGAACAAGCAAATCCCAAAACAAATAGGAGAGAAATTATAAAAATAAGAGCTGAAATCAACGAAATAGAAACCAAAAAAACCATACAAAGAATTAATGAAACAAAAAGTTGGTTCTTTGAAAAAATAAACAAGATTTCTACCCTGGCAAATCTGACTAAAATGAGGAGAGAAAAAAACCCAAATTAATAGAATCAGGAATGCAAAAGGCGAGATAACAACAAACACCATGGAAGTCCAGGAAATCATCAGAGACTACTTTGAGAACCTATATTCAAATAAATTTGAAAATCTTAAAGAAATGGATAGATTTCTAGATACATATGACCATCCAAAACTGAACCAAGAGGAAATTAATCACCTGAATAGATCTATAACACAAAATGAAATTGAAGCAGCAATCAAGAGTCTCCCCAAAAAGAAAAGTCCAGGACCTGATGGATTCTCTGCTGAATTCTATCAGACCTTTAAAGAAGAACTGATACCAACCCTCCTTAAACTGTTCCATGAAATAGAAAGGGAAGGAAAGCTGTCAAACACATTTTATGAAGCCAGTATTACATTTATCCCAAAACCAGGCAAAGACACCTCCAAAAAGGAGAACTATAGGCCAATCTCCTTAATCAACATTGACGCAAAAATTCTCAACAAAATAATGTAATAATGTAAAAAAATAATGTAAACTAGTACAACCACTCTGGAAAAAAATTTGGAGGCTACTTAAAAAGCTAGACATCGATATACCATTTGATCCAGCAATACCACTCTTGGGGATATACCCAAAAGACTGTGACACAGGTTACTCCAGAGGCACCTGCACACCCATGTTTATTGCGGCACTATTCACAATAGCCAAGTTATGGAAACAGCCAAGATGCCCCACCACTGACAAATGGATTAAGAAAATGTGGTATCTATACACAATGGAATTTTATGCAGCCATGAAGAAGAACAAAATGTTATCATTTGCTGGTAAATGGATAGAATTGGAGAACATCATTCTGAGTGAGGTTAGCCTGGCCCAAAAGACCAAAAATCATATGTTCTCCCTCATATGTGGACATTAGATCAAGGGCAAACACAACAAGGGGATTGGACTTTGAGCATATGATAAAAGCTTTAGCACATAAGGGAGGGGTGAAGATAGGTAAGACACCTAAAAAATTAGTTAGCATTTGTTGCCCTTAATGCAGAGAAACTAAAGCAACTGAGGCCAATTTGAAAAGGGGACCAGGAACTAGAGAAAAGGTAAGAGCAAAAAGAATTAATCTAGAAGTTAACACACACACACACAGGAAATTAATGTGAGTCAACTCCCTGTACAGCTATCCTTATCTCAACCAGCAAAAACCCTTGTTCCTTCCTATTATTGCTTATACTCTCTCTACAACAAAATTAGAAATAAGGGCAAAATAGTTTCTGCTGGGTATCGAGGGGGTGGGGGGGAAAGGGAGGGGGCAGAGTGGGTGGTAAGGGAGGGGGTGGGGGCAGGGGGGAGAAATGAACCAAGCCTTGAATGCACATATGAATAATAAAAAAAAAAGAGTGAATATGGTGGGTGGATTTTTTATTCATATATGAAAATAGAAGAATGAAGCCTGTTGAAATTCTTCTAAGAAGGAGGCAGGAGAGAAGAGGAAGAATGATGAAGGAGAGAAATCTAAGATCCATTATAATTTAGATATGTAAATATCACAATGTATGCCCGTGCAACTATTATATGCTAACAATTTATAAAAGAATGAATACCAAGAAGTTGATGCGTATCTCCCTGAATAAAATTGGTTAGTATTATTTTAATATTTGCTTAACCAAAGGAGTTCAAAATACTAAAATTACTTCACCATGGCTTCTATACTTTTCAAAAATGTTTATTATCTGTCAGTGGTAAAGGACTTTTTAGTCCTTTGAAATATAATTATTCTTGATATAATTTGGATATTTCACATCCTGAAGCTTCAGAGTAATAATATCTTTTCTCCTACTGTAAGTTCTCAGCAGGAATCCTTGCTGTTTCCTACTTTGTGGCTTAGTGCCAAAAGTAATTTTATTAGTCAAATGAAGTTAACATGTTTTTATTTTTAACTAAGGGCAATTTACTTCCTGCTGGTCATTTATAGTTTCTTCTGTTAATGACTGACTTAGTAAAAGTGAAAGATTGCCTAAAGGTAGTGCTTAGCAGGTCATTAACAAGTTGTAAATGAGAGGGACATTTAGAATATCACTTCAATCATACGTGCATATCTATATACGTTCAAAACTCTAAACTGATTGGGAGAACTCTTATGTAATCACATCATATTTACATTTTTTGTCTGGCTTTTGTTCAACATTTGTCTAGTGAGATTTAACAATGGTGTATGCTGCAATACTTGTTTTTTCATTTCACTGCTGAATATCATTCCATTTTATTAAATAAAATGCTATCTCTTTGTCCATTTGAATGTTGATGGACAAATCAGTTTATCCTGGTATGCACATTGCTGCTAGGGGACATCCTTTCACACATCTCTTAGTGGATATGTGTGTGAATTGTTGTTGGTTATATATCTAGATATACTGATTTGGGTTTGTAGAACCCATACAGCTTCAACTTCAGAAGCTAACACTAAGGCTTTCTTACATAATAATAGTTTATGTGAGCTCCCCCAGCCACACATCTTTACCAATACTTGATATTCCTGATTTTTTAAATTATCCATTCTGGTTACTGTTATTAAGGTATTACAATGGCTTTAACATTCAAGAGTTTGAACAACTCTTCATATTTTTATTGAACATTAGATATCCTGGTTTGTAAAGTCTATTATGTCTCTAATTTTTCTTTTTTTAATGGCAGAGTAGTAGTAGTGATTTATATGTTTTGAATACCTGTGTTGTAGGTATGTGTCTCCATTTCTTGGCTCTTCTTTTTGCATTTTGTCAGTCAATTCTTATGAAAAATATAAATTCTTAGATACAATGTAGTCCAATACATTTTTCCTTTCTGGTAAGTTTTTCTTATTATCTTACTTTAAGAAATTATTTCATGACTCACAGCTCAGGAAAACTATCTACAATATTATTTTATAGACTCATTGTTGATTTGCATTTGTTTTTAGATCAATTTCCTTCTCCCCCAACTTGATGTGATTTTTGTATTTATTTTCTAGTAAGGATCTATATTTTTCATAGATACCCAAGTTGTCCAGCCCTATGTGTTGACAGTAGTGTTCTTATTCAACTGCATGTCGTAATCTTCTTGGCGTAAAGCAAGTGGCGTAAAGCATGTGTGGAGGATTATGTAGAATTCTCTGTTCTGCATTAATCTCTTTGTTAATCTTATGTCACTGGCCAGCCCTTTTTTTTTCTTTTTCAAGATTGTCTGTTATAGTTGGTCTTTTAAATTTTAAAATATACTTTGAACTACCACTTTCAGTTACCTATGTGCCTGCACATAAAACCTGTAGAGATCTTTACCAGAATTATCTCATTATGTCATATGCTAATGTATGGAAACCAATATCTTTAAGATGCATCTTCCAGTTCATAACAAAGAATGCTTCATTTACTAGTCATTTTAGTAGTAGTTCATGGTTATCTAGAAAATCTTTTAGTTATTATTACTAGGTTTATTGATATTTTTGATTCTCATGAAATCATTTTGGATAGTATATATATATTCACATTATACTTCTGATGGTATGCAGGATGATGTTTTTTATGCTGATTGACTGAAATTGCTTTTAGAGTCATTGTAAATCCTATTAATTGATTTTTATCCTATTTGAAATTTTTATAAACATAATAATATTCTCTAAAAACACTGACTCTGTTTCTTTTATGTAAGTCCTTATAGATGTATTTCTGTATATTACATTCTTCTACTTGAAATAAGTCAAATATTACTAAGAATTGGTAATAATAAGCACCCCTGTCTCATTTCAAAACTAAAGACAAAGGCTTTTCATTGTATGATTATTCTACTAAGGTTATCTCCCAGAATGAGTAGCAAAATTTATGTGACACTTTTTAAAATCTACTGACACTGTTAGTTTTTTTTATGTTAAAACATGAATTGTTTTGGTTTTTAGAAAATGGTAAAGTGATCTTATATTCCTACAACCAATCCAACTTTTCCACAACATTTTATCCTACTCACATACTAGTAAATGCAGTTTTGGAATATTTTCTTTAAGATTTTTGTGTTCAGTTATGAAATTGGCTTTTAATTACACTTTCTTGTATTATTCCTTTAAATTTTCAGTGCATAGGTAATGATGATTTCAAATTTTGTTGAAAGTTATTCCCTATTTTTTAATTTGTTGGTAGAGTTTATGCTAATTTAGCTCAAATTTTTCCTTAGATAGTCCATGGAATTCATTGATGAATAAGTTTTTCCTGGTGTTTTATTTGTGTTAAGGTTTTTATAATTGTAGAAGATATTTAAAAAGTAATGTTAGGATTAAACGGATTTTCTTTTTTCCTGTAACAGCTTTGGTGATTTATTCTAGGAATGTGTATAATTAATTTACAGTTCTTATTTTATTGTCAGAAAATAGCATTACTATTTTCTGTCCATTAAATATGTAATGATATTTTCTTCTTTATTCCTGTTGTGATTTGTGTCTTCTTTATATATTGTTCAGTTCTGCAAAGAGTTTAATCTATTAGTTTTTTCACAAACCACCCTTTCTCTTTAATGCTATTCTTTAGTGTATATTTGCTTTTTACTTCATAAGTTTTTACTTCAACCTTTAATATTTCCTTCCATTTATTCACCATGAGTTTAATTTGGTGTACTCCTCCATAGTCTTGATGTTCATACCTTCTTTAAATTGCATTCAGTCTATACATTTCTCATGAAACAGATTTACCAGTACTTTTTAAAACATGTTATTAGAATAAATTAACTACAAAATAATGATTCTTATTGTGTCATTTTCAAATAGACAATTTTATAGACATTTTCATACAGATAACAATCATTCTCATTTCCCTCTATTGTATCCCTTCCCCTGATCCTACTTCTGTTCTCTAATAGTTCCCATTCTATTTCATGTCTTTTTTTTCCTCTATATTGTACATGAGGGAGAAAACATGATACTTGTCTTTCTGAGTCTACTTTGTTTTGCTTAATGTGATGATTTCCAGTTCCAGTCATTGTCCTACAAACAACAATATTAAATTATGCTCCAGTGTGTATATAAACCAAATTTTCTTTACCCATTCATCCATTGATGAGCACCTAGATTGATGCTGAAACTTGGGTACTATCAATAGTGCCACAGTAAACATGGGTGTTGCAGGTATCTCTATTATATGATGTCTTTGATTCTTTCTGGCATATACCCAGGATAGTATAAAGTACAGCTGCATCATATGGTAGCTCTATTATTGGTTGTCTAAGGGCCCTCTGTACCTATTTTCATAATGGCTGTAGTAACTTATCCTGGCAATAATGCATAAGGGCTCCTTTTCCTTTTATCCTGGCTAGCATTTGTTACTGTTTGTTTTCTTAATGACGGCCATTCAGACTGGGGCAAAAAGGAATCTTGATGTAGTTTTGATTTGCATTTCTCTGCTGATAAAAGATGTTGGACTTTTATCATATATTTATTGGACATTTATATTTCTTCTTTTGAAATGTGTCTGTTCAGTTCATTTGACCATTTGCTCATTGGATTATTTTATGTGGTGTTTACTTTTTTGAATTTTTTATTTATTCTGGATATTAATCCCCTGATTGGATGAAACCTAGCAAAAATTTTATGTCATTCTCTATGCTGCCTTTTCACAATGGTAATTATTTTATTTGCTGTGCAGAAACTTTGTGATTTGATACAATTCTGTTTTTCAGTTCTTGATATTACATCCTGAGCTATTGATGTCCTATTCAAAAAGTTGTTGCAAGGCCTATATCTTGAAGTGTTTGCCTATGTTTTCCTACTTTTAAAGCTTCAGGTTTTATATTAAGGTATTACATGTATGTTGAGTTTATGTTTGTACAGGGTGAGAGATAAGGATCTAATTTCAATCTTCTACATATAGGTATCTAGTTTTCTCAGCATCATTTGTTAAAGAGGCTGTATTTTCTGCAACCTGTGTTTTTGGAACTTTATCAAGAATCTGATGGCTATAGTTGCATGGGTTGTTTCTGGGTGCTCTATACAATTCCATTGTTCTGGTGTGTCTGTTTTTGTGTCAGTACCATGCTATTTTTTTACTATGACTATATAGTATAATTTAAAACCAGGTATTATGATTCCTCCAGCATTGCTGTTTTTGCTCAGGATTGTTTATTTATTCAGGGTCTTTTGTGCTTCCATATGAATTTTAAGAGCTTTTTTCTTTTTTTGTGAAGAAAGTCACCAGAATTTTGATCAGGACTGCATTGATTCTATAGATTGCTTTTAGTAATATGGTCACTGTTCACAATATTAAATCTGCCAATCCATGAACATGGAATGTCTTTCTCCCTTATAGTTAGTGCCTTCAATTTCTTTCTTCAATATTTTAGAGTTTACATTGTAGAGTTCTTTCACCTCCTTGGTTAGGTTTATTTCTAGCTATTTTATTGTTTTTGAGACTATCATAAATAAGAATGTTTTCCTGGTTTCTTTTACAGTAGGTTCGGTATTGCAGCATAAAGAGCCACTAGTGTTCCTTTTGCATTCTACTACATTGCTGAATTTTTAAAAATCAGGTCTAAAAGTCTTTTGATGGATTCTTTATGGTCTTCTAAGTATAAGATAATGTCATCAACAAACAGGAACAATTTAACTTCTTCCTTTTTTTTTTCACTTTTCTTATTGCTCTGGCTAAAATTTCAAATACTATATTGAATAGAAGGGGAGACAGTGGATATACTTGTCTCATTCTAAGTTTAGAAGAAATGTTTTCAGTTTTTCCCCATTCAGTATGATGTTATCTATGGGGTTTCTATATATACTTATTGTGCTGATGTATGTCTATACCTCATTTCTTCTTCAGAGCTTTTATTATGAAGGGATGTTGAATTTCATCAAAAGTATTTTTATACCTCTATTGAGATAATCTTATGATTTTTGTCCTTTATTCTATTTATGTGCTATATTATATTTATTAAATTGCTTATGTCACCCAATTATTTATTCCTGGAATTAAGACAACTTGATCATATTCTATGATCTTTTTAATGTGCTCTTGAATTCAGTTCACATTTTTTTATTATTCATTTATTCACATATGCATACATTGTTTGGGTCATTTCTCCCCCCTGCTCCCTCCCCCAACCTCTGCCTCCTCCCCCTCCTCACTTCCAGGCAGAACTTGTTCTGCCCTTATCTCTAATTTTTTTGAAGAAAAAACATAACATAATAAGGAAGACACAGCGTTTTTGCTAGTTGAGTTAAGGATAGCTATACAGAAAGATTCCTAGCATTGCTTTCATGTACAAATGTGTTACAACCCTTGTTGATTCATTTCTAACTGATATTTACACTGGTTCCTGATCCCCTTCTCATGTTAACCTCTGTCACTTTAAGGTTTCTGTATTAGTTCCTCTGCAGTGGGGACATCAAATGCTTTCATGTTTTGGGTTTTCTACCTATTCCTATATCTCCCACATGTGCTCTCCCCCTGTCATGTGATCCAAGTCCAACCACATTGCTGCATTTCTCCTAGATCTAAAGTCCACATATGAAGAAGAACATACGAGTTTTGGTCTTCTGAGCTTAGCTGACCTTGCTCAGAATGATGTTCTCCAGTTCCATCCATTTACCTGCAAATGCTAAGATTTCATTCTTCATCATGGCTGAGTAAAATTCCATTGTGTACAAGTACCACATTTTCTTGATCCAGTCATCAGTAGTGGGGCATCTTGGTTATTTCCATAACTTGGCTATTGTGAATAGTGCTGCAATAAACATGGGTGTGCAGGTGCCTCTGGAGTAACCTCTGTCACATTCCTTTGGGTATATCCCCATTTATAGAATGAACTTGCAAATTTTAATTCTCCTATTTTATAGAATTGTTTGAAGAGAATTAGTACTAGTTAGTTAAATGTCTGGAAAATTCAGCAGTGCATCTGTTTATTTCTGGGCTTTCCTTTTTTTTCTGCAGCTATTGAATCCTGCTTCAATCCTGTTACTTGCTTTTTAATTGTTTAAGTGTTTTATAAACTTGTTTTAATTTTAGTAAGTCATCTGTGCCTAGAAATTTATCCATTTCTTCCAGGTTTTACAGGTTTTAGAGAATAATTCTTCAAAATAATCCTCATACATCTCTGGATATCAGTGATATCTATTATGCTATTCCCTCTTTCTTCTCTCATTCTATTAATTTGTCTTCTGTCTTTTTTGTTGTTATTGTTCAGTTTTGCTTAGAGCTTGCAGGTCTCTTTAATCTTTTAAAAGACCCAATTGATTCTCTTCAGTCTTCCTTTAGACTCCATTTTCTGCTTTTTATTATTTCTCTCATTCTTCTGGTTTTAGGTTTGGCTTTTCCTTGTTTTTGTTTGGCTTGGTTTTTGTTTTGTTGTTTTTTTGTGGTACTGGGGTCAGGATTTGAATTCAGGGCCTCATTCTTGCTAGGCAGACACTCTACCACTAGAGCCACCCCCCCCCCAGCTTGGCTTGTTATTATTTGAGATATATCACCAGATTATTTATTTGAGATGTCTCCAATTTTTTAATGTAGGCATTCTGCTATAAACTTCTCTCATAGAATTGTGTTTGTTGTATCCCACATATTGTGATATGATATGCTTCCATTTTCATTCAATCCTAATAATATTTTTATTTCTCATGATTTGTTCAATGACACACAGATCATTAATAATGTATTATTCATTCTTCATGTTTTTGCATATTTTTGAAGGTTCTTCCTGCTGTTGAGTTTTAGTTTCATTCCATTATGATCTGATAAATGCAAGGATTCTTGTCTGTTTGTTCATTCTTGCTTCATGGCAAGTTTGATCTATTTTGTAGAAAGTCCCATGAACTACTGGAAAGAATGAGAATGACATAGTTGTTTGATGGAAAAAATCTGTTTGTTGATCTATATATACTGTAATTTAACTGTGAGGAGTATTTGGTGAGGTTTTTTTTTAATCTGGATGACCTATTTATTGATGTGAGTGGGGTATTAAAGTCATCTACCACTATTGTATAAAGGCCTATCTGTCCTTTTTGTCCAATGTGTTTGTTTTATGAAATTAGGTATACAAACATTTGTTGCAAATATATATTTATGATAGCTATATCTTCTTGATTTTTTCTTTTACCAATATGTAATACCCTTCTTTGTTTCTTCTAAGTGTAGCTTGACATGTTCTTAATCAGATATGAGTATATCTACTCCTCTTTGCTTCTGAATTCCATTAACTTGGAACATCATTTTCCCTTCCAGTCTTTATATGTCTTGGCCAGTGAGTTGCGTTTCTTGTTGGCAACAAAAAGTAGGCAGCAATTTTTTTTTTTAAATTCAGGGTGACAGTCTGCATCTTTTTTCTTTTTCTTTTCTTTTTGCACTAGGGATTGGACACAGAGCATACTGCTCCAGCCCTTGAGCTACACTACCAACCTTTCATCATTTTGTTTTTAAGGTAGGTTCTTGCAAACTTTTCCCAAGCCAGCCTTGAACTCACCATCCTTCTGCCTCTACTTCCTGAGCTGCTGGTAGCTGGGATTACAGACATTTACTACCATTCCTGGCAAGTGTGCTTCTTTTTGTTTTCTTTTGGAAGTACTGGTGTTTAAACTCAGAACTTTGCACTTGAGAGGCAGGTGCCCTGCTATTTGAGCCATGCCTCAACACTATTTATTCTTGTCATTTTGGAAATAGGATCTCACTTTTTGCCCAGGTCAGACTAAATTATACTTCTTTTATTTTAAGCTTTCTGCTGTCACTGAGATCACAGGTGTGTGCTACCATGCCCAGCTTTTTTTCCATTAAGATGAGTCTCTTATGGGCCTGGAGGCCTAACTCAAGTGGTAGAGTGCCTACATGGCAAGTGAGAAACCCTGAGTTAAATCCTCAATACTACCAAAAACAAAAGGAAAAAAAGGTGACGGTATCATAAACTTTTTTTTCCCATACTGGTCTAGAAAGGCAATCCTCCTGATCTCAACTTCCCATGAAGCTTAGGTGACAGGTACACACCATGGTGCCTAGTTATTCATTGAGATGGGGTTTTGCCCATGCAGGTCCCAAACTTCCATTCCCCTGATTTCAGCTTCCTAGTGAGCTTGCATTAGTTGAGCCACTGGTGCCTGGCATAGTCTGCATCTTTTAATTGGAGAATTAAGGCTACAATGGAAATGTATGTACTACTTCTTATCACTTTGTTGTTTTCTTTCTTTCTTTTTTTTTTTTTGAGTTGGGACTGGAGTTTGAATTCAGGGCTTCATGCTTGCAAAGCAAGTGCTCTTACCACTTGAACCATGCCACCAGTCCATTTTCCTCTGTTTATTTTGGAGATGGAACCATGTGAACTATTTGCCTGGGGTGGCCTCGAGCCATGATTCTCCAAATCTCAGCCTACTAAATAGCTAAGATTACAGGCATGAGTCACTGGCACCTAGCTCATTTTGTTATTTTCTAATATTTTTTTCTTTTCTAATTTTCATTTTCTTATTTAGTCTTCTAGTGGGATTTATTGTTTCCTTTGCTCTCATGATAGTGTTTATACTCTTCTTTTATGTTTAGGATTCCCATATTTTCTTCTGTGTAAGCTTAATGGTCATGCATGTCTTTAGTTAATGCTTATCTTAGAAGGTCTTTATTTCTTACTCAATTCTCAATGATAACTTTGCTTGACAAAGAAATCTGTGTTGGCAGTCCCATCCCCTTCCCTCCCACTAGGACTTGAAGTGCCTTATTTCACTAACATTTGGCCTTTGCAATTTTATTTGAGAACTCTGCTGTTACTGTGTTAGGTCTGCATTTATAATTGAGTTTGTACATCTCTCTCACAGTTTCCAACATTATTTCTATGTTCTTTACTCTTGACATGCTAACTATAATAGGTATGGGGAAGTTTTTTTCTGTTCATGTCTACTTGAGGTTCCAAATGCTTCCTGCACCTGGATGTTTATATGTTCTCAAAAAATTTGAGAAATTTTCTGCTATTATTTCACTGAACAGGTTTTCTCTGTCTTTAATCTATATTGTGTTGCCTTCTTATACAATGATGATACATTGTTGATATTTTGTTTCCCAGAGTTCTTGCAAGTGTATTTATAATTTCTTTTTTCTTTATTAGTTCTTTATTAGTTTCTCCTCCTCCTTGTCTTCAAACCATGAAATTTTGTATTCTACTTAATCCACTGAATTTTTTATGTGAATTTCACAACTTTTGTATGTTTTCATTTAATAATCCCTATTTTCTTACTAAGCTTCTCATTCATATTCTGCATTGCCTTCCTTAATTCATTAAGTTGTTTTTCTCAGTTTCTACGAATTTTTTGATCTTTTAAAAAACCCATTGTTTTAACTTCTTTATCCAGAATTTCATTTATTTCAACATTTTTGAAGTCAATTGCTACAGTTACAAACTTTTAGAGGACTTATGTTGCCTCATTTTTCATATTTATTGCATTCTTATACTGAAATTTTCATCTTTGGGGGTGGATAAACCTTCCACTTTTATGGGAAAGTCTTTTTAGAAAACAACCTTCTCTTGGTAATGTGTTCTGGGATAGCAAATGCTTGTGAAGTGCTGGATATATTTCCAACTGGATTTTGTAATATCATTTCCCTGTTACTTTTTTATGGTGATTAGTGTATTTGACAAAGTGTCAGAACTTAGGGGTACTACTTTCTCTATAGGTCTCACAAGAATGAGGTACTTCAATAGACCAGACAGATGCGTTGTGACAGTGGAGCATGTGGGGTATTCCTTCTGAAATTACGACTTTAGTCTTAACAATGTATGGTCTGAAGTGCAACATTTGCTGTGATCCTCATAACTGTGGTGTCCACAGCTTTTTAGTTGTTTCTCTGTGGGCTGTTGTTGCTGGGGAGTTGTCCAGGAGTGGCTTCAGCTCCTCCTCATGCCTACATGGAACTTGGTCATCAATTTTCAGTTTTTATTTCTCCTATATTTTTTGAGTTAAAGCATTTGATGAAGTGTGGGTGTAATGCATATAGATTCTCAGCTTGACTGAGATTGTAGGTCATTGGCAAAAGTACCAACACAATGTATTCAAATTGTCATACTTGATCACATCACCGTATAGAATGGCAAAAATGAATAATAGTAACAGCAACAAACAGCAGTGAATCAGATATAGATATAAAGTAAAAACTCTTATAGCCACACTCTAAAAATAGGAGTAGTGAGATGGCAATAATATGAACCAAATATTTGAAAAGATGAACAGAAAGAAGAAAACTAAGAGAATGAGATGAAAAGTCGAAAATAAAGTTAATTCAAAAAGGGAAAAAAGCAAGAGAAAGGTGAGACATGAAGGTTATAGTTACAGACAGAGAAAATATAATATATACCAGTAAATCAGCAAATGCAAGTTCTTAATAACAAAAGCAAAAGAAAAAAGAATCGTCTCTGCTGGGTGGTTGTGCAGGCAAGAGTGAATATTCACTACCTCTACCAAACTGTAATTTTTTTCTGTCTTCTGAGGCTATGTGTCTCTTGGAGAGAGCAAAGACTGGAGGACATTCATTCACTTCATTGAGTATATGTTGTTTGCCATTTGGTCAGTGGAGGTAGTGTAGATCCAGAGCTGATGGGAATGGATTTCAGTTTCCCTGCTCACTAAAACAAGGTAGCACAGAATCAAAATTTCTTCCACTGGAGTTTATTCCATACAGATTAGTTTACATTGGGTTTTCTGTCAATTTTACCTCATCTCAAATTCTGCCATAATCCTTCTGTAACATTCCTTTACTCTCCTGGTTTTGCCTCTTGTATTTCCATTTTGCTTTTAGAATAAAACCATAGTTTACCATATAAAATTCTTTCTCATATGGAAAATTTCCTCTTACTTTACAACTTTCTTACAACTCCTCATCCCTCACCATATGCTATTAGCTACATCTCAACAAAAACCTTAACACAATCTATCGTCAAGACTTTTTTACCCTCCTGACTTTTGTCCTTATCTGCCTATTTCTATCTTGGAACAACCATTTACTAGGGACAAAACCTTATTTTTGTACAAAATCTTTTCTTACCTGAAATAGTCTCTTACTTATAACCTTCTTTACATTTCCTTACCTCCCTCATGGTT
This sequence comes from Castor canadensis, assembly GCF_047511655.1. Classification (NCBI taxonomy): domain Eukaryota; kingdom Metazoa; phylum Chordata; class Mammalia; order Rodentia; family Castoridae; genus Castor; species Castor canadensis. The sequence continues at coordinate 70,526,208 of NC_133387.1, read as the reverse complement.
TCTTACTACCTTGATTTTTTAACCCAAACCATAAGAAAACAAATTAAAATCAATTGGTGACACATTGATGCAGTTCTTGTGCAGACTTTACTGTCACCTGGCTTTTATAGGTCCTTTTACATTTCTCCTTTGGCTAAACATGAGTCTAACAGTCCCAAAATGTCCAGCTAGAGCTGGCTAAGACAATAGAAAAATTGTCTTAGTACAAGCAGGAAAAAATTTAATCCTGTAATTGCAATCTAGGATACAAAAGGCAAAATTATGGGTAATTATTTGATTTCCCAAGCCACAGAAGGAAGAAAACTGTTGAGCTATCCCTCAATTTCCATAATAGTGCAAGTTTTGAAAGATGATGGTCAAGGATTAGAAAGTAAAAAACCAAAAAGTTGTACACCTGTACTGATAAGGAATTGAGAGAGCTTATTGAACTTGTCTAGTGTTACTGAAGCCTTTTCCCCTCCAATGTAGGCAGCCTTGCACGGGCTATTGAGGGCCCTTGGGAACTTTAGTTGGACATGGCTAACAGTTTCCCTTCTGGGTCTGACCAAGGTCCTTTTGGAGCTGAGGAAAATCCTGTTTTCAGTGCTCCTTTAATGTGTATAAGGCATGTTATCATTGGTGGTTTTCATTCTGGAAGATATTCCTTACTCCAAGACCTAGACTATTTGCAATTAAAGCAAACTCTTGTACTTGGGGCCTTTGAGGAAGTACTTCCCAAGTGATTTAGAGTTATCATGGCTCCTTGAAGGGTGACCAGAAACTTAACTTGCTTCTTATCCAGCCTCTGGTCTGTATCTAATCTTATGCCCTTTGTTTCCTCCTCTGTTTGATCTTAATTATTAAAGATCTATCAGACTACATCTAACAGTTGAATTTGAGGAGTTTGGGGACCCTGTGCCAATATTTGCAGCTTCATCCTACTAACTGCAGGTGACTGCCCAATAAACTGGCTCCCCAGTATAAGTCTTCTGGGGAAGTGGGGCCAATATCAGTGTACTTTCTCATGTTTTCCAAGGCTACCCCTTCGAGTGAGTATGTCAGCAAGGGAAATTGGAGTTGAATGGGCAAGGATTGTTGGGTATGGTAGGATAAATGGGCTTTTAGAGGGTAGTGTCCCAAAGTCTGGGAAGGAACCACTCGGTTGACTGCTCATAAGTGACATGATACCCATGGTGAGAGGGGTTTGAGGTTCAAGAGTTGATACGGCTTCATGGATAAATTGTATCTTCTCAGAGAACAATGATGGTATAAATCAGGCTTGTTCTTCAGGGACAAAAAGTTCTACACACATGGCATCTCAGACCATTTGCCCTGCCTTGAAGAAATCTAGTAGTGGAATAATATTATAATTTAAATTATCATTTTTAGGCCAAATTTCTTCATCCACCAATTTATATTAAGGCCAAGCTACATTATAGAAATGGATTAAAGTAGGTTTTCTTTTCCTTAAGAGATTCCATGGTTAGTTTCTTCTGGTGTTTGAAAGTGCATCACAGATAGAAGTCAGTCAGGATTGAATGAGAACCTCCTGTAGTCTGTAAGAGACAAGAGAGAAAGAGAAAATCTGCAGTAAGGGGAATTGATTCCCTTGGAAGATTCCCAGAAAGCTGGTAAAAAAAACCCAGCATCTTGGAGTTTTGACTTAGCCTTGTTGCTAAGGAAAGGTACCCCTTCTGTGTAGATACCCTGCCAATGCTAGGATGCTAGCATTGCTAAAGGGAGTCATAGAAGACCCTTTCTCCTGTATTATCCTGAGATCACATTGCCTCTGGAGACTCATTTCAGCTAAGTTAAAAACCATGCTAATGATATTAGAAAAGGAACTTGATTGTTGGGAGCTCTGTTTCTGCTCTGTTGGTAGACCTGAATCACCTGAAGTTTTACAATCAACCCAACTCAAGCTAACTGGAGAGATACCACCTGCTCCTTGGACCCTTCAACAGCAGATAAAATGGTTGGAACAAAATATTCAAATGTCTAGCACAAACTAGGCATTTCGCAGGGAAGAAATAAAACAAAAGAGACAAGCAACAAATATAACAGGATAGGGAGACTGGTTTACCGAAACTGAAAGAAGATAAAGTAATATGGTTTGGGTTAGGGGGGTCTCTTAACCATCCTGGCTTGGTTTGCCAATAGATGTTACCAGATTTGAGACACTGCTACCAAGGATCAGGTGGTTCTGGTCTCATCAGGGAAAGAATTTAAGGATGGACAGAGAAGAGAGAATGTTTTGGGGAAAGCTTAGAATTGCAATTAATATTGGACATTGTATATTGCAATATACATATATAAAGTATGCATATTTAATGTTTAGATTAAATTAATCTCAATATAACAGAGGATGTATAAAGTGGAAGTAATAATTGATTGTAAGGAAATAAAGAAAAAAGAATCATAGCACAGACAAGAAAAATAAAAAAAGAGGTTTCAACCAAAAAAAAAAAACAAAAACCCAAAATGGTATGTGAGATCATGCATATGTATGATCTTACATACAATTATCCTTTTCCCTTTGACTTGTCTTTCAGTATTTTCTCAGTTGTTTTTTACTCCAAACAAAAACGTCTTTATAGTCTTGAAAGTCATTCCATTTTTGCTTGGCACCCATTGTTTCCCATACAACTAACCCATTGTTAGTTGTATGTCTAATTATTGTTCCTTTAAAATTAGCCTTTCTTTTTCTCATGCTGCTCTTTGTCCTTAATAGTAATTTTTGCTGTGCTATGCCTTATATTTAATTTCACTTTATTTGGTTGAACTATGTCAGATTTCTGGTGTGTGAGGCAAGGTGTTTTTCACTAATTCTAAGCCCTAAGTTCATCAATGTATATCTTTCTTTTAATTTCCATTTTTATCTTAACTTTGTTTTCCCATTAATCAGTCTTTAAGATGGAATTCATGTGCAGGATACTTATTTAGATATACTCTTGGAATAATCTCCTGTGTAAGGAAGAGGAATGTAAGAATAGCTAACAGAGGGAGAAGTTGAGTTATAACTCAGGTACAAAGAGAGCTTTGGTTAACCCCAAGGAGATAAGGACCTATAATAGAAACTTAAATTTTCCCAAGTGGGACCAAGAAAGCCAGGTGTTTGTACACCCATGTCAATCAGTCACTGGGTGTGGGCTTCCTAATGCTATGGACTGAATGTTTTTAATCCTCCCCCTCCAAAAATACTTCCTGTCCTAAAGACCTAATCCATAATGTGATGCTATTTGGAGGTTGGGAATTTGAAAGCAATTAGGCTTAGATTAGGTCATGAAGGTTGAGTCCCATGACAGGAATAATTCTCTTCAAAGAAGAGACAAGAGCCCTATCTACCATGTGAAAACACAGCAAGAAGGTGGCTCTCTGAAAATAAGAAAGAAGGTACTTACCAGATACTGATTATGCTGGAACTTCAATCCTGGACTTTCCTGCTACCAGAATTGGGATAAATAAATGTTTTGTGTGCGTGTGCAGGGCACGCAGTCTATAATATTTTGTTATAGAAGCATGAACTGAATCTGACACCCAAGAAGTGTGAAACTTTTAAAAAAAGGTAAGTCTCTGAAGCAAAGGTAATTTTTGAAGCTACTCACAACTGAAAACTGTATGCTATCAGCACTTCCAGCAGCTGAAGCAACAAGTTCCTTATTGAAAGTCATTATAGCAACACATGTCCACATATGTTAATTATATTCTCCCTTCCTTCTGATACTTCAATAACACATTTGTTAAATCATTTCACTGTATCCTCTGTCTTTACTTTCTCTCCTAAATTTTCTAACCTTCTGTCTACTTATGCTATATTATGGACGTTTTTATTTGACCAACTATCTCACTACTTCCTGTGTCTATCTATATAATGTATTCCAAATAGCTACCATATTTTTCAGTTGTAGAAATTCAACTTGGTTGTATTTTTGGTGCTTATAATTCTCTGCCAAAATTTTAACTTCTTTGAAAAATCTCTGAAAATGGTAAACACATTCATTTTACTTTTTCTTTAATATCAATCTCTGAAGTCACTTTAGACCTATTTTTTCCCTTTCTAAAAACATTTACATATGTTTATATATACATATCCATATATGTATATATATAGTCAGTACTGGAGTTTGAACTCAGGGCCTCATGCTTGCTAGGCAGGCCCTCTTATCATGTGAGCCACTCTGCCAGCCAATTTTTGTGATGAGATTTTTGTAGATAGGGTCTCATGAACTTTTTGCTGGAGCTGTCTTTGAACCTCTACCCTCCTGATCTCTGCTTCCTGAATAGCTAGGATTACAAGCATGAGCTATGGGTACCTGGTCCTGTTACTTTTCTATTCATTTTTTTTCTTCAAGGTTTTGTTCACATTTTCTTTCTCCTCATGCCATTAATATTGAATCCAGAATGTGGGTGATATTACCTAACTCAGAGAAGATTCATACTTGCTAAGTACCTGAGGATTTCAGCAATATGGAATCACCTTAGTCAAATTTCAGGAACTGAGATAATTGAAAGCTAACCAGCATTTCCCATGAGGATCTATTTCCAGTTTAACCTTACTAGCCAACCAAAATCAAGGTGATTCATGATGTTGTCATTTTTGTGAGTTTGTCAGAAAATCTGAGAGTTTGCTTTTATTAATAGGCAAAGAGACCAGGGAATTCTGATTGCATTTCCTGCATTAAAAATTAGAAAGTATTTTTTTGAGAAGCATTTGTTTTATTTTATTTTATTTATTTTTTATTCTTTTATTCATTTATTCACATGTGCATTCATTGTTTGGGCCATTTCTCCCCCTGTCTCCCCTCCTACCCTCTCCCCCACTCCACTTCAAATCTGTTTAAAGTCATCAGAGAACTAGCACAGTAGTAAAAATTTCTGAGGGAGGAGGATCCAGGGACATACTGAAGCACAAGAATATTTCTCCCTAAAGTGTGCCTCTTTGCTTCTTTTCTTTTTAAAATTTGACATAAAATGCTACTGGATTTTCTGACAGCATTAGAGCCTATCTTACTATAATACACTGCCAAAACCATTTATCTAACCACACTCTAATATTGTTCCTTCCATCCTTATGAAGTCTTTATGAACTAACCTAGGTGGCTTTAGTTCCATTTAATTGGAATCTTACCTAATGCCACAATGTCATGCTAAGGCATCAATTTCATTTTTCAGATGAGGAATTCAAGACTTAAAGAGGTTAAACCTGAATTACAATACAGAAATATTTTAACCTGACTAAAAATTTTTAAATTTTATATTCATCTTTATTCCATAACTGATTTGTCCATGAGAGAGAGAATAGAGCCCAACTACCTGGTTCTAGACCTGTGTGCTTCCTCAACTTTTCCAGTATTAATACACATTATTTTTCTTATCTCACACCTCTAATTATATTTGTCTATTATTTAAATAACCAGACTTGATTTGTTTTTCTTATATTGAAATAGTATGCATTTTATAATGATTTATATAATCTTCATATCAGAATTTTTTCTCTATTGTTGTGTGGGAAGGGGTACATTGTGGCATTTACATAGGTTATTACAATGTATCAAATATATCATACTTGAATTCTCTCCTTCCACTATTATCTTCCCCTCACCCAATTCATGGAATAGTTTCAACAGGTATGATTTTTGCATTTGCATACATGTATACGCATTTTTTGCACCATATTCACTGTCCTACCCCCTTTCCCCATCACCTCCCTCCTCCCACTGATGCCAACCTTCCCCACTGGGCAGGACCTGTTCCACCCTCCCATTTTCCAATTTTGTAGAAGAAGAGAGAGAAAAGATAAAAAGAAAAACATGACATTTTAGCTAGTTTGAGATAAAGGTAGCTGCACAGGGCATTTCCTTGTGGTATTGCCATGTATATATGTATCATAACCCCAATTGCTTTATCTCCTCTAATTTTCTTCATTCTTCCTTAGTCCCTTTCTTATGGTGGTTTCAGCCAGTTTAAGATTTCTATATTCATTCTTGTAGTGAAAGTATATAGGACATATTCAAGTTCTTAGTTTCCCTAGGCCTCCAGTATATGACCTATACTTGGTGTGACCAGTGTTTCATAATATTGTTACATTTGTATCAGGTCTATATTCCACATATGAAAGAGAACATGTGGCTTTTGGTCTTCTGAGTTTGGCTAACTTCACTTAAGATGATGTTCTCTACTTCCATCCATTTACCGCAAATGACAAAAATTCATTCTTTTTTGCGGCTGAGTAAAATCTCATTATATATAAATACCATATTTTCTTAATCCATTCATCAGTAGTTGGAGATCTCGGCTATTTTCATAGCTTAGCTATTGTTAATAGTGCTATAATAAACATGGATGTACAGGTGACTTTGCTGCAAGCTGGCTCACAATACTTTGGGTATATCCCTAGGAGTGGTATTGATGGATCATATGGTCTATTTTTAGTTTTTTAAGGAGCTTCCGTAGTTTTCCATAGTGGTTGTACTAGCACCAGCAGTGTATGAGGGTTCCATTTTCTTCCGCATCCTCACCAACTTTTGTTGTTGTTTGTGTTCTTGATGGTAACCATTCTAACAAGAGTGAGGTGGAATCTTAATGTAGTTTTGATTTGCATTTCCTTTATGGCCAGGGATGGTGAGCATTTATTTTCATGTGTTTTTTAGCCATTTGGACCTCTTCCTTTGAAAAAGCTCTATTCAGTTCGGTTTCCCATTTCTTTATTGGATCATTGATATTTTGGAAGTTTAGTTTTTTGAGCTTCCTGTATATTCTTGTTATCAGCCCCTTGTCAGATGTATTGCTTGCAAAGGCTTTATTCCATTCTGTGGGTGGCCTCTTCAACTTAGAGACCATTTCTTTTGTTGTGAGAAGCGTTTTAATTTTATGAATCTCATTTGTCAATCTTTTCTCTTAGTTGCTGAGTCACTTGAATTCTACTGAGGAAGTCATTGCCTATGCCTATTGCTTCCAGTGCATTCCCTGCTCTTTCCTGCACTGACTTCAAGGTTTCAGGACTTATATTAAGGTCTTTAGTCCACTTTGAGTTGATACTTGTATAAGGTGGCACACATGGATCTAGTTTCAGTTTTCTTCAGGCAGATATCCTTTTCCCAGCAACATTTGTTGAAGAGGCTGTCTTTTCTCCATGGTATGTTTTTGGTGCCTTTGTCAAAGATTAGGTGTGTGTAGCTGCATGGATTCATACCCAGGTTTCTGTTCTGTTCCACTGGTCTTAATATCTGTTTTTGTGCCAGTACCATGCTGTTTTTATTGACATGACTATAGTATAGTTTGAAGTTGGGTATTGTGATACCTCTAGTGATTCTCTTTTTCTCAGTATTGCCTTTGCTATTCACCATCTTTTGTGCTTCCAAATGAACTTTAGTATTTATTTTTCAATTTCTGTGATGAATGTCATTGGCATTGTGATGGGAATTGCATTAAACATGTAGACTGATTTTGGTAGTATTTCCATTTTTGCCATGTTGCTTCTACCAATCCATGAGCATGAGACAATTTTCCATCTTCTGTAGTCTTCTTTGATTTCTTTCTTCAATGGTTTGTGGTTTTCCTTGTAGATGTCATTAATATCCTTTGCTAAATGTATTCCTAGGAGTTTGATTTTTTTAGGCTATTGTAAATGGAATTATTTTCCAATATTCCATTTCAATCTATTCATTATTGGTATATAGAAAGTCTACTTATTTTTGTAAATTGATTTTGTGTCCTAAGTAGCTGACTCTGTTTATGGTATCTAGTAGTTTTTTGCATCTTTTAGGAATGAGATCATGTTGTCTGTGAATAGGGATAGTTTGACTTCCTCCTTACCTATTTTTATTCTTTTTATTTCTTTTTCCTGTCTTATTGCTTTGGCTAGGAATCCCAAGACTATGTTGAATAGGAATGGAGAGAGTGGACAACCTTGTCTCATTCCTGACTTTAAGGGAAATGGTTTCAGTTTTTCTCCATTAAGTATGATGTTGGCTATAGGTTTGTCATTTATTGTCTTTATTATGTTAAGGTACATTCCTTCTATTCCTAGTTTCATCAGAGCTTTTATCAAGAAAGGATGTTGGATTTTATCAAAGGTTTTTTCTGCATCTATTAAGAAGATCAAATATTTTTTGTCTTTGCTTTTGTTAATATGCTGTATTACATTTAATGATTTGCATATATGGAAACATTCCTGCATTCCAGGGATGAAGCCTACTTGGCCATCATATATGATCTTTTGGCTATGTTGCTGAATTCCATTTGCCATTATTTTATTGAGCATGTTTGCATCTATGTTCATTATGCAAATTTTGAATGTGTCCTTATCTGGCTTTGGGATGTGTGTAATAATGACTTCATAAAATGAGTTGGGCAGTTTTCCTTCTGTTTCTATTTCATGGAAACATTTAAGGAGTATTGGTATTAGTTCTTCTTTAAAAGTCTGGTCAAATTCAGTGGAGAATCTGTCATGTCCTGGACTTTTCTTTTATAGGAGACTTTTTATTGCTGCTTCAATTTCATTATGTGTTGTAGATCTGTTTAGATGATTAATATCCTTTTGGTTAAATTTTGGATGGTCATATGTATTTGGAAATTTGTCCATTATTTTTCTAGATTTTCCAATATGTTTGAATGCAGATTTTCAAAGTAGTCCCTGATAAGTTCCTGTATTTCCTCATTGTTTGTTGTTATCTCCCCTTTTTCATTTCTGATTTTATTAATTTGGTTCTTTTCCCTCCTCATTTTAGTCAGATTTGTGAGGGGTTTGTCAATCTTGTTTATTTTTTCAAAGAACGAGTTTTTTGTTTCTTTGATTCTTTTTCCCCCCTCTATTTTGTTGATTTCAGCCCTCATCTGTGTCATTTCTTTCTACTTGTTTTGGGTTTAGCTTGTTTTTTTAATAGGAGTTTGACATGCAGCATTAGGTCATTTATTTGAGGTTTTTCTGTGTTTTTAATATTTGCACTCACATATCAGGATTTTTGATTATATGTATGCACATCTACATTTACCATAGTTTTATTTATACCTCCAGATTTACTGTTAATATGGAGAATACTGAATGCAATTAATTCTAACATAAATATATTTTAACTCATTTTTAAGAAAAAAATGTAAGACTCCAAATATGAATCCATTGATGTCTATTCCTTTGGGAAATAGTTATTATGAACAGTTTTTGTTAAAGTTAAAATAAAAACAAACCAATTTGTTCATTTGATAACTTACAAACTTACTAACGGCTTGTCTGAAAACTATTAATAGGAATATTTTAGCTCTGTCTTATATATTATCCTTGAATAGACATGCCCAAATTGCAGGTTCAGAAACTAAAATGCATTTATTACTGTTGCAATGAAAAATAAGCCATCCAAATGTCCATCAAGATGTGCATACACATACTATGACATATGCATAAAATGGTTATCTCTGTGGCAGTTTAAAAAACTGAAGTAATACATAGACTAACCCTCAAAATAATGAAAAGTAAAAACAAACAAGAAAAGGTAAATTGTAGAAAGATCGATATAATAGGATGAAATTTTATAGAGATGTAACATACCTGTAGTCCAATTATAAAATATCATTATGTGCAAATATATTATTAAAGTATAAAAAACATGCATAGAAACAAACACCAGATTCATGAGGCTCAGGTAGAGGTGGTTACCATTGAATAGAAGTGGGTTTAGAGAGAGGGCCCTCTATTTTTTCTTTAATTTATGTTTTTATTTTTAAGACACTTAAAGGAAATTGCTACATTTTCTTCTTCTTTCTTCTCTTCTCTTCTTTTCTCCTTCTCTTGATACTGGAGATTGAACTCAGGGCCAGGGCCATATGCTTGCTAGACAAGTCCACTACTTGTCCAGACTTTTTGCTTTTTAGCTTATTTTACAGATAGAATCTCCAGCTTTTGTACAGGCCAGGTTCTGCCTACATCTGTCTGCAGAACAGCTGAGATTATAGGAATGGATGTGTTACCTCACCTGATAGCACTTTCCTCTTTTAAATATTTTTAAATGAAATAATCATTTTAATGGACATGTCCATCAAGCTGCATGTCATAGAAGAAAAAACTGTTTGACAAGAGGGAATAGAAGTGTCTGGCACCAAAAAAATATGGTATTGGTGCTGGATAGGTGAAGATAATCCAACTTATATGCTTCATTTTACAAATGTGCAATTAAATAGTGTGATTCAGTTAGCAATATCAGTGTATTCCCAAAATGAAGACACATGTTGATATTTTCTTTTCACCATCTAATTGTAATTATTTTCTTTTAAAAATTCAGATTCTTTGTAGAAGTTCCCAAGCACTTCTCCCTTCCCATTACACTGAACATTATTTACTTAACATAAATTAATAGGCCACATAGAACCTATTTTTCCCATAGAAGTGTTTGTAAATTTATTGGCACAGTTTTATTGGTAGTCAAAATTTTACAAAATTTAAATGCTATTTTAAAATACTCCCTCATTCCATAATAAACTCTTTTATTTCATCATTAGTTTAATGGTCAATAATACAAATTTTATGGTTTATATAGTAACTGGAGTTACCATTTTGTCAAATTTGTGTACTTGCTTGCTATATACCTATTGAAGTTTTTTCTTATGATTTGTATCAAAATATTGAAAAATATGTGACAGATGCATTATTGAAACTACTTTAAATAAAAAATAAATGAATACATCTAAATCACAGTTAGCTTTTTATGATGCAATTTTGAATTGGGTCTTACTTTTATTGGTAATTAGAGGGTGGAACAGATGGTGTAGAGTTTGGCAAAAAGTGATAATCTCTCTAAGCTAACACATTGTCAACTGATTATTCAGAAAATATGAAGCTAGTCCATTGATCAAGAATCTATTTTAAAGGTTAGGAAATGCATGATGTTCTTCAACTATGAAGACATGGGATTTCACAAGCAGAAAACAGTTTTCTAATATTATGAGTCGTAAGCACATTCTGTTAGTTGCTATTCACTGAAAACAGCTTTATTAAGTTTTTGACACAGTCATTTGGAGAAATGTCCCCATTATAAATTTTTGTTTTTGTGTGTTTGTTTTGAGACAGGGTCTCACTATACAGCCCATGCAGCCCTTAAACTTGTGATCCTCCTACCTCTGCCTTCCTAATGTTGTGATTACAGATTTGAACCACTATACCTAGCCCTAAAATTTTTCCATTATTGTCAGCAAACCTTCACTACTGTCTATCAAATTATTTAAACCAATTATTAGTAAGCACAGTAAGAGGCTTCTGTTTTTACTATTAAATCAGTTTACAATTAAATCAGTTTTTCTTTGAGTTTTCTAGTGGGACCTCTGCATAGAGACACAAGGACTCTAAGGCTGCAGAGTTTACCAGGAGTTGGGACACCTCACCAATAGTGTAAAAGGTTTCCTCTTTCACCACATCCTCTTCAATATTTGTTGCTTATTTTCTTGCTGATAGTCATTTTGCAGGGAGTAAGATGGAATCTTAATGTAGTTTTAATTTACATTTCCCTGACAGCTAAAGATGTTGAACATTTTTCATGCATTTTTAGCAATTATTGTATCTTTTGAGAACTGCCTGTATAATTCATTGTATTCAGTATAATTCAGTGTATAATTCAGTGTATTGATTGGACTAATGTTCTTTTGATATTTACATATTTTGAATATTAATTCCCTTCCAGATAAATAGCTGGCAAAGATGTTTCTCCCATTTTGTAGGTTGTCTTCACTCTGCTAATTGTTACTGATGCTATGAAAAAGGTTTTAAATTTCTTTAATTCCATTTTGCAGTTCTTGCTCTTATTTACTGAGCTATTAGAATCCTATTCAGAAAGTTGTTGCTATGCCTACAATTCAGTGTTTTCCTCTAGTAGATTAAGTGGTTTGAGTATTATATTAAAGACTGACTCCTTTTAATTGATTTTTGTATAGGGTGAGAAATAGGACTCTCGCTCGGTCTTCTACATGTGGATATCCCAGTACTGTTTGTTAAAGAGGCTGACTTTTCTCCAACAAATGTTTTTGGTAACTTTGTCAAGAATTAAGTGGTTATAGTTTCATGGGTTTATTCTAGGACTTGTATTATATTTCACTTGTCTATGTGTTGATTTTTCTGCCAGTACCATATTGTTTTAGGTACTATAGCTCTGTAGTATAATTTGAAATCAAGTATTGTGATTCCTCCAGCATTGCTCTTTTTGCTCAGGATTACTTTGGCTTTTGAGAGTCTTTAGTGCTTCCGTATGAATTTTAGGAAGACTTTTCCTATTTTTATGAAGAATGCCACCAGATTTTAACAAAACTTTCATTGAATTTGTAAATCACTTTTGGTAATACAGCCATTTTCACAATATAATTTTGCTGATTCATGAACATGGGAAATTTTTCCATCTTCTAGCATCATCTTCAATTTCTTTCTTCAATGTTTTTAGTTTCATTCTACTGGTAGGTTTATTCCTAGGTATTTATTCTTTTTTGAGGCTATTGTGAAATAAATTGTTTTCCTGATTTTATTCTCTGCATGTTGCTTTTGTAACTGAATTTTATAGGTTGATTTTGTATCCTACTACTTCATTGAAAGTGTTTATAAAATCTAAGCTTTTGCCAGCAATCCCATATACTTGGAAGATGGAGATTGGGAGGTTTGCACTTTGAGGCCAGCATGGGCAGAAAAGGTGGTGAGACCCATATTTCAACAAGTGATGAATGTTGGCTCACACCATTAATCCCAACTATGCAGGAAGCATTTTAAGGAGGATGTGGTCCAGGCCAGCCTGGGCATAAAGCAAGAGATCCTATCTGGAAAAATCACTAAAACAAAAAGGGTTGGGGGTTGAGTGTAGCTGAAGTAGTAAAGCACTCATCTGTCAAGCAAAAGGCTCTGAGCTCAAGCTCCAGTCCTGCCACAAAGAAAAAAAAGTAAACCTAAGAGTTTTCTGGTCAAGTCTTCAAATCTTTTAATGTAGAAACATATTGGGTGAAAATAGAGATAATTAGAATTTTTTCTTTTCCTATTTCTAAACATTTTATTTCTTTCTTTTGCCTCACATCTATAATTCCAGTTACTCAGTTACTATTGGGAAGATCATGGTTTGAGGCACTCCAAGAAAATGGTTAGTGAGGTCCAATTTCCACAAATAAACTGGACATGGTAGTACATGCCTGTAATCATAGCTACACAAGAGGCATAAATGAGACTGGGAGTGTGGCTCAAGCAGTAGGGCACATGCTTACAAGCATAAGGCCCTAAGTTCAAATCCCAGTACTACAAAAAAAAAAGAAGAAGAAGAAAGAAAAGAGAGGAGAAAGAAAAGAAAAGAAAGAAAAAATTAAGCTGGGAATGTGGCTCATTATTAGAGTGTTTACTTAGCAGAAAGTGACAAGATATGAATTTGATCCCCAGCACGACAGAGAGAGGGAGAGAGAGAGAGAGAGAGAGACAGGAAGGAAGAAAGGAGGGAGAGAAGAAGGGAGAGGAGGGAGGGAGGAGAGAAGAAGGGTAGAAAGGAAGGATTAAATTTTAGAAATAAACCTCTTTGTTCTTAGTAAATTAAAGAAAAATGTTGGATGAGGTAAGAGAAGAGTAAAAGTATGATGAAGTGATAAGAAACTGAAGTAAAAAGATGATTTTTAACAGTTGACTTGGTAAAGGTAGATACTCATTACATTAAAGTACAAATTAAAGGTACTTTGGTCAAGATGCAACAATTTACAGGGACAATAATGCAAGTAATTTAGTTATACAAGTTTTGCAAGTAATCATAGTTATAAAACAAAATATTCATAATTATCTTGGCATAGACAAAAAATAGAGAAGTTTTCTTAATGTAAAGACAAGGTTCAACAACAAACTAGCCTCAGATTTCTCCATGTTGATAAATACTGTAGAATAATTTACAGGTCTTTTGGGAAAACAGCAACATAACCAATTAATTGTATACTCAGCTAATTAGTAATTCAATTATGAAAGAAATCATATATTCTAATGTTTATAAACATAAAGAAGTGCCTTTCTGAAGATTCAAGCAACTAAGGAATACTATAGCTGAGCAAGGTGAAGGTCAAAGTGATCAGCTCAAGAAATAGAAAGGCAAGGAACTATAAAAGAGCAGATGTATTCTCCAAAAACCATTAAAGAAAGATGTCCAAATATTTGTCATGAACATTAAAGGGACAAGTTTCAAATAATTTATAAAATCAAAATAAATAACATTAAATATGGCCTTGCTTGTTGTGGGTCTCAAATTTCAAGTTGCATAAGTGAAATAACAACAGTGGTGTGGAAAAAGTGAAGCATTAGACTTATATTATAAATGAAACATGAAGTAAACTGTTTTTCATTCCTGATCTTTATTTAACTTATGTTTTAATGCAAATAAAACATTTTTAATGTTTTAATGCAATAACTACTAACAATAGTAGTTATTGTGACTTTAAAATATCTCACAAACCTTTAAAATACACCTCATATTAATGAAAAAAATAAAGATAAAAACATTAGTAGGTAAGAAAAATAGTACTTCTGACAACCATTACAATAGTATAAATTTTCCTATCAAAAATGGATAGAGATTGTATTAAAAATATGATCCAATTTCATGCCTCTTTTTCAAAGATATAAATCTATGTGAACAGAAAGAATGTGTAGCCGTACCACTCAAATGTAAAAAGATTAATAAGTGTAGTTAAATTTTATAACTTAAAGAAACTACAAATTTTTGAGCTCTGATTATATTTTTTAAATATCACATAATCCATAATCTACCATTAACTTGTTCTCAAAAAGAAGTCAAAAGGTAATAATAAAGCCACTTAACAAAAAAGCCAGGTGAGAGGAAGGAGGAGAATAAAAAGTAATAGAGATCTGGATATGATCGAAGAATATTCTGTGTAGAAATATTCCACTTTACACAATTACTATGTGCTAATATAAATGTGGAAAAAACAAAAACACAAGTGTGGTGGTTCACACTACAGATTCCTGCAGAAGAGTTAGGAAGATTGCAGTCTGAGGTCAGCCCAGGCAAAAGCACAAGACCCTATCTGGACAAGATTAAGGCTAAGGCCTGGAGGCACAGTCTGTCATACAGCAGAAAGCTTTGAGTTCAATACCCAGTATCAGAAAAAGCAACAAAAGGGATTTTCCCAAAAGAATGAGGCCAAGACAAAAACACTACAATATAACAAATTGTAAACAAATTTTGGAAGCCTGTAATCAAAAAGGATTTGATTTCCAAAACAACCAATCAAGAAAACTGGGGTCAAGGCTACCATGAAGGTGGAGGGCAGAATTAGGCCCAGGACCTAAGAAAGGAGATTCAGTGAAACCTACTTCTGAAAGAAGGACATCTCAGCAACCTTCTCTGTACCCTTCCAGAATGGTTTGAGCCAGCCCTAACCTTGCTGTGAGCTGACCCTAACATTTCCAAAAATGACCCTATTCTGAACATTTTCTCCACTCCAGGTGGAAGCATCTGTTCATGCCATGTATATGCAGAAAGAGATTTCCTCAAACCGATTAAATGGAAACAGTAACTACACAAGCAGAAAATTCAATTAAAGTTTTAAATCTTTACTTGAATTTTTGAACTGACATCAAAGATTATCAAATAGGAAATGCAACCAGAAGAAATAAAAATAAAATCAGAACTCAAGCATGAGGAAACAGAGATAGTACAGACAGTAAAAGAACAATTGAGTAGCCTATGATTTATATTGCAGAGAACTATAAAAATAAATTATACACTCAGAATAAAAAACAGAATACAATAAAGAGGCAAAGTTAGAAAAAATAAGAAAGTTCATCAAAATTAAAATACAACTTTTAAAAAAGTTTTATATAGTTTTTGGAAATAAAGTTGAAGTTTCTCTCATGAGATAGAGTAAAAGAAGAAGAAAAAAATGGGAAGAGGGGGAGGGAACCTATTATGTACTGTGTCATAAAAATTGAAATTTTGAAACAGGAAACAGAAATAGTAAAAAAAGTCTAAAAATTAAAATAAATCATGCTGGTATGTCTTCCAGCATTTAAGGAGTTTGCAGTAATCATTCTTGTGCTTACATCAAGAAAAAACTGGGAAAATTAAGAATGACTTCCTTTTCTTAGACTAGGTCAAACTACCATGTAGAAAGATAGGTACATCTAAAGAGAGGCAGCAAAGATCCACTTCCCTGGAGAAGTTGCTGGATTCAAACCATTAGGAATACCCAAATGGCCATTTTTGACAAATTGCTGGAGGCTGAGCATGAGCTAGTATTGGAGCGAAAATTTTTCTGGGTGTAGTTCCAGGGAGAACTCTCATACTTTCATGGGATTCACTGTTAGAAATTCTAAGAATACAGAACTAAGAAATAATCCCATCATCACTGTGGCAGAGGAAAGGTTTTGCAAAGCTAAACAGTCATATTATTGGGTCCACCAATTCTGCCCTTAGGTTTTTACTCAACTGAATTGAAAATTTGTGTCCACACACACAAAAAACTGCATTTGAAAATATTTAGCAGCACCAAAACTTGAGATACTTAGGTAAATAGCTAAGCAAATTCTGATACATATATGCAAAGAAACATCTTTCAGGATAAACTTTTGAAAACACATTGATGAATCATACGTGCATAATATTACATGCAAGAAACCAGACACAAAGGAATATGAACTGTATGAGTGCATTATTTATATGACATTCTGAAAAAGGTAAAACTATGGGGTGAGGGTGGGATATGGGAAGTGCAGTGGATACTTAGAGGTGGGGAAAATTTTCTAAATGATACTACTATGGTGGACACATGACAGAACTTTAAAGCATGCAGGGCAAAATTTAATAGATGTAAATTTTAAAAATGAACCACATAGATATTGAGAAATCATAAAATGGAATGCAGATGAACAAATATAAATGTGTGTGTGTTTCAGATACTGAGTAAGTATACAAATGTATGCAGCAGTCTCACTGAGGGATATGCTAATCTGAGGGGTTTGGGAAATAAATGGAGTCATCGAAAATGGGGGAAAAAACAACAGATACACACTGTATTGTAGTGCATAAATTTGTTTCTACAGCAGTAACAGTTAACAGTTCTGAAACTACTGTACTCTACTCTGAATTGAGCATTTAAGCATACATGTATGAAAACGGAAAAATGAGACTTGTTGAAACTATTCCAGGAATGGGGGAGATAAGGAAGAATGATGGAGGGGGTGAATTCGACTATGATATATTATAAGTACTTTTGTACATATCACAATGTACCTACCCCCAGCACAATAATAAAAAATAATTGGGTATAAAAGAAGCATACATGAGCCTCTCCTGATATTAATAAAAGTTCAGTAAATGAACCAATGTGGAAAGTAGACAAAGTGCTCATGCAGAAGAAGTATAAATAATTTTACAGATAGTTTCCCTCACAGAGATGGAGAATTATTCCCCACACTTTATGTAATGTTTACTGTTGGCTCTTTTTTGAAGAGCATCAAACAAAAGGGAAAAATATTAATAACTGTAGAAACCTGACAAACATTATTTCAGTGAGGTGACCAAGGTCTATGTCAGCAGTGATAAATCAGGTTGATAGCATGTGTCTTGACATATGTGATAAGAATGACACTTTGCCTCCGTTTTCTTCTTTCAAAAACCAATAACCCTAATTTAGTCATTAGAGAAATCCCAATAAATAATACTGTACAAATCACTTGAGAAGTACTCCCCACATTGTTGAGATCATCAAAAACAAGGAGAGTCTGAAAAACTCGCAGTGAAAAGGAGCTCAAGGACAGAGTACAACTAAACGTTATATTTTATCTGGGAACAGAAAGGGAACATGAAGTAAAATTAGAGAAATCTGAAGGTAGTGTGCCCTGTAGTTATAATAATGTGTCAATTTTGGTTCATTTATTGTGACGAGGGTACAATAGTAAGATGTGAATAGCAGGGTAGACTAGGTATGTGGTGTTTGAGAATACCATTTAGTATTTTTGCAACTTTTCAATACATCTGAGCTATAAGAATAAAGAAAAACTTTAAAAAAGAAAAATAACAAAAAAAATCTCATTTACAACAAATACAAGCCTAAGGTTGAAAAGTTTATTGTTTTTATTATTCAATGAAATGAAATATTAAAAAGATTCATTGTAAAGTACATTTTCATGAGATTTTTGTGAGATTTCAAAATAAACACTAGAACTAAATATAATGAAAGTTCCTAGAGAAGCAAGTATAACAGACACACACACATATACACACATACAACACCAATCAGAGATCAGACATCTTCAACATAAGAATAGTGATCAGCAGAGCATCAGTCTCTTGACAGTAATATTGGACTACACATGATTGTAGCAACATATCTTTAAACCTACAAGGGGAAAGTATTTTCAACCTTGTATTCTATACCCATCTAAACTATCAATTACATCTGAAGTTAGAATACTAAGATAAATAAATAGATCACTTATTTAAGGATGCCAATAATCTACCTAATGCATACAGTTTATTAATAAGGTGTATTACCAGGTGACTCATTGTAAGAAAAGTAAATAAAATAAATGCTGAGTATGAAATTCTAAAAGCAAAAATTTGACATGAACAGACTAGCCATATATTTCTAAAACCATTCTTAGTATTTTAGAAAAATTATAGCATTTTATTAAAGTTTTAAATAGAGAATAAACTGGTTTTTAGCCAAATTTTTTAATGGTGTTGAAAAATACAACTTAGCTTGTTTTAGTTTTTCTATAAGCTGTAAATAATTTAATAAATGAAGTAGATTGTTTTGAAGAAAAATGCTGATTGTGTGATGTGTATGTTAGAGTTGGTGTCATCAAATAATAATAATAAATGAATTTATTAACTTCTGATCAAATATTTTAGGAGCTTATAATTTATTACATTTCTATAAGTATTTCCTATTAGTGTTTATTATGACCATTAATATTATAAAAAATAAAGTCAAGAGTTAGTATAATAGCATATATAAGTTCATCTTACCAAACTAAGATTCAAACACCATGCTGCCAGCTTAAAATATTTAACATTGAGTCTGAACCATTTTTGAAGCTAACACTTAAATAATGTCACGCTGACTGAACACCTGAACATTTCTTAGTAATGTACCTGTAAACTGAGGCTGCTTGTCCATACAGATTTGAAGAACTCTCATTTCAGTAATTGAGAGAACATCCTTTATTTTCTTCTACAATAAAGATTTGTATAATAACTTTTTTTGCACTGTCTTTGTTTTAACAGCTACACATTGTTTTCAAAATATCCCAAAGGACTGATTTTAGGATAATAACAACCAGCAACCTGGGTTTTACTACTTTTATGCACTAATTACAAAATAAGCTAGAAGATCTATTTTGTCTCAAATTTTATGCATGAAAAATAAGAGTCAGAATAATCACTGCACAATTTCATCCTGAAGAAAAACGGGCCATGAATTAAAATGAGAATACTAGGAGGAGAGTCTTTTCAAATCATTATCCAGTTCTTTCTTATGTACGTGTCACAAAAGAATTGAGAAGAAAGAGAGAAAGGTTTTCTAAGTAGGCAAAGGAAGAACTTAGTTTTAGCTCTTAAAAGAGGTTTAATGAAAAAGAGATGATAATAGTAATATATTTTATGAATCTAAAAAAGCATGAAGGATTTTCTAAGTAATTAATTGCTTATTTCTTTATAACACTTTCAAAATCTTTAAATTTCACACAAAACAACAAAACATTTTGCTGTCATTATAACATACTGTTATCATTTCACTAAAAAACACTTTTAAGAGTTCTCCCACATTATGAAGAACAATAAACTATACATTCATCCCACTGTTTTGTGAAGTCTGGCTAGAAAAAATATGATTATTATCTCTTCTTTGTATCTTCACTATATTTACTGGAGCTTTCATTTTGTATATCTATCCTGCCTCCAAATTATAGTTTTCTTGAGAAGAAATTTTAACTGGAATGGAATGTACAATATTTTTTATGTTATTATTTTAAATTTTATAGTAATAAATTTTGTTTATTATTTAATGTCCTACTCAATGGTAATAGAATAATTATGTTCACCTTATTTTACCAAAGTTAGATGATAGAGATATGTTATACCAAAATGCTTGCTATAAGACAAATTATTTTTTATTAAGACCCAAATGAGAAATTACATGTTAATGTTTTGATGCAGATTTAAAAATTATATAAATTGTAATAACTAGAAAAGGTAAGCTAATATAGTAGCAAACAGACATTAATAAAATAAATATTTTTCATCTTATATAAATATATCTCAGTGGTGGAAGTTTTACAATTGATCATTAATACATCATCAAGACATTAATTTACATGCTAACTTATGAAAGACCCTATTCTTGGATTTTTGCCTAATATACTTAATGAAAACTTTAAATATGAGTTAATCAAGAGCATACTCTTGTCCATAATACCTTAAAAATAGTTATTAGTCTAATTAACTATAGTTTTTGCCCTGTCCAGGAGAGTGCATAGGTAAAAATAGAATTAGTAGGAAAACCTACACATATGAAAATAAAACTTTCTGGCAAAGGACTATGAGGTGCACTCTTAAGAAGAGTGGATGGAACTCAGGGCTTGTGGATAATGCTAACCCTTTTCTGTAGAATTTAGAAAGCATTGCTGAGTAATTTTGTCCTGCTCTCCTCAAAACAAGGGGGAAAATGAGGGAGTCGTTTGATTCATGCTTAAGCCTAAAAAATTAAGGGAAGAATCCGATCTAAAGCTTATAGCTTAGAGTTTTAAATAGCCTATTATTTAGAAAATCTTTAAAAAGTGATAGAAATATAGGGACCTGGTGATGGGACTACCATTTCTCCATAAGTATTTCTGTCTGTTCATTTGAGAATATCTCAGCTATGTGTGAGTGGAATGCCCATGATTTTCCCTCTTTTCCTAAAACTTTTAGTCACTGCTCTGAACTCAAGTCCTGGTCATAATATTTGCCAAATGTAGGCACGATCTTCAGGTGTTTTCTTTTTTTAATTTACCATTTTATCCTCATCTCCCAACAACATATATTTCAGATTCAGAGTCACAAGTAACTTTCACCAGAAAATAAAGCATATTGAGTTCTCGCTGTCTTCAAGGCAATCTGTGGGTTGTTTTTAGTCATTGCGTCGGTTGAAAAATACCGTACAGTTTATATTTGTTAATTTCCACTGCTCTTTTAATCAAGTTGGTCATATAAGTACATTTTTACTACCACCATGATGCTGAGAAATGTAACATTTAGTGTATGCAATTCAGAATAACTCTGTGTGCAATGTTTAATTAACTGTGAAAATGAAAATAATTTTAGTTTAAGGGCTAAGTTTTAAAGAAATGTCAAAATCAATGCTTTCTTAAAGTAGATGTCAAAACTTCCAAAATATTGGTTTTTCAGCAGAAATTATGCTTTGTAATTAACTCAAAAAGAGATTTTTCTCCGCAAAATTCTTGTCAACATCTCAGTGGGGTAATTCTCTGAATAAATAGTAATTATGCCTATTATTTGCTTCAAATACCTAGTTTAGAGTGATTAAGTTACATTTAAGAAAATTATAACTATTACAGTTCTGAATCTGAATAAGTTTTGAACTACTCTAGGAAACACTGAGAAGATGGTAGTTCCAATTTGACCATTGACACACAACTATAAATGTATTTATTTTGCAAAGTAGTTGTAATTAAAAACAATATGAGATTAAGAATTTTGAGGACTTACAGGAATATTCTTATGCTTGAACTGGAATCATAATATGTAGACTATTGGAAAATGAAAATAGAAGGCCAATTATTTATTTGCTAATTATTTAGTATGGTCAATGCAACAGAACTGCTGCTACTTTGGGTTAGTCAGCTTTCCATCACAGCAACAAAATACTTGAGATAATTGGCTTAAAATATAAATTATATAATCACTAGTTGCTTTTGGGGTGTAGAAAGGCAGCATATCATGACTGGAGTATGTGCCAGAAGAAACTGCTATCCTCATGACAGTCAGGAAGCAAAAAGAGATACAGAAAGGGACAAAGTCCCAATATCTCCTTCAAGGGCATGTTCCCATATGATGGGAAGCCTATCAAGTAGTCTCCACTTCCTAAAGGCTCCACCACTTTCTATAGCGTCAGGTTAAGGAGAAAGCTTTTTATCACACCCACCATTTGCAAACCATAGCATCATTTTTAGTGCAGAAAAGCTATGGAATTCCAGTTCTCAAGACAGTAGCAATCTAATGATAAACAAATAATTACAATGACATGTGGCAATAAATTTAAATTCTTTAAATGTACATTGAAATAAATAAGCAAACAACACTAAAATTTAGACAAACACCACTAGCATAAAGAACAGGAAAGTTAAATAAATGAGGGCAAAATATAACCAGCCAAAGGCTTTCAAAGAAAAGCAGAAATCAAAATACAAATTTAAATAAAAATAGACTTTCTGATAGATCTACTAACTGCAGCTTTTATCTTTTGAAAAACCAAAGTCATAAGAGTAGTTCTATGTCATTAACATGTATGCAATGAATCATTTATGAATCATTTAATTCTTAGTAAAGATTAAAAATCTTAATAAAGCTTCCTCAAAATTTAATAACTAAGTAGAAAACATAAATGACACAAATGAATTGAGTTCAACAATTATTAAGGAAAACTTAGTAAATATAGCCTAAGTTTTAACCTTTTAATGAAAGAATAAAGTTTTAAATATTAATTAAGCACTTAAAGTAAATGATCATAGGGTCAACTGCAGAAATTTCAATAAATTCTAAAAATCACAAATTCTGAAATAAAGGTTTTGGAAAATAAAGGCAAGTAATCTAATTAAACACAGAAGATCTGGAATTAGAAATCCAATAAAACAATAAAATGAATAAGTAACTCCAAAACTTTGTAAAAGAAAGAAAATAGTCAAGTAATGGTCAAAAGTCAAAAACAAAGGAGATACTGTTGTTGGAGGGGGCGGGGGAGGTAAGGGAGGGGGTGGGGGGAAGAAGGGAGAAATGACCCAAACGTTGTATGCACATATGAATAAAAGGAAAAAAAAAGAATATTATGTGATGTTTACATGAGAAAAAAATTGTCAAAATGAGTTAAAAAAGAAAACTTGTATCAGGTAGTACAAAGCAAGAAATTCTAAAAATGTACAAAACGATTACAAAAACATACCACTTTCTTTGGCAATTAGAGCATTCTACAGAGTTTTCATGAGCACTTTAAGTTTTTCAGTTGCACAGATGTTTATAATACTATTAAATGGAAAGTATTCTTAGCTATAAAAAGATCAAGCTATAAAAAGTGAGAATAATCACAAAACAAAATGTACATTGATGCATTAGGACAAAATAGTCTCTTAAATTTTAATCAGGATTATAGAGGAGAAATGAATAAATGTATAGTAAATTCCACATTTGTTTATGTGCAATTTAAAATTGGTGTTAGTTTTCAAAGTAATGTACACAATAAAAGCAGTTCCAATTTTAGCAATTTTTGAAACATTTTAAAATAAAAGCTTTCTTTTGAAAAGAGAGTTCACACATATGATTAAAGTGTTATGTATTCTTAAATAATGTTAATCAGAAAGCTCAAAAATGAAAATGTACCCATGAGAGAAAAAGCATTTTCTTTTTTGATGAGGTTGGAAATGTAAACCTGCAGCGAAAAAGTAGTTATTAAAATTGTACTCATGGCCCATTTGATTAGATTTTTGGAAAATTTTATTAGACGTTCACTTTTCAACAAGCATGAACTAGAAATGTAGTTGCATGGTAAGATATAGGACACTGAGTTAAATTAGACTTTCTAATAAACAACAAAATTTTAAAGTAAGTATGTCCGTGCAATGTCTAATGAATATTACTGGTTATTTATCTGAAAATTATATTTAACAAGGTGCCTTGTATTTTATTTGCTAAATCTGGTAACCCTAAGGAGGAAAGTTAACAGAATATTATTAATTTTTAATAATAAGAGTAGAGCATTAGAGAATAAAAGGAAGGAAATACTTCATAAAATTACTCAGTTTTACAGCATAATCATTTTACAACTCCAATCTTTGAGAAGTTATGCTACATTTACTTAGAAAGGTTGATATTTTAAATAATTTTGTTATTCTTTCAAATCATTAAGAAAAGAAAGCAAATGGACAAAAGATTTGCTAAAGCCATTCATTAAGAAATATGAGTGACTAATGAATATATCAATTTTTAACTCAAACCATAACTATATAAATGTAAACCTTGTATTTTAATTTAAACAATTGCTAGCTATTGTGATAGAATTTACATTCATTATAATTTAATGTTAAGACATAAAATTTCATTCTAATTTTGTATTCATTGAGTTCCAATAACAAAACAGTCATGTAACTACCATTACAATAAAGATACAGAACAATTCAATCAGCTCCAAAATGCCTTGATTCTCTTTTATCATAATTTCCTCTACCTCACCCCACCCATAGCCCTGATCTCTGGAAATCACATATCTATATAACTTTGACGGTCTAGAATTATAGAAAAATAAACTTCTAATATGTCATGTAAGAAGTTTCATATTTTATGCCAAATTGTGGGTTTGGTCCTTTTAACAGTATATTTCTTTTTAAATTTACAAATATTGCTGTATACATCAGTTGATCATTCTGCTTTGGCACTGTGTACCAGTCCCTTGCATATGTAGATATCTATCTATATATTTTTATAGTATTTATATATAAAGGTAATTGAGACATAGACATCTATGCCTTTTTTGGTTTTTTTTTTTTTGGTGGTACTGGGACTTGAACTCAGGACCTTCATGAGCCCCTCCACCAGCACTTTTTTGTGAAGGGATTTTTCAAGATAGGGTCTCACAAACTGTTTACCCAGGCTGGCTTCAAACTGTGATCCTCCTAATCTCTTTTTCCTGAGTAGCTAGGATTATAGGTGTGAGCCACTGGCACCAGCTTCAATTAACTTTTTTTACTGAGTTTGAACTTGGAGCCTCAAACTTGCTAGATAGGTACTCTACCACTTGAGACACTCATCAGCCCTTCAATTACCCTTTTGATTTAAAATTATTTTAAAGTATAAAATAAGTAACACATACATGTAATTCTGTTTCATATAAATTTTAATCATCTGAGGACTATAACATGATAATTTATGATAGTTATTAAACATTTTATTCTAATGTCAAAATGTAGCCTCTCTTGCTGTCATTTTCTAATGGTATATTCAGATTACTATGTAAATCATTGAAAAGCTTTAACCACTCTTAGCTCTTCATCTGTATGAATTAATATCACTTTAATTTTGCACAACTTAAACACAAAACAGAAAAATTAAGGTTGTTAAGATCAATATAACACTAATGTAATCATCCAAAATTTTCTTTTTCCAAGTTCAGGTTTACTGTTTACTGTTCTTGTTGCATTATTAACACTGGTAGAAATTATGAATTACATGTTTAAATTCATACTATGTATTTATTTCAATAATACATTGTATAATTTAGGCAATATAGTTTGATTTTTTTTGCATAGGTTCTTTTTCTAACTACACAAACAATACATGAACAATGACTGAATGAACATTTAGTATACAATATTCCTGCTTAGCAGGATTTCTGCCTTTACATTTTAAAAATCTACCACATTCTTATAAATGTCTGAAATTGACCTTGACTCACTCTGAGATGTCTACATCGTGACATAGCTGAAATCTGAGTGAGTGTTGCAGTCAGGGATTCACCTCCACACACCTTTCCACAACTCAGGGAATTATTCTACCCATCGAGAAGACTGAAACAAGGCATCTGGTCTATACAAGACATCTCTAAATCGCCATCCCAAATACAGACTGCTTGACACAGAACAGTCTATTTAATGCTCCATTGACAGGTACCTTTCCCACATTTGTACTCTATAAAAGAGGAGGAATTTTGTTACAAGAACAGAAACCACAGCGTGGACCCACAGCGTCCTCATGGTAACATGGCTCTCTCTGACATTATGGGAAGATCAGAGAAGTTGTAACTTCTGTTCCATAGCTGATTATTGGCCTATGTTCATATTCCCAAAGAAACTCTTCCTTGATCCCTGAAGTGTGATGTTGTACAATTTTTATAAACTATCCAGGACAAGACTCAGATGTAGTGACTCAGATGAGATCTACCTAGCATGAAATTGTGCAATGACTTTTTTACTTGAAAGTACTTAAGGGAGTGATTCTATTGGATGTTTTTAAATCTTAGATTTTCAACATTTGAGCAATGCAAAAAAAAATTCTACTTTATTGGTCTAAAAAGTAGCAGTCTGAGATTATCAACAGTATACAATGAAAACAGGTGAATTTCTGCTTTTTTCAGTTTGTGGGAACTTTTTCTTTTCTATTGTTGTAGTTGACTTCTTGGAGTTTGAGGATGGTAAGCATGGAAAATTTATGTTAATGAGAGAAATACCAAGTTGCTTATCTTTGGTTCTTATTATAAGATAAACCCTAGAAAGTATTATTTTAAAAAATTATGGTGTACATGATGATTTTAGCAGTCCTTGACAAACAAATGGTAAATTTTTTTTTATTATTCATATGTGCATACAAGGCTTGGTTCATTTCTCCCCACTGCCCCCACCCCCTCCCTTACCACCCACTCCGCCCCCTTCCTCTCCCCCCCCTCAATACCCAGCAGAAACTATTTTGCCCTTATTTCTAATTTTCTTGTAGAGTATAAGCAATAATAGGAAGGAACAAGGGTTTTTGCTGGTTGAGATAAGGATAGCTATACAGAGTATTGACTCACATTGATTTCCTGGGCGTGTGTGTTACCTTCTAGGTTAATTCTTTTTGATCTCACCTTTTCTCTAGTTCCTGTTCCCCTTTTCCTATTGGCCTCAGTTGCTTTTAAGGTATCTGCTTTAGTTTCTCTGTGTTAAGGGCAACAAATGCTGGCTAATTTTTTTGGTGTCTTACCTATCCTCACCCCTCCCTTGTGTGCTCTCGCTTTTATCATGTGCTCATAGTCCAATCCCCTTGTTGTGTTTGCCCTTGATCTAATGTCCACATATGAGGGAGAACATACGATTTTTGGTCTTTTGGGCCAGGCTAACCTCACTCAGAATGATGTTCTCCAATTCCATCCATTTAGCAGCAAATGATAACATTTCGTTCTTCTTCATGGCTGCATAAAATTCCATTGTGTATAGATACCACATTTTCTTAATCCATTCGTCAGTGGTGGGGCATCTTGGCTGTTTCCATAACTTGGCTATTGTGAATAGTGCTGCAATAAACATGGGTGTGCAGGTGCCTCTGGAGTAACCTGTGTCACAGTCTTTTGGGTATATCCCCAAGAGTGGTATTGCTGGATCAAATGGTATATCGATGTCTAGCTTTTTAAGTAGCCTCCAAATTTTTTTCCAGAGTGGTTGTACTAGTCTACATTCCCACCAACAGTGTAAGAGGGTTCCTTTTTCCCCACATCCTCGCCAACACCTGTTGTTGGTGGTGTTGCTGATGATGGCTATTCTAACAGGGGTGAGGTGGAATCTTAGTGTGGTTTTAATTTGCATTTCCTTTATTGCTAGAGATGGTGAGCATTTTTTCATGTGTTTTCTAGCCATTTGAATTTCTTCTTTTGAGAAAGTTCTGTTTAGTTCACTTGCCCATTTCTTTATTGGTTCATTAGTTTTGGGAGAATTTAGTTTTTTAAGTTCCCTATATATTCTGGTTATCAGTCCTTTGTCTGATGTATAGCTGGCAAATATTTTCTCCCACTCTGTGGGTGTTCTCTTCAGTTTAGAGACCATTTCTTTTGATGAACAGAAGCTTTTTAGTTTTATCTCTCAGTTGCTGTGCTGCTGGAGTTTCGTTGAGAAAGTTCTTACGTATACCTACTAACTCCAGAGTATTTGCTACTCTTTCCTGTATCAACTTTAGAGTTTGGGGTCTGATATTAAAATCCTTGATCCATTTTGAGTTAATCTTGGTATAGGGTGATATACATGGATCTAGCTGCTATTTCTCCATCATATATTTTTAGCTCCTTTGTCAAAGACAAGTTGGTTATAGTTGTGTGTCTTCATATCTGGGTCCTCTATTCTGTTCCACTGTTCTTCATGTCTGTTTTTGTGCCAGTGCCATGCTGTTTTTATTGTTATTGCTTTGTAATATAGTTTGAAGTCAGGTATTGTGATACCTCCAGCATTGTTCTTTTGACTGAGTATTGCCTTGGCTATTCGTGGCCTCTTGTGTTTCCATATAAATTTCACAGTAGATTTTTCGATCTCTTTAATGAATGTCATTGGAATTTTGATGGGAATTGCATTAAACATGTAGATTACTTTTGGGAGTATCGACCTTTTTACTATGTTGATTCTACCAATCCATGAGCATGGGAGATCTCTCCACTTTCTATAGTTTTCCTCAATCTCTTTCTTCAGAAGTGTATAGTTTTCATTATAGAGGTCTTTCACATCTTTTGTTAGGTTTACACCTAGGTATTTGATTTTTTTTGAGGCTATTGTAAATGGAATTGTTTTCATGTATTCTTTTTCAGTTTGCTCATTGTTAGTGTATAGAAATGCTAATGATTTTTCTATGTTGATTTTATATCCTGCTACCTTGCTATAGCTATTGATGATGTCTAGAAGCTTCTGAGTAGAATTTTTTGGGTCTTTAAGGTATAGGATCATGTCATCTGCAAATAGGGATATTTTGACAGTTTCTTTACCTATTTGTATTCCTTTTATTCCTTCTTCTTGCCTAATTGCTCTGGCTAGGAATTCCAGTACTATGTTGAATAGGAGTGGAGATAGTGGGCATCCTTGTCTGGTTCCTGATTTTAGAGGGAATGGTTTCAGTTTTTCTCCTTTAAGTATAATGCTGGCTGTAGGTTTGTCATATATAGCTTTTATAATGTTGAGGAACTTTCCTTCTATTCCTAGTTTTCTTAGAGCTTTTTTTTTCAGATTTTTTTTTTCATTTTTCTTTTATTATTCATATGTGCATACAAGGTTTTCCTTCCCTTTCTATTTTGTGGAACAGTTTAAGGAGTGTTGGTATCAGTTCTTGTTTAAAGGTCTGATAGAATTCAGCAGAGAATCCATCAGGTCCTGGACTTTTCTTTTTGGGGAAACTCTTGATTGCTGCTTCAATTTCATTTTGTGTTATAGGTCTATTCAGGTAATTAATTTCTTCTTGGTTCAGTTTTGGATGATCATATACAAATGGTAAATTTTAAATGTCTCAAATAATGTACACCTATTATTCTCCATTTGGTTTTACAGAGAATCAGTGGGGAGAGTGTGGCTGCAGTATTTTTAAAAAGTAGATGTCCAGGTCCCTTTAGTCCAATTAAATAAGTATATCTGGGAATAGGACTAAAATATCAATGTCTTAAAAAACTCCCCTCATACTCCTACTGTGCTGCCAGTGGTGAGCTTGTGATATAAAAAGAAACATAAAAATCCTTCATAAGTTTCCTTGTGAGACATGAAATGAAAGGCATAAGATAAAAGAGCAATGGACATGACTATGTGAAAACCATTGTTTTATATGGTAAAATATTTGAAAAATTATAATTATCTGTAGAAATAATTTTAAAGCTATATAAAGACAAAAGACCAAAATCTGCACTCTCAAAGAATTTCTATAATTTAAGAAAAAAAAAAAAGGAAGACCATTTCTCTCTTTCAGTTGAGTGCAAATTGTTCCAGAAATTCACTTGAAAGAGACTTGGTTCCCAGTGTGGAGGGTTAAGGTGGTGGAACCTTTAAGAGATGGGGTCTAGTGGAAGGTGTTCAGATCATGAGGCATCACTCTCCAAAGAGATTACTACTGATGTCATAGACAGGATTAGTTTTTTGCAAGAGTTAGTGGGTATAAAATGAGACCGCCCTACATGCTTGGTCCCATCTGCACACTGCTGGTTCCCACTTTACTTCTATGCAATGCTGTGACACAGCTACAGGGCCTTTGCCAAGACACCAGCACCATGCTGTTTGAGCTGCCAGTCACCAGAATTATGAAAAACTATAAATTACCCAATCTCAGATATTTCATTTCAGAACCACAAAAGAGACTAAGATAATTTAATAGAAAAAAATCAAGTGGAATAAACAGAAAATTTACCAAAGAAATGTAAATGTACAGTGAACACTGTTTTATTAACAATCTGAAAAATCCAAATTTAAATGAGAAACTTCTTTGCCTTATTAAAAGAGTCATAATATAAATACTCAAATATTGTAGGTGAGAGTGTAAAGTCTTTCAGAGACTGATTTAGCACTTTTCAACAATGTTTAAAAGTTTGGTCCTGCAATTCATATGTGCAAAAATAAATGTAAAGTAGTATTTACCAAAACAATGCAAAAGTAAAAAATTGGAGTCTGGTGCCAGAGGCTCACGCCTATAACCCTGGGAGGTTGAGATCAGGAGGACTGCAGTTCCAGGCCAGCCTAGGCAAAAACAGTTTGCAATCTTAAAGGAGAAAAGCATGCCTGTCAGTTCAGCGATGGCAGCAAGCTTCAAACAGGAGGATTGAAGTGCAGGCTGGCCTGGGCAAAAAGCAAGAACCTATTTCCAAAATTACCAGCGCAAAAAGGACTAGAGTCATGGCACAAGCAGTAGAGAGCTTGCCTCACAACTGTGAAACTCTGAGTTCAACCCTCAGTATCAAAAAAAGAAAGAAAGAAATGACACATGCAGGTTGACAAAACCAAAGAGTTTGCCATGCAGCTTTTAGTGTACCTGGGTAGACAAGGTGATTCAAGGTAATTCTGTAGTAATAAACATCCTCCTAGTGACTTTTAATACAAAGGTTTCTTCCTTACTAATGCTTCTAGTTTCTAGGCCTCCCTTACTCTTAGTCACTTATGCTGATCTTAAGGATCTATCACTAGCAATTAAATATCCTGTCTACAATTTAATACACTGATTCTTTTCATGAAATGCAGCAGCACTGTGTTTGCAGTGAGGCATATATGGAAAAGGTTAAGCAAACAATATTAAGTTGCACAATGAGGCCATGGTATAGTGATGTGCTATTGCACTGTGTGTGTGCGTGTGTGTGTGTCTATGTGTTTACATCTGAGTAGCTTTGTATTGGGTGCGTCATTTCCTATTGCCCCTCAAATGATAGCTATTGGGATTACCAAGAAGAAACAGGAGAATTTCTGAAACTCAATTTCTACACCAAAAGCTTCCCTTGTGGTAGCCCCATGCCTGCTGTGCAAGGAGCAAGGAGAAGACTGAGAAGGAGAATGAAGCGCAGAGACTGTGCCCTTACAGGAGAGGTGGTGTCAGTGGTGAGGCTTAGGAATAAGAGGTTAGTCCTTCCCTCTCACAGGGAGAGTGTTTGAATCCCACTTTCCCCAAAGGCAAATGAAGGAACAACTCTTAAGAAACTATCTGATATCTGCTAGAGGTGATTTTCATTGCATGCTTGCCCCACTATTTAAAGCAGGCATCTCTATTGTGTCTAAAACTGTGAACTGCAGTGCCAAAAAGACTGCAGAACTGCATTGTGCTTCCAGAGTTTGGGGACACATTAATTTTGAGGTTCAGGGCTTCATCTTGTGTGAGGTTTTGGTAGGTGAAGGGTTTTGGGAGCAGCCATCAGCAACTAAAGCTCCTTGGGATAGTGTACCCTGTTAAGTTTAGGGTGACAGACCCCATGTCCATCTCTGCAGTTCTTGAAAAGAAAGGTGGAAGTAACCAAGAGCACAGAACCTAGAGAATGAGTGAGAACTGTGTGTTCCTAACAGGCCATGCTCTGTGCAGAAGGTACTCATGCCAGTCAGGGCAAAACAGAGATGAGATGTTCTCCCTCAGGGTACACTGGAACACAACTAGGACTGTGAATAAAACTTATGTTACCCCAAGAAAACCCACACACTGTAAACTCAGAAGGCACCCACCAGTGGAAACCACCAGCAGTGAATAGAAACTGATGGAAATAAAAAGAAATTGAGAGCCAGAGGAATCTGTCCTATTACAGATTCTTTATGTATTTACTAATGTAATAGGAAAGGGATAATTCTGTAAACTAAAACTGTTAGAGTCCTGGTGAATATATTTTATTTCTGTTGTTTATAAAATGTAAGTTTTTTTATTATTGCCTTGTCATGAATGGTTATTCTTCAATTATACACAATTATATGTGGAAATAAGAGATAAAACTCCCATGGATAATTAAAAAACTACAAATAGTCCCCCAGTGTAATTTTTTATAGTGCTTCTGGTCTTTTTTGATTCCTAAACTCTTAGCAATACTAACAGCAATTGGAAATGCTAACTGGTTTGAGTTTTACACTCTCTGTCATCCTCTTCCTCCACTTTTATGAACTTATTGACATAAAGTGAAATGACTAAAATGTAGTCATCGATAGAAAGAAGGGGAAGGCAAGACTCTTAATACACTTCCATGTGGTCAGGCTATGAAATCCAGAAGTCAAATAGAAAATGTTCACTGTCCTGAATTTATGTGGCACCATTTCTCAAATATAATGGTATACAGATGTCAATACCTCACTTACATTTTATTACTCAAGCGGTTCTCTATTTAGCCATAGCTTCTGAGATCTCTGTTATCAATTACAGCATCATACTGCATGGGGATGTTTCAATGACCCCAAACTTGATAAATGGATACTATTTTTATTATTTTCTATTTCTTTCATCAATTTAGTTGTATCAATTTGGACCCATTTAAAAATCAACTGCAAGCTGTCAAAATACCTTTTCGAGTAAGTGACATATTCAGTGACTTGAAAACAGTGTCCTGATAATTGTTTAGCACTGAAGTATTCTTTTCTAGTGGTGGCAGCTGCCCTGGCTGGGCTTGCCTTCAGTGACTAACTCATCTATCCTCTCTTCCTGTCTTCATAACTCTCAATGTTTGCTTTTATGTCTTATCCTTTCTTTCTCATTTTCTTTTCTCATATTTTTGAAATCTTCTATTTTTCCTTTGCTTTAGTTCCTCAGAGAAATAAAGGTAAGTTTCTCCCTCTGGTTCTCCTGGAAGTATACATAAAGGCCACTTTTCTTCCATTTGTTGTGTTTTCTTCTAAAATTTCCAGCCAACCATTTTTTATTCACCTCTCATGTAAACAAGCACCTTCACTGCAAATAAATCTCATTTTCAGTAATTACAATTCCATTAGGATTAACTCAAAAATCTTTGTTTATATGCAATAGAAGTGAAAATTAAGATACAGACTTTATCTTATTTCTTTGTTTGCAAAATCTCACATCTAACCTGAACTCCTTTATCACTTCC
Source organism: Castor canadensis (assembly GCF_047511655.1). Lineage (NCBI taxonomy): Eukaryota > Metazoa > Chordata > Mammalia > Rodentia > Castoridae > Castor > Castor canadensis. Next base: position 70,492,977 of record NC_133387.1, on the reverse strand, counting down.
ATATGAAGGGCAATATTGCTTTAGTTCAAGAGTCCAACATATCATATTGAATTTCTCTGTTTCCATCTACCTGCCTACTTAGGCTTCAAAAAATCAAGTTACTTAAAAAAATTTGGATACTTAAGGAAAAACATTTTACCAATTCTATCCATCCCAAATCAAACACCCTGATAAGATGTGTCTTCCAGGAGGAGTCATCTTAATGCTGCAGTTATTTTTAATTTTGTTTTAAATCCTTTCATGATTATCTAAAACTATGAAATGCAAAACAAAAAAGCAACTTGCAGGCGCATATTGGTGTCCATAACAGTTGCTGCAACCAATGTGTTGAAAAAGTAAACAAGACACTGGGTATAAGCAACACACTGTTTTATTTTTAAAGCATATTTGATGGGAAAAGTTATCCTCCCACTGGAATAAGCTGTAGTAGATTTCGTGACATCCCTGCTAAATCTAAGGTTATAAATGATACTCAAGTAATAAAATACTCAAGTAATAAAATAAATCTTAATTTAGAGGTAATTTGTGTTTGATGCAAGATATCAATCAATATTTTAATCTTCATGCAAAGCATGTTAGCAACCAACTGTCTCTCTCTCTCTCTCTCTCTCTCACACACACACACAAACACACTGAAAGAAAAACAAAATTTTAGAAGACCTTTTGTTTCTCCAAATCTGATACTGTTTTTAGGCTTTTGCCTGAAGAGTTCTGAGAGTCTTGGATCCAAAACTTTTTCATTTCCTTTGTAATATTGACTTGGCACCTTCCTTGGCAATAATTGCTTTTTGTTGTCTAGATTGAAATTCCAATTTTGACATTCGCTTACATGGACAATTTTATTGGCTCACAAAGTCTCCTGTACTACTCAGTGTGCACTGTTTACATCTTAAGTATCAAGAGAAAATTTCTCATATATGCAAAGAGGTAGCATGTCAACTGAACAGAAAGGTAAGTGAGTTATGCAAGAAAATCCGCATAGTAATCCCCATATGTCAAGTTCTTCAAAAGCAGTTATATCTTCAGATACAAAGACGAAAACTAAAATTTTGGTATGAGAAAAGGTCACTGAGAGGACATTATCTATTTAAATGTTGGAAAAAAAATCCAGATACATATTACCTAATATTTTGAATATTAAGTAAAAATTTCTTAGGAAAATTAATAGCATGAGTATCTAAAATGGGAAAAATATCCTCACAAGAGTTACAAATTTTATATAAACTACAATGATTTTAGAAGTATTCAAATCAACTAACCTTCTTTTTAAAGTTCAGAGAAAACATAAAAAACAAATAATGTATCCTTAAATCCCTTACACAAAAATAAAAATCTACATTCATTGGTTGGGGGTTAAACAAAGTTTGACTCATAATAGAGCTTTAGCATCAAAACTAAGAAATCTAGTAAAAAAATACTTTCTTACCAATGAACTATATAGATCCGTCTGACTGGATGCATGGATCTATCATTCAACATAAAAATGAAGAAAGTAACAATCATCAAATTTTACTGATGCTGCCTAAGACAGTTGATTACTTGATATGCTAATGTAACAATTCAAGATTGAGGTGGTTTTTTTAATGAACTTGTTTTTGCAAGGGTATTTTAGGGTTGAAGAAATTATATTCCAAAAGTATTAGGGTGGTATCTGTTTTTTAAAGAAAACAAGAATCACATAGAATCTAAGGTGAAAAATTATGTTCAGTCTTCAAATGAACTATAATGGAGGCAAAGAAAGTCTGCCATGAAAGATCTACACAATAACTCTAATTTATGATTTTCTCTCTAGGTCTGCTTTATTTTCCTTGTTCATTTGATTGACTGTTTTTCTTTGTACATAGACCAGTGTAACTATTTGGACTGCCATTTAACTGTTGTGGCTTTGTTGAGATTGATCACACATTGTTCAATCACTTCTCGCGGAAACAGCCTAGTGGACTTGTCCCAGGCCCTCTGATCTAATCTGTTCTTGACAAGGACAAACAAAGTTTGTGATAATTCTGACAGTTTTCCTTTGTAGGAATATGTCCATAATTGGGTTGTTTTCGAGCCAAGGGACATAGTAATATCATACCAGCTGTTATATCGGACTTGAAGAAAACCTTAGAGTTTGACTCTAATAGCCTAAGGATAACAGTTTCACAAATGCACATAAATGAATGGGTTCTAAAAGATTAAAATGCCATTTGTTTTACTAGTATCTCTCTTGGTGCTTTTCTGGAAGAGTTCGTGCCTTAACCAGGGCTGAGGAGAACTGTCTCCATGCTTTCTGAACAGTACAAATAAAATCTATTCATCCAAGGACTGTTGCTCATAAAAACTAGTTTTTATGAAATCAGAAAACAAGAATCACATAGGATCTAAGGTGAAAAATTATGTTCTGATATGAAGATGTGAAGAAAAAGTTATGAAATGTTGATATTTTTACCCAAATCTAACACTCAGGAATTTCTGAGTTAAATTAATATGAAAATGACAAAATGGATGTGAATGTTGCCATTACTACAATTTCTGGCTCATAGTAAATGTTCAAAATATGCAATTTGGGTTAATATGAATCTCTACAACCTTGAATTTATCTTGCCATCTCTTCAGACCTCAATACCTTAAATTATTTCTACAAATGATCAATATTTGGAATACCTTTTCTTGCTATCACTATTTGCTCTTACAAGGTGTGTTAGAATTTGCATATGAAGTACTTCAGTTTGCTTCAAGCAATCTAACTTTCCCAAGCCAAAAAATTTGCAAGACCCCCATCTCAAAGGACAAAATTGGGCACGGTGAGGCATAACTGCCATTCCTGCTACAGTAGGTATAAAAAAAGATCAGGGTCCAGACAGGCCAAGTGAGTAAAGAGTTTGAAAGTGCTGTTATCAATGGTCCCAAGCCTCTCCTATAGTCCCTATATTTAGTTTTTTAGCACTGTGAAACCTATAGGCCTGAAGACTGTTTCCCTGGCAAACTCTTGCTTGTGGTGAGCGCCAGGCTTCCTTCTTTCATTTGACCTTGTGGTCTGTGATTTTTAGTCAGTTTGTGGAAATAAATTGGGGGTTCTTCTCTGAACCACTTGTTTGAATAGGAAATTTTAGTTCTTTATACATAATGCTTTTAGCACCAATTTGTGAAGATATTACAAAAATTTTAAAAAATTGTGTTTGGAAATTCCTGTTGTGGTTTGAATCAGAATGGAAAGGGCTAATTCTGTTTTGGATCTTTTTAGATCTATCAAAAGGGTACAGCTGCCCTTTTGCCTTCTTGTACCCATGGATTTTTTTTCTGATGAATTCACTTTTTAATTCTGGGCACTTATTAATATATTTTTGTTTTGTAACAAAGTTGCTTCAGCTATTTTAATTTGTTAGAAATGTAATTTGAATTTCATTGCCTACTTATAGATCTATAAATTTATATTACCATATTGCATTGTCTTATGAGTTCAATTACTCTTGACATCCAAAAATTTATGAAAAGATATGTGTGTCTATTAAGTATGTTTCATACATTGTTAGTATGTAAAAAACACTTTGATATACCATTGAGAGATATGTGGTCTAATAATTTGGAAAGCGATTGTTTTAGAGGGATGAAAAGTATCTGGAAATAAAGACTTTACTTAAAGTACATTTTCTTCTAATATAGGTCAATATTTGGAGGGAATAAACTTTACTCACTAGAACTTTAAGATAATTAAGGGTCATACATGTCCATAGATTTAAATTACCCTAAAGTCTGTAACTTGAGTAAAGGGAATTCATTTGATATTTGAGTTATAAAATAGTCACAATGTATGATTGTTACTGCTTTAAACTTTCAGTCTTTGATTTATAAGGCCGACACAACCTGTGAGTATAACCAAGTTTATATACTCACGTACACGAATTATTTCTGTATGTTTATTTAAACAAGTATTCATTGTTATAGGCTAGGAATTTTGATAAATGGTTGGAAATAATGGGTTCAGATTTTATGCTGTGGTATAAATAATCCGAAAATTTCTTAAGATATGTAGTAAGCCTGCCTCATTCACTGATTTATTACATGTGACTTTGACCAGGTGTAGTCAAAAAATAAATTTACAAAGTCAAGAGAAGTTTCAAACCCCCAAATTTAAAATTTTTGCATGTGGATTACCCAACTCAGTTGATGAGAGAAGCTCTGTTAGCCAACATTATGGTCGGTTGTGTTTAACTTGTTGTGTGATCTGCTGAGTGTTTCCTGCCTTTAATTTTGTGAAAGTATGCCTCCCCCAAAGCAAGGTGAAAGTTAATGTGCTAACTCTACGCGATAAAGTAAACATTTTAGATTTGGGGATGGTGCATGCCTTTAGTGGCTGTTAGGCAGAGTTGTGGGAAAAAGAATCAAGTATTCACAGTGTTCAAATTAAAGAGCATGAAATAAGATCTAGTTTTTGGTGAGGAATATTAATGTGTACAACAGTAATTTTGTGACAGTCATGTAGTGTAGTCCATGCAGGTTCCGATTATGGATGTTCACACCTGCTGTACAGGTAAGTTTGAATAATCTGAACTCTATGCATCCTGAGCTTTCAGTTTTTCCTCTTCAGTGGTTTCCTTGGAACCATACACCCAGATACCACCGGTCTACTGTTTGTAATGTAGCACTTCATCCATCTATTTATAGACACTATATGTCAATGAGTCTCAGACAGATGCAACATGGTGGAAACACTGGAATTTTGTCACATATGAATGCATGGAATTTATTGTACGGCAGAAAATTTTCCATGTAGTTAACTAGCAATGGTTAAAACAGATTGGGAAACAAAAACTAGGCTTTTCACATCCCAGGTATGTTCTGCTTCCAATGAATATGCAATGCTTGTACTTATAAATGAAACTCATAGAGTATAGACTTGAGTAATATGACTATCAATATATCAACAAATATTTATATACACTCATGTAAATGAGTATATATACTAAATTCAGATAAAAACTCAACTCTAAAGAGTTTAAAAATAAGTGTTCCTTAAGACATTTTATCAGAATTCTTAAACTAAAGAAATTTAATTTTATTAGATCTATCTATTACTTATCCCAATTCTAAAAAATTATAAAGAACAGATCATTTTTAAAAAGTACTGATAGCATATATGTGTTTTCCGACTTCTAAGATGGCACTCTTTTATAATTGTTTATAATGTTTTTAGTGTAAGTAAGGATCTAACAAAACTTCCACAGAAGGGTTATAAATGATAAATCTGTTGAGAGAGTTGTATGTAACTAACTTTACTATAACCAAAAGGTTATTTATAGAGTTTGCTAGTTCTTTATGTTTAGAACAAGTAAGTTTTCTTAAAATATTTATCTGCTCTTAGTAAAGTTTATAAAAGACTATCTTTAAAGAACAAAGATTTTTGAATTATCGAGATAATTTCTTGAGTTTTCTTCTGTTAGGGTGCTAATTGCTGAGAAAAATTAAATGTTAAGGAAATTAAAGTTTATTTAAACATCCATCCATTTTAAGGTCTCAAAAATAAAGTTTAATTTTAACTCAAATGGGTTTCTGTTATTTTTATAATATATCATATGTTTCATTTATATAAGTTTTATAAAATTTTAAAAGCCTAATATAGTGTTGTCTATTATGATTATTGTCTTAATATGTCATAAAATAACTAAAATTGTTTTGCTGAGTTACTAAACACTCTGTGTATATTTCTATAGTCATTTTAGCTTTGTTAGTAAGGGACAATCTTGCTTTATCCAACCTCATTTCAAAATAAATTTAGAATTAAGATTTTAATATATATAAGTGGGCTATTTTAAAGAGATTTTCTCAATTGTACTGTTTATAAATACCTGAACGCTAAATCATATTGCAAAGTAAAATTAGGATATTGTAGTTATGTGCTCTTAATTGGTAAATGAACAATAATTCCTGTAGCTTGTGTTCAGTCTTCAATTCTGTGATATATGCCTAAGGGACAGTCTTTCTAAATTTGGTAAAAAAAAGAATTTCTTTTTCACACTGACTCTAGTCATCTACTGCTCCCTTCCTCCATGAGATCAGACTGAACACCAGGACAACTGTCATGAGGAATGATTAATGGCCATGCCTTTGGGGAAAAAAAAAATTGCATTCAGAGACAAGAAGGGATAAAAGTCATGATCAAAAGGAGTCATTTGTATCAGCACTTCCTCCACAAAAAATGATCAGAGTCCAACCTTGGAAACAAACAAGGACCTTTTCAATGGCTAAAGAAGTAGAATACTTGCCTGAGATCCACAGGCCATTGGTTCAATCCCCCAGTACCTCAACAGCAAAACGAAATAAGAAAGAAGGAAAGAAAGAAAAAGAAGTGGAAAAGGAAATTTAGGATAGGGTAATTATTATGTGTGTGACCAATCCTTCTATTAGGGGCAGATATTATCTTCTATATCTTCTGACCCATCTAATCATTGTATTTCTTCCAGGCACAGGCAGGTGGGTTTGTTTGTTTTGTTTTGATATTTATCTTTTTGATTGAAGTGCCCTTGATGGAATCTACACACCTATTTACCAACAGAGGGCCCACCCCAAATCCCTCAAGATTGATGAATGGGTAAGGAAATGGGAAGGAATAGCACCAGGAAAATTCCATGCTGAGGGCCACCTGGCACCAGAAAGACTCACCTCCCAGGAGTAAACTACCTACCTATGCATATTTACTGACTTTTATCTCATCTTTTCTGTATATTGTGACATGGCTATGACCAAGGTGAAGACAGATTGACAGATTGAGAATTCACCTCTCTCCAGTTTGGCCCATAAGTGTAAATAAATTTATTTTTCCATTTCTTTTTGTTGTTGTTGTTGTTGAGATATTGGGGATTGAACCCAGAGCCTCATGCATATTAAGCAAGTGCTCTACCTATTGATCCACACTCTCAACCATTTTGTTATTACCTTGCCTGGGTAACCTGCAAACTTGTGATCCTCGGGCCTCAACCTCCAGAGTAGCTGGGATTACAGGCATGAACCACCACAATAAGCTTTGTTTTTACATATATATAATTTTATTTACTTTTATTGTGGGTGTTTGGTCCCAGAGCCAGGCTTATGGAAAGGAGCTATGATAACACTACTTCTTTTCTTGGCTTCTGTTTTCTTTCCTCTGGCACTCCCTGTACTCATTATTAATAACTCATGCTTCAAGTTTGCATCTCTCAATAATATCCATGGACTGTAGTATTTATAAAGATTATTAAGAGAATTTGATACTCATAGGTTTTATTAAATTTGTGTATTTGAGATGTGCTGACTGATGTTTCCTAGAACACATCTGATACAGACAACTAAATCAAACCATTAGGACATTAGACTTAAAAATCAATATTAACTTATGATATTGTGCCCTCCTGTTTAGGGAGTAAATTTCCATTATCCGGAAATTCTCTATGAAAATACATTTATTCCAACTGATTCTGCATTTAGAAAAAGCCTACAGTAATTAACTAATTCAATAAACATTTAGTGTCTAGGATATGAATAAAACACAATTTTAGACTCAAAGAGAAGGTAGATAAACAAACAAGAGTAAGATAGAATAATGGGTGCTAAATTGGGTGTACTGGACTGTAAGTAAAGTACACTGGACAGAGAAAGCATGTCCAGTAGCTTCTGATCTGAATAAGTAGCAAGCTAGTTAGATTATTCAAGTACTAATGATACTTTGTTTTTATTTTTTATTCATTTTTAACATTTTTGGATTTTTGAGACAGAGTCTTGTTATGTAGCACAGGCTCACCTCAAACATGAAATCCTCTGCCTCAGCTTCCTGAGTTCTGGGATTATGGATCTGTGCCTCCACATCTGGATCAAGCTATTTTCTTTAAAATATGGTTCAAATAAAGAATCAGTCATTAATTAAGTAGGCATTTCATCACTCAGGGCAGAGTGAATGGTAGCAGGGAGAGGGAGAGAGCTACTGGGAAGGAAAAATTAGAGCAGATCACAAAATTGACTAGCAAATAAAATTGAGAACATTCAAGTGAATTAGACACAGTTTCCTATGGGAGAAAAAGAGGGGGAAAATAATGACCTTCCATGGTTCTGTCTTAAGCAGCTATAGAAATGACAGTGATATTTTACATTTTGGATGTGTAGGTGTGAGAATCTATGGGAAAACTAACTGAAGAGTCAAGCTGAGAGTTGGATATGTGAGTCTTGAGCTCAGGAGGCACTCTTGGAGTAGAGAGGGGGAAGTCATTATTTTGTAAATGGGTTTTATAAAAAGAGAATAGATGAGACCACCCAATAAGAAAATGATGGGAATAGAGTGAGAAAAGCCAATACAATTTCACTTCTTCATTAAGAGAGTGTATGAGGAAGGTTTCTTACATCCATTTTAGTTGGTAAATCTGAGAATCAGCTAGGGTTCAGTGACTTAGTAAGAAGAGTCTGAGACTCCACACAGCATATATTTGATCCTAAAGTCTACAGATTCTTCTGTAAGCTAGCTTACAATTTAGTAGTTATTATTATGATCATTAAGTTTTATAGTATAACTTATAGTTCTTGTGCTATACCTTATTGTCAATTATTATTATTATTAACTAATTATTTTCATTTAATTATAAAATTTTGTTTTCCCCAGTGCTGGGGATTGAGCCCAAGACATTGCACTTCCTAGGCAAGCACTCTACTACTAAACTATATCCCCAGAGTGAATGTTGTGAAGTTTTAATTAAAGAACCAGTCAGGCTTTATTATTACTATTCAATATTTGACCTGAGCAGCCCTGCCTACTTCAATCACATTACTAGTGCCAAGATGGAAATATACTAAATATTTAGTATATACTAAATATACTAATTGGGTTTATTCAATATCTGTGTTTGGTACGCTACATATTGAACACAAAATAAATAATTTCTACTGAGATTTGAGATTTTTAAATCTCTTAGGAATTTAAGCATAGAAGGGAGACAGAGTCCATATCCCCCAGCCATCATAGAAGGATAGGAGTCTAACTTTGACGGGTGCCATTTAGATAAACAAAGGGCCTAATCACCAAGAAAAATATTTGCAACAACAGGAATAGCTCACATTCCATTAATTAATATGTCCACTCTCCCCCCATCCTTATCCCAATAATTTCCTCCAGTTCTTTTCCATAAGCTCATCCCAACACATAAAATCCTCTTACCTGTTTGTTTCAAGAGGAATTAAGTTCAGTCTCTCTCCACTATTACAGTGCTCTTGAAGAAAGTCTTCCTTGACTGTTTAAATTTTGTGCCATTTTTACTTAGACTTGAAGTTTTAATCAAAGTTTCAGATTAGGGATGATCTCTAAAACAGTCAGAGAACCCCTAATGAAGAAGACAGAACATTCTTTGAAGCCCAACTGAGTTTTAGCTTCTCAAACGAAAATGGCTTTTTCTGATGAAAGAACAAGACCTAAGTAAAAGCACAAAGTATAAGTGAGGAAGTCAAATCCATTGAACAGTAAAGAGAAAAGAAGTTTCAAAGTACAGAAGTACATGTGAAGGATAAAGCATGGTTTCCAACCTCTGCTTGGTTTACTTTTTGTTCTGAGGGGTCCTCCTGTGTTTATGGTATGGATAGCAGCATTTCTGACTAGAATCCAGTAGCATCCCCCCATCGTGACAACCAAAAATGTTTCCAGATGTTGCTGAATGCCTTCGAAAGGGACAAATAGCCCTACTGAAAACCACTGGAATAGAATGACATAAGGCCATAATGTGCACATAGTTGCTGTGTTCTCACCATGGTTCTGAGTGCCACACTGAGCTGGAACACAACATAATGCCTAGTTGTCCTCAAAATGACTCATTTTGAAGTAAAACAATTACTTAATTGAAATTTACTACCTGGCACAGTCATGGAAGATAGGGGGACATCAATTATTCTATTCACCCATGTTGAACTCCTGGAACTCAGGTGCTGTGGTCAACTGAATCAAACTCAGTTAGCTTCTGCTGTTGGGCATGCAGTCAGAAACATCCTTGAGGCCCACACTTGAGACTTCATCTGAGAATGTGCACATGTTTATAAGTGAAAGGACCTCAGAATTGTCAAGGTCTTCACAAATTTTATTTGAATATTTGCAATCACTTTTTCTGAGTCATGTATTTTTACTTTGGAGGTGTTCAAGCTCAGGCCTTATCAAATGAAGATTAATCTTATGCCTCTAGGATGTTTTCTCTGAAATCAAACAGTCTGCTTGGGATGAAGAGTTTCCTGTGATTTAATTTTGCCTACCAATTTTGTTTATTTGGTTGGCTTAGAAAATTCTCAATGCCAAAAGATTTTTCTGTACTAGTATTTTCTTCTTGTCCTGAAACATTAGTTTGCAATTCAAGTACTTTTTATCAGATAAGCAGAGCTTAATGTATATTTAAACTACCTCTATACTGACCTAGCAAAGTGCTATAAATTTCTGAATGATGACACCATCATTTAAATCAAAATAAAGAGTACAAAACCTCAAATATTCTAGTTAATATTTTGCTAAAGTATTAAAGGATCGTTTTAAAGGATCCCTTTTCCTAAGTAGAGTTTATAACAATGTTTCTTTCCAAATAATAGCCTAACCTTTGTTGTAAATTAATGTTGATGCCATTAAATTTGCTGTGTTCCTGACTATGAAACGGAATTGCTAATTATTTAAAAAAAAGGGCGAATACAAATGCAAACAGTGTGGAAATGCTTGATCTCAGTTTGCAGAACTAAAAATAATCCAACAACAAATAATACCATATCAGCAGCTCTTAGGTGTGGAGGTTTCTGGCTTCAATTGCAATTGTATTTTGAAATTTTTCATGTAGTTCATGGATGATAAATGTCCCAGACCAATAAGGTCTTTTGTATTTAGAAAATGATAAGCTTTTTATTTTTCCATTGTTTGAAAGAAAACTTGTATTTCTTATTGGTTCTATGTATATATAGTATATTATATATATTTGAAACATAACAATTAAAGGCACACGAAAAGCATTTGGTAGATAGTTGTAAAAGAAAGCATTATGTTACTTTTCTAGGCAAATAAAAATTCATGTCTAGTATACTGGACCCTAAAATCTGGATGTAGGAATTATTAATTCTTTCTCATGTAATAGAAATGAAGTCTCATTGAAATAAGGTCATTTGAAAGAACAGTTTCTCTGTGCATGTTCTGAAATGACTGACCTTGAATCTTATTCATTAAGATGATCATAAAAAGACAGTTTCATTTGATTATTGGGAATATTGTGGAAAAGGATAAAATAGAGAACCCAATTAATACTAGGGTTTTGTTCATCTATAATTTATGGAAAAAAATTTCATGTGCCTAAATATATTGAACCTCTAGTAGGTAAATAAAGACTAATTAAAATTTCACACCTATCCATGTGAAAACACTTTAAAATCACACTTAATGAGGTTGAGAATGTGGTGAGACTGGTATTTTTCCCCCTTACCATCACAGTAATCAATACAAACTTTTTGACCCAGGGCACTATTTCAATCAAGTTTTAAGAAATTAATCAGTAATGTAGGCAATGATTTCTATAAAAGATGACCAGCATAGAACGCTTTCTGTATAACCAAAGGGAGCATAAAGAAATACACCTACATGTTAGGAACGCTTATATCTAGCTAATGAAATAGAGATGAGTTGAGGTTTCTGTACATTTTAATTTCCCTATTTTAGAAAATTGATTTACTATTCTAAAACACAGAAATATTTTGATGAGAGATTAATTATACACATTGTATTTAAAAATATTTAAATGTATTTTATACCAAGGGAAATTGCACAGTGTCCAGGAAATTATTAAGTCTGGAATGATGTGAGATGATTTCAAAGTCTTTTGAGATTGAAAGCTGGTCACCAACAGGATGTTTGCTTTCTTTCCAAAAATAAGCAAGCAAAAACAATATCCACATGATTTAATATAGACAGTCCTTTGTTTGTTTCTACCTTTAATATGCTCCTGAGAAGTAAGTATGTGATCTCCTGAGCTGTCACATTTTTATTTCTACACTGCTTTATATACTGTTTTTATACATATTTCTGCAGGTATAAGTGCTGGGGAATATAGTTCACAGAAATAAGCAATAGAAAATGACAAACATGTTATTACAGAACTGTCATTCAATAATTGTCAGCACTTTGTACTGCATGCATGTGATCAGTGATTTTCAAACAAAAATCAGTTTTCATGATCAGTCTGCGAATACCATCTATAATTATGTACTCTGTTGTATGTCTTACTATAATGCTAATGATTCAATTTGAAGACTATGGTGTCAGACTGTTACCTAACAAAATATTTCAAGTGTGTCTGATTACATAATGTGTAATTATTTTGCTAGCTCTTAGCAAATATCACTTGATCTCCAACGAAGAAGAGAGCTCTGCACTAGTTCTGCAATGATTTTGACTATCTTCCAGGATGTGGAAGAGCTAAGTACCAAAAAGTGAGGACAAGTATGGGAAATGTTAGTGTACACTCTAACTTGCAAATTTACGCCATTTTCAGTATTTTTCTTAGAAGACTAAAGTTAGCTGAGACCAAGGAAAAGATCTCCAAAGATTTTTTTATTAAAAAGAATGAAGTTAAACCTTGGTCTTATATTTATTGTCCTATGTCACACAACATAAAAGTTGCAGCATTGGAACTTTGATTATTGTCCAAAGTTCAACTGAATAATAGAAAAGTACAGTGCATTTTGTATTATAGGAGTTATTTCTAGATATTATGGTATCTTTTCTGAGTAAGACTATTCAATATGTACTATTTAAATTAGAAACTTTATGTCCAGTTTCCTAAATCTCCCCAAAAGAGTTTGTATAATGTGATGCATAATAATTAACATGCAATGATGTTTTGCTTTATGGTATCAAGATTAGGGCAAGATTAAAATATATATTCTGGCACCTATAACTTAAGAAATATTAAGACAAGTAATCTAGATTGTCGCCCACTTTAAACAATTCGTATTATGTCATACCCCAATGAATAAATTTAACACTTTCTAAAATAGGCAAATTCCCAATTTTCTATGCTACTCCTCCTTATTTTGTATGAGTTAAAATTTTGAAATAAATTTCCTTTCCTCAGTTTTGAAGGATTCTGCTATTTTCCTTTCCAACAAAAAGGAAGGATTTTTACATTCAGAATCATTCATTGCAAGGGACTGGTTTCTGCTCTCTTCAGATTAATCTTACTATAGTTATTTCCTTGAGCAGTCATCAAATACATAGTATTAGCATAAAACCATAACTTTGCTTTCACTTTTGCCAATATTAAGATGATACTGCCATCTGATTCATAGGCAGGTTTATGGGCATCCATCACATTAAAATATATTTTAGACTCTAAAAATTACTCATCAGCATTTTATTAACTAGTAAGGCATGTATATTCAGACACATAGACACGTGGTCAAGACAAGCCTTGCTTAATCTTACAGAAGCATGAGGGATTTAAATAAAATTTGTGTAAGATTTGCAACTATCTAAAAATTGGTTATAGGAAGAAAATCCATCCTGGAAAGAAAAGGAAAATATGGTAAGGGGATAAGAATGAAAACATGAGCCTCTAGCAGAATAAAAAATTGATATGTTCTTACATTTGAGAGTAAAGAAAATAAAGAGACTAGGGCTGGGGATGTAGTGAAGTGGTAGGGTGCAAGGCCCAGGGATGGATCCCCAGCACGAACATTAGTAATAACAATTATAATAATAATAACCTCCTAGCACTACAGAAACTAAGATAATGTATGTATATATACATATAATTATTTGTTCAAAGTGCATAATAAAAAGAAAAGGAAACCCATTTAGGAGGGGTATTTAAAATCTGAGACTGTCTAATTTTTTCTAATACTACAAGCTTTGTTTCCCCTCACACCTACATTTCAGTAATAATGAAAGTATGAGGTAACTTCCACTTTTGAATAACAATATCATTGCTATTAAATACCTAGTTATAATGACGTTAATTTTTTGTAAAGAGATCCTCTTTCTCAAATTAATGATATTTTACATAAATTGGAAGATATACCACATAGTCAGGAGATCTACTAGACTTAAAATTTTGTGAATTTTCTCCACATCTGATAAGACAGGGAATATCTGAAGCAATTAATTAATCTTTTAATTTAATAATATGTATCTGATAGCCACCAGGCACTCCTCTAAGCCCTGGAGATAAAATGGAGCGAACTATTTGTTAATCACATTTCTTTGGACAAGGGAGATAATAAATAAATAAATAATGAATTTCAAGTAGTGATAACTACCATAAAGAAAAATAAAGAAAGCACAGAAAAGGAGAATACAAAGAAGTGACACTTCAATTGGGTGGTCAAGGAAGTCCTCTCTGAGAAGGTGATGTTTGAGCAGATGCCCAGAAGCCACACTGAAGCACGCCATGCTGTGACTTTGGAGGAGTCCAGAAAAGAAAGCAGTCCTGTCAAGTGGAGCTCTGTTGAAGAGCAGAAAAGAGGCTGGTATAATTGAAACACACAGGAAGACAGGAAGAAAATGAGGTCAGTGCAGTAGTCAAGAGTAGCATTGTGTACAGCATCACAGAAAGGGCTTTACATATCTAAGATGGTAGATACATCATTTTAAACAAGTGCTCCAGTAATTGAAAAGAAAAAAGCACAGTGTTTATTTTAAAAATTTTCACCTACTCTGCTCATTTGTCCAATGGATTTTTGTCAATTTTAAAACCCAAAACATAGATATTTAATATTTAAAGATATGAGATGAAAAAACGGGATAGTTGTTTGTGTCCTTTTAAATGAAACAGAGGATTAAAGAAGGGTCAAAAATCAGTTTGCCAAAAATTAATGCATTTTTTAAAATATAAATTCATTGTTTAAGTCACACAATTAGTTGTTTTGCATAAAAGTACCATTTTTAAAAAACATATTAATGAGTTCTGTTTAATTAAGGAAAAAACTGAACATCACTGAAAGAACTTTAGGCTAAAGGTGAAGTATGATAACTTCCATGAGGAAAAGCTGAAGTTCCAAAACACCTACTCAGCCTTCAGGATATTTCTGGTCAGTGTAAAGAAAATAATCAGCTGGAATTAGCCATAAGGAAGTGCAATGCAATTTACCATCAGCAAAATTTTAAAAAAGGAGATAAGTGGCAACTTACTAACTTATTGTGTTAACTAATCAAGTCTTGTAAAATGTATCAAACTTTTTAAGTAATAAATATTCTGAAATAAATGTACTTTGAAAACAATTAAAATGTAAATTTTATATAAAACAGTTAGAAAGTGCTGAATATAATACTAGAATGTGAGTGATAAATAGGAAATATATCACCCCTCAGGCTACCATCACTGAAATTATTACTCTCAATAAAAATGTCAAAGAGCAATTAGCATCAATACTTACTTTGTCTCTAGAGTCCAAAATGGAACTTCTATTTTTATAACAAGTCCAGCTACAACATATATAATCTGTTTAGTAAAAATGACTTTCTATTTTACATTATGAAATATTGCAAGGCAAAGCCATCAATGTCCCAACACCTCATACAAATGCCATGTTCAGGATACAGCTAAAAGATTCATAAGCTTGACTGATAACTGTTGTATTAAGAAGAATCAGATTTTCACTGTGATTATATTTCAGCAACTAGATGAGACTATATAATATTCCTAAGCAAGTATAATTGAAGAAATACTTTGGACAAAAGCTATTCTAGACTACAATTTTTACCTATAATTTATTCATTATTTTATCAGATCATTATTTCAATAACCAAGAAGATTAATGTCAAATTAATTGACCAAGAACCTACAATTTATCCACAATTTCCTTTTAAAATCAAAACATTTCACTTAGTATACAAGAAACTTTAAAAGTCAAATTAATTGGGCTCAAATGGCAGAATACCTGCCTGACAAGCACAAAGCCTTCAGCTGAAACCTCAGGACTACCAAAAACCCAGAAAAAGTCTAATTAATTGCCCCACTATAGTAACCAGTTTTGCTCAGATGTCTTATGGAATTTTCTCATTTTCTTCATGCATTTTTATGCCAATTTGTTGATTTTACCCATTTTGTTCACTGAGCATTCAAATCTTTCAAAATGCAACTGTAAACAATAGATAAAAATACTCTGCATTTATTAAAAAGCTTAATATGTGCTAAGTACATTGCCAGGCTGTAAGTTGTGGTCCTATCTTTACCTTCATTTAACAAAAGATACTGAAGAGCACAAAAACCTTGCCAATGGTTAGAAAAATTGGCAAGTGGCTGGCAGCAGAGTACAAACCCAGATGATCTGAACTGAGGAGCCTAACTCCTGACTGCATTCCATGCTGTGTCAGGAAGCATGTGGGAACCTGGGAGGCAAGCCTGGTGGGTGCTTGTGCCCCATCACACCAGCTCAGAGGCTACGCTCCATAGACACATACAATTTATTTGAGCAATGAACTAATTGTTTTAATGATGAGTTAGCTAAGACCTAAACTCATTTTAATATAATCACATTAAATTAATGGATTATTAAAATAAAAATGAGTGCTATAGAAAGCAACATGTATTTTATTTGGGTCAGAGCTATAGGGATCTTATTTCCATACAGTAAATGAAGATTAGGCATATATTTTTCACTGCTTATGTACTTTATAACATCTAAAATAAATATTTGGGCCTTCAGTTATTATAAACAATGGTTTCTGAGAGATTACCAGAGTTCCCTTTACAAATATGTCCTTGATTAAGGACTAATATATTTCTTGGTTTTGAAAAATCTCTCTCTAAAATAGAAAATATGAAAGGACATCTTCATAAATTTAGCATCATTGAAGAATCCAAAACAGAGATAATTACATGTTTAATGTTTAACTTGGTTTCAATTGAAGCACTTCTTATTGCACAGCTGGGTGCTGTTAGAAAAGAACTCTTCTATCTGAGCCCATTCACTTTCTGGTACACATTTGATTCTATTATTATTATTAAACATTAGATGTGCAATGTTCTGAGGAAAGTTGACTATGACATACTACTTTATTCTTCAATCTTACCCCATAAATCTATAGTCCTTATTTCAGAAGCAACAAAAAGGGTTAAAGGATTTGAAGCCAAAGAATGGTAGAAAACATTCAGTCAGATTTACATCTAACCATGTGGTTTACTTCAAAGCAAAAGGCCAAGAATATATTTAGGGACAAGTTTATGATCATTATAACAGGAAACCAGATGATAAACTGAAGAATGATTGTCAGGCGTTGAACTACCATAAGGAGAGCTGGAAGAAGTAAATTTGAATTTGTTTTGTGACAGTCTGATATGTCCATTTTGTAGCCAGGATTCTCTTGCTTAGGGGATAGACAGTTAAAATTCTCTCTTGTATGTTATCACCACAAGCTGAATCTATAGAGGTTTTTTTAAAACATTTCAGTCAACACTCCCCTTCTGATTAGCACAATTTCCATGAAATATCTACTGAGTAAACCAAGCCTGGTTATGTGATCACTCACATTTGATTTGTTCTGACCTATTACCTCCTGTACCTACAACTTGAGTTTGAAGTATATTTCCACAGACTATAAAATACATATTGAGGAAACTCTTGTCATTTCCAGATGTCCATATACATCTTTCTGAAAATGCACACATTTCCACCATTGTGCCCTGTGGAATCATTTGATATGTTTGCATGTCTGAAGGTTTCTTTTTCAATTTATAAGCTCATAAGCATTATGAGAGAAGGATGGAATACAAAATTTCTAGACCCATTGTTAAGTTCTTTCCTCCTTGGGTACTTTAAGTTTACTTCTAGAGATGCCCATTCTTTCCTTTGGAGTCTGGTGCTGAGAGTAAAGAAATAAAAAGAAAACAACTCTGCCCAGCCACCAGCAACTGTGGAAAAGTAGCAGGAATGTTGATCACTCTCTATTCAGTTGACCATTGTGTACACTCTTCTTCCGTGGTATAATTATCAAGTACAGTAGAAGTCACATTAGATTGGAGGCTAGAGTACTGGGACAAGGTCTTTCATATCCCTGGCAATAATTAATTGCACAACATCAGATATATTTAATCTCATTTGTAAATAACACTATGGAGTTATCAGAAGTTCTTTATGCTATCACTCTAGGACATTCCCAGAATCCTACCAGTAAGAGAAAAATCTGTAAAATTCTCACAGCAGAGAATTCCTTAATTGAGGAAGACTGGAATAGATATCCAACTTTTCAAATGTTTGTGGCTTCTAGCACTATTTGAGGTCAAAAATTTATATTATATCTGAGATGAGACCAAAAGAAAACCATACATAAGTGGTTATCAAAGACAGATACAAAGTAGTAATTTGTGGTAGGATTGGTATCTACACTTTCTTTCCTATATTATACTTCTGCTTAAAAATTGCTGAATGTACAAATGATTGCCTTATACAGGATCATGACTTCTTATAATGCATGGATTAAAATATGTGATGGTATGAAGCAATCTATATGTAATGATTTGAAATCAAATTTAACTTGGATTCAAATTCCACTGAAGTGATTTGGTGGTTTTTTCCTTTAAGGCATTCCCATTCTTACAGCAAATAGTTGTATTGATATATACACAGAATATATTAGAAAAATAAATGGACATTTAGATAAACTCTGGCGAACACAACAGCTTTCCTTCATTACATTGATGATTAATTTCTAATAAGGAAGGGTCACATCTGAAGGAAAGTGGGGTTCAAGTCTCAGACCTAATGTTTATATTATATGTTTTTATATTGAAAGCTAATGACTTACCTCTTTTGGTCTTCTTGTACTTTTCAGTAAACAAGGAAATACGATGACTTATAAATTACATAAGATTCATTATATATAAAGAAATCTTGGCAAATAAGCAACTAATAGAGGGGGCAATTCTTTTTCTTCTTCCTCCTTTTCAATTTCTTTTCCTCTTCTTCTTTCAAATTATTATTAATAATTCATGTATCAGACTAGGAACTAAACTAATTTATTCTAGAACATCTATGTATGCATGTGTCAGTGTGACTGGAAGTAGTGGTTCTAATTCAATGGGGTAATACCATTTGGATAGATAAATAATATAAGTTGAAAAAACCCAAAAAGCATTGTACACCTTTGACTGCACTATCTGATAATATAATTTTCTTCACAAATTAACTCTTCTTTGTGACTGCCTAATTATTGGTAATGGCTTAAAAATGTTTCTGTCACTGAAACTTAAAGCCTCATTTTATGTTTGATTTCCTTTTTTTCTTAGTTCTGCACACTTGCAGAGTTTGTGATAATTAATGTGAAATATACCAGTATCCTCCTTTCAGATATTATTGGTACCACCAATTTCTCACAGTAAGTCTGTCTCTTCTGGACTTAGAGCAGCTTACTAAATAAACTGTGCTATAATAGACATTGTTGTCCTCACCTTCTGTACACTATGGGGAAAAAATAAGAACTGAACAATAGTTCATCTGGAAGTTTGGTAGCTGATGCAAAACAGACATAAAAATACTAAGTAATGAATTGGGCAAGTCTTTATGCTAGGAGTTAGTTATGTACACTTAATTTTTGCTAATGTGTTTTGTGGTAAGAAAGCAAATCTTATCAAAGATTGGTGATACCAAATAGGTTGGTTTTATGAGTGCATGTCAAATAGAACTCACACTAATGCTGTTTATATGTTTGTTCTTATTTGAATTTTTATATTCATTTTGTTCTTAGGTTCTTGATTTCCTTGGTTACTATTTCACATTTGATTCCAAGTACTACTTATTTTAATGGTGTCACAAAGGTAGAAAATACAAGGATGTTATCTTGCAGTATGGCAGGATGAATTAATGATTACAAATATGGTAAGCATTTTTTTAGTTTTCACATCATAAGGAAAAATTCAGAATCTCAGTGTCATCAAAAATAAGAAATTAATTGTTACATACAGGTTCAGTTGATCTCAACTTGGTGGGGCTTGCTGGCACTACTTCAGACTCTGGAGCATCTGGGCCTGTCTCCAAATTGTTGCTTGGAACAAGATCTGTCCTATGTTTTTTCCTGCATCCTTTTATTAGTGACCATCTGGGACATGTTGTTCTCATGGAAAATGGCAGGAGCACAATAGAACACACATAACTGTACAGGCACATTTAAAAATCTTTGTTCAAATGTGCTCCTTTTCTGCTGGCAAATGCAAGTCATATGACAAAGCATGAACAGCATGACTGAATATAAACTTTAAGAATGATAGAAGGGAGTAAATACCTGTCAAACAATAACCCAGTGTATCACTGTACCTGAAAAGGAAATGAAACTTAGCTATCTACCTAATGTTGGACTTAATTGAGCAGTGGAACAAGTGGAAAAACTTTTGAAGATACCTACCTTTATTTCTCCAAATCACTTCTCCTTCCTTAAATGACAAGAAGAAATGAGCTTCAGATGAGTACACTCTCCATAGTGTACCCCATTTGTGAGTTTGTATACTGGTAGACACTTGGGATTCTCTCACTCTCTAAACCTTATCCAGTCCAGTTTAGCCATCATGTTGTCTCCAAAGCTCCTATGCTTTCTGTTCCCATGATAAACTGACCAATAAGAGCCCATCCATAGCAGGATATGTCGTCTCATTCATCCTCCCCCATTCCATTCACTGAATGTGTCCATGGATGGAGCTTGCTATAAACTAAATGTTTTTGCCTCCCCATTCACATGTCGAAATTCCAATAACCAAGGCAACGGTATTATTAGGTGGGGCCTTAGGGAAGTGATCAGCTCATGTTTGCTGCAAATATACTCATATTTCACAGTCCAGAGCAAGTCACATGACCAAGACCATGCAGTGAGTGACTGTACACAAACATAAGAATGAGAAAGGGGATCCATCTTATAAAAGAGGTCTGAGACAGACATCACACTCCTTCCACCATGTAAGAACTCAGCCAAAAGATGCCATCTATGAACATGAAAGCCCACCAGACACCAAATGTCCCAGTTCTTCAGTCTTGGACTTCTCAATCTTTGTAATTGTGAGAAATAAATTTTATTATTAATAATATGTCTTGTTTATAGCATTCTATAATAGCGACAAGTCATATTAACACAAAATCAAAATGAAACTCATTAGTTCTTTAAATATTTTTCTAAGTAGATGAGAGGCATGAGCCATTCGCTGTTTCTTATTATTGACAACAATGATCATGGTCTGTATGGGGGATGAAAATATCAGAGGAAAAGGAATTATTCGGCGAGAACAAGAACTTGAACTACAGCAATGTGAGCAATGAATGGAAAGGAAAGGACATGTTTTTGTTGTTGTTTAAAAATTTAAAAACTAATTGTATTTAGAAAGTGGCTTGGTTAAGGTGATATGAAGACTTCCAAGTTTTTAACTGGTATAGCTAGGTGAAAGATTGTTACTGCTGTTACAAATAATAATAAAATATTAATAAAATAGAATAAAATATTTAAGTCCATTAATATTTTCCACCCAAAATTATAATATCTTAAGGGTAAGAAAATCTATTAAAGGTCACCAGTTGAATATCTCACCAACACAGAAATTCATTCTGTAGCAACCAAAGAAGTTTATCTTTGTTCTGCTAAATATTTCATTAGTGACTGATACATAACTTTCTGTTTCAATGTTGCTATTTATTAACAAGTAGCTTTAGTCAGTAGATACTTCAGCCTTGTAATGAAATACAATTTTCTGATCTTCAAAAATATAATATCAAGCCCCTTTACCACCAACCTAGTTCTCCTGTGTATACTTCAGATGTTTAAGAATAGGACTTCTGAAACCAAATATATGATTTTAGAAACAGTTGATTTCTCTCCCCACCCCCAATTAAAATAAGTTTTTATATAAAATAGCTCTTTTCTCCAGAAACCAACAATAGGGGTTTTCTTGTGGATTAGCACTTATGAACATAATTCCCCTGCCCCTTCCACTTATGAAATTATATATGTACTGTTTTATCTGAAGGTTTAGTAGAATTATGTAAGGACCTTTCTGTTTGCTTTGTTTTCAATGTTTTGCTTATCTCCTCATTCTGATTTGGGATCTCTTGCTAATCTAATGGTACCTTTGATTCCCTGAAAACCACTCAAAACATATTTACCTACACATTTTATTGTTTTGCCCATTTTACTTATTAACTTTTTTATCCTTTATAATAAGTCAAATGTACAGTGCCATTTCTCAAATTCACATTTTTCTTTAGACAACTAATGACTTCTATTTATGACACTTGTGCTTATTTTCTAACAAATGCTACAGATCCCTCAGGCTATTCATCTGATAACATATTTTCTGAGAGTTCACATTAGCTCTTATTTTCTCTCTTTTTCCCTCTGAATTACTATGAGTTTTGTTGCTGCTGTTGTTGCTTTTGTTAAGAAAGCTGTCTTTCATTAATATACTCATCTTTTCATTTATTCATTGCATATAACAAACAAATCACAGTGCTAAACATTGGCACAGAAAAGATAAGGCAAAGATTTTACACTATATGAGTTCACATCTTAATAGAACATAGGAGTTCAAGCATTATAGCAAGAATGTAAGGTAAGTGTTAAAACTATGATATAGAGGAAGGTAGAACAAAAGGTCAACAAATGCTTTTCAACATAACAGCTATTTTGCCTATAAAAAACACAAGTTTCTTTCAGGAAAATGAAAAAAATAATTCTAGGCAAGCTGATTAATTTGCATTTAATAAGTGTTAGACACTTTTAAGCAGCAAACTATAAACATTTAAAATCATATTCTGAAGATCTTTCTTTTTTTCCTCCAAGTTTTTATCCCATCTCTGGATCATTTTTCTGGTTACTTGTAGTTCAACAAATGATGAGCGTTTTATATATTTTGTTAAATTCCTTCACTCTATTTCATATCACCTAATTCATAATATCATAAAAATGTCCTTCATAACCAAAGATATGTTAATTTGATTTGGAGAAAAAGAATCAACTATTGTCTGGTCATATTTTTGGACAGTATAATGAAAAAAGAGAAAGACATTTGGAAAAATTTATTATCTATCTTTCTAAAATAAATCCTTCCAAAGAACTTGATTCTCCTCTTGAACATTTATGCCGAAATGCACATTCCTTTCATTTTTAATGTATTCATTCCTTTTTGAAAGCTGAGTCTACTTAACTGACTTGTTCATACACTACAATGAAAGAAAAAAAAAAGGATGCCAGTATGCTGGAACTAAAAAGCCTGCCTTTGAATGTTCATGACAAAACAAAAGAAACAAGAAAGCAACATCAGCAGAACATACAAAGTAGCAAAAAAGATTTGCCAATCATTCCATAACCTTAAGAAAATTTACTCATTGAAAATAAAATGAAAATCCATCCTTGGTAGCGGGCACAAAAGAACAGTGCTGAAATTTAGTCCCACATTGGAATGAATGCTTTCCCGACAAATGAAAATTGGATCAGGGACACACTTTCAGTGAAAAAGACACACTGCCAGATGATTTCTTGGCAAAGGAAAGGAAAGAGTTGATTAAACTGTCATGTGATGACTTCAAATTCAGCACAAGTACAGCTTAGCAACTTCTCATTGAGAAAGAAAAGGAGGACATTTGGGTACAAGGCATGGTTTTGACATTATTAAGGTTTAGTATTGCTTTGTGGTTTCATTGGTTTTCTGCCATTGCCTTCAATAAGGAAAAAAGAAAAATTAATCTCAACCAAGAATAAAATTTTATGCTGAGCAGAACTTGAGTTTCCTTAGAACTAAATCTTTCAACTCTTGGTGTATGCTACTTATAAAACTTAACTTTTCAATACTAATATAATGTTCATATTCATCTACAGGCACTGCTAATTTAAGGTGAATTAGAATGTTGTACTTTTCATGATGTCAGACAGCAATAGGAAACACTATAAAACCTGTGCCAAAATGTAATCATACCCCCTCTAAGACTTGTTACCCTGGTCTATCTTTCATCTCTCTCCTTTCTTCCTATAAGAGATCACTATTGTGTATTCAAATCTGTAATTACATGGTTTCCAATCTGTCTGCCTTGAGAGAGCCAAAGGCAATATTCTATATACTTGGATTCAGTGCTTGGTCCAGGGATAGGCATACAACTCAAGAGAGCAGTTGGCATCAATTTCAGAACTAGTATGGATGTTGGGATAGAGCTCCTCTGCTTCTGATGCTTTCAGATGCTAAAGAGCTGGCTAACTCATTACTGCCACATACTGAAAGCATATTTAAGAATAAGGAATAATCAGGGAGCAGAGAAAAGTGAGAGGAAAAGAGAGACAAGGTTCAAATGGCATTGTTTCCAGCATATTTGCCCTTATAATTCCAAATTATATAACCCATTAATATTTCTTTCTTTAATTACTAGGATATTGTCATTTTCAAAAATGTCTTGATGATATGACTAAGGGACTAATAATTTGTGTTTGGGAGATGAACCTTATAACTTTAAGAGAAAGGGTATTTATGTTGAACTAAATAAATGACGTTCCACAACATTTCTCTGAAAGATCAACATCTGTGTATATGTATGTGGTCTGGAGAGTCATAAGACATTTAAACTAAGAGTCTATATTATATACAAATTATATTTTCTCATAGTATAATACTCATATGACGTTTTCAATGTAAGTCAATGATGGTTACTTTACCTATGAAATATTATATGCCACCTAATCAGGAATACTGTATCTATTATACTCTTGAGTAAACTGTCTCTTATTGCAATATTTTTGCCTTAAATTATTTTTTAATTTTCATGTTCTATTACTCTGTAGAACTTGCCATTGAAAAACATACTAGTTAGAAATTCAATTAGAGTGTCCACATACTTAATTTCTCTCATTTGTACTATTTAAGAGAAGATTCTGTAAACATTAATGAGCATTTTCATTAATAATTATAACTCATAAATATCATAATACCTCACTTTTAGTTATACCTTCTACAATGCTTAATATATCTTATGCATATTATTTCATTCGCTGTCTATACCTTCTCTTCAAAGAATGTTCTGCTTTGTGAGTAAACTAATTGGTAGTGTAGAACTTGGTCAAAGTCATCAACAACTGACTCCAAACAAAGTTATTCACACTACCATTGTTATCATTTGAGAATTTCTCTGACGTACAAGCAATAAATACTTTATTAGAGCTTTCATACCAGAGATGACAAGAAAATTCACATTATGCAATTGAAATTTTCAATTAAGAAAGGCAAGTAGATCTCATTTCTCCATGTTAATTCTCATGCTGAAGCCACAGCATCTCTCAGCTTTCCTCCCCTTGCAAAGCTTACTTTCCCTAATTCTTGTTTGTCCCTTTTTGTTTCCTTTTTCTCTTATTTACACCCAGTTATTTAGGTCAATATCCTCTCCTGGCCACCATACCTACATCCTTCACTCCACTCATCAAAAGGATCCCAAAAGCTTTCAAACATACTTATCAAAGTTTATGTGCCTACAAATTGCCTAGGAATCTAAGCAATCTGCCTTTAGGCTGATTAAAATTTGGTGGGTTTGGAATGTGTACTTGCCCAGGACTTTGGATTTCTGAAAGCTCAGAAACACCAGTGTTTTAGGATTGAGGACTACCTTTGAATAGCAAGGATTAGAAAGTTGAAATCAATCATTAACTCCTCACACTTTTTTTCTCTCTCTCTAATACTACTTGGTGACAGTCTAATTTTATGAGACATAATTTCCTTGTCTATAAAATGCAAATAGGATATTGATCTTATTTCAAGACGGTGGAATAGAGGCATCCAGAATTCACTTCTTCCTCCACAAAGAAGAATCCAAGTAATAGTTACACACCTGCAATTTGAGGTTAATGACTATGGCAAACAGGCGGAAATCAGAAACAGAGAGAATGGAGCATTGGTAAATTTATAGCCTTGGGACAGCAGCATGGTAAGAGAAACAAAATATCTTAGCATCTGCCACCCCAGCTCCATAGCAGGGGGTATCTTTGGTATCCGTTTTTCAGGGGTGAGAGTGAAAGAGTGACACAACAAACCCTTTCAGCATGGTGCTGGCAATCCTAGCTATTGGAAAGTGTCACAATCCTCACAGGGTTCTAGCCCACTTAGTTAAGTGACTTGAAATCTGCATATTAGCCTTACTTTATAAAGGTATCTAGCATCATCTCCCAGTAAACTCCCAGGATTCTGTGACTAGGAGATATTTGAGAAAGAGCTATCATCTGAATTTCAATTGATATAGGGATTATAAACCCTTGTGTATTCCTATTGCTGGGACTTGATAGATGTTAACACTGCACTAGTTCACCAGGTTGCCTCCCAATGAACACAAAAGGCACAGCAGAGTACCTCTGACTCAGACCTGTTAGGTGTCCAGCACTGAAAGTTACAAGCCTTGGCACAAAGAGGGGGGTGGAAGGTACCACCTCAAGAAACAGATCGCCCTCTAAGACCAGAAGCATGGCTAACAAGGTGTGGATTTGTGAGTATGCCAGGACTGAAGGTAGTTTCCCATATAGGTCTGCCACCAGCTCCTCCAATGCTAAGCACAGACATTTTCTGACGGGCCAGGGAAAGGACACCATGGTTCTACAGCTGCTCCATGCACGAGTCTGCTGAGGTAACCTAGGGCAATACTATGGCCCCACTCTCTCCTTGTCCCCAGGGCCCATGGTCAAAGGAGGTCCAGAGAAGAATTCTGCTGGACTCTGGCATTACCCACACTCACTTGCATCAATATGGGCTCTGTGGGTGAAAGAGTGCGAGGTGGGCAGAAAAGTCTGAGCTATTGTCCCAGTCCAGAATGCACATGGTCACAGGGACAGAAGTCCTGCTTCTGGGCAGGCACCCCACCAAAACAGCAGAGAAGAACACCCAAGTTCCTGCTGCCGCTATTTAGCAGCACCAGTCACTTCTACAACTCTCTGAGCACACACTGCTGTCAGGACTGGGTGCAAGTGTTGAAAAAAAAGTTCTGTGATTCCTGCAACTGCTTCTTCTTATGAAATGTCTGGGGTCTCGCCACTGTCTAGTCAGAGGACATGTCTTCAGGTCTTCTACCACTATCAGTTCTGCCAATACCAGAGGCACTTGCTAGAACAGAGCTCACACCAACAGTTCTTGATGCTAATGTCATCACCTAAAAGGCCACCATTGCCATTGTAAGAGTAGCCACACAGTGAGTACCTCATATCCACTGCTGCATATACCATAACTTCCTGAATCTCTAGACTGACCCCACTTTTTAGTCTCCCACAAAGAAGGTGAATCTCTTCAACTTTGGTATGAAAATTTGATATGAAAGCTTACTAAAAACAGCCAAAAACTAGGAGTCTACACCATGGTACCCAGCTGGAAATAAAATCAACATTACATAATAAATGGACATGGTAAGACTCATCTTCAGGAGAAAACCACCAATAAAAGTGGAAGAGCTATATGATCCAGTAGATAGGCAAATCTCAGCATAGGAACCCTGGATATGTGGAAAAGGGGTTAAAAAAAAGGACAACACTAAAAGATCATAACTGTTTTGCAACATATTAAGAGGAAATTGAAATGCATGAAATGTCTGATAAAAATGCAAAAGAGTGATTATTAAAAACCTTAATGAAGGAGGTTCCAAGATGGCAACTAAAGTGACAAAGCAGATAGCGTGAGCTCTGTAAAGTAAAAATCTTGCTGAGACGCTGGAGACACACCTGGCAGGAAAAACCATCAAGAGGAGGAAAAATCCCAACAACCTTGAACCCCCAGCTCACACATAGCTTCCCTACCCCAACATATACAGAGAAACCAGGAGGGCTCCCGTGCCTCCAGACGCCAGCTCCTAACCTGCTTCTGAGATGCAGACCACCAGGTGACAAATAAACAGCATGTGATACTCCCACAGCCACCCCTCGGATAAACCAGCATAGCCGCCTGGACAGACTGACACAGCTCAACAAAAAAACCCACACACACACACACACAAAAAAAACTGAATAATAAGGAACTTGTAGCAAAGAGGATGGGGCACCTTGAGCTCCAGAGAAAGGGGACAGGGCAGCCATCCAAGTGAACTATGAATAAACAAGCCTGCCAGAGAAGGTGGGTAGGGAAGACTGGCAACAGTGGCTGACATGCTGGATGCTCCACTGGAGAGTGGGGGAAAGGCAGATCCCTGCACAAACTCTAAATAAACAAGGCCTGCAACTGTAACAGGCTGGTAGGACTCTACACTGGAGAAAAGGGGAGGGGCAAGCACCCAGGAGAGCTCTAAATAAACAAAACAGCTGGAGTAGGTGGGTGTGAGAGCTCCCCCCAGAGAACTGCAATAAATAAAGTCTGCAACAGTAGCTGGCTGACAGTAGGTGGCAGGTGAGCTGCAGTCTGAAACAGAGAAGATAGAGGTTAACAAAGCTGTCTCCTTCCCAACCACCTGGCGAGACAACCACAGTGCTACTGATTAAATACCAACAACAGGACTGGATGCTGAAGGAGCAGAATCAGAACTACTAAGACTGAAACAACATGGTTTCTGGACCTGAATTTTTATTCTTTATAGTTTTATATATCTTTCCTATTTTTTTAATTTTTTTCTTTTAATTATCATTTTTTTCTTTTTTTCCCCTTGCTGAGACAATGACAGAGCTACTACTCAAACACCAACACCAGAACTGGATGCTGAAGGAGTAACAACAGAACTTTTAAGACTAAAACTTTATTTCATTTGAACTTGGGATTTGTTTTTCCTTCTTTTTTCTTTTTCTCCATTTTTCTTTTTTCTCTGTCTCTCTAATGCTTGTTTAGTTCACTGTTGATTAGTACACTGTCTCTCCCTATTTATTTCTTTGGCTTTCTATTTTTTTTTTAATTTTTCTTCTTTGCTTTCTTTCTCCTCTTACTCATCCATTTTAGTTATCATTATTTTTACTATTACAAGCTAGATAATACTAAATTACACACAGTACAGGGCTAGTAATAGCACCAAGTGGAATGATGGGAAGATGGAAAAAGGATGGAAACAATTTCCCCCCCCAATAATAAATTAGTACAGGAACCAGAAGGAAAAGAAGAAAACAGATACCCAGATCCAGACTCCAACAAAACAAAGATAAACTATGCCAAAGAACCCAATGAAGCCCACTAGACACTAGAACATCTTGAAAGAAGGAATCCTGCAAGCAATCAATGAGGATTTTATAGAGATGACACTGGATATGGACAACCAAAATGTACAGGAGACACTCAAGAAATTCTAAGACAACAAAAATAGAGAATTTGAGAAAGCACAATAACAAATAAAAGAAACTATAGAACCACCATATAAACACCAGAGTGAAAGAAAGAACACCATAAATAGAGAGATAATGAACTCAAGACACAAATTGACAATATTAAAGACAAAGTAACTCATGATATGGAAAACTTCAGAAAAAAGAATGAGACAGATTTGCAAAACAAAATGGAAGGCCACTCCAGCAGACTAGAACAAGCAGAAGACAGAATCTCAGAACTCAAAGATGAAATGGTAATTAAAGGAAAAACTGAAGAACTAATATTTAGACAACTCAAGACCTGTGAAAGGAATATGCAAGAATTCACTGACTCCATCAAAAGAACAAACCTGAGAATCATGGGCATTGAAGAAGGAGAAGAGGTGCAAGCAAAAGGAATTTGTAATATATTCAACAAAATAATAACAGAAAATTTCCCAAATCTAGAGAAAACTATGCCTACTCAGGTACAGGAAGCCTCAAGGACACCCAACAGACTTAACCAAAATGTACTACCCCACGACATATTATCATTAAAACAACAAGCACAAACTATAGAGAAAGAATATTGAAGGCTGTAAGAGAGAAAAAACAAATAATATACAAAGGTAAATGCATCAAAGTCACAGTAGATTTCTCAACAGAAACCTTAAAAGCAAGAAGAGAATGGGGTGAGGACTTCCAGGCACTGAATGAAAATAACTTCAAACCTAGGATACTCTACCCAGCAAAACTATCATTCAAAATAAATGGAGCAATAAAAGTCTTCCATGATAAGCAGACACTAAAACAATATATGACCACAAAGCTACCACTACAAAAGATTCTTCAAGGAATTCTGCATACAGAAAGTGAAAGCAAATAAAACCATGAGCGGTCAGGCAGTACCAAACCACAGGAGAAAAGGCAAGAAAGTAGAGAGTAACATCAATTTAGCTGCACACAATCAAACCCTTAAACAACTAAGACAACTAAATGACAGGAATCACCAAATACCTATCAATACTAACACTCATGTTAATGGACTTAATTCCCCAATCAAAAGACACCATTTGACATACTGGATTAAAAAGGAATATACAACAATTTGTTGTTTACAGGAGACCCATCTTATCAATAGAAACAAGCGTAGGCTTAAGGTGAAAGGTTGGAAGAAGAGATTTACCAAGCTAATGGTCCCCCAAAACAGGCAGGAGAAGCAATATTTATCTCAGAAAAGTAGATTTCAAACCTACACTGATCAAAGGAGATAAAGAAGGATACTCCATACTAATAAAAGGGGAAACACACCAAAAAGAAATAACAATTATCAACCTATATGCACCCAACGTCAACGCACCCAATTTCATCAAACATACCCTCAAGGACCTAAAAACATATATAAACTCCAACACAGTGGTAATTGGAGAATTTAATACCACTCATCTCCAAAACATAGGTCATCCAAACAAAAAATCAATAAAGAAATCCTAGATCTAAATCATACCACAGAGCAAATGGACCTAGCTGATGTCTACAGAACATTTCACCCAACTTCTGCACAATATACATTCTTCTCAGCAGCCCCCGGAACCTTCTCCAAAATAGATCATATCCTAGGGCACAAAGCAAGCCTCATCAAATATAAGAAAATAGAAATTATACCATGCATTCTCTCTGATCACTATGCATTAAAACTAGAACTCAACGACAAAAATAATACCAAAAAACATTCAAACAGTTGGAAACTGAACAACACTTTGCTCAATGATCAATGGGTCATTGATGAAATAAAAGAGAAAATTTGAAGGTTCTTGGAAGTTAATGAAAATAAAAACACAACCTACTAGAACCTGTGGGACACAGCAAAGGCAGTCCTGAGAGGAAAGTTTATAGCCATAAGTGTATATATTAAAAAGACAGAAAGATCTCAAATCAATGACCTAATGTTACATTTCAAACTCCTAGAAAAACAAGAACAAGCAAATCCCAAAGCAAACAGGAGAGAAATAATAAAAATAAGAGCTGAAGTTAATGAAATGAAACAAACAAAAAAAAAACTATACAAAGAAATAATGAAACAAAAAATTGGTTCTTTGAAAAATTAAACAAGATCAACAGACCCCTGGCAAACCTGACTAAAATGAGAAGTGAAAAAACCCTAATAAGTAAAATCAGAATGCAAAAGGGGAGATAACAACAAACACCATGGAAACCCAAGAAATCATCAAACACTACCTTGAGAACCTATACTCTAATAAATATGAAAATTTTGAATAAATGGACAGATTTCTAGATACTTATGAGCATCCAAAACTGAACCAAGAGGAAATTAATCACCTGAATAGATCTATAACACAAAATGAAATTGAAGCAACAATCAAGAGTCTCCCCAAAAAAGAAAAGTCCAGGACCTGATGGATTCTCTGCTGAATTCTATCAGACATTTAAAAAAGAACTAATACCAATTCTCCTTAAAGTGTTCCATGAAATAGAAAGAGAAGGATAACTGTCTAACTCATTTTATGAAACCAGTATTATACTCATCCCAAAACCAGGCAAAGACACCTCCAAAAAGGAGAACTACAGGCCAGTCTCCTTAATAAACATTGATGCAAAAAGACTCAAATAATGGCAAACTGAATTCAACAACACATCAAAATGATGATTCACCATGACCAAGTCAGCTTCATCCCAGGAATGCATGGGTGGTTCAACATATGCAAATCAATAAATGTAATACAGCACATTAATAGAAGCAAAGACAAAAACCACTTGATCATCTCAATTGATGCAGAAAAAGCCTTTGACAAGATCCCAAACCACTTCATGATAAAAGCTCTAAGAAAACTAGGAATAGAAGGAAAGTACCTCAACATTATAAAAGCTATATATGACAAACCTACAGCCAACATTATACTTAATGGTGAAAAACTGAAACCATTCTTTCTAAAATCAGGAACTAGACAAGGATGACCACTATCCCCACTCCTATTCAACATAATACTGGAATTCCTAGCCAGGGCAATTAGGCAAAAAGAAGGAATAAAAAGAATACAAATAGGTAAAGAAACTGTCAAAATATCCCTATTTGTAGATGATATGATCCTATACTGTAAAGACCCAAAAAATTCTACCCAAAAACTCCTGGACACCATCAACAGCTACAGCATTGTGGCAGGATATAAAATCAACATACAAAAATCATTAGCTTTTCTATATACTAATAATGAACAAAAAGAGAATATATAACAACAATTTGATTTACAATAGCCTCAAAAAAAATCAAATACCTAGGAGTAAATTTAACAAAGGATGGGAATGACCTCTACAAGGAGAATTTCAAACTCTTGAAGAAAGAGATCAAGGAAGACTACAGAAGATGGAAAGATCTCCTGTGCTTATGGATTGTAGAATCAACATAGTAAAAATGGCTACACTACCAAAAGCAATCTACATGTTGAATGCAATTCCCATCAAAATTTTTCATCACAGAGATTGAAAAATCTACCCTAAAATTCGTTTGGAAACACAAGAGACTGAGAATAGCCAAGGCAATACTTAGTAAAAAGAGCAATGCTGGAGGTATAACAATACCTGACTTCAAACTGTATTACAAAGCAATACCAATAAAAACAGCATGTTACTGGCACAAAAACAGACATGAAGACCAGTGGAACAGAACAGAGGACCCCAATATGAATCTACACAACTATGCCCAACTTATTTTTGACAAAGGTGCTAAAAATATACGATTGAGAAAAGACAGTCTCTTCAACAAAAGCTGTTCGGAAAACAGGTTAGCAATCTGCAAAAAACTGAAACTAGATGCATGTTTATCAACCTATATCAGTATTAACTCAAAATTGATCAAGGACCTTAATATCAGACCCAAAACTCTAAAGATGGTACAGGAAATAGCAAGAAACACTCTGGAAGTAATAGGTATAGGCAAGGACTTCCTCAGTAGAACTCCAGCAGCTCAGCAACTAAGAGATAGCATAGACAAATGGGACTTCATAAAACTAAAAAGCTTCTACTCAACAAAAGAAATGGTCTCTAAACTGAAGAGACCACCCACAGAGTGGGAGAAAATATTTGCCAGCTACACATCAGACAAAGGACTGATAACCAGAATATACAGGGAACTCAGAAAACTAAACTCTCCCAAAATCAATGAACCAATAAAGAAATGGGCAACTGGACTGAGCAGAACTTTCTCAAAAGAAGAAATTCAAATGACCAAAAAACACATGAGAAAATACTCACCATCTCTAGCCATAAAGGAAATGCAAATCAAAGCCACACTAAGATTCTACCTCACCCTTGTTAGAATAGCCATCATTAAAAACACCACCACCAACAGGTGTTGGTGAGGATGTGGGGAAAAAGGAACCCTTACACACTGCTGGTGGGAATGCAAACTAGTACAACCACTCTGGAAAAAAATTTGGAGGCTTCCTAAAAATCTAAACATAGATCTTCCATATGGTCCAGCAATCCCAGTCCTGGGGATATACCCAAAGAAATGTGACACAGCTTACTTCAGAGACACCTGCACACCCATGTTTGTTGCAGCACTATTCACAATAGCCAAGTTATGGAAACAGCCAAGATACCCCACTACTGATGAATGGATTAAGAAAATGTGGTATTTATACACAATGGAATTCTACTCAGCCATGAAGAAGAATGAAATCTTATCATTCTCAAGTAAACGGATGGAACTGGAGAACATCATCCTGAGCGAGGTTATCCAGGCTCAGAAGACCAAAACTCCCTTATATGTGAACTTTAGATCAAGGGCAAATGCAGCAAGGGGATTGGACTTTGTTCACATGATAAGGCGAGAGCACACAAGGGAGGTATGGGGATAGGTAAGAGTCCCAAAAAAACATGATAATATTTGATGTCCTCAATGCAAAAGAAATAATGCAGAAACTTCAAAGTGACAGAGGCCAATAGGAGAAGGGGACCAGGAACTAGAGAAAAGGTCAGTTTGAGTAGAATCAACTTAGAATGTAACACATATGTATGTGAAAGCAATGCGAAGAATCTCCCTGTATAGCTATCCTTAGCTCAACTAGCAAAAAACCCTTGGTCCTTCTTATTGTTTATACTATCTCTTCAGCAAAATTAGAGATAAGGGCAGAACAGTTTCTACCTGGAAGCAAGGGGGGTGAGGGGAGGAGAGGGAGGAATTGGGGAAAAGGGAAGGGGCTGGGGAAAAGGGGGGAGAAATGACCCAAACATTGTATGCAAATATGAATAAAAGATAAAAAAAAAAAAGCTTAATGAAATCCAAAACACTACATATAAACACTTAAGTGAAATTAGGAAGACAACACAGG
This sequence comes from Castor canadensis, assembly GCF_047511655.1. Lineage (NCBI taxonomy): Eukaryota > Metazoa > Chordata > Mammalia > Rodentia > Castoridae > Castor > Castor canadensis. Next base: position 70,458,444 of record NC_133387.1, on the reverse strand, counting down.
GTATTAGTGTGAAGTTCAGCAAATATATAGAGATTTGGGGAAAAAAAACACAAAGATAAATCTTGGAAATGAGGAATTCAATAATTTAAGTAAAAAATTCAGTTGAAAGTCTTAATAGTGAAGATCAAATGGAAGCAAGAATATTGAACATGAAGATAAGTCTTGAAATATTCCACTGAAGAAGAAGAAATAGAAGAGAAGGAGGAGAAATGGAGAATGAGAAGAAGGAGAAAGAATATTTAAGACTTTAAGGCTTTTGGGATACCAACAAATGAACATATATCAGCATCTTTGGAATACCCAAAGGCAAAGAGATAATGGTTAAGGACATAGAAAAGTCTTTCAAAAATGACACTAGAAAACTAATTTCAGAAGGACAAGAACATTCATGTAAAGGAAGCCTACAGAACCTCCCAAAACATAACATAGTATGCTCAAACTATTCAAGAATAAGACAAAACATTTTATAACCTGCAAGAAAAAAATGCCAAGACACAATCAAGGAAAGTCCTATTAGACTAACAAACTTCTCAGCAGAATCCTTGCAGACAAGGAGGGAATTAAATGACATATTCCAAGTCTTGAGGAAAAAGCATAACTGCCAAACAAGACTACTATAGCCAGAAAGTCTAGCCATTCTTGCTCTACAAGAGTTGATACAAAAAAAGAAATTATAAACAAATAGTATCAATATAGTAAGCCATGAAACAACAAAGGAGAAAGAACAAAAAAATTTCATAAAAAACAGAAGAAAATCAATAAAGTGACAGGAATAAGGCCTTACCTTTCAATCATAACCATTGATGTAAATAGATTAAATTCTCAAATTACAGATACAGACTGGATGAGTGGATTTAAAAAAACAAGACTCAACAATATGCTGCTGCTAAGGAACTCACTTCACCAATAAAGACATAAGAGACTGAAAGTGAAAGGGTAGAAACATATATTCTATTCAAATGGAAATCTAAAGTAACAAGGAATAGCTATACTTATTAGTAACAAAATACACTTTAAGATAAAAACTAGAGGAAGCAATCTTAAAAGTCACTACATAATTATCAAGGGATAAGCTCCTCAACAAGATATAAAGATTATAAATCTATGTGCACCTAAGATAAAAATTCCCAATTTTCTTTTATTTTATTTTTAATTTTCAAAATTATTTAATAGATGAGCTAATGACCACCAACTTTATTTTTTTTATTTTTATTTTTTTTAAACTTTTTATTTATTTTTTTTTTCATTTTTCTTTTATTATTCATATGTGCATACAAGGCTTGGTTCATTTCTCCCCCCTGCCCCCACCCCCTCCCTTACCACCCACTCCACCCCCTGCGGCTCCCACCCCTCAATACCCAGCAGAAACTATTTTGCCCTTATCTCTAATTTTGTTGTAGAGAGAGTATAAGCAATAATAGGAAGGAACAAGGGGTTTTGCTGGTTGAGATAAGGATAGCTATACAGGGCATTGACTCACATTGATTTCCTGTGCGTGGGTGTTACCTTCTAGGTTAATTCTTTTTGATCTAACCTTTTCTCTAGTTCCTGGTCCCCTTTTCCTATTGGCCTCAGTTGCTTTAAGGTATCTGCTTTAGTTTCTCTGCATTAAGGGCAACAAATGCTAGCTAGTTTTTTAGGTGTCTTACCTATCCTCACCCCTCCCTTGTGTGCTCTCGCTTTTATCATGTGCTCATAGTCCAATCCCCTTGTTGTGTTTGCCCTTGATCTAATGTCCACATATGAGGGAGAACATATGATTTTTGGTCTTTTGGGCCAGGCTAACCTCACTCAGAATGATGTTCTCCAATTCCATCCATTTACCGGCGAATGATAACATTTCGTTCTTCTTCATGGCTGCATAAAATTCCATTGTGTATAGATACCACATTTTCTTAATCCATTCGTCAGTGGTGGGGCATCTTGGCTGTTTCCATAACTTGGCTATTGTGAATAGTGCCGCAATAAACATGGATGTGCAGGTGCCTCTGGAGTAACAGTCTTTTGGGTATATCCCCAAGAGTGGTATTGCTGGATCAAATGGTAGATCGATGTCCAGCTTTTTAAGTAGCCTCCAAATTTTTTTCCAGAGTGGTTGTACTAGTCTACATTCCCACCAACAGTGTAAGAGGGTTCCTTTTTCCCCGCATCCTCGCCAACACCTGTTGTTGGTGGTGTTGCTGATGATGGCTATTCTAACAGGGGTGAGGTGGAATCTTAGTGTGGTTTTAATTTGCATTTCCTTTATTGCTAGAGATGGTGAGCATTTTTTCATGTGTTTTCTGGCCATTTGAATTTCTTCTTTTGAGAAAGTTCTGTTTAGTTCACATGCCCATTTCTTTATTGGTTCATTAGTTTTGGGAGAATTTAGTTTTTTAAGTTCCCTGTATATTCTGGTTATCAGTCCTTTGTCTGATGTATAATTGGCAAATATTTTCTCCCACTCTGTGGGTGTTCTCTTCAGTTTAGAGACCATTTCTTTTGATGAACAGAAGCTTTTTAGTTTTATGAGGTCCCATTTATCTATGCTATCTCTCAGTTGCTGTGCTGCTGGAGTTTCGTTGAGAAAGTTCTTACGTATACCTACTAACTCCAGAGTATTTGCTACTCTTTCCTGTATCAACTTTAGAGTTTGGGGTCTGATATTAAAATCCTTGATCCATTTTGAGTTAATCTTGGTATAGGGTGATATACATGGATCTAGTTTCAGTTTTTTGCAGACTGCTAACCAGTTTTCCCAGCAGTTTTTGTTGAAGAGGCTGCTATTTCTCCATCGTATATTTTTAGCTCCTTTGTCAAAGATAAGTTGCTCATAGTTGTGTGTCTTCATATCTGGATCCTCTATTCTGTTCCACTGGTCTTCATGTCTGTTTTTGTGCCAGTACCATGCTGTTTTTATTGTTATTGCTTTGTAATATAGTTTGAAGTCAGGTATTGTGATACCTCCTGCATTGTTCTTTTGACTGAGTATTGCCTTGGCTATTCGTGGCCTCTTGTGTTTCCATATAAATTTAACAGTAGATTTTTCAATCTCTTTAATGAATGTCATTGGAATTTTGATGGGAATTGCATTAAACATGTAGATTACTTTGGGGAGTATCGACATTTTTACTATGTTGATTCTACCAATCCATGAACATGGGAGATCTCTCCACTTTCTATAGTCTTCCTCAATCTCTTTCTTCAGAAGTGTATAGTTTTCCTTGTAGAGGTCTTTCACATCTTTTGTTAGGTTTACACCTAGGTATTTGATTTTTTTTGAGGCTATTGTGAATGGAATTGTTTTCATACATCTTTTTCCGTTTGCTCATTGTTAGTGTATAGAAATGCTAATGATTTTTCTATGTTGATTTTATATCCTGCTATAATTTTCTTTTATTTTATTTTTAATTTTCAAAATTATTTAATAGATGAGCTAATGACCACCAACTTTAAAAACACATCAAGATCATCCATGCTCATGGATTGGTAGAATCAACATAGTAAAAATGGCTACACTACCAAAAGCAATCTACATGTTGAATGTAATTCCCATCAAAATCCCAATGACATTCATCACAGAAATTGAAAAATCTACCCTAAAGTTCATTTGGAAACACAAGAGACTGAGAATAGCCAAGGCAATACTCACCAAAAAGAACAATGCTGGAGGTATCACAATACCTGACTTCAAACTATATTACAAAACAATACCAATGAAAACAGCATGGTACTGGCATAAAAACAGACATGAAGACCAGTGGAACAGAATAGAAGACCTGGATATAAATCCACACAACTATGCACACCTTATTTTTGACAAAGGTGCTAAAAATATACAATGAAGAAAAGACAATGAAGATGTTGGGAAGAGTGGTTATTCATCTACAAAAAACTGAAACTAGATCCATGTTTATCACCCTGTACTAGTATCAGCTCAAAATGGATTAAGGACCTTAATATCAGACCCCAAACTCTAAAGATGGTGCAGGAAAGAGGAAACACTCTGGAAGTAATAGGTATAGGCAAAGACTTCCTCAGTAGAATCCCAGCAGCCCAGCAACTAAGAGAAAGTATAGACAAATGGGAGTTCATAAAACTAAAAAGCTTCTGCTCAACAAAGAAATGGTCTCTAAACTGAAGAGACCACCCACAGAGTGGAGAAAATATTTTCCAGCTATACATCAGACAAGGGATTGATAACCAGAATATATAGGGAACTCAAAAAACTAAATTCTTCCAAAATCAATGAACCAGTAAAGAAATGGGCAAATGAACTAAACAAAACTTTCTCAAAAGAAGAAATTCAAATGGCCAAAAAACACATGAAAAAGTACTCACCATCTCTAGCCATAAAGGAAATGCAAATCAAAACCACACTAAGATTCCACCTCACATAGCCATCATTAAAAATGCTACTAACAACAGGTGTTTGTGAAGATGTGGGGATAAAGGAACCATTGTACACTGTTGGTGGGAATGCAAACTAGTGTCACCAATCTGGAAAAAAATTTGGAGGCTTCTTAAAAATCTAAACATAGATCTTCCATATGATCCAGCAATCCTACTCCTGGGCATATACCCAAAGGAATGTGACAAAAGTTACTCAAGAGGCATTTGCACACCCATGTTTATTGCAATGCTATTCACAATAGCCAAGTTATGGAAACAGCCAAGATGCCTCACTGCTGACAAATGGATTAAGAAAATGTATTTATACATAATGGAATTTTACTCAGCCATGAAGAAGAATGAAATCTTATCATTTGCAAGTTAATGGATGGAACTGGAGAACATCATTCTGAGTGAGGTTAGCCAGACTCAGAAGACCAAAACCCATTATGTTCTCCCTTATATGCGGGCTTTAGATCTAGGGCAAATATAGAAATGTGTTTGGACTTGGGTCACATGATAAGGGCAGAGCAGACACGGGAGGTATGGGGATAAGTAAGAAACCCAAAACATGATAGTATTTGAAGTCCCCACTGCAGAGGAACTAATACAGAAATCTTAAGGTGACAAAGGTCCTTATGAGAAGGGGATCAGGAACTATTGAAAAGGTCAGTTAGAGATGAATCAACTGGGGATGTAACACATTTGTACATGGAAGCAGTGCTACGACTCTCTCTGTATAGCTATCCTTATCTCAACTAGCAAAAATGCTTTGTCTTTCTTACTATTGCTTATACTTTCTCTTCAACAAAATTAGAGATAAGGGCAGAACAGATTCTAACTGGAAGTGAGGGGGAGCAGGCAGGAGAAATGGCCCAAACAATGTATGCACATATGAATAAACAAATTTAAAAAAAAATATCAAAACACAGCAGTTTTCAATGGCCCAAGGTAAAAAGATTATCAAACAGAAATAGTGCCTACTAACTTGACAAAATACAAAGACCAGGCAGACTTTCTTGCCCTGGCATGATTTCTCTTGTAATTGTTGCTTTTGAGAATGAAATTTTGAAACTCTGATGAAAGAAATTGAGGATGCTAAAGGGTGGAAAGGTCTATAGTGTTCATGGATTGGAAGAATTAATATTGATTAAATGTCTGTACTACCCATAGCAATCTACAAATTCAGCTCAATCTCTATCAAAATACAATTGACATTTTCCACAGAACTAGAAAAAACAATCATAAAATGCATAAAAGACCATTATAGCCCAAGTAATCTTGAGGAAAAAAAAGCAAAACTGGAGACATCACAAATTCTGATTTCAAGATATACTATGAGTCATAGTAACCAAAGCTGGATGGTATTGGCATAAAAACAGAATGCAGAATCTAAAAACAAACTGACCCACCTATAGCCACTGATTCTCAATGAAGATACCAAAAATGTATATTGAATAAAAGACAGTCTCTTCAATAAAAGAGTGCTGGGAAAACTGGGTATTCTCATGCAAAAGATTTGGAATTTGAACCCTAGCTTTCATCCTAAAAATCAAATAAAAATAGATCAAAGACCTGAAACCCCAAAACAACTAGAGAGAAATAGAGAGGGAACACTCCAAGACATTGATAAAAGAATGATTTTCTGGACTGGATAACAAAAGCACTTGGAACAAAAGCAAAAATTAACAAATGCGATTATATCAAACTGTAAATCTTTTCATAACAAAGCAACAGAGTATAGCAACAACCCACAGAATGGGAGAAAATATTTATCTGCTATTCATTTATTGGAAGGTTAATATTCAGAATAAATAAAGACCTTAAAAGACTTATAATAAGAACAAGTAATCCAGTTTTAAAATTGGAAAATGTTCTAAATAGACACTTCTCAAATAAATATAAATGACCAAAATATATGAAAATATTCTCAATATCATTAGCTATCCATGAAATGCAAATTAAAACTACAGTAAGATTTCTTCTCACCCCAGTTAGAATGGCTATTATCAAAAAACAAAAAAAAAAGTACTATTGATGATGTGGAGAAAAAGAAACTCTTACACCCTATTAGTGGGAATGTGAGTTAATACAGCCACTATGGAGAACAAGATAGTGTCTTTCAAAAAACTAAAAATAGGACAATAACATGATTCATTATCCCACTGCTAGGCATATAACCAAAGAAAATGAAACCAGCATAACAAAGAGATACCTGCAGGTCCATATTATTGTGGCTCTAAAGATCTAAGATATTTAATTACTCTAAGTACCCATTAACAGGTAACTGGATAGTGAAACTGTGGTATACATACACAATAGAGTATAATTTAGAATTAAATGCTGTCATTTGCAAGAAAATTGATGCACCTGGAGGACATTCATATATTATATAATGTGAAATTTGTCAGACACAGTTGTGAAATTTTTTAGAAAGTGGACCTGAATATAGAACAGTGATTCCTGGGATTGGGAAGGATGTGTGCTCAGGGGAGGTCTGAAGAAATGTAGTTGCATAAGATCAATGCACACTGTATGCAAGTACAGGATTTTCACACCAAACCCCACTAATGTGTGAAATTAATATGTGATAATGAATTCTAGAGCAGATGTTCATCACGTGCATAGTAATTATGAAGTTAAATAAGATTTTGTGATGAAGATGCTTGAAAAACCTGAAATAAGTATATAAATGGAAAGTGTTATGGTATTTGAATTCTACTTATGAATCTATGTCATCATTTAATGAATATTTGTAGAGTCTGCTCATGCAAGGTCCTATGTAGGTGATGAAAGTACAAATGAGACATGGTCTCTCATTTTATGAAATTTGTAAACTTCTAGGGAAGGAAGATGCTAGAATTTTGCAAAATTAATGTCTTAATTACAAATGGGCAGCTCTTGATCATGATTCTTGAACTTCTCTAGGAGTGCCAACAATTCTTCTACCATCAGAGTAGCAGAGTAGTTTCCAGATTTTAATTTATCTGATCAGTTTATTGACTCCACAATGATGAAATCTGCAACCTACTTTCTCAGATTTCTTTTAATGGCAGACTCACTTTGCTGAAATAATAACCCACTGTGTTGAAAGAGTCTTTGAAGCATCCTTTATATTTGGCCATAATTTTAAATTCTGACGTTCAAAGATCTTAGAATCTTATTTTAGGAACAATGACAGGAAATATGAGGAAGAGTTGAAAGGAAAAAAGATTTATTGGGGTAATTCACACAAAAGAAATAGAGGGAGTAGGAGTGAAGGAACTTTCAGACTAAAATGCTTGTGTAAGAACTGAAAGTAAAGACAGAAGTAAAGACAATTTTGTAGAAAGAACAGCTCAGAGAAAACCCATGCTATTCCAGTGGGAACAGATAATATGGAAACTGCTTCTAGTCTGGGTAAAAAAGGAAAGATTGTACCACTGCTTTGGCTACTGCCTGGAGCACTGAAAGAGGTGTGCAGAAGCACAGATGGATCTGAATGGCATCCTCACAGAGAGGTTACAAGAGACTATGTTGTGGCATGTACTCTTGAAAAGAGATCTGAAGGTTCACCATAATCTCCACCAATTTCTCTAAGTTTTTTTTCTCATAAACTTTATGATATTGAGCACATTCTGGGAAACACTAAATTTTGTTTTATGTTTATTAAGATTTCTTCCTTAAACATATCATTTGACTTCTCAGTTTATGTATATTGTTTTCCAAGCATTTTGTTCTTGTTTGGAGCTTCTGAGTTGCTACCTTTGTTTAAAAAAAAACTCATGCACTGCAAAATTTTATAATTTTCTGCTGATATTATTTATAACTTACTGAGACTTAAGTCTTTTATGTCAAATTTATTGTTTTATGGTGTAATTTTTTTTGATGGGCCTATTTATTTCATTTTTTCCAGATGGACAGCAAATTAATACAAGTAATACATTGTCACATTTTTTCCATATTTTCTCTTTTGTGTACTTTTATTTCTAGATCTGCAAATTATTTCTGCTCTTGGTTCATACTGTTTGATTATAAAAATCTTATAGTGAGATACAAATAAATTACCATAATAAGATTCTATTTTAAAAAATTACGTGACTGATAACTGAAGAGGCTAGCAACACCCACACCCACACCCCCACCGCACACACACGAAAAAGAAACCCTGTAAAATTAGGAAAAATTGGCAAATAGGGTACTGGAAACTACATGAAAATAAAACTTTCAAGTAATTTTTCATGAAAAGCTGCTTAAACATCAAATATGACACATGCGAGAAAGGTTTTTTTTTGTTGTTTTTTTTTTGCCCGGACCTGCTGTCTTACTCAACCCCACAGACTGGTACAATGGTGCTGGCCACACAAAATAGGAGAGCTATTTCATGGTGAATATTGCCCTAACTTACAGCAAAGGACAAAAGCATAAACCAAGTCATCTTTATCAGTAAAAGGAGCAAAATCAGTAGGCAATGAATGTGCAAGTTCTTCAATTCTTCTAGCTTTGGGTTGCAGTTCCATTTGGAGAGAACAGAGAACACTGTATATATTTTCCAAGGAAATATTATAAGTGCAAAAGCATTAGAAGAGTAAGATAAATCTTAATTCGTCCCTGGCAGACTGCAAGCTACATGAACACAGAGAAGATCCAAGAGCATACAGTAGAAAGCAAATGCCAAGGGGACTTGAAACTATCTTAACTTTAAATGAGCTCCCCATCATAAGCACAGACCCATCTGCAGAGGGTGGAAATACTAAGGGCTTGCAGTACTTGTGTACAACGTCTAACCCACACTGGCTGACCACTGAGTACATAGATACAGCAGCAATCCATAGAAAGCAGCCTAAAACACAAAAATACGAATTTTAAAAGTGAGAAGAGAGTTTAGCTACTGCAGAATCCATAGTAGGTTCAATATGTTACCTAATACATTCAGTTTACAAGAAAAAATTAGATGATATACAAAAAACCCAGAAAAATGTAATCCACATTTTACAAATACTCAGCAGAAACTATCCCTGAGTGGGTTCAGATGTTGCTTAAAACAAAGACTTCAAAAAAGCAATTCTAAATATATTTAAAGAATTAAAAGAAGGCATGCTTAAAGAATTTAAAAAAATATGTGGTCAATGAATCAATAAATAATTTCAATAACACAATAAAAATTATAAAGAATGAAATTGATACTTTAAAATTGAAAAGTTTATAATCTAAATGAAAATAGATTAGTTTAATGGCATATTTTAGAAGACAGAAGAAAGAAGTAGCAAACTTGAAGATGGATCAATTTGAATATAGAGAAAAAGACTTTATAAAGGAATAAAGCCTAAAAAATTTACGGATAACATCAACCTCACCAACATGTAATTGGAGTCACAGAAAAAAAAATAGTTAGAAAAACTTTTTGAAAAATAATGCCTTAAAATTTCCTAAATTTGATAATAAACATTCATTTACACGTAGCCAGGAAGCTCAAAAACCTGACATGAAACAAAGGAGATCCACATTTACACATTTAGACATCACAGTTATATAAGAAAGATTAAAAAAAAAACTCTTGAAAACAGGAGGAGAGAAATGATTGATCATGTGCAGGAAAATAACAACATGATTAATGGCCAAATTCTCTTCAGAAACAATGAATCCAGAAGATAGTGAGATGTCCTTTTCATAGAGCTGAGAACAAAACTAAAACTGTCCACTCAGAATGTTTATCTAATAAAAATACCCATCAAAAATGAAGGAAAATAGAGAGTCATAGATACACAAATACTAAATGACTATGTTGGTAACAGATCTGCTTTAAAATATATTAAGGGAAATCTTTCATGATTAAAGGACATGAGGCCAGGGAGTAACTTGAATCTCCAGGGAAAAGTACAGAGAACTAGACATAGAAAATATATATTTTTCTCTCTTAAAGAAAATATTACTATAAAAACCAACAATCATGACACTATACTGTTACGCTTATTTCACATATAAATTATATATGTATGTATATATACATACGTATACAATAAAAAGTAGGAATGCTTGAAACATAAAAGTTGCTATGTATTTTCAGAATTAGCACAATATTAACCTGAAATTGTGATAAGTTAAGATTCATACCTACACTGCTTACTAAAAGTATAACTGCTATGGTTTCAATGTGTTTTGCAAAAATGTATATGTTTGGAAACAATCTCCAAATTCATTTGTAGATTTTACTTGGAATTGGGGCCTTTGGGAGGACATTAGGGGTTAGATGAGATCATGGGGAGAGGGGGGTCTCATTATATGATTAGTGGCTTCATAAGAAGAGGAAGAAAGACCTGAGTTTGAACACTCCCAATCTGTCTGTGTGGTGCTGTCTACCACGTTATGATGCAGCAAGAAAGGCTTTACCAAATGCCCCTCTGTCATGATAACTTTCATTGCAAATAATACAGCCTCAGGCTGTCTGCTATAGTAACAACAAAATAAACTAAGACAGAAAATTGGTACCAAGAAGTGGGGTTTTTGCTACAGTAAAGAGCTGAACATGTGGAACTGGGTTTGAAACTGAGTAGTAGGTAGGAGTGGATGAATTTGGAGGCTAGAAAAACCTAGATTCTAATAAACAGAACATTATCAGTGTTTCTGGTGAGGGCTCAGAGAGAAGAAAAAGGCAGGAAACTTCCTAGAAATTGTTTACATAGTCATGATCAGACAGTAAGCTGGGCTTATTCATGGATTTATTACATTTGTTTTTGACCAAGCATAGTCAAAAAATAATAAAAAATAAAATGAAAATTTAAACACAAAAAATTTTAAATTTCCACATGCACATAATGCATCTCAGCTGATGTGGAGATGCTCTCTGTCAATCCTGCATCATCATCAGCTGTGTTTAGACTGCTGCGTGATCTGCTGAGTGTTTCCCTTTGACATCACATGTCAAGAAAACAAATAACAAAAGAACAGAGGTTAATCTAAGCTTATATGTTTAATAACTGCCTTCAATGTGATAAGAGTAAACTCTAATCAAAAAGAAGAGACTATTAGAAGGTAGAGATTGTTAAACTCTTGTAGACAGAATATTCTACCCTTTGTATCTGACCACCTCCAATGTTTCATCAATTTCCTCATTCCTTATCATCCCCCAGATGATCCCTGGTCATCCCACCCTCCTTCAGCAATCATACTGTCAAATTTGTTTGGACAGAATCTCCTCTTAATCCTGAAGATTCCTCTTGCTTGTTTCTCACACACTGACCTCCATTCTCCTCCCTGGCTGACTCCTCACTACAGCATGCAGTATTCAGAATCAAGCTCAGTTTGTCCTAGCTTTCTTTTCTTTCATTCTAATTGTTCCTGATTAAAATTTGCTTTTACTGACTTAACCATTGTTCATCTCTTGTTTTACTTGACAGTCCTCCTACTCCCAGAAACGGAAGACACAAACGATCTAAAATGGAAATGGAAGAGAACATATCACTATAGTAATGGTTCCTGAGAAATTAAAGAATTAAAATGATATGTTGTAAGAACTTTTATAAATGTCAAATTTTGCCCTAGTACAATAATGAAAAAATAAATTTTAAAAAGATTAGAAATGAATATTGTGAATTTAAAGACATTTTTTATTTTGTATTGTGCTAATGAGACAACAAGAAATGGACAAACCACTTAAAAGGCATAAATTACCATAACTGATTTAAGAAAATAGATGAGCTAAATTGACCAATAAAAAGTAACAAAGTGAATTAGGAATTAAATATCTCCTCATAAATAAAAGCTTCATTAGAGAATTCAACCAAACATTTATAGAAAAAAATAATACCAATCTTACACAAGTACTTTTAGAAAATTTTAAGAAAAAATACTTTCCAAACAATTCCAGGAAGTCATTATTACCCTGGTGCCAGAAAACCTCCAAAATATGGCCATCGAAAACCACAGACCATTATTACTCAAGATGCTGCTAAAAAAGTCCTTAAGAAAATGTTAGGTAACCAAGTCCAGAAAGAGGCAAACAAAAAAGATATTAGGCCATGTCCATTTGGAATTTATACCAGGAATGAATTGAAGATTTACTTAACATTCAGCAATCAAATAATGTAATATAACATAAAAAGACTAAAGAACATATGTCCATCTCAACAACACAAAAATATCATTTGACAAAATCCAACACCTTACATAGTAGAAATGAAATTTTTTCAACCCAATAAAAGTCATTTATAGAAACCCTACTGCTAAAAGCATACTTAATAATGAATGATGAAATGTTTTCTTCTTTAAGTTTGAGGGGAAAAAGCAAGAATATCCTATCAGTACTTTTAATAAACTCTAATCAACAATTTCTACAAAGTATAAAAAAGCAAAAGTGAAGGAAAGAAGGGAGGGACATAAAAGGGAGGGAGAAGAAGGAAAAATAAAAACAAAGGCAAAAGTAGAAATGAAATCATACAGATTAGAACAGGAATAAAGGTTTCTCTTCTTATATGAAAAATTAGCCTACATTTTTTAAATCCTAAGGAAAGAACACAAAACCAGTTATATGTCACATTTAACTATGCCAAATGACAGAAGATCTACATATAAATGTTAATATGATATTAGCAAAAAATAAAGAAAAAAATTCATTTAAAGGTGGGTAATATACATTGCCTATTTCAAAATTTGCCACAGAACTACAGCAAAAAAAGAGACAATGGTAGTAGTATAAAAAAAGACACCTAAAAAGTAGAGGTAGAACAGAACATTCACAAAGAAACACAATTTTGACAACTTGCTCTTGATAATGGCATTTCAGTGGAGCAACAGACACTCTTTTCAATAAATTGTGATGGAAAAGGAATGTTAAAAAAGCGAACTTGGCCCTGACTTAAAGCAATAAACAAAATAACTGAAAAGGTACCCTAGATATAATTATAAGGGCTAAATTTATAAAAACATGTAGAAAACCATAGTAGAGATTCTTTGTGATCCTAGATAAGGTAAAGTGTTCTTATATTTGATACTAAAAACATATTCAGTGAAAGAAATAAAATAATAACTGAAACTTTATCAAAATTAAAAGTTTTGCCTTCACAAAACATTATGAAAATAAAACATTTTCAAACTAAATGCAATTATGTAAAAAAAATCACACATCACATAAAAGGCTTGTATTCAAAAGGTATAAAGATTAAACTCAAAAGACATAATGCAATAAAAGATGTATGAAAATATTTTAAAAGGAAAATTTGGAGAGACATTTTGACAAAGAATATGTATAAATAGCTTATAAGCAAATGAAAAGATATTCTCCATCATTAGTCTTTCAAGAATACAAATTAAAACCAACCAGAATGAAATGCCATTACATCAATGAAAATGACTTTCAAAAAAACACTAAAAATCCCAAGTGTTGATGAGCATGTGGAAAAAACAACATCCCCATACATATGGTAGGAATACAATATTGTGCAGCCACTTTGATAAGAACTTGGCGATAAACATCTCAAAAAGATTAATCATGCCACACAGGAAGCCCATTCTTGAGCACCAATTCAAGAGAAAAGAAAACATGCTCACAGAGACAGGTACGTAACTGTTCATAACAGTATTCTTCACGGTAGTCCCAAGCCAGAACAATCCAATTACTCATTGAAGGTGAAGAAATTAATAAAGTGTAATATTCAACAATAAAAAGGATGAGCAATCTGATATATGCAACTGGTTGAATCTCAAGATCCTGTTAACTGAAAGAAGCTGGATACAAAATTACATGTGACACAATTCCATTGATTTAAAGAGGAGACATTTTTGGGCAACAGAAATATTCTAAAATGGAATTACTGTGATGAGGGTACAACATTATAAATTTACCAAAAACAATTGAACTGTACCCTTGCAATGGGTGAATTTTCTATGCATTATACCTCAATAAAATTTAAAATAATTATTTAGCTCTTCTTACATGTTCCTTGTAAATTTCCACATAATTTTGTCCAACTCAAAATGTATTATTTTTTAATTTGAGAGTGAAAATTAAATTAGCAGATATAGAGCACTTTAGTAACCAAGTATGTACTTAAATAATTTAAAGTTTGACTTGGAGACATTTTATGGGTTGGTACACATTTTTTAGAACTTATTTTCTACATCCTCAGATCAGACACTTCCAAATCTAACATCCTCTTGTTTACTTCTACCACTCTCATGATTGTGCTCAACCTCATTGACTACCCTCTTTATGTTTACTGGATTTAATGTCTCCTACCAATACATTTTGAATTTTTGTCCTATTGAATCTACAGACTTTTTTCTGCCATTTCATTTCATTATTGGAACATAAGTTGTTAAATTTTTATTTTCAACTAATTTTAGAGGCAAGCTACAAAATCGCAGAGTTCTTTTATTTAGCTTCCCCCAAAGTGAAACTTATACATGATGTTGGTATGATTGCCAAAACCCAAGAAATTGATGTTGCTTCAATACTTTTGGCTGCACAGACTTCTTCAGTTTTCACTGGTGTTATCCCTATCATTATCAGAATTAAGTTATAGATTCTTGCCTAAATCACCATAGAAAGAAATGTGTGCTCATTGAATCCTATCAAAGGTTTATCAGTGATGTTAACCTTGTTCACTTGATTAAGGTGGTGACTACTGTGTTTGTTCACCATAAAGTTCTTTCCACTTACAATAATGAGTAGTTTGGGGAAGATAATTTGAGACTACGCTAATATCCTGCTTCTCTGCAAAATTTCACTCACTAATTTAAGTGCCCATCTGTTTGTGATAATTATTACTATGGTGTTTACCTGTTTGGGATTTTCCTGACTACTTTAATTATAATTCTTGCATTATAAAGCACAGTTCCTTTTTACCCATATATACTTCTTAAATTATTTATATTAGTATGGGCTAACAGTTTTATTTTATCCTATGAATTAACATGCAGAGAAGCATCATTCAATGTTTTTCAACTTTGGCCATCAGGAACTTCTTTGGTCTAGCTCCTGTATTGCAGTGATAAGTGCTCATTCCCTTGGAACATTTCCTTACATTCTAGAATCACAAAAGGCTTGAGATTTGAACAGTATTTCTTTTGCTCAGTCCTAGAGTAAACTACTTCTTCAAGAAGCTTGTGTTCTTTTTATTATAGAATGGTATTTAGACAAAAATACCTCTTCCTTTAATGAAGCTTACTAAACAATATTAAAAAGTCTTTTTATTAGAAGTTTGCTATGTAGTGATTTTCCCATCATCGCTTGTCAATTAATTATTAAATATGTTTCAGAAATGCTTATCATTATGTAATATTACCCATTTTGGGGTCCAAAGCAATCTACATGTTTCACAGCTTTCACAAATTAATAAAGCAAAATAAATACACATTATTCAATGGAGATAGCATTAGTTTTATCAAATTTACATTTTCCCACATTTTGGGGAACTTATGAAAGTTTTTTGAGTATTTTCAATATTCAAAATTAAATTTTTTATTGTGTCAACTTTCTTACTGTCTACTCACAAAATATTATATACGGTGCTACTCTCTTTTGAAACTTTAAAAGTAACACAATTGGGATATTTTAATTCAGAGAACATAGGAGATAGTTTACTCCTTTTTTTTTTTTTTTTGCAGACTAATGCCCTGAATCTAATGTTTTTTATCTTAGGAGCACAAACCAAATGACATCAAAGCAATACATTGACTTTTTGACGTTTTAGCTACTAAAAAAAGCAGAAATGTGAAAAAATACAGCTGGTCTTATACACAAAAATATTTGTCATCTTACATATTATGTAAGCTTATGATTGAGAATCAGAATTGTTATTTTAGAATTAAAAGCAATTTCTCTTCAGAACCAGAAATTAAAGGATTTTAAATCATCATGAAGGAAACTATGTATTGCATGACTAAATTCTCTAGTCTGTCTTCATTTGTCTTCTGTTCTAATTCTAAGAACTGTTACTGAGAAAACAACAGTTTCACAAACTGGGTTAAAATTTAGTTCAAGTAATCTTCTTCCTCTGTCTTCACGGATAAGACTGAATAGACACAGAAAATGAGGAGGATTTCTCCTGGAATGACTCCTAAAACTGTCCATCAGTTTTATTCTTAAAGTTGTGTTATATTTATCTGATTTACATAATAAATATTAAAAATTTGCTACTATGTGCAAGGTTCTGTGCTTAGGTGAGTATCATGCAATTTTCCACAATGAAAGGAACTATCTGCTTTACATATAGCGTACATGAGAAAACATGCACCCAGGAAGTCTTAACCAAATGATAATTTTTAGATTATATAAGTACAGTGATAGCTCAAAATGCTTACTCTAAGATTGACAGATATAATGACTCCAGTCTACAGCCAAACCCATAAAATCAACCTTGATAATAAAGCATTCTAGATGCCCCCCAAAGAAATTAATCCCTATTAAAATTCGGAGTTCTAAAACAGAGCTTATTTTGATGGTGGTGAACGGACAAGTAAGGAAGTACTGGAATCTGCAAACTATCCTTTTAATCACTCACCCTTAGCACTAAATAAAGTATCCCCACATTTAGAACATTCTTACTCAATATAGATCTTAAGCACAATGGATGTAAAGCCAATACCTCTTTTTCTTCATGAATGCTGGATTTACTCTGTTAAGACTCCAACTTTAGGCATGAAGTGGAGCATGGTGGGGTAAAAGAGGAGGAAAATATGGTCAAGTTGAGTCAATCTCAAAGTATCATGTAAAAACACAAGCTAAGTGTACATTATAGCATTCCCACATGTGAAAAGTGTTCATGTAACTCTTCATTTCTGGTTCCAAAAGCAGTCTGCAGGCTGATGGAATGACCCAAGTGATACAGCAGCCTGCTGCCTAGCAAGCCCAAAGTCCTAAATTCAAATCCTAGTCCCACCAAAAAAAAAAGAAGCAATTTGCAACGTAAACATTGACACTTCACTTCTAATTGGCTTACTTATTCCCAAAACTATGCCCTTAGTTAACCTGTCTTTTGTTTGTTCCCTTTTTTATTTCTTTGTCTGATACAGCAAATTCACCTGACTTGGAGATAAAAGACACTTGGTAGGTATGGAGGTTTCTCTACTTCATTCAAAGTAGTGTTTTCAAATATTTCTAACTTCCTCCTCTTTTTCACTTCCCTTTTTCCTATGGCAAGATATGAATACCAAATTTCTTTAAGAAAACTACATGTAATTTATTAGCCCTTGTTTATTTATTTGGTTTCCTTCATAAGATTAAATATTTCTTTAAAAACAAGGACTATATTCTCCAAAGATGGTATACTTACAACCAAATCCTCATTATTTTTTAAAATTTATTGTTGGATCCTCAGTTGCATATTGAGTAAAACATATTCATTGAAGATGAATTAAGAGGGTACATCATTTATATAAGAAAGGGGAGAGTCAGAGTCAAACTCAGTAGAAATTTTTCAGTTTGTCAAATTGCAAGGAAAGGGAAATCAAAGAAGCAAAAGAGCAGAACTAAAGAATACTTGATATTCCTCTAACCACAAAATATGAGTAGACCCATAAGCCTCACAGGAAATAAAACAAGTGAAAGGTGAAAGGTTTTGGTCAAATTTTCCATGGGATTAAACTGAGGATGAAAGTTGAGCTGCCTTTTCAGAAGTGGAACAGAAACTTAGAGATGCCTGCACAGCTCCACCTTACAACCATGGAGTTGCTGACACCTTAGCCAAAGCCCTTTTCCTTCCTCCTTACCTTTCCTATTATTATGTCTGTTAATTATACTAGAATTGTTACTTTTTTCTCTTTAGGTATAATACCAACTATTGATAAAACAAAAGTTTTTAAGAAGCCTTTTTGATGTTGTTGGCAATGTCAAACATGTTTAGTGAATTTAAGTGATTCCTGAATTTGGAGGAATGACATATGTTAATCAGGAAATATGGTAAACATATTAGCTCACTTTTCAGTGCCTCAGAACAATGATATTTTTAGAAGACAGATTTTCTTCAGGTGGTGTTAGACCTAAGTGCTTTGTTTGAACCAGTGGTAGGTCATATCCTGATCTTCTATGGGTTGTAACTATTTATCTTCCTGTCCTTTTCTTTCAGACTAGGAAATTGATTTTATTTTCACTTCTGTCTCCTCTGGTAACCTCAGAGTTCCTTGAAGGTAAGGATTATACTTAGGCATTTCTTGTATCCCAGAGCCTAGCACATAGCGTGGTATGAAATAGGTGCTCAAGTAATGTTTTTCAGTAAAATTGAAGCTCACAGGATATTTTTCTTCATAAAAATAATGGGTGTTAAATTTTCAGGCATATATTTAAAATGTCTTATGTTTTGTGATTGTAACAGTTGCTGTATATCTCTTAGAATTTTTTTGAAAGGAGGGAATAGCTAACAGCTCTTGTTTTATATAAAGTAATGGATTTTACCATATAATTTGAAAATAGACGGACTTTCTTACATTTTCGGTTTTTTCTAGGCATAGAAGCATCTGTTTTAAAATAAAATACAATTTGTGATTTTTCAAAAAGGAAGAAACCGCTGCCTTCATTTACTTTCCCTTGTGATTTGATGCTTGGTGACAGCTTCTATTCTCCATGGACTTGTCTAACAATTATGACTATGCAACCTTATATTGGAACAGGATAGGAATATAATTGTGCTCTTGTTAAAACATGCTGTCATGTCAGGCACACTGAATTTTAATTCCCATGGCAAGTCCAGATAATCAGGAAATTTTCCAACTGCAGGAGGACTTTGAAATAGCATGTGACATTTTTACATCTGGCCATAATTTCATGCTTTGCCACCTTTGATCAAAGTGTCACCTTAAATGAAGGTGTGGATACAGAAAATGATAGTGTGAAATTCACAATGTAACAGATTCATTTGAATCTAAAGATAAAACTCATGTGCAATAACAATACTCCCCCAAAAAAACACATGTTGAGTCAAATTAAGAAAATTCTATAGCTAACAATATATTTTAAATCATCTGAATTGTATTTCATATCTAGAATTTATTATAAGCAATCTCCAAGCATGGAAATTGGAGAAAAGACATCAAATTAACAAATGCAAGCTACTTATATACTGGAGTGCTCAAATTAGGCGTAAGAAGATCTGACCCTGTGAAAAATCATCATGTGTATGCATTCTCTAAGGACAACTTCCTAACAATCTAACTCTTGAGATTAAGCTGCAGATATTTATTCTTTCCTGTAAAAGTAGTTCTTACTGGTAAATTATCAGAACATGAAATACTAAGAAGAGCCAAGAAATTTTAGTACATTGTACTACTTAGTGGTGGTGAAGTTCTTTGCTTTAAAATCTGCTAGGTTTGATAACATTTTAATTGTAACATAAAACATCAGAAGCTTAGAGACACTACAAATACTGTTTGCAATCTCAAATTAGGAAAATGATAGACTATCCCAGAAAGATATGCTTTCAAAGCCTTATTGTTATGGTTAATAGCATTGAGGAATAATCTTAACCAGAACTTTATGCTTGCTTCAGTTTCCAGTTAACCATAAAAAAAATATTGGATGTATTTGAACACACTTGAAAAGTTCCCATGGCTCCATTACCTGTATAAAAAAATAGGACTATCATGGGAATCAACTTATGTTTATTTTGTAGAGTGTTCAGTGACAAATGAAGTAGAATAGATCCAATATTAGAGACATTTAAGTTTCAAGATAGATTCACTTTCAAATTGATAGACAATTTTTTATTTAATGATTATTTAACAAAATATTCATATAGATATGTTATTACAAAAACCTTGACCTCAGATCAAAGTAAAAGAGACTGTGCTATGCTATTTCCCAGACAGAAGAGATACCAGGAAGCAGCTGTAGCCAAAATCATATTTTTTCGCATGGGAGGGTGTGAAATCACCATAGATAAATTTATAATATCCAAGAAAGGGGCCAGGTTATTACCAAAGCTAATCAGGATTTCTGAGGTCTCAGAAAAACTTGAGACTATAATAGGATTACACTCTCTGCTACTCAAAGCATTTGCATATTACACTTGGAGAGTTCAGAAATTAGGATGACTATAATAAACCCAGATTACACCAAACAGCCAGAACTTTCCTTGATTTTCTTTCCCGCAAAGAAAAAGAGCCACCTTCTAATTAGTTGCTGGAGATCCTCATGGGATTTCATCTGGTAGAAATCAGACAGAGAAGGTTAAGAGTACACAGAGAATAATTTTGAGTGCTAATTACAGGAAATTTTAAACCGAAGAGCAATATGAAACTTTCCTTGTTTTTAAAATTCAAGTACTGACAAAAGTCATATGAAGCAGAATTTAGATAAAAGATGTTATACTTTCTCCTAATAAATACAAAAGAAAGATGTTACGATATTACACAAAAATGCTTGCTCTTGAATTAAGAACACATATCTTATAACCAACCTACACGCCCAAAAGCAATGATTGGATAATAAAAATGTGATACATAATATAATCAAATATTATTCAGCAATAAACAAGAGTGAAGTGTTATTTTCAAAAAAATGAATGGAATTCAAGATCATATTAAACCAGATAATCCAGGCTCAGAAAGAAGAATGTAGCATGTTTTTGTGCATATGTTGAATCCAAACCTAAAAAAATAATAATATGATATGATTGTAAAAGGGGAACTTTTTAGGGAGACCAGTGGATAGGCAAAGGAGGAAATGAGAGAGTGATGGAAGTCAGTATGATAGAACCACGCTATAATGCATATGAAAATATTCCCATGAAACTCAACAAAATCTGTTCTAAAAAAGGAGAGAGGAGATGGGAAGGTAGTTAAGAAAGATCAAAGTACATTACATACATGTTGTAAATATCACCATGAAACTCTTTTGTATAATTAATTTATGCTAGTAAAAGTTAAAAATTAAAAAGAATACATATCTTATAAAATATTTTAACAAACAGCTGCAAAATAAAACAGCATGACATTCAATATTACAGAACCATTTTCTCATAGATGGATGACCAGTTAAATTACTGTAAAGGAGACCATTTTTTACTAGTACATCTATATGCTAGGTGTGATTTTTTTTTAATCCATGTATGACTGATGAGCATGGAAGTACTACATCTGATTGCAAGAGAGTTAATTAATTTGACTTGCCAAAGTAGCTAAAGTTGGCTGGTTGTCTTGCATCACTCTTATGAGTTTGCCAGTAACATCTATATAATGCCATGCAAAATAGCTATTTAGCTAAGCTTTAAACTCTTAAGCTTAAAAGGCAGACTTTTTAAAAAATAGGGAAAGAATTCTAAATGCATCAAAGTACAATAGACTTACCTTCCTTATTAAGTTAGCCACTAATCACCTTGGCTAATTAAATCTAACCATGACTTCATTAAAATTAAAGAATATTGAACTTTTAGTTCTTTAGGCACATAATTTTTATTTCAAGTGTACCATAACTGCATATAGCTGATGGCATTCAGGTTGCACCATGCTGATGTAGAACATTTCCATCATAGTAGAAAGTTCTATTGAACAGATCACTCTAGACAATTTCTTTGTCTGAAATTAAGCCTCTGTATACTACAGAATAGGCTACCCAATTGTTGAGTCTTATAAGATCTGCCAAAGATACAATAGTATGGAACAAAAGATTATTGACAATCACAGCTGATAGTGTCTGTAAATGAATAACAAAAATGTCAAAAATATTTCTCCTTGATTAGCTAAGAATAAAAGAGAACTCTAAACTGCAAACTAACATATAAAAATAAGTACAACATAGTTTACAATTAATTAATTAATATTATGCCATTTTTTCAGTCTATAATATTAGCTAACCTTAAAATTTTTGACATTCTTCATTACTAGTGTGAATATGAATTCAGCAAGTAATCTAATATTAGCCTTTGTAATTAATAATATGCATTTTTACCTGACCCACCTTCATGGATTTATGTAAGAGAAATTAAGATGGAATTGTAGGAAGAATTCTGTTCAGAATATTTTTGTGGCAAAAACCTGGAAACAACATGAATATAAACCAATAAAAGAATAGTTGAGTAAGTTATGGTATTCTGGACATTTAAAAATTACAAAGTTATTTTTTAAACATGTTATATCTTACAGCTTTCATCTTCATAGATCATAAAAGATATACAAACATATGTTTTGAGGTAAAAAGTGAATGGAAGAACAAATGTAGAAAAACAGGAGTGTGTACAAAAGTGGAAGAACAATGAAGAAAATCATAAATAATTACCAAATGTAAAACCTAAAATTAATCCTGCATATATAATTTGTGTGAGCAGGAACAAAGTTTTGGAAAGTTATACACTGGGCTTTTAATATTGCTTCTCTCTCAGATGAAGGAAAGGAATTTACAGCAAAGTTATTAGTTTAATTTCTACATATATTCTCACATTGTTTTTCCTTCCAAGAGCCATTCATCACTTTGCAATTTAAAAATATTTAGTTAAAAATAATTCATTGTGCATCTGCTATAAATAAGGCTCACCTCGCAATTCAGAGATCTAGCAATAAATATTAATGGATTAGACTTAAATAGGACTTCATAATTTATAAAGTACTTTCATACATATTTGATCCTTGCAATGACCTTGTCAGGACAGTTGGGCAGAAAATATTTTCTTTTTCCAAGTACATCTAGTCAATAAGTGGTAAGGCCAAGATTAGTATTTAGGTGTTCTGAATCTCTGTTTCATTATTTCTCTGAAGCATTACAATGAAAAATGAAAGACCCAACTTTCATCCCTCAGAAACAAATTCAATACATGAAAAAATTATGGCCTAAAAATGTTGGTATCTTAAGTTGCTCCATCTTAATTTACTATTGCAGTACTTGCTTTAAACACCAATCTTTTTCTCCAAACTAGAACCTTAAAAATTTTTGGTACATAAAATAAAATTTATACTTACCATTTTAAAACCATGTATATGAAGAATTATAATCTGTTTCAATCAAAGATACGTTTTATGCATAAAATACATAATGTTGAAAAATTGTAACAAAAAGTGCAGTGTTCTTTACTACATTCATTTACATGCAATAGTATCAGCCCTTTGAAGACATGGTACATCTAGATACATTTCAGATTAAAATTATGTCTTTGATCACAAAAGACATCAGTATGATACCAAATGAAAGCTGGTGATATCCTTACACATCAAGTGATACAGCAAAGCACAGTATATCTTTCAAATAAAAACAGTAAAAGAAAAAATGGTAAGCACTTGGAAAGCCAATAAGCAAAAGTACAAAAGTGAATTTTTTCTTCAGGGAGGGGAAATTTATCTAAAAGTAGATATTGTGGAATTATATTTTGCTCAAATGTATGAAGCATTATTTTGTTGTAACAATGAGTCAACTGAGGTATATATGGGTAATATTTATCCAGAATAAATAAAGTTGTATTTTAAAATAATAATGAAGAACAGCAGTAAAGGTGTCTTAATGTACCTGAGCTATCAGAACAAACTACTATAAACTGGGAAGCTCAGAAATTGATTTCTCACAGTACTGAAAGCTGGGAAGTCCTAGATCAAGGTGGCAACAGATTACATATCTGGTGACACTGCCTTTGCACTGTGTTCTCTCATGGAAGAAGGAGTTTTTGGCTATCTCTTTCATAGGGACACTACCCTATTATGTCGGCTTCTCTTTTATGACCTAATTACCTCACAAAGACCTCACCTCCAAATACTCTCACATTGAGGATTAGTTTTCAACATATGAATGTTAGGGTGAACACAAACATTCTGCCCATAACAAAAGTCGTGAATATCCTCTTATGTGGAATGAATCAACTCAAGACTCAGAAAGCAGTCAGGAACCAGTGGCTCACGCCTGTGATCTTAACTACTCAGGAGACAGAGAATTAGGAAGATGATTCAGAGCCATCCCAGGCAAATAGTTTGTGAGACCCTGTCTTGGTAAAACTCATCACAAAGAAAGGGTTCGTAGAACTCAGGTGTAGGCCCTGAGTTCAAACCCCAGTACTACAAAAACAAACAAACAAACAAAGCCTCAGAAAGCTTTTGTTTTAGGTTGACATCTTTGAAAGCAAAGGACATGACCCATTCAGAACTCCAGATGGAAATGGCTATAGAGCAACTGTGTGCACATTCCTCACATCAGCCCACCATTCAGTACAGATTCCCATTTGTTTTAGCCTATATAGTAACTGGGCAATATTAATGAGCACAGCCACTTAGCAAGTTGTCCTTATACACATAGGATTTCTGAAAAACTTCTAATAGGAAAAATGGTCTGTAATTCAGAGCCAAGAATCCCTGAGTCTGAACTGATAGAAATAGAAAACCATAAAAAGATAAGTTTGGGAGAAAAATTTAAAAAGGATATTTGATTAACAATCTTCTAGGTGATTACTGAATAAAACATCTTTTTTGATGATCCATGAGAGTTCTTGTCCTACTGACCTAACTGCGGGAGACTGAAGATGCAGAAAGGACAAAAAAATAGAAGACAAAGCTGGGGTCAGGTGTGCTGGGTGCTTGGATGGAGATATGCAACAGCCTCCCATTTATTCTTTTTTACTTCTCTTCTTTTACTTTGGTTCTTTTCTCTATTCTTTAAAATCTTACTACTTTTCTCTATTCTTTAAAACCTACTTCTTTTCTATTCTTTAAAGTCTTGGTCCTCAGACTTGCACTGTCCCATGTTTCCTTTAATCTCTAGCATAATTCCTAAAGTCTTGGTCCTTCGACTACCAGACACACAACATCAGCAATTGCCAGCAGCATCTGCAGCAGCCACACCTCACAAGAAGCCATCCCCTTCACAAGCAGCCAGCCAACTTCCTCCTTCAGTAAGTCTTTTATATACAGTTGCAAACAAGGAGGTGGAGCCACAGTTATCTGTGAGTGGTGTGGCATTGTAACAGGATAAACCTGTGATTATTACTCTCTGAATGTAAACATCTTAGGAAAAGCAGCTGTGCTGCATTTTGCCCTTGCCCTTTTCTGCAGATGGGGCCCTGTCAAACTCAGCCTGCAGACTGA
The DNA here is from genome assembly GCF_047511655.1 of Castor canadensis. Taxonomy (NCBI): domain Eukaryota; kingdom Metazoa; phylum Chordata; class Mammalia; order Rodentia; family Castoridae; genus Castor; species Castor canadensis. Next base: position 70,433,109 of record NC_133387.1, on the reverse strand, counting down.
GCATAAATGAATGTATGTCAGATTCTCATAGGCTTCTCATAATCTGCTCTCCATAGTCTTTGATGATATTTTTCAGGTAAGCAGTGCTATTCAATACTGTTTGCATGTGATTTAAATATGTTTTAATGAGTTACTTTTGTTGACACATATTTTCATAGGTGGATATAATTCATCATAAAGCACTCTCAAAAGTGAAAATCCTGCTGGTTGTGGTGGTACACATCTGTAATCCCAGATACTCAGAAGCAAAGGTAGGAAGATCATGAGGCAACACCAGCCCCAGGAAAGAAGCATGAGAACCTACTCAAAAATATAACTAAAGAAAAAAAAAAAAACTGCCTAGGGCCAAGACTCAAGTGGTAGAAAACCTGCCTAGTAAGATCCTGAGCTCAAACCCCAGGACTAAAACACACACACAAAACCCCACACTTGTTGGAAATTAATATATAATATACCTTGAAAAATAAAAGAAGAAAGGAAATTAAATTTGTCAACAGAAATATCCAGTTTTTAAGCTCCAAATGCCAGGAAGAGTTGAAGTTTCCAGACAGATCAGTGGGGGTTCTTTATAACAGAAAAGCATTTGAAAAGGTGGTTTATTTCCAATTCCAAGGAGCCTAATATATCCTGTGAAGCCACATAACTATAGCTACACCACTATCTATTTTTACATTCAGATGGAAGCTTTGCAGGTGCCAGCAGACAAGAGAAAAACATTTAGAAACTGTCTCATATATTTTATGGAAAGTTATTTACAGGTGCCATTTAGAATGCAAGAGTAAAAGGTAAATTTTAATATCTCAGGTGCTAAATTTACTCCTATATTTTTATTTCTACAAGCATGAAGAAGTTGCTTTACAAAATTGTACAAATATTATGCTAAAATCCTTGATATCTACAGAATTATCAGTTAATACTATGATAACGCTATGATGCTCTTTGGCAACAGCATCAGATACTTTTAAAGCAATCAACAACTCTCATCAACATCTTTGATTTTAATATTAAAGGTGAAACAATTTGCACATTATTTTTAATATTCAATAAAATTTTTATAATAGCATATTAGTAACTATTTTCATAGATCTGAGGGCCCGTTTTCCCTACTTCATTATTTACTGGTGCTGGATGCAATTTTGTCCACTTGATGGAATTTGTCTACTCCATCTAGATATTCTGTGCAGACTTTTGGGTTCCATGACTAGCAAGATATTTCTGGACTATGGTTGCAATGAAAACTAAGAATCTCCAATTAGTGAGGTCCTTAGTAAGGGCCTCAGTTTCACTGTGGTCACAGCAGTCAGCCCTCTTCCTCTTGACTCTCTGAGACTGAGTTAGTCACCAATTTTCTGGCAAGAGAATTGGAATTGACAATTGATAAACCATTAAACTATTCCTATCACTCTAATTTTTCTGAGCATGATTATTATACCTAAAATATAATTTATAGCTATGCTATCATTTATTTCCTATACTCTATATTGCTTCATGATGCCAGAAGCTTTTTTCTTACTCACCTGTCTAGATAGTAATATGTATTCAAGAGATACTTGTTGAAAGAATTTAAAAAGAAAAATATGAGTATATTCTAGAATAGTAGAGGACTTTTTGAAGAGTGCAAACATTTGAGGGAGAAAGGAATAAAATAAAGTTTATTTTAGCTGGATGTGTGGCAGGAAGGCAGGAAGGAGGAAGGGGCATAATAAATGATTAAATGATAATGAGAGTTAATGAGTGCTATAGTGAAACAAAGAAAAACTGGAGTTGGGTAATGCTACCTGGAGACCAGAGAAGGGTCACCTTGCCCCAGACTTTAAAGAAGCCAATGAAATAACATGTGATTATGTATGAGACAAGCTGCACCCACCTCTCATTTCTGTAAGCTGTTCTAAATGGTACATAAGGAGTGTCCTCTTTGTTCCCAGGGCTCAGCCTTTGGAATTGAGGTGTTGAGTTGCTGCTGGCTTGCTTAATAAACTTGCTTCCCAAAAGCTTTGGTACCCTCTGTGTCTCTGTCTGGGCCTTCCTGCCACATTTCTGGAGGCCCACCTGGGATTTGGAAAGTGGTGTTTTCACCTCCTTGTCACCATCTAAACGTCCCCAGCCTGCTGGGAGGGCCAACCTGTTAGGCACCACCAAACTGAGGCAAGCTGAGGAGTTCTGGTTACACAAAGGAACCTAGAAAGGCTTGGGAACCAACCTGGAAGAACCGCTCATCAGATTGGTAAGAACCCGAGTTCAAATTTAGGCCTGTCTCATGAGGCAGAAGGGGAATCTGATCAACTCCCAAAGATACTCTAGTAATGGCATTTTAGGGTGAAGCTGTATCTTTCAGTTTCAGGGAGTGAGGTGGAAGTACTGTGCTGTGTGAGAGTATATGAAAGTGTGAGCCTGAGATGTAGCCTGGTTACAAAGTGAGTGTGGAGTCCTGATCTGCAGGTCTGTGGTGAACTCATATGGTCTAGAGTGAGCCTTAACAGGGCCTCCAGTATGGAGCTTATATGGACTCACTACAGCCAAGAGACACCTAAATCTCCACAAGGGAATGACCAGAGATGGAGAAAGTGAGTGGTGTTATTTGTTTTCCCCTGTGTACCTCCTCTCCACAGCCCTCATCCCTTCCATTTTGTCTTTGTCTAGATGTCTGGCAAACAGGAGGAATGGGAGGAGGTCAGAGTAAGAACACTCCCCTAGAAATTTAAGAGGGGATTTAATGGAGATTACAGGGTCAAGCTTGCTCCTAGCAAGCTTAGGACCTTCTGTGAAATAGACTGGCCTGCTTTTGCTGTAGGATGAGCCTAGGAGGGGTCATTAGATAAGGTCATAATTAATAGAATTTTTAAAGTGGCTGTAGGCATATTGATTGCTGGCAGGATACAGTCCTCAGTCAGCCCACGTGGCTAAAGCCCCCTTTAGAAGAAGCACAAAGGGTCATGATAGCCAGGATGGCAGAAGCTTCCAAGTGCAGGGAAAAATGTAAAAAGCTGGAGTAACCCATATTAGTGGAGGACCCCAAGGAGTTCCCACCCCCTTCTGTGCTACCATACAGATTAGAGAATTTCTAGGGGCTGCAGGTTTCTGCCAGATCTGAATCCCCAATTAATCTCTCTTGGCAAAACCCTTTTATGAAGCCACAAAGTGGGGAAAATGGGAACCCATGGTATGGAGAGAAGAGCAAGAAAAGGCCTTTAAAGAAATTAAGAGGGCACTCATAAATGCCCCTGCTCTGAGCTTGCCAAGTGTGATAAAGCCCTTCTTCGTATATGTACATGAAAAACTGGGGACAGCTGTAGGGTTCTTGTCCCAGCTGCTAGGTTCCTGGCACCACTTGGTGGCCTATTTATTAAAGCAGTTTCCCAAGGCTGGCCACCCTGCCTGTGCACCTTGGTGGCTACTGCTATTTTGGTGGCTGAAGCAGACAAACTTACTTTGGGACAAGAACTCAGAGTCTGAGTTCTGCATTCTGTTTTGACTCTCATGGAATACAAGGAAAATTATTGGTTAACAAACTCCCAAATGGTCAAATATCAAAACATGTTACATGAAAACCCACATGTCTGGCTAGAGGTTGTTAAGAATCTAAACCCAAGCCATCCTATTTTTCAGGCCCACTGGAGCATGACTATTTACAGACTATGGATGAGGTGTTTTCCAGCCAACCAGACTTGACTGATGAGCCCATTAGTCATCCAGACATTGACTATTTCACTGATGGCAGCAGTTTTGTCCTGGATGGCACACAATTTGCCAGATACACAGTAGTGACTCTGAATGCTGTCACTGAAGCACAACTACTGCCAGTTGGGACCTCTATCTCATGAAAAAAAAAGTGTTAAATATGGACAAAAATCCTAAAATTACTAAAAGCTGTATGGACCCTTAAGCTAGCAGAGGTCATGCACTGCAGAAGGCACCAGAAGGGGGAGACAACAACTGGTTGGGGAAACCAAAAAACTAATAGGAAAGCCAAGAAAGCAGCCCTCATGGAAGGACAAACCTTGGCCTCACTGGAAGCTACTTTGTTCTCATGTCCCTTATCTAAATGGGACCCACAGTATACGTTACAAAAACAGGCTTGGTTTGAGACTTGAGGAAATTTTCTGCCAGATGGATGGTGGAAATTTACTTATGGCCTCATTGCCATATCTGAGTCACTGGCTCCCACATTTGTCAAGCAGTTCCATGAAAGAACTCAGTCAGGGTAGATAGCTCTTGAGACCATCTTGGCCCAGTATTTTTATGTCCCCAAGCTCTCAAACACAAGTAGGATGGTATGTGAAAGGTGCAGTCTGTATGCCAAAAACAATCCCCGACAAGGGCCAAGATGTAAATATTTGCTGGTGTTTGCACCTTCTCAAGATAGATAGAAGCCTTCTTCATTTGACTAAGAAAGCCCAAGAAGTGGCCAGGTTCCTGTTAAAGAAAATAATACCACAATTTGAAATACCTGTGTCTATTGGGTCAAACAATGGGCCAGCCTTTCTGACTGAGATGGTACAGTTAGATACTTCAGGTTAATAGTCAAGATTCAAATGACAGAAATAAGACAAGCCTTGGTATGAGAGATGACCACAAAAGCACAAAACAGAAAATGGGTAGCTACTGTCAGCCTACTATTCCTTAAATACATACTATTGCCTTTCATAGATTCCTTTTTAAAATTATAATTCATTTTTCCCTATACTAGAGTATTTCTGCTGACTTTTTTTTTTGATGGGATGGAGTTTGAACTCAGGACTTCACACTTGAAAAGCAGGAGTTCTACCCTTGAACCATACCTCCATTCCTTCTTCTGATTTTTAAAATAAATCTTTCAAATACTCTCAGCCACATGGGAGTTGTGATACATTTTTTAATTCTACCTGAATGAATTTGGTTGATAATCAGGTGAGTGTGATGAGACAAATGGAAAATTACTTAGAAGTTGATTGAAGAACCACTTAATAGCCAATTTGAAGAAAGAATGTCAGCACTACCTATCATTTGAAAATCTTCTATTGATGTCTTCCAATAAAATAATTTACTTCTAGCACCCAAACTGGAAAAATATATAGCTTTACGTCACTGACTTGAAATAGCTGACCACTCTTTTCAGTAATGTTCTTATCATAATTCAGGCAATATAAAAGAGGAAACTATGAGTTACAAAGATATTATAAAGGAGTCAATTTCAGAATGCTTAAATATTTCATAAATGCCTCTATCAATTTGTTTTGCTTATATATCTTTTAATATATGCAAATAATGCTATATGGGAATATATACAAGCTTTAAAATACTCTTTAAATAAATATAAAATAAAATATACAGGTGACTACAAAACAGTGTCATAATGTAAGTTCTCACTTTAAAAAATCAGTGGAATCTAAGCTTTGATGAAATGTAGTACATTGTAGGAATTATATTGAGATTTGTTGTGTTATTTTACTATGACCTCACATTTAGTCTTTGCTGCACTTTCAAGTATGTAAATGAACCCCAATGTTAAGTCAGTTTTCATTATTCTGTTTCTAGTAATTGACAGGGTTGAAGTGGAGCCAATTCCTCTTGTTCGTAATTGTGATGACTATATATCTCAAACTTCAATGTGCAGAATCATCACCCCAAAAGTGTGGTTAAGATTTAGACAGCTAAATTATTTCCTAAAATATTCTGCTTCAATTAATGTAGGTTCTGGAGTATATATTGTTAACAAACATTCTGTAGCAAGATGTCATTATACTCTTCTGTATTGGTTGAGGCAAAAGCGTAAAGAAAGGAAGAACACAGCCACCCTATTTAAGGCTCATCCTCAACAGAACAATAGCAAGACAAAGTGGAATTCAGCTGTCAAGGGTCCCTTGGTAATTTATACAATACAGACCTCAGAGTCTGGGAAAAATAATGAAGGTACAAGTGAAAATTGAAGGACATCAGCTGTGAAGAGTAGATAAATTCAAGAGAAATAGTTAAGGAAATAACTCAGTGGATGTAAATAGAGAGTATCAATTATTTAAACAAGTCACCATTCATCTGATTCACAAAATTATTGAGTCAAATTAAGAAATCCTACAAATAACTCATCAATTTGGGGGGACAGTTAGGAGACGTTGCCAACCTGTTTGTCTTATATTTTATGTTAACATATGCAAACAATGCTTTACAAATACTTAAGTATGTCAATGTATGTGTATATAAGTTTAAAAGAGCCTTCTCAACAAGCATAAAATAAAATGGCTTAGTTAAGATGGAGGGAATGACATCTACTTTCCTTCAAAAAACAATGTCTTGCTAGGAGCTGGTAGCTCATGCCTATAATTTTAGCTATTTGGGAGGCTGGGATCAGGAGGCTTATGGTTTAAGGTCATCCCAGGAGATAGTTCACAAGACCCCATCTTCAAAATAGCCAGAGCAAAATGGACTGGTAGTGTGGCTCAAGCAGTAAAACACCTGCTGCACAAGTTTGAAGCTCTGAGTCTTAAGTGTGAAGCCCTGAGTTCAAAGCCCAGTACCACCAAAAAAGAAAAAGCCATGTCTTATGTTACTCTGTTGTTAAATTTTCAGATTAAACAAAAAATGTTTAAAATGGTAAATACTTTCAGGTAAATGGCACCTGAGCACACTTATGATTAGTTTTTTTTTGAAGTTCATGAGAATATTAGAGCAATATACATGAGCTGGAAGGAATATTGAGGCATTTCTGATAGAAGTAGTATGAAGATAAGCCAGATGGAAGGAAGGAGATACTCTTGTTACCTCTGATAGTACTAAGGACTCACAACATGAAAGTAAAGGCAAGGAAACCTGGAAAAATTTCACTTATAAACTTCATCAATTAATAAAAGCTTTTAACTCAGACAAGATATGAAACTTCTAGGAAGGAAGCATGCCAAAAGCAGTCACACTGAATTTGGATTCTATGGTAATGCTTAAACAACCTGGCATGGATGGAAATTGTCACAATAATTTTTTTTATCACATAACATGCAAAATACAAAATTAATTAACAGAGAACATCAGCCAATATTGGCTTCTACACCCAACAAGCCACTGTGTTTCTAAATTACCAATCTAAATGTGTTGGGAGACTAAACATTTCCACTGTGTTTTGTTGGGTCTGAACTATCTAAACATTAAAACACTAGAACAAACAATTGAATAAAAATTATATCAGTATTCTACTGAAGAAGAAAAAACTCTCTTTAAGAATCATCATTTTAAAAACCTCACTAAACACATGAATACATACTCAAATAGAAATAGACCTTTCCATGAACTGTCTAAAATTATCTTCATGTAAAATAAAACAAAACAAAGGATATTTCAGAATATTTGTTATTCTGAATAATACATAAGACAAATAAGTACCAATTAAGAACCACTTAAAATATGGAAAAGCTGAGTGGAATTTTACAGAGAAGCTAAAACAAAAATGGAAACAGAGAATAACAGTTTTGAAATAAAAAAAAATTTGTGAGATTGCAGTCAAGTTTAGGATTTTTTTCCATAACAAGAAGAAAAAGGAAACATTTTTAAATAAGAGAAGAATATAAAAAGAGCATCTTCATGAACATAAATATGGCTACAGGTATAAGAGCAAAGTAGCCTCAAATCACCAATGAAGCGGCAGAATAGTGAGAAAACATCTAGTGAAGTATAAAAAAAATCATGGATCTAGTTTTTCTCTAATGGATTTTTGCCAAATATGGTGAACTAGATCTTAGAAAATTTTTATGGAACATGAAGACTGAAAACCAACATGGGCTGAACTAAGTACAAAATCCAAGAATAGATTCCTACAGCCATAAATCCAGAAGCCCAAAGAACTGCATACTTAAGAATGTGCTCTGGAGGAAGAAAATTCATCTGAGGTATTAGAGTGGAGACTCAAGAAGGATAGAATAGTGTTTTATATTCTGGGAATGGTGGAATGAGTTGTGTGCAATGATTTTCTGCTGAAACAAGAAGAAAAGATATAATATTCAAGAAACATCTAAAGTAAGCCATCAAAGAGTTATGTGGATGATGAGGTTTTTTGTGCAAATATCTGTTTGAAATTGAAGTTAAAGATGTTAACATGGCATTGAATACTGCTTTTCCGTTATTGTTGCCTGGTGATTCAAAGTTGTTATTGAAAGGTTAAAAACCTGAGCAGATCTTTCTGTAGTCTCACGGCATGGAGCGTAGGGAGACTGAAGTGAAAATCAGATCTGCTGATGTGAGAGTTCTGGTATATAACTGAGATTTGGGAATGTAAAGATCTACAAAATGTAATTAAAGTTGAACTGAAAATAAAGCAGAGAGTAAAGACCAGCTGTGATGCTTTCAAATGCTGATTGTATTAATTAGATTTGTTGTCTGCTTTCCAGATGAAAAAGTAATTCTTCTCTGGAGAAAGTTAAGACACTATCCAGAAGCTCAAATTACCTCTAAAAATTTCACATTCAATATTAAATTGCAATAAAAAATAACCATACATATAATAGAGAAAATTTTAATGAAAGCAACAGCAATACAAAACAGAAAATGAGACAATCATAGGAGAAACATAAAATAGATACATACAAGGCACAGTTTTATGGTCAATACAGCTAGGATTGAAAAAACAAGAATTCTGGCAAAAAATGTAATATATAAATAAAAATTCCATGGGTTTACTATTGAAAATGTAAGAAACAATTTCATGGGGTGGGTGGAGTACAAAGATGCTAACCTAAGTTATTTTGGAAATGAGTGGAGCTCATAAAACTAAAATTAAAGACACTGCCTAAGCACTATCCTCTATACTTCATTTTAGTGCTGTACAATATATATTGGGCTCTATAATATATATAGTTCTCTAGCTGATAATTTTCTTCCAAGGAGAGTGCAAGTTAACAAGATAACATGACTGCATTTTGATATTGGAATCAAACAACTAAGTAAATGTGTGGTAATAGCAAGAACTAGGTTTCTCAACATAGAAATAGGCAGTTACAGATAAGTAAAGTATTGTCCCATATAGGAGTAGATAAGAATTGAAACATAGTATGAAGTCATGGTTTAGCTTAATATAGATACAGATGGTTGTGCATACAAATATTTGTAAATAAGGACTGGAGAGCATATGCTAAGCAGTAGAGCATTTGCCTAGCAAGCACAAAGCCCTGAGTTCAAATCCCAGTACCACAAAAATATTTATAAATATGTGTATATTCATGAGTTAGCACCCATGCATATATTTCCTTTTTCTGTCGGTTGAATGAATTTAGAAGCAATGAGCATATCTAATGCCCAGATATTGCTTTCTAATTCTATTCCCTGATAAAAGAAGCCAGTACTTCTTGGAGAAGTGGATGATTCTAGGACTAATGTAAGAAATATGCATAATGAACCTGGAGAATCATGTAGTACCAAAAAGTATGGATATGTTTTTTCTCCCATCAAATAATACTCACAACATATCCAGAGAAGGTCAAAGGGACAAGAAGGCTGACTGAAAGGTCTACCAATAACAAAGCTGGAATAATCAGAACAACAAAACAAATCAAGCAGGGTTGGATTATAAGTCATAGTACTAAATAATATCTAAGTCTAACCTGATGTAAATAAATGGGTGAATAAACGTATAAATGAGGGAGAATCAACAAACTTCCCATGCTGAAGAACCTTAAATAAATTGTGTTCATACCCTGCCCTCAAATGGGTATGGTTCCACTCCTCACTCACTTGTGGGCTGTGCATCATGACTACCTTCCAAAGAGCACAGCATGAAAAGGGAAGGGAAATATGACTTTACAATGGAGACACTTGAAAAATACTCCATCAACACCACTGTCAACATTAATAATGGTAAATCATGGATAGTATATATTATTGGTATGATATCATGAAAATGGCAACTTTTCTCTCTGCTGTCCTTCCAATGTGCATAGCTCTCGTCTAATCATGAGATAAGTATTAGACAAATGTCACCTGAAGAACATTCTATAGAATGCCTAGGTAGTGTTACTCAAAATATCAAGCAAAGGTCATTTAAAACAAGGAAAGCCTGGGGAACTGTCTAAGAGACATGCTCACTTTAGTGTGATATCCTGTAACAGAAAGATAACGTGAGAAATACTGACTCTAGAATGGACTTAGTTAATACTAATGTGACAATATTGTTTCATTTATTGTGGCAAATTTACCATTCTAAATTTAGGGATATTATAATGACAATATGGAGTGCAGAGTATGTGGGAACTCCTGTACTATCTTAATTGTTCTAAAAATCTGAAAGTATTCTAGTTTTTGAAGTTTAGTTTAAGAAAAGAATAAGTACAAAATTACTCACATTGGCAACTAAATATAATGAAATTGTTAGGTATAAATGTAATAAAATGTATATAAGACATACATGAAGAAAATGAAACACTGATGAAAGAAATCCATATAAATTATAAGGTTAATAGAGTAAATTAGAAAATCATATGATTATTTTATAAATGCAAAACATCTATTTATGATTGAGAATGTCTGAGCCAATTTGAATGACAATGACAATCCCTTAAGTGATTAAAGAGTATATGCCAAAACTTTTTTTGTCAGCAAATCTAAAAAGCATAGTCAGATGTTAAAAGCTTTCTTCCTAAGACTGGGACTGAGACAGCTATAAGTTTTCACCATAATTCAACATTGTACAGCAGGACATGGAAAGTAAAAGATGATGTATTAAAAATAAAGATTATAATCTATTTCTCTTTCAACTATGGGATGTGATATTCACTCATAAAGTTAAAGCTAAAAGTGTCAGTTTTTACTCTATATGAGAAATAATTTCCTCAAGTAAATGACAAAAGAACAAACATTAAAAAACAGGCAAAAGAAAAATAATCAACTCAGGAGAGTAAATCCAAATCCATTTCATTCAAAATGAAAACTATAATGAGATAATTTTCATGCTAACACTGAAAAAATTTAAACAAGGATTATCAAATATGGTGAAAATGTAAAACAAAAAGGCTTCTGATTGGCTGCTTATAGAGACAAACTTGGTTCTTTAAAGATGAAAAATAAATAAAGATGAAATTATATAAATACTCAGAAATTCCTCTTCTGGTTATATACTTTTCCAAAAACTCACATAGTGCTATAAAGAGCATATATGAATTTTAGAGCACCATTGTTTTTCAGTAAAAAATAAAATTATTGAATTAAATTTCAATAACAGAATAATGCACATTAAGGTATATTAATAGTGTACTATTACATAAAAATTAAAATAAAATACTGAAAATCACCACATATGCTATTACAAATCATAAAACATTGAATAAAATAGTAGCTTAACATACTAAGTATGATTCTACTCATAAAAATTACTATATGAAAAAACATATACTTTGTATGAGTATATCAAGTTGTTTAATGCATACCCAGAAGTTCCCTGACAATTTTCCCTTCAAAAGGTAGAAACTAATTTCTGTACCACTGAATGTGGGGAGAGTAGTGATTTGTTTCCAGTACATGGAGTACAGCAGCACAGGCAGGTCATGAAGGCATCATGGCCTCCACCTTGCTCTCATGGATCACTTTAGAAGAGCAGCCTGCAGCTTCCAGCTTCTCTATGCAAGCTGCAAGAGAAGGATCTGAAATCTCTGGCCAATTACCAGCAGCCATGTACATGAGTCAAAAAAAAAAATTAAGAGAAAAATGGGAAATGTGTTATTGTATTGAAATGCACTAATGATTATAATTCTAAACTTTATATAATTCAAAAATTAAGCTAAAATTATAAAGTGACTTTGTCAGCTGAGCTGTGAATATTGGCATGCAGAATTCAAAACTAATTCCTTAAAAATACAATAATTATCTACAAAGAAAATTAGCTTCTCACTTTTGATCACAAAACAATTAAAAATTGGCCAAATTAAATGAAAATTAATAAATAAGTTTCCTACATCCATGTCATTTTTTACCACATAGCAAAAATAAAGGAAAAATGTAGAAAATGTGCAGAGCACACACTCATACACACACACTAACCATTTTACAGTGAACATAACAACCAAAAAAATGGTCATGTCTAAGTGAAGAAGAAAAACTATAAAGCTTTCCTGAAAGTCATAAAAGCCAACCTCAATGAACTGAGAGAGAACATATTCCTGTATGAGAGAATTCACTATAGTAAAAATGTCATTTTTCCTCCAATTACTCTATAAATTCCTGCAGGACTTTTATGAAAGTTGCCAAACAGTCTTAACAAATATCTGGAAATGAAAAGGTACAATGATAGCCTACATGTTTTAAAGAGGAGAACACTGAGCAAAGACTCCTCTAACAGATACCAAGAATGCAATTTACAGTGTTTAACATGGTGATATTAACCAAGGTCTGTGTACCCTCTACATAACTAAGGTTTTCAAACATTATTTTTTGCCTATACCTTAAATAGTAACATTGACCAGACAAAAACTTTAAATGTCCCCATTATCATCTGAAATATAAGCATTATTATCTGCTTGGTTTTCTCATTCATTTGTTCATAGCCATCCCAGAGCTCTCTATTAGGGGCATGCTGTCTTCATTTTGTGGAAGTCTTCCCTAGTTACCTGCTTTTAGAATCCTAAGAGAGTTTCTTTACTGTGGGAGTACATCAATATTGTGAAATCCTAACAAAAGTAAACTTGTTAAATCTCAAATCTTACCAACTTCAAGTAATTCTCCATTCCTACCAAAATTCTGTATACCTTAACTTTATACAAACCTTCTAGGGAAACTGTATTTGAATGATAGATATAAATACATAAAATTTAAAAGTTCTGTATTGCTAAAAGTACCATAAATGAAGTAATAAAATATGGTAAGTACTTATAATATATAACAGAGTATCAACATCCTTAATGTTATGAATTCCCATAAGCTACTCAGGAAATAAGGTTACTAATGAAAAATGTTTTAAATATGAAGAAACAATATACAGAAGAGCATTCTAAACTGCCAACGTAAAGAAATACTTAAGATCTGTCCTTAATATTGCAAGCAATGTGGTATTTATACACAATGGAATTTTACTCAGCCACAAAGCAGAATGAAATTTTGTTACTCGCAGGAAAATGGATGGAACTGGAGAACATCATCTTAGGCAGAGTTAGCCTGGCTCAGAAGGCCAAAAATCACATGTTCTCCCTCATATGCGGATTATAGACCTAAAACAAATGCAGTAATATTATTGGACAGGGGTCACACACTAAGGGGAGAATGTGCATGGGAGGAACAGGGAAAGGGAAGGAAACCTAAAACTTGAATGTTGTTGATGTGCTCACTGTAGAGGAGCAAATATAATAATCTTAAACTGGCAGAGGCCACTATGGGAAGGGGAATAGGGAGTAGTGAAGAGGTCTGCTAGACATGAACCAATGTGGTTTGTAATGCACATGTGCATGGTAACAGCACTAAGAATCTCTCACTAGCTATCCTCATCTCAAAGTAGCAAAAACGCCATGTTTTTCTTATTATCTTTTATGTTTTTTCTTCAATAAAATCAGAGAACAAGAGGGTGGAACAAGTTCTTCCTTGGGGGAAGGTGGCCAAACAATGTATACACAAGTGAGTAAATGTAAAAACAATAAAATAAAATTTAAAACAAACAAACAAAAAAAGTAAATGACCATGTACAATACTACTAAAGGTAAGAAATTTGGTACTTTCACACAGTTATAGTAGTACACTTTGATGAATATATGTGGGAGGTAAAATTGGCAGAATCCATCAAAATTTAAAACATTTTTAACTTCTAAGCTAGCATTTTTAAGGATTTCCAAGAGAAGAACTTGTGCCATGTTGACATTGTCACATGGTCTGCAAAAACCAAAGTCTGTGAAACAGCCCGAAGTGTATTCATGGAGGAGCTGCTAAATAATTGCAGGACATTAGTACCACAGATTGCTGTAAAGTAATGTGCCAGTCTGAAGAGGAGATGCTCTTATTATTGCCCTCCAGCCCTTTGCCACCCCAAGTACATATGTATTTGTCTTTTAAGCCAAAGAAAAGAGCACATTTAAAGCCAATAAAATGCAATTTTTAATACACGCTGCAGGTATTAAAAACTCTTTGGTTCAATATAGTTTAAGCTTTCCAATGAAGCCTGTATTTGGTGAGATCTTACTTAATATTGGACACTGTGATAAGTCAAGATGAGGAGGATTTATTTACTCCCTCAAAGAATTTATAGCTCAATAAATATTGTCCGAATAAGCCATTTTTCTCCTAGAAATTTTCTAGTTAAAGCAACAGTTCCTATGCTAAGAAGCAAATGTTTATGATAAATGTTACATTCTTTCTCTCTAGGAAGATAAGATACAGTCTTTATTTATTCTGCCACAGTCATCAGTTTGGATGCTTTCATGTTTATGCACTTACATAGAAATTTAGGACAGTCACTTCAGTTTTATGTATCTTAGTTTTTTCTTATGTAACTTTACATACAGGATTAGACACATAAACTTAGAGTCTTTTCTATTGTGTAAAAACAGTAATTTTATAATTCGTAAGCTCATAAAACCACATACTTTTAAGCAAAACTGATTCTGAATAATTAGAAAAGGAGTAAAGTTTAGTGATAATTACGTCCTGTTATTTGCCTTTGATTATAGCAATCCTTTTTTTATAAAGAGTTTTATTCAGGCACAAAGAAGAATGAAATTTTATCTTTTGCAGGTAAATGGATGGAACTGGAGAACATTGTCTTAATTGAAGTTAGGCCAAAAACCACATGTCCTCCCTCATATGTGGATTATAGACCTAAAACAAATGCGCAATATTATTGGACATGGGTCACACACTAAGGGAAACCATGCACAGGAGGAATAGGGAAAGAGAAGGAAAACAAAAATTTGAATGCGGTTGATGTGCTCACTGTAGAGGAGAAAATAAAATAACCTTAAACTGGCAGAGGCCACTATGAGAAGGGGACCAGGAAATAGTGAAGAGGTCTGGTAGAAATGAATCAATTTAGGTTGTAATACATATATGCATGGAAACAACACAAGGAATTTCTCTGTATAGCTATCTTTATCTGAAACTAGCAAAAATGCTGTGTTTTTCTTATTATCTTTTATGTTTTCTCTTCAACAAAATCAGAGAACAAGGCGGGGGAGGTTGCCCAAATAATGTATACACATGTAAGTTAATGTAAAAATGACAAAATGAAATTAAAAAAGGAAGAGACTTCCAGTCAGGACTGTTAATTTAGGTTTATCTGAGCTAAAATGTGGGCCAGACTGGGCTTCAATCCAGTTCTCTCATAGTGCCTCAGTTTTTCATGTAAATAATGTAGATAATATATTATCTCTCAAAGGCACTTAGTGAAAATTTATTTAACATATAGATATGGGTATATATGTGTGAATATGTATTTTATATATATATTATATATATATATATACATGTATATATATATATATATATATATATATATACATGTATATATATATATATATATATATATATATATATATATATATACATATGTTTATACAGCAAAGAGGAGGCAATTGCAGCTGTGCAGGACACTGCTGATAAGACGTGAGCTCAGTCTTACTGAGACAGAAGCCAGAACCTCAGCAACTTGACTCTTGATGAAATCTGAATGTCACCTCCTTACCTTTGCTATCAGACATGAGAAAAACCAGAGATAAACAGTACTACACTTGAAATTCCTCTATTCTTTTACATGTAGATCTAGTGTAAAAGTCAAGATTTTGATATGTGAGGAAAAGGAATACAGAAGCTATGACATAGAAAATAAATGAACAAAACATGTCTATAAATAGCTTAAAAATTAGAGCTAATGAAAATTTTAAAAAGAAGGCCAGGTGCAGGTGGTTCATGCTGTAATCCTAGCTACTCAGGACCCGGACAAAGGGTTCACAAGACCCTATCTCAAAAATATCCTTCACAAAAAATTGGGCTGGTAGAGTGACTCAAGGTGAAGACCCCAAGTTCAAGCCCCAGTATCCCCCCCAAAAAAAAGAAAAAGAAAAAAGCTTACATCCATATATTTCAAAATTTAAAGGAACTTTGAAACTAGTATTGGAAAACTCTTAAAGATACAGGCATAGGCTAGAAATTGCTGAATACGACTACCCTTGCCCAGGAAATGAGAACAAAACTTGACAAATGGGACTGCACCAAATTAGAAAAACTTCTGCACATCAAAGGAGACAATTACCAGAATGAAGAATGATTGAGACAACCCACAGAATGGGAAAAAATATAGCTGGCTATTCATCAATAAAAATATACAGAGTTCAAAAATTTAAACATTAAAATAACCAATAATTCAATTAATAAATGGGCAAATGAATTAAACAGAGTTCCCAGAAGATTAACAAATGGCTAAGAAGCACATGAAGAAATATTCAACATTTTTAGTCATGAAGGGATTGCAAATCAAAACTGCACTGAAATTCCATCCTCCCCAGTCACAAGAGCTGTCATCAAGAAACAAAAGGCAACAAATGCAAGTGAAGATGGCATGGGAATGTAAACAAGTACAACCATTGTGGAAATCAATATGGAGCTTCATCAAAAAGCTATTTAAAAAACCTACATTGTGTCCCTGCCATACCACTCTTGGGCATGTATCTGGAGGAGTATAGTCAATACTTGCAAACCCATGTTTGCTATAGCATTATTCACAATAGTGAAGTGGTAGAATCAGCCTTAGGTGCCCAACAACAGATGAAAGAATAAAGAAAATGTGGTATATATACACAGTGGAGTATTACTCAATGATAAAGAAGAATGAAATTATGTCATTTGCAGGAAAATGTATGGAACTAGAGATCATCTATTGAGTGAAATAAGCCAAGCTCAAAAAGTCACACATTTTTGCTCATGGTGAATCTAAGTTCAAGTGATTAAAATAACAATCACAATGGGACTTGAGTGTAAAAGGGATACAGTGCAGAAGGTAATAGAAGGGGTGAAGAGGATCAAAGTATATTACTTACATGTGTATGGAGATAACATAAAGAAACCCCCAAATATTGTTTTTAAAAGAGAAAAAGGAGAGAAGAAAGTGAAGGGAATATAGTAAAGGGGTGAACTTGCTCAAATACACTGGATGTATATTGGGATTTTCACAAGAAATCCCCTTGTACTTTCTTAAATTAAAAATAAATCAATAAAAAAGAATTTGCAGTAAAGAAATAAGTATAATAGATTTTTTTAAATGTGGTTTCTGTCTGAAAAGATGGAGAAGATACTGGTTTTCCTTATTTCTCCTGCTAACTAATCAAAGACCCTGAAGATTTTATATAAAAGAAGTATCAGAAGACCTGGAAAGGTAATGGGAATAAAGCAAAATATCCAGACCCCACGGGTCAACATCATGGCAAGTTCTCTAGCTTTTATTCTTAATTTACATGTATCAGATTTTGAGCTGAAGAAAATCTTAACTTGGAATACCAATAGGTACAAAAATAGGTACAAATGAAAACAATAAAAACAAAAAAAACTAAACCTCAGCAAATGGACCAGAAAAGGGATACCCTAGCAAGAAACCAGACTTTTAGTTAATAAATGGTCTACTTCAGGCCAATCTCTCAGAAAAAAACACTGTGGTTCCAATTCCCATCTATACTAAAAAGTGCAAAGTGGAGATCCTAGAGTTCCATTGCTGGACAGCAATATAATGGGATGCCACAACTTCCTGGCCAGGTTAGGGCTAAAAAAGGTTGAGGAGCAGGGCTTTCTTCTCTGCTAGGCCATAATATGGCCCTCATCTCTGTGTAGCCCCAAATCACATGGGGATCCAAAGCTCCATCTACTCCCAGCACTAAGCACATCTGTATCTTTTCTCCCTCTCTGCTGGGATGGTTTAAGATGAGGCCTAGTAAATGTCAGAACTTTCACCCCCTCCTAGCATAAGGAGGTCACCCTCTTCTCCATGTGGGGTCAAAGGAATTGGTTTGGTGAGCTGTGGCAAGGGAGATATCAGTGGACACTGAGTGAGAACTGGAGTTTCTATGGCCACCCCACAGTAAAGAGAGACCCCTCTCCCTCAGTTTCCAGTGTCACAGCATACCATGATGAAGTCTGCCTTCTCTTCTTCCCCTGCTAGAGCATGGGCAGAGGAAGCAGTTAAAACACAGTAGATAAAAATCCATAGACTCAGGCTATTAAAGCCAAAATGTCCATGTTTCAATTAAAAAAATTATTCAACACCCAATAACCAGGAATATCTTGAACTGAATGACAAAAGAAAATCAATAGGTGCCAAAAATGAACTAACTAGATAATAGGATTATCTGAAGAAGATTTTAAAGCAGACATAAAAATGCTTCAATAAGCAATTCTAAACACACTAGAAGCAAAATGAAAATAGAAGATTTCAGTAAAAATATATGTGATATAAAACAGAACTAAATGGAATTTTTCTATTGAAAATGACAAAAAAGAAATAAAATCTCTATGAATGGGCTTCTTACAACAGCTGGACAGAGAATCAATGATATAAAAACACAGCAATTAAAATACCTAATCTGAGAAACAGAGAAAACAGACTGAAGAAAAAAATGAACATAGGATTTGCAGTTTGAACTCTCTTGTACAAAGAGCTTGGAAGTCATCAACCCCAAACTTCAAAGAGCTGAACGAATTTAAACCAACTGCCTTTTTCAGATCTATCACAGAACTGAGCTATGGGGGAAATCATAATTCTGAAATCTGGAGAGTCTGAGGAATCTCGGGTATCAGATGAACTCTGCTTACCTATGAGAGAAGCAGCTAGAGTCTTTAATGCCCTCATGTTAATTTTGATGAGTTGCTGGGTGGTTTGACAGTGGAGTCTCATGGGACTGAAAATACACAGCAGGTAAAGTTTTTAGGGATACCTTCACTTTTCTGTGGGTTCTTGCAAGAACCCAGCCAGGTTCTGTTGGTGGAGATCTGAGAAAGATTCCCCTCCTGATTCTGGTAGAGTGAAAAGAAATCATTGTGAAATAAACCATAGAATTCTCCATAAGAATGACCTACTTTCAGGCGTAAGTGAAATAAGCCAAGCACAAAAAGACAAATACCCCATGAAGTCATAAAAAAATTGATCTATAGTGTTAGAATTGAAAGAGGAAAGGAAGAGGCAGAGAAACGACTCAAATGCCAGCACAGGGACGGGGACCTGCAGAAGGGATCCCCAGCAAGAGAGCCCACAGCCACTTACAGACTTGGAGTAGATATAGGGGAGCCTTCTGGAATGGAATCACGCTGGGTGGGAAAATTCTTCCCGAGTGGAGTCAATCAACACTAGGGGAAGCTAGAGGAGATAAGTGGTAATTAGGTAGGTAAGTTGCTCAGCTCTGGACCCCCTGGCTAAGGTGGCTTGTCATTTCCTGGAGGCTAGATGTGGTTCTGGTTCTTCTAGTAGGTGGTAAGATGCCAGTAAGCTGCCGGGGAGGGTGGGGGGAGCAATCCTAAGGTGCTTTCTTTTTGTTCACCCTAACAATAGAGGAGAATAGAACAGTGGTTATAAGAAATGGCGGTTGGGGGGGAGGGGAAGGATATAGGCGAGAGAGTCATGGGAAGAGGCTGGTGGGAGAGTACAATGTCACAGTAAGATAGGAGGAATGAGTTCTGGCATTCTATTGCATAGTAAGGTGGCTGCAGTTAACAATAATGCACTGCCTATTTCAAAGTAGCAGAAAGAAGTTCTAGTGTCCTCACCAAAAAGAAATGATAAATGTTTAAGGTGATGGATGAACCAATTATTCTAATCTAATTGTTACACAAAAATATGCACCTATGAAAACATGCATATTGTACTCCATAAAAAAGTACAATGATCATGTGTCATAAAAATGTTTTTTTTAAATAAAAGCTACCAGAGCCTCATTTCAGTTGCAGGAAGGGCATGTACCCAACTTCAGTTCTTTGTAGACTTCCTGTCTCACCTAAATTATGTGTGTGTGATAGAGATGGAACTAAGCCAAGCCACTAGAGAAAAATTTGGGAAGATCAAAGGCAAAAGACACAGGCTCTCCAGAAGACTGACATTTAATTATAAGATGTTAGAATACTGCCCTTTCTTTACACCTTATTACTACTAACAGGATCTCAGCAGTATGGATGAATTTCAAGCAAAAGCAACCAGACACAGAAAGAGTACATGCTATTGGATTCAATTAATGTGAATTTCATGAACTGGTCAAACAGAAACCCAGTGTTTGCCTTTAAGAAGAAGGCTTATTAACTAGATAGGGGCTTGAGAGAATTTCTGGGATTGTGGAAATACTTTATATTTAAATTGGTGTGTTGATTACTTAGGTATGTCTACATTTCCATCTGAATTGCTCATTTCCATTTCAATTCCTCATTTTACTATATAAAATTACATATCAAAATGAGACAGAAAGAGACATAGATAATAGAGAAATGAGTTTTTAAAAATTAAAAAAAAATCTTTAAATGCTTATAATTACTGTGGTACCACCAAGTTAGGATTTATTAGGCACTATTCTTAAATATCTTCTTACTTTAGAAAATCCTCATAAGAAAACTTGTGAGGTATATGGCATTATTATTCCCATTTTATTGGTGTGGAAACTAAGGGGTAAGTGGACTAATTATCAGGAAGAGAGGGTTCAAATCCTGTTAATTCATTTATAAAGTCCAATTTATATTACACACATCATCATTATCATCTTTTGTTGATAGTATCTTTCCAATTACCGACATTGTGAAAATCATTTCTTTAAATGTGTGTAAAACTTTGTAAAGTAATATTCATGAGCTAAATCTATCATCTTTTCCTAGTTACTCCCATCTTTGCTCAAGGTTTAATCACTGTTTATTCACAAGTAATTCAAAGTGGTATCTGTAACCTTGGTCTAAATAATTGCCATTTTCCTTCTTCATGGCATCTCGTTTCCAATTTGTTACTTTCCGCTCCTGGTTCCTGACTGAAAACCCACTCTTCTTCTAATCTTTCTGACTTTTGTGAAACTCCATATACTTTGATTTTTCAAAGTATGCAATGGAAATGTTAGTAAACAAGATAGACATGATATCTATTCCAATGAAGCTGATGTTAAAGGGATAATAGAAAATAAACATGAAAGGTAAACACATATAAAGACTGTGAAGACAATTATAGCCATATAATATGAAAAATACATATAATATGAAAAAATATATAATATTAAAAAATAATTTGGAATGGGGAAAAGAGTCAGATGATGTCTTTCTGAATGGCAAGAATAGGCAGAAATATGGAAAACAAGATCAAAACAATTCCTAATACATAGAATGGCACTTGCAAAATTCCTGAGATGGGATCAAGCTTGGCATCTTGGAGAAAGAGAAAAATAGGCAGTGTTGCTGGAGCAAGGAGAGAATAAATGGCATGGATGGTGCCAGGAAAGGGGCAAACGGTCATCACACAGGACTATAAAAATTAGGAGACAAATTTGCTTTTAACTCTAAATAGAAAACCACTGGAAATTAATGATCCATCACTGTTCTTAGGAGGATGGCAATTCTTAATAATGGAGCTGGTATTTTCTGTCTGTTGAAATGTTTTGTTACATCCTCCAGATTTCTTTTTTATTATATTCTTCCTTGCTTTGCATCTGATTATCCTTCAATTCCCTAATTTGCCTGACTCTTCAGACCATTCAGTATGAGCATTTATCATACTGCTTCTTTCACTTGAGGGAATAAACACTTTAAAATAAATGAATGGATCATATTTAGGTATCATGAAAATTAACTCATGGTCTAGCACGCTGGTACAAGCCTGTAGTTATATCTACTTGGGAGGCTAGACCCAGGAGATGGAAACCATCCTGGGCAGTCTAGTAAGAACACCATCTTTATTTAAAATAAAAAAAGAGGAAAACACAGAAAATAGGGTTAAGTCTTCTTCCCAACCTTACTTGTCACTTCCACACTTACTTACAGACAGTAAGAAGACTTACTGTCTGTGCCTCTAGTTTCTAGGTCAGCCTTCCTGCTGGTGGGAGCCACTGTGGGTGGCTGCAGTCATTTCCACCTCTTAGTATCAGTACTTATTTTATACTAGATCACACACTTCTCTGAAAGGCAACACAGTCTGAAATAGAAGGGAACCTGTGATGGTGCATTTGATTCTGAGTTAAGTCATGTAAAGTAAAAAAAAAAAAAGTAAAATCACGTTAAGCACACAGAGCAGTACATTCAGAGGGAATACTGTTTCCATGCAAAGAAAACCTGAAGATTGCCTTAGATTATGACAGGAACCAGGCAATGAAAAAAACATGTAAAATTCTCACCTCAGGGCAGTACAGTTCCATTATATAAATACCTAATACAAAGTGAGGGCTGAGGAAAACTTAGGTAAATAATTCAATTTAAGAACTCAGAAAGATGCACCTGTGGAAATAAAGAAAACATAGATGGTCAATCACCCATCCTTCGATCAGACTAGATCTTATAGTTTCAGGATTATATAAATTGGAGGAAGGGATGAATGAAAATGAAAAAGTATATAAAAACACAGAAGCCTATAGAATGTTCTTTAATATGAGAGCATAAAACTAATTTCTTAAAATAAGGAGAAGAAAAAGTAACCTATAAAAATATGTACTATAGGATACAATAGAAGAGATAAGACTAAATTCTTTTTGAGTTTTCAGAAACACAAAGATACTATAGTATGCTTGAAATAAAAGTATTAAGTAAGTATTGAAATAAGTAATAAATGAAAAAAAAACTTGCATTCATGAGCAAAGGAAGTGATGAAAGGTATAAATCAAAAATGTATTTGCAAAAGAGTTAAAAAACAGAACTGGTTTGAAAATATCCTTAAAATATGATAGCTGTAAAGACATAATCATGGATATTGAAAGCAGACAATTATAGAGTATAGTTTAAAATCATGAATGAGCTACATGTCTAAGAAACCAGAATAAAGAACATAGGAAATGCTAAAATAGGGCCAGACACAGTGGCTTACATCTGTAATCCCAGCTACATGGGAGGCAGAAATCGAGAAGTTTGTGGTTTAAGGGGAGGCCAGGCAAAAAGTTAGTAAGAGTGCATCTCATTCAATAACCTGAGTGCTGTGTCTTCTGCTGTGATCCTGGCTACTGGGGAGGCATAAGTAGGAGGATTGTAGTCTGAGGCTGACCCAGACAAAAAATGTGAGACTCTACAGAAAAATAACTAAAAGAAAAAAAAAAACACCTGGGGGCATGTAGTTCAAGTGGTAGAGTGGTGTTCCTACTAAGTACAATTTCCTTGATTGAACCCAAGTACTGCAAAAACAAAAACAAAAACAAAACCCAAAAAAACGAATGCTATTATACTAAATATGTTCTCAAAATATTTTTTAAAACAACATTTTGACTATAAAAATGAACTATATTCCAGGTTCTAATAATACAGAAAGAAACCCAGTATGACATATGTTGGAGAAGTTTTTAATTTTGATAATAAAAAAAGTAATAAACATGCATGCATAAAGACCACTCATGGAAAATTAAATGAAATCTTGATCTCATCAGACTCACATAAGCTGCAACTAATGTATGAAAACAACATAAAGAGATTTTTAGATATGCAAAACCAGAACATAAAGTCAAAATTTACCTATGCAACCTTTGCCATAAATATACTAATTAAGAATATGAACTCTGAAATAGATTTCTAAGATGACCTCATCTTGATTCTATCTCATGTGGTCATTGCTGTGATGGCTGTCATATATATTTACAATTAAATTCAGATGATCCCTTAGTTTGAAAATATTTCTGAATGCCAATACCCAGGCCTAACCAAGCATATTAAAATGCTAGCAATAATGATAAAAATAGTGAACAATATGGTGGTAAAATTGCAAAAGAAATACTAATATTGATACTTAAAAGAAGATGTCGTAAAAATTAAAAATAATAATTTGAGCATATATTCCCAGTCCTTATTACATTGCAAGATACTGGGAAGCAACAGAATATTATACTAAATTCTTCATTTTAAATCAAGAGAGTCACAAATGATGAAATTGATCCTGAATATGACTGCTGCTAAAATAAATCTAATCACATGAATTGTTTTAAAATATACTGCATGAACTCTAAATAATTTAAAACAAACCTGAAAGCAAACATATACCCACATACTTGTGACATGATTAGTGACTATAATTTTAAACTACATAAAAACCAACACATAAAAAAGAAATCCAATATCTAAAATAATTTTAAAATTAAAATAATTATTTGAATCTAAATTAAATAATTAAATAAATTAAATTTAGAATAACTAAATTTTTTCATGAAGAGACAATGACTGATTTGTATAAAAGCCACAAATTGGAAGAAAATTCTGCTTATATAAGAAATACCTATAGCATAAGATAAATAAAGTGACATATGCACACAATTGTGGTTCATGGTAGAAAATTTAAACTTCTTATGTGATGTGTATGAAAATGGATATACGTCAATAATACTCCTCAAAATATGCAACAGTTGGTATTAGCTGATTTTTATTTTGTGATTTGTAATTTTATATAGTTCTAGTTTGAAGGTCTGTACACCTTAAGATTTAGAAAAAGCAATGTGAAGGTTTTATTTAAAAAATAACAAAGCTTTCTGGGTTATTTAACTTTTTTTTTCTTTTTTGTGGGGAATATTTCCTTTCTTCCATGCTAGCAGGGTCAGTACTTTGTTATTTTAACAAGATGAGTAAATCTGGGAATTAATGAGCATGAACAGGAATACTCTTAGACACCATGACCTTGATTTGAATGTGTCTCTAGAAATGTGGGGTACTAAATGAACTGGAACTTGTTTATTTTTCATCATTTGAGGGAATGTTTATTCTTATGTGATCTACTTGCCCCCAAAGCTCTTGTTAGTTACTGTTCTACTTTCTGATCCACCGACAGCTTTGAAGTGTTGATTTCATTTGAAAAGGGTGTATATACAACATGACAGAGAAGTCATCATTATGATTCCTGCAGGGGTGGAATTTAAATTCTAATGTTGTTATTTTAATCATATTTTACAAGACCTTACTAGGCATCAGTTTTCCCTGAATTCCCTGATAGCTGGGACCACAGGGCACTATTCTCCATGTGGACAGAAGAATCTCCTGTCACAAATCATTTTTAATCATTCAGAGTATCACAATCCAGAGCGAATTGCTTAAAGATCCCTTATACTTTTTTCTTCTGCTAAATTCCATCCTAGGCTTACCATTACTAGAGATTTAGTTTTGCTTCTCTTCTCCTCTCTGCATGAATTCTTCCTGGTCCCTCTCTACTCTTATTTATTCCTGAGATCTTTTAGTTCCTCACTTCTTTTCAATGCCAAGAGATTAAATTCAGCCCCAGCTTTTCCCCACAGACACGCATATCCCAATTCCTGCCAAAGTCCAGCAAAGCAAAAGGGATGCTTTTGAATTAGAAAGTGTGTTCATTACATGCAGTTTGGAATCTCTTCTCTAGACACAAATATTCCTTCCTAATACTTAGTACATCTTCCCAAAGCAAGTTCAGGAGAAGGGATTTCTCTGAATCCTTCCACCATTGTAACACAGCCCAATTGTCCTAAAAATGGAGTCCCTAGAACAGCATCAGTGTCACCCATGGCCTCATTAGAATGCCGGCTTGGGCCTTGCTCCATACTTTTAGAATCAGAAATATTAGGAGTTTTCTCCGGTGGTTCTAGCGCATGGATAATTGAAGAACAGCTGAATATAGTCTACACCAACCTATAAAGAAATAACATGCATAATTTACACGTGGTCAGATCATATTAATCTGTCTGGGTCATAATCCCAACAGACATAACCCGAACATCATTCATCTGAAATGTTGAAATCTCAAAAGATCAAAACCCCTAGAGTCCAAAACACCAAAATCCTGATAACATAATTCTAAAAAAGAATCATAAAAAGCATGACAGAACACTTCATAGGCCACTTTAAATATATGCATTTTTGCATAAACACTCAGGCACTTAAGTGGCAGTCACACAGGTAAACATTTACAAGCAGACAAACCATATTTACAAAAAACCAGGCAAAAAACAAATGTATAATTGCATATCACTGTTTGGTAATTATGTGCACTCAAATTTTTAACTGTGATCATTTGAATGGACAACCTTATTCTTTAGAGGACACCCAACAAAAGTCATGACAGGTTATTACTGCATATGCAGTCAAGTGCCTATACAGGCCACTGAGCCAGGAGTTCTGATGTACAAGGAAACTCTGTCTCACCTGATGGAGAGACACCAATTCACCTTCAGTGTGTTCTTTCTAGGTTCCCTGCCAATTGGATTGTGCCCACCCTCAGTGAGGGACCCTCTCCTCCAAGCCCCCTCAGATTCACACACTAACCTCTGGAAACACCCTTTCAGGTACACCCACAATAATGCTTTACCAGCTTCTAAGTGTTTGTCCCAACTTGACATGTTGCAACTATCCTGTATACAATAGAAAAAGAATTAATCCCTGTAATTCAGTTTCCTATCCCTCTTATGTACCTACCCTTTTAGCCCCAGTGAAAATTTTAGTTTTTAGGATACCAACATTTGGGTTTATGTGTTTTGGGATTGTGATCAGTGCACCATATTGAGAATGGCAGAATGGAGGTAGAAAATAGAATGCAGACGGAACAATGGGGAGATACCTGCTGGTCCACCATATTCCCAAATTTATTACCTGCAGTTTTGACCAAGCGCACTAAAAATAATAATAAATAAATAAAAAGAAAATTTAAAAACAAAAACATTTTAAATTCCCACATGGTTAGTTGTGTTTAAATCATCTTGTGATGTGCTCTTTATCTACCCTTAGTTTTATGAAAATCTGCTACCTAAAAAGCAAATGGTCCCCAAAAAGCAACTTAAAAGCTAATATGCTTAAATTTAAGTGATCAAGTGAAAATTTGAGATTTCTTGTAAGGTGGCATGTCTTTAGCAGAAATTGGGCAATATGATGGGGAAAATGAATCGAACACCCGTGGCACAGCACTGCACTCTGAATCGTGAGCATTCAAAGTTGTTTCTCAGTGGTGATCTCCTTAGAACCATATAGCTGGCAATGCCAAAATAACATTTTGTTCATGCTGACCTGAACTTTTCTCATTCATTTTTTTAATAGCTCCTCTGAATTAATAGGCTTTACCCCCACTTTATTCCTGCAGTCACAGAGTGTACCTTTACTCACTGTTGGATGCCTACACATGTGGCTGGATTCAAAGGTGCCTCCTTCAAAGCTTTCCCTGTGCAGTTCATGCAGAGGGCTTCACCTGCCATGTGAAAGTCACCTCAAGGTGACTGCTCAGGAAGTCCTTTCGCCTCCTGATTTCCTGCTTATACAGGCCTGTACCACCTGACATACTAATAATTTTCCTCACAGTGATGAGGAATTTTATTACTGTAGGAATTTAGTTCATCTTTATGACTGATATGAAACTGGTCACCTTTTGCTGGTTTCATAAGGAATTGGTCTAACCAGTGGACAATATAGTTTTACTTAATATTTGCTTCTTTCTCCTAGACCACTTAACCTGAATGAATCATAGATTTGGTCAGATTGTCAAGAACTGTGAAGGTATTATATTTTATCCCAAGCACAATGGTAATAGTTGAAAACTTTGATGAGAAACAGGAGGCTGTCACAGGAATGACAAAGGAGAAAATACCCATGGGAAGACAGAGTAATCTGAATTTTCCCAAGTCAGAGAACATGTTAATAGATAATAGTTTGGCCAAAAGTTGGGACAGCAAAGATTCAGACAAGAAGAGAAATTTGAGATTTGTTAAGGAAGAAAACATATAGGATACTGATTTAGATAAAATACAGGGGAAATGAGGAATGAGGTAAAAGTACCAAAGGTAGTTCTATATCTACCAATCCATTATTTTCTAATTTCTTGATTTTAAACTTTTTGGAACATTTCATAGGTCTGATTTTCTATAAGAATTGCTCTAGGGATGTTGTGAAGGTGTTGTGTGGAGAGAGGGCCCCAAGGAGAAGAGGCAAGAGCACAGCAGGACAGGGAAACAGGCGAGCCAAGTAAAGATGTGGTTTTAGCGGAGACTAGACTCTACCTCAGCCTGGTCCTATGAGGAGTTCTGGACCATACACTGAACCAGAGTAGTTCTCCATCTAGAGGCAAAAGGTCTAGGTTTATATAGCTTAATCACAATCCTTCATTTTCTGGTGCCTGCCCTGGGTGGTGGAAGTGAGAGTTTGGGATTAAGAACATATAATCTCTAAGTAAATTTACTCCTATTTCAGCAGAGGAAAGTTCCTCAGTGAAAGAACAACTTGCTGAACAACAACAACAGCCAACTTGCTCCTCACTGAAGGGAATTTCTTCAGGAAAAAAACATAATGTTGTAAATCCAACAAGTAATTTTTAAAAGTAATAGCTGTAAACGGATCATAAATAATAGCAGTGCTAAAGGTTAGTGTTAAATACTTTTATAAAAGAAGCAGTCTTAAAAAAAAAAGCAGGCTTTTCAGTTCTAGACTTATTCTATAGGGTTGAATGTGTTGATTATTGTAAATATCTTGCAAAATACATTTTTGCAGGGCTCCCTTTAAACCACATCTCTAGTGTCTGAGAATCTCTAAGTTATTCAAGTCAAACTCAAATATTTTATTTTAGAGTATCTAAAACACCTGATATTGAATGTCAGTTACCTTTGTTAAGTACTAGTGAAAGGTTTATACTTCTATCTAAATTGAATAAAGTTTTGAATTTGAATATTTTCCACTTCTGAGGCAAAAATATCTCAGAAAACTGATAGTTTTAATAACTTAAAAACAGTAATTCAGATTTTTTATCAGGATAGTAGAATCATCAATTTTCTTTATCTGTAAACATGTATTACCTCTGTAAAAAGAGAAATGATTCCAGGAAATTCTTTAATCATTCTTTGTCATTCTACAATGGCATATAACTTCCTTCCTCTTAGCTTTCCCTTTATCATTATCTTCTGGTTGTTGATATTTACAATCATCTACTTGTCTTGTGTGTTTTGAATCCTTGTGAGTGAAAGTCTTCTTTTAAAACACAGTGAGTATTTTGATAATCTGCCAAGTTTTTGTTTTACATTTAACACTGCAATGACTCAAAGTATTTGCTCAAAATAGGCTGAATTTCATTGATATACACTATTTATTAAGGGTTTTCATTTTTTCCTCCAACTTTAGCAAGCAAAGAAGAATTCTCACCAAAGATGTATGAATTTATGCATACTCACAATATTCTAAAAATGAGCTATAATGCCTATGTTCAATTAAAGTGCAGGAAATGTCCTGTATAATGCGTGTTCTGTTAGAAAAGCAATACAGGGAACGAATGTTAACATTTCATGAGGCTGCTGCATCACTTCATATTGAAGTTAGCTCTATACATTTGTCTTTGAAAAAAAAATGCTGGTGTTTATTTTGTGTGAAACACTGCACTATTTTGTTGACAGGGAAATATAATAGGAAAACTTATCCCTCAAAGTTTTTGCATTGTAGCTGGTGACATCCTGGCATGATTGAAGTCACAAAGAAAGAAAAAAATGCTTCATTTGGATACCCAAGTAAGAAGAAATAGCCCTAACAGGAAGTGAATTTGTGAGACAATGAATAAAAGTAAGAAAACCTAAAAAAGGAAAAACAGATATCTTTCCTTATAATCTACCTAAGATATAAGAAGAGTTCTTCATATGGAAAAAATGTCATAAATCTATCAAATAATGGGGGGAGGGAACCTTAAAATAAATTTCACAAAAGAACTAAATCTTCACATACCTTTTATCTTTCAAATATAACTTGAGGAGTTTTCAGAGTTAAGGGCTATAGGGCACAATGTTATAAACCTTTTAAGAGGATTCACAAGACAAACACTCAAAAGTTAGTCCTATAGCCTCTGAGACTTATATTGAGAGGCTCTTGGAAACACTAATCTACTTCCCAAGGAGTATTCTTAATAGATTAAAGAATAAAAATCCAGGAACTGTCAATTGTCATTCCCATTTCATCTATGGCAATTCACTGGGCATTGTGCAGACCTGTACACAGAGCTCAGCATGAAAGACATATGAAGAGCACTTAAAATTGAAATGTTTGCACTTCCAAAAGACCTAAATGAAGTTAAGTTAGCTTGGCCTCATTTTCCTGGTCAGTAAAGGCTTTTCAGAGTATGAAAGCCTTCATTTTAATAGAGTATTCTGTGTAAATAAAAGAATCTTCACATAAGACATCTGTTTTAATTAAAGCTGGAAAATTGAATGCTTTCCTGGAAAAACAAAGCTATCTCTTTCCTCAGCTTTCTAGTTTGGAAGTACTCACCTGAATTTAAAATCAGAAACATATAAATGGCAAGGGCAATCTTTTGGCAAATTCTTTCAGCACTTTGAAATATCGTGGGTCATTTACATTTAAGTATGTCCACAATTTACCCCTTAAGGAGCTAGGGTATATTTCTAAGAATTCTGCAGAAATTAAACAAAATGCTATCATTTGTTAACTGTATTATATTTTAGGCAGCTAGCTAGCCACTGAGGACTTTGTCCTTACCTATGGATTTGGAATGGACACTGCCCAGGGGTTAGGGACAAGTCAAGAGAATGAATCAGAACTGGCTATTCCACCCAAAGACCTAAGAAAAGAAAACAGGAATGGTGCCCAATGTGCATCCTTAGAGAATACACATATCACACCTGTGAAAAATGAAATCAACGTACAGATCCAGGAGCTAGGAGAAGGTCAGAAAAATGGAGGCAGTACGTAGCCAAGATCTCTGAAATAGGACCAGGGGAGTGTGGTTGGCATGTCCTGGCTTACTATCCTTTGTGGCTGAGATATGCATCAACTTTCAAAGAATGGATGGATCAAACATATGAAATCACTATATTCTGGCACAAAGCAAAATTGACATCTATGGAAATAGATAACTTAATAAATCTTCAATTATAATACTGTATTCTAGTGTGAAAATTCAGGTTCTTTTGTAGTGAGATAGATTTCAGAGCATTTTTGGTTTTGTTATTTTTCTTTCTTACCAAACTATTTTCCTTATACATCAGTCTTCTGTTGAGAGTTAATAGTTACATTTTTCTTTAGAAATAAAGAATATTCTTTTATATGCCTACCCATTGCTACTTTCTGTGATCTCCCACAATATCATCCTTTATCACTGCATGCATATCACTATAAAAAGACTTCTTACTTGGCTATGGCACCTATTTCGCCATCTACTGAAAACAGTTTCACAAGACACTCAGACACAACAGGGCAGAAATGATGATACTAAAAGAAAGCAACTTTATATACAGTGACACAATGGTGAGATTTTTGGAGCACAAAGTACCTTTAAAAAAAAGCACAGTGTGTGTGAATTTCTCCATCCAAAATGTATGAGATGATTTTGTGCAATGAACCCTTTGTCACGATTGTTCTAAATTTTCTGTATTTGACCCATAGGGATGTTCAAACATTTTATTAATAAAGACAAGCATATGTTTGAATTTATTCCAAAAGGGCAATTATCACTACTTTCTGAATTCATGTTTTATTCTAAACACCGATATTCTAATGTTGTCTACTCTCATCATTCTTTTCATGAAATTTACACAAAGGAAATGTATCATGAAAGTACCATTTGAGGCATTTATCTTTTATATATATTTAAAAATCATGGAAGATGTAATATAATGCATCAAAATGTAAGTTTTAAAATTCCTTTAATTGTATTGCCAGTAAATTGCATCCAGAAAGACATGATGATAAAACTACCACTGTGTCTTAGTAATAGAATATCAAACCTAGGAAAAAGTATGGTGTCATTTAACTTCAATGACAAAAACTTTTTTTAGGGTTAAATTTTCCTTCTGATAAAATCTTAAGTATTTGGAAACTAAACAAATAAAACTAATAAATTTTGGGAGGCTACCAACAGTATATGATAGACATTTGTCTACAAAAAGTAGAATTTCTAGTTATAGAAAAAATATGCTGATTCCCAAATAATATGTGTCAAAAATTATACTAGGTTTTATTTCATATAATAAGCTACAACCATGAGAAAACTTAATATATTGGGAATTTTATATTTTTCTTCATCAGAAATTGACAAATGATAAGAAAGCAAAAACACAATATCCAACATCTGTACATTTCTGTAAATATTGCAGATGTGATTTGTATTCACAACAATGCAATGTATGCTTCTACCTTCTGATCTTTGAATTATGCTCCTTAAAATATATTGAATCAGTCCTGAAGAATTATATGACAGCAAAGATCCTTGAAAGTGTATATGATTCATCCTGTTGGTTTCAGCTGGAAATGCATAAAAGTCATGCTAGACTGGTGAGTCTTATAATTCAATAACCACACAGTAGTAGAATCCACAAGTTATGCTTGAAATGAGTCCATTTTTAAATTCAATGACCTTTACTATCAAAACAGTTCTCAATAAATGTGACTGGGTTTATATTACTATGTCTTAAATTTATCCTTCAATGGAAATAGAGAACAATATGATGCCGTACATTTGGGATTTTGTCTGAGAGTTGCATGGAATGACACCAAATCACAAGAAGAAAACCCCTTTAGTGTCAAAATTAATGTTCAAATATTAGATTTATCTTATATGCTAGCCTCCATTTTATCTTTTAAATAAAAAATTCATTTATACACATTGATCATATTCTGTGTTACAGGATTATTGTTTTTAAGCTTAAACAGAATGTTTCAGTGTCCTGTTTTACCTTTGGTATTGCCCATGAACAAATTATAGGATACTGATTTTCCTTTAACATTTTGGTTTCAATTTTCTTTTTAGCAAGAGACCAAAAGAGGCATTACCTCAGGAGATTTATCTTTGGCCATATGTTGATTAGTATTACATAGAAATGCTACCAAAAGTAATCCACCAAAAAAGTTTGATTAAGAGAGAAAAGGTAGGATGCTTCTCTGAAGGCTCCAGGGCCTAACTTGTCCAAAGTATCTAAAGAAAGGAAGTAAGTGTTTCTTAAATATTTCTCACTGCCATAGAACACTGATCCTGTCTTGCGAGCTCAAGTACAAGTGTCATATTGTGGCAGGAAGGCAGGGAGGGGGAAGGGAGATAATAAGTGCTACAGTGAAACAAAGAAAAACTGGATTTGGGGAATATTACCTGGCATTAGACCAGAGAAAGTTTACCTTGCCCCAGAGGTTAAAGTGGCCAATAAAATAGCATGTAACCACATATGGGACAAGCTGTACCCTCTCATTTCTGTAACCTGTTGTAAATGGTGGACAAGGAAGGCCTCCTTTGTTCTCAGGATTCAGCATTTGGACTCGAGTCTGCTGAGCTGCTGCTGGCCTGCTTAATAAACTTGATTCCTGGAAGTTTTTGTGCCCTCTCTGTCTTTATCTGAGCCCTCTTGCAACATTTCTGGGGGATCGCCTGGGATTCAGAAGGCAGTGTTTTCAATTCCTTCTCACTGGCTCAGTGTTCCCAGCTGGCCAGGAGGGCCGCCCCTGTCTGTCACCACTGGACTATGTTGATCTGAGAGGAGGGAGTCTCTCTCCTGGCAAGCCAAGAAGACAAGCTTCAGTTGCACAAAGGAATCTGGAAAGATTCAGGAACCAACTTGGGAGCCCCACTCATCAGACTGGTAATAACCCAGGTTTGAATTCAGGCCTGCCTCAGGAGGCAGAAAGGGAGTTTGATCAACTCCCAAAGACACCCAAGTGACCCCCTTTTAGTAGTGAAATTGCATCTTTCAGGTTCAGGGAGCAGGGTGGAAATATTGTGCTGTGTGAGAGCATGTGAAAGTGCAAGCCTGAGACGTAGCCTGGCTACAAAACAAGTGTGGAGTCCTGATCCATGGGTCTGTGGTGAACTCATATGGACTACAGTGAGCCCTAACAGGGCCTCCAGTCCAGGGTTTATATGGACTCACTACAGCCAAGAGATGCCTAAATCCCCATGAGGGGAGTGGTTAGAGACAGATGAAGCAAGTGGTGATACTTGTTTTCTCCTGTGTGCTAGAGAGGAGGACCCCTTACCTCCTCTCCACAGCCCTCATCCCTTCCATCTCTGTCTCTGTCTTGATGTCTGGCAAATGGGAGGAATGGAAGGAGGTCAGAGTAAGAATACCTCCTAGAATGCATGCTTAAGAACTTTATGAGGGGATTTAATGGAGATTATGGGGTCAAGCTGACTCCTGGAAATCTTAGGACCTTCTGTGAAATAGACTGGTCTGCTTTGGCTGTAGGATGGTCCCCAGAGGGATTATTAGATAAGATCATAGTCAATAGAGTTTTTGACGTGGTTGTAGAGGAACTTGGACACCCAGATCAATTTCCTTATATTGATTGCTGGTAAGATGCAGTCTTCAGTTGGCCCAAGTGGCTAAAGCTCCACCTAGAGGAAGCGTGTAGAGTCATGGTAGCCAGGGTGGAAGCAGCTTCCAAGTACAGGGAAAAATAGAAAAAGCCAGAGAAATCCATATTAGTGAGGGACCCCAAGGGGACCCTGCCTCCTTATGTGCCACTGTACCTACCTTTGCCACTGCCATCTGCCTCTTCACCTCCACCCTCAGAAGGGGAAGCAGCATCTGATGGGGAAGCCCCAGTAGCAAATACACCTTACAAGGCTGAGCCCAGGAGTCCTTGAGACTTCAACAGCTCCACTTTCCTCAGGCCCCATGAACCTCATGCTCACTCTGAGCCCACCAGTCCTCACAGAGACTGGCCCCTAGGTTCAACAAGGGACACTTGAACAGTCCCACTATGGGCCTAGCTTCTCCCCCAGGACCTACTTCCTTGCAGATGCCCCTGAGAGATGTTCAGGGCCAAATATATTATGACTAGCATGTTCAGATACAAGGAGGAAGGTGAACATTTGTCTACCAGCCCTTAACCACCACAGACTTAATTGGAGCACCATATCCCCTCCTTCATGGAGAAGGCTCAGGCCCTAATTGATCTAATGCAGTCCATCATCCAAATTTATATCCCACCTGGACAGACTACCAACAGCTCCTTCTGACTCTATTTAATACTGAGGGGTGACACAGTATAGCCTTGGTGGCTCTAAAGTGACTGGAAGGCCATGCCCCTGTGGACACTCTAAATGCCCAAGCCTACATTCAGGGCCAGTTCCTCAAGGAGTATTCCCACTGGGACTCTAATGATGACCAAGATTACCAGCAGCTTGAGTGGTATCAGGAGGAGGTATAAAGGAAGAAGGGGAAAAGGCCATGAACATAAGTAAGACAATAGAAGTCCACAAAGCCAGATGACAGCCCAAGCCAGTTTTACAAGTGACTATGTGAGGCCTTCCACCTGTATATCCTTTTTGACCCAGAGGTGGCCGAAAACTACAGGATGATTAATGGAGCCTTTGGCAGCCTTGCCCAGGGGGACATTAGTTGAAACTGCAAAATCTTAAAGGATTTGCTGGTATGAACAGTCAACTTCTGGAGGTGGCCAGAAAAAGTCTTTGCCAATTAAGATCAGGAGGCCAAATGGGAAGCTGATAGAAAGATGAAAAGGATGGTGGACCTCCTTGCTTTGGCTCTAGCTGGATAGTCAGGTGGGCCCCAGTATGCAGGCCATGGCAGAGGAAGAGGCAATCCCTGTGGAAGGTGGTCAGAGCCCCAGGAAAGGCCTCACCCTAGAGAGGTGACTAAGGTGGGACCAGTATGCCAGTTTATTGTTATGAAGAAGGACATTGGAAAAATGAAAGACCCAATGGCCTGAGGACTCCCAGAAGGCCCTCCCAACCAGAGGCAGAGGCCAAGTTGCTGAAGGAAAGTATCAGCCTGCTCAGGGGAGAAGCAGTCCTTGGGAGGAAGATGTCATTGGACTGGCCAATTTTGAGGATTGTGAGGAAGACTAGGACAGACTGGGCTCCATTCTACTGGGCCCCCAGGAGACTGTGGTCAGAATGAAAATGGGGGGACTGTCCTGTTGACCTAATGGTAGACACTAGCATGACCCATTCAGTTGTAACCCAACCCTTGGGGCTTCTCTCATAGAGACATATAACCATTGTCATGGCCATGGGAGATCAGACTTGCTGCCCCTTCCTTGTATTCAGAAAATTCTGTCTTGGAAAGCATAAAGTAAGTCATGAATTCCTTTACCTTTCTGATTTCCCTGAGGCTTTGATAGGCAGAGATTTGTTGTGCAAGCAAAGGGCACAGATAACCTTTGACTCTGATGGCTGCTTGTTATGAGAGGACCTAAAGCCAAGATTCTGATCCTCACCATTGCATGGGAGGAGGTATGGTGACTCTATGTGTCTAAAAAAGAAAATTCCTGAGGTATCTGAACTTCTTTTTAAGATTCCAGGAGTATGGGCTGGGGACAACCCCCCGGACTGACTCAGAACATACTTCTGGTGGGTGTAGAATTAAAGCCAGGAGCCATCCCTACTAGCCAGAGGCAATACTACATTCCTCACAAGGCCCAGATTGGGATCCAAAAGCATCTTGACACACTTCTGAAGTATGAGATCCTCTGGCCTTGTCAGTCTCCCTGGAATACCCCCTATTGCCTATCCAAAAACTAGGGGCTAAAGACTTTAAGCCAGTTCAGGATCTCTGTGCAGTCAACTCAGCAACTGTTACCTTATACCTTATGGTCCCAAACCTGTACACAATTTTGGGCCTTATTCCAGCTGGCCTTATTCCAGAGCCAGCCCATCTTTGCCTTCTAATGGGATTCTAGCACTGGAGAAAAGGGACTATTGACTTGGGCATGGTTGCCATAAGGCTTCAAAAACTATCCCACTATCTTTGGGATTGCCTTGGCATCTGACCTAAAGGCTTTCTCAGAGGAACAGCCTGGCTGCACACTCCTCCACTATGTAGATGACCTTCTGTTGGCTGGACAAACTTAGGAGGATTGTGTGGGAGGAACTCACCTCCTCCTCTCCCTTTTGTGGAAGGCAGGATATAAGGTTTCCCAAAAGAAAGCTCAGATTTGTCTAGATATCCTCAATACCTCAGGTTTCAACTTTCACAAGGACAATGTAGACTGGGCCCTGAGAGGAAACAGGACATCTGCTTCATTCTGACCCCCCAAGACCCATTAACAGATTAGAGAATTTTAAGGAGCTGCTGGTTTCTGCCAGATATGGAACCCCAATTACTCTCTCTTGGCAAAACTCCTTTATGAAGGCACAAGAGGAGGAGAATGGAAACCCATGATATGGGGAAAGGATCAAGAAAAGGCCTTTAAAGAAATTAAAAGGGCACTCATAAATGCCCCTGCTCTGAGCTTGCCAGATGTGATGAAGTCCTTCTTCCTATATGTACATGAAAGACTGGGGACAGCTGTAGGATTTTTGATCCAGCTGCTAAGTTCCTGGCACCACCTGGTGGACTATTTATCAAAGCAACTTGATAGTTTCCCTAGACTTGCCTCCCTGCCTGTGTGCCCTAAGAGCCCTTGCTATCTTGGTGGCTGAAGCAGACAAACTTGCTTTGGGACAAGAACTCAGTCTGAGTTCCCCACTCTGTTTTGACTCTTATAGAATATAAAGGAAACTATTGGTTAACAAACTCCTGAATGGTCAAATATCAAAGCATGTTATGTGAAAATCTGCATATGTGACTAGAGGTTGTTAAGACTCTAAATCCAGCCACCTTATTACCAGTTGATTCAGGCTTCCTGAAGCATGACTGCTTAGAGGTTATGGATGAGGTGCTCTTGTGCCAGCCAAACATGACTGACCAACCTATTAGTCTTTCGGATTTTGAGTATTTCACAGATGGTAGTAGCTTTGTCCAGGACAGCACACATTTTGCCAGATAATCAGTAGTGACTCTGGATGCTGTCACTGAAGTATGACCACTGCCAGTTGGAACCTCTGCACAAAAACCTGAGCTTATTACTCTCATGCGGGTGCTTTAGCTTGCTGCTGGAGTGTGAGTAAATATCTACACAGACTCTAAATATGCCTTCACTACAATTCATGTCCATAAAGCACTATGTAAAGAAAGGGGGCTCATTAACTTGGGAGGAAAAAAGTGTTAAGTATGGACAAGAAATTCTGGAATTACTAGAAGCTGTATGGGCCCCTACACGAGTAGCTGTCATGCACTGGCAAGGGCACCAGAAGGGGGATTCAGCAGCTGTTTGGGGAAACCAAAAGGCTGATAGGGAAGCCAAGTGAGCAGCCCTCACAGGAAGACAAACCTTGACCTCACAGACAGCTGCCTTGCTCCCATGCCCCTTATCTGAATGAAACCCATGGTATACTTCACAAGAACAGGCATGGTTTGAGACTGAAGGAGGAAATTTTCTACCAGATGGATAGTGGAAGTTTACTGATGGACATATTGCCATACCTGAGTCACTGGCTCCCACGTTTGTCAAACAGTTTCATGAAGGAACTCACTCAGGGAAGATAGCTCTGAGACCACCTTGGATCAGCATTTTTATGTCCCCAAGATCTCCAGCATACGTAAGACAGTATGTGAGAGGTGCAGTCTGTGTGCCAAACACAAT
Organism: Castor canadensis; assembly: GCF_047511655.1. Lineage (NCBI taxonomy): Eukaryota > Metazoa > Chordata > Mammalia > Rodentia > Castoridae > Castor > Castor canadensis. The sequence continues at coordinate 70,394,655 of NC_133387.1, read as the reverse complement.
CCCCAACAAGGGCTAAGAACACTACCCCAGGTGCAAAATGTTTGAGGAACTCCTTTTGAAAATGTGATTGTGAACTTTACCGAGATGCCACAAGTCAGAGGATGTAACTATTTGCTGGTGTTCGTCTGCACCTTCTCAGGATGAGTGGAAGCCTTCTCCACTCAGACTGAGAAAGTCCAAGAAGTGGCCAGGTGCCTGTTAATGGAAATCATCCCTTGATTAAGACTACCTGCATCTATTGTGTAGGACAATGGGCCAGCCTTTGTGGCTGAGGTGGTACAGTTGATGCCTATGGAATTAGGAATAACTTGAAAGCTACACATGGCCTACCACTCCCAGAATTCATGGAAAGTAGTATGTGTGAACAAGACTCTCAAATTGGAACTGGGAAAACTATGCCAGGGGACCCACCTACAATGGGATCAATTACTGTCCATAGCTTTGCTCAGGATTAGGTCAAGCCCCAGCGAATGGATAGGTCTTTCCCCTTTTGAAATTCTTTTTGGGCATTTACCCCCTTTAGTCAAGAGCCTGCAAGAGGACCATAAGGAAATAGGTGAACTTACCCTGAGACAGCAGACACAGGCCTTTGGTTGACATTCTCAAAAATCAATGACTAGGTAAGAGAGATACTCCCCATTAGCCTGACAACTCCCATGCACCCTTATAAACCAAGGGGTGCTTTGGGGTAAAGGAATGGAATGTTCAACCACTAACACCCCCTAGAGGGGCCCTTCTGTTGTTGTTTTGTCCACCCCCACTGCAGTTAAAATAGCAGAGCTCATTCCCTGGATCCACCACAGTCAAGTGAAGCCAGCTTCCCTTGAATGAGAGTACATCCCTGATCCAGCTTCATCACACAAGGTCACCCTTCAGCATGCCTGTGCCCTTCACTGACAGGATCCTGCTTCCCATGGATGATGAGACATCAGCCCTGCTCTAGTTACTCCACTACACATGGTGGAAACTTGATGAGTCACCCAACTCACCTTTGAGGATGAGTCCATTCTGTTTATTCTTCTTGCTAATCTTGGTCAGCTCTCTACTTGGGGACTCCCAGGCTTTGAACTGTGACTCATGTATGTGCACTACCTGAGTGGGAAATACTGTTACCAAAACTCTGGTTTTCCATACTTATTATTTTTGTGCAGGCACTATTGTTGGGTCATGCACCCACAACCATATCACCTACTCGGTGTGCTTTCATGATGGTTAGTATATCTTTTTTAACCCCATCTATTGCCCTCGGGAGCAATGGCTAGAGGTCCAAATCTTCACCAGCACTGGGAAGCTTGTTAACTGCACCTAGGTTAATGACCCTAACAAACCTGTGTCCATATACTTTGATGTGTGTGCTGCAATTGCTGAAAACATCAGGCCTTGGGGCAACTGTGGGGGGATAGCCTGGGAAAGGACCTGTAGGTTAAATGACAAGTACATATGCCCAGATGGCAGTGGAACATCCAGTTGTGCATACTATGAACAACCCTACTCTCATTATTGGGGTTGTGAAAGTTGGTCAACTTGGCTAAAAGGGGAGGTCCATACCTCAAGTGGAACTGCTGCTCTTTTACTAAAAAGGGGAAGCAACCCCTGTCTGCACTCTTGGTACCTGTAACCCTGTAAATTTCACTATTTTCTACCTCAATGAAACAGGCTGGGATGTTGGGAAAAAGTTTTAATCTATGGAAAGGGAACAGACCCCAGTACTTTGCTGCATTTTCAACTCATCATGATCACTCATGAGAGCTCCTCATACCAGGTCTTTCACTCCTTTTATGAGGTGATATAAAGTGAGTTTCCCATCTCTGTTAAAACCAAAATCCTGTTCCTCTCACTAGCTGAGTCCATAACCCAAACTCTGAATGTAACTTTGTGTTGTGTTTTTTAGGGAATAAATACGGGAGACCATTGGCCATGGAGGCCACAAGAAGAACATTTGTCTCCTAAAAACCTCCATTATTGGGAATTACTGTATGTCCTGTCCAAAAGTCCAATTCTCCTCCCACACCATGATAGGGGACTTGATCTGCCTGGGACAAATTTTTACAAATGACACTACTCGGTATACTCAGTGGTGGGGGGCTCCTAATCTCATGGAGCCCCAACCTCACTCACTGGCTAATTTCCCAACTTGCAATATACTGGAATAATCTAACTGCAGGCATAGAGTGGTGGGAGCCTAAGGGGCTATATTGGATCTGTGGGGAATGAGTTTACACAAACAAACTGTCCCAACAACTGGTTCAGATCCTGTGTGCTGGGCATAATCTGGCCTTCTTTTTCCTTGCTCCCCCTCAGACAAGGTGAAAAATTAGGAGTCTCCATATATGAGGAAAGGGTAAACAGGAAAAAGTAAGATGCCCTACAAATAGGGGACTGGAATGACAATGAGTGGCTTCCAGAGTGGAACATTCAATATTATGGTCCTGCTACATGGGCAGGAGATGGCTCCTGGAGCTATCACACCCCAATCTATATGCTCAACCTCATCATTTGGCTTCAGGCAGTGACTGAAATTATAACTAATGAAACAGCTAAAGTCCTCAACATATTAGCCGAACAACAAACTAAAAATATGCTATATGCCATTTACCAAAACTGTTTAGCTTTGGACCATTTGCTAGCCTTGGCCGGTGGAGTATGTGGAAAGTTCAATCTGAATAATGACTGTTTATAGATCGATGATAAGGAAAGGGTAATTGAAGAGATTACTGACAAGATTAAAAGGCTGGCCCATGTACCTGTGCAGACATGGAACGGATGGAGTCCCAATGACCTGTTCAAGGGCTGGTTCTCAACCCTAGGTGGTTCAAGACCTTAACAGGGACAACGTTCCTTGTCCTAGGAGCATGCCTGATATTACCCTGCCTAACCCCCCTGGTACTGCAGGACCATTATGGAAGCCACTAGAGAAAGAAAGACAGCTGCTCATGTAATGGTGCTAGGGAAATATAAACCCCTAGATCAAGATGATGCCCTTTGACCCAGAAGAGGAACTGAGCATCAAAGGAGGGGACATGGCAGGAAGGCAGGGAAGGAGAAGGGAGGTAATGAGTGCTACAGTGAAACAAAGAAAAACTGGATTTGGGGAATGTTATCTGGGGTGAAACCAGAGAAGGGTCACCTTGTCCCAGAGGTTAAAGTGGCCAATGAAATGAAATAGCATGTGACCATGTATGGGACAAGCTGTACCCCTCCCCATTTCTGTGACCTGCTCTAAATGGTATATAAGGAAGGTCGCCTTTGTTCTCTGGGCTTAGCCTTTGGACTCAAGTCAGCTGAGTCGCTGCTGGCCTGCTTAATAAACTTGCTTCCTGAAAGCTTTGGTGCTCTCTCAGTCTCTGTCTGAGCCCTCTTGCAACAACATGTACACATGTATGTAAATGGAAAAATGATATCTGTTGAAACTATTCCAGGAAAGGGGCTAGAAGGAGATGAAGGAGAATGGTGGAAGGGGTGAATTGAAGTATGATATATATGATATATCTTAAGAACTTTTGTAAATGCCACAAAGTACCCCCACCCAGCACAGCAATAAAAAAAATGTATTGCTAATCGGCTGGGGAAAAAAAAACAAATATTTTAGGACAGATAACAAAGCTTTAGGACATGCTTCAGTTGAAGTGAATCATCATCAGAGTTTGGGCCAGTAGCTTCTAGGTACATTCAGACAAATCTGCCACTAGTGTTTGGGTCCACACCACCTATTGTAGTCTTCATTTTATGATTTGATGATTTCACTTCTAAGGACAATTTACCTTCCCTAACCAAATCAAGATTTTTGATTGTCAATGGGCTTATTGCAATTGTTCTAAGTGAGGCAAGGAGAGGGCTGAAGGGAAAATAATGGGGGTGATCTAGCCCATGTAAAATGTGTGGTTATTTGGAATTGTCACAATGAATCCCCCTTGAACAATAAATATATGCCAATGAAAATGAAAACAGTAAATGAATAAAATTTTTTAAAAAGATTTTTAATCTGGCCTTATTAGTAGAAACTCATTCTGAATGATAATCTCCTTTAAAAGACCAATAATGTTAATACAGTTTATAACAGGGTCTTTTTGTTTTATTTCCTTTGGTTTCACTATGTCTACCTAAAGTGCAAAAGAGATTAGGAGGAATACATTTGGGTTACATAGCTGATCCAGACCACTTAGAATAATAGAAATTACTCAGAACATTCATACAACTAATGGGTCCATCCAATAGCAAACTTCTTTATAGCATATGTTATATACAGTGCATTTTGCTACTACAAATTTGCAGGAAACTATGTTCTAGTAAGTGAATCATATACATCTATAAACAGTTTTACTTGAAATGTGTACTTGACCTTTCAATTAGTGCCTTCTTATTTTTATTTATTTATTTATGTTTGGCACTTCTGGGGTTTGAGCTCAGAGCTTCACCTTGCTAGGCAAGCCCTCTACTCTTTGAGCCATGCCTCCAACTCCAACACCTTTTAAAAACATAAAATAATTTATTTTATATCTGGCATATTTTAATTAGCATTATGAATATACAATCATTCCATGTTGCATGTGTAGCTGAGGTTTGATGGTTTTCATTGTATTAGATGGTTTAATTGAATAATTACATCATATTTATCCACTCCATTTGGTCCATTTTTGTTACTTCTAGGTGTTAGCAGTTATGAATAATGCTCCTATGAACATTTTGGGGCATATCTTATTGACATGGAAATCCTTATATGTTAGAAGTAGAATAGGATTTCAAAGCCATAGAAAGTATCTACTTTTGAAGTTGACAGATAACACCATATGGTTTTCCAAACTGTGTACAAACTCTCACTTTCATCAGCACTTAATGAGAGATCTTGTTGCTCTAGATTTTTGTAAAAGCAGAATAACCATTTTATGGGGTATGTATGGACAAGCTGTAGTTGCTTTGATTTGCATTCCACCTATAATTAATGTGGTTGTGCACCTTCTATTATTTTTATCAATCAACCTGAGGTTGTATTTTGTGAAGTGCCTAATCAAGTCCCTTGCCCATTTTCTTTTTGATTCTTTCTTCTATTGACTTGTAGGGCCAAAAAATTTTTAAAAGAAGATTTGAGGCTTTTCTAAGTTTTATGGGTTGAAATATTTTTCCCTCATTCTGTTTTTTCTCCCTTAATGATTTTTGAAACATAATTATAAACATGACAAGTTCATCAATATTTTTTACTTTTAATGCTTTTGGGAGACTTGTTAAAAATATTTCTCTTCCCAAATGCCATAAAGATCTATTCCCATGTTTTCTAAAAGCTATTTTATGTTTTGCCTTCCACATTCAGAGCTATAGTGCACCAGCACTGTTATGTACACCAAGAGAAAGAGTTAAAGACTTTTTTCCCATATGACTATCTAAGTAAGTAACACATCTCTTTTTAAAACAATAATCTTCCTCACTAATCTACAAGGCCACTCATATCACATATAAAATATACATTCAGGAGACTGTTCTTATCTGTTCTGTTCTACTCATGTATTTTGTTTATTTTAGCCTAAATATATGTATATATTATTTCTTTATATTAAACCTGTGTATATGATAGGACACATTGTATTACCCTATTCTATTTTTTTCAAAGGTGTCTTGGCTTGAAAATACTCTGCATTTCCAAATCAATATCAGCTCACCTATGTTTGCATAAAAATATACTAGTATTTTTACTAGATTTCCATTGAACATATAATTCCATTTGGGGTAAAAAAAATCTTTAAATTATTAAATATCTCCATCCTTAGACTAGGTTTGTACTTCCATTTATTTTGGTTCACTTATTCCAATGTATTTGAAATATGCCAATTTTATTGCAAAGGCCATTTATACACAATATAATTTGCTTTCTACCATTTGACATTGTACCTAATAACTTTGACAATTTGACATATTCATTATAATGTGCACATTCTCCATTCCCTTTTCATTCTCTGTCTTATGTTTTTTCCTTGTTATAATGCTATTGGCTATGATTTCAGTGATGATGATTACAATAGAAGTGTTGATGGAGGACATTCTTGTTTTATTTTTAATCTCTAAAGTAGTTCATAGTTACACATAAGCTTCCCTCTGCTTCTTGCAGTCACTCATTAGATTAGGGAAGTTTCTTTTACTCATAATTTGTTAAAGTTTAATTTTTTTGTTTTGAATAGAATTTTAATTGTAGTAAATGTCTTTTCTTAATCAATTTAACAGAGTATATGACATCTGTCCTTTGTTCACAATAGTAATTTAATTTAATTGGTTGTTTAGTGAAAGTTGAATCAACCTTACATTCTTGGAATAAACTCAATTTAATTATGATATATCATCTTTTTTTACACCTACTAAAGAGGACATACTTTTAATTTACTGCTAAGTTTTTAATCTACATTTAAAGTAAACTTAGCCTCCAGTTTGCCTTTGTTTTTAATGTCACTGTCAGATTTAGGTTCAGAGTATCCTTGCATCATAAAAATAAAAGAGACCTCTGTTTACTTATATCATGGAAATGTGATTTCTTTCTAAAATGTTTGGTGAAATTAACTAAGCACTATATTTTTATTAAGTAAAAAAATTTTAAGAACACCTATTTAATCATTTCAAAATTTCAAAATTTAGATAGATTTAGTGTTTTACTTCCTTTTGTGGTAAGGTTTATGAGCAGTGTTTTTGCCTCATCTCTATTTATATGTTTCTATTTGCATATATTTTAGACCACTCACCTGTTACTCCTATGTTTATCAGTTTCTCCTCTGCACAGTCCATTATTTTGTGACTCAGAGCTTTCTTTCACTCACATGCTTCTTCCAAATTACTAATATGTTCTCTAATTGTATCTAATATGAAGTTACATCAAAGTACTAGAGTATACTTTGTGCTTCATTTTATAGATCTATAGTTCCACTTTTGTTTTAAAATACATTGTTATAAGGCAACATACACACATGTACATAATTCTTATATGTATCTTCTAAAATTCTAATTTTGTGCTTTGTTTCTGCAAATATATGAATAGTGATAGTATAGTTTGTGTCTGATAATTCCACTAAGTAGACTCCCTGAGGATCTTTTTATAGTCTGTCTTCTAATTTTGTTATCTTAAGTTTTTGTCTCTTCAAATGCCTTATTTTTGATTTCACAAAATATATAAGTTAAAGCCTGGAATGAAATTATATTCCCACAAAAAAAAGATTTACACTTGCTATTGACAAGTAGGTACAGATATAAGCAATTCAAATCACCTTGATCTAATTTGAAATTTGAGGAGGTCCAAAACTAAAATACCTTTGAAAACTGGTGTCAGAGGCTTATGCCTATAATTGTTGCTACTTGGGAAACTGATATCTGGAGGATCACATTTCAAGGCCAGCACAGGAAATAGTTCATGAGACCACATATCCAAAATAACCAGAGTGAATGCATTGGAGGCATGGCTCAAGCAATAGAGTGCCTGTTTTGCAAGTGCTAAAAACTGCAGTCCCACCACAAAAACAAAAAGAACACACAACAATATCTTCTATATTTATCCTTAGCTAGTCTCTTCTTGATGTTTCCTGAATAATGTTTTCTTTTTTTCTTCTTCCTAGTCTTAATGAGGTTGTCAGAAATCTCAAATTTTCAATCTTTGAGATTTAGCTATAGAAATCAGTACTCCCAAACATGACTCTCACCCCTGGATTTCCTTCCTTCCCAAATCTTTAACACAGGAATCTTCATTGCTTTGACAGCTAGACAATGCATACAAGCAGAACTTTAATAACATTTTCTCTCAGTCTGAAAATTGAATTCATTTCTTAGATTTCCATTATTCTAATGTTAATAATTTTTTGAGAAGGTAAAATTAAGAGAGTAAAATAGTAAGAGCCAAACAACAAAACCCTACATAAAATCATGACCTTAAAACATAGAGTATAATTTTTCTCTATGTCATGATTTCTTCTTCCCTTAAAGTAGTATTTTTCTAAATTGTCTTATACCTTAGAATTCACATTAAACTGCTAATTGCAGGAATTCAAAACTATGCTTTCTAAACTGTATTATGCAAGAAACTTTATGTGAGAGAAGAGAAGATCATTTGGGAGTTTTTCTAATCTACCTTTAATACATTTGTCAGCTTCCCTGATAATATCTGCTTCTTCTGAAGATAGTCACCCTTTCACATGAAGTAGCTCTTTTAAGTGTGCTTCTCCATTTCTACCCACACCCATCAGATTGAATCACTTACTTGCACCATAAACTGATGAAATCTGAGAGACATAAATGTTAAATTGTATTCAACATCTCTGTTTTATTCTGCAGTGTTTTTAAATGGTTTTCTGTATCTGGATTCCCTATCTTAGTTTCCTAACAAATATTGAGAAAGAAACTAAGCTTGCCAAATGCTTCTTCTGCCTCACCCTTAAGAAACAAGAAACAGATTCGTGCCTTTTATAATTTGGGAATAATTTGGAGATAAAACACCACACACATGTGAATGTGGAAATACACATACACACACACACACACACACACACACACATTCTCTACAGTGTTGCCTTATTTTTCTAACTTTTTATAAAACTTGCCACTTTTGTGCTCCTGACTTTCCAAAGAACAATTTTTAGAAAACATTTTTCTTTCCCTGTGTAATTTATTACCCTTCATACATGTACATGATCCTTAAATTTTTTTTTTCAAAATGACATATACAGCATTTAGAAATACTGGCTTAGAAATTCTACTTGTAAGTATATAAACTTGTAACAATTCTCTAAAACCTATGTTTTCAAATTTTGCTCCAGATTAACCACTAAAATAGTGTTTAAAATATACATGATTGAGAATAGATAACCCTCAGTTTTCTTAAAAATTCAAAGCTCACATGATAATAAAAAGCTCTCTACCTTATCTGTTGAATCATTTAGGCTGTACCCACTGTGTAATTTTATGTAGTATTAAGTTAACATTTCTGGTCAGACTCAGTGAAGATGCATTAAAGGTAAGTCAACCTTCAGAGTCAGAGGTACCTGATTTTCATCATGTGCAGTGTGGAAGATGGTCTTCTATCTCCCAATAAGATGTGTGCTATATTTCCATGAGCCATAAAAATACATTAAAAACTCATAGTTACATCAGTAATGATACCTTTTAAATAGTGCTTGAAAGTTTAAAAGTACAAAACCTCTCCAAAGACTTACATAATATGCAAAATAAATTATTGTGCCACTTCATTTAGTGAATATTAAGTAAGCTTCCTTAGCTACTTGTACCATCAGTTTATTTCACTCAGCTGAATAGTCTAATAATATTTTCATTAAATATTTATATGAACAATCAAACACTGAAAATGAAGAGCATATCCCCTGACATTCGAGATGGTTTCTAGGCTGATATCAGCACTTCATTATGTTGGTAGGGCTCATTTGCTATGGCTGTGTGATGTTTCACATTAGCTTTGAGTGTCTTATGTCTGACCTTAGAATAAAGGCTATTCATTATGTCTTCTGATTTATAAATTTTATTCCTTCATTGAGGAGGTACTGATGATAGAAAATTAAGTGCATTTAAAAGTTGGGGTCATGTTATGCTAATTCAGGCAAGGAAATTGATTAACACTATTCATTTTTTTAAAGTAGTAGAAAATATTCTCTTTAGTCCTGTAAGTTTAATATTATTCCATTCATTTGACTTAATTTATATTTCCATTAAAAAAGTGAATCTAATTTTGACTTCAGCATCATGTGTGATTGTTTTGATTTATGAATGAATGATTGCATGGTGACTATAATTTAATTATATTTCAGTTGATATCCCTACTCCTGAACTATTTGGTCACATTCATAGATCACTAGAAATTAATATCAAAGTAATCCTGTATATTACTTATATTCTAATCTTAGAAATTAGATTCACTTCACAAGTTTCAAATAAGTAGAAAATTTCTTTGGTGACCATTTTGAGTACTTAAGCTAAAAATTTATAGAGGAAACTAATAATTGCTTCTTTTATTGTAAAATTCTATTTTAAAGCTATAAATGTGTAACTACAAATTTGAATGTACCAAAAAGGTCATGTTACTTTATTTTAATTGAATTAAGTATGACTTGTTTTCATTCTTTAGGGTTGAGAAATTTAATCTTGTGTGTATGTGTCTCTCTGTGTGTGTCTGTGGTGCTGGGGATTGAACTCAGGGATTGGTGCACACTTGGCAAGCACTTTACCACTGAACTATATTCTCAGTATGAAAAATTTAACCTTGATCATTGTTAGGGTAGAGCCACACACAGCTCAGGGTATGTGTAGGACCAGGTGTTTCTCATAGCTTCAGGATTCAGTACTCGGTTTTCTAATAGGAGCATCATCCAAGCTTGCATAGTTCCTTTACTCTGGTTCTTCTGCTTCTATTTCTATGATCTACTTAGACACAGAGAATTTGACAAGGACAGTAATCTTCAGCTAGCATCATGGTAACCAACTAATATCTTTCAACCTTTTCAGGTATCACAACAACCTGACTCAGTATCCCCATTTATCCTTTAGACATTAAACCATGCTTACTTGTTGCAAAATCTCTTCTCTGTCATGTTTCTAGTTCTCCAAGCCATAGTTACTAGTTTACCATAACTTTCTTAGGAACATAAGTTATACATTTCTAATGGTTTAAATGATTACATGATTTGTCCTTCAAACCAGAATGCTTTGGAAGAGGAGTTATTAATAATTATAAGAAGGCAATAGATATAGTTACCTATCTCAGGTTAGGCTCCCCAGAGGCAGATCACAATTTATATTAAAGTGATTTCTTAAGATGTGTTCTCAGGATAACCCAGTAGAGGAGAGGAAATGAAAAACTGGAAGAAGAAAGAAGACAAGTAAGAATACTCCATTCCATGAAATCTCACCAAGAGTATGGTTGACAAATAAGATATAAGACATCCAGTTAAAATTCAATATCAGTTAAAATTATTTTGTAGCATAAACAAGTTCCAAACATTGCATGATGCATATTTGTTCTAAAAAAGAATTCCTTCATGGGCATATTGTGCTTTTGGTTGATAAATGTGGCAACTGTCCTCAAAAGGACATTGGAGAGAGAGAGGCTCACACCTAAGAGGCAGGGGGATGCCAAATAAGTGGAGTATTTAAACTTCTGCACCCATTGCTTATTGGTTAAGTGCAGCTCCAGATGGATATAAATTCTGAGACACTTCCAGCTCTTTGTGTCCACTGTAAAAGTGGGTCAGATTTGCTTGAGACACAAGTGCTAACTGGTGGGACAGAAGTCACACTGGGAGCTGCCATGCACAAAGATGGAAAAAACATCTGAGGAGCCATTGGCAGAACACTGACAGCACTTGCTGTCTTCATATCCTCCCAGCAAAACTGAGACATGTAATTGTCCTGATAATAGCTAACAGTCTATGCTTTGGTCTTGAAAAAAGCACCCAAGACAAAGAGGAAGAAATGCATTTTTAAAATTGCAGAGTAATGTGTTTCTCCCAAACTCTGTAAAAAATAGCATACCCTCCTACACATGCATGATTTTATATCTCTGTAAGGTGCCTTGACACAAAAGCTAAGTTATATATGTTTATTCTGAATATATATCATATATACATATGTATATACACATACATATATTCTGCATTTTCCAAATCAGTTTATGCTCTGAAGGCTATTTTAACTTGGCAAAAGGTAAAAGTTCATGAGAGGAAGCATTTGCTGTATTACAGACACATTTTGTACTTATGATACATAATCATTCCATAAGGAACTAGCACACACTCCATGCTTACATGCTACCTGAAGATTAGCTATACAGAAGGCAATGAATACCCAAATTAAGAGAAAAAAATTCTGAATATGAGATATGACTTGGAATAAGTTCCCATTTCCTTTTAGGTTCTTCTGGCAATTTCATACCCTGAACTTAATTTGTGGGCCTCCTAGATAATTAGGATGCTAATTACTTCCGAAATTTTCCTTTTACCCTAAGGACTTTTACAGTTAAATTATTTTAAAACTTAACTACACTTTCCTGACTCCTTGGGGAGAATAAGGAAGTAGCATAATGAGAATTTGCTACCAGGCCCTAAGAAGGTCATTTTCTGTAAGAAGGAAACACCATTATTCTGCTTAGTATATTTGACAGTCTCAAATCTGTCTGAAGTTTGCCACCAATTTGTTTGATAAATCTGTTAATGCATATACATATACATTATGTCATGGCACATGAAGTAGCTAAATGCTAAAGTCTTTAGATTGACAGACTAGAGACATTGCTTAATAGCACTATATAGTCCATATGATGCACCCTACTTTCACAAAAAATGAGGAGTAAGTTTACACCTAGAACATTATTTGGGGTGTACATTCTTGGTAAGCAGCATTCTATAAGTCCTCATCTAGTCATGAAAACACATACATGTCATGAAAACATATATGTCAGTCATTGCGGGAAGTAAGTGATCATGTACAGAGAAAATATGGAACAAGTTGTCTCTAAAGCAGAAAAATCCTTTGGCACCTGCTAACTTATTTGATTATATCTATGTTCTTTAGCTTTGCCTACCAGGTCCATTTTGACATGGCCCCTATCACTTCCTAACCTCATCTCTACACAGTCCCTTTTTAAGTACAAAGCACTATAACATAGCAAAACTCAGAACTCTGTCTTCCCTTCACTTTTGATAAAATGGCACCATCTCAGTGGAATATAATCACCACAAACCCTTCTCACTTCACTTGGCTAATAGCTACTTATCCTTTAACATGCTCTTCAGTAAAATACACTCCAGGTAGCTTTCTCAATTCTTTCCCAGGCTTGGCTAGGTACATTTCATCTATTCTCCCATAAAGTCTAGCACATATATTATCTTCATGACTTAATGCATTGGTTTAATTAACCTACTTATGTATCCCATTCCCTGGAAATATTAAGTAAAGATGAAACATCAATTTATTTGCATTCTATAAGTTTACCAGAGTATTCAGAACTCATAGGAGGGTTTCAATAACATAGGAAGGTTTCAGTAACGAGTGAACAAATGAATTAATAGAAATACACTGCTTACCACTGAAGCTGAGAATCAATAATCATAAGCTAAGGATATGAAAATACCAAGGCTTAATTTCAAATGCAGGTCTATTTCATTCAAAGTTGATCATTAAATAAGGCTGTAATGTAAATAATTATTAACTTACCATTTCATGACATAGTATTATCGATGCTACAGATAAATGAATACATGAAATTAATTGCAGAAGTTTTTGCAAGTCTAAAACTAACAAAGATAGCATTATAACACATGCAACTCTTTTTTTTTTTTTTTTTTTGGTGGGACTAGGGTTTGATTTCAGGATTTTGTCCTTGCAAAGCAAGCACTCTACCGCTTTTGTCACATTGTTAGTCCAATTCTCTCTGGTTAATTTTGGAGATGGAATCTCTTGAGCTCTTTGCCCAGACTGGACTCCAATTGTGATCCTCTGGATTTCAGCCTTCCAAGTAACTACAGTTACAGGCCTGAGCCACTGGAGCCTGGCAACACATACAATGTTTTACATACATTCTAAATCATTGTTTGGCATGCTTATATCTCAAGTTACATATGTATGTGAGTGTATATATAAAGCTCTCTCTATATATGTATGTCTATAAAGGCAGAGAAATTATTTCAGAAACTTTGCCATGAAGATAAAATAGTAACTACTCCTATAGCATGCTTACGTCATCTTTGGCCTAAGAGCTAAAGAAGACAAGGATTCCCTTCATTTTAACTTCAGAGTTGAAGAAGACAATTGATTAGCTCTAGCAAAATTGATTAACAAAAACTTTAGAATTCAAGACAAAATCCATACACTCTTATCTTAAATTTTAAAATTTCTGTGCAAAGAAAATTTCATTGAGTCTGGTCAGGAAAACTGAAAAGGTTGCTTACTAACAACCAACTTAGAACATGTTTCCAGTTATCAAGGTCTGTGCCTGTCATCAAAGCATTAGACCATTGCCTTCTCTTACTACTTGGTTAGAATATGTTAATTGTCATTTTCCACATAAATTAAATTCTTTGAAGCAATTATATGATACTTTAACATTTAAATAATGCTTTGCATCTTCAGTATAATTTATAAACATGAATTAAGTAATCTACCAAAGTGGCCATTTGAACATTATATCTCCTTTGAAAGTAATTATGTCTAAAATTTCTTAGTGGCACTGTATTTAATTTTGCAAACACTATAATTCACAACTCAACTAATCCATCACTTTCTCTCTGATTATCATTTGCTTTGCTACTAAACAGGATAAGCATTAGTTTCTTAAATTGTAATTTTATTGGAGAGTTGAAGTAGTGTAGAGATTTTTCCTTCATATTATAGTTCTTGTGCTTCTGAGGGAATTTTCAATAGTGCAGTTCTATTCCTTGGAAATAAAGTGGACAATGCTTATTTATACCTGGCTTTTTTTTAGGAAGAAAAAACATTCATCATTGACAATACCACTTAGATATATTATTGGTAAAATGAAAGAGACAGCCATGTTACTACCTTCTTGCACTGAATGAAAGACACATTTAGGTAATGAAAGTAATGGGAGTATATTTTGAAGATATTCTGGAAAAGAGGAGAAAAAGTTGTGAACATCATATTTAAACATTCTCCCATAGAAGCATATAAACACATCTTTTGTACTCTTGGTGTAGTCCACAGTGAGCTATAGGCTACTAGCTCTTTTCACAGGTTATAGACCAATCAAATGCTGAGCAGAATGACAGTCAGATGTCACAAGGCATGGAGGTCTTGTGTGTGTTGGGGACCTGCACATGGTAAGCCAGTGCTCTACGAAAAGGGGTACTTTTCAGCTTCTTTTGTCAGTGTAAGGCCAAGTAAGCATTTTTAGCAAATTTCCAAAGGGGACAAAATACATAGCAAGTACCTGAGGTTTTCCTGAAGGAAGGCATTGCAAGGATCAACTATGAGGCATGAGGGTTTTTCAGGTACAAAATCATCATTCTTGGAAAATAACTAGCAATACAACTAGGTAGATTTTTATAATCCCATATGACCAAAGAAGCCCCCAAATTAAGGAACTTGCTAAAGTTCACACAGTCAAGTGAAAACTAGAAACTCAATGATAAATACAAAACTCGTTCTTTCCTCGATGATACCACACTCTCTTCACAGTAGTTATTACATAATTAATTAGTGGTTATGCATTGAATCTCATGCATTCTCGCTAACTTGTAATTTATTGTAGCTGAATTTATTTTCCCCTTACCTGGGAGAAATATACTTACATGTAAAACAAATTACTATTTTTAGTAGCACTTGGGATTGAATTCAGTGCTTACTAGGCAAGCACTATACAACTTAAGCTACAGTCCCTGTCCTTTCCTTTTAGTTTGTTTTTCAGATAGGGTCTTGTGCTTTTATCTGTGTTGATCTGAAACTGCGATCTTCCTGCCTCCACCTCCTGAGTAGCTGAGATTATAGGCATGAACCACCATGACTGTAATATTCTTTGTAAATACAGCTAACAACCAATGGGGGTCAAACCTTAGGTATCCAACAAAGACAAAATCATTAAGAATAGAGTCAAGGAGTCCCTTATCCCATGTCCCCTGTCCTAAAGATGTTTATTTTTAATTTTTGAAACAGGGTCTCACCAAATTGCCCAGGTTGGACTTGAACTTATGATATTCCTGCCTCTACTCCTGAGTGTTGGGTTTAGAAATGTGAGCCACCTGAGATTACTGCTCTTGAAGGACATCATGCTGAGTCTTTGCTTATTGACCTTTCTGGCTAACCAGCCATATGCTCTTTATAGTGAGAAGAAAAATCGTACCTAAATCCAATAAAGCAAGAAGTACATAGCTTTTTGTTACTTTGGGAAATAAATCATGTGTTAATAAATATCTCTTGGGAAATGACACACAGCACCTACTGACTCCAAGAATATATATATATATGTATACATATATATATATATATATACAGGCCAGAATATATTCAAAATAAAGTAGCCTTCCCACTAGAATTCACCAAGCAGTTATATAGTAATTATTAAGGACTTCTTGGCTTACTTTTTGAGAACAATGTATGAATTTTCCTTATTGCAGTCAAATTTTTATTCCATAGCAATGTATGGAGATGGTAATGGTAATATTTTTTATTTTGTTTTGCAGTACTGAGGCTTGAACTCAGGCCTTCACCTTAAGCCACTCCACCACCCCTATTTTGGGAAGGTTTTTTTCAAGGTAGGGTCTTGTGGAACTATTTGCCCGGGTTGGCTTTGAACCATGATTCTCCTGATTTCTGCCTCCTGAGTAGCTAGGATTACAAGTGTGAGCCTATAATTCTTGCTAGTAATGGTAAAATTTTTGAAAAATTAAATAATAGCAAAACAAATTTTATTTCAGAAGCATATCATGTTCTGCAGTTAGTGATACATATTTTGAAAAAAATTTCTTTGAACCTATAAATTAAGCTATGTGGGCAAACATAAAAAATTTAATATCTCTAATGTGTATTTATGAGCATTAATGATTTCAATCTGACTACTTACCCCCAAAGATGCTTGCTTAGTAATTTCATTATCTGAAAACCAAACAAGTATGAAGCACTTCTGAAGAGATTATCTTTTATTTCTCTGTTTTTTAAAGTTTGTATTTTTTATTTTCTTTGAAATTTGAGAGAATATCCATAAAATCTAAAAGACTACAGAAAGCAATTGTTCTTACAGAGTCAATAAGGATCCCTGTTTTTCCCAGAGGCTGCAATAAATCTAGTTCTTTAAAAAAAAAAAAAAAGCCCTGCTATTTTGTCCTGTAGAATTTTGTTCAAAATAAGTTTTGCCTTTCAAGCAAAGTAGTTTCGTTACTTGTAGCTATCCAAGACACTTTGCTTCTATGATATTGAAAAGCACCAGTCACTCAAGACTTCCAAGATCTAGTCTTTTGGTAGAAGCCCCCTGGCTAGTACCAATTACTCACACATTCCTCTTCTGTACCCTCTCTGCTCTCTTCCTATCTGTTGCCCCTTCCACTCTCTTCATGTCTTTTCGCTCATTCTTTCTTATTCTCTCCTTCTTAATTTTATTTTTATAAAGTGAATTTTATTAGTGACTCATTTAATGCCATAATTTGCAATGCTCTTTAAAATCAGATTGATAAATTGAATATTAAAGATACAGAAATTGCAGTGAGAATTGGTTGAGGAAATGCAAGAATAATTCTTTTTAAGTCTCTGTGACTTATCTCACAGCAATAGCAGAAATAAAACAATGGTGATTCACAAATTGTAACCACAAATTAGATTAATACTATATTCTTCCCCATTCTTGTTTAAGTATTAAAATTTTACTCAACAAAGGGTTGTATGGATAAATATACAGACAACCAGATATTTAGTTGGGAAGCAGAGAGAACATATTTTTACTTGTAGTTGCACTGACTAATCAGATTGAGGGTAATTTTTTCTTCATTATGTTTCTAATTTTTAAGAAATAAAAATGGATTATTTTTAACATCTAGGTTTCTACATGATAAGTGGGTTTTCACAATATTGTACATAGGGAATATAACTTAAATATTGTTTTTCTCATTAGTCTATTTAGCGTATAAACAATTTCACTATCATCTTAATTTTATTATCCATTATAAAATATGCTTACTATGCTAAAAATCTCAAAACCTGATGTAAGCTGGGGAAATAATTTTTGAGGTTGAAAAGAGCTTTTGAAGAATATCTGAACTTAAAAGGAGAAGGGCAATGAGGAAGAACAGTAGAGACTGTGGTCACCTTGCTTTATGTCCACTTAACCTGTGTGTCTAGGGCACATGGTAGAAAGATGAATGACTACAGATCGTTTCCATGGAAGGTTAGCTTTATATCTCAAGCAATTGCAGCTTTAGATTATTCTACCTGAGGGTTTGTTATCTCTGGCTTAAGGACGCTTCCTAGATATTAAACAGGCATCACCTGAAGTAGGAAGAATCTTGAGGGCAACCGCAAACTATGGCAGATAGGACTAGGGAGATAATAGATAGTGTCCCAGAATTATCATCCACTAATAGGACTTTTTGTTGTTGTTGGGGGCATTAGGGTTTGAACTCAAGACCTCATGTTTGAGGGACAGGCTCTACCACTCGAGCCATACCCACACCCTCTGATAGGACAATTACTAGGTGTGTTCTGCAGAGGCTTTCAGAATCTCCCTGTGGAAATGAGCCCAGTCACAGATAATTTCCTCCCCAGTTCATTAGAATAAATAAGAAGAGGAGCTTCCTTAACAGTACATTGTAAATTTTATAGCATCTAAGGTTTGGAAATTAAGAGCTAAGATTCTATTTAAACTAGATCATAAAGTGGTAAAAATAACCTAGTTATTCCCAAGAAGAAAGTTAATGGCAAGTGTAGCTTTTTTTGCACAAGATAAGTGATCAAACAAGTAAGCGAAATAGTTAACTACTACCTCAACTATCAGCAGGTCTGGAGAGTGTGGTCTACTGACACTGCACCTCTGTGAACAGTACCTGACAGAAGGGCTGACATAGACTTCTCTTCTCCTTCCACATCCTGCAGGACAAGGGAAAGGAATTCTGGGGCCTTGCTGCATTCTTAGCCCACGAGACTGCAGTGGCAGAAGTCCTCTTCAGTCCTCCTACTCAAAGGAATGCTTTCATTTCTTTCAGGAAATCTAAGCGAGTTGAAAGTTTAGGATGCCCCTTTTACTCTCCTTTCTCTTTCATCCCAGGTTGGGTAAAAAGTGTAACCTCAAGGATAGAACAAATTGATGCTGACTGTACAAAAATAATAATCCACTGTCATATTGTGTCATTGGAAATATCAAGACATTTCCATCTGTCTAAATCTCAAAATATTACCCTCTCATATTTATTCAAATTGATGTCTTTTCTGCCACAGTAAAGGTATCTTTTTCTGCAGATATCTTTGCCTTTGGAGAAAAAATGTGACAGAAATTGGGAACACTGTCATTTCGTTAGGCTGTAGGTGCTTTTTAAATTCTGTTTCTTAAAACACTATGTAAAACTCACTGTGTAGTTCCTGAGAGATACTAAATTTTAACACATAAAACTTGCTCTCATTTATTATTATTATAAGACTGGGATTGCAACTATTTTGAGTAGCATCTTTCTCCAGAGGAATGAAACAACTTCAGACTCTCTTTTGACTGATCTACTTCCCAAAGTTCTCTGTCTCCAAAATCACCTTCTTAGTTTTTCCAATCTCTTAAATTGAATTGTCATTTCCTTGTTGTTTTATTCATATAATCATTCATTCAATCAATCATCAGTTAGGTAGCAGACACTATGCTTAAGAAGGGAATAAAATAATTCCTTTCAGAATCTTTTGTAGTGGTAGTTTAGTGATTATGTATTGTTTTAGTTTCTGTTTATTATGGAAGATTTTTATTTCTACTTCAGTTTTGAATGATAGTTTTACTGAATCCCAATTACTTGGGAGTTGTAAATTTGAGGGCACCCTCAGCAAAATTAGCTCAACATCCTATCTAAGAACCAAAATACAAACAAAAGTTCTATAGGCATAGCTTAAGTGGTAAAGCACTTCTAAAATGGGAGGCAACTGGTGGCATGTCTCAAGTGGTAGAGTACCTGCCTTACAAGTGTGAAGCCCAGAGTTCAAACCCAAGTACCACTAAAAGACAAACAAACAACATAAGAAGAAGTTTAGCAAATGGGAGGGCATGAGGCCTTGAGTTCAATACCCAACATTGAAAATAATAGTAGCAATAACAACAACAATAATAATAATGATTAAGGTGTATAAAATGGGAAATAACATGGAAAAATAGCAGATTTCTAGTCAGGAATTTGAATGACAGGACATAGGGATGATTGAGTTGGGAAGAAATGTTTTTAAACAAGAGATTGAAGAGATTGATATAGGTAATGCCTTTGCATTCAGAGTCTGTCTTACTCATGTTTGCAACATAGCTATTACTCTGATACACACCTAAACTTTTCTATATATTTGTAATTATTCCCCTATTATGGAAAGCATGAAGTTTGAATTTAGTTTCCTTTCCCCACTCCATTTAGACATTTTATTGTAGAAGAGAAGTGTCATCATTTCAACAGGATCATAATGTTAGCAGTTTGAAACATCTTAAGAAATTTGTGATATTTTGCAAGAGGGAAAAATGGAAATAATTCCATAAACTTTAGCAAATCTTTATTACATGTCAAATATTTTCTCCTTGGCTAAAGCCAAAGAACAAATGTAAATGACTATCAGTGCTTCTCAGAAAGACAGATCTCTACTGAAGTAGAAATAGGAAAAAATAACACCATTTATTTCTGAAAATGAAATAGTTTCAGACTAATAACAAGGTCCAAGCCTCTGACAGTATTTTTGTGAACTGAATATCTATCAGTAATTTTTTTGTAACTGAACCTTCTACCCTCCCTATAAAGAATCCCACATGATTTCATATCATTGGTTGTATGCAGTGTCATAGCCCACCCAGAATAAAACTGGATTGTGTTCCCACACCTAATATTATAATCCCATACAAATAGCATTCCAAAATAATTAAGATTCCTTTTACTAAGGGAATGGTGAGTGTAAATGATTCATTCAAAAATGTATTAACAATTAAATATCAAATAGCTCTGCTTTGAAGAGCAATAAACACGCATTCATACATATTCCTGACTTTACAATAGTATAATGCAAGTTAAGTCTCATCTCCAAGTTTCACCAAGCATATGTCCTTACTTTATGACCAGGTAGATGACAGTTAAATTATAATTTTATCATTTTCACTAAGGAAAGCTGACATTTATAGGTTGTAGTGAAAACAAATAGGGTAATTTTGCTGCTTTAAAAAAGACAAGTCCACTACAAATACTGGATGCTCACTGCTTTCAAAAGACAGTACCTGCTTCCTAATGTAAGGAGTTTTAAATTTTTTCTTTTACGTTTATAAAGTAAAGTGAGTCACAGATGTTGACAAACTTGGTCGACCAAATTTTTTAAGTAGACTACATTAACTCTTGACTAATAGGTACTGAAAGGACAAATAATTTGGCAACTAAAATGAAATAAAATTATCAGAACAATTCTCTTGTTTGCCGAATCTGTGATGCTGCTTTCAGGCTGATCTGTGGATACAGATTTACTTGACTCAGGCTAGAGGTGTTTTCTGAAAGCTTCAAATTTATGCCTATTCCCAGGCCAGAACTCCTTTGCACCTTCCAAACACATTACAAGAGTTTTGTGTAAAAATAATTGCCACCTATAAGGTCTAGAAGGTCTAGATTTTTGTGTCAAATGTTAGTCCAAAAAAAGACATCTTTATTTTCAGGTCTCCACCTTAACTTAAGGAAACGAAAGTGTGAATTAAATACTATTGAGCTTTTCTATCACAACATTTATGCTATAATATTGAAGAATGCTTGCTAGAGATTCAAGCTCCACATTGTTAGGAAAGTAGAGTGTCAATAAATAACCCAAGCTTAAAACTTGGTGGTTTATGGGGGGGGGTGAGCAAGAAGAAAAGAAGAGTTGGTTGCTAGTGGCTGGAAGGCACTACAATAGGTAAACCTTCAGTTTTACAAGATGAAGAATTACATAAATCAGTGGTGTTTATATAACTCTATAGACACTTTTAACATTAGTTAATAATACTTAAAAATGGATAATTTGCTAACTTTTATATGTACAGTTACCATGATAAAATAATTTGAAAAATAATTAGCCTTCCCAGGTTGCAAATGAAATTATGTTGATAACTTTAAATTTTTAAGAAATAATTCTGTATATCAGAGAATCCCTAATCATATCCTGTATTTAACAGATTACTAGGATAATTCTGTATAAAACACTGAAACATTATTATTTAACATCCAAGTGCCACAGTGTCCAATGCCACTGAGATCCCCTTTTCACTACCCTTCCTGATCCTTCAAAGTTGTACATCTATCATGAGTCTCATTGATGCTACTTTTGCTGATACACAGGTCCTTGTATATAATTTAATATCATTTCTCATTTACTTATTAATAAATTAATTCAACTTATATGAATCTGAAAAAAGGAAATATTTCAAATCTAAAAGAGACATAAATTTTAGCTTTAACTCTTATTTTCCACATGGTATCTGCTACCAGGATTCTAATTTTTTTGTGTGTTGTATAAAATGTGGATAAAGATATAAATGTCTAATTCTGAAAGTATTAAATGACAGCAGAATGTATTCATGGAGTGTTCAAAACAATATGTTCCCAAAAAGGTAGAAGTTCTTTTTATCAAATTAAGAATATGAAAAAACCTGAGATCATGAGTTAAAAGCAAAATAAACTGCCTAGAAATCAGCAATAATAAAAATATAGGACACACCTGAGGCACTGTGCAGACAAATACTCTAAAGTCTGATTATGTTAGTAAATAGAAAAAAAGCATATTGAATATTCAACCCAAGAAGTTAAAGAGTAATAAAGAAAAAATTGAATACATTGAGAAACAATAAAAGCAAAAATTATAAATCTAAGAAATAGAAATTTGTTAAATTTCCTTATAAATAAATCCATAAGGAATATAAAGAATGAATCAGATTAATCATTTCCTAACTGAAAAAGGGGGAAAACAACAAGTATACCAAACAAATATATAAAATGCAAATTTTAAAAGAAAATGACATTAAGGAATTATAAACCATTATTTTGTTTTGTGAAAACTAATTTGAAACTATAAATAAAATAATCTAATTCAGCCAAAACAGCATAAAAATTGAAACTTACAGATTACTGTAGAAAAAACCCAGAAATTTAGAGAACATCCCCCTACCTTCTGTGCCCAGACACTACAACACATAGAATGAAGAACTCATTATAAACAGATTCCTCATGACATTCAGGAAATCCCATCAATTATGTAAGCACCGCAACTTAAACTTCTATGATTTTTAAATTGTTGAGAACATCTTAAATTTAAATACAGGTAAAAGAATCAAAATTATAAAACAATTTCACTTAAATCCTAAATAAAATATTAGCAAACAGAATATAGTCATATAGCAATATAGCAATTGGGATCCTACTGGATTCAAGTAAACCCAATATTTAAGGAATCTATTAATATAATTGCCACAATGATATTAATTTTAAAATTGCTTATAAGCACTTCTTTTTTCTCTTTATTTTATTAGTATGTATTAACTGTACAAAGTAAGGTGTTCTGTTACCACTTTTCCATACATGATCATATGCACCTTTTCTACTGTTCTTTCTTATCTCCCTTCCATTTTGATGGGGATTGCAGTGAATCTATAGATTACTTTTGGAAAAATGGACATTAATAATATAAATTCTGTGCACTCATGGACATGAGAACACTTCCATTTTCTAATGTCTGTTCTTTGTAGTTTTCATTTTAAATGCCTTCAGTATCTTTGGTTAAGTTTATGCCTAGAGTTTGTTTTTATTTATTTGTTTATTTGTTTTTTGTTGGTTTGTTTTTTGAGTTTTTAAAATTTTTTACTAGTATATGATCGTCCCAGTTTGGCTCATCCCCTCTTTCCCTATCCCTTCCTAAAATGACTTTGACAGGTTTCAGTGTTCCATGTTCAAGATGTAGAAAAAGTACATCAACTATATTATGCTTGCTTTTATGAAATAGTTCTCAATGTGCGGCCCACGAGGGCCTGGAACTCAATGGGTCAATATAATATAAATAAAATTTAAAATTTTTTTAGTGAATTCATTGTTGCTGTATAAAAAAGCTACATGCTGGTGGAGTGGCTCAAGTGGTTAAGAGTGCCTGTCTAGCAAGTATGCAGCCCTGATTCAAACCCCAGCACTGAAAAATAAATAAAAAATAAAAAAGCTACTAATTTTTGTATGCTAACTTTATATCCTGCTGCTTTGCTGAATGTATTTATCAGATGTAACAGTCTTCTGGGGGAGACTTTTGTTGAAAATTTAAATTACCTTCCTGTATTGAAAAACAAGATTGCATTTACAACAGCAACAAGAGAAGTTTAAGCTTGAAGAAATGTACCAAAAATAATTCACAGGGTTCAAATGAAATAAAATATAAAATTCTCTGGTTTGAACATAAAATTTGAATCATTTAGAAGGCAACATGCTGTTCCTAGCTAGAAAACCTCAATAAAATAAAAGGCTAAAATTTCCTAAGTTAATATTTAAAATAAAATCCATTAGCAATGAAAGAGAAATATAATTCTTTGTAAGAAGTATTTAAAAGTGTTATGTTTCTGAAGTTCCTAAATATGGATTTTAAAAATAGCAAAAGAAAAGGAAGAAGAGAAGGAGACCAAGGAAGAAAAAGGAGAGAAGAGTCAAAACTGAGTAAATTTCCAATACCAATTTGGTGCTAATGAAAATTTAGACTGAAAAAGTCATAAGCTAGGTGAAAACAGGGTCTTAAATTTAACTGTTATACATGGAAATTTAGTATAACTGACTTTTTTCCTTAATCAGTAAAATTATTTCACAGTCAAAAAAACTTACTTAATTTTGTACTAAGCATGATAAACAATGAAAAATGATATGCTAATTAAGGACTAAGATAATCTCCTTGACAATATATACTGTCATAGGTCAAAAGTAAACATTATAGAGAAAACAAACATAGCAAAAAACACGTACTAAACAATCTGCCATAGATGTCACAAACAAAAGGATGATTCCATTCAGAATTCTTCTGAGTTCTTATTAAAATACCAGAATTCAGCTGAAAAAATTTTGAAGACAATAAAGTGGCAGTTCTCAGAAATAAAAATAAGTCAATTTTGTCTTTTCTTCCAACGTAATTGTGGTCTAGTGTGTTCCAAAAGTTCTGATACTAGATAAATTATAATAAGCACATTTTAAAAAGAACTTTAAATTTGTAAGAAAGTGGGAAATATTCAAACTATTTAGATCAATAAGGAAATTTAATTGAAATTAGCAAATCTTATAGAAAGGAAAGGGTTGGCAAAGTGATTCAAGTGGTAGAGGGCCTGCCTAGCAAATGTGAAGACCTTAGTTCAAACCCCCGTACCACCAAAAAAATAAAATAAAAAATGTCCTTATAGAAAGGAAAAATACCCAAGTCAGGAAACTAGAGCACTGAGAATTAAAAATGCTTCATTTTCAAAGCTCTAGTTAAAGGGCCATATGGGAAGAAGAAACCAATCTTGGCCAAAGCCCTATAGCCATGCTGTCAAAGAAGTCTGTATCTACAGGTGTTCTAATCTGTGTGGTCCAGTGTAGTAGTCACTGACCATGTGAGGCTACTGAATTCTTGAAATATGCCTAGTACAACTGATGATTTAGAGCAGTTTTGTTTAGTTCTAATTTAAAAGCCATATGTGGCTTTAAAATGTAAGGGTACAAAGAACCCTTCTCTCTCATATGAAATGGAACTAATATGAAGCCTCGGTATCCGTGGCAGAACACTGAGAAGGAAAAGAGGGAAATAAACATGGGATTAGATGGATATTACTTATGGTTGTGGGAATCTAACTCGCTACATTAACACATTTTAACTTAAACTTAAATTGTTCCATCCTTACGAGGATGTGTATGTGAGTGATCAAAATAAAAACATCCTCTGAATTATTCAGAGGAAGAGTAGACACTGATCAACTTTAAAATAGTAATATTTAATAATCATAGTTGAATTTTAAATATTACCAACTGAAGAATATAATAAAATTAAAATTTTCAAATCCAGTATAGGGAGAAAAACTGAATGGGAAAAATGATTAATGATAAAGAATGCAAGAAAGGAGCAAAGCTTAATAAAATTTAATAAAAGGAAGATAGGAAAACATGAAAGAAGATTATGGAAATATTTTCAAATATATGCAAAGTTATCTTAAATACCAGTGAGATAATTTAGTTTAATGACTAAGACTATTGGGCTAAAGATCCAATCCAATTCTTTGCTTCTTATGAAAAGCATATTTCAATACAAGAATTCAAAAGAATAAAAGTAAAGGCTTGACAGTCTATACAGATAACAGCAATGAATCAAGCTGGAATTAGTGTGATCAACATGAAATGAAATAAATTTTAAAGTAAGAAGAATTATTAGACATAAATGGTGACTTTATTTAAACAATAGTTTCCATTGACTTTGAAGACATTAAAATTCAAAAACTTAAAAGCATCTACACACCTTTAGTATATAGAACTTGAATCTATGATCGCAGTGTATGTTTAACACATTACTTAGAAATCAGTGAGCATGTTATTCCAAAGGTACAATTAAGAATCATAGTGTAATGGACACTACAGAATTGCACTAGCAAGTTTCAGAATATTCTTTGTGAAAGCATACATTTTCACAAAATTTCAAGTGGATATTTTATGGATTATGTAAAATGCAATTAACATAGAAATCAATGACTAAAATAACCCTTCTCATACACAAAAATCTATCCCCAATGCATTCAAATTTACAACATGAAGAATATGGCCCTAAAGATCTAATAATAAATATCAAACATATTACATTTATCCAGAAAAAGATACAGAATTCTTAAGGAAGAACAAAAATATGTAAACAAAAAATAAAAATATTCACATTTAAATTAAGAACACATCTTATTTAAAATACCATAAAGTAAAAGTAAGAAGCCCCAAAATATGAGAAAATATTAACAACATATATAATCATGTTTTTATTCAAAATATCTGATAAACTTTTTCAAACAATTAAGCAAATATACACAGCACAATAGAAAAATACAAAATACATGAATACATGTTCCTTAGAAAAAACTAAATGGCCTATAAGAAAGCTGAAATTTTTCAAAAGATTAACAATACAAATTTTTGGAAGGATATGACATAGAGCAAAGATCATTATCACAAACTGTTATAAATATATAGAGAATCAACATATATGAAGTTGAAAACAACTTAGCATTAACTAATGGTGTGCAAGAAACTGAAAAGAAGTAACTATTTTAAAAAATAATTATAAATACATTGGAAATATCCTGATTATGCAACTTTTTTATATTTATGATTAAATTCTCTGTGGTTGGAATTAAATTAGACATAAATCAAGAGTAAAGGTCATTAATGAATGTGATATTAACAAAAAATAAATAAAATTGCATGCATGACTTGATTAAAAGGTCAACTATAATCACTGGAGTTTTACCTTCCATAAGAAATGAACTATACTACCAATTAGGCATATTTCATCAAATTATTAACAGGCATGGCTTCATTTGTTTAAAACTAAACTGTGGGATAATATGCAGCAAATTTCATTTTCAGTAATAGACTTTTGGTAATTAAACAAGAGTTTTCAATTGTACTTTATAAATTTGGTATGTTATTGCTTAATTTGGATAAACAACATATCTTTTAACCAACAATTCAACTTGATAAAAATACTTGCAAACCTATGCAAAGAGATGGTAAGTCAATAACAGAAGTTATGAAAGTTCTTAAACTTAGCCCCAAATGTAGGTGTAGTTTTCTACACTTTATTTTTATTATTGTAATACTGGGATCACATTGTGACATTTACAAAATTTCTCACAATATATCATAGTTGAATTCATGACCCTCCATCATTCTTCTTTATCCCCCATGTCCCATTCTTGGAATAGTTTCAACAGGTCTCAATTTTCCACTTGCATACATGTATACAGTACATTTGGTAGGTAGATTTTGAGTGTGTGTGTGTTTGTGTATTAACACAACAAAACTGAAATCATGAAGGTAAGTTGTTAGAAAAATCCATGTGTACTTCTGAAATGCAGAATCCATAATTCTTTCCAAATTATAGAGGATGTGACCAAACAAAACATTTCTGTACTACTAGCATACTTTAAAATTTTCTACTACTATTAGAAATATTAGATTTCTGCCAAATCTCTAACACTTTAAAATATAAGTAAATATTCTGCCATAAAATATGTCTATGAATACACACCTAGATTCTCAAAGAGCACATCATTTAATATATTTTAAGATGTAATATGAAAAAATTGTTTTAGATGACTTTTTGCTTCTCCTCCTAAATTTATCTATAGAGTCCTAAAACCATTTTTCAAATATGAAATTTTTGGCAGCGGTAAATTTTCCCTTATTTATCCCATACATGTACCAAACAGACATTGAACTACCTGACACTCACTTCATCTACACTTGATGTCTTTATTTGCCAATGGTCACTGCTTGGTTTCGTCCTTTAGAATTACAATTCATGGAAGAGTAAATTTTTCTACTCATCTGAAGTGAAGTTACAGCTAAAAGTCAGACAACTTGTTTGCCTGTTCATATTCCTATTGTAGTTTATGTTCTCAAAATGGTTAGCAAAAGTTTCTCAAGACATACAAACTCATACTTAGTTTATTTAGATCCAACTCACTATTGAACACTGGGTTTTGATGTCTGGCGACAGCAAATGAAACAATCTCTGCTCATTAAGAAAGTGTGCCTTAATAGAAGCATTTGTCTTTTTTTAACTTGATATTTAGAAGAATTCTACAGTCTATGACTTTATTTCTTTTAGAAATACCTTGAAATACCTTCCTCTCTTAACTTACTGACAATCCCCTCTCTCATAGTTTTCTTCTTATCCTACAACTGTTTGATTATCTTTATGACCTTTTCTATCTGCACCTGACCTTTGATTTTGTATAATTTCAAGGCTTATTTCCAAGTTCTTTTCACTTTTCTATCTAGATAACCTCCTGGGATACCAAAGAATAAATTGTTTTAAAATGTTGTCAAACACCTAATATAAGCTATGCATGATCACAGTAAGTATTGCTAATAATAGACTAATGATGCTTAATTTTATACTTAAACTCAGTTTTTCTCTTTGAATTTCATACTCCTAGACTTCTTGCCTACATATCTCCATTTTGATATCTGAAAGACATCTCATTTTCAGAATATTGAGATCACATTTCAGCATTAATTAAAATTCAAAAAATATAGAACAATAACAAAAAGTTTGACAGAACATGATAAACTTATCTTGTGACAACTTTAAATCTGAAATGTTTATTTCTTTGACAACCTGTTCATGCATTCATTTATTCATTTACTACCCATTCCTCATTATTAACTAAACAGCAATTGAAATCCTATAATGAAATCCTATATGTGTACTTCTAAAACACATAGAAAGTGTATAAAATATAAATGTGTACTAGGATTCACAATACCAAAGAATACATAACTATACAAATCTTACAACCTTTCTAGAGGCTGAGCCGGGCAGCACATAACAAAACTAC
Organism: Castor canadensis; assembly: GCF_047511655.1. Lineage (NCBI taxonomy): Eukaryota > Metazoa > Chordata > Mammalia > Rodentia > Castoridae > Castor > Castor canadensis. The sequence goes on along the minus strand of NC_133387.1, from coordinate 70,365,419 downwards.
TTGGGCAGTTACTTTTTGATCTACCAATTCTACTTCTAGAAATATACTTTGATGATTCATTTTCAGCAATATGAAAGTGCACATACACTAGGCTATTCATTATAGCATTGTTTGTAGTTGCAAAATATCAGAAATAATCTAATGCTTATACATAGGAGGATTGTTGAATAATCTATGTTAAAGCAATGTAAGGAAGTATTATGATGCTATAAAAAGCAATAAATAAGATTTCTATGAATTGAGCATGTATCCAAAAGTGGGACTGGTAGAGGAGACCAAGGGAAGAGGAAAAGAAGAAAAGCAAGATAGCGAATAATAATGAAGTACATCACATCTGTGTGGGAACAAGACCAAGGAAACACACTGAAAACTGTTAAATAACAGAGGATGGGGGAAGAACGAGGACGTGTAATGAAAGGGGGTTACATTGACTTAGGTGCAATGCATGTGCAGGTGTAAAACCAAGGCAAAAAAAATCCCCCTGAACAATGAACAGACACCTAAACAAGGAAGGACAAGATTGGAAAACGGTCATGCTAAGGGAGGGAACTAATGGGAGGAGGGAGAACAAAAGAAGGAAGTAAAGAAGGTAAATATGGTTGATGTGCTTTCTATACAGAAATGAATGTAGAATTTTTAAACCTGCTGAAATCACCAATAAGAAGACTAAAGTAGAAAGGAAAAAATGGAATGAACCAACTTGGTATACAATACATATACACATGAAATGTTATAATGAGACTTCCTGTATAGATATCTTAAACAAACAAATATGTCCTTTTTCAAAAACAGAAGGACAGGAAAGTAAGACAGGTCCTGTCTGGAGGCTGGTACAAGTGGGAGTGGGGAGGATATAAGGGAAGAATACAGCAGGGAGAATATAGTGGAAATAATATGTACCCATGTATGAAAAGGGACAAATGAGACCTGTTGAAACAATTCTAGGAATGGGGGAGGGGGAATAAAGGAGAATGATGAAGACGGAGAATATAGCTAAAATGCATTCTAAGCACTTTTTAAATGTCACAATGTACCTCCAGTACAACAGCAACATGAAAATTTAAAAAAAAAAAAAGATCTTTGTGAATTGATATGGAGTGATTTTTAGGTCAAACTTCAGTGAACAAAACGCCAAAGTATCTAGAGAATGCTACCACTAATGAAAGTAAGAGGAGAAAAAATACACAAGCATGTGCTCATTTGAAAGAAGGAACAAGGAAATACAGACAGGTCAGACCAGACGCTTCTGAAGAGATCCACTATTTACAGGTGGGAAAGAGCTGGGAAGAAGCTAAGGCTGGGACCGGTCTAGCAGTCACGGACAAGGGGTGGTACTTCTGGGAGGAGGCATTTTCGTACATCTCTGACTCACAGAAGAGTAATTCTTTCATCCCTGTTTGTTTGTATTTTCATATAATCTTCATGTACTTAAAATAGAAACAGACAAAACCAAACAGGATGTGAGGAGAACCCAAATGAGAAAGAGAGAATGATTTGCTGCTCCCACAGTACTTGAATGTAACGGAATTCAAATTCTGTTACAAGAAACGCATGTTTCTTGGCATTAAATTCTATGGTCTTTCAATTCCACACTTCTTACAGAATTCATTTGTGACTTTAGCTTACTAGTACATAGTTAATATTGTTAAGCTGGCTAGCTAATGATATTTTTTAAATAAAATTTTTTTCGTTTCTGGGATAAAAAAGAAAAACAAAGAAGAAAATAATGTGTTTCTCACTTGACATAAAGCAAGGATTCATCCTGAAGTAAACGTATTAGGGAGAAATGAGTCTGCTAATCAAAATAATTCCTTATGGAGACCACTCCAAATTTGCATTTGATGAAAGTTAATAAAAACCCAAATTTCAATGATCAGTTATCCTGTAACAATTGTTACACATGTATGTTGCTATTTATTTTGACAAGCTTTTCGCTGATGATGAAAATATGTATTAACATTACAAATATAGCATTAATGAGTAAATAGAAGATGGAAATGTGTTGCTAAGTTACCTTTTTTCTAAGAAAACAAGAAAGTAAAATTGACCTACCTCTAATCTTTACTCACTTCTTATTAAAATGGTATTTAAAACTCTGGTTGTCTGATTTCACAGTCAATACAATTATTTTGCATTATCAAAGCCTACACAGGGTCTTGATTAGTTCAAAATGTTCTCCAACATAGGACAATATGCTGTTGATTTTTGACCTTCTAATGTTCTAAATTGTCAGAAATTTTACAAATGAACTTTCATGCTATAATTCATTTGCCATTTTGTGGCAATTTCATATTTTCTTAGCTTATGTGGATCATATACCCTGTGTAAATTTCTATGCAAATACATGATGAATTTGAATAATCAAAATATTTTCCAGGCTGAATAGAGACAGTTGAATAAATTTAGCTATATGTGAAAATGTCATAAGAACCTTGTTAGCTGTCATCATTTTTTTCAAACATTAGAGTTCTGTAAAAATATAAGGGAAAATTTTGAATGTTTAATAATAAAGCAAAACATTTCAAATCTACATCCATTATAAAAATGAACATATGGTGCTAAATTATATTTACATAGGTAAAATTATGCTTATATTAGTTTGGACAATACTACTGCACACAATTTATTCAGGGGAATCATATGAAGTAGTAAAAATAAGTCTGAATATGTTGGATATTGGGTGTTAGACAAAATTATTTTTGGAAGCACCTTACACATTAACTACTATTCTGTTTCATAAATAATTCAAAGCACAGAGTACATGGCTTAAAACTCATGAAAGGATTTCATTAATCAAAAAAACAACTAACTGAAAGGTACTAGAAATTATTTTTATTTGATAAAATAATGTGGAAAACAACAATTAGTATCTGAGCCAGAAATTTTGCATTGCCTTAGTAATGTGACCAGTGTGGTCAATGCTGGCCTCCTGCACATTATGATGTTGAACATCCTTCATTTGGTCTTCTATAAATAAAGATACATAAGCATCACATAAGTATGCCCTTAAAATAACCTAGGGAAAAAAAAAGCAAACAAAAACAAGGGAATCTGAGGTGTTAGATATGTAAAGTACAAAGCTTCTTTTTCTTCCAAATTAGGATTGTGTTTAAATTTGAGAAGATGTCATAGATTCAGCTATGTCTTCTGATGCTTGGTATCATTTATCCCATCTTGGTTTCTTGCTTCCTTTTGTAATTCTGTGTTTTAAATCCATCCAGTGGATATTATCAGGGAAAGAAAGAAGGAAGGAAAAGAGGACAAAGAGAAGACAGGGAGAGAGGGAGGGAGGAAGAAAGGAGAAAAGAAAGGGAGGAAGGGACAGAAAGGATACGGGAAGGAAATTTCTACATTTTTTTTTCTGGAAAAGCAAAGTTTGCTACTGGTGAAACAAGAATGCCCATGTCTTCCAGTGTCTCTTGTATATTTTTATCTACCTTAGAGGAGGGACTTCATAAAGAAATCTAAATGATTTTCATTTTATCACAGTTTAACAAATCTTAACAGTAAAACAGAATTTGTCCTCAACTTGAACAGTTGATTACTCATTCTACTCTGTTCAGGTATTTTTGAGAATTATGATACTCAGCGAAATGTGGAGAGTTTAGTTTGGCAATGAGCATGGGAGCCAAATTTGCTGATGGCCTTGTACTGCTTATACACAGAAAGAAACCTTGCTTTCTCAACAAGCTGCTAGAGCACAAGCACCAGCAACTACCATCCAATAAGTTACTGCCTTGCTTTATGTCAACTGAACCATATCTCCCTTATTTCTCTGTCTCTTCTTTCACATTGGGCTTCATTCCTGTTGCCTTTTTTTCTTTTTTTTTTGGCAGCATTGGGGTTTGAACTCAAGGCCCTGTACATGCTGCGCAGGCACACTACCCCATCCCATATTCCCATTGACTTTGGGTGTAGGACTATGTGTTGCTTCTTGGCCTCTAATGTTTTCCTCAACTGGAACTTAGTATCTTCTGGTGTTATATGATAGCATACCACCCCCTCCAAAAAGCATTCAGAAAAAAAAAAAAGGCTTCTATCTCCTGATAAATCTTTGTTAGCTTTCCTGCACCTTTCTGCTTTCATTACTCTTCTCAAGTACAATGTCATCAAGTTTGGTAAAGTTCTTTGAAAACAGAGCCCTTCTCTAAGTTCAAGCAGCAGGAATGGGATAGGCTACAGGAAATGTGATATGTTGGTTTGGAACCTCTTTTTGCTAATCCTCTCCTACCCCATTTTATTAGCCACCTGGCTTTGGAGGGAAAATTTTTCTTCAGAAGGAATAATTCTATCTTCTTCTTTATGAAATTTTGTTTCAGTGGGCTAGTTGTCATTTTGGAAAGTAACTTGTAAAAAACTTAATCCTCTAAGTGCCTTACTTTTCTTAATTAAAATGCTCTTCCATCATCAACAATGCAAGGCTTTTCTGTTTTCAGTTGATAATCCTGTTACCTAAAGCTTTACTTCAAACCCAGCCATCATTTCAGGATGGTGATTATTGAGAAGACCTTAGGAGGACATGTATTATATGCATGAAGCAACTCTCCTACTTACCCTGAGAGCTGGACTTTCCAACTGTGCTTTAAAAGATTTTTATCAACTTTTCAGACTTTCACTAATATGGAATACGATATACAATTGTGTCAATCTGCTATGCATTTTGGCTTATGTTAAATTGTACAATTGTACATAGTAAAGGGGATTCATCATGACATTTCTATACAAGCATGTACCTGATCATATATATGCCCTCTACTACTCTTTCTTACTCCAATCACTCCCATGTTCTCGCTTTTCCGTTCCCCTTCAACCTCACTAGTAGCTCCCCTTTTACTTATATGACTAGGTTTTCTTTTTTTTCCCTAGCTTCCATGAATGAGAAAAAACATGCAATACTTGTCTTTGTGGCACTGACAATTGACTAGAAGTCATAGTTATGCTCGGAGGCAAACAAAGATCAGTCATGTTCTGTATTTATTAAATTCAAGGGAAAGATGTTCATATTTTATTCACTTTTCAATTCTACATTCCATTTAAGAAGAAATTATGTGATAACTCTGAGTTGGTAAAACAAATCCAGAGAAAGTCTATAAGCTATCTTAAGTCATTAGCTATGACAACATGGTTCAATGATGAAGCACCAAACACAGCTCATGGTAGCATATATGGCAAATGTCAAATGTATATTTGTCAAGTTATTTTTCAAATGTTATATCAAATAGTAATGACAATGTTCTTGAAAAGCAGATTATTAGTTTAGAATAAGTAGGGCTAACACAAGATTCTGGAATATGCAGGATTGTTACATTGTATGCATGTCTTGAGTTAGCATAATGCACCCCATAAAGATATACAAATATTATATCTCAATAAAAAATAAAATATGCCCACATTTCTTCTTGCCTTAAGAAATTTGTACTGGTTCCCAGTGCATGCACTGTCCTTCAAATAGACAGTGCTCTCTCTTACTCCACTTGTTTGCAACTTGTCTAGCACTGGAAACCCAACGCAATCCATTGCCCATTCTTCATTTTTATTTTATACTTCTTTTTAGAACTTTTGCTATTTTTCTTCCTTATCTTTTACATTGTAAGTCTCCCACTACCTTCATTGATATCATTTATAAATTAGATATTATTAGCTACTTTTTCTACACTATTTTTTTACTAGTTGTAAGTTATGTATATTAATTGTATTTTCTTTTAATGATTGTCCTTAAACATCTAGGTATAGATATTAAATTAATGAAACCTAAAACAAATCTCTATTAATGTCCCTTCCCAAAAATCAGTATTTTAGATTTTTACTAAAATCACTTAATGTGTACATGACATTGCTTTACGACTTCCTATTTCATTCCTTTACGCATTCACAACTTTGAGTTATTTTATTACTATAAAAATTACTTCACGCATATGGTACTTCTGATCTTTTCCTTTATATTTGACAATATCACTCATTACATCTCAGAATTTATTTTTCTTCCTTTCATGAGATGAGATAAATGAATAAAGGAAATCTTTTTTTTTAGTTGAAAATTTCAAGTGTTTTGTGTGTGTGTGTGTGTGTGTGTGTGTGTGTGCTAGGTAGGGTTGCATTATGATATTTACAAAGGTTCTTACAATATATCAATATATTATACTTGAATTCCACCCCTCCACCATTCCCCTTTATCCACCCTTCTCCTCCCTTCTTGGAATAGTTTCAACAGGTATCATTTTTGCATTTACATACATGTGAACACAATATCTGCACTGTATTCATCTTCCTGCAGCCTTATCCCACCTCCTCTCCCTTCCACTGTTATCAACCTCCCCAGGCAGGACCTGTTTCACCCTCCTGTTCTCCAATTTTGTGAAAGAAAAAATATGACATTTTTGCTTAAGATAGCTACACTGGGAGTTTCCTTGTGGCACTTCCATGTACATATATATTATAATCCACTTTGGTTCATACCCTCTATCTTTTGTCTTTCTACATTAGTCCCTTTCTTATATTTACCTTAACTTCATTTTTTAACCTCCCCTTCTTGTATGTGACCTTCTTTTAGCATGACCTGTTTTTCACAGTATTGCTGGTATTTATACAAGGTCTATATTCCACATATGAGAGGGAACAAGTGGCTTTTGGCTTTATGAACCTGGCTAACTTCACTTAAGATGATGTTCTCCATTTCCATCCATTTACCTGCAAATGACAAAATTTCTTTCTTCTTTGTGACTGAATAAAAATCCTTTGGTAAATTTACTCAATTTACTTACCCAATAAAGATTCATATATCCTCATTTTAGAAGGGTGATTTTCTTATTCATAGATGTCTAACTTTTTAGATATTGTCATTCAGTATTGAAAATATTTCACTGTTCTTGGTTTTCACAATTCCAGTGAGAAATCAGCATAGTACAATTTTCTTTAATTTTAAGGTTATGTTTTACCTGGTTGCTTGTAAGATCTCTTTGTCTTAATATTGTGAAACTTTACTCATGTGTCTATTTTATGTATATATGTGTAGTTTGAGTGTCCTGGTATACTTTAAATTTTGTGCTTTCTTCATTTGAGAATTCATGTTGCTCATCATTTTTGATGATTTGTAGAAATACCTATCTTTCTGATACTTAGTGTTGATTCTTCCTAGCCTTTTTTTTTGGTCAGATAAGGTTTCATGAAAAGTTTGCTTGGGCTGACATCAAACTGTGATTCTCCTCTTTCTACCACTTGTGTAGTTGGTTTTACAGGCAGGAACCACCATAGCCAGCATAGAAACAGTCTCTTTGCATACCTTATTCCTTAGTTTTCTTTAATCTCAAATTCTGTGGGTCCAGTTAGACAAACATGAACCTCTAATTCTAAACACTATGTCAGTCTCTATGAGTATGTGTGCATAATCTTCTTTTTATATTTTGTTACAATTTGCATATTTCTTCAGATCTTATTTCCTTGTTAATAATTCATTTTTCAATTATGTCTAGTGAATCTGTTTAAATTATTCATTCAGTTTTTAATTCTAAGTAGAAGGTCTTATTTTTAAAATTTTAATATCTTTTATATATGCTATTCATTTTGTAGATAGAGTTTATGATTTTATTGTTTTAGCATATTATACTTAGCACTCATTTTAATTTTTTCAGTGATCACTGTACCACCCAAATGTTTCTTCTTTATCCTGATGCTCAACTCTTACACCTTGCTTCCTTCTGTATTTTGTGATCTCTGATATGAGCATTTCTTTTCTTGATTTTACTCTGTGGGAATCTAGGAGGACTAAATGTGAGATGCTTTAAACTACAGAGGATTTATGTTTGCTTCTGCTACAATCTAAAAGGATCTGGAACCTACTTTAGAGCCCTCACTTAAAAAGGAGCCTTGTTTGGCTTCTGCACACTGTGGTATATTTCTAGAAAAGCATTCAGTGCCAGCATTGCAATGGGTATTTGTACCTCAGACAAACTTAGCTTTCAGATGGGCTTAACTCCTCATTGCTTCCTGCTTAGATTTCAACTCATAGCTTTGCTATTTGCTTGCCTGGATCCTTGAAGATTTATTTCTCTTATTTCTTAAAACTTAGTCATATATTTTATGCAAGATGTATTTGCTTTGTTGGAGGATTAGGCACTTCTTGAGTTTCTAATCCACATTTGATTAGAAATAAATGTTTTAATTTTTTTTAATTCTCTGAAATTTCAAATGTAGTTTCTTTTGTCAAAAAGATTACAAGCATCTTACAATTACTTTAGATATGAAGTCAATATGCTGTCTTCCACATTTTAAAGTTGTACCACCTAAATTAGTTCAAATCCCTGAGACAGAACCTATTGTATAAAACATATAACACCAGGGATATGTCATTCTCTAGTCACAAAAATATGATTAAAGAGAGTAAAAAAATACAAGGTGCTTAAGAGAGTTGGTATCCCATAGTCACTCTACAGGAGGATTGTGAATTCAAGAAACCAACAGTTGGAGATGTAGCCCATGCTAGAGGACTTGCCTAGCATATGCAAGCCCCTAGGCTTGACCCTTAGTACTATAAAAGCAAATAAACAAAAAAAAAAACCATGCAACCAATGTACAAGCAATGAAAAGCAATTATCTTGATCACACACCTGTGCTCCCTCAATAAGGTAGTGTTCTATTGATTTTGCATTCTCTACGTTGGGTCTTTGAATGCAAACTTTTTGCTACATTAATAATATCCTCAAAAAATAAGATTTCAGATAATTTACATGATTTAATATGTGCTTAGCTCCATTCTATTACGTACTTCCTGGATATTAATAGAATTTGCAAACACTAGAATCTGAATGTCGCTATCAATTTGCATTAACATAAAACTCTTCTTCAAACTGTCTGTAATTATTTCATGCCTCATAAATCCAACTTGGTCCCTGTGTATTAATTTATCCATAACTCTTTCAAGTCTTGTTGCCCAAATCTTGGCATATATCTTTATAGCACATTTAGTTATTTAAATAGGCCCATAATTTTCAGGAGCATTATCCCTCCTTTTTCTAAATTAGTAATAGGTATTTTCTTCATAGCTGGAAAAATTCACCTTGTCCTGTGTGTTCCACAAACACTTACCATACAAGGTGTCAATTTCATCCTAAAATTATAAAATGACTCATTGGATGGCTGCATTCTCCTGTTCCTTGCCCTCAGCAAGTTTTCAAATGTCAGTTAGAGAAAATTAATTTGTCTCCACAGGACATTTTAATCAGTGACATTGGGGATATATTTTCAAGCATTTCTTAACGTTTAAAGTTAGCAGGAAATAAATCCACTAGAGTTATGATACCACTTCCCCCTCATATAAGACCAAAGGACATGAGAAAATATTCTCTGCCATCACAGCTTTCTAAGCCTGTTTTCCCTGGGGCAAAACATACTTAGATATAGGACAGATACTGGGGTGAAACAGTATGTTCGAGTGCTAAGGAAATTGTTCCTTAGAGGCCTGAAAAGTTAATGTGTCTCATTAAATCACTACCAAGGAATTCTACAGGGTTGCATTGAAAGTCAGAACTAGAGAAGGCTGGAGAAATCATCTAGCACCACAGATCATTTTATGTAAGAAACCGAGGTTCTGGAAAGTTATGTAATTTGGAGAAAGTCACAGAACTAATAAGAAATTCAGCCTGAAAATTTAGGTTTCTGATTCTTAGACAGAGGCATTAGTCTGTATACTACTGAGATGCTATCAATCCTATCTTACCTTTATTAAACTTGGTATACTATGTATAAGTTTAAAAAAAACTGCTTCTATAATTAACTTCTTTTTATCCCATTTTAGATATAGGACACTTTTCTAGGATGTGGGACTTCGGAGATATTTCAAGATTCCCATGTTTGAAGGACTCGTGATACAAAGGAAGAAATAACCATGTGAATAATTACAAAGGACTATGTAGTAGGCTCATGAAAAAAAAATGAGCAAGAGCCAGGTCTGTGAGGCTTTTTATTCCCTATTAAATAATTTTGACTTTGTCTTAAAGATGAAGAGAAGACACTGAAGAATTTCAAGAAGGCAAACACTACAAAAGTTAATGTTTAAGAAAACTCAAGATATGCCAACATTTTAAATAGTGGTTACAGTAGAAAGCAAATCAGTCAGCAGACTACATGCATACAAAGAATAATGGAGCTAGCCCAAAGTCATTACAATGATTATAAAGAGAATAGTTTGTGAATTCTTCCCAGCTTAACTGAGATGTGATTGATATGCAAAAATTTCAGATATTGAGGATGTACAATATAGGTAGGTAAATATAGTAGAATTTAGAGACTCAGTCAACTAAATAAATGGTACAACATGTAAGACTAAAGAACACAGAGGAAAGAGCACATTTGGAACCTTGTGTGGATTTGCTAAATTTGAGCTCTCTTTTAGATATTCCGATAAATATTATGTATGTGGTAAAATGGAACCCAAGAAAGATTTGGTCTAGTGATAGAAATTTAGTAACATAAAAATAAGTGGAAATTGGATTTATGGATATAAACTTGCTCATATGTAAATATGAATTTTTTCAGGATTGAGTACAGTTAAAGATTAAAGGTGAAACTGAAAAAGGCAAACCCTTATCTTTTCTTTGCTATTATTATTATTATTTTTTTTTGCAGTGCCCAGAGCCCAGTGCATTCTAGGCACTCTTCCACTGAGCTATGCCTTCAGCCCCAGAGCATCGATATTAAAGACAAGGGTCAGTAAAAAAAAAATAAAGAGGAAAAAAGAAAATAAGAAGTTTCTGTCATGGAAGAAAACACGGGAGACCTTTATAATAGAGAAAGTAATGCACAGGCCATGTCCTGCAGAGGCCATCACTGAGATAAGAACTCAAAAACTTGCCATAGTTTATTGACACAAGGTGTTGAGTGACCCCAAAAAGTAGAATTTTCAGTGAAGTGGTGAGAGAAGAAGTCATATTACAGAACTGAGGTAGACTTTGAAAAATGCATGAAGTCAATTCTTTCAGAAGCTTCTCCATGAAGGAAATACAATTAGAAATCTACAACTAGAAAACATAAAGAGAGACTACAGTAATAATAGAGACAAAAGATGAGAGATTCAATTACAATAAGAAAGGAAAAAATTATCAAATATTCATATTGGAGGAATTTTTAGTCACTCACTCCCATCTGTTCACAACATAATTAAGTTCTTTTTCATTAGTGACTGATTCAGAACTAGAAATGTGGTCTCCATGACAAAACCTATTATTGGTCTACTACTAGCAGTGTGCTCTATTCAAACATTTGCCATGTTTTTATTTGTTAAGACACTTGTATTAGCAAAGTGACTTTTCCTGTTAAATATGGAAGGAGAATTTGAAGTAATACATTTCTTTCCATTGGTTAGCATGAATCTGGAAAATTATTCTTGCTGCTGTGTAGAATTGTACCCAAAGTGACTTTGGAAAAAAGGAGGAGATAGTCTAAAAGTCTTTTTAAACCTGATATTTAGGAGACTTGACAGTAATAGTGTTATTGTTCTCATGTTCCTTATTCTCTTTTCTTTAAGTTCCTTTCACAGTTCAGTTATATTATTTTTTACTTCAATCACTTACTATGATAAATTATTTGTCCTGTAAGAATATTCCCACAAAATGATGACTTTATTCATTCATTTTTTTCTTTAATTATTTTCCTACATTTTACTAGTTCTTCCCTGAAGGTGAGTTAGCAAAGAAGTTAGTCTGAAAAGCATCAGGCTTTTGAGAGCATCAATTTTCCTGTAAATTTATATTATTCTCTTATCAGTTTTCTAACACACTTCTATCTAAATAGGACAACTTCGTTATGGGTTTATGTGATTCATTGTGAATTGTTTCAAATGCCATAAACTGTTGGTACCTCTATAAAACATGAAAGTTTGAGACTGGACATCTCAAGAACAAATGGGAAGACTGTTTCTTTCAGGGCTGCCCTCCAGCATCTGGCCCCTCTCCTGGCATTTAATAGATATCACTGAGTAAAGAAATGAGTGTTCTTAAGAAAAAGCTAAAATATGTGCATCTGAAAGAGGAACATTTTAGCTAGCATATTTTGCAGTAATTGTATAGGCTCTGTGTGGTTACAGCAAGTTATTTGTCACTAGTATGAAACTTTGTCTCATTTGGCCCAGGACAGCCCCAGTTTATTTTTTCCTTTGGTTGTTTTGTTTTTACATCTGATGTCTTTGTGTCTGACTTGGTAAACACCAACTTTAATTTATAAAAACATCTTCATTTCGACAGCAATTTCAATCTATTTACTATATATACTCTCCAAATTACTAATTTATTAAATTCTTGATTTCTGTATTTTATGGCTTCATAATAATATGGAAGTTGAAAATAATTGGTAAGAAATAAAATTTTCACCTATGAAATAAGTTAAATTCTCAGGACAGAAAACAAAAAATGCAGTGAAAAGTGGAATAATTATTTGGATAAGCCTAAAAAATATATTTTCTTGTTCTAATTATCTGAACAGTTTGGGAAAAATGTTTTGATTGAGTCTTAATTAAGTGTTATGGAAATGCATTTTTATTTCTCTGTGTCCCTAAATCACAGTTCTTACAATATGTGAATACATACATCAAGGGGACAGGCCTAAAACACAGTTCAATAGAAGGAATTAGTTTTGACATTCTACAGAACAAATAGGACAACTGTAGACTACAATAATTTGTTATATTTCAAAAAGCTAAGAGTTTAAAAGTTTTGTAATTCATGCAAATGGTAAACACTTGAGAAAATGGAAATGCTAATTGCTCTGATTTGATCATTATACTTTTATACACACTTCAAATTATCGTGCTGTAAATGTGTAGTACAAATATTATGTCAATTAAAATATATCTGGACTAAAATATACTGGCAAGAGTAAATACTTTTATATTTTTGTAGATAGTGGACTTATTGTCTCTAATTTTTAATTATTGGTATGATGAGCAGAGCATGATAGTACTGTCCTTATAAGATGTGAGAATGACTTTACATTAGCATGGAAAGAGGATTACTCTTTCAATTGTCCTATTACTTGTTCATAGGTCACAATGAATTCTTTGTAATCTTTAACTATGATCTTTAGAAAATTAAGGTTACTAAAATTTGAATATGATATTGGAAGTACAAAAGAAATGTGGCTTTCATACTTCAAATAAAATAAAACTGCCTCTCAAATAAACAACTTACAGTATTTTAAGAAAATTTATATGACATATTGTAGCAATTTTCTCCTTGATCACAATACAAGAAGAATTATATTGTGGTAATTCAGAATTTAAGTTAGAAATGAATAAAATCCTGTGGTTTTTCATTTTAAAATAATTGAATCATAAAATATTTCAACCCAATTCAGAACAAGTATTGAGGTTCTAATACTGGGTTAGTGCTGGGGATCCAAGCAGAAATGTGCCCTGCTGACACCTGCTACTGTTGGGGCCAGCTTGGCTATTTTCCTGGGATTTACTGTGTCTCATATTCACCTTAGTTTCCTCACCCTGAGTCTACAAGCAGCTTTCTGCTAGCTCTATAACACTGCAGCTACCTTCTAGCCTTGCAAAGTTTCTGGCAACTATAACCACATACTAAAAGGGGAGATAAAGGGCAAATTCTGTAAGTACTTAACCAAGGCCCTGACATAGATTGGGGCTCAAGGCTTTGAAAATTTCTCTCTCCTGAGTCCGCTAGTATGATAAACTCCCTGCTTCCTGTAAAAATGGTCTCAGCGACTTTGTTTCCCTCATTGTGTTGCAGGAATCTCAAGCTGATAAACAGGATACTGAGGAAGCTTAGTAGGAAGAAATATTTTATTGTGCCAGCACAGACTCAGTGGACTTGTGTCCAAAGGCTGAACCCCAAGAAAGAGGTCTCACCTTATATACCCTTGCAAGCAGGTTACAGAAGCAGAAAGTAAAATTCAACCCACATATGGTTGCATGTGATTTCACTGGCTATTTCTTTCTCCCAGTGCTATGTGACCTTCTTCATGTTTCAATTTTTTAAGTCTTATCTCTCTGCTTTCCCATCCCTTTCCACTGCCTCATTGTCAGACAGTTCTCTTCTGGCCATCCTCCCTGCTACATCATTTCCACAACATTTCTGGTGCATTGGCCAAGGAACTGGAAAAACCAAAGTTGGCATTTTTGCCTCCCTGGCTGTTGGGCTATGGCCCAATTCCTGGGGATGCAACCTAGCTGAGGTGCCACTGGACACTTGGTCCAGATGGCTAGGGAAGACTTCCATGGAGTCTGGGGCCTCAGGTCCATACATGCTAACAGAACCTGGGTAGAGACCTCAGGAACCAGGAAAATTTGGAGTGGCACCCATCTGGAACAGGTATGACCTGGGTCCATCAGAATAGACCCGTCCATGAAAGGATGGAAGAGAGGCATGATCAGCTCCTAAGGTTCCCACCAGTACCAATGAATCTGGACTTTTTTGTTTTTGTGATTATTCAGGGGGAAGCTTGGATAACTTCCAGACTAGGTTTGTTGGGTTGGATGAATGTGTGTGATGTGCAACTGAGAGCATGAAAGAAGTGTGACTTCTTTCATGAAAGAAGTGTGACTTCTTTCATGAAAGAAGTGCAGAATCCATTTCCAGAAGCCAGAGATGCTCTCATTTGGTCTAGGGTGACACCCCTTGAGGCACTGGTTCAGGGTTTATATGGACTCACTATGGCTACAAGACATCTGAAATATCTCCACGAGAAGAATGTCTAGGGATGGATGAAGTGAAAGTTGTCTGTGTTCCCTTCATGTTGGAAACTGAGGACCCTATTCCTCATTCCCAAACTCCCTGATCCTCTTATACCTTGTCTCAATATGGGTGGGAGCCAAAGTAAAAAGATTCCTTTACAAGGTATGCTTGACAAATTCAAGAGAGCATACACAAGTGATTACAGTGTGGAGCTCATACCCCAGAATCTTTGGTAATTCTGTCAAATAGATTGTGTGTCCTTTAAGGTTAGATGGACTTCCGAGGGATCTGTAGGTCAAGGAACCATTTGTAGGGTCTATCAGGTAGTGACTGGGATGCCAGGTCACCCTGACCAGTTCCCCTATGTAGACATATGGCAGTCATTGGCAGCTCATCCTGGCTTAAAAGGTGCTTTGAGGACAATTGTAAGGTTCTGATGGTTAAAGCAATAACTACTGGGACTATTAAAAGAAAAAAGAAAAAGAAAAGGAGGCTCTTAAACTATGGAATCTTAAGACCTTGCCAATCTGCCTGGAATACTCCCTTATTGTCAGTCCAGAAGCCAGGCACCAATGACTACCACCCAATGCATGATCCAAGCATTCAAGCAACAGTGACTTTGCACCCAGTGGTTCCAAATCTGTACACTTGTTGGTCTTGATACCAGAGAAAGCAATCTGCTTTTCATGTTCGGACTTAAAAGATCCATTTCTCTGCATCCAGTTGGCACCTGTGAGCCAACCCATCTTTGCTTTCCAATGGGAGGACCCACAGTCAGGTGGACAACAACAATTAACCTGGATCTGTCTCCCACAGGCCTTCAAAAACTCCCTAACCATCTTTGGAACTGCCCTGACATCAGATTTGCAGGTGTATCCAGCAGAGGAAGCTAGCTGCATTCTTACAATATGTGAATGACCTCCTCCTCAAAGCAGCTAACCACCAGGACTATCTTAAAGAGACAGAGCTCTTACTCTGTCTCTTATGGGTATCCTGAAAGAAGGTTCAGATAGGCCAAGACCCAGTCAAATATTTGGGGTTCCACAACTCCCAAGGCCAGCAAAACCTTGGTGCAGAAAGAAAACAAGCTGTCTGCTCAATCCCAACTCTGACTACAAGAAGACAGATCCATGAGTAAGTTCTTGGAAGTGACTTGGTTCTACTGGATTTGGATACCTAGGTTTTCTTATCAGCAAAGCCTTTGAATAAAGCCATAAGGCAGCACGGGGTGGGGGGGTGAAAGGGAGCCCACAATCTGGGATTCTGAACAACAACAGGATTTTTGTGCCATCAACGAGGTATTAGTCAGTGCTTCTGCTCTGGGACTCCCAGATGTGAGAAAGTCTTTCTTCCTCCATGTGCATGAGAGAAGCAACATGGCAATTGGAGTCCTGACCCAATACCTGGGCTCATGGCATTGGCCGGTGGCTTATCTCTCCAAGCAATTGGATTCAGTAGGAAAAGGATGGCCTCCCTGCCTGCGAGCTCTCACAGCCACAGCTTTGTTGGTATCAGAGGCAGAAAAGCTAACACTGGGAGGGGAGATAACTGTTAGGGTCCCATATTTGGTTGTGACTTAGTCTTAAAAGCTCAGGCACTGGCTCCAGGCATGTCAGCACAAAAAGCAGAGCTCATGGCACTGATGAGAGCCTTCCAACTGGCAGCTGAGAAGACTGTTAACATATATACAGACTCTAAATATGCTTTCATCACTCTTCATGTACATGGGGTTATATACAGAGAAAGAGGACTGATTACTTCAGGAGGAAAAGATATAAAGTATGGGTTGGAGACTCTTGAGCTCCTGGAGGCAGTATGGGCACCCAAAAAGGTCACTGTTATGCATTGTCCAAGGCATCAGAAGGGCAAGACTCCGGTGGCATTGGGAAATCGGAGAGCAGATCAGGAAGCTTGTGCAGCAGATCTCTGGGTTCCACCCACCCAGCCTGTGACTGTAACTGCTGCACTCTTCCTGACCCCACTGACAAAATGTGTTCCACATTACTCCAGTCATGAATGTGAGTGGTTCACTCAAGTGGAAGAAAAATATTGCAAAGGGGGATGGTCTCAGCTTGCAGATAGGTGAATAGTGATTCCAGAGACACTTGCCCTCACTTTTGTAAAGAATGCTCATTGGGACTCTCATATGGGGAGGTCGGCCCTTGAGAAGCTGCTGAGCCAATATTTCTATGTCCCCTGCTCACCAGCCTAGCCAACAGTATTTGTGAATAATGTGAAACATGTGCCAAAAATCACCCCCAGACAGGGGCCACTCCCTAAACCGGGAGTCCAGTACATGGGTAGTCCCCCTTTTGAAGACTTGGAAATATACTTCAATGAGCTGCCTGGAACCAGGGGCTATAAATACCTTCTGGTGACTGTGTGTACCTTTTCTGGGTGGGTGGAGGCCTTTTCCCACCGGAATAGAGAGGGTCCAAGAAGTGGTCCATGCCTTACTAGAGGAAATAATCCCCAGGTACAGAACCCGCATCACCATTGGATCAGACAATGGGTCAGCTTTTGTGACAGAAGTTGTTAAACAATAGACAAATGGCTAAAAATAACCTGGAACCTTCTTAGAGCATACTGACCTCAGAGTTCAGGTAAAGTTGAGAGAATGAATTGGACACTAAAAACTCAAATGAGTAAACTCTGTCAGGAGACCCACCTGACTTGGAAACAGGTCTTGCCATTAGTTTTACATAGGGTCAGGTGTAGCCCCATCAAACAGACTGAGTTCTTTCTCACCCTATGAGATTCTTTATGGAAGGCCACCCCCACTAATAAAGGACATTAAGGGAGATTTATAAGAAATAGAAAAATCTAGCCTTACTCCATCAGATGCGCAGTTTGGGAGAAGTGCTCAATGACCTACACCGCCATGCTCCAGAAAAACTCAGCTTAACCACTGATGTGCATTCCTTTAAGCCAGGTGACCAGGTTTAGATAAAAGAGTGGAATCTTCAGCCTCTCCAGCCTCGGTGGACAGGGCCCTATTTGGTGAACCTGACTACCCCAAGGCTATCAAGATGGCAAAAATCATGCCGTGTATCCATCACATCCGAGTAAAGAAAGCAGCTCCTGAGTGGAAGAGTCAGATGGACTCTAACAATCTGTCCAAATTAACTCTAAGAAAGGGACCTTCACCCTTGCTCTAGTCACAAACCAGAAGCTGACTAGTCAACACACGGCAGAAGCTTGACAAATCAACTAAACGGACAATGGACTATTTTTCTCATAGTTAGTGTTCTGTAGTGATACTTCAGTTCTGCCATCCCTTGCCCATCTCTATTCTTGGTATTGTAACCTTGCTTTGCTTTGGTCAATAGGAATAGCAGTAATTGCCCCAGCAGGATAAAGCCAGATCAAAAGGCTTTCTCTGGCAGTTTTCTTTTTCTCTCCTGCTAACAGGATGTGGTATTGTTTTTGGTTGCTTCTATTCTGGGTTCATTTTGCAAACCTGAACCCCTTGTCCTATGAGTTGTGCTTATGTGCTACTCGGACTAAAAATGCCATTATACAAAAAAGATAATAAAAGAGATTACAGATAAAATAAAAAAGATTGCTCATGTTCCAGTTCAAACTTGGAAAAGGGTGAAATCCTGATAATTTTCTTGGAGGATGGTTCTCTACAATAGGAGGACTTAAAACAATGTTTGGGGCCGTATTAATTATGGTGTTGGGCTGTCGTATACTCCCACGCTTGCTGCCACTGTCATGTGGTCCATATCAACCCTGATAAAAGCCATAGTGGAAAGAAAAATGGCCACAAAATTATATCTATTACAAGGTTAACAAAGAGTAAATCCCATCCTTAAAAAGAGAAAGAGATGATGCATTTTAACAAATAAAATGTCAAAGCATCAAAGGGGGGAATGTTGGGGCCAGCTTGGCTATTTTCCTGGGATTTACTGTGTCTGGTATTCACCTTGGTTTCCCCACCCTGAGTCTACAGGCAGCTTTCTGCCAGCTCTGAAACACTGCAGCCACCAACTAGCATTTCAAAGCTTCTGGCAACTGAAACCACATACGAAAAGGGGACAGTATTAAGGGGTTGTGATAACGGGCAAACTCTGTTAAGTATTTAACCAAGCCCCTGACACAGATCAGGGCTCAGGGCTTTGAGAAATCATCTCCCCTGAGTCTGCTAGTATAATAAACTCCCTGCTTCCTGTAAAAATGGTCTCAGTGACTTTGTTTCCCTTACCGTTCCGGCAACACTACCAGAAAGCCACACTTGGTGATGAGGAAAGACGCTAGGTACTCCATTAAAGTAAGACACTATTAAGGACTTTGAATAAAAACAGTCCTACAGAATCAAGGTAGAAAAGGAACTGTTCTTTTTCTTAACTGAGTCAAATGCTTTCTCATTTAACATAGACCTCAAAGGTGTGTGTAAATGGTCATAGTCAGTAATCCCATCAAACCTGTGTGTCCCAGGTACAGGCTAAATATTTTATTCCAGATAATTCTATAAGTTAAGTACTTTAATTTTCTCATTGTAGATAGGGAATTCAACCAATATTAAGATCATTAGAGTCAGCCATATTTTTAATCACATCAAATTTGGTGTTAGTAATTCTGTGGCGAATATTTTGTATACACATCTCCTTTTATACAAATATAGGGATTTCTCTGGAATAAGTACTTAGCAGAATTTTTGAGCTATTTGGTGCGATTTGCTTAGCTTTTTTTACTGAACACTGACAGATGGCACTCCAAAAGTATTGTATCAACTTTCAAATTTTCTCTTGCATGTAAGAATACATTTTCCTTTAGTATCTTTTCCTCCACATTCTCACTAACCCCCCATTAACTTACTGTCCATTACTGCTATATTTTGTAATACTCCGAAGTGACATTGATCATATTTTCATTTTTATTGGAAATTAAGATTATTAATTTCATGTTTATATTAACATCATTGACGCTGTTTTTAATTGGATTCTTTCTTATTTATTCCTGTTGGCTTGTAGTTACTCACACATTCTAAACACCACTGTATGCTTTGCATATACCACAGCTTTACTTGCATGTTAAACTTTTTGGTTTTATTTTTTCTCATTTTTCACTCTTAAGGACATGATTTACACAGTATAAGATTCTCTCCTTGAAGTACAATCGTCTCCTACAATTAAGGTTTAGAGCAATTGAACAATCCTGTCATGATCCTTGTACTAAACCTTTTCCCCCAGCCCTCACCTCTGGCAACCATTGATTGATCTGCTTTCCATCTCCAAAAAGCCCCAGCAATGTAAAGGGAATCATATTAGATGTTAGGGTTTATATAATACACAGCTACTACTACTTCTACACATACACACACATAAACACACACACGCACAGATGTATTGTATTGCATGGATGTACCTAAAATTGTTTATTTATTCACCAGTTGAAAGACATTTGAGTTTCTTCATTCCATGTAGAATTGAAATGCCTCCTGTATTTATTAGCAATATGGATTACAGAATGTCCTTTGAACCCCATATTCATCATCAACAACAGCATACAGGGTTTATGGATATTCTGTATAACTTTGGCAGCAACAGAAACTAAGTGTATATTTTTATGCTGATTGTTTTAATTATTTCCTCTATTCTCACTGGACCTGGAATTAGATATATATCAGTCAATAAAAGGAATAATTTTAAGCTGGGGCATCAAATTAAGAATGAATTTGAATTCTAAATAAATACTTCTTTTTTACATGCATGGTTAAGATTTAAAAAGCAACTGAAAGTACATACATTTACCAAACTCACATAGAACGTTTTAAGAAAGGGTTGAAGATACAAGCATAATATTCACCAGAAGTTGAAGATCATCTTAAGAGAACAGAATACACATTTTTGAAAAGGAAAGCAAATTTTTCCTAATGAATATATTTCTAAAATAATTGTGTGAGACAATAACCTAAAGCAATTCATTTTATATACATTTCTAAATTTTATAATTATACAATTCTTTCATTCACTTATTTATTTTCATTAAGTCCTTCCATTTGAAATAATAACCAATGGTTTTCCTGTAAAATGCAGTTTTGGTCATTATGACACTGGCTTTCTTAATATTTTACTATTTTTTTTATTGTTTTATTATTCATATGTGCATACAAGGCTTGGGTCATTTCTCCCCCCTTCCCCCATCCCCTCCCTTACCACCCACTCCACATCCTCCCTTTCCCCCCTACACCCTCAATATCCAGCAGAAACTATTTTGCCCTTATCTATAATATTGTTGAAGAGAGAGTATAAGCAATAATAGGAAGGAACAAGAGTTTTTGCTGGTTGAGATAAGAATAGCTATACAGGGAGTTGACTCACATTAATTTCCTGTGCCTGTGTGTTACCTTCTAGGTTAATTCTTTTTGATCTAACATTTTCTCTAGTTCCTGGTTCCCTTTTCCTATTGGCCTCAGTTGCTTTTAAGGTATCTGCTTTGGTTTCTCTGCATTGAAGGCAACAAATGCTCTCTAGTTTTTTAGGTGTCTTACCTATCCTCACCCCTCCCTTGTGTGCTCTCACTTTTATCATGTGCTCAAAGTCCAATTCCCTTGTTGTGTTTGCCCTTGATCTAATGTCCACATATGAGGGAGAACATATGATTTTTGGTCTTTTGGGCCAGGCTAACCTCACTCAGAATGATGTTCTCCAATTCTATCCATTTACCAGCAAATGATAACATTTTGTTCTTCTTCATGGCTGCATAAAATTCCATTGTGTATAGATACCACATTTTCTTAATCCATTTGTCAGTGATGGGAATCTTGGCTGTTTCCATAACTTGGTTATTGTGAGTAATGCCGCAATAAACATGGCTGTGCAGGTGCCTCTGGAGTAACCTGGGTCACATCTTTTGGGTATATCCCCAGGAGTGGTATTGCTGGATCAAATGGTAGATCAATGTTTAGCTTTTTAAGTAGCCTCCAAATTTTTTTCCAGAGTGGTTCTACTAGTTTACATTCCCACCAAAAGTGTAAGAGGGTTCCTTTTTCCCCACATCCTCACCAACACCGGTTGTTAGTGGTGTTGCTAATGATGGCTATTCTAACAGGGGTGGGGTGGAATCTTAGCGTGGTTTTGATTTGCATTTCCTTTATTGCTAGAGATGGTGAGCATTTTTTCATGTGTTTTTTGGCCATTTGAATTTCTTCTTTTGAGAAAGTTCTGTTTAGTTCACTTGCCCATTTCTTTATTGGTTCATTAGTTTTGGGAGAATTTAGTTTTTTAAGTTCCCTATATATTCTGGTTATCAGTCCTTTGTCTGATGTATAGTTGGCAAATATTTTCTCCCACTCTGTGGGTGTTCTCTTCAGTTTAGAGACCATTTCTTTTGATGAACAGAAGCTTTTTAGTTTTATGAGGTCCCATTTATCTATGCTATCTCTTAGTTGCGGTGCTGCTGGGATTTCATTGAGAAAGTTCTTACCTATACCTACTAACTCCAGAGTATTTCCTACTCTTTCCTGTATCAACTTTAGAGTTTGTGGTCTGACATTAAGATCCTTGATCCATTTTGAGTTAATATTGGTATAGGGTGATATACATGGATCTAGTTTCAGTTTTTTGCAGACTGCTAACCAGTTTTTCCAGCTGTTTTTGTTGAAGAGGTTGCTATTTCTCCATCATATATTTTTAGCTCCTTTGTCAAAGACAAGTTGGTTATAGTTGTGTGGCTTCATATCTGGGTCCTCTATTCTGTTCCACTGGTCTTCATGTCTGTTTTTGTGCCAGTACCATGCTGTTTTTATTGTTATTGCTTTGTAATATAGTTTGAAGTCAGGTATTGTGATACCTCCTACGTTGTTCTTTTGACTGAGTATTGCCTTGGCTATTCGTGGCCTCTTGTGTTTCCATATAAATTTCATGGTAGATTTTTCAATCTCTTTAATAAATGTCATTGAGATTTTGATGGGAATTTCATTAAACGTGTAGATTACTTTTGAGATTATAGACATTATTACTATGTTGATTCTACCAATCCATGAGCATGGGAGATCTCTCCACTTTCTATAGTCTTCCTCAATCTCTTTCTTCAGAAGTGTATAGTTTTCCTTGTAGAGGTCTTTCACATCTTTTGTTAGGTTTACACCTAGGTATTTGATTTTTTTTGAGGCTATTGTAAATGGAATTGTTTTCATACATTCTTTTTCAGTTCGCTCATTGTTAGTGTATAGAAATGCTAATGATTTTTCTATGTTGATTTTATATCCTGCTACCTTGCTATAGCTATTGATGATGTGTAGAAGCTTCTGAGTAGAGTTTTTTGGGTCTTTAAAGTATAGGATCATGTCATCTGCAAATAGGGATATTTTGACAGTTTCTTTACCTATTTGTATTCCTTTTGTTCCTTCTTCTTGCCTAATTGCTCTGGCTAGGAATTCCAGTACTATGTTGAATAGGAGTGGAGATAGTGGGCACCCTTGTCTGGTTCCTGATTTTAGAGGGAATGGTTTCAGTTTTTCTCCATTAAGTATAATGCTGGCTGCAGGTTTGTCATATATAGCTTTTATAATGTTGAGGTACTTTCCTTCTATTCCTACTTTTCTTAGAGCTTTTATCATGAAATGGTGTTGGATCTTATCAAAGGCTTTTTCTGCATCTATTGACATGATCAAGTGGGTTTTGTCTTTGCTTCTGTTAACATGGTTTATTACGTTTATTGATTTTCATATGTTGAACCACCCCTGCATTCCTGGGATGAAGTCTACTTGGTCGTGGTGAATAATCTTTTTGATGTGTTGTTGAATTTGGTTTGCCATTATTTTGTTGAGGATTCTTGTATCAATGTTCATTAAGGAGATTGGCCTATAGTTCTCCTTTTTGGAGGTGTCTTTGCCTGTTTTTGGGATAAGTGTAATACTGGCTTCATAAAATGTGTTTGGCAGTTTTCCTTCCCTTTCTATTTCATGGAACAGTTTAAGGAGGGTTGGTATCAGTTCTTCTTTAAAGGTCTGATAGAATTCGGCAGAGAATCCATCAGGTCCTGGACTTTTCTTTTTGGGGAGAATCTTGATTGCTGCTTCAATGTCATTTTGTGTTATAGATCTATTCAGGTGATTATTTCCTCTTGGTTCAGTTTTGGATGATCATATGTATCTAGAAATCTGTGCATTTCTCTAAGATTTTCAAATTTATTTGAATACAGGTTCTCGAAGTAGTCTCTGATGATTTCCTGGACTTCTATGGTGTTTGTTGTTACCTTCCCTTTTGCATTCCTGATTCTACTAATTGGGGTTTTTTCTCTCCTCATTTTAGTCAGGTTTGCCAGGGGTCTATCGATCTTGTTTGTTTTTTCAAAGAACCAACTTTTTGTTTCATTAATTCTTTGTATGGTTTTTTTGGTTTCTATTTCATTGATTTCAGCTCCTACTTTTATTATTTCTCTCCTATTTGTTTTGGGATTTGCTTGTTCTTGTTTTTCTAGGAGTTTGAGATGTATCATTAGGTCATTGAATTGGGATCTTTCAATCTTTTTAGTATATGCACTCATGGCTATAAACTTTCCTCTCAGGACTGCCTTTGCTGTGTCCCATAGGTTCCAGTAGGTTGTGTTTTCATTTTCATTGAATTCCAGAAACTTTTTAATTTCTTCTTTTATTTCATCAATGATCCATTGTTCATTAAGTAATGAGTTATTTAGTTTCCAGCTGTTTGCATGTTTTTTGTCTTTACTTTTTTTGTTGAGTTCTAGTTTACTGCATTATGGTCAGATAGAATGCATGGTATAATTTCTATTTTCTTATATTTGCTGAGGCTTGCTTTGTGCCTTAGGATATGATCTATTTTGGAGAAGGTTCCATGGGCTGCTGGGAAGAATGTATATTGTGTAGAAGTTGGATGACATGTTCTGTAGACATCAAGTAGGTCAATTTGATCTATTGTATACTTTAGATTTGGATTTCTTTATTGAGTTTTTGTTTGGATGACCTATCTATTGATGATAATGGGATGTTAAAGTCTCCCACAACCACTGTGTTGGCATTTATATATGCTTTTAGGTCTTTCAGGGTATGTTTGATGAAATTGGGTATGTTCACATTGGGTGCATATAGGTTGATGATTATTATTTCCTTTTGGTCTATTTCCCCTTTTATTAGTATGGAATGTCCTCCTTTATCTCATTTGATCAATGTAGCTTTGAAGTCTACTTTGTCAGAGATAAGTATTGCTACTCCTGCCTGTTTTGGGGGGCCATTGGTTTGGGAAATCTTCTTCCAGCCTTTCATCCTAAGCCTTTGCTTATTTCTGTCAGTGAGATGGGTCTCCTATAAGTAACAAATTGTTGGATCTTCCTTTTAACCCATTTTGTCAAGTGGTGCCTTTTGATGGGTGAATTAAGTCTATTAACATTAAGTGTTAGTACTGATAGGTATGTGGTGATTCCTGTCATTTAGTTGTCTTAGTTGTTTGAAGGTTTGATTGTGTGTACCTAAGTTGAGGTTACTCCCTACTTTCTTTCATTTTCTTTTCCTGTGGTTTGGTGCTGCCTGTCTTTTCATGGTTAAGTTGGGTTTCACTTCCTGTGTGCAGAATCCCTTGAAGAATCTTTTGTAGTGGTGGCTTTGTGGTCACATATTGTTTTAGTTTCTGCTTATCATGGAAGACTTTGATTGCTCCATCTATTTTGAATGATAGTTTTGCTGGGTAGAGTATCCTGGGGTTGAAGTTATTTTCATTCAGTGCCCAGAAGATCTCACCCCATGCTCTTCTTGCTTTTAATGTTTCTGTTGAGAAGTCTGCTGTGATTTTGATGGGTTTACCTTTGTATGTTATTTGTTTTTTCTCTCTTACAGCCTTCAATATTCTTTCCCTAGTTTCTGAACTTGTTGTTTTAATGATGATATGTCGTGGGGTAGTTCTATTTTGATCTGGTCTGTTTGGTGTCCTGGAGGCCTCTTGCATCTGTATGGGAATATCTTTGTCTAGCTTTGGGAAATTTTCTGTTATTATTTTGTTGAATATATTAGTCATTCCCTTAGCTTACACCTCTTCTCCTTCTTCGATGCCCATGATTCTCAAGTTTGGTCTTTTGATGGAGTCGGTGAGTTCTTGCATTTTCTTTTCACAGGTCTTGAGTTGTTTAATTAATAGTTCTTCAGTTTTTCCTTTAATTACCACTTCATCTTCACGTTCTGAGATTCTGTCTTCTGTTTGTTCTATTCTGCTGGATTGGCCTTTCGTTTTGTTTTGCAGTTCTGTTTTGTTCTTTTTTCTGAGGTTTTCCATATCCTGGCTGGTTTCCTCTTCAATGTTGTCTATTTTTGTCCTGAGATCATTTATCTGTTTATTCATCATGTTCTCTATTTCACTTTGGTGTTTATACAGTGCTTGTATGGTTTCCTTTATTTCTCCTTTTGCTTTTTCAAATACTCTATTTTTGTTGTCTTGGAATTTCTTGAGTGTCTCCTGTACATTTTGGTTGACCATATCCAGTATCATCTCTATAAAATTCTCATTGAATACCTGTAGTATGTCTTCTTTTAAATTATTCTTGTGGGCTTCATTGGGTCCTTTGGCATAGCTTATCTTCATTTTGTTGGTGTCTGGACCTGAGTACCTGTTTTCTTCATTTCCCTCTGGTTCCTGTACCAATTTTTTGCTGTGGGGAAACTGGTTTCCCTGTTTTTTCTGTCTTCCCATCATTGTCCTTGTTGTTGTTACTGTCTCTGTACTGTGTGCAATTAAGTATTTTCTAGCTTGTAAAAACAATGGTAATATTTAGAATGGAAGGGTGAGAAGAGGTGGAAAGAAGAAGTTCAAGAAAAGGGGAAAAACAAATAAACAGACAAGTAGGGAAAAACAAAACAAGAATTCAAACAAAAAAGTTTCAAAGGTATAAACAGGGAGTGTTGGTGTACTAATCGACAGTAGGCTGAGCAGGCATTAGAGAGACAGAGAGAGGATTGAAAATAAAAAATAAAAAGAATAAAATTAGGAATAAAAATAAAAAATCATAAAGGAAAGAAATATATATATATATATATATATATATAATTAAACAAAATAATAAATAGAAAAAAAAACCCTCCAAGTTCAAATGCAATGAAGTTTCAGTCTTAGTAATTTTGGTGTCTGTCTCAGTCTCCAATCCTGGAGATGGTGCCTCAGATGTTGTTCTGTAGTTGTTTCATCAAAGGGGATGCATAAAGTAGAACAAAACTGCACACACACACACAAAAAAACCCCACAAAGTGTCCCAAGTTCAAATGCAATACAGTTTCAGTAAGTTTTTCAGCATGCAGGTGTAGTTTGGTTGTTTTCTCATCAAAGGTAGGGAGAGAGGAAAAAAAAGAGTCTGGAGACAGTTCTGTGAATGGTATCTGCGGCTGTGGCTTGCCTGCCTGCTGCTGTCAGCCTACTGTTGCTGGAGGCTTTATTTATGCAAATCTCAGGGGTGAGTTTAACACTCACCTGGCCCTGCAGGCTTTGTTTACTCAGAGTTCTCCTGTGCATGAGCCTCTGCTACAAGCTTTCCCCTTTCCAAGCACACTGGGGGAGGTGACACTGCACCCACCTTCTCTGGCCTGCATGTTTACTTACAGCTCATGTGGGAAGTGGGTCTTCCCCCCTCTCCTGTAGAGTTTTCCTCCCACTGCCACTTTTACAAGTTTTCCTGCTCCTGATTACTGGGTGGTGCTGCTGCTCCTGCCAGCCACCATGTTTGTTTACAGCTCACATGGGAAGCGGGTCTTCCTCCCTCTCCTGTGGAGTTTTCCTCTCTCCGCCACTCTCACAAGCTTTCCCTCTCCTGGTTGCTGGATGCAGAACCCTGCTCCTGCTGGAGCCTCTCCAGCCAGGCCTGGCTTGTTTATTTACAGTTCCAAGAGGGATTCCCCTCCCCCCTTTTTGGTGCTCAATGTGCCCCACCCTCTTTCCCACATATCTTTATTGTTCTTATTGCTTATTACTCAGTTTCCCTTTTTTCCCTGGGTGGAGGTCGGTCTGTCCAGGGGGCTATGCTGATCTGGCCTAGAGTTGTCTGTGGGAGTACCGTGGTACCACTAACCTCACCTTGTCCACATCTTCCTAAGCCATCTGGGCATGGGCGACTGGCAGCCCAGAGGCCCTCCTGGTTTCTCTGTTTAACATGAAGTGGAGATTCTCTGCACTGGCTGGATGTGTGGAGGGGTCAAAGTTTTGCCTCTTCTCAGTGGTTTTGCCTGCAAGGTGTGTCTCCAGTGTCTCTCCAAGATTTCACTATGGGAGGCATGCTTTCTGCTCCCTTCTTTTAGCCACCATCATGGAATCTATCTATCTTAATATTGTAAAGACCAAGGATTTAAAAACACTGGGCTAAATACTGGAACTAAACACTGGTTTTAATAAGCTGACTCTTGAGTCTTGTCTGGGATTCTGAGACAGAGCAGCTGTGATATGGCAGTAAACCCAAGGAGATTCCATTAACTAGCTGGAAAACTTTCAAAACTTGATTTTTGCATCTTTTAAGGGGAAGGGAGATAGTAGGCACTTGAGAAGCATGAAAAGGGACATTGGAAAACTATTATCATGGAGACAATTTGTTTTACTTAAAATACAGTGACAACAATAATGTTCTGAGCAGGTTTCAAACAACCTATCTTATAAAGCACCTCTTACTCAGTTTTCTAATTTTTATTGCTCAAATTTTCATTCTGCCCTGTTTCTTTCTCATTCAAAACTTTGTTTTGTTTCTATTTTTTTACTTGCATGGCTCTCCATCTACTTTATAGCAATGATGTGGTAAAAATGAGTTTTCTCATTAACATACATTATATTTAATTTTCTATGCCTACACACTATACTTAAATTTCCTTCTTTCCCTACTACATGTTTTCTACTCCTGGAGTAACTAATGGAAGTCTTCAAGTTTCAATAGCTTATTGATAGACCTATATAAACTATTGGCATGTTCAGTCACAATCACCAGTTATGAATTAAATATTATCACTGGCCCATATCCAGTTTATTCTACTTATTTGTTTTTGTCTCTCCCCTAA
Organism: Castor canadensis; assembly: GCF_047511655.1. NCBI lineage: Eukaryota > Metazoa > Chordata > Mammalia > Rodentia > Castoridae > Castor > Castor canadensis. The sequence goes on along the minus strand of NC_133387.1, from coordinate 70,336,754 downwards.
CATCACATAAATATATTATTGGTAGGAGCTCTGCATGGTGGCACATGCCTATTGTCCCAGCTATGTAGGAGGTGGTGTTAAGAGGACTGCGTTTTTGAAGATCACAGTTTGAGACACAAAAAAGGTAATAAGACCCTATCTCAACAGATCAGGCATGGTGGAACATTTCTGGAATCCCAGCTATGTGAGAGGCAGAAGTCAGAGAATCACAGCCCAAGGCTGGCCCTCAAGGAAAGCAAGACCCTACTTGAAAAATAAACTGAAACAAAAAGGCCTGGAGGCATGGTTCAAGTGGCAGGGTGCTTGTTTAGCAAGTATAAGGCCCTGAGTTCAAACCCCAGTACCACAAGAAAAAAAACCATATTATTAGTAAGATACACATATATATATATATATATATATATATATATATATGTATATATGTCATATATGTCATATGAAGGCAGAAGTTTATATCCATTTAATGCTTTTCTCTTCTATATTACAATATTTTAGAAAATAGAACAAAAATATACTTCAAATACAGCTGAATTTTATTTTCATAGTATGTTAAGTAGTCTTCTTAAAGTATTTTTCATAACATTCTTACAGAGTTATCTGCTGTTTATTTAAGTTAGCTCTTCCCCCAACAAATGATATTTCAAAGTAAAAGGAAAACATTAGGATTAAAATTGTATTTTATGCTCAAAAGCATAAGGCCCATGTGACTGCTGGCATTACTGGAAGAGTTGTTGCTTGTTTTTGGTCCATTTTCTTAGATATCAAATAAACACAAACTAAACACTGTTGCCTGTGTATACTTATAATTCCAGAAAGGGTGGAAAATCCTGACTCTTTTTTTTGAATTTAATAACATGTATTTTTAGAATAAACACAATAAATAAACTCAAAATACACAAGCCCTAAAAGAATTACAAAATATTGTTACAGGTTCCTTTTGCTGTGGAACTGAAAGCTAAGCTAGTTGTAGGTTAGCAGTGTGGATTATTTTATAAACAATTTAATAATTTGCATATATAGAGAGATTCATACATAGTGAATTTTTATAAGTTTTACTTTTCTTGTAGCAATTCACAATGCCATAAAATATAAACTACACCATACTAATTCATTTGAAAAAATGAATACATTTTTTTCTTTAATCTTTATTTCCTCCAGAACTTCATTATGTATCAATAAAGAATTTATCCACAAGGTGCCAGTGGCTAACACCTGTAATTCTAGCTATTTGGGAGGCTGAGATCAGGAAGATCATGATTCCAGGCCAGGCCCGGTTTTGTGAGACCACATCCCAAAAGAGAAAAGCTGGTGTGGTGGACATGCCTGTCATCCCAGTGATTGTGGGACATATACAATAGGAGGATTGTGGTCCAGGTTGGCCTGGGTAAAGAGCAAGACTCTATCTCCAAAATCAGAGCAAAAAGGGCTGGAGACATGGCTCTAGTGGGAGAGCTCCTGCCTCCCAAATGTAAAGCCCTGAGTTCAAACCCCAGTATTGCAAAAAGAAAAAAGAAAAAAAGCATTTATTCTCTATATCCAGACCATCTTCCCTTAATTTAAATAAAGAGACTGTATAAAAATAAGTCTATCATCATACCATGATTGCTAATGATTTATAACAAACTCTGCATTAAATTATACCCAGGAATATTCCTCTAAATGGCTTATTCCATCAAATGCCACTCTGTAAAAGGAGTCTAACAGATCCAAGTGTGACTTTCGGATAAGTTGTTAACAAAAAGGCAGTTCAGCATGACTTCATTATAGTTATGATGTCTTCTATAAATAATAATGTTAGCATGCCATCATCATTAAAATGTAAACAGTTTTATAGAGTGATTTGAATTATAATTGCATCAAGATGATTAACTCAGTTTTATAGCAGATGACAAATGCTTCTGGGAGGTAAGGATGTAGAGCTTTTCTCTTCTGCCTTGTAGCTCTGTGCCTGTGACTTTCACATTTAGTCAAATGGGAGAGGACCTAAGAACACTGACAATCAAACCTACCCCCTTCCTGTCACACAAAAAAACAAAAAAGGAATGACTGAGGCAATTGTACTATTTTTCTGGTGAACTATCATAAAAAGCAAATGAACAGACATGGAGTAACTCTTATATTTGAAGATCAGCCTATCACATAGACCCCAGCCTTATACACATGAATTACTATAGCTATATGCTGAATCAACTTACTACATGGGGCCGACTCTCCCTGAATTTCAAGTGTGTATGCATTTAGTACTTACTGAAAGAACACGTGGGAGAACATAAAGCCAACAGGGAAGCATAAGTTGTTGTACAATACTTTAAACCAGTCCTCTTGTTTCAAAGCAGAAATATAAAGAGAGGTTGCTTCAAAGAATCAAATCTAGTGTGAATGATATTAATCTGGGTTTATCCATATCTTAAGAATGTTACCTTTCATATTTATCTTCCCCTAGATACTTCTTTATCACTTTTTTAAAAAAAATCAGTCAAGCATAGTAGCACACACCACAGGAAGATCGTGAATTATAGATCAGACTGGCTACGCAACATGATCCTGTGCAAAAATCTAAGGAAAATATAAATAATGGCTTCCATTTTAAGTAAATATAAATAATGCATTATGGTGCATACCTGTGATCCCAGCTGAGCAGGAGGTAAGAGATTGGAAGTTTGTGGTCTAAACTGACCCCAGACAAAAAAGAGAGACCCTATGCGAAAAATAAACTAAAACAAAAAAGGCACAGGGCATGGCTCCAGTGATAGAGAACCTGAGTTCAATCCCTAGCACTGCAAGGATGAAGTTAGAAGGTGAGAATTCAAAGAAGTGATAGTGCTGGTCGTTGAAAATACATATGACTTTGAATTCTCTTCAGTGATGAAAAGCAAGTGAGTTTTAAGCAAGTGAGTGACAGAGGCTGACAGGAAAGATCCTTCTAGCTGTTTTGTAGAGAGCTGACTATCCCAAAGGGCAACACAGAGCAACACAGAGAGGAAGGCCATCTCATAGAGTCAGGGAAAAGAATTTATGGAATGTATAACAGGGGAAAATGACAAACTCTTATTTCATGGTTGAATACTTTTATCTTTCTCTATAAAGAAATTCTTCCTCTATTAAGAATAGCAGAGATCTGTTGGATTTTGTTGAAGTCTTTGTGCCAGAGTGGAAACCCAAGGTGAGCATTTGCCTTCCCAAATCTCACTGGGCTTGAGCCTCATGAACAAACCATGTGTGTTGCATGGTCCTTTGCTCTCTCATCCTGATTGTTCTTCTTCTCTCCTGAACGGCTCCTGTACTATTGCTGCTACTGCTCTTCTCCCTGCTGTCATGGAACCATGCCTCCCTCCAGTCTACATACAATTATGATTGGCACAATAGCCCTGGGAAAAGGACAAGCCAATTGCAAGGCCTTCATCACTGATGTCTAATCCCCATAACTGATGTCAGCAAATGCCTGAGTGCATAATTTTCACTGTATAAGAAATATGAACAACTACAAAATCCAAGTATCATTCTCTATACATAACTATTCTTTAAAAAAAAAGAAGCCATAGTTTTTTTTTGACCATGAAAGTAGCATTTCCAACAGTATGTGTTAATTCTGCATTAGACACTGCTGTTGACTGCTGAAAGGCCTCACAAGTTCAAGTTTGTTTGCTTATTTCTATTATTTTGCTTGTATTTCTATTGTTTCATTTCTTGTTTTTTATTCACTGAATACATGAAGCAAAGGATGCAATACAGCATGGATATAACAAGGTCATCCATTATAAGTGGTCTGAGATCTTTCTTTGATTATACATTTTTCAGCAAAGCCTAAAGATTTTTAAAAAATTCTGTTTCTTTCACATAGAGTATGAACACTAGCGTTCTTTACTCATCTTTCTTCAGTATTATGATCTAAAGTTTTGGCTCATCATTCTTAACAAAAAATATTAGACTTCCTCTGTATGCAAAAATCTATAAGAGAATAAAGTAATAAAATAATAGCAAGAGATACTATAATTGTTTGACTAAATTGACTATCATACTAAAAATACATTTTAAAATCAAATTATTATATTTACATTTTATAGGAATAAAACAAATCATAGTCAACACATACTTTAAGATTACTGAAGATGGCTCATGCAAATTGGTTTATTTTTCATGCTAAGTTCCATAAAAAATTAGAATTTATAGAAGAGCCAATACAGTAGGGCCAGGATGGAAGAATGTTTGATAACTTGGTGCTACAACTTTTCAGTGTAAAATCTAAGATATATTTGATTATGTGAATAAATATACAAAATAGGTTATTTATGTATAAGTAATCTTAAATATGAGATGTTATTCAAAATACTTACAAAGAAACTAACCCAAAGTTGTGACAGAATTCCAGCAGTGAAAATTCAATATTTTCTCTCTTATTGGAAATGTAATAGTTATAACTATGTTTTCAAAGTCCACACTGTAAGAAAACTGGAGAATAAATCAATGAAGCTCTGTCTCTGCCCTCATAATTCACTGAATTAAATGCTGCTACAATTTCCTCTGCCAGAATTCACAGAAAATGAAACCTAATTTCATCAGAAACATTTGCAGTTCCATCTAGCTAATTCATTAAAGAGTGAAGACTGCATTCCAGCTCAACAATTGGCATTGGAGGAATGCAAATCTGAGGATCACTATACAAATGAAAACATTTACAAGTAACAAGTATTGACTTGCTGTCAAGTAGCAATCACAGAAATGTCTGATAAGCAATATATACTAAGTGTTTGCAGAACCATTCTGCTATTACCCTTTCATGGTGTCATGATAGAGTGACAACAAGCTAAAATCATGCTTTTATCTGACAAATAATTTTACATGTTTCTCGGTCTCCTCAACTACAAAAGGCAAATAATGACAGTACTACTTCATAGGCTCTTTATAAGGAACAAATAAGTAAATATATATATATATATATATAGTGCTAAGACTAGTGTCTGACACTTAGTATAGGAGTTATGTAATTGCTACTTGTCATTATTTAATGTCATATAATATATATATATGCAGTCTGAATTGTTTGTGGGCAGTGTAACTACCTATACAGACATTTCATGGGAAATATGATAGAGGGGTATTCAGGCCAGGCATCACTACCTGGAAAATATATCATACAAAGAACTTATGAAAGTCACAGACCAAAGACAAAGATCTGCTAAAGAATCAGATGTAAAAATAAGGTTAAATAATGCTTCTATTCCCCCATACTTAATTTCCATACCAACAGGCTCCAATATAAATACAATGGACTATAGCTGACAGAACTGCAAAATACAAATGATCTCTGAGGAGAGGAACTCAGAAAAGCCCAAAGTCAAGAAAAGAGATAAAAATGAAGACCCTAGAGGAATTTGGAATCCCTGCCACACACAGCAATATACTTTAAAACACACCCAAATGTCAAGCCAGATCAATGTAGATCATATACCAGATGTCTGTTTACCTTAATTCCTTATACCCAAAACATGTCCCTCTTTCAACAAAAAATTACAAGACACACCAAAAGTCAAGAAAAAAATATGGACTTCAGAGATAAAGTGAACTTTGGAACCAAACTTAGAAAGGATGAAAATGTTCAAATTATCAGAAAGGGAATGTGAAATAATGATGATAAATACATTGTGTTCTAATGAAAAAAACAAATATAATATCCAAAAAAGATGGATAATATATACAGAGGTGTGAAAAATTGAGGTAAGAATTAAAAGGAAATGAAACAAAATCTCAGATCCAGAAATGAAAGTCTTCATTGATGGGTTACTAGTAGACTTCAATTACTTAAGAAAATAATCAATGACTTGACAATATATCAGTAGAGGTCTAGTGACAGACAGAGCTCAGTGGTGAGTACTTGCCTAGCGTGTATCAGATCCTGGGTTTAATCCCCAACACCACAAAGAAAAAAGCCAAAGCAACAGAAACCTACAAACTTAAAGAAAGAAAGATTAAAAAAAAAAAGAAGAAGAAAACAATGCTAATAACCCTGGGTGAAAATTCAAAAGAAATAATAAACAAGTATTTGGAACATTGTGAGGAAAAGAAAGAACAAACAGAAGAAATATTTGAAACTGTAGTAGGCATGAGCTTTCTAAAATTAATGATGGCTACCAAGCCACAGATAAAGAAAGACCAGAGAACACCAAACAGATAAATATGCAAAGTTATATTTCCATGGATCATATGCAAACAGCAGAACACCAAAGACCAAGAAATTAGCTTAAAATAAGTCTGAATGGGAAGAAGCATAACCAAGAGAAGAAAAATTTTAAGAATTCTAACAGACTTCTTTAAAAAAAAAAAGCAAGCATGAAGAAAATGTAGTGAAGTATGTAAGGTATTAAAAGAAGAAAAAAGAATTAAGTTTAGAGTTCTACATCCATTAGAATTATTTTTAAAAGGTGAAAGATAAATCATTTCCCAGAAAAACAGAATGTGATAATTTGTTACCTAAAGACCTGCCCTGCAAGAAGTTTTCAAAGTTTTTTAGGATGAATGTAAATTAGGTCTGAAACTTGGACCTACATAAAAAAAGAATTTGGAAAAGGAATAAATGCAAGTGAAATACTTTAATTTTCTTATACTTAACTGATCCAAAAGCTACCTTTGTTTGAAGCAATAATAGTAACAGTATTGGTCAATTGTTACATATTGATAAACAAAGTGAATCATAGTAATGTCACAACGGATGAAAGTAAGGAATTCATTATAAGTTGCCTGCACTATAGGTGAAAGTGAATAGTGTTATTAAAGGAAGGCTTATGTTAGTCAAAAATTTATATTGTATACTCTAAACCAATCAGCAGAATGTTTGTAAAAGATGTATATTTGACATGCTGTGAAGAAATGAAATGAAATCACATAAAATACTCAAAATGAGAGAATGTAGAAAAAAGACTCCCAAGAAATGAAAAGGAGTCAGAAAAATGACTGAAATATAATTTTTCATATTTATCTGGGACTGTCATAAATACATCAAGTAAAATGCACAGGTTTTTACAACAGACAAAAACCAAAGCTCAACTATTTGTAATATAAAATAAACTCACTTCAAATATAAAGATCTTCCAGTCCCAACATAAAGGAGGAAATAGCATAGATGATGCTAAGATTAATCAAAAGAAAACTAGAAGAGTAACATTAATTTCAGGCAAAACAAACTTTAGAATAAATGAATTTATCACTGATAAAGGAAAACATTTCCTAGTGTTAAAAGTTCCTTCTGCAAGGAGGCCCAACAATCCTAATGGGGTATTGCACCTACCAACAGAGCATCAAGATACATGAGGCAAAAACTTATAGAACCGAAAGGAGAAATAGGCAAACCACCAACACAGTTGGAGAGAATAACACCCACCTTAGCTTCAACTGACAGGTGAAGTAGGCAGAAAATCAATGAAGACAGAGTGGATTTCAACAGCACTATCAATCCTCTTGATCTAATTGACAATTATAGAATACTTTCTTCAATATCAGCTAAATACCTATTTTTCTCAAGTTCACATGGAACAGTCACCAAGATAAATCTCATTTGGGGCCATAAAATATACCTTAAAGAATTTAAAAGTATAGAAATCATACAAAGTATGTTCTCAGATTGCAATAGCATTATACTAGAAATCAGTAAAAGCAACATAGCTTGAAAAATTGCCATATATTTGGGATTAAATGACACCCTTTTAAATAACACATCAATCAAATAAGATGTCTCAAGAATTAAAATATAATGGAAATGAAAATAAATATAATTTATATATATCACCAGCATGCAGAGAAAACAGTGCAGTTACTTAAAAAGAAATAAAGAACACTTAGCACATAAAACAGAAAAGAAAGATTTAGAATAAGTTCATCTAAGCTTCTATCTTAAAAGAATGGAAAAATGGGAATTGATTATGGCCAATTTTGTTCTAATGCAAGTAGTGGAAGGAAATAATTTAAACTAAACCACATGTAATAAAAGCAAAATCAAGAAAACAATTAGAGAAAATCAACAAAAGTAAAAGTAGTTCTTTGAAGAGAGCCACAAAATTTTTAAACATCCAGCCAGATAAACAATAAAACAAGAAGAGAAAAAATTGCTAAAATTAGAAATGCAGGAGAGGTCATTATACTTGACCCACGGAAAAATATGAAAACCCTATGTCCATAAATTTGATAATTTAGATAAAATGGATTAATTTCTTAAAAGGCATAAATGCATATGAGAATAAACAAGGTACTCAAATAACTCTATATTTAAATTTTAAGTCATGATGAACAGCCTTTGCAAAACATGATAAATCATTGTTCAATTCATTCCAACAATGTACAAAAGAATACAATGATTAAGTGAGATTCACTTCAGGTATACAAGGATGATTCAATATTTGATATCTATCAATATAATACACACAAATATGAACATCATGTGATTCCAATACATTTCAGAAAAGGACTAGATAAAATCCAACATCTGTGCATGGCAAATGGGGACTTCTTTAATTTCACAAAGAATATCTGTAAATTTATAGCTAATATACCACACTATGAGAAACTGGACACTAACTCTAAGATCAGTAAGAAGATAAGAATGTCTTCTTTCTTTACTATGTAATATAAGAAAAATTAAATAAGAATATTAGAAAAATTAATAAAAATTGCAGATTGGAAAGAAAGACATAAAATTATATTTACAGATGATGTATGTAAGACAATTCCACAGATTTGTCAAAAACAAACCCAAGAGCAGAAAACAAGTCCTAGAACTAAAAATCAATTCTCTCAAGTAAGCAGAATCCAAAAATAATGTACAAAAGTCAATTTCCTATAACTAACCATAAACAACTGGAATTTGAAATTTTTAAAGTACCATTTTAATAGCAACTCAAAAGATGAAATTCTCTGGTATGTCTAACAAAATATATTCAGTATGTATACATGAAATACTTCAAAACACTGATGAAAAACAAATAAGATCTAAATAAACGAAGAACTAGTATGAGGTCATAGATTAAAGTCTCAACATTTTTAACAAATTAATTCTTCTGAAATTAACCTACAAATCCAACATAATACCCACTAAAGTAAAGTCACTCTCTGTACCTGTTGTTCCACATCTGTGAATCTGATTAACTGTGAAATGAAAATATTTGGGGGAAAAAGTGTATCTATGCTGAACACATACCTATTTACCCCCTTGTCATTATACCCTAAACAAAACAGTACAAAAATATATCCATTGCATTTAATTATGTATTAAATTAGGTATGCAACTATATACATTGTATATAATTAGGCAAATCAGAGATTATTTAAATTATGTATACACATGTATGTAAATACAAAAATGATACCTGTTGAAACTGTTCCAGGAATCAGGGGAGGGGGATGAAAGAAAGCAGTGGAGGGGGTGAATTCAAGTATGATATATTTGATACATTGTAAGAACCTTTGTAAATGCTACAATGTACCCTACCCAGCCCAACAACAACAAAAAAAGATAGCTAAATTCTACTTAGAAGATTTATGTGAAATGCCTTTTCCAAAAGCAAACAAATCAGGAAACAAGAAGAATCTGGAAAACTATAAATTACTGAGTGAAGAGTATTAGAATCTGAAAGTCCTATTTGCCTATTTCTTATTTTAGTTCTCTAGTTTTTGCTTTATTTTTAAAGCTCCATTATCGTGTGCACACACATGTAGAATTGCATGTCATCTTGATGGATTGATGGCTTTCACATTATGAAATGTCCATCTCTATTTCTGATAATACTCATCATTCTGAGGTATATTTTGTTTGCTACTATTACAGCCACTCCAGTTTTCTTATACTTAGAGTATACAAAGAATTTCTTTGTATTTATAATGGGTTTCAGGAGCCTAATGAATAGTTAAGTCTTGCCTGTTTCTAATCTGAGAATTTGTGCCTTTTATTTGGAGTGTGTAGTGCATTTACATTTAATGCAACTGCTGATATGATTGAGTTTATTTACATTATCTTAGTATTTATTTTGTCTATACCTTTTATTCTTTGTTGTTTTTGACACTTTTAGGACATTATTAAATATTTTTAATTTAATTTAATCTCCACTCTCGCCTCATTGTTTATGCTTCTTTATGTTCTTAAAAGTGTTTTCCTAAGAATTTAACATATGGATCTATAATTTACCAGTCTGCCTTCAAATGAACTATATTTCTTCAAATATAATCAGAACATTATAATAATTTACTTATATTCCTCTCTTCATATCCCCATATTCTATTTCTGCTTGTGTTAGAAATTTCATAATGCACTATTTCTTTTTCAATAATCTTTTAAAGATGTGTTTTAAATGAGAAAAATAGCTAATACGCTTTTTTCTTATTCTCTTCATCCATTTGTATAGATCCAATTTCTGTTATTATTTCCTTTCATCTTGAAAATTTTCCTTTAACAACCCTCACAGTGAAAATTTGTTGGCAATGAATTATCTCTGTTTTAGTGTGTGTGTAAAAATATTTCTATTTCTGGTCCTTCAATTCACAGAGACTTCTGAATCATCTTAAGATGCCCTTGTCTGCTCCATGGCTGAAAAGATGCCTAAGCCTGTTGCATCATGGAGCAAGATAGTGAGGATTTGCCTTGTTTGGTCTCTTCTCTTATTTCACAGCTAATCTTTTGTGGCTGGTAGTAAAATGACAGAAAAGGGTTTTGTTTTCAAATGTTTGTCTAGTTTTTCTAGTTATTCCAGATGGATGCAGTAAATCTGGGTATGTTACTGCATCATAGCTGGAAGTAGAGTTTACTACTTATATTAGATTGCAATGTTAGTAGTGAAAAGGGGAATTTAAATGTGAAGAAATGTCACATATCTTATAATAAATTCATAATAAATTGGTCGTTTTATTTTTGGCAGTACTAGGCTTTGAACTCAAAGCCTTTACTTGCTAAGCAGGAGCTCTGCCATGTGAGCCACACTTCCAGCTACTTTTGTGCTGTGTATTTTCGAGATAGGATCTCACAAACTATTTGCCAGGCTTGGCTTCAAGCTGCTATCCTCCTGATCTCTGCCTCCTGAGTAGTTTGGTGGCATGAGCCACAGGCATCCAGTTAAAATGGTCATTTTTAATGGGAACATTTTTATTTAGAAATCACACTTTTATTCAGGCGCGCTACATTATTACTTAGCAGTCAGTTTTCCCAAGATGAAAACCTATGTGAGATGTACAAGGTCTTGTGACTCAGCTTAGTTGAATTTCAATTCTGTGCCTTCCAGATTAAGTTGACCAAAATCCAGTTTTAAAGTAATAAAAAAGAATAATAAACAGTGAATAAAGAATAAACAGAAGGAAAAATAGTAAAAGTTTAAAGTTACTCTTTTTCTGTTAGCAACTGACAAAAAGCTTTTCTTCTTCAATTTTATCAGTAACTTTACTGATCTTTCTTCCTCCCTGAGGAAGATAGATCATATAAGGGCTGACAAAGGCACCTTATCCAGACACCAGTGTTCCCCCTTTTTCTTTGCTTACTCCTTCACTTGTAGGCAGGGCAGAAGTTCATGCAAAGATAAAAACCACATAGACCTGGGCAGCAAACAGAAATATGCTTACATGCATATTTTTCCTCCGGCCAAACATCAAATATCAGTCAGGCATCTTGTTTATTTCCTCTCCAACTCTCCACCTTCAAGTCCCTGTGGTAACATTTATTCCTGCTGGGTTCTCACATTATTCCAAAAACCTGATTAGAGACTCTCAATTTTCCAATACAAAGTCCACTTTTTAGTGTGAGGTATACTTATTCTGAGATATGTTTATTACTTTTGTTTTGATTTCTTTTGACAAGTAAATAACTTTATTCTCTTGTAACTCAGTAAAATACCATCAGTTCTGTTGAATAAAACATACATTAAAACTGATTCAATCCATTTGACCCAACTGATTATCCAATGTAATTTGGAATTACGATTCTTTTAAAAAGTTCAGATGTCTTAATTTAAAAGTGCATCTGAATTACACATTGAATTAGTTTTTCTAATATAACTCACTGATTCAATGAAAGTAAATTCTTTATCTCAATAAACACTTTCAAAGGCCTAATATTTCTTCTCTCTTAACTGATTCATTACATCAGTGTCATTTAATTTTTGTATATAAATACGTTAATACAAAGTACACTGGAATTGCTCTACTTGTGGATTAGGCTGACACCAAAATTAGTTGGCTGTCTTCTTTTAAGTAAAGGTAAACATCAATCCAAAATGTTTTGAAATAATCTCAGTGGTAATGTCACATTTATAAAAATCATTCTTCCACAATTAGCTACAAAGAAGCAAAGGCAAGTGAAAGTCAGTAGAGACAGAAGTGATTTTTAATTTTAGAAAATGAGAATATTAAATAGTATCCAAGTGAGATAGTAAAGATCATGTTTATAGGATTTTTGTCAATATAATTATGACAAGAAAAAAACATCTTTTTAAGATATCCAACATCATATATGATAGATAAGCAATTAATATGTTAAAAAATATGCTCTCCAAGCTTTTTCCTTTATTGAATATTAAGCCTTTCTAAATTATTTACAGTCTGTTCATCACATACTGTCAAAAGTAAAAACAACAAATCTCTGAGCAAATTTTGAATTTGTCCTTTACACCAAACAAACATGTATTTTTGTTTGGTGGCACAAAACAAACTGGCACAATAAAATTAATCTAAAAATTAGTACTGTGCTAATTATTATATCACAAGTATAGCCTTATTCAAATGGAATGGGCCCTTCCTACAAGCTTACCATGTGCCATTCCTACCATAAATGCATTCAATATTATCCTGTAATCCTCTCATCATCTTTATGTGATTGCTATTAATAACTCTACTGAGAGAGAAGAAAATTGTCTGACTTGCCCAAAGTCAAACATCTAGCATCAGCAGCTTAGAATTCAAATAAGCTGGGTAACTTTAGAGTCAATAGGTATACAATACATTCATTTGCTCAAGAAATGAGAAATCTGGAGGTTAGCTTGTATGATAAGAATACAAAGAACACATACTTCTCTTTCTCAATTAAGAAAAATTGGGACTCCCTGAAGAGACTCAATTTGTCTCTTCATTGTTTAGAATTGAGGTGATGATTGACTGAGAAGATTAAGAGGCACAAAAGTGACTTCATCTTGTAAATTTTAAATGGAAAGCCACTGGCAAGGCTCATGCCTAAGAGGCCTCTGGAGAGAAAAGAGGGACAAGGTTTGGCTCAGATTGAGTACATAAAACATTTGATTCATCCCACTTACTTATTCCCTGTGTCCATCCAAGCATCAAACTCTGCCACTACTCTTAGACTTTTACCACTACTCTCCTGAATAATGAAGTAGCATCCTAACTCATTGCTTAAATTCACTCTTATCTGCACAGAAAGATTCATTAAAGACAAATCTGTCTACAACAGGTCCTTCAATAGTTGCTCAGTCTACTAGGATAAAATATAAATTTTAAAATGACCCATGTAGAACTTGTGGGAATTGATGCCTATTGGCTGCATTCCAGGTACACAGGTTTCATTACTTAGTTCATTTACTCATGGTCATCAAGCTCTATAGTGCTACCTATTTCCACAAATACTGCTTCTTCTGACTATAGAATTTGTATATTCTTTCCCACACATTTTCTAGAAATTTCTACATACTCTTTGTCTAATTACCCTAAAAAATGACTTTGAAAATACTTCAAACTAAGCTAGGTACCCCATTTCATATGCTCTTCTTATTTTGCAAGCTTTTCTTCAAAGTATCCTCAACAATTATAGTAATATAATAAACTGTGTCATTAGGTTATTAAATGTTATCTCCCCAGTACATATGTGAGGGCAAGAACCACATTTGCATCTGCTGCTTATACCAATGGTCAATATTTGTCAAATGATTGTTGTTATGCCTGATCCCAAAAGGATTGTAACTTATGTTCCCTAGCAAAATCTGCTTATGTTTATCTGTTTCCCCCCTTATCAGAATATCTGCTTGTTATTATTCAGATATGAGATGTTCCCTCATATGTTGAAGGATTTGTTCCAGATGGCAGATCCAATCATTGAGAGGTGACTGGATCATAAGAGCTCAGACATAATTGAATTAATCCTTTGATGAGTTTGTAATATGATGGTATTATTGGAGATGGTGGAACCTAAGAGGTAAGGTCTAGGTGCAGGAAGTAGATCACTGAAGAAATACTGGAAGGGTTTATCTTATCCAAAACATTCTGTTTCAACCTCTTCACTTCCTAGACACAGTGAGATGGAGCAGTTCTGCTCTATCACATCCTTCTGTCATGATGTTCTGCCTCCTTGCAGGCCCAGAAGCAATGGAGCCAGCTGACCATGGACTGTAACCTCTGAAACCAGGAGCCAAAATAAATCCTTCCTCTTTTTAAATTGTTTCTCTCAGGTGTTTCTCACAGTGATGAAAAAACTGTCTAATATACTCTTCTCATAGATATTGTGGATTTCTTCCTTACTCCTGCAATTCTTTGGAAGTAAGCCAGAATTCCTATAAGTTCTTCTGAGTATCTCTAGAAAAACTACTGCTTCATAAATGTCTGAATGATACAATTTCATCTGTTTTACTCTGCTCTTTGCTTTTTCAGTAAATGGATAGTAATCCTGCCTAAGCATATCATATCACATCAATATCTAAAGTGATGATCCAGGATTGGGTAGCAGTGAGTTTTATAATTTGTCTAGCCTGTAAGCCCCATAATTACAAGGGCCACATCTATTTTAGATTATTTCCAACATCTAATACAGCCTTTGGCTTTTGCTGAACATTCACTGTTACTGTTATTATTTTTTTTTTGAGTAAAGTGATAAATTAAGAGTCCAGGGAGCTAGGTTCTTAATAGTACATTGAACATTCCACCCTTAGATAACTAAAAGTCTATCCCTAGGGAAGCAGTGGTCAGAATTCATTGCTCCACTGTTGAGTATGGATGAACATATTTAAATCAGTCACTGGGAAAACCTGAAAAAAACCATCCCAACTCTATTTGTGGGATTAAGGGTTTCTGAACTAGAATTAACATTTCAAGTTAGCTTACTACCTAAAAGCTCACTTTTTGCCAAAAACAGAGCATATAGAAACCTTTAGAGAGCACCCAAGGCCAAATGACACAGGATTCCTCCAAATTGCCCTGTTTTGGGTCATTAATTCTTATCAGAATTACCCACTTATGTCTTTGATGGTGATGGATTTTTTCATCATTTATTTATTCTAACTGACATTCAGTTTAAGTTTCTCAACAAGATGACATCTCTATTATACTTCCTTTATTAACATGTACCATGACCTACAGGTATTCTCTCTCTCAACGATGTCTTGACCTCAGTTGAGACTTCTTCTCTATGGAACACTAGAAAAGTGGAGGCCAGACAGTAGTAATTTATATGCAACTTTTTTCCACAAAGTATTGAGGCTAAAGTTAGGTTATGTCTATTTTAATAGTGTTCAGGTGAGGTTGGCTAAGTAATATAATAAGAATACAAATATGAAAAAAAAATATGAAAACTTGAAGACTTTTTAGATGGCTAGAGGTGAAGTCAAAACTTTTCCAAGTAGCCGTGATCTAACTGTCTAGAATCTGTCCCGAAAAGTGGGAAAGCATGGACTTAAAATTCATGAGCAAGACTACAATGAGCTGAGGACAACTGTCACTCAATGAAAGTGTTTGATCAAACACTTCATGGCACAATAAAGGGCTACCTTGAGAACAGTTGCCTTGGGAAGAGTGCAGTAATTTGGAATATGAAGTGTACCTCAAGAAATTATGGGGTTGGTACTGAAAGAGTTATAATAAGCAGCTTCTTGGTTATTATATATAACTAAGCTTCTTGGAGAACACACAATTTATGAAAATGTTACCTTATGCAGATATCTTCTACTTCCATTCCTCATTAATCACTCTGCCTTTCCTGACACCATGTTAATGATAATTCTGCATCACACACACATTCATAAGACACTTTGCCATTTTGTCTCTTCAGTATGATTCAGAAGACTTTGAAAACAATGAAGACTCTATGAATTTTATAAAATATATTTTTCGGTATATCAAAAGATAAATGAATAAATGAACTCATTCTGTAACTGTTAATGTTTCTTAAAACTAAAAAAGCTTTTACTACTGCTGTACAATGTTTTGTTTCTCTGCAGTAATACATAGGCCATAGAAAGAAGATTCTAAGTAAGGGAAAGAAATGTTGTTTTTGCCTTAATGGATACAGTGCACTAGGTACTTTTATTAATTCAGCTTTTATTCTGTTATTTCTATACCCTCTAGGTACACAACTGCCAGTATTGTTTCAGATTATATGTGCCTTTAGGTAAGAGGAATGCCAGCACAAATAAAATTTGAACTAAGTTTTAAAGAGGCCAGAGTTCATAACTTATTTATCAAAAGGGATCCTAAACTGATTTCTTAATACCAAATAAAATAATAAAAAAAAGTCAGTTGACAAGTTTCTTGCTTCATTGACCACTCCCCATCCATTACCTCCTTGCCATGCTTGTTTTTCTTGTAATTGCATTGGGCAGTGATAAAACTAGTTTGTACTCAACTATCTACACTCAGGACATGAATTCAGCTAAAGAATCTGTTTATGTTGTGACTTATTTTATTTTGAGTTTGGATTCAAGGAATTAAATGTGAGAGAATTGACTGTAAAATATAGATTTCACCTTTCTGGATCACAGTTGACATGTGGGTACATGAGTATGCTTATAGAAGTATGTATGTGAATGCAGATAGGGTAGGAAAATGATGAATGATAAGTTTAATATATTTCCTAACTGAACTTTAAAAAGTAGTTGTTGAATATATGAAAATATTTGTAGAATACTCAGGCATCCACATACACCTGAAGAGGGCCATAGCCCACGATACAATCAGCCACACTTAATAACCCAAGACTATGAGGTGGTTTCATGACTCACTAAGTGAAGTATCAAAGTATCCAAGAGTTGAGATCTTTAAATAATATCTTATAATGTATGTTGACAATTCTCTCCAATTTGTTTAACTTATAACCAACCAGCAGCATTGAAGGTGTGGCAACAGTAACCTTTTCTAGAGCTTGGCATCTCATTTATTTATTTAGTAAGTGATGTGTATTTTTACATGTGAATTAAACAACTAAAATGTAACTCTTGTGTTAACTCACTATATGATAAAAAATAATTTATTTATATATTTATGCCTGAAGAATGTCTAAAGTAAGGGGGAAAATGTTTCATTTACTCTGGTTTATTTAATGTACTTTCATTTTTTTCTCTTATCATCATAAATTAACTTGAAACGTCACCTAATAGCAACCCCATAGTAGTAAGTAAGCCTTAAAATTATTAAAGTCATAATTCTAGTTATGTCATTTCAAATGTAGAACTAATAGAACTTAATTCAGAAACTGGCTTTAAAACAGGCTAAATTTTACTATAATACTCCAGTAGTTTGTGACCATTTTTACAACCTTCAAAGACGTTTTGTTAGTTTTCTTTATACTATCATTCTTCAATGACTCACTTTGCTGCTTTTTTTAATGGACTCATGATATTAATTGGTTACATGTGTATTTGCCATTATTTCAGGTGACTGTGCATGTAATAAAAGTATTATGTCTGGGACTCCTAAATCCAAAATGCAAAAGTTCCTCCCACACAGAAGTCAAATGGAGATATTTGTATACCTGGCCTCTCTTGTAGCTGGGATGCACACACTTGATCTTGAACTTTAAATGGAAGTTAGTGATCTGAAGAAATGGAAACCACACATCATCCATTCTGGAAGCTAGTAACACAGGCAGGGGCTTCCTCTCTCAGTGCAAGAATTGAGCAGTCAGAAAGTGGAGACAATGAAATTGGTGTTGATGTTGGTATGGTGTCTGTATCCAGCTGTGCTAGCAGTCAGTGGCAGGTTATGATAACAGGAAGCTGTTTCTTTTCTTCCCCTTTATTGTTGTGCTGGATGGGGGCACGTTGTGGCATTTACAATGGTTCTTGCAGTGTATCAAATATATCTGACTTGAATTCCACCCCTCCACCACTCTCCTTTACTGCTCCCTTCCCTGGAACAGTTTCAACAAGTTTTATTTTTGCATTTACATACATGTGCACACATTTTTTGCACTGTATTCACCCTCCCACCTCCTTCCCTGCCACTTCCCCCACCTCCCACTGATACTACCCACTCCCCCCACCGCAGAAAGTTGTTTCTTGTTGATTAACTTTAAACCCCTATTCTCCAGGTCTTCCAGAGATTTCCTATATCTGTCCACAGAATTCCTTATAACCTAGAAAGTATTGTTTTTCTTCTTATATTAGCCACAGTTGGTTCATTCTTTAAATTAAGATCTCTGCCCAATATGTTTGTGATTTAATAAAATACAAAGAAGAAAATGAAATAAGCTGGAGATGAGTGCAGCGTATTATCACAGGCATTACTGAGATGCCACCTGCCTTTACATTTGGCATAGCTTCATAATGTGTTAAAGTTCATACTGCTGACTGAAATTTGGGGCAAAGCTGATCAGACCTAGTAGTGACTGTTTGGGAGAAGGGGACCATAGACCTTTCATAAAGGTTGAGGATGTAACCTTTAACTGAGCACACATTATTGCAATTTTACCTTTGTTCTATCTCTTATTTTTACTGGCTGATTAATGAAAAATAAAAGTACCTTTACTTACAGAAGATTTAATCAGACTTTATTTGCAAATTTGGAAAGAAACCATCAACATCTTTTTTAGAAGGCTGTGCAAGCGCGCGCGCACACACACACACACACACACACTCACAGACAAGAGACAGATACATCCAAGGAAGCACTTTATTGATATCTACGTAAATAAAGAGATTAGCTTTAAGCACTCCCTTGTGACCTTTAACTACTTAGGACTACAATAAGAACTTCAAAAGTATACAATACCATGAGCTAAGAGAACTCTAAAATAATGCAAAGCTGTAAAGCTCCACCAAGGATATGTTAAAAATCTTTGAAATCTGGGAAATTGTCCAGATCCAAACTGAAAAGTCTGACTTTGAAACATTATCTTTGCCAATAAGTTCTCAGCTAACATAAAAGTGGGTCCTATACAGAAGAATTAGTTAAAATATTTTATTAGTATGTTCTTGAAATGTATACCCTGAAAATAGTGGCACATGCCTAGAATTCTAGTACTTGAGAAACTGACACAGGAAGGAAGATTGAGAGTTCAAGACCAACCTGGGCTACATAATGAGACCTTGTCTCATAATAACAACAACAAAGAGTTGCTAAATTAGATCAGAGAAAAAAAATAAGCCCTTGGTAAAACCTCAATAATGATAGTGTTTACTATTGGGATTGCACAGGATTATTTGTAAATGAGTTTAGCACTTTGATCATAATCACATATCTATTCAAAGATGCTGGGGAATTGGATTTTCATATAGATATATATTGAGTTGGATACTGAATGAAAACAGATATAAATTAACTTAGAATGGAAATAAAATGTAGGAGCTGAAAACTATAAAACTCTTTTTCTAAAGTATAGGAGTGATTTTTTTTAATATTAGTGTTAGATAATGGTTCCTTAGGCACAAAACAAAAAGTATAAGCAAAAGAAAGCTAAGCAGTACTTAATCAAAGTGAAAAACTTTTCTACCCTAACAGGCATCATTAAGAAGCTGAAAAAGGCAATCCATAGAATTATATGAGATGAATATTTAAAAACCATATATTGGATAAGGGACTTAAATTCAAAATATATATAAAGCATTCTTATGATTGAACAATAAAAGAAGAGCACAATTTGAAATTGAGCAGAGAATTTGAATGGGTACTTCTCTAAAGAAGATATCCATGCAAATGATCAACAGCATGGGAAAAGAAGTTTGACATCAGTACTTATTAGGGAATCAAAAATGAGATATCTAGTGAGAATGTGAAGAAATTGGAACCCTTACGGTAGGCATAAAAAATGGTGTAGTCACTTTGGAAAACAATTTGATATTTCTTTAAAATGTTAAATATAGAGTTGCTGTAGGACCCAGCAAACATACCCTGGATAAATGAAAATACAACAAATCAAACACAAATATTAATGACATTGTTCATAATTGCAAAAAAGTAGAAATAATTCAAATGTTAATCAATTCATGGATATATGATAAAATGTGGTAGATATGCATACATTATTCAGTAATAAAAAGAAATAGGCACTAATTCATGCTACTGTATGGAAGAACCTTGAAAACATAATGGGCAAGTGCAAAAAGCCTGTCAAAGAAAACTACATCTTCTATGATTCCATTTATATAAAGTGGCCAGAATACAGGAATCTACTATATAGACAGAAGTCTATTGAGATTAGTAGTTGTCCCAAACTCAGTAAAAATGATACAGAAACAACTGCTAAAGGGTATAGGTTTTCTTTTGGGGGTGATAAAAATGTTCTAAAATTAGGTAGTGGTGATGATTGTACAACTCTGTGAATACACTAAAAAACAAAGAATTTAAAGGGATAAATTTTATGGCATGTGAACTGCAAATTAATAAAACTATTATCAAAATTCTGCTATCTAAACATTCAAAAATAATGTCTTTTCTTCAAAGCCCAATACAATTGCAAATTGTGCTAGAATATATACTTATCTATTACAATGATAAGCAGAGAATAGATAAAGTTAGAATAGATATGTTCTGTAGAGAAGGAACTATATAATATATAAAATTTTTAAAGATTTTTTAAATTATTGTTCTGGGTCAGGGTACACTGAAATATTTATAGAGGTTCTTACAATGTATCAAATAAATCATACTTAAATTCACCCCCTCCACTGCTCTCTTTCATTCCCCTCCCCTATAATATGTAAATTTAACTGTACACCAGTAAAGGAAGAAGATAGTGGCATTTTTTAAACTGATAAGAGCCCCTAAAATAAAGAAAACAGGACTTGTCTGAATAAGGGAGACCCCAAATCCCAATGATTTGATGTAGGACAGAAGAGAATCATTATCACAGTGAATAGCTCAGGACCCACAAATGGAAAGGCCACCTGTGGATGTAGTTATCTTCTTTCTCTTAATTTCACTTTGTCTATTAGCTATCTCTCATCTGTCTATCTACCTATCATCTATCTATCTATCCAGATTCCTATTGCATCTATGTTTCCTATTTTCATTATTCAAATTATATTTTAGTAGTGAATTTTTTGCCCCTTAGAAGTGTGATTAAATATGCTTGATCTCCTAATTTCAATACCATTTGTGGAAAAACAGTCTTGGTGACAAAATTATATGTAGCATCCTGAGTTGTTTGCAATACTCTTAGAGAAATCCTTCTGAGAATTATAAGCAAAATTGCCTACATGAGTCAGAGTGACCAACTGGCAAAACATAATGAACTTCTTGTGAATGTTTTGCCCAAATAATCTATCAATAAGTAGGCTAGATATCTAATTTCAGTTTCCTCATCTTTTAGTTGGGAATTATGAGAGTACCTACCTGTAATCATTATCTACCATAAAGTAACAAATTGCCTCAATACCAGCTGATTTATGACAAAATTTATCATTTCCCAGTTCCTATAGGTCAGATCCTGGATAAGGCTTAAATGAATCCTCTATGCTCTGACTCACAGTTCCCCTCCCAAGGCTGCAATCAAAGTGATGACTGCAGTTTGCCTGAGGAAGGATCTGCTTCTGAGCTCACTCACATTATTGTGAGTAGAATTTAGCTCTTCACTGATAATTGGTCAGCTCAATTCAATTATGGAACAGAGGCTACCTTTATTTTCTTGACATGTGATATCCTTTAATCTTCTTATAGTGAAGCTTTGTTCAGTCATTTCTTATCTTACATGACTGTCTTAGTCTGTTTTCTGGTACTGTAACAGAACACATCAGACCAGGCAATGTGTAAAACACAGAATTTTATTTAACTCACAGATATGGAATTTAAAAATCCAAGAATGTGACATTAGCATCTGCTTGAAACCTGGGGGTGATCTTGCTTCATCCTAACAGGCAGAAGCAGAACAAACATGCTAGCTTGGCTCTGTCTTCCTCCTATGATAAAGCCACTAATGCCATCATCAAGTACACATCCTCATGACCTCATCTAATTCTAATCACCTTCTGAGAGTTCTACTTCCAAATACCATAAACATAAATTTGGGGTTTAAAATTTTAACATACGAAATTTAGGACACATTCAAACCACAGCAATGACTTTTTTTACATTTTAATTGAATACAAGTTTGCAATTTTGTAAAAAATCCTTTGATTTTGGGTTCGTCAAGTTTGCCTCATATGTGTAGAGAGATTTATCATCATTTTTTTCCAGTAAGACTGAAGATATTACGTTGCTTTCTTCTCAACATCATATCTGAGGGCATATTACATTGCCATGTTTCAATGCTGACTGTCTCCTGAGTTTTTTCACTTAAAAATTACAATGTCTTATACTCAATAATTAATGAGTAGTTATTATTTTATTGGAAATACGTTGACACAGTTTTTGATCTTCTTGAGATAGGGTCTTTGTAGCCCAGGCTGCACTCAAAATTCCAATTCTTCTGCCTCAGCCTCCCAAGTGCTGGAATTACAGATCTGTGCCACTGTGCCAGGGTGAAACATATTTTCTTTTAATGTTCAGTTTAATACTCAGTTTTCCCAGACTTGAAGGGGGTCTCTTCAAACATGTTCCATTATCTTTGAGGTAGATATGAATCATTGTTTAATTTCTGGTACAAAAAAAATTGCCAAGATCGCTTTGCATTTTCCTCCAATAGCAGCAAAGTCAGACATTTCTCCAATGAGAATTTAATTCCTTTTAAGGGAGAATGAGGTTTAAAAATGAGTATTAAAGTCTCCAAATGGAAGTTCTTGTAACTCAGAGGCATTCAAAGCAATATTGGGACATGGACAATAATATTACAACTTATATTTAATATGTTTTTAAAATTTTTCTTTTAGTATGTGATTTCTAATGTACAATACATTATTAGTACAGTATTGCACGTATATAATAGGAGAAGAAAGTATACACTTGGGTTCATGTTAAAAGTTTTACTGCTTCAAGTTCTTAACCAAAAACTTTATAACGAAAAGCTGGTTTATAACCAAAGGTATATATAGAAAATTACCTTTGAACATAGCAAAAATATTTTAGCTTGCAAAAAAATTAGGCTATTGCCAGTCATCAGATCAACAGGAAAACTTCGTTCTCAGTTGGCAGATGGTTATGGGCCACCATGTTAAACAACATGCAAGAAAGAAATAATAAGAATGCCCTTCTCCTGAATTCTGCATTAAACACCCACTTCATCTCTTGCTGTCTCTTCTTTGGTGGTAAGCCTACAAAAACTATCTTCCCACACTTCAAAACAAGTAATAATTATGATCCTGTCCTACAAAAATTAGCATAATCCCAACTGCATGATATTTTACATGTAATAAAAACCTATTTTTTGGGTCCCTATCACCAAACAAAGGCTCAGATTTGCTAGAAAGATTCGCAGGACTCAAAGGGAGCTGTACTCATCCAACTATAATTTATTATGGAAGTCAGCAGAGGAAAAAAGACACATTCAGTGTAACTAATGTATTTCCTTCCTCCAGCAGTGAGCAGTTCTTAAACTCATGAGAAACTCAGAATCCAAGTGTTTTGTTGTAAGCTGGTCATGTAGGCATACTCAACCATCAAACCCCAGACCTACAAAAGGAAAGTATCCACTGTTAATTACATTCTCTGCATTCATTCTAAGCAGGATGGACAACAGAATTCACAAAAAAGACAATATAACCTTATCACCAGAGAACATGTCCAAATTTAGCCCAGTCAAATCTACAACAGGCCTTTCAAATAATCCAACTTTCCCTTCAGCTCTTCCCTACACCCTGGCTCAGGTTCCAGTTGTTACAACAATGACTCCATGAAACACCTCACTGTTATAAATCACCTTATATAAACAGGTTGATAAAAAGTTTAGCTTTCAGGTTATCATAATTTATAATATTTTGACCTTCAGCTTGCTTCATTATTAGCCTTCAAAATTAATTATTTGAAGAAAAAAATTAAACCAGACTCACTCTTGATAGAGAGAGCAAAGAAGTTTGACTGCAGACACTCAACCTTAAACCATTAGATAATACTACCTTACTTGTTTGAATTAACGCAAGCACATTCTTTTATAGCCAAATTCTTAACTTACAATGTTTTATTTCCCATTTATATACTCTCTTAAGGTATAGGAAAATGAACTACTCTGCATGACAAGTTATGAGTAAGAAACACGTTTTTCTCATCAACTATATTTTTTTCCAAAGAAAAAATAAGTATTCATAACATTATAACCTCATCCTAACATATTAAGCATGAAAAAGTAGTTCAAATATATTAGATTTTTCCTGGAGTTGCCTTCTTCCAATACTCAGCTGATTTTTCAAGTATAAGCATTCATAATGTAAGAAATTGTTTTTATAAGAAATATGTTTTAAAGCATTTGGAAAATGTAATGATCAGAAGTCATGATTTTGGTTTCCTTTATCACATTTTTCTCAAACACAACTTACTCTTGTTAAATTGCTAATATCTAACTCTCAACATAATTTTGAAAGATAAGGTTATGTCATGTTGTTTGGATTCAAAAAATTATACTGCCAAAAATAAATCAGAAGTTTTTAAGTAGTGATTTAAAGTACTTTTCAAGAGGAGACAATAAGAAACTTAAAGGAACAGTTATATCTGTAGGGAGTAAATTGTCCTTGAAAGAAGTAAAGGAAGCATAAAGAGGAATTTATAATATATCTCTTGGGTTCAACAATATTAATTTGTCTTAACCATCTTTGAAGTCCTGACCACAGTGGTACTTTCCTACGTGCATTTTAAGTAGGATGATACTGTCTCAATAAGCTTCCAGCATTCAGCAGAGAACAAGCCATTATCCAAAACTATTTGTCATACAATATATCATAATTGGAAATTAATAAATTAGTTCCCGTATGAGAAAAAAAAGTGTAAAATTTGAACAAAACTTAGAAAATTATTTCAATCGTTGTTCACAATATCTAATTGATTTGTAATATATATCATCCGTAGGAGAGAAATGTTTTGTGAAAAGAAGTAAGGAAGTATTTTCCCATTAGTGTCTTAGCAGTTGAGATTTTATATCAGTATAAGGGTTTTAAGAAGTTAGGTGTTGTGACTTTCTTTCACCCCCAAAAGTCCCATCTTTTTCATCATTTTAAGTATTGAATCATCCTCACTTGTGGATAAGCCATCTGCTAGAAGCAATAATTTTAGGAACAATGTCCCAAAACAGCTTCCCATAGATAGTTGCTGGCAGCTCTGGCATTTGGGAGCATAATCCTTTTAAATTGAAATCTGCCCTCATAGGTACAGGTTTCTAGAACCCCAGAGCACCGTGAGTTCTTTATATTTGTGATGAAGGTCATATTAGAATAAAGGACATTTAAGATGAAATTTTGCTGATTTTCTTTCTCAATTGTATCATTAAATTTCAAAGTCCAAATAATCAGGAATATACTAAGAATCTTAATAAAAAACTAATGTTCCTCTTTTGGAAACTATTTATATCCATGATTCATTACAAATTGAATGAACCAATTATCCTTAAATCAAAGATAACTAATCCATCTTTCCCATTCTTATCTTTTGCCTTCCAGCCTGATCTCCACACCTCCCCTTTGCAATGTATACTGCAGGTACTTGGTAAGTCCTTAACACTTAATGCCTGAGTCAAAGGAGCAGCTCACAGTGCTTGGGTGGTGGGGAACTCAAATTAAAATTTCTAGTTTAGAACCCTTATTCTCATAGTAAAATCACAAGTTTTTCAAAGTTAAAGGAGTGTGCTAGGAGACTTCTAAGATTTTTTACTTAATTCCATATTATATTTACTATGTCAAATAAGATCTTGCAAACTTTAAGTCCAAATATTTTATAAATCTACACAAAATAAACATTTGCCTATTAGATTGAGATTTAGATTCCTAATTCAGTAAATCAAGTAGAAAAAATATAAACTGTAACTAAATTCTTCAGGCAGAAATTTATTGAAAGAACATAAATTCTGTACTTCCTGACTTAGAAATAATCAGTTTTTTCACAACATATCTTCAGCAACTCTTGTTCCAAAAGGATGTGCATGCATGTAATGAAACTTAATACCTATAAGGAAAATGTGCCTTTGATCAAACAAATCCTTAGTTTACTCCGAATATAATATTTTTTGTTTAAAAATTATTGAAGAACAAAATCCATTTATAAGCAAAAGTACTTAAGGATAATGAAATTCTCATCAATCCTCTGCTTCTGGCTCTTGGCTGATTTGTTTGTTTTAATTATAATACAAGTAATGTAAAAGAGGTTTTTTTCCATTGCTATGAGAAAATTGGGGGTATAGGTTATAAAATTTTAAGTTAAGATTGCAAAATTTTTCTGTGTATATTCACTTCAGAATTGTTTACATCCTTTTAGCAAGAGTAAGTTATTGTAATAAGTAATATGACAACTTACATAGGAAAAAATGTTTTAAAAAGCCCAAATGTCACTATTCCAAATGGAGTCAAGGAAAAAATTTATCTAATTTTGTTTTTCAAATTACAAATTGACTGTGTATTCCAGGACATTTTATCAATTTTTATATTATAGTAAAATGAAATAATATGAATCTACAAAAACTGTAAATTTTTTATAATATGAGCCATCTTAGTGTGTTAGCAATAAATATTCTAACTAATATACATATAAATTTTTTTCAGGGATAAATTATACTTCACTTTTACTTTTATTGTCCTTCTCTCTGGATTTCTGTTAGCTGTAATAAATGAATTATAATGAGAGAGCAGTGATAGGAATTTCAGGGCAAAAATCCCTGGCCCCAGGAGTCTCAACAGACAAGATTGAGCCACCCATAACAACATGCCAATCAAAGGGACAGGTAGTGGTGAAGAGCAGGGAAAGAAAACTTAACCAATGTGACCAGTAGGAAGAACAGAAAGGGGTTCAGTGACCCCAAACCCATCTTCAGGAGGCTAATAGAAACTTTGATATTTTATGATAACAGAAACAGAGGAGGGGTTATGCATAACTGACAGCAGATAGTCTTGGTCATCCCAGGGGTTCCATTGATCACTGTCTCAGTTCTGGTCCTGCAAAGGGTTCTCTGGACAAGTTGCTAATGTCATCATACTTAAGCAGAACAATCTTTTCCATGACAGGATTATTCCTGCTCATCATCATCATGGGTAAATGCTCAT
Source organism: Castor canadensis (assembly GCF_047511655.1). NCBI lineage: Eukaryota > Metazoa > Chordata > Mammalia > Rodentia > Castoridae > Castor > Castor canadensis. The sequence continues at coordinate 70,309,470 of NC_133387.1, read as the reverse complement.
GAATGAGGGATCTCATCATGGAGTGATCTGTCCTATGAGGCTTGCTGTTACTTCCGGGAAGTTCTGGTCACTTGTTATAAGGATGTTTATCAAATAGTCTTATCATTCTTGGATTAGCACAAGAGTAGTGACTCAAGAGGAAAAAAGTTAAAGGGAAAAAATGTAGCCAGAGTGGTGCAAAATGGAGTGAGTCACACCCATGACTGGTGTCCTCCATCATATCTAGAAAGTCTAAAATGGTCATCCTGTTATTCTGATAGAGGAAGTCACTTTTACCTCTCCTAGCTCTGTATTTTGCCTATTATATATGATCATTACCCTTTTGCAAGCACAGTATTATGGTTTGAATATGGTCAAGGTCCTCTAAAGGTCTACATGTTAAAAGTTTGATCTCCAGAGTGACACCATTGGGAGGCTTTGTGGATATTTAGGAGTGGGGCTTTATGGGAAGTGGTCACTGGACTTTGAAAGCTATTGTGGGACCCCACTCACAATTCCTCTCTCCCTTCTAGATTCCAATGTAATCACTTGCTTGCTCCCAACATGCTCCAGCCATTGTTATCTGCCATGTACCCAAGATGATGCAGTGACACTGTAAGGACTTTGAACCTCCAAAACTATAAGCTAAATAAACCTTTTCTTTTATAAAGTTTGTTTCCAAAAGTATTCTATTGTATAACACAAAGCTGACCAATATATATTAGGAAGAATATCTTCTATTCTTTCTCTAATTCTTCACTCCTGATCTTACAAAGATTAGTGACAGCTATAGATTTTAGGGAAAAAAACTATTTTCTTACTTTGAGAATATATACTCAAAACGCTAGTACAAAGTACTCCATTTTCTAAGCTTATGAGAAACTCTTCATCTGAAAGGTGAGAAATTTCAATTTATACATGAAGAATGATAAAAACCATGCATCTAATAAAAAAGATGTGCTGTTTCCATTCACATTACTGCTGAGCCTTATTTGTTAGTTATTCGGGCTCTCTGAGAACAGATTTGAAAACCACCCAGACTTCATCAAAACTCCAATGTTAGGCTCTTAATGTACCCCAAAATTTATGTGCTGAAACTAAATTGCCATTGTGGAGGTATTAATAAATGTGGCTTTATGGGAAGTGATTTTAAGTCATGAGGCCCCTACCTTAATGAATGGATTACTTTTGATGAAAGTGCTGGAGGCAACTAGCTTAGGCTCTCTTCCCCTTTCATCCCTTTCACTATATGAAGATATAACATTCATCCCTTCTGCAGGATGCAGCAATAAGGTGCCATCTTGGAAGTTGTAAGAACAAGACTTCATAGACACTAAATCTGCTGACATCTTGGTGTTGGACTTAAAATATCTAGAAGTATAAGAAATAGATCTCTGTTATCCAGTCTCAAGTATTTGTTATAGTAGCACAAATAGACTAATACACCCAGTAAGATAAAAATTTTCTAAGGAGGTGTGGATCAGACAAACTTTGAAACTATAAAGAATGGAATGAATGATCTTCTTCGAAGAAAATATAACTAATTTTAGGTACAATTAATTACCTCAAAAGAGGTCAATTCCCTTTGAAAATAATTATCACACTGCTATCATTATCATTTAAATCTCATTTCTTTGAGAATTTAAAAATATCCTCCATATGTCTGTTAATTGTTATTAATCTTTACAACACACATAGGAAGTAGTAATGAATGCTAGAGAAAAACAAAAAAAAAGACTTTAAAATATTCATAATGTATAAAAAAAGATTATTTACTTGAGCAAAAATGTATTGGTTCTTACTATGTACTTAACTATGCTGAATGCTTTTGTACGTTATTTTTAGATATGCTTATATTTAATAAAATACAACTATTAATATTATATTAGAAAATTTGAAGGAAACTGATTGAGTATATTGTTTTAAGGAGACTCTAAAACTAATAACACATTATTTTTAAGCTGTAACTGAAATATAAAGTTTAAGTTGATATCAACATCTGATAAAAAATGCCAACAGTATTCACAGGAAAACTGTTGTGAAATGTATGCCTTTATTTCTGGAAAACTTAAAATCATTCAACAAAGTTACATCAATACTTATACTTTATTCCTGTAAAATTTGAGTCACTCAATAATAAACCATATTTGTAAAAGGCAGCATTAAAATATTAATAAATTTCATGTGAGCTAGTGTTCTTGTGGTCCTTCAGTTGAGTCCATATTGTAAAAGTCCTGTTCTGTATAGCATTCTCCAGTATAACACAGTCTGGTCCTAAGACTTGCTTTTAACCAGTAGAACACAGTGATGCTAGACGTGCAGCTTCTGGTAGGGTCTTTTGGAATAATTGTTGTTGTGATGAAGACTCTCAGAATGTAGTCACAATGTTGTTTAAAGTCCAGGCCACAAAGAGAAGTAAGTCACTTTAGCATGAATCTCAGTCTGAGTTTGCAGTCAACAATTAATAAAGGCTATCAGCTACATCGGTTTCACATTTTGAACATATAGATGAATTGACTCTAGCAACGTTATAAGAGAACCGGAGTGAGAACTGCTCATCCGATCAGGTCATACAATCATGAAGACATTTTTTCCTGAATGTTTTTAAAGGTGTTGAATGATTTATTATGGAGAAGAAATAACTGGAAGAACAATGGGCAACTAGAATGAGGTACTACAATTAATTCTTTATTAAGAATTAAAATCCATTTATCTTTAGGCCTGGTGGCTAATGGAAGCTACAACAGTATCAAGAAAATCATTTAATGCCAATTGAAAAGAATAGTTAAGAAAATTTTCACAGAAGCTGGAGGAAAGATTATTCCTGTTATGTAATGGTAGATAGTTTAGTAAAAATGTTGCCTGTGATAACATGAAAAATGGAAAGTGTACAAAACAAATTAGTACATTTGAGAAGGCTGTTTCTTCACAAAAGTTTCAAGTGCCAAGTATTCTGTTATACTATACTTTAATGTATAGCTACAGAGAAATAAACTTTAAAAATGTTGATTTCATGCAAAATTTAGAGGAAATAAAAAGAAGTCAGGAGTTCCTTAGTTTTTAAAAAACTGAGATATTTTGGGGTTGGCAGAGTGCTCAAGTGGTAGGAGTGCTTTCCTAGAAAGCATGAAGACCCGAGTTCAAGCTTCAGAGCAACCAAAAATAAATAAATAAAAGGGGGAAAGGAGAACCTGAGATTTTAATCTGCCTGGCAAAAGTCTCTCAAAGCAAGGAAAATTCTTAGAACAATGCCCATCTCAGCATATAGCTATTAAAACCGTTTGTTAAGACTTTGCAACATTTAAGGATCATCTCCTTGACTCTCTTAAATAGACATTGCTTCAACAAATCTTGGCAAGGGAAACTTCTGTCTTAAAGTGATTTGTAGCCATGCCTCTATCTAATAGTCATAAGAAAACCACAAAAATTTTAAAGCACATATTATATAAGGAAACACTGTTATAGCAAGATGAATAGAGATGGCTCAAAATTAAGCAATTCCTTAGGGACTCAAACAATCCATTTATGGGTACAAATTAGGGTGAAGAAGATTTTTCATATGCAAATACATTCCACTTTCTGGAAAAGAAAAAGAAGAATGACTGAAAAAGAAATGTTCAATCCAGATGGTGGAATCAAGAGTATAAATGTAGATAACAACTAGGTAAGTGTTATGAAGAACAACTTCCAGGTAACAGTACTGAGATCCAATTAAGGCAGCAATGACATGTGTCTCGTGAAATTTCAGACTTGCTGTGCATAGGTTATTGTTTTATGCTATCATTCCTGCTATTCTGGAGCAAAACTGACTAGATAATTCTTCCTATCCTTGTTCAGCATTGCATGTTGGAATTGTCTTTTCACTGACCTAAATTCAAAAGGAGAGAAATAATATTCCACAAATAATAAACCAATAACTATTTTTCTTGTGCCAAATAATGTCCCCCAAAGATGTTTATGCACTAATCCCCAGAATCTGTTAATATTTTACCCTAAATGGCTAAACAAACCTCACAGATATGCATAATATTGGCAACGAGAAATTATTCTGTGCTTATTTGTGTGGATCCAAGATAATCACCAGTATTCTAATAGGAGGAAGGCTACAGTCAGCAAAGAGAGAAGGTCTACACCCCTGGCTTAGAAAATAGAGTGAGGAAGCACAAGCCAAAGAATGCAAATATCTCTAGAAGCTGGAAAAGACAATGAAATGGATTTTCCATGAAGCCTTAAGAAGAAATGTCCTTCTCAGTTTAGACTCCTGGTTGTAGTCTTTTGACCTAAATTGTAGACTTCTAATCTCCATATATATAATAGAATAAATTTATATCTTTTAAGTTATAAAATTTGTGGTAATTTCTTATAGCAGCAGTAAAAATTGATACCCCACCTCCAAGGAAATTTACCACCTCGTGGATATTATATGAATAATTACATCATGGACTTTAAGCTTAAAACTAAAGCTACAATGAGATGAATCTTTGGGTGCCTGGGAGGGGAGCATAGAATGCATTTTGAATGGAAATTATGGGCTGAGGAGAGCAGTAGCAGCATCTAATCTCTAAACATGGTCTCCAGAGACCCACAGCAAAAGTATTTTGACCTTCATGTAATCCATTCCCACTATCTTTCCTAGTCTTGTGACTCACTTTTGACCAATAGGAAGTGACAGTGGAAGTGAAGCTGCTAGAAGCTTTATAGATCCTGCCTTGCTCACTTTAAATGTTCATTCTTTGGGTGGTTCTCTCAAACCTGAGACTATCTGTGAGAATCTCAAGCCACATGGAAGAGGCCACATGCAAGTGCAGTGTTCAAGAGCACTATCTAATGCTATGCACCAGCTACCAAGAGCTGCCAGCCACATGAGTCATTGTATACATTCAAATTAATCGGGCTTCAATGAATCTATCCCCTGCTACTATCTACAAGTACATGAAACACACTAAGAACCCACCAACTAAGCCTGAGATTCTCATAGAACTTTGAGATGTAATGATAAATGGTTATTTTTAAATTATCAGATTGATGATTGTTCATTACACAACCAAAGACAATAAGAACATTTCATTACATTAATTTAATATTGATTAATACTTAATAATTTCATTAAATTATGACTTTTATAAACCAATCACAATGTTATGTTATGATTATTAGTAACTTTATTAGTAAGTCACTGAATATTTAAATGATTAAAATTTCCTTAAAAATGCAAGTATTAGAGATGACAGGAGAGGAAGCCATATTTTCCTTCATTCATTCAGTAATAAATAAATTACTTTATGGAAGCATAAAGAAAAGCCTAGGAGATTCCAGAAAAGGAATATCTAATGTATAAGGTTTTGTAGACGAAATAATTCTTAAAATAAAATAGAAAATATGAACTAAACTAGACTAGAGACAGCTATAGTTGTTTGACCAACTACTAAACACTAAATAAATTGTGCATATTAAGGAGAGTATTAATAAACAAGAAAACAAAGGTTGATTCCAAGATGGCAGCTAGAGGGAGGAAGCAGAAAGTGTGCCTTCTAAAGTAAAATCTTGGAGAGATGCTGGAGATATACCTTACAGGAAAAACCACTGAGAAGAGGCAAAACTTTGACTCTTCCACACTTCCAGCCTACACAGAATGTCTGCACTTCACGTTAAATGGAGAAACCAGGAGGGCTCCCATGTGGCAGCCAGACACTAGCATCCAGGCCGCTTGGGAAGAAGACCACAAGGTGAGCTAAGCGGCACACGGTACTCCCACAGACAACCCTGGGCAAGATCAGCATAGCCCCTTGGACAGACTGACTCACACCCAGGGAAAAAAGAAAAAAAAACTGAATAATAAGCAATAACAATAAAAGAGACACATAGCAAAGAGGTTGGGGATGGGCTGGGATGTAGCTCAGGGTACAGTGCTTGCCTAGCATGCGTGAGGCTCTGGGTTCGATCCCAGTACCAAAAAAGAAAAGACAAAAAAAAACCTCTCTCCAAAAAGAGGTTGGGGCACCCTGAGTGCCGAAGAGATGGGGAGGGGAAATCCCTCACAACAAGCCAGCCAGAGAAGGCAGAATTGGCAGGACATGCCAAGCAATCAGGAGCGGGAAAGTTGTAAAAGTGGCAGTGGGAGGAAAACTCCACAGGAGAGTGGGGAAGGCCCACTTCCCACATGAACTGTAAATAAACACACCAGCCTGAGAAAGCGGGTGCAGTGTCACCTCCCCCAGGGTGCTTGGAAAGGGGAAAGCTTGTAGCAGTTGTGGTCATGCCCAGGAGAACTCTAAGTAAACAAGCCTGAGGGGCTAGGTGAGTGTTAAGCTCATTCCTGAGAACTGCATAAATAAAGCCTCCAACAACAGCAGGCTGACAGCAGCGGGCAGGCAAGCCACAGCCGCAGATAGCCATTCACAGACCTGTCTCCAGACTCTTTTTTTTCCTCCCTACCTTTGATGAGACAACAACCAAACTACACCTGCATGCTGAAAAACTTACTGAAACTGTATTGCATTTGAACTTGGGACACTTTGTGGTGTTTTTTTTAGTTTAGGTTTTTTGGTTTGGTTTTGGTTTTTCCCCCCTTTGGTGAGACAATGACAGAACTACTTTAGAGACACCATCTCCAGGACTGGAGGCAGAGGGACAAATACCAAAATTATTAAGACAGAAACTTTATTGCATTTGAACTTGGAGATTTTTTTATTTTTTATTATTATTTTTTTTAATTTATTTTTTTTCTCAGTCATTTCTCTGTCTCTCTAATGCCTGTTCAGCTTACTATTGATTAGTACACTAATCTCTCCCTGTTTATATCTTTGAAATTTTTTGTTTGTTTGTTTGTTTTGTGTTTTTTGTTTGTTTACTTGTTTTTCCCTCCTTCTTTAACTTCTTTGCTTTTCCTCTCCTCTCACCCTATCATTCTAAATATCACCATTGTTGTTATTACAAGCTAGAAAATACTTAATTGCACACAGTACAGGGACAGTAACAACAACAAGGACAATGACGGGAAGACAGAAAAAACAGGGAAACCAGTTTCCCCACAGCAAAAAATTGGTACAGGAACCAGAGGGAAATGAAGAAAACAGGTACTCAGGTCCAGACACCAACAAAATGAAGATAAACTATGCCAAAGAACCCAATAAAGCCCACAAGAATAATCTAAAAGAAGACATACTACAGGTAATCAATGAGAATTTTATAGAGATGATACTGGATATGGTCAACCAAAATGTACAGGAGACACTCAAGAAATGCCAAGACAACAAAAATAGAGAAATAGAAAAAGCACAAGAAGAAATAAAAGAAACCATAGAAGCACTGTATAAACACCAAAGTGTAACAAAGAACACAATCAGTAAAGAGATAAATGAACTCAGGGCAAAAATAGACAACATTAAGAGGAAATGACTCAGGATAAGGAAAACCTCAGAAAAAAGAACGAAACAGAATTGCAAAACAAAATGGAAGTCCAACCCAGCAGAATAGAACAAACAGAAGACAGAATCTCAGAACTCGAAGATGAAATGGTAATTAAAGGAAAAACTGAAGAACTATTAGTTAAACAGCACAAGACCTGTGAAAAGAAAATGCAAGAACTCACTGACTCCATCAAAAGACAAAACTTGAGAATCATGGGCATTGAAGAAGGAGAAGAGGTGCAAGCGAAGGGAATGCGTAATATATTCAACAAAATAATAGCAGAAAATTTCCCAAATCTAGAGAAATCTATTCCCATACAGATGCAAGAGGCCTCAGGACACCAAACAGACCAGACCAAAATAGATCTACACCACATTATCATTAAAACAACAGATACAGAGACCCGAGAAACAATACTGAAGGCTGTAAGAGAGAAAAGATAAATAACATACAAAGGTAAACCCATCAAAATCACAGCAGACTTCTCAACAGAAACATTAAAAGCAAGAAGAGTTAGGGGAGAGATCTTCTGGGAACTGAATGAAAATTACTTCAACCCTAGAATACTCTACCCAGCAAAACTATCATTCAAAATAGATGGAGCAATAAAAGTCTTCCATGATAAGCAGAAACTAAAACAATATGTGACCACAAAGCCACCACTACAAAAGATTCTTCAAGGGATTCTGCACACAGAAAGTGAAACCCAACATAATCTTGAAAGGGCAGGCAGCACCAAATTACAGGAAAATAAAAAAGGCAAGAAAGTAGAGAGTAATCTCAACTTAGGTACACACAACCAAACCTTCAAACAACTAAGACAACTAAATGACAGGACTCACCACATACCTATAGTACTAACACTTAATGTTAATGGACTTAATTCCCACATCAAAAGGCACCATTTGACAAACTGGATTAAAAAGGAAGATCCAACAATTCTTTGCTTACAGAAGACCCATCTCTCCAACAGAAATAAGCATAGGCTTAGGATGAAAGGCTAGATTTACCAAGCCAATGGCCCCCCAAAACAGGCAGAAGTAGCAATACTTATCTCTGACAAAGCAGACTTCAAACCTACATTGATCAAATGAGATAAAGAAGGACATTCCATACTAATAAAAGAGGAAATAGACCAAAAGGAAATAACAATTATCAACCTACATGCACCCAATGTCAATGCACCCAATTTCATCAAACATACCCTGAAGGACCTAAAAGCATATATTAACTCCAACACAGTGGTTTTGGGAGACTTTAACACCCCATTATCATCAATAGATAGATCATCCAAACAAAAAATCAATAAAGAAATCCTAGATCTAAAATATACAATAGATCAAATGGACCTACTTGATGTCTACAGAACATGTCATCCAACTTCTACACAATATACATTCTTCTCAGCGGCTCATAGAACCTCCAAAATAGATCATATCCTAGGGCACAAAGCAAGCATCATCAAATATAAGAAAATAGAAATTATACCATGCATTCTATCTAATCACAATGCAATAAAACTAGAACTAAACAAGAAAAATAAACACAAAAAACATGCAAACAGCTGGAAACTGAACAACTCATTGCTTAATGAACAATGGATCATTGATGAAATAAAAGAGGAAATTAAAAAGTTCCTGGAAGAAAATGAAAATGAAAACACAACCTATTGGAACCTATGGAACACAGCAAAGGCAGCCCTGAGAGGAAAGTTTATAGCCATGAGTGCATATATTAAAAAGACTGAAAGATCCCAAATCAATGACCTAATGATACATCTCAAACTCCTAGAAAAACAAGAACAAGCCAATCCCAAAACAAATAGGAGAGAAATAATAAAAATAAGAGCTGAAATCAATGAAATAGAAACCAAAAAAAAAACCATATAAAGAATTAATGAAACAAAAACTTGGTTCTTTGAAAAAATAAACAAGATCGATAGACCCCTGGCAAACCTGACTAAAATGAGGAGAGAAAAAACCCAAATTAGTAGAATCAGGAATGCAAAAGGGGAGATAATAACAAACACCATGGAAGTCCAGGAAATCATCAGAGATTACTTCAAGAAACTATATTCAAATAAATTCAAAAATCTTAAAGAAATGGACAGATTTCTAGATACATATGATCATCCAAAACTGAACCAAGAGGAAATTAATCACCTGAATAGATCTATAACACAAAATCATATTGAAGCAGCAATCAAGAGTCTTTCAAAAAAGAAAAATCCAGAACCTGATGGATTCTTTGCTGAATTCTATCAGACCTTTAAAGAAGAACTGATACCATCCCTCCTTAAACTGTTCCATGAAATATAAGAAGAAGGAAAACTGCCTAATACATTTTATGAAGCCAGTATTACACTAATCCCAAAACCAGGCAAAGGCACCTCCAAAAAGTAGAACTATAGACCAATCTCCTTAATGAACATTGATGCAAAAATCCTCAATAAAATAATGGCAAACTGAATTCAACAACACATCAAAAAGATCATTTCGCATGACCAAGTAGGCTTCATCTCAGGAATGCAGGGGTGGTTCAATATATGAAAATCATAAATGTAATAAACCACATTAATAGAAGCAAAGTCAGAAACCACTTGAATATCTCAATAGATGCAGAAAAAGCCTTGATAAGATCCAACACCATTTCATGATAAAAGCTCCAAGAAAACTAGGAATAGAAGGAAAGTGCCTCAACATTATAAGCTATATATAACAAACCTACAGCCAGCATTATACTTAATGTAGAAAAACTGAAACCATTCCCTCTAAAATCAGGAACTAGACAAGGATGCCCACTATCTCCACTCCTATTCAACATAGTACTGGAATTCCTAGCCAGAGCAATTAGGCAAGAGGAAGGAATAAAAGGAATACAAATAGGTGAAGAAACTGTCAAAATATCCCTATTTGCAGATGACATGATCCTATACCTTAAAGACCCAAAAACCTCTACTCAAAAGCTCCTAAACACCATCAATAGCTATAGCAAGTTAGCAGGATATAAAATCAACATAGAAAAATCATTAGCATTTCTATACACTAACAATGAACAAACTGAGAAAGAATATATGAAAACAATTCCATTTACAAAAGCCTCAAAAAAAAAATCAAATACCTTGGTGTAAACCTAATAAAGGATGTGAATGACCTCTACAAGGAAAACTATAAGCTTCTGAACAAAGAGATCGAGGAAGACTATAGAAAGTGGAGAGATCTCCCATGCTCATGGATTGGTAGAATCAACATAGTAAAAATGTCTATACTCCCAAAAGTAATCTACATGTTTAATGCAACTCCCATCAAAATTCCAACGACATTCATTAAAGAGATTGAAAAATCTACCATGAAATTTATATGGAAACACAAGAGGCCATGAATAGCCAAGGCAATGCCCAGTCAAAAGAACAATGCTGGAGGTATCATGATACCCAACTTCAAACTATATTACAAAGCAATAGCAATAAAAACAGCATGGTACCAGCACAAAAACAGACATGAAGACCAGTGGAACAGAATAGAGGACCCAGATATGAAGCCACACAACTATAACCAACTTGTCTTTGACAAAGGAGCTAAAAATATATGATGGAGAAATAGCAACCTCTTCAACAAAAACAGCTGGAAAAACTGGTTAGCAGTCTGCAAAAACCTGAAACTAGATCCATGTATATCACCTTATACCAATATTAACTCAAAATGGATCAAGGATCTTAATATCAGACCCCAAACTCTGAAGTTGGTACAGGAAAGAGTAGGAAATACTCTGGAATTAATAGGTATAGGCAAGAACTTTCTCAATGGAACCCCAGTAGCACAGCAACTAAGAGATAGCATAGATAAATGGGACTTCATAAAACTAAAAATCTTCTGCTGAACAAAAGAAATGGTCTCTAAACTGAAGAGACCACCCTCAGAGTGGGAGAAAATATTTGCCAGCTACACATCAGATAAAGGACTGATAACCAGAATATAAAGGGAACTTAAAAAACTAAATTCTCCCAAAATTAATGAATCAATAAAGAAATGGGCAAGTGAACTAAACAGAACTTTCTCAAAAGAAAAAATTCAAATGGCCAAAAAACACATGAAAAAATGCTCACCATCTCTAGCAATAAAGGAAATGCAAATCAAAACCACACTAAGATTCCCCCTCACCCCTGTTAGAATAGCCATCATAAGCAACACCACTAACAACAGGTGTTGGTGAGGATGAGAGGAAAAAGGAACCCTCTTACACTGTTGGTGGGAATGTAAAGTAGTACAACCACTCTGGAAAAAAATTTGGAGGCTACTTAAATGGCTAAACATTGATCTACCATTTGATCCAGCAATACCACTCTTGGGGATATACCCAAAAAAATATGACACAGGTTACTCCAGAGGCACCTGCACACCCATGTTTATTGCGGCACTATTCACAATAGCCAAGTTATGGAAACAGCCAAGATGCTCCACCATTGATGAATGGATTAAGAAAATGTGGTATCTATACATAATGGAATTTTACGCAGCCATGAAGAAGAACGAAATGTTATCATTCGCTGGTAAATGGATGGAATTGGAGAATATCATTCTGAGTGAGGTTAGCCTGGCCCAAAAGACCAAAAATGGTATGTTCTCCCTCATATGCGGACATTAGATCAAGGGCAAACACTACAAGGGGATTGGACTTTGATCACATGATGAGGCAAGCACACAAGGTAGGTATGAGGATAGGTAAGACACCCAAGAAACTAGACCGCATTTGTTGCCCTCAACACAGAGAAACTAAAGCAGATAATTTGGGGCAACTGAGTCCAATAGCAGAGTGAGACCAGGAACTAGAGAAAAGGTTAGTTCAAGAAGAATTAACTTAGAAGGTAGCACACATGCCCAGGAAATCAATGCAAGTCAACTCCCTGTATAGCTGTCCTTATTTCAACTAGCAAAAACCCTTGGCCCTTCCTATTATTGCTTATACTCTCTCTTCAACAAAATTAGAGATAAGGGCAGAATAGTTCCTGCTGGGTAGCAAAGGGGTCGGGGGGAGAGGAAGGGGGCCAGGGGGTAAGGGAGGAGGAGGGGGAAAGGGGTAGAAATGATCCAAACATTGTATGTATATATGAATAAAATAAAAATTAAAAAATAAAAAGGTCCAACTGTTAAAGTTTGACTGCCAGTCAATGGTGCTATTGGGACTTGGTGGGATCTTTAAGAGGTGGAGACTTCTTAGAGGATATTAGTCATTGGGGGCATGTACTCGGAGAGACTAGTGGGTTCCATTCTCCCTTTGCTTCCAGGCTGCCATGAAGTGAACAGAAATGTGCTTCCTGCTGTGATGTACTATGCTGCCATAGGCCCAAAGCATATGGCCTCAAAACCATGCGCCAAAAAATAAAGTTTTGCCTTTTAAGTTGAAAGTAAACAGAGGCAAAGAAATTACAAAGACTGTATAACATGTGGAAAATAAAAGTTAAAAGTTTAAGGTGGCTTAACATGCATACAATTAGATAATGTGATAATCGTTTCTATATACGGTAGACAAAAACTTCAGAATTAATATAATATCTAAATAAACTGATTTTTGAAACATAAATAATCAAGAAATGCTAAATAAAAAGATCTAAACAAAAGAGTGTTTAAGCAGCATGATGGTAGAATAAGACTTTCCAGTATTTGTCCCCCTGAACAAGCATTAATTTAAACAACTATCCATATATGAAAATAACTTAATGAGAATAAGGGAAAATAGGTGAGAGATTACAGCCCTGGGTGTAACACAGAAATAAGAAAAGAAATGGATGGGAGAGGGTTCCTGTCCTTCCTAGACAGCTTTATCTTATGCACAGTATGCAATCCCAGGCAGCGCAACATGGAGAGACCTTCTACTTGTGGGAAAAGAGGGAAGTGATTACTACATTTGTCCTAGACTTCAGCACTAGGATGAGGTACAAAAGGCCCCCATGACCTTTGACTTCAGGCTAGAACCTGTGGATTGTGCCACCAGGTCTACCCTGGCTTTAGACAGAATCCTGCAGTCCCAGACTACAGGCTTGTCCAATAGACTCAGCCACCATGCCTGTCTAATCAGGGGCTATGTGCTCTGGAGCAACTCAAAAACTGGGCCATCTTTAGTGGCCCCATCACCAAGTCACCCTCCACAGACTTGTTCTATAGACTAGTGTTGGCATCATGCTGACTGATACGGCTCCAGACATCACGTCCACCACAGCATGATATGGACATTTTTTTTGTTTTTCTTGAGTTGTCTTTCTATTCTCTTAAAGCTTGCCTCCACTGCCATAGTCAGCCTCCACATGCAGCCCTAAATTCCAGACCAGCGCAGAGCCCCAGGTTTGAAATCCAGCCCACCACCAGGTCATCACCCTTGGCCTCAGGAACCCAGCCATCTTCTACAGAAACAGTCTCCAGGCTTACAGAGTGCTAGGATGGTGCCGATAGCCCAGTGTCCCAGGCTATCCCAAATGAGCACACCCTCCAGCAGCCCCAGTATTCATGCCTTCTATAGCAGACCCAGGGTCCAGGCTTACCCCAACAAACCCAGATGCCAGGCTAGTCTCTGCAAATTGAAGCTTCAAGACAATACTTAGAGACCAGGTCAATGCCCCTGGTCTAGGTCCCAGGCCCATCCAGTGGAGTTAAGCACATGGCCAATTCCAGATCCTGGCTGGCTACCATAGCTCATATCCAAGGTCTTCCGCAGACCCAGGTGAATCTCTATGGACCAAACTTTAGGTTGGCCCTGCAATAGAGGCTCCAGGCCCACCTCTGCAGATTCTGAATCAAGGCCCACTCTTGAAAGACTAAAAAATAGGTCTATTCCAGTGGATTTAAGCTCAGACCCAATTCTGTAGTCCTGGTCATGAAGACTACACATTTGCTACCTCAGGTACCAGGCAAGCTGCCCAAGGACAGCAGTAAGTTGGCCCCTGAATGAATCCAGATAGCCAGCCCAGAATCTCAAGAGGGCTAAATAGTAAAGGTTTTTCCCAGACAATGTCAGTGTACAAAGACTCAAATAAGTCACTGCTTCACCAAATGTTCAGACACCAATGCACAGATACAAGGATCAAGAACAATAACAAAAAAGCACACCACCACCAAGGGAACAACATAAAGTACTAATGGATGATGATAAACAAAGGCAGATTTATAAATTACCTAACAATAATCAAAATAATTGTTTTAAGGAATCTCAATGAACTTCAAGAAAATACAAAGAAAGAGCTCAATGGAATCAGGAAAGTAATAAATTATAAAATTAAAAATGTAACAGACAGAAAGATTGAAATTTAAAAGTTCAGAACTTCTGGGACAGATAATCAAAATGAATAAAATCAAAAATATAATAGAGGGCATTGATGGCAAAGTTAATTCATCAAAAGAATGTGTGGACTTAAGAACTGGTTATTTGAAAATATATGATCAAAGAAAACTAAAAAGGAAAGAGAAATAAATGAAGAAAACTTAATGTATTTATAGAACATCAAAAACTTAAATATTGAGTGATACATGTTTAACAGGAGGCGAGAAGGACAAAGCAGAAAGATTATTTAAAGAAATAATAGAAAAAAACTTTTAAGTCTGTGGAAATATAAATATCCCAGATGTAAGAATATTCTAAAAATAGAACTACTGTCTGACTCTGCTATACCAGTCTTGGGCACATATTTGAAGGAAGAATATAACTCAACCTACAACAGTAGTGTTATACACCCAATACTATTCACAATAGTCACCCTATAGAGTCAGCCTAGGAACCTAAAAACAGGTGAGTGAATTAAAAAAATGTGGTACATATACACAATGGAGTATTATTCATCAATAAAGAAGAATAAAATTATATCATTTGCAGGAAAATGGATAGAACTAGAGATTAGCCAGCCTTAAAGGCAAATATCACATTTTTGCTAATATGTGGAATCTAGACAAAATAATAATAATAAATAATATATAATATGTCATGATTGTAAAGGGGGAACTGTTTAGGGAGAGGGACCCGTAGGAGGGGTGAAGGGTAATAAAGAGGTTGATGGGAATGCAAATATGATCAAAGTACATTATATTTATATCTTTGAAAATAAAAACTGTTGAAAGTGATAGGGGAGAGTAGGAGCTCTAAAATGGTATTAGATGGAATAAATTTGATCAAAGCCCATCATATGCAATGTAATCATATGCATGTAATATGTAAATGTTTCACTGAAGCCCCTGTATATAGTTAATTTATGCTAATAAAAACTTTTAAAAACCACAATGAGTTATTACTGACACTTGTTAGAATGGTTTTTGTCAAGAAGATAAATGATAACAAGTGTTACTAAGAATAGAAAAGGACACTTAAACACTGTTAGTGACAATGCAATTTAGTACAGACATTATAGAAAAAAGTATGGAGGCTCCTACAAAATTAAAAATAGAACTACCACTATCCCTGGTGTCACAACATTAGGCTCAGTAGGAGACTTCTCTTTAGTCTTTTCTTGCCTGCTTTTGATCTTTACCATTAGTAGAACCTGCTGAGGTGGGAACACGAAGCAAGGAAAGGGGACGCAGCAGCATGGCAATAGCAGCAGCAGCCTCTGGACTGGCAGCAGCAGCAGTAGCTAAGAAGGTCTAGAGACCAACCAGTGCAGAAACAACAGGAAGCAGAGCCAACAGAGACAACAAAGGCCATTAGAAGCTGAAGATAAGAAACCATGGAAGAGTTCCAGGGAGTGTGCAAGCCTTAAGTATCAAGGGTCTCAGACCCTAGAGATCCAAGAGCTGAGGAACTCAGGGCCCAGCACTCAAAGCCTGCATGGGAAATATAGCATTAGAAGGTGTCGCTTGCTGCCATTTGCTGCTATCTGCTACCACAGCTCACCACTGGAAGCTAAGGGTTACAAGTGCTGCCAAGTTCTAGGGCCACTAGTGGTTCTAGGGCCACTAGTGGTTAAGGTCAAGAGCAACAAGCTTCCAATTGATTGCCACAAGCCTTATCTCTCTACCTTCTAAAGCCTACAGTATACCACCTGCTCTCAGTGTGTGGAATTGTAATTCTCTAGGTCAACCAGTCTAACCCCTAGAACTTGGACACTTAGGAGCCTGGGGATGCTTCTGTTGGAAGAGCTTCTCCTTCCTTATCCATGATTCCTATCTGGGCAAAGCAAAAGGACCTTGGCCAGCTGACTGATACCATTTCTCCTGGGAAATACCTCAAGTGGGACCATTAGATCATATATTTAACTTTATAAAAAATTGCCAAACTTTTTAAAAATGGCTATACCATGCTGCATTCCTACCACTAGTATAGGACAATTCTAGTTCATCAATAGAGCTCTTGGTATTGTCAGGTTATTGTTTAGCCATCCTAATAAGTATGAAGGGGTGCTTTTAATTTTCATTTGCTAATGATTAATGCCTGTCATCTGATTATCTTATTTGGTAACATCAATATTTACAATTTTTAATAGTTGCTTTTTTTAGAGTTACTTCTTTATTATTGATATTGAAGAGATCTTTATCTGATCTTTTGCATCTGTGATATGCAAATATTTTCTCCCATTTTATCAATTGCTTTTTGAAAATTTTGTGTTTCACGTAGCATAAATTAGTTTTGCTATATAGTCCAATTTATCATTTATTTTCTTTTATGGGTTAAAGTTCCTTAAATAAAGCAATGTCAAACTTCTTTTTCCTCTGTTTTCTCCTAAATGTTTTATACTTACAGGGTTTATATTAGGTTGATGATCCATTTTGTTTACATATAGATATCCAATAGTGCCAGCATATTTTTTAAAGATTATCATTTACTGATAGAATTGGCTTTGCACTTTTTTAATTGTATTTTTTTAATTGTTGTGTTGGGTGTGGGTACCTTGTAGCATTTACCAAGGTTCTTATAATGTATCAGATATATCATACTTCACCACCCCCCCACCCGACAGCATGCTCTCCGACATTCCCCCTTCCCTGATTCCTAGAACAGTTTCAACAGGTATCAGTTTTGCATTTATATACATGTGTATACATTATTTGCACCATATTCATCCTCCTACCCCTTTCCCCTCCACCTCCCCCAAACAGCCCATTGGTGCCAACCGCACCCCCCCACACTCCAGGCAAAACCTGTTCCACCCTCCTGTTCTTCAATTTTGAAAAAGGAAAACATAAAAGATAAGAATAGAAACATTGCATTTTGATAGTATGAGATAAAGATAGCTACACAGGGAGTTTTCCTTGTGTTGTTTCCATGCATATGTGTATTACAGCTCCAATTGATTCACCTCTTCCAGTCCTTTTCACTCCTCCCTGGTGGCCCTGGCATGTTTAAAATTTCTAATTTCATTCTTGTACAGTGAGCACATCAACCTCATTCAAGTTTTTGGTTTCCTTCCCTTACTCTATTCCTCCCTTGCACAACCTCTTCTTAGTGTGACCCTTGTCCCATAACATCACTGCATTTGTTTTAGGTCTATAATCTGCATATGAGTGAGAACATGGGGCTTTTGGCTTTCTGAGCCTGGCTAACTTCACTTAAGATAATGCTCTCCAATTCCATCCATTTATCTATGAATGACAAAATTTCATTCTACTTTGTGGCTGAGTATAATTCCATTGTGTATAAATACTATATTTTCTTAGTTCATTCATCAGTAGTGTGGCATCTTGGCTATTTCCATAGCTTATCTATTGAAAATAGTGCTGCAATAAACATGGGTGTGCAGGTGCCATTGTTGTAATCTGAGTCACATTCCTTCAGCTACATCCCCAGCAGTGGTATTGCTGGATGTTATGTCAGATCTATTTCTAGTTTTTTAAGAGGCCTCCATACTGTTCCATAGTGGTTGTATTAGCTTACATTCCCACAAGCAATATATGAGGGCTCCTTTTTCCCTGCATCCTCTCCAACACTTGTTGTTGCAGGTGATCCTTGATGGTAACTATTCTAATAGGAGTGAGATGGAAATTTAGTGTGGTTTTGACT
Organism: Castor canadensis; assembly: GCF_047511655.1. Classification (NCBI taxonomy): domain Eukaryota; kingdom Metazoa; phylum Chordata; class Mammalia; order Rodentia; family Castoridae; genus Castor; species Castor canadensis. The sequence goes on along the minus strand of NC_133387.1, from coordinate 70,291,107 downwards.
TGCATTTCCTCTATGGCCAGGGATGGTGAGCATTTTTTCATGTGTTTTTTAGCTATTTGGATATCTTCCTTTAAAAAGTACTGTTCAATTCAGTTGCCCACTTCTTTATTGGGTCATTGATTTTGGGGAGTTTAGCTTTCTGAGCTCCCTATATTTTCTGGTTATCAGTCTCTTGTTGGATATATAGCTAGCAAAGATTTTCTCCCATTCTGTGGGAGGCCTCTTCAATTTAGAGACCATTTATTTTGTTGTGCAGAAGCTAATTTCATGTAGTCCCATTTGTCGATCATTTCTCTTAGCTGCTGAGCTGCTTGTGTTCTACTGAGGAAACCCTTGCCTATTGCTTCCAGTGTATTCCTGCTCTTTCATATGCTAGCTTCAGATTTTCAAGTCTGATATTAAGGTCCTTTGTCACAGTGAATGGTCTCTCTGATATGTTGTTGAATTTGGTTTGCTTTATTTTATTTTTGGCATCAATATTCATTAAGGAGATTGGCCTATAGTTCTTTTTTTTTTTGGATGTGTCATTGACTGGTTTGGGGATGAATGTAATACTGGATTGATAGAATGAGTTAGGCAGTGTTCCTTCTCTTTCTATTTTGTGGAAAAGTTTCAGGAATATTTGTATTCATTCTTCTTTAAAGGTCTGATAGAATTCGGCAGAGAATCCATTAGGTCCTGAACTTTTCTTTTTGTTATTGCTGCTTCAATTTCATTATGTGTTATAGATTTGTTTAGGTGATTAATATCCTCTTGGTTCACTTTTGGATGCTCATAAGTATCTAGAAATTTGTTCATTTCTTCTAGGTTTTCCAATTTATTTGAATATAGGTTCTGAAATTAGTCTGTGATGATTCCCCAGATTTCTTTGATGTTTGTTGTTATTTCCACTTTTTCATTTATAGTTTTATTAATTTGGCTCTTTTCTCTCCTCATTCTAGTCTGATTTGCCAGGGGTTTGTTGATCTTGTTTATTTTGTCAAAGAACCAGCTTTTTGTTTCATTGATTCTTGGTATATTTTTTTAGACTCTATTTCATTGATTTTGACCTTTATTTTTCTTATTTCTCTCATTCTGCTTGTTTTGGGTTTAGCTTATTCTTGTTTTTCTAGGAGTTTAAGATGTAGCATTAGATTGTTTATTTGAGATCTTTCTGTGTTTTTAATATATGCACTCATGGCTATAAAGTTTCCTCGTAGGACTGCCTTTGCTGTATCCTATAGGTTCTGATAGCTTGTATTTTCATTTTCATTAAATTCCAGGAATTTTTTATTTCCTCTCTTATTTCTTCTATTGCCCACTGATTGTTGAGCAATGTGTTGTTCAGCCTCCAATATTTTGGGTATTTTCTGCTGTTTCTTTTGTTGTTGATTTCTAGTTTTATTCCATTGTGATCAGATACTATGCAGGGGGGTTATTTCAATTTTCTTATATTTTTTAAGACTTGCTTTGTGCCCTAAGATATGATCTATTTTGAAGAACTTTCCATGGGCTTCTGAGAAGCATGTATATTGTGCTGTTGCAGGATGGAATTCTCTGTAGACATCTGTCAATTCTATTAGATCTATGGTGTCATTTAGTTCTAGAATTTCTTTGTTGAATTTTTTTGTCTGGATGACCTATCTATTGTTCATAGAGAGGTATTAAATTCTCCCACTGCCACTGTGTTGGGGTGTATATGTGTTTTTAGGTTTTTAAATGTATGTTTAATGAAGTTGGGTGCACTGACATTGGGTGCATAAAAGTTGATAATTGTTATTGCCTCTTGATGCTCCTTTTATTAGTATGAAGTTACCTTCTTTATCTCTTTTGACTGATTAAAGTTTGAAGTCCACTTTATCTATGAATTGCTACTCCTACCTGTTTTTTGGGGGGGCCATTAGCTTAGTAAATCTTCTTCCAGCCTTTCATCCTAAGCCAGTGTTTGTTTTTGTCACTAAGGTGGGTCTCCTATAAACAACAGATTATCAGGTCTTACTTTTTAATCTAGTTTGCCAAATGGTGTCTTTCAACAGAGGGTTGAGTCCAATAACATTCAGTGTTAGTAATGAGACATATGTGCTGATTTCGTGCCATTTAGTTGTTTTTGTTATCCAAGGATTTGAGTGTGTGCAGCTGATTCAGTGCTACTCTCTGAGTGCTTATCTATTCTCATGAGGTTTAATACTCCCTGTCCTTTCATGGTCATTTTTGTTATCATTTTCTGTGTATAGGATTCCTTTCCAAATCTTCTGTAGTGGTGGCTAGGTGGTCACATATTGTTTTAGTTTCTGTTTATCATGGAAGACTTTTATTCCTTTATTGATTTTGAATGATAGTTTTGAGGGTAGAGTATCCTAGGACTGAAATTATTTTCTTTCAGTATTCAAAATACCTCACTCCATGCCCTTCTTGCTTTTAAGGTTTCAGTTGAGAAATCTCTGTTATTTTGATGGGTTTACCTTTATATGTTATTTGTTGTTTCTCTCTTATAGCCTTCACTGTTCTTTCTCTGTTCTCTGTGCTAGTTGTTATGCTGTGGTCAGGTTCTATTTTAGTCAAGTCTTTTTGGCATCCTTGAGGCTTCTTGTACCTGAATGGACAACTCTGTCTTGAGTTTTAGGAAGTTTTCTGCTATTATTTTGTTGAATATATTACATATCCCTTTGCCTTGCACCCCTTCTCCTTCTTTGATGCCCATGATTCACAGGTTTGTTCTTTTGATGGAGTTGCAGAATTCTTGTATATTCCTTTTGCAGCTTTTGTGTCTTTTGTCTAAGAGTTTTGTATGAGATTCTGTCTTGAACTTGTTCTAGTCTACTGTAGTGGTTTTCCCCTGTATTTTTTTTTTAATTTGATTTAAGGAAATTTATATTTCCAGTCTTTTTGTTAATTCTTTTTTCTGAAGTTTCTGATATATTTGTTAAATTCTTCTGTATCTTGTGTTGTCTTCTCTATTTCATATATCTCTTTTTTAATAGTCTCCTTTGTTTGACTTTGGAGTTTGTCAAAGTCCTCTCTGAGTTCATTCAATTGTTTCTCTGACTTCTCAAGTTTTTTATTTGTGGTGTCCTGATATTGTTTGAGCTCATCTTTTACTTTTTGTTTAATCATGTCTTGTAGCTTCTCCATGACTATCTCAGTGGTCTCATTCACAATGTCGTCTTTGAGAGATTTTTCTTAGAAGTCATTTGGCTCATTGGTCATAATTAACATTATTCTGTTGGGGTCAGGAACTGGGTATTCATTTTCTTCACTTCCCACTAAATCCTCTACTGAACTGTTGGTCTTTGGAGAGGAAGAATTTCCTAGTTTTCTTCTCCCCTTCTATGATGTACTGTGCCTTCATGTTGTTGAGTGGCTGGTTGGGGATTTTAATTATCTGTTATCTCCTCATTGATGCAATTACTGTGCTGAGACTGACGAGGTTGATGTGCTATTTCTGTTCCCTGACTAGGGGGTATAAATTAGCAGTAACAAATTCACTGATTCAATGCTGGACCAGTTACTTTAAAGTATGTAGGAAGCCCCTTGGTGATATTATCAAAAAGCCATGGAGATTGGGTGGATAATGGTTGTTTGGGTAGAGGTGGATGCTTAGGTATTGAAAGAGCTGGTGCTGGAGGAAGGGGCAGGAAGGGGAAGATGATGAGGGGTGTGGAGTGTGAGGCATGAGTGTTCTAGGTGCTAAATCCCTAGTGTGTGTTGAGGTGTAGTCCAGTTGTGCAAGCAGGTGCTATTGTCAGGGATTGCTGAGGGATAGGAAGGATGGGGTAATGTATGAAGTTGGTATGATACACTAATCAGTAGGTGGTGTGTTTTGAGGAGGTTGAGGTAGTGGTGGGAAAGGAGAAAGAGAGGAAAGTGAGGAGGGGAAAAGGAAGTGAGAGAAGAAAGAAAGAGATGAGAAAGAAAATATTGGGGTAAAGAAAGGAAAGGGGGGCAATAGAGGGCTGAGTGAGTTAGTGTTAGGACAGAATGGAGAATGTAAGTAACAGTAAGATGGAAGAAAAAAATGAAGAAAATAAAAGTTAAAATTAAAAAATATATTTAAAAAAGTAAAATAAAATAAAAATAAAGATATATATGTATATCTTTTTATATATGTATATATTTTTAAAAGTAAAATAGAATAAAAATAAAGATATATATGTATCTTTTTTATATATGTATATATATATAAAAAATCAGTTCAATGAATGTTCTGGTCCTCTGATTTCAAGTTTAGGTGGTGACAGTTTTATTTTTATAGGGACTTTGGCTGCCAAGACTGTTCCTTCTTAAGGTTGGTATGTTGGGTTGTGTGGCAATGAGTGTTGCTCTTCCCTTTGGACAGGTTTGGAGGGGCTCAGCTCTGAGCATTTGAGCCCAGGCTTCCTTAGTGGAGTGGGCCCTTTGGAGCAGGCAGGTTCTGAGAAGTGGTCCTATGAGGGTTTGGTAAATGAGAATTACCCAGCCCTTTCCACTCACAGGGCAAGCCTATGAGTTAGAGATGAGCTTCTCTCTTGGTGAGACTTTCATTTTCAGCTTGCTCCTGGTTTCTTCAAGACAGTTCAGTGCCTGGCTTTCCCCACAGTGGCTGCTGAGTCACTCCACCCCCATAGGGGCTATTTCAGCTCTGTGTTCTGCCCCTTCCCCCCCAGGAAGAGGGGGTATATTCCTTCTGTGTATTTGGCCATCAGTTTTGTCCAGAGGGGGGTGCAATTGGTTTCCCAACTGTGCTATAACATGTGGTTCCCCTCCCAAACAATATGTTGTGCTCACCTGGAGGGCTAGCAGATTCATTTGGTTGAAAACAGATCAGCTACAGGGCAGCACAGGTAGGCGCAGACTGAGGTTTTGTGTCTGCTAATGTTTAGTGGGTTTGAGTCTTTCTAGATGCTTGCAGCTCTCTTTCTGTATTGCATTATTGTTGGCAAAGTTGCAGACACACTAAGGCAAAGAGAGATCTGCACAGATGGTCGGCACTTGGAAGTTCTGTGTCTGCATGTATTATGGCAGCTCCAGATACTCCCATATGCTTGCAAGTCTCTGCAGTTCTCTGTGCTGTGTTTTGGCTTTTCCAACCTAGGAAGGAGTTGATTAAGAAAGAGAGAGAGAGAGAGAGAGAGAGAGAGAGAGAGAGAGAGAGAGAGAGAGAAAGCAGCACATTGCCTGGGGCTATCTGACCCTGCCCTTAGCTGTTCTTAGCCAGTGAACAGACAGGTGGCAGCTGCCTGTCCTTGTGCTGGGCTTTTATATGCTTTAAAAAGTTAGTTTAAGGGTCAGTCAATGAATATATGTGCCCCCTAGGTGTTGGCAGTATCTTGGTTGGCCGAAAACACAGTATTACCTGGTCCTTGATGCCACAAAAATCTTGAGTATTTGTTTGAAATCATGCAGGTTAAGGTCCCAGGGTCCATCAGCTATCTGCCATCTTGATATCCCCTTAGTAGTACTTTTGTCTTGATATTTTTACACAGTGGTCTTGCTAGATTTACTAGGCTGATCCTAATCTTCAGGATTCAAGTCACTCTCCAGTCTCAGCCTCTAGACTAAGGAGTCTAAGGCAACCTCACCTCAGATGTCCTTGCTGAGAGACCTGATGCTGCCCTGAAGAGGGCTTTGCACTTTTGTCAAAAAGTAAAACAAGCTACTAAAATTGTGCAAGTTTATTTCTGGTTTCTCTGTTTGTTCCACTGTTCTGTATTTATGGCTTTTTACTGGTATCACATTGTCCTCATTACTGAGTTTTACACTAAGCCTTAATCCTGTTAGTTCTCTAGTTTCATTCTTTTATGAATTTCTTGAAGGGAAAGTCCTAGAATCTTTAAATTTGATTTCTAGTTTCATACACAGATTTCATAAAATTCTTAATCCAAATTCTCATCTTCTTCTACCAAAGTCTATAATAGTTTCCTCATTTTCTGCATTCTTTTCTCCATTTATTTCTTTATAATGCTGCTTTACAGGTCTTACAAAAGCCTACTATTGTCCCTAGCTCAAATACATACTGTGACTTCCTGTGAAATATCAAATAGATTTATTTCTTTAAGACTTTCTTAGCTATAACCAATCTCATATCACTCATTCTAACCACTTCTATAATTGTTTTTATTTATAATTTATGTAACTATTTTACTAATATATTAAACAATATGTGTATATGAATTTCAATAAATATATATATCACTTAATATATTCTTTTTATTATGAAATGCTGCTTCAGTTTATGCATATTAAATGAATTACAAAGATTAAAGTGCATTTTTATTTTCTTAAGAAAGCAAAAGGAAATTTCTTACTTCTTCAAAATAGATAAGCCTCAAAATGGAATAGAGATAAGGAAAATACAAGGTCAAGTTCTCAAGCATTTATCTGGCCATTAATACTTCACTGGTATATCATTGAGATAAACTTACTCTGACACTTGGACAGATAAACATTCTGCTTCTTCCCTGTGGGCTTACCAGCAGCTTTCAAATTTTCAACTTAGACATGAAAAGAATTCCAGACCTACTATAGAACAATCTGTAAATATCATAGTACCTGCAAACAGAGTACTGAGTACATGCAAAGAACAGGGAAAAAATAACTCTTGCTATCCCAAACACCAGGGTTCTTCTCTGATCTTAGTAGACAACATTTACTGAGATCATGTTATATGTCAGGAATCTTCTCTTAAAAAATCTCATGAGGGTCATTTCAGAAATGACCCAAACAATGTATGCACATGTGAATAAAATAATAATAAAATAAAATAAATCTCAAGAGGTATGAATGTTATTATGAGCCCTGTGTTAACAGATGAAAAAATTGAGGCTTGAAGAAATATAAATTGTTGAAGATCACAAAGTTAGTGACAGCATTTTTTTTTTAATGATTCTCTATGGTTCTACTCTTAATCACTAATATTTCAATGAAAGTTTGGGAAATAAAGAACTAGTCCTTAAAATACTTATTAGGCTCTCAACTATTTTCCCTCATTCCAATCTTTTCTGTCTAAACAAAGGCACTATCATGTCCTGTGCCACCCTGCTGTTTGAACCGAAGACAAGGGATTGTGCATGATTTTTTTCATTTCAGACAACTCCCCCAATAAATATCTTTAGTGTATTTTTATCTCCAAAATGCTATTGAATGTTTATTCTTTGTTCCATCTTTACTAGAGTACCTGGGTCACAAGACTATTTTCAGTCTCCTGAAAACTCCCAACCAGCTCTTAGCTGGTCTTCAGACTGCACTGCCACCTCCTATCATTCACTGACAAAATAACATAAATAAAACCTCATCAACTTACTTGGATAAGATGTTCCATTGGCTTCCCAATGGGTTTACGCTAAAATCAAATTTTCTTGGCCTACAAGGTCTTCCATGAGGTTGCCTTGGCTTTGTCTCCAATTTTTCAGTACATGTTACCTGCACACTGCTCTGATTTTACTGCAAATTGTTTTCCTTTCCATGACTGATATGTTTCATGCCTCAAACTCTTTTCATCACTGCCTTGTTTTGTTTTAACTACTGTTTTGCTGTTACTGTGATTCTTATTCCTTTGACTATTTCAAGTGCAATGCCTCTTGTTCCCATGCACCTTTCTTGACCTCAAAAAACAACTAATATAACACTCCCATTATTTGCTACTTCAGCCCCTATCTTCTTTATAAAACTCAGCACAGTGGGTTTGTATTTGCTTCCACTCCTGTGTTTGTCCACTTTTCATATTAGAACAGAAATACCAGGGATGCAGAAACCAGGCCTGTCTCATAGCTTGTAGTGCAAGCTAGTGAGAGCTCTGAGGCTAGCAGCATAGTTCTTGGGTCGCAAAAAGTATTATTGAAGTGGATAAACAAAAGCTGCAATTACTTAGCCATCTTCAACCTCAGAGTCCTTTAACAGTATTATTTCAGGATTTTCCCCCAGAATTATGTACCAGGGATAACCTAAGTAAATTATCTATATTCTACATTATTCTATGACAGTCAAGTCATGCATAATCTTTCTTCTCATGACCTCCTACCATATCTGTTACACTAAGCTGTTTCCTTAGTTCTGTGTGGAGCTGTGGAGGACTCAAGGGCCAGGCAGACAGAGTAAATAGTAAGTGAATCCTCTTGTAATATAGAATAAAGCTCTCAGATCACAGTTCTTAATGAGGACCTAATTTAAACTTGGACATTATTGATTTAAAACCTTTAAAATAAAATTGAATTATAAAATCACAGTTGCTATTTTAAACCACAAATTCCTTCCTATTTTAATGAAATACTTCCATTTGAGAAAAGAGAAGGATGGTTATAGCATAAGAAAGTGACATATATAAATGTCTAAATATTGAGGAATATAGATTTTAACAAGATTTTTTGCGTATAATGATGCTAATGTTTTACTGTTTTAGATTTTACTTTAAATGATCCTCGAAGTCTTTAAGTGCCACTAAGAACTCTATGCCTTGAGTGGTTGTTATAGCAGATGTAGAAATAAGTTTTATAAGATATTTCAGAAACCCCTCTAGCTTTTAATTTATTATTGTTACTAATATACTATTTAGAATAGTTTTACTACTCAGCTGGGAGTATAAGGAAGTCAAAAACACTATGCTTGCCTTTTGTGCTAAGAGAACTGCAATAAACCATGTTACAAATCCTGACCACCCCAGTAAATCAGATGTTAATAGCTTTTCCTATTTGTTAGCAGTATAAAATTGCCTCTAAGTGGCCCTCTCAATTTGAAAAAATGGGAGATAATTTATCTTATTCATTTATTTATTTATTAATATGCACATATATTGTCTGGGCCATCTCTCCCCCTCCTTCGTTCCCCCCCACCCCTTGCTTCCAGGCAGAACCTGTTCTGCCCGCTTTTCCAATGTTGTTGAAGAGAAAACAAAAGAGATAATAAGAAAGACATAGCATTTTTGCTAGCTTGAGATTAAGATAGCTATACACAGAGATTATTAGCATTGTTTCTATGTACATGTATATTACGACCCAATATGGCTCATCTCTACCAGACCTCTTCACTACTTCCCAGTCACCATCCCATAGTGGCCTCTGTCAGTTTAAGATTACTTTATTTGCTCCTCTACATTGGACACATCAAACACTTTCAACATTTAGGTTTCCTTCCATTTCCCTATTCTTCCTGTATTCATTCTCCCCTTAACATGTGATCCATGTCCAATAATATTACTGTATTTGTTTTGGGTCTAAAGTCCTCAAATGAGGGAGAACATATGATTTTTGGCCTTCTGAGCCTGTCTAACTTCACCTAAGATGATGTTCTCCAGTTCCATCCATTTACTTGCAAATGACAAATGTTCATTCTTTGTGATTGAGTAAAATTCCATTATGTATAAATACCACATTTTCTTAATCCATTTGTTGGTAGTGGGGCATTTTGGCTGACTCCTCACTTGGCTATTGTGAATACTGCTGCAATAAACATTGGTGTGCAGGTGCCTTTGGAATAACCTGAGTTATAATCCTTTGGGTATATCCCTAGATGTGGGATTGCTGGATCATCTGGCAGATCTATGTTAAGTTTGTTAAAAAGCCTCCATATTGTTTTTCAAAGTGATTGTACTAGCTTGCATCCCCACCAGCAGTGTATGAGGGTTCCTTTTTCCCTGCATCCTAGCCAACATTTTGTGGTGGTGGTGTTCTTGATGGCAGCTATTCTAACAGGAGTGAGGAGGAATCTTAGTGTGATTTTGATTTGTATTCCCATTATGGCCAGGGATGGTGAGCATTTTTTCATGTGTTTTTTTGGCCATTTGAACCTCTTCTTTTGAAAAAGTTGTTTAGTCCAGTTACCCACTTCTTTATTGGTACATTGATTTTGGAGGAGTTTAGTTTTTTGAGCTCCCTGTATATTCTGGTTATCAATCCTTTATCTGATGTATGGCCAGCAAATATTTTCTCCCACTCTGTGGGTGGTCTCTTCAATTTAGAGACCATTTCTTTTGTTCTGAAGAAGATTTTTAATTTCATTTACTCCCATTTGTTCTTTTAGTTGCTGGGCTGTTGAAGTCCTATTGAGGAAGTCCTTGCCTATACCTAGTGCTTCCAGAGTATTCCCTGCCCTTTCATGTACTAACTTCAGAGTTTCAGGTCTCATATTATGGTCCTTAATCCACTTTGAGTTGATACTAATACAGGGTGATAGACATGGATCTAGTTTCAGTTTTCTGTATGCAGATAACCACTTTTCCCAGCAACATTTGTTAAAGAGTCTGTGTATTCTCCAATGTATGTTTTTGGTGACTTTGTCAAAAATAAGGTGGGCATAGCTATGTGGATTCATAACTGGATCCTCTATTCTGTTCCACTGGTCTTCATATCTGTTTTTGTGTCAGTACCATGCTGTTTTTTATTGCTATGGCTCTGTAATATAATTTGAAGTTGAGTATTGTGATACCTCCAGCATTGCTCTTTTTGCTGAGTATTGCCTTGGCTCTTCTCAGTCTCTTGTGTCCCCAAAAGAACTTTAGGGTAGATTTTTCAATTTCTGTGATGAATGTCATTGGGATTTTGATTGGAATTGCATTGAACATGTAGATTGCTTTTGGTAGTATAGCCATTTTTACTGTGTTGATTCTACCAATCCATGAGCATGGGAGATCTTTCCACCTTCTGTAGTCTTCCTCAATCTCTTTCTTCACAAGTTTGTAGTTCTCCTTGTAGAGGTCATTCACGTCCTTTGTTAAGTTACTCCTAAGTATCTGATTTTTTTTGAGGCTATTGTAAATGGAATTTTTTTCATATTCTTTCTCAATTTGTTCAATGTTGGTGTATAGAAAAGCTACTGGTTTCTGTAAGTTGATTTTGTATCCTGTCACATTGCTGAAGCTGTTTATGGTGTCTAGGGGTTTTTGGATAGAGTTTTTTGGGTCTTTGAAATAGGATCATGTCATCTGCAAAGAGGGATACTTTGACAGTTCCTTTACCTATTTGTATTCTTTTTTCTTTTTATTGCTTCTTCTTGCCTTATTGCTCTGGCTAAGAATACCAGGAATATGTTGAATAGGAGTGGGAAGAATGGGCACCTTTGTCTTGTCCCTGATCTTAGGGGAAATGGTTTCAGTTTTCTCCATTATGTATGATGTTGGTTATTGGTTTGTCATATATAACTTTTATAATATTGAGGTACATTCCTTTTATGCCTAGTTTTCTTAGAGCTTTTATCATGAAGTGGTGTTGGATCTTATCAAAGGCTTTTTCTTCATCTATTGAGATGATCAAGTGGTTTTTGTCTTTGCTTCTATTAGTGTTCTGTATTATATTTATTGAGTTGTGTATGTTGAACCAGCCCTGCATCCCTGGAATAAAGCTAATTTGGTCATGGTGAATGATCTTTCCAATGTGTTGTTGGATTTGGTTTGCCATTATTTTTTGAGGATTTTTGCATTAATTTTCATTAAAGAGCTTGGCCTATAGTCTCCTTTTTGGGAATGTTTTTGTCTGGTTTTAGGATGAGTCTAATACTGGCTTCATAGAATGATTTAGGCAGTGTTTCTTCCCTTTCTATTTGATGGAAAAGTTTAAGGAGAGTTTGTGTTTAATGGTCTGATAGAATTCAGCAGAGAATCCATCAGGTCCCAGACTTTTCTTCTTGGGGAGACTCTTTATTGCTGCTTCAATTTCATTTTTTGTCATAGATCTATTCAGGTGATTAATATCCTCTTGGCTCAGTTTTGGATGGTCATAAGTATCTAGAAATTTGTTCATTTCTTCAAGATTTTCAAATTTATTGGAATATAGGTTCTCAAAGAAGAGAATCATCTCTGATGATTCCCTGGATTTCCTTGGTGTTTGTGGTTATCTCCCCTTTTGTGTTTCTCATTTTACTGATTTGGTCTTTTCCCTCTTCATTTTAGTCAGATTTGCTTGTTTATGTTTTGTTGACTTGTTTATGTTTTCAAAGAACCAGCTTTTTGTTTTGTTGATTCTTGTATGGTTTTTTTAGCCTATTTCATTAATTTTGGCCCTTATTTTTATTATTTCTTTCCTTCTGTTTGATTTGGGTTTTGCTTGTTCTTGTTTTTGTAGCAGTGTGAGATGCAGCATTAGGTTGTTTATTTGAGATATTTCTGTCCTTTCAATGTATGCATTCATGGCTATAAACTTTCTTCATAGGACTGCCTTTGCTGTGTTCCACAGGTTCTGGTAAGATGTATTTTCATTTACATTAACTTCCAGGAAACTTTTAATTTCCTCTTTTATTTCATTAATGACTCATTCACTGATCACTAAGCTTGTGTTATTCAGTTCCCACTTGTTTGCATATTTTCTGTTGTTGTTTTTGTTATTGAGTTCTCGTTTTAATGTACTGTGATCAGATAGATGCAGGGGATTATTTTTATTTTCTTATATTTGCTGAGGCTTGCTTTGCTCCCTAAAATATGATCTATTTTGGAAAAAGTTCCATGGGCTGCTAAGAAGAATGTATATTGTGTTCTGACATTGGGTGCATACAGATTACATGGTATATTTCCTCTTTTATTAGTATGACGTATCCTTCTTTATCTCATTTGGTCAATGTAAGTTTGAAGTCTACTTTGTCTGATATAAGTACTCCTACTCCTGGCTGTTTTCATGGGCCATTGGCTTGGTAAATCTTCTTCCAGCCTTTCACCCTAAGCCAGTGTTTCTGTCAATGAGATGGGTCTCCTGTAAACAACAGATTGTTGGATCTTCCTTTTTAGTCCAGTTTGCCAAACTGTCTTTTGATGGGGAAGTTGAATCTGTTGATATTCAGCATTAATAATTGATAGGTATGTGGTGATTCCTGCCATTTAATCATTTTTTGTTGTTTAAGGATTGATTGAGTGAAGCTGAATCAATGCTATGCTTTGATTTCTTGTCTTTTCTTCACCTGTGGTTTGATACTGCCTGTCCACTAGTGGTTTTATTTGCTTTAATCTTCTGTGTGCAGAATTCCTTGAAGAATCTTTTGTAGTGGTGATTTGGTGGTCACATATTATTTTAGTTTCTGCTTATCATGGAAGATTTTTGTTGCTCCATCTATTTTGAATGATAGTTTTGCTGGGTAGAGTATCCTAGGATTGAAGTTATTTTCATTCAGTGCCCAGAATACCTTACTCCATGCCCTTCTTGCTTTTAAGGTTTCTGTTGAGAAATCTGCTGTGATTTTGAGGGGTTTACTTTTATATGTTATTTGGTTTTTCTCTATTATAGCCTTCAATAGTCTTTCTCTATTCTCTGTGCTAGTTGTTTTAATGGTAATATGTTGTGGGGAGGATTTTGATCAAGTCTGTTTGGTTTCCTAGAGGCTTCCTGTACCTGAATGGGCAAAACTTTGAGAGTTGAGAAATTTTCTGTTATTATTTTATTGAATAGATTACAAATCCCTTTTGCTTGCACCTCTTCTCCTTCTTCAATGCCCATGATTCTCAGGTTTGGTCTTCTGATGGACTCAGTGAGTTCTTCCATATTCTTTTCACAGGTCTTGAGTTGTTTGCCTAACAGTTCTTTAGTTTTTTCTTTAATTTCTATTTTATCTTCTAGTTCTGAGATTCTGTCTTCAACTTGTTCTAGTCTCCTGGAGTGGCCTTCCACTGGGTTTTGCATTTCTGTTTGATCCTTTTTTCTAAAGTTTTCCATATCTTGGGTCACTTCCTCTTTAATATTTTTTATTTTCATCTTTAATTCATTTATCTCTCTATTAATAGTATTCTCTGTTCACTTTGATGTTTATTTAGGGCTCCTGTGAGTTCATTTATTTGTTTCTGTGTCTTCCCATATTCTTTATTATTGGTGTCTTGAAATTTCTTGAGTGAATCTTATATATTTTGGTTAAGCATGTCTAGTATCTTCTCCATGTCAGTGGTTACTTGCAAGATTTCTTCTTTGATGATATTTTTTGTAGGCATTGATGGGTTTATTAGTGTTGTTTATCTTTGTTTTGTTGGGGTCAGGAACTGGGTATCTGTTTTCTTCATCTCCCTCTGAATCCTGTATTAAATTACTTTTTTGAGGAGTGTGGTTTTCCATCCCTTCTTCTTCTTCCCATCGCTCCACTTGGTATTGTGCAATTATGTTCTTGATAGGCTAGTTGGTGGTTTTAGTGCCTATTTTCTTTCCCTTTATTTTGTTTTTGTGTTGTGCATGTTTTGGTTGTTAGCTAGGTTGGTGTGCTATTTCTGTCCCTGGTCTGGAGGTTTAATTTAGCAATAACTAATTCACAGGTTCAATACCTGACCAGCAGTTTATATATTATATAAAAGACCCCTTGGTGGTAATACCTACAAGCAGTGGGAGTAGGGGGTGGTTAACGTTTGTTAGGTTAGATATAGAAATTTGGGGAGTTGGAGAGTGGCACTAAAAGGGGAGGCAGGAAGTGAGGTGGGTGAGTGGGGGAAACAGTGTTGGGGCTGCTGGGTTTTGTGGCCCTTGTGTGTTTGGATGTATGTCTGTTGTTGTAGTGTAGGGTGCTTGTGTTAGGGATTGCAGAGGGTCATGTTTGTGTAAAGTTGGTAAGATAGTTTAGTCAGCAGGTGGTGAGTGTGTAGGAGGGAAGGGTAGGGTGGTGACAGTTTGGGGGAGAATGGAAGGAGAAGGTGGACAGGGGGAGAAAGTGGATGAGAAGGAGCATAAAGAGTAGTTGGGAAGGATAGCAATGGATTTTAGCACAGGAGAAGGAGGGAGAGTGAAGGGGGTGAGAGTAGGGATGAGAAGATGATGATGGTAAAGGTGATAGTATAGAAAGAACAAAAGAAAAAAGGAATAAAAATAAAAATCTCACAATAATAAAACACCAGGGGGAAAAAGAATGCACCAGATTCAGTAACAATAGAATTTCTGTCTTAGTTTAAGTTCTGGAGTTACTCCTCTGGCATCCAGTCCTGGTATTGGCAAATAAGCTGAAGTTCTGATGTGGTCTCACCAGGTGACTACCTTGTGAGTAGTGTTTTGTTCTTCTGTCTACCAGTTTAATTGAAGTTGTGAGATGAGGTAGGTTTGCCAGATCATGCAGTGTGGTCAGAGCTACTGATTTCCCCAGCTAATAGCTATGTTATCCTTCAGTTGCAGCTGTTTCATCAGCTCCTCCCCAGCAAGGTGGGGAAGTTCAGTTTTGAATGCTACCCTCTGGTTCAGGAGATCAGCTCTGCAATCCACTACCTGCTGTACTTTGGAGGTGGCTTATCACTGTGTTTGTTTACTGGGATTTCCACTTTGGGAGTTTTTTTCACCCTGCCCCCTTTCTCTGGGGCAGGTTGTGTTCCACCCACCTTCTCCACTGTCTGTGTTTTATTACAGTTTGCTGTTCTTTTTTAAGTTTTGAGGGGTGGTTCAATTTTGGATGCTACTCTCTGGCTCAGGAGATGAGCCCTGTTATCTACTACCTTCCCTGCTTTGGGAAGCCTGAGAGTGGCTTCTTGCCCACCCACTCTCGGTCTTCACTGTCTTTCCTGTGTTTGTTTACTGATAGCTCGCACTGAGATTAGATCCTTGCTCAACCTCCCCCACTTCTCTGGTGCACTTTCATTGTTCCACAAACTCCCTCTGCTGTCCACATTAGATTATAGCTCACTGTTTGTTATTCAGTTTTGTTGGAAGGGGGAATCAGTCTTCCCAGGGGCTGTGCTGGTTTATGTTCCCAGGGGGTGAATAGGGGAGTTCTACATGGTGCATGGTGCCCACCTGTTTGTTCTATCAATTGACATGCAAGCAGGTTTGGAGCCAGTGGTGGTGGCAGCAGTGGTGAGAAATGGTGCCAAATTTTCTCAGTGTAATATGGCATGGGGGTACTTTTCATGGGTTAGGGGTTCAGGGTGTCAAAAGTTTGATTCTGGTTGATGCTTATTTGTGTTTGATGGAGGAAGAAGAAGAGAAGGAAAGATAAAAGGAAAAGAAGGAAAAATATCACCATGGAGAAGGAGGATTTCTCTGGGGCTGGACCCGCTTCACTGGCTGTGCAGTGGGTCACAGCTATTAGATGCAGTTAAAGGCTGATTTGAGGATCAATCTTTCAATTTTTTCATGCACCTAGTGTGATGGCAGTTATTATTTTGGCTAGAAGTAGTCAGAATTACCCACATGTGGCTCCAACATTTCAGGGAGGTTTTTGGAGTCAAGGGGTTTAGGCTTTCTGCTTCTGTACCTTAGTCGCCATCTTGGCTCAAGTTCAATTGTTTGTTTTTTTTTATCATAGAAAAACATCATCAAAAATATTTATTTTTTAAAAAAATTTTCCAAAACCACTAAATGGACTTATTATATTGTCTGCAAACCCTCCAATCAATGCAATGATATTATTTTGAAATTTTATATATAATAAAAGAAATTGCATGTGTGTTTCAGAGCTAGTTTGTGTAGTTGCACTGAACAGTTGCTCACATTAATATGAAAGCTCAAACATTTGCTTAATTCATTCTGCTTTGTGCTAGTTGGTGCTTTTCATCAAGGCCTATTTAGATTCTCATGATCATAGGCAGGTAGCAATAGCACAAATTTTATCCATAGTGTCAGCTTACTAAGAAAATAATACCATTGATTAAGAAGGTAGACAGTGAACAAAGATTTTTCAAAAAAAATCACAGAAAAAAATACCTCCAAACTAGTATCTTATATCTATTTGTCTGCAAGTAGATAGATAACTAATTAAACTTTTAAATAACCAATTAAAATATTAAGATCTGAAATTTAAGTTGTAACTAACTTATGTATGTTTTGTTAAATTGAGAATATTTTTACTAAAAGTCAGTTATTATTGTTTTTCTAAAGAAATCATATTTTATCATCTTAAGTGAAGATAAGCTCAGGAAGGTCAAAAGTCATATGTTCTCCCTCATGTGTGGATTAGAGACCTACAACAAATGCAGCAGTATATGGGATGTTGGTCACACTAAGGAGATCGACTGGGAAAGGGAAGACACCAAAAACTTGAATGTGGTTGATGTGCTTACTGTGTAGGAATGAATATAGAAATCTTAAATTGGCAAGAACCACCATGGGAAGGGACCAGGGAAGAGTGAAAAGGACTGGTAGAGATGAACCAATTGGGTTTGTAATACATATATGCATGGAAAGAGCACAAGGAATCTCTCTGTGTAGCTATCTTTGTCTTAAACTAGCAAAAATGTCATTTTTCTCTATGTTTTATATTTTTTCTTCTACAAAATTGGACAGCAGGAGGGAGGAACAGGTCCTTCCAAGGGTGGTTGGCACCAATGGGAGAGGGGAGGTGGTGGGGAAGGGAGTAGGAGGGTGAGTATGGTGCAATAATGTCTACACATGTATGTAAACACAAAAATGATACCTGTTGAAACTGTTCCAGGAATTAAGGGAGGAGGGATAAAAGAGAGCAGTAGAGGGGGTGAATTCAAGTATGATAGATACATTTGATACATTGAAAAACCTTTGTAAATGCTACCCCCACCCAGCACAGCATAATAGTAATAATAAAGAAATCATGTTTTAATAGTTAAAAACTTTATTAGTGTAAACATGAATGGAAAATTCTAAGGAAACACATATGCATTTTAGATGTACTTTCATTCTTTTTCTCCTTTGCATAATTGTATATAACAATTTATAAAAGTCTAAAGTTCTCACTTCTACAATCTGACTACAATCTTTCATTGTTTTAGCTCTTGACATTTTTTATTCTCTCCAAATTATTCCTTGAATTCTTTACTGTTTTAATCTCTGAATTTTCCTTCACAATCCAACTGCCTTCTCCTACATTTCCCTGTCCCCTATCTACCTTCTGTATTAAGATACCATTTTAACTACTCTCTTCCTTTTATTTAAGGTTCCCAGTCCTGTTTCTTTTTCAGGTTACCCCAACTCTGTTTCACACATACAGTTTTTCTTGCTGATGATGGAGCTCTTTCAGAGACAATCACACGACTCTTGGTGTGATTGTCTCTTGGTGATGCTCAAGATTCAGTCTCTAATGTCAGCTAAACACTCCAAATCACAATCAAAGGCATGTTCATTCATTCATTTATTCAACTTATTCTTTGGCCAATTAATCCTCATTGAGCCATTTATGGACTAGGCACTGCCTATGTTGTGGTGGAGAAAATTGTATCCCTGCTCCCAAACACATAGATTTCTCAGAAAAATATGTAGTAAATTCAGGAGCTGGCTAGTTCTAAGAAGGAAAGTTAAGTGAGGTAAAGAAAAGTGATCAGGTTGATTTTTAGTGAAAGGAACTCTGATAAGGTGACATTATATAGAGAAGAAAGTGTGAGAGAGAAGCATGTGAAGGTAGTAGGAGTTTCCTAGACAGAGGGAACAATACATTCCTCTACTACCCCTGTGTAATTGATTTCCAAAAATCCCTAGTGAACATAATTATTAGAAGTGGAGGCTCTTGATTCCAACTTCTTGAGTTTGAATTCAACTTTGTCACTTAAAAACTGTATACTTCGATTTTTAAAAAAAAGTTTTTAATTGGGAAGCCATTACTGGGATAGCTACAGCATGTTACTTTCCAATGTTAGCAAACTGAAGGTCAAGGTAAGCAGCAAAATGAAAGTAGACACTTTTTCAATTAGAAACTACCAACTAACTCCTCACTAGAGACTTAACCAATGTGAAACAACCATCTAATCTCTAATGAGAGCTTTTTCAAACTGTTACTAATCAATTATGTTTTCTCTGTCTTCTACTTTCAGCCTGTAGAAATTTCCTGCCCATGCTGCCTTGAAGGGCTCTCTGAACATCTGGCATAATGCTGCCCAATTCATGAATACCTTAATGTTGAAGTAAACTCTGTTAAATTCATGTTGTTCATTTTTTAAAAAATGTTATGAAAAGTTAAGTTCTGCCCTCATTTGTAAAATTTAAGTGGTAGTTATGCCTACTTCTGGGAAATGATAGTAATTATAAGGATTAAATGAGTAATATGAATAAAGCATTTAGACAGGTCCCTGAAATAGAGTAGATATTCTGTATATTTTAGTTCTTAAACCCACTGATCGATCATTATGCATTCTTATCAAATTTGACATTTCCGTAAATTTTGTTCGTCTCTTACATCTGCAATAATAGTGTATCTTAGCTTTCTCCCAGTCTCCTTTTTATTACTATATAGATTTTTCCCCTTCAATTAACAAATAAATAATCTACAGTCTAAATACTCTTTCAGTTCATATGTTTCTTACTTTGCTCGACACATATATCCAAGAAGCTTTGTGTTCTCTGAATTCTTTTCTATCTACCCTCATTGGATAAGTAGCTCTTCAGTCCTGACACCATGGTTATATGTACACTGTTCATATATTCAAAGCTCAGACCATTCATCCAACCATCAAACTCTGGCATCAAACTACTAATTTGACATCTCCATTTGGACCTACATCTAACAGGAACCACAACCTCAACATCAATAAAACTATTACTAATTTCCCACTTCATTCTTAGATCTACTCAAGTCTGGAAGTCTTCCTACAGCCAGGTATGGTGGTACATGCTTGTAATTCCAGCACTCTTGAGGCTGAGGCAGAGGGATTGCAAGTTCAAGGGAAGCCTGGATTAAATAGTGAGACCATATCTCAAATAAAACAAAAATCTGTCCTTATCCAAATAACTTAAGCCACCATTTTTACTGTTGGCAAAACTCTTGGGATCACCCTCAATTCTTCTCTTTCCTCACACTTCATACTCATAAACTCCCCTCATCTGATAAATTTAGCCACACTGGTTTTTATTATGTCCCTTGAAAACTTCAAGTTTCTTTTTATCTTAAGGTCTTTTAAATTTAACTTTTTGCTTAATCTATTTTGAGTATTCTTTCTTTGACAATTGCTTTGTTTTCATCATATAAAATCTCAAATCAAGTGAAGACAGTCATCTCCATGCCAAAGGCATACTTATCAGAATGTTATATAAAGCACCAGTTAAGGGCATGAGCTTAGGGAAAAAAAGATTCCCTAGACTCAAATTTTTTTTTATTGTTGTGCTGGATTTATAAAAGTTCTTACAATATATAAAATATATCATACTTGAACACATCTCCCCACCATTCTCCTTTATTCCCCCTCCCCCAATTCTTGGAACTGTTTCAACAGATACCATTTTTCCATTTGCATACATGTGTACACAGTATTTGCACTATATTCACCCTCCCATTGCCTTTCCCCACCTCCTACCCCCTCCTATTGGTACCAACCACTCCAGCAGGACCTAGACTCAAATCTTAATTCTGCTACTTACTCATGTAAAGACAAATACAGTTTCTTTATTGAAGATAAAGGGATCTCCCCATTGTCTTTACTACTATTATTATTGTTGTGCTGGGGTACATTGTGACATTTATAAAAGTTCTTTCAATACATCATAGTCCCCATTTTCTTAAAGATTTACTTCAGAAAATTTGTAATTGCACCTTTATTCTGTCTTTTAAAAACATATGCAAATCAATTTCAAAGGTACATACACCTCTTGCCAGCTTAACACCCCAGGAATGTCTTTCTCAATGAACTAGAAGTCATCTTTTGATATGTAACCATCAAGGAAGATACCACCCCTATCTTCAAGTTCTATGGGAAGATAGGAGCCTAACTTTGGTCAGAGCTTCACTCCAAGTTACAGAACTACTTCCTGTAATAAAGGCATGACAGATTTATTTTTCCTGTGGATAAAGCTAATTAGCTAACACAAATGGCCACCACAGTTAACCAGCTGAATCTAAGACAGCTGTGTATGACAAGTGGCACTGTTAAGTCCTCTCACTAAAGGACTAGGTATTGCTTACCTTGAGTACAAGTGTTAATGGGTTGTGTCTGCTTTGATGTACATAGGGTGAGATTTCTTGGTCTCTTATCAGATTGCCTGTGATGGATATCACATTCTAGTTTAGTGCTGATCAAATAGTAGCACGATTTTCTTTCTCTTCCACTTTCATGGACAGGTTTTCTGAATTGGCAAAAGATTTTGTTTTTAATTTTTTCAGTACTAACTAGCTGTGAACTAGCAAGTTATGTAACATTGCATCTCATTTTCATCATATGAATTCTAATTACTCCTTGGAAGTAATGAAACCACACAACTTTCTTTAGAGGTACAAATAAATTCAACCATTTAAAGAAAGAGTATTTGGTACATTGAAAATATTTGATAATTATTAAGTGTTGCTATTTTTGTAACTGCATACATAATACAACCGTAAGAGTAGAAGCTATTTTTATTCACTTTAATGTTCACCAGTTATGTTTGCTTGTTTGCTTGCTTGTTTGTTCTGGCAGTCTGGGATTTAAACTTGGGACTTTGTACTTGCTAGATAGGTGCACTGTCACTTGAGCCATGTCCTCATTACATCTTTGCTTATTTCTCCAGTTTTTTTCCTAGGACTGCCTGGATGGCAATCCTCCTGTGAACGGCCTCCTGAGTGACTGGGATCATTGTCATGTACCACCACTCCTGGAGTCTCTCTAATTTTCTGCCCGTGCTGGCATCTAACTGTGATTTTGGTAATCCATCTCTGCCTCTCAAGTGGCTGGGAATAGACCCCATCCAGCTCACCAGGTCTTGTATTTTTTCTTGTTTTGTTTTGTGTCTCATTCCATAACAAAACTCTGCTCAATTGTGGTATCTCTAAATTTCAAGTTCCTATTCATACATAATAAATATTTGTTTTTTGATTAAATAAAGTTGAAGAAACAAATGAGAAGATAATACATATTGTTAAAACTATTCTCTCTTCTTTCTTCTTTATAGCATGTAGTAAGATAGATGTGTGTGTGTGTGTGTGTGTGTGTGTGTAAAACATACATATTTATATATATACCTTAGTGATCATTTATTTTTGGGAACAATCCTTACAGCTTTAATACCTTATAAAAATTATGTCTTTGGTTCATCAATAATAGAAATATTGTTTCTTTAATAATAGACATTAAATTATCTTTGCTTTATCATTATATTTTGTTTGAAAAGATAAAATTATAATATATTTCAAACAATAATTTTTATAGGATTTCAATACTTAAGGGAATGTTCCATTTCTCTGGAGGACTCAACTATATGGAAAATACCTTATTTCAAATAAGGACAAATAAATTGGGTGTGTTATAGTTTCATGCTTTTTTGCCTTCAGTTGCAGATAAAGATGTGCATATTAAGTGGGCATGTATGCACACACATATAGATGTTTTTTAGTAAACACTTTGATGTTTAAACACAATAAATTCAGGTTTGCATTCTGTGAAGCAGAATAAAGTTAAAATTCTACTCACATTATAGAGATATAGTCTTTATAGTTTAATGAAAATGCAAATGAGCTGGCAACTTGGATGAATAATATAAATCTCTATACATTGTATAAACTAAAATATTCTTCAGATAAATGAGTTATAAATTTTAGCTCAATTTTAGCATTTGGTGATACAGTATACACTTTATGGAGCATAAAAATTGGTTATTGTCTTATACCTGCTAAAAGGTACCATATATAAACAAAATATTAACATAAAATAATTATTGCTACTAGCTATTTCAGAATAGAATATTGGAACACTCATCACCACCAGGGTATAAACCTAAGTACACCAAACTCCCATTTCTTTTCAAATATGCCTTTGAGCTTCTGCCAAAAGTCATAGGTCATAGGTTTCACATTTTGAATTTCTATTTTTACTATAGTGGAGAAAAAAGAGATGTTGTTAGTAGATAAATATTTTTCAATTAGCAATATCATGTCTTGAATAAACCTCCTTGCTTACTATTGTTCACAGCTTAATTTTAAATACATAATTTCAAAAACTTTCTTGACTTAAATGCTACAATTAGCCTGTGCTTTCCTATCAGCCTATGAGGATTTACACTGTTGGCATATAATTGGCAGAAAGAAATAAGAATTTTAATTTCTCACTTCCATTCCTTGTATAGTAGCTACCCTAGTTAAGGAAATTCAATGTCTACTCTTTCTGTTAAATTGGAGAATTATTAAATCTCCTCAAACATTTTTTGTTCAATATAATTTTCATACTTCTTAAGATTTCTTTTATCTCAATATAAGCTTCTCAATATAAATGCCTCATACAGTAATACCCATAGAAAATAATAACTGTTATTGTTAAACAATATTCATGTTACCTGCCTCACCATAGCTATTTAAAAGAAAATAGGAAACTAATATGCTTTATCTTACTGAATAGTGTGGCCTTAGGGGTCATATTTTTTTTACTACATGGACCTACCTGCAAACCTTACTAATTGGACCAGAATTTAGTTCTTTGAAAAAAAAAAGTTTGGTTTGAAAGATGATCTAGACTTATCAGATTCACAATCATTAATCTGAATTAAGAGAAACAAATTAGCTGACTGACAATGGATTTCAGAGATAAGAGTGTTGAAGATAGATCAGAGCTATGGTAAGCCAAATCCATCTATATTCTGAAGGCCTAATCAAACAGAAACTATGAGAAAGCAGAGGAAGAAAATGAACTGGGATGATTTTATGTGGCGCACACCTGAGTCATGTCCACGGTAGAGTGACAGAACTAAGACTACTATGGCTGAGTTCCCAGCACAGCTCAGAGTTCAGCAACAATATTCAGTCTAAGCATCAAGCTGATTAGTCTCATGAAGTCTCCTCTTTTTGGGAGTTCTATTAGTTTCTACTTTATCCTTACAATAAATAACACTTGGCTAAGCCTACATCATTAGTACTCTAGCCCCTGAAACAAAAAATATCTAAGACACATGGCTAATGTGACATTTTTAGCTTGAAGTAAAATGCAGCTTTTCAAGCAAATGCAGTACTTGCAGAAGCTTTCATTTAAAACTTACCATTGCCTAGGTTATGTAACCCCAGGCAATGTTTCATTATGTCTTTGAATCACAGATTTTTAGATTTAAAAGGTAACAGTAGACAGCATCTACTTTTACATTATCATCTTATAGGACAGAAACTTTGAATCCCAAGTACATTTTGTGATTTGCCCAAGGTTATATTGTTGAAAAACAATTTAACATGACTGGAAGTCAAGTGTTCTAATGCCCAATGAGCAGGCAGAAAAGGAGATAAAGAATAAAAGAGAGAAGATGCAGAAACAAAATTTGAGAGAGAACATGTAAATGAAAAATTTTTTAAATTGCTTCAGGAATTATCTTAGATTGTATTCAACAGTTTAACTTAATTTTGGTATTTCTTTGTTATCAACAGGAACCTATTTAAAGAGAAAAGCTTTCCATTCTGATGTACAAAACGAGGACTTTGTCATAGGATGTAAACAGCATCGTGTAAGAAGCACCAACAGTCTGTTACTAAAGATTACTGATTTTCTTAGAAAATCTTGGAGGAAATCAAATGCTGAAAGCTAGATATTAGCAAGATTGTAAAAGTCCTTATGAAATTTATAAAAAGCATTGTTAAATATCAAATAGTATAGTGAACTATTCATATTATTGTGTACATATGCATATATACATATATATGTAACTAAAATAAGTACTGTGCTTTAAGTCAATTTAAAACACTATTGGAGTCTCTAACTCACAGTAAGAGTTCAATACATACAAAGTGATTTTATAAGAAAATAAATGAAACTGGTGCATACATATAAAGAATATGATTATACAGAAGTTAACTTTATTGCAGTACAGCATTAGAATTGCTTTCCCTTCTCTGTGAACTTTGTTTTCTCTGTATAGCTTTGCTATTTGACTTCCAAATCAAAAAGTTGTAAGATTTGTTTTAATCATAAAAAGCTTTTGGTTTTAGACAAATGTATAGCATTTCCTTGTGATCAAATTGGACTAGTGTTTTATAAATTTGTCAGCTTATAAGTTTTCTCTGGGCAGTTTAAGGCAAAAACTAAATTTATTGTCCTAGTAGAGAGGCATCACATGGAATTAAAGGTAAGAAATGCACCTAGATATCCTCAAAATTAAAATCAAATTTCAGTATCAGATCTCAGAATGTCCTTAGTTCTGTGTTACTTGCGCCTGGCACATTTGTTTCTTTGTTAACTCTGGCTTTTGGAGAGCACATGATTCATGAGCCAAAGAGAAAATAATAGTTTCTACCACTTCAAATTTTTATTGCTCAAATAGAATATTGTCCTACATTGACTCAATTGTACACTAATTCTATGCATCAACACATTTTTTTGGCAGAAACCTAGGATCTTATGGTCAGCTTTCTAGTTTCTTAGAACAGAATTTCTACAACAATGGTGGGAAAAATTCTCTAAGAACACATAAGTTAAATGTTGAGGGAGAGGAAATGTCTTATTTTAGACAAGTGAAAGTAGTAAGCTATTCTCTTTACTTATCATAAAATCAGCTCCTCATTTGCCATTAGTTTTTTATGCTATTTAAGAATTTTAGATAGAAACATAGTAGCAGGAGACTGAGAAAGAAGCCTTTTTTGTGCAAAGTTTATAAACAATAATAGTCTATTTACACATTACCATTGTCTGATTTACTCAACATAGTTATAATGAAGTAATTCTTAACTAGGTGTAAAATTTTGATTTTGTTTCCTTAGTTTTTCTTTGATTAAATGTCTGTATAAAAACATATAAATGTTTTTAAATCAGTAAAAGAAACTCAGAAACAGCAGTTGAAATCTTTGAGTTCTACAAATACTTGTTACTTTTTATATAGTAAGCATGTAAGAAATGTATGTTTCTCTATTATCCCACCATTATCCCTTTCATCCTTACTAGATCACTCAATTCAACATTTTTAAAAAGATTTTTCACCATGAATAAAAAACAAGACAAAAATCTCTGGCCATTACCTAAGAAGATATCTAAAACATACATTAAAGGAAATGAAAGAAAACATCATTTCAATGAGAATAAATATTAAAAATTAAAATAAAAATATATACTAATGGAGGAATTAAGAAACTATAAAAATAAAAGACATAATAGAAAACAAATTTAAAAGTGGTAGAAGTTCTTCCATAAGAGGCATGATTTCAAATGTAAAGAGATTAAACTCTGCAGTTTGAGATTGACAGAATGAAAAAAAATGACATTAGTAGTTTGCTGTCTACAGGGGACCACATTAGATTGCATTAGATCTAAAGATACAAACAGACTAAAAGTAAAAGAAGCAAAAAAGATATTTTTTGAAAATAGTAAGCAGAAGTCAGTTGGGGTAGCTATATATCAGATAAAATAAATTTTAAAATTTCTTAGAGAGACAAATAAGGAGCTTGTAAGCTGATAAAAGGGTCAATTCATCAGGAAGGATTAATAATTATAAGCATATACAGACCTAACAATGGAGAACCAAATATATAAAGAAAATAATTGACAAAATTGGGGGGAGAAATGGACACTGTAACCATAACAACTGCAGATTTCAATATCCCACTTTCGATAATGAAGAAACCAAATAGAAGATCAATAAGAGAATGAAGGACTTGAATAATACATAAACTAATTAGACTTAATAAACACATACAGAATTCTCCAGCCCCCAAAACCAGAATACACAATTCTCCCAGATACACTATGTTAAATAAAAAAAGTTTAAATATAATTTCAATTAAATAGTCCAAGTGTATCATCTCTAACCAATATGGAATGAAGGTACAGATCAATAATATAAAGAAAACTGGGAAATCACAGATATATGGAAATCGTGCAATGTACTCTTAAACAATCAACATGCCAAAGAAGAAATCACAAGGAAAATTAAAAATTATCAGCATGAATATTATGAAACCATAAATATAACAAAAACTAGAAAAAGAAGAGCAAATTAAACCCACAGCTATCTGGATAAAGGAAATAATAATTTACATTTACATTAAAAATGTAAATAAACAAAATAGAGAAGAGAAAAACCAATAGAGAAAATCAATGAAATAAAAAATAACACAATGGATCAGGTGTGGTGCCTCATGCCAGCTACTTGGGAGCAGGGAGCAGGGTGATCACAGCTCAAGGCCAGCTGGGCAAAACCATGAGCAAAACTCCATCTCAACATGCAAGTGGGGTATGTTGAAGCATGTCAGTAATTCCAGCTACATGGGAGGCAGAAGTAGGAGGATCACAGTCCCACAAAAAAGCAAGAAACTAACTGAAAATTAACTAAAGACAAAAGGGCTGGGGGCATGGCTCTGTAGGTAGAGCACTTGCCTAGCAAGTGTGAGGTCCTAAATTCAAATCCCAGTTCAGCCAAATAATAATAATAATGCTGCAATTAGTGTCATATATGCTTAGGATATGATGGCATATGGAGGTATATGAAATCTGAATCAAGTGGTACCTAACATCATAAATGATCTATTAGAAGAGATGCACTTTTAAATTGAGCACAAGTTCTATAAAGCCTTCACAGAAGAGAGTCATGATACATATAGGTTGAGAGAAGAATACAGGGAATACACAGCAATGAGGAAACTCAAGAGATAGACTCATAGTGTCTATGGGAGAGACAAGGAAGAGAAAACTGTAACAAAAAAGTTTTCAAGTTGCTGAGGAGCAAAAACAAATGGGTAAATTGGTAATAGATCTTAGTCAATAAATTAATTTTTCTAAACTTGTTCTTATTACAGATGAAAAATTATTGACCTTCAGAGCAGCCTATAAGGACATATGAAACATGGCTTTGAATGATAACCTACCGGGAATTGTTAACAGAGTCAGTATTAGCATCATATTTCTATTAACTATCATTTTTCACTGGCATGCCAGTTTCAGAAATACATTGCTAAAGCTTGTTTGTCACAAGATGCATGTGAGACTAAATCTATAGTTCCTTACTTTTTCCCTTCATTAATGGTAAGGAGAAACTGCTTAGCACACATTCTAGGAGGGTAGGAAGGGAACACAGCAGAGAAAAATTTTAGCAGAAGAAATGTAATAAATTGTGCTTTTCTATTTATTATGCCATTGTCAGAGGAGGATTTATATGTCAAGGGAAAGCCAAGGTACTTCAATATAGAAGGCTGGGAACAACAAGAAAGGATGAGATGGCTCAAACTAAAGATGGCATTCATAAATTAAGGGCTGGGACAGGGGAAGTTCTGATGATCCAACATGTAAATCTAATTGTGAAGTCAATTGATCTACCTTCTTCGTTCATTCCTATTTGTTATTTATGGTTTTAATTCTGGCTTAGACAGGAGCCATAAGTTTACTAAAATAAATAAATATAAGATGCTCACTGGGTTTGCCTCAGGGATTCAAACTAATTTCATACATCTTTTCCTTGAACTGGATTAGACCTTTGAAGATATAAACATACCTGTGGAATGGAAAAGAGATTGTTGAAGACCTAATGTGATTAGTTTTATCTTCAAAACAGGTGACTTTACTTCACAGTTAAAAATAGCTTTCTTTTGGAGTTCAGTGGAAAAAGAAAATATTTTCTATATATACTATTAAAGGCTAAAAAGTAACAGTTTCTAGGGATTAGATAAAAATCCCAGAAAGTAATAACCAGAAAAATGATAAGAAGAATAGCTACTTGAATTGGGGATTTAAAAAAACCCTCTACCTTTTATACAACTATATGCATACATATTTTTGCTATGACCACCATAAGAAAAGCTGACAGTGACTGACAAATCAGTCCAGAAAAATAAGTCTTACTGTTTTTAAGGTCTTAGTCAGACAGTTGGTGGAAAAAAAATGCATGTAATATAAAATCTTATTTTAATTAAATACAAAGAAATAAGACACTAAAACTACTTTGTAAGTCTTTAATGTAGGATTTAAAAAATTTACTTCTGGGTGCTAAATATATTCATACAACTCTCTTCAAAAGAGTTGCAAAAGAAGTTAGAGAACTGTGCAGGTACTGATGAGAGTAGAAATGAGAACTAGAACTTATTACTAAAACTATGAATATGAAATTAAATATATTTGATATTTACTAGTACTTTTTAAATATGTTCTTTTAAATCACATAACAAAGCTAGGTGACAGTTCATTGAACTGACTAATGACCAAGATTTCTAGGGGATGGAATTGTGGCTTAGGTAGTAAAGCACCTGACTTGCAAGTATGCAGCCCCAAGTTCAAATCCTAGTACCACCAGAAAAAAAATTTTTCAAGAAATTTCAAAATAACTATTAAAATTCCTTTTGACCATACTATCTTTTCTATATTTATTATTTATTTATTTAACAAAAGGTTTTATTTGTCTATCTAGATCTCCCAAAACTTTATATATTGTTACTGGGAAAGCAAAATGATAAATCACTTTGGATAAATGTTTGCCAGCTCCTTATAAGATTAAATGTATACCAAATCTCAAACCATCTGATCCACTGGTGAAAGTTTATTCAAGAGAATTAAAAGCGTGCCTAACAAAAAACTTGACTAGTACACTCATAAGCCATCTTATTTATAATTTCCATAAACTGGAAACAAGTCAAATATTGACAAGGGAGTTAATAAATTGTGCATTATTATAAAAGAATAAAGCTCAGTAATTAAAAGGAATATATTACTAATGGATTACTGATAGAGCCAATGACATGATGAATCTAAAAAACATGATATTGAGAAAAAATCTTTACACAGGTAATATGTAGTTCATTGCTCTATCAATATAAGGTTTAAAAAAAAAAGAAATCAGGGAGATTAACCTACAGCGGGTTAAATTAGAAAGTGTTTGTCATAGCAGAATTGAGTGAAGGTGACACAGGAAACTTTTGTTGGTGAGGTAGCCACAGTGGTTACATGGGCACATACAATTGTACAATTGTCACAACTCTATTAAAACTGCGCAATAAGATTTTTTGATATAATTATATCTAAAAACCTAAAATAGTGCATAACAAAATATTTTTTATTTTGTAGAAAATAAGAAGAATAAAATAATGTAAGTGCTAATATATTTTAATTTTCCCTTATCCATTCCTTCATCCAGAAACATTTGCTATGAATACAATAGTGAACAAAGTCTCTGCTTTGATATGGAATTTGGAGAATATAATTTAGTGGACAAAGCACAGCAAAAATATATACAAATATATACTATAAGCATAGTGGTGAATGTTAAGAAGAAAAACAGAGCAAAAAAGCGAGACAGACTACATACGTATTTTGAGATTTAACTATTATAAATGGGATGGTCAGAAAAATCCTTTCTGGCAATATCATATTTTAGTAACAAATTAAAAAGACTAAAAGAAAGGGAACCATGCAGATACCTGGAGAAGTATATTACAGGCAGAGAGCCAGAGGGAAGAGTAAATTCACAGAGTTTACCCCCAAACATGGGAGTACTATGTTTTAGTAATATCGGGAAAGCTAATTTGAGGGTCGTTAGTTGATCAAGGGAAAGAATTAAAAAAGAGGCCAGAGAAATTGTGATGACCAGTCATGTAGCACTGAGTAGGTCAATATAATGAATTTGATTTTCCTGAGTAGGATTGTTTGGAAGTGTTAAGACAGAAAAGTGACACAAGATGACTTAAACTTAAAAAATCTCACTCTGGTTTCTCACTGAGAATGATTGTGTATGGTGAGAGGGAGCCAAGTTAGAAGTGGAGAAAACAAGTTATTCTAATTTCAGTCCATGTGATAAGTAGTGATGACTCGCAACAGCATGTTAGAAATAAAGAGGAAAGTGAGAAGATTCTGAATATATTTTGATGGCATTACTGACAGCTTTTGCTAACAACTGGTAATAGAAAGAAAGGAGTCAAAAATAACAATGGTTTAGGTCTGAAGAACTGCATCCATCAATTACCGAGAGAAAAAATCATGCCTGGATGTCTTGGAGGTAAGTTAGCATCAGATATTAGAAGTTCACATTTGGACTTAACATGTTCACATTTGAACATCTGAGTAGAGATGCCAAGTATACAGTCAGATACTGAATCTGAAATTCCAGAGAGAGAAATACAACCTGGAGACACATTTTGTTGAGCACCATGTGCAGGAAACTATTAGAGAAAGAGAAAAAAAAAAGAAAGAAAGAAACTGAGCAGACCTGAGTCCTGAGGCTGTCCAGTGTTCAGAGGTTGAAGAATTGGGAGGAAACAAGCAAAGGAGAGCAGGGAACAGCATCCAGCAAGGGAAAAAAAGAATGGCAAAGTGAAACCTACAGGTGAAAAACATATTTCATGTATTATATCAACTACTGCTGGCAGTTAATAAAATGAATGATAATGTCATAGAACAAGGTCAACCTTCTATGTGATAAGACCTCAAATTCACAAATGATTTTGAAGACTATCAATCCAGTTTTTAAGTACTCTCTCTGACTAACTTGCCCACTGGTCAAACTCATGTGTTCAAATAGTAGTTTGGGACTCAAGATATACATTACCATGGTTGAATTCTTTAAAAAGAAAATATCAGGTCTCAGCCGCAGAGAATGTGATTTCATTTATCTGGGACAGAGGTGAGCTTTTGGAACTGTTTTTTCAATCTTCCCATGTTTTCTTGTTACCTTAATGTGCACGGATGGGAGCTCATGGATGAATATCAGTCCATGAGATACTCTATTATATTCTTATACTTCTCCTACACACCAAATCAAAAAGGTGCTGACATACTAGGGACAATTTATCCAAATGGCTCAGTGAGCCCAGGCCCCCCAAGACATTTAGAGACTTATGAAAATATTTTCTTTGAAAATTCAAAGAGCAGTGAACTTTTATAAAAAAATAAGTAGCTTAATATATATTTACATTTAATAGATATTTTTTCCAATAGTCATAAATTACAAATTTTAATTTTTTTTATGAAGGAAAAACCATGAAACTCACAGTTCATGCTGGGGTGTGTGCTACCCTGGCAGACGGAGGTCACCATAATGCTGCTGCCACACAGAATTAGCTGCTGAGCAGGCATACAGCAGCAATCATCTAAACTTGCAGGAAAAAGCCTCTACACCTTTAAATGACTGCAAGCCTGCCTCTAAAGTGGCGTTTTGTTCTAGACCAGGCATGCCAGAGAAAAAAGAAGGCAGTTAAAAAAATTATACTGTACCACCCTTTTAGGTGACCTAGTGTGTGCACCGTTTTGTGAATATGAACAGCCTGTTCTGAGCATGTTCCTGAATATGCACCCTCCACATGTGGTGCTTGGTCTCACATGTGAGAATGGGTATGAGTTTCTTCTTTGCTTTGTTTGCCTGGGGAGACCCTGCTTTGGGAATTATCCCAGGGCTTTCCTTACTTGCTATAAGTAGTAAACCTCTCTTCATTCTTATCTCCTGGTTGTGCTCATCTGCTTTCCACTCACTTGGGGTAAACTCATTGTGTTTTGTTTCAATAGTACACCATCAGGCATTTTATCCTAGGAGCTACAAGATAGAGAGTCTCAAACATTAACTTGCATGCTCAAATCACATAGTGTATTGAATCACTTTAAAACATATAGCAAGCTGAGCGTGGTGGTACACACCTGTAATCCTAGCACTTGAGAGTCAGAGGCAGGAGAATCACAAGTTTAAGGCCAGCCTAGTCTACATAATGAGTTCTAGTCCACGTGGCTATATAGCAAGACCTTGTTTCAAATAAATAAACAAACAAACAAAATACAGCAAAGCAATGTATGTTTATACAGTCATGATAGTGTTCAGTGGTATAGAAGAACCGTATTACTTCAGTACCTTCTCTCTTTCTCTCTCTTTATCTCTCTCTCCCCCCCTCTCTCACTTCCCTCTCCCTCTGCTGCATCAGTATCTGTCTTCCTTGCTTGGTTATAATGGCTATAGGTGAATGTGGTTAAGGTGGCTGGCCAGTAACTATATCTTTTATAACTTGATATGCAGTAAGCAGTGTCATGTTTCTGCATGTCTCAGATAAAGGACACATGGAGCCAGATGGCTGCCACTGATGGGTACTTGATTTAAGGATGCTACACCAACACAAAAATTTGGGTGCTTTATGAATATTTAATACTTCTTAATTCTACTTCTCCCTGCCTACATGAGCACACAATCTACTTATTTTATATCTGATATGTTTCAAAAGTGTCTTGCTTACTTACACTTCATTCTACTCTCTTCTGTATTGTTTTAATTTTCTTGTTCTCTATAATACCATGGAATGCAAAAACACAGTAAAATCACCTGAGGTGATCACAATCAACTTTAATAAGAGTATCATGACCAAAATGTAATTAATATGATAATAATAAGAATTTTAACAAATTAAAAATATTTAAAGCTATGAACTTTTTTTAATGATAAGAACAAACTCAAAAATTCTCAGTAATCTTTGAAGGATGTAAAGAATGTAGGTATACCAATTCAGTATTGTTGAAAGCTGGTAAATAAAATTAAAGAATAATTTTAATTTAAAAAGTTCTTTTTTTGTAGAAGCATTGCAGCAAAAAGAGATTATTGAATTAGATTAAAATGTTTCTGTCACCCCTAATAAAGTAATGGATATTGGAAAAAGAGGGAGAGAAGTAGGGAAATACAAAGTGAATGGGGGGGATAAAAAGAAATTATTAACTTCCAGATATTCCAAATATAAGTATGACTACTATCTACAGTCTTGCCAAAACATTGAAATTAATTTTACTCAAATTTCTAACTCTAATTTTTAATTTATAAGAAAAACACAGAATCAGAAAGAAACATGGTAATAAACATGAACACTGCCAGTAAAATCCAGATTGAACATTTCTAAGGACAAAGTACCTGGTTTCCTCAGTAAAAAAATAAATGCAAAAGGAAAAGGGATGCATAGAAATAATATGTTTCAAAAGAAATTTATGAAAATAATTATGAAGCAGAACAAACATTTTCAATTTAAAAATTAAATCATGATTTCCAAAACTTGTTTCAAAATAATATCAGAGAAGAAGAGAGTGAGAGTGGTGATAAAATAAAATTGGCCCTGAGTGGACAGCTTTGAACCTGAGGACATGGGGCTATTGCATTATTTTATCCACTTTTGTGCATTTTTGACACTTTCAAGAGTAAAAAGGAAAAAAAACTGAAATAATGGAACGATATAGGATTATTTTTATGTCCTGAGCAATTTTTCAATTAAGGAAGAAATAAAACTAAATAATTTGACTAATTAGAAAATAATGATAAGATAATTATAACACAATGCATGAGGTTAAGTCAGGGTGAGGTCATGGATTTATACCTCAATATTGTTTTTGATATAACAGAGAGAAGTGACATCTTTCCACATTACTTACCTAGACATCTTTAAAATTTAAAAGGTAAACAAACATCATTCAAAGAAAAACCAAAAGATGAACTAACAAAGGTAAAAGAAACATTTGAATTAGATTATAGGAAGATAATGCAGTCAATACTTACATTCAAGGAAAGAAACAAGTAACTAGGTAGAGCCTGGAGAAGTATACTAAAACCAAAATAGAAGGAAAAAATGAGAAGTTAAATTTAGTGATGACAAATATAAGAATTAAAATTATAAGAAAAACATTTAAAAATAACATATTAATGTATTGAAAAATATTAACAAAATCTTAGTATTTCTGAAGCAAGTAACCCATAATGACATCTAATTTACTCTAAGAACAAATGTCTAGGGCTGAGGGCTCAGTAGTAGAGCACTCGCCTAGCAATCATAAATCCCTGAGTTCAAACCCTAGTAGCACCAAAACAAAACAAACAAACAAAGAAAAGGTGCTTTCAATGTAAGTACAAATTAAGTCCAAATTCCTTTGATTAAATTCATTCATTTTTAATTTATTCACCTAATATTTTAGTATCTATTATGTATTTGTGCCTTGGTTTACCTCTTTAGTTTTACTTCTTCATTATTTCTAGTAGCAAAGATGGAAAAACAGAAAGAAGAAATCTTCTCAATGCCATGAATACTTTAAATGTGTACACTTCACTTCCAAAACATACCTTATTTCGTTGTTTCCTTTATATCTTTTAGACATCTGATGTACAGATTATAGAGTTGTTAAGGAAAGCTCTGTAAGACAGAGCATTGATGGTCTTTACTGCTGAATTTGTGGAACACATACAATGCTCAATCAATACTTGTCAAAGAACTTCACTGTGTAAATAATAAGTAAGGGATTATATGAAGTATTACATCAATAAAAATCATGACAGAAATTTTTTTCATTTAATAATTCATCAGGAAAATCACATGGAGTATTTAAATATTACTATTTAAGAAATTACAATCATACAATCACAACATGGGAAACTATGCACAGAATAAAAAATTGAAAGAAGAAAAGTCATAATACTCACACGTGTGTCAGCTAGTTAACAACATTCTTTAATCACTGAAGAAAATGCTACATACATTTTCTCTCCTCTATTCTTAAAACTAAACTATATTGGGATAAATGCTGTCTAGTGCAGTTGCTTCTTTCACTCAATGCACTAAACTTAAAACCAAAATGTTATATAAATGAACAAGAAGGTTGAATGGTAATCAAAGGAATTGGAAATTTCAAACCTAGAAGCAGTCAGGCACCTGTAGTCCTAGCTACGTGAGAAACTGAGATTTGGAGGATCACTGTTTGAGACCAGTCATTGCAAATAGTTTGTGAGATCACATCTCCAAAATAACCAGAGCAAAATGGACTGGAGGAGTGGCTCAAGTGGCAGAGCACCCACTTTGCAAATACTAAATCTTGAGTTCAAACTCTAGTTTCAAAAAAAACCCAAAAAACTGGAAGCAGTGTTTTTTCTTTGTTGTGTGATAATTCAGTTCTCAGTTTTGCTGCATGTTCCTTGAAAGCACACAATTGTCATATTTCTTTGCACTGTAATATGTGGCTCAGTCACTGTATGGCTCAGTACACATAGTACATTATAGTCCAAGCACAGACTATGCCACGTAGTACAGTAATTAAAGCCACAGATTTTAAAGTCAAGGAAACTTGGATTTAAATACAACACTTACCTCTTATGTACATGATCTCAGAAAGGTTATTTAACTCAATATATGTCTCAATTTCTTCTTCCGAATAGGGATTAAGCTTACTAGTAGTTTATTGTAGTTTAATTATAAAAATGTTTTCAAAAGTCCTTCTATTAACTACTGTTTAGTAAAGAAGTTCTATCATTCTTTTAAACAAATAGTTGATAGAAAATATCAGACTATAAGAACTAGATTGACATCATGTATTCTATATAAATATTTAAAATAAGGATTATAAATATCATTCCAAGACTACACCAGGTTTTGAATTATAAGAATAGCTAATAAAGATCAGGATATATAACTATGTATTAATGGTTTTGTGAGTAAATTTCAACTTGAACACATTACCTACAAATCTATTAGATTTCTAATCTATAGATTAAAAACAGAAGAAAAGCAATTCTTGATGTGATACGTGAATGATAAGGAACCAAAGCCAAGGTACCCATCTTTAATGTGACTTTTAAAATTAACTCAGACTTCACCTGTACTGTTGCTTCTTATATTGGCATGTGAAAACCCTCCCACACTGAAGTAAGAAGATAAATCTTAACTAGGCCGTGCTTAAAAAAACAGGTGCTATTTATTCTTTAGAACCAATAGAACCATTATAATAGATTGTATCTCCATCAAAGTATTGAATGTCTATTTCTTGCTTTTATAAAATGAGGCATCTTAAATAGTCCTTTTCTGAATAATAAATTCAACAGGAAATAATTTAAAATTGAGAAATATATCTTATTTTTTTCCTCATTGGCAATTACAAGTCAGGAGTATTCATGGCTAAGACTCTGGGCCTTGAAGATGGACCATTAACAGTTACTCCTTTTATGGAGAATTGATGCCTGCTGAAAGGAAATTTATTTTAATGTAGGGATGTTTTCCACAGAGCATCAGATTGTACCATAAAAATGGCTTTCCTTACAATTCTCAGTACAGAGAAGAAATAAGTTTATATATACAGACATGTATGAGTTTTACAAAAACATGCACCTAAGACGTGTGTGCATATGTGTTTATATACCTCGTTTATGCCAGGAAGACATCTGTTGATGCATTAATACTGAGAAAAACAGGATTTCTAGTAAGAAAATACTTATATTATATGAGCAAAGACCCTAGAGATCATCTGAACTACAAAGTCTAATTTGCATTTAAAGGAAGAACTACAGAATTGTGCCAATATTGAAGTAGTAATAGAAAATTCTAGAGGGAAGTTTACTTTTAAAGAATTTCCTTTCAAGTTACTAACATTTAAGCAGAGTCTCATATCATTAATTTCATAACCAAATTCAGCATGGTTTTTATATGTACCAACCATTTAGCTGAACCACAAAATGACTCAAAGAGCATTTCACACAACCTCTTTTTAATATTTTACCCGAACAAGCACCAGGTACTTCCTAGGGAACAATGCACATTTTGTCTTGAAGCTGACTTCAACAGGACAAGTGATGAGAGCACCTTGGCCCTCCTCCTGCCTAAGGACAGTGGTCACCTATTGATGCAGGGAAATGAACTCCCTGGAGGCACAAGCTTTTCCCTCTATTTTCCATTTTGATGATTTTACAGCCCATATCTCCAAACAGTCCCACTCACAAATAGATTCGTATGATTCAAAGGATCATGCAGATCTTTAGGTAAATTTTCAGAGAAAACAATTAAAGCCAAGCAAACCCAATTTTAGTACCATATCTCTGCAAAAGTAAGTGAAGTTTATACAGAGAGTAAGTTAGTGCTGAAGTGAAATTATAAATCAGTCCATAAGAAAACATTTGTGCAATATTATGGCCATGGTGTGAATGAGCTGATTTGCTCAATCTTCTTGGCTAAGGTCAAAAATGGAGATCTTAATGATTTTGGAAGACAAATATCTTCTAACTACAAGTGAGATCCAGAGACGTGCCAATGTCAAAGCTGATAGTTATCACATAAAGGCCTAATCAAAGATTAGCATTCAGTTAAATGATGATTACAGATTCACACCTATAATTCCAGCTGCTTGGGAAGTAGAGATAGGAGGATCACCAGCTATTGGAGGGCAGCCTGGGCAAAAGAAAAAAGAGAAGTTAGAAAGACCCTATATCAAAGAACAAGTAGAGTATGATGGTACATGTCTGCAATCCCAGCTAAATAGGATGCATATATAGAAAAATCACACTCTGAGGCTGGCCTGTGCAACAAGAAAATGAAACAGACAACATGAGGTCCTATCTGAAAAAAATAAAAGCAAAAAAAGATGGCGTGTGTCATAAATGGTAGAGTCTTTCTCTAATAAGCACAGGCTATGAGGTCAAACTCTAGTACTGCCAAAAACATTGGAAAAAAGGCAAAAAGTGATGGAAAAAGAAAAAATATGTAACAGCACAAAGTAGCCTAAATATACTAAGAAATTCATCTTTTAAACAAAATATTAAAAGGATAGCAGAATTCCAAGGCACCTCCAAGTGTGGATACCTCCCTTTTACCTGTCCACAAGAGAAGTAATTGCAAAGTTTTGAAAACTTTCTAGTTAAAATTCACCTTTGATCTTTTGATATCCATATTCTGAAAATGATAATAAAGCCATATGGATCCTGAGCTAAAGAAGCAGAATCTGCTGAAATGAAAGATTGCTGTGCCCTTCAAGTTACCTCTCCCCCATTCCTGGATGCAATTGTCTCTGCCACTCTTCTGTCTTCTGTCTTCCACTACTTCAGAAAATAGTAATACAGTATTATTTAGAAACAAAGTAGTTATAGAAAGGAGTTATGTAAAGAATCTGTAGTGACATAAGGAATCTTTATATATACCTGTATTAATAAGGGACTACATTGTACATGATTATTCAAGAAAGATCTCTTTCCCTCCCTTGTCCACCTAAGATTTAGATTCTGGGTTCAATATCTTATTTATTTTTATATTTTTTATTATTGTTGTGCTGGGGGTACATTGTGACAATTATAAATTTCTTAGAATATATCAAATATATCAGTTGAACTCACCTCCTCCATCATTCTCCTTTATCCTCCCTCTCCTCATTCCTGTTTTGAGAAAACTTCTTCCTGAAAATAAACTCTCTCTTCAAGTAAACTCCTATCTGCACAAGGTAAGGCCACAGGAGGCACACATAGAAATCCAGCATGAAAACCTAGGAATGTGCAAGAGCTACACACCTATTGGAAGTAACAAGAACATGATTTCCTAACTGGCTTCCTTCGCTGCACTTGCGGAAGGTATTTGTGGTCCTTTATGTGAAGAGTAGATAATGGAGAACCAATTCTAGTGCCAACAATGACTCAAACACCTTTCCTCTGTAGCTCCACACCTTTCTTCAGTGGCAGTACACTGGGATCATCTTGGTGATGCCTGGGTCCTGCACTTTGAGATTTAGACTTAAGTATTCTGGGGTAAGATCTAAACTTCAGTGTTCTGAAAGGCTTAAGTGATTCCAGTGTGTGCCCCAAGTTAATTGGATTAACTGACAAACTGTAAGAAATTAAGATTATATATACAGAGATATACATATATTTGAGTGTGTATATCTGAGATATAAATGCTGTATGAACATTATATAACTGACAAGA
Organism: Castor canadensis; assembly: GCF_047511655.1. NCBI lineage: Eukaryota > Metazoa > Chordata > Mammalia > Rodentia > Castoridae > Castor > Castor canadensis. The sequence continues at coordinate 70,251,799 of NC_133387.1, read as the reverse complement.
ATGATTTCTTCAGAAACTTCATAGGATATTCTTTGAAACTGAAAAAGTAACATTATAATATATGATTTATCATACATTCCTTTATCCAAAATTTGCTTTAAGAATAAAATATGACTCCCTGTAATTTTTTCAATTTTTTTAATTGTAAAGAAATAATAAACAGTAAAACATTTGCATTTAAATGCACCCATTGTAGAATGATCAATATGAAACAAAGATGTGCTTCTAATTTCATAAATCTGGGCTAGTAAAATAATAAGGGCTTTGTCCTTATAAGTGGAATTCAGATACAAAGATTATATTTCTAAAGTAGGTGCTTATATTCCATCAGTAATGAAGTGGATAAGGCCTTTTCTTTGTGTAGACCTCAGATGAAGCACTTTTAAAATAAGAAAACTAGATTTATACTTATGTAGGGATCCAATTTGACATGAGTATAGCCATGCTGATTATAAGTACCAACTGGTCCACCAGGTAACCCTGACACTCATCCCAAACCCTATAGGATAAAGTAATTTAAATAGCAGAACATTTTGTGCCAGGAAGCTTGTTTCTTAGCTGACATTTGACATGTTGGTAGTATATGAGAAGCCCAGTGCATTCTGGTTGGGCCCAATCCATCTTTGTCTAATTTAGCATATAAATACCTTCCTTCTACCTGGGGTGTAGGGATCCTTCTGTCTCACTGCTGCCCAAGCCACCTTTCCATCCATAAGTCCCTAGGAAATTGCAGTAGGTAGAATCCTGGATTTCTTTGCCTCTTTCTTTAGTCTCTTGGCATTTTCGACCTTTATGAGTCAGTTCTCATAGCCCAGGTTTTTCCTGAAAGACAAGTCATCTAAACAGGCAAAAGTGAAAATTTAACATCTAAGAATCTATTTGGTCATTTTGATACTCATTTCAAACAAAATAACTTTCAGAACAGCACATTCCTAGTGACTTTGTCAGGCTGGGTAAATAATGGGAACATGGTGGAAGGTGTCTCTAGATGACAAGAGCACTAAAGGTAAAGACTCTCGTACACATAGTTGGTGAGAATCTGAAAAGGTCACAGAGGTGGAAGACACAAGAGGGAATACAGCAACATAACAAGTACCTGGAGGCAGTCAATTAGTGGTTAGAAAAGAAAAGCAGGTCACATTTACTGCGACCTTGACTTAAAACAGAAGCAACTTGGGATTTTGAAAAGGCATATAAATGATTTTATTTTACCTTTTCTGTATTTGAAAGAACAGTGACATTAAATTGGTAGAAACTTAAATTATGCAAATTTAAGGAAGAGGTAGATGCAAATGGAAAAAATCAGAATAGTGAAAATATTTAATTTTTGATTGGCAGTTTGGACAAAGAACTTTCAATTTTTCTGCACAGTTTTCTATTGCTTTTCTCCTCCCAAATGCTTTGAAGATTTCTTATTTAAAGAACACAATACAATTATTATTTTTAAAATATAACCATTAGGGATGAAAGGCCTGAGGAAGAAATTAGGGGTAGCCTTGGAAACTAGAGGGACTCTTCATACAAAACAAAAACATAGAGGTTGAGCAGAAATGAAAAATATCACACATGTAAGAAAGCCAACAAGGCTTCTCTCTCTCTCTCTCCCTCTCTCTCTCTCTCTCTCTCTCACACACACACACACACACACACACACACACACACATATATATACACATACACATTCACACCTACGAAAAAGAGAGACAGAGATTGCCCTTCATTGTGAAAGGTCAAGAACATGAGCAGGAGATGGCAACACATAGCTCAGTTTGCCAAGGGATGCCATAGAGACAAGTTCTGCTCTGCACATGTGGAGAGCACACAGATAGCCTGGAAATGCAAAGACTCACTCATTCATTCATCAGGTATTTGTTGAGATATTACTAAGAGTAGAAATTTAATAAGCACTGATAATACAGCAAATTTTCAAAAGCATGGTGCCTACCCACATAAGTTCAAAGAACTTCAAGGACTTCAGAGCATCTACATGATGGGATTTTTATGTCATAGGGAACATTTGTACATCTTGGAAAATGGCAGGAATAACAGCTGTATAAGCATGTATAGACAGGGAGTACAGAGATAGGATAATACAATAAATGTGACTTTATATTTCAACAGGTAACGTTTAGGTTGAATTGGTTGCATATGATACTGGTATTAGAACACAAAATACTTGTGGAAAGAAGATGGAAAACATATGAAACCTATAAACCTTCTGGGTGTATTCTAGGAAAGAGGGAAAGGAAGGGACTTATAATAATCATCAAAAACTAGAAAGTTTAAAAAAGACAAGGATAAAAACAGAGAACAATCAAAATAGCAAAAGACAGAAGCAACAAACTATATGGTTGATGTGTATCTATGCAAGAATGAATATACAATTTTAAAACCTGTTGAAACCACCATAAAAAAGGGACTAAGGTAGAAAGGAGAAAAATAGAGGGAATGAACCAATTCAAGTTTTAATACATATATACTTGGAAGTATCATAAGAATACTCCTTGTGTAGCTTTCTTAAACAAACAAAAATGTCATTTTTTTTTCTTTTACAAAATGGAGAACAAGAAGGCAGAACAGATGCTGCCTAGGGTGTGTGGGGGGATTGGTACCAGTGGGAGGTGGCAGGAGGTGGGAAAAGGAAATGGGGGGGTGAATATAGTACAAATACTGTGTACACATGTATGCAAACAGAAAAATGATACCTGCTGAAACTATTCCAGGAATGGGGTAAGGATAAAGGAGAATGGTGAAGGGGGTGAATTCAAATGTGATATATTTGATATATTGTAAGGACTTTTGTAAATGCCACAATGTATCCCCAGCACAACAATAAAAAAGGAAAAGGAAAAGTACATGGTGTGTTGTCAAGGGAATCCAGACTGTTAGAGATCAAGGCCAGGACCTGAGGTCTAAACCAAAAGCATCATGAATGAAGTTCTGTAAGCAGAATCTACAATTGCCAGAAACACCTAAATCCACTTATTGTCAGCTACTGTTCTGATCCAATGAAAGCCAACAGAGTCAAAGTTTTATGCTGAAGCCAAGAAAGGCTCCATCAGAAAGGTAAAGGTCTACTTACTCCATGGAATGATGAAAAAACTACAATGGCTGTGGGTATAATCAAGAAAAAATATCAGGAAAAACATGGCTATTTAGAATTTGTGACAAGCTAAAAGCAGAGTTGGGTATAGAAATAAATATCAAAATTGTTTTACATTAAAATAACTATATATATTCATACTATATATTTCTGCCTTTTCAAGACAAACAATTTTGTGCGGATGAGAGTGATTTTGGAGGCATCAGAAGTGCAATTTGTAGAAGTGATTCATTGCATTATACAGGACATTCTCTTTATAGTGATTAGAACTGTTACAAAGATCATTTTAAGAAATGTAAATAGTTATTTTCACACACCTAAATTTCCTACACCTACAGGTATCTAGTAAATGTAAAGCGGGAAAATCCCAGAGGAAAGTTATCAACATATTTTAAAGAACAATATTCATATAGGTATATATATATGTATATACTAGATTGGTTTTAAAATTTCTCATATTAATGTATCATTGTCCAATAATGAGAAGACTGCTTTGTGAAAGAATGGTTGAAAAACACAGTTGAGTATTTCAGCTGCCTTATTTCACAGACATTATATCAAAAGAAAACATTTGTCATTTAATGTTACTTTTAGAGTTACTAATCCTTTTCTCTGGGCTGGAACAACTATGGCTTTAAAGACTTTGTGGATACTTCTTCCTATTATTTTTGTCAGTTAAATCTAGTCAAAGATAACTAAAAGAGGCAATCTAGTCATCATCTTCAATAAAGTAATTTTTCAAATTCACTAAGCTATTACGTTTAGAATAGGATGCAAAATATGTATCTGTTCACAATTGTGTGTATTCACAAAGAAAATAATAGAAAACAAGTGCTCATCAGACTTACTTGCTTTCACTCACTGTTCTGAACACAGAAAGAAAAGCTAACATCAGCAGTCAGTATTAGCTAACATCAGCCATCTGCATTGAGGCATTTTGTGAACCAATTCTCTGATCATTAATTCAGATCCACTGTTCCAATAAACCACAAACATAATAATGAAAAATGATTACAACTTCTTTTTTTCAACATCAAATTTAATAATCTTCCTTTTAAAAAATATGTTTCTCCATCAGAGAGAAGTCTTACATCAATAAATGTTAGGGTTTTTGGTTTTAGACTAATCCATAACTTTGTAGTTGCATTCAATGAGAGACTTAAAACAATAATTCCTGAATTTTTCCAATATTATTGAAGAATAACACCAGTTTTTAAGATTTCTAGATCTTAAAGACCAAAGAGTTCCAGCATAATATAAAATAAAAATTGGCCAAACAGAATTAGTGGCAGAGACACTATGCAAAATTAAGGCCCAGGAAAGAGGTGAGAACAATGTGGAGTGAATGCAGAGGGAAGAACAGCTTTCTGTTTACCTGGGGAATGAATCCAGCTAACACATGAAGACGAATGTGTCCAAGCCCGCCAGAGGACTGAAGAACCATTTCCTAGCTCTGTCTAGCTACAGACAGGCATCAGCTGGGAAAACAGAAACAGGAAGTTTTGACTATGACAGAATTCAGTTTGATAATTCATGCTAAAAAGTTATTTAGTCATAGCTTTATTTCATTTCAGTCTCAAAAGAAACTGTGAAAAGTAAAATATAATTAATACAAAATTTGTTAATAGGCTGATTTTTCCACATGTAAGAGACATGATTTAATCAAGTTTGGTTGTTGCTTTTGCCACTGACTTACAGTGATGATCTAATCATTAAATAATCTGCACACATTGCCTTCTAATTCTACCAGTTTATGACCTGTTGGTCAGTTTTTTGCCAAATAAATTCACATTCATTCTCAAAATATAAAAATTTCAAAATAAAATAATTTCATTGTCAACTAATGCCCACAATACCTGGAGATTATGCTAAAGATTAATTCATTTTCTTTATAAAGCTGGCACTGTCTGCACTGGGGAACAGAAGCAAAAATAATTAAGAGGTAGATATGAAATAATGACCCAGTTCACCGTATGTTTATATAATTTTGAGATCAGTCTTGATTACTGACAAAATTTTTAAAATATCTATTTTCTTAAACTGTGATCTCCTTTTCACACACAATTTGTTTTCTTATACTGTTCTCATGAGTCCTCTGATGGATTTATTAAGATACATAGACCCCCTCAAAATTTAAATCTCATCATTAGGGAGCTATTAAACATCCACTGCAAAATAATTTTTTCCTTATTTTCATGATAATAGTCTATTTTATTCCCTCCCATTAAACTATATTTTTAAAAGCATAGACAGTTATTAACTGATAAAATTATATGAAAAACAGGTACTTAAGCTTCAAAGTAAGTTTACGGTGAATATCACACTTGATATGAACCACCAAAATCTCAAATCTGAATGTTGCTGTAGTAGAACTTATGGAAAGTTTTTATCTTACTTTTGAAAGAAAATATAAAAGTCTGCCTCTGAACAATGTCTAGAAAAGGATATAAATGAGCAATAATCAAAATGCTGAACCCCAATGACATCCTTCAAATGTAAACAAGACACCCTAACTTATTAAGAAGTTGCTATAGCGTCAAAATGTACACAAGTGAAAATCAGCCACAGAATACAAATCTTCGCTTCTAAGTATAATTTGAGTTCCAGTTCAGTCTAATGGTGGAGGATGAACCATATTTAATAATGATAATAACATATAACTCTGACTTATTTCCAACATTGCTACTACATTGTCTTTCCTATCCCTTAATGAAAATAACCATAAAGATTGATGTAAACATAGCTTAAAAAATCTTAGAAAGTATTACAAGAGCTTAAAAGTACACATTTCCAAAGAAATAAATAATTTCACAAACTTGCTATTAATAAAGGCTGACACAAGAACAGAAACTAAATTAGGAAAACGTTAACTGAAATATGAACTAAAATAGCTACATATGTAAGTATGCATTCAAGGAACAGGAAAGACAACATCATGAATTAGGAGTTGATAGATTAATAATTTTAAATGGTTTTGGAGAAACCACTTAAACCGGAAAGGTTATTTGTTAATACTTTAGGTATTTATTCAAAAAGTAAAACTGCAGCCTTGTTTTATACTATATTCAAAATAACTTCTATGTGAATCAGAAAGTTAAACTTGAGAATTTTGGTGAATATCAACCTTCTTTCCTAGTAATAGATAAAGATGGAAGTAAAAGAAAAAATTTAAATGAAATAGTTTTGTATTCACCCATGGGAATTCTAAATATCTTTCTTTCAAAAGCTCATACACAAAAATAAGAACTTTACTACAGGGCCTTTGCCCAAATGTTTAATCTTTTGTTGCCTAGAACAGTTTGGTATTCTCTTCCCTCCTCTCCCCTCACTCAGTGTTCCAAATCATTTACTCGTTTTATTTTCTAGATCTAAAGAGACATTCTGATGTAGGCAATTTCTTAACAAAGTTTGTTCTTTCATTAAATAATCTATAATCTTATCTATACCCTATAATATTCATTTAGCTTACTTATATCTTAATGTGTGTTAAAATATCATTCAATATTAAAGCATTCAATATTATATATATGTATACATATATATATATATATATATATAGAGAGAGAGAGAGAGAGAGAGAGAGAGAGAGAGAGAGATGGTTGAGAGGCTCCCCCAGCCCAATATTATAAATATATACTATAATAATAATACAATATGTTATATATGCTGTATTGAATAAATATAGCAATATATTCAACATGATTCATGTCTTTGTCATTTGATATTTTAAATGTATGTGTTTTAATTAAAAGCTATAATTCAAAAAATTATATGTATATCTCTGTGTACTTTTTTGTTTTTATTTTATTGGTCTTAGGTTTATGTATACCTTTTAAAAATCATTTCCAATGATTAACCACTACTCTGAAGTATATGCTTAAGAAATGTACTTTAATTAGCTAGTAAGATCAGTAAGGTAGCAAATTATCCAGCCATACATGAAATATTTGACACCTGTCCTCCAAAGTGGAAAAGTTATTTGTTGAAAGACATGCCAGCTTATCATAGTTTAATGGAATAGAATTTTCAGCCTCAAAAGTCCTCAACAATAATAAGGCTGAGAACTGTCATTCGTGGGCTGCAGATGGCTCTTGGGGTAAGGCGTAAGAACATCCTCAGTGACACTTGGTGTTGTTTCAGTAAGCAGGAATTGCACACAAATATTTACCCATGGTTATTCAAATTCTGTTAGAAAAGGCACAATATTTCTCAGTAATTTTTATATAATACCCAGCAAATCATTACATGAAAAACAATGAAAATAAGCTTGGTGTGGTTTTTATAGTTTTATGAAGAGAACTCTGATTATTTGTCTTGAGGAATCTTAAAATTCATAGAAAAGGGGATAGTCTCTCTAGGGTCAGTAAATCCATCCTAGTTTCCCCTCTTCTCTTTCCTACTCTTGCTTTGCTTCCTTTGTTTATATTCTCTCTCCCCTCTCTCTTCCTTCTCTCCTCTCTCTTTCTCTCTCTCTCTCACAGATTCTGCTAAAACAAGTCATTAGTTACCTTACCTAAATAACCCTGTACTGAAATCTCCCACTTTGTGCATGTGTGTTAGTCACTAGAGGGTCACATGGAGCTAACGTAAATCAGTTCTAAAACAATGGAGCGGGGATAACAAATACTTATCATTGCCATACGGAGCAAAATGTAACACATGACTTCAAAGTGATTCAAAGTACTATGGAAGCAAAGTGGAAAAATCCTTAGAGTTATTTATTTGTATTTTGAATATTTAAATTTATTTAGAATACTATGATAGTTTAAGCAAATCTTGGTTCTTTTTTGTTATTTATTTATTTATTTATTTATTTATTTATTTACTTATTAGTAGTGCTGTTGGTTTCAACCCAGGGTCTCACCTTTGCTAGCCAGGCACTCTACCACTTGAGCCACTCCGTTTTTTGCTTCAGTTATTTTTCGAACAGGGATTTGCACTTTTTGCTTGAGGTTGACCTCGGACTACAATCTGCACACCTATGCTTCCTGTGTAGCTGGGATTAGAGACATGTAGCACCATGCCCTGCTTGTTTGTTCTGCTGAAATCTCACTATCTTTTGGCTCAGCTGGCCTCAAATCACCATCCTCCCAATCTCCACCTTCCAAGTAGCAAGGATTATGGGAGTGGGCCTCCATCATCAGCCCTCTTTTGGTTTTATTTACTCTACATTTATGTCTTGTAAATAAACTTACCAAAAGAATGTGAAATATGTAATTGTCAAGTCTTATAGTATTTCTCAATCAGAAGAGAAAAGAACAACCGATGACATATTTTGAGAGCCAAATATTGTTGTTTAAGAAAAGAACAAAGAAATAATTTTCAACTCCCAAATAGTGACTTGGGCAACTCATGTTGGTGTTGCCATTCTGAGTAGGTGTGCTATAGTTCACATCTGAAATGTGTCTCAAAAATCCAAGTATTAAAGGGTTGGTCCTCAGCCTGCAATGCTGTTGCTCCCATCATAGTGTATGGTGCCAACATTAGTCCAAAGAAACAAGGCCAAGTGACCATGGACTACACCCCTGCAACCGTGAGCCAAAATTAACCGTTCCTCCATCTCAGTTGACTGTCTCAGACACTTTGTCACAGTGACAGAAAACTGACTAGCACAGTATAGCTGACCACATTGAAGTAAGAGTCCAATGTACCTAAGCTTCAAAATGTTAGACTTTTGACACACCTTTACTTCAACTTCACTTTTAATTCACTTGCAGGGTTTAAGTCATCCTTTTGTCTAATTTATGAGCACTAAACATACTTTCTGAGTGTTTGTCTTGTTTGCAAATAACTGAACTCAAACACATAATCTAAATGTTTAGTTCAGATAAGAAAACACAAAATGAAAGCAAACTTGTAGTCGTATAACAATATATCTGTAGAAGTACAGATTTAAGCTACAAATAAGCTCATTTCAAGGGCAAATATTACACATAAAATCTGTTTTTATTTGCATTTTTTGAGTGTTGTTTAGAATTTTCCTGGTTGAATATGATTACCTAAAGTGAATGGTTTTTAAGATATTTCTCAATTTGTGTATGCTTGTTTTATATTCTGCCTACTGTATTCCTGTTGATCAATTAAAGAGTTAAACATTAACAAATATTGATATCTTAATACTGAAATCAATTACTCACTAGATTTGCACATATAAATTACCTTCTAAGCAAACCAAGGTAGCTCACCTGTAATCCTACTTATGAGGTAGAGATTGAGTTTCTTATGGTTTTAACCAGCCTGGGGAAAATGTTTGCAAAACCCCATCACAACCAATAAAAGCTGGGTTGGTGGTGCATGCCTGTCATCTCAGCTAAATGAGAAGCATAAATAGGAGAATTGTGGTTCAGGCCTGCCCAAGATCCTACTCAAAAAATAACTAAAGCAAAAAAAGGGGCAGGGTGTGTGGCTCATGAGGTACAGCATCTACCTAGCAGCTAGTACAAGGCCCTGAGCTCAAACACAGTACCATCCTCCCCTCCCCCAAATTAATTTTTAAAACTATAATGAAGTAGCATTTGACATTTGTACTTCCTTTTCAATACAAAAACGTTTTTAAAGTTATCTTAAAGTGCTACAAGTTAAATACAAGAAATTAGGACATTTATATAAAAATCAAATGCTTAATTTAAAAAAAAAAGCACTACTATAATTTCCTTAAGTATTTAAGTCTTTAAGAGACTCCAGGATTTTCTGTAGTAACTTTGTTTTTATAAGTAGTATTACTTATAATTAGTTATGTAAGATGAAATGGAGTTATTCCTATCAATTAATTCTTGTGTAATTATTTTATATAGAAGGCAGACAATTCTGACTTTTATATGACAAAAATAAAATCTTACATACCTTTCAGAAAGCATAAATAAAGTAATATAAACCACTTAATTATAGTATCATTTTAAATTAGTTTCCAAGAAAATGTATGTGGATACACATAGTAAAGATGAGAAAGATGTTCATGGGTTTTAAGACATGTCAAAAGTGACAAAGCTGCAGAAATACATTTTTAAAGTGTGAATTCCCCTGTTCTGGTGATTATCATAAGACAACAGAGGAGAAAGGTCAGGAATAGCAGAATGAGGAAAGTTCTGAAATTTTCTGTTTGTATTGTATTTGGAGATGTTTGACATCCTCAAACATTTAGACTTACCAGACTTATGAAATGCTTTTAGAAATGTAATAAACTTAATTTAGCTCTTGCTCTGTGTGGTGTATATAACTGAATGCAATAATGATTATATAATGAAATCTAAATTACTAGATTGTTATATTATGAAAAATATGGTTCAATATTTAAGTGATGCTTTTGATTCATAATTAAAGCCTTTGCTTCACCATTTGATTAAAATTAATCCTGAGTCCACTAACACTGTAATAACATTTAATGTCAATCATTTAAAAATTGTTCTGTGTCATAAAGGAGAAAAGCTATTATCAAGCCTAAGAATTAGTAAAAGTGTCAGGCAAGTAAATAACCTGTCACACAGCTGTTAATACTGATTAATCTCCCAAGCACCATCCCTTTCATAAATGAAGAAGAAATTCAACAGCCACCGAGATGGGCAAACATTCAGTAAATATTTAATAATAGCTTGGCCTAGTTTATATTTTATTAGAACATGTTGCCCTATGAATAAGCTTAAAATGTAGTTTCTATTAAGAATGTTTATCTTATACTACTTTACTATACATGGAATATCAACAAATTGAAGAAAATGTGTAATGACAATGGTTATCAAGAAAGAAAGGAGTTAGAAAGAAAGAGGGAGGGAAAGAAGGAAAGAAGAGAGAAAAGCAAATGACAGGGTAGGACGGAGGAGAGATGGAAGAGGAGAGGAAGGAAGACAGGGAAAGAGGGAGAGAGTCAAAGTGGGAGGCAGGAAGGAAACAAAAACAAATAATTATCCTGTTGAGCATGGCAGTATATGCCTGTAACCCCAGCACTTGGGAGGCTGAAGCAAGGTGATCATGAGTTTCAGATCAACCTGAGCTACACAATAGTGCTAGAGCACTTACCTGGCATGTACACTGGATTTGATCCCCAGGACCAAAGAAAAATAAAAAGCATTATTCTAACCACTGGCTAAACAGTTTTTGCTATTTGAGACTAGAAAGATGGGATGATAGATAAATAGGTAGATAGATAGATAAATAGATAAAGTAGGTAGATAGATCCTGAAAAACAATTGTTTTCAGTGGGCAGTTCTACATGATTGTATTTCTTTTTTTTTTAAATTTATTTTCTGGATGATATTCTATAATATACAGGTTGCATTTAAAAATTAAGCCTAGCACCCATGGCTCATGCCTGTAAGTCTAGCTAGTTGAGAGACTGAGATCAGGAGGTTAGAGGTTCCTGACCAGCCCAAAAAAAGAGTTCAAGAAACCGCATCTCCAAAATAACCAGAGCAAAATGGGCAGGATGTGTGCCTCAAGCAGTAGAGTGTCTGCTTTACAAGTGTGAAACCCAGAGTTCAAACCACAGTCCCACAAAAAAAAAAAAAAACTAAAGCAAAAAATGGCTGGAGGTGTGTCTGCAGTGGTAGAGCACCTGACTTGAGACCCTGACTCAGAAAAAAAAAATAGCTAGATACCGGTGGTAGCTCACACCTATAATCCTAGCTACTTGAGAAGCCAAGATCAGGAGGACCATGGTTTGAGGCCAGCCAGGGCAAACCTTTCACGAGACCCCATTTCAATCAATAGATGTGTGCAGGGGAAGATGCCTGCTCTCCTAAGCTACATGGGCTAAGATCAGGAGGACTGAAACTCCAGACCAGCCTGGGTGAAAAAGATTTGGAGATCCCCACCTCAGTGGAAAAACTGGGCACAATGGTGCATGCCTGTCATCCCAGTGACCACAGGCAGCCTAAAATAGGAGTATTAAGACCAGCATGGGCAAAAAGAGAAGTCCTATTTCCAAAATAACCAGTGCATAAATGTCTGGGAGCATGGTTCAAGTGCTTCAGCACTTGCCTAGCAAGTGCCAAACCCTGAGTTCAAACCCCAGTACCACAAAAGAAAAAAATATTGAAGCTCATTTCAGTTTTCTACAAGTATAGAAACTTTCTGTGCTTTTATGAGATGCTTGGTGGATGGTTCCTAAAAGAGAGTGAGAGGTATCAATTTAGTACAGTAATCTAGCACTCTGATGAGCTCATAGGAGACAAATGTGAGCAAGGCAGGAGGATCACAAATGTTGACAAGCCACATCTGCAGTGTTGGTGAAGTCCAGAAGTTATTTCTACAATAACTTTTTTCAAAATTGGTGTTTTGCCCCAGAATTTAAGATCCTGGCATTACACAACAACATAAAGAACAAGAATGAAGCCATATCTGAATCCTTGCATTAAAAGTCTTCCTGCCAAACTTTGATACACAAGAACATAGGTAAATACACAGAAAGCTGCTGTTTGCTTCCAGCACTCAAGATGGAGGTGGCATCAGTATTGGAAACACATCTCCTACTTTCACTTCCCCAAGTTGTGCTAGCTCTTGAAACATTGAACCCAATTGTCCAAATTCTAGTTCTGGAAATATGAGTTTCTCATATTAAACTAGAAACTAGAAACTTCTTCTATAAACTAGAAGAAGCACAATCATTTGAAAATATTTACATGGGGCAGAGGATAATATGTAAAATGAAGTGACTTAGATGACAAGCAAATAATGACTATTTCCCTCAGTAAGAAAATGTTTACTGTTAAGCTATGTAGATATGAATATGGTGGTGGCTACTGGATGATATATAAATAGAAACAGGGAAGAAAATAAGAAAATGAAGAGGAAAATGAAATTAAGGAATAAAGGAAAGAAAGACCATACTTATTGTAGGTTTATGTATATTGCAAGCAACAACATTTAGAGAAGAGTGATTAGAGACATGCTGTTTGCAAGAATTACCAAATACTCATGATAAAGAAAGTTGGTGGAAATTAAACATAAGATAATTTAAATATATAAACAGTTGTCTTAGTCAGCATTTTGCTAAGAAGTAATCTATGTTTAGAAAAATAGTTATTTCTTCTTGGCAGTACTAGGGTTAAACTTAAGGCCTCGTGTTTGGACAGTCTACCATTTAAGCCACACTACTAGCAAATTATTTGTTCTATTTCTTCCTCTTCATTTCTTCTCCTCTTCATTTTTCCTGTGATTGTGTGTATAAGTGTAGTGTAGTGTAGTGTGTGTATGTGTGTATGTGTATGAGAAAAAGAGATGGTGTGGGGTGAGGGATGGTAGAGGTGAAGAGGGAGACATCAAGGGGGAAGGAGCTCTAGACAGAACTAATAGACACTAAACAAAACTAATAGTGAAAGGGTGTTGTGAACCAAAGATCATTGAATATTTCTACCACAGAAATTTAGACATCTGGGCTGGGGTGTACTCCAGTGGTAGAGAACTTGCTTAGCATGTGAAGGCCTGGGTTTGACCCACAACACTACAAAAAGGAAAGAAAAAACAGAGACAGTGTAACTCCAAAACTTCATACTTATGTTGTACATTTCTGTTTTTCCACATTAGGATCATAGCTCAATTTTTAAAAAGTTTTTATTTTCTTCTTCCCTTATCCTCAAAGATTTGTTATTATCTAAAGTCATCAGATCCAGCCTTCATTCCAAAATTTCTCCTCTGTCTCACTCTGCTTTCTAACAAAAAGTTAAAAAAAAAAAAAAGACTCTCATTTATGAAAGCTAATCTCCGCATGGATTTAAGTTGTCTCCAAAGGAAGTTTGCTAAGCCCAAAGTCTTCACGACCTCTGATGTCTAGGGAGTCTTACCTTCTTACTCAAACCTGGTCACTTCTAGAGAAAAACAACTACTACAGGTCTATATTCTCACCTTGACAACATGGCAATAGAACCAAGGGTTCTATGAATTACCTTTAAACTTATGAATATTAGAAGAATTTCTAACAAAGTCTATATGTAACTATGCATCTCTTAAGGAATAACACTAAAGTACATAGACAGTTTAGAAGGTGCTATTGACTATTTAACATGTGCTTGGGATACTAATGGTCAAGTCACAGGCACATGGGAATTACAGATCTATATGGTCAACAAACAAAATAGAAAGAATTGTAAGGAAGTCAGAGGAATTACCTAATTTACTGGAGTACTATTTACAAAGATATCTGACAATTAATTCCATTCTTCTATTAGCTCCTTAATTTATCAAATGCTATTCAAATGAACTCATTTTACCATTTTCACATACTGAATTGCACACTTATAAATTCCTGTTTATCATTTATCTATGTATCTATAATCTGTCTATCATTATTGATATCTTCCTATTTATCTACTTATCTAGTTTCAACCCATTAGAATTGGACATGACTCCAATAAGATTCTTCACTGGGATGACTTTAAAATAAGCAGTCCTGCCATGATTGTGCTGCCACACAGACCACCTGACAACTACCCAAAAGTCCTGTAAATAAACAAAGGAAAGGCTGACACTCAAATGGCCTTGGGAAACAGATGTTTACATGTAGGGTGAAATGACCATCTCCAACAATAGCCACCATGTCACTGAACACATAGAAACCAGAAATAGGATTGACCTAAATATAGAGACCCTCTCTCTCTCTATCTATCTCTCTCTCTCTCATTCATGCATGCACACATACATATGCATGCACAGGAAGAGAGAATATTTCTCTCCTGTTTGCCTCACTATGTCATTTTGTATCAAGGCCACAATATTTTGGTTATCCCAGTATTGCTACTGCCCTTTCTCCCTGTTTTTTTCTTATCAGAATTTTCTAACATATTTATGCATCTCTATCCTTGTAAATGAAAATTATTTTAAATTTTAAAAATTCTGATTGTGATTTTAATTGGGATATTATACATTTATAAATGAATTAGGGAAACCTTTTTTATTTTTTAAATAATTGTTTTCCCATTTTGTGATATGATATGTTTCCCCTAGTCAAATGAACTGACTTGCAGAAGATAGTAAGAGACTTTTTTGAGTACCAATAACTAGTTTAGAAAAAGTTCTATAATTGTATTGACTGTTTGCTTATGAATGTAAAAGAGATTTTTTAATAATGTAAACTTGTCAAAGGAAAATGGTCAATATGAGTCTTTATCTTTCTAAACAGGCACACATTTATGCTCTCTTAGCTTGATAAATGTTTGAACAAATATCATAACAAAGTATTATCTCTACTCAATTTTCACTTGATTATATTTTTTACTCCTTTGCGAAGTCCACGATGATCATCAGTTCAATTCCAACAATGGTTTCTTTAGCATGATTAGTATTGAAATATTTTATTTGTTTCTTTGAATTTATCCCTATACAATGCAATTCCAAAGTTAGGCAAAGGATGATATTTCATGCATCTGTATGACTTCTTCCTGAACCCCACCCCCTTTGCTCCTCAGATGAACTTAATTGAACCTTCAGTTACACTGCCCTGCAGGAGTCCACCATCTTGCCACTGTCAATCTTGATTTAGTAGACTCTCCAGCAGTAAAAGTAGTGTCAGTTAACTGTGGGAACCATTCTACATTATCCCATGTGTTCACCCTCTGAAGATATATTAAAATTACCTCTTTATGGTAACAAGGGAGCTAAAAAGCAATCTTGGAACTTAAGACAAAATAAATAAAAAGGGAACATAAACAAATGAAACCCTAACAGAAATACCCTTCCTTGATAGACTATAATGTGCTTACTGGAAATCATATTTTGAATAATTAAATCTACCTTCCAAACTTTTCTCACATTTGTAAACTTTGCCACTAGATCATTCTTAAAGGCCTCAAAGGGAATCTCTTTTATCAAAATATGAAACCATTAATATGCCCATTGACCAACAGGTAAAAAGACGTAAATTTTGTTTAAAAAAATACTGGAAGTAGTATGTCTAGTGACACTAATTCTCCACTCCTATTATGATTCAAACTCTATAACTATGTTAAAGTAGTTTGCCAGAAAATGATATATAATTCATTGCAACTTCTTTACATGATTGTTGCAATAATAGTCCCATTCTGAGAAATTTACCATTTCCTTGCCCTTGGGACTATCTTCAACTGAAAGCACGTATCTCTTGTACAAGTAGGTTTCACCTATTCCTGACACCTACTCTGTCTTTACACAATCAGGACAGGGTGAAAGAAAGTAAAGGATATCCAGAAATACAGCTCAACTCTTATTCACATGAGTTGTGAATTCAACATCATTTCTCAGAGTCCTTGGTGGATATACAACTGTGTTGGGAGTTACTTGCTTGCCAAAGGACTCTAATTTTGTATTTAATTGGCACATAAAATTGTATATATTTGTGAGGTACATGTATACCTTGCATAATAATCAAATGAAGCATTTAACACATCCATTATTTCATACATTAATTAATTCTTTGTGGTGAAAAATTCTCTTTTCTAACTATTTTGAAAATTCAATCCAATATTTCTAACCACAGTCACCCTCCTATGCAATGGATTATGAGAACATACTCTTCTTATTTATCTACCACTTTGTACTGCAGTTTATCTTCTCCCCTCCCAATCTCTAGTAATCAGTATTCAACTCTTTATTTCTATGCAATCAACTTTTTAAGATTCCACATGTGAGTGAGAACATGTGACATTTGTCCTTCTGAGTTTAGCTTATTTCACTTATCATAATGTCCTCTAGATTCATCCCTTCTGCTGCAAATAACAGAATTTCATTCTTTTTTATAGGTGAATGTTATTTCATTGTGTATATGTATCACATTTTCTTTGACCACTCATCCATCAATGCATTTGGATTGAGTCTACAACTTGGCTACTGAGAACAATGTGAAGAGTACCACAATAAAATCAGGACTGCAGATTTTTGGGGGGTTATTTGAGACAGGGCTCACTATGTAGCCCAGGCTGGCTTTGAACTCATGATCTTCCTGCCTCAGCCTCATGAGTGCTAGAATTAGAGATGTGCTCAACCATGCCTGGCCAGAAATATTTTGGTACAACTCTTTATTGGCTATCTTTCTTACACTTCTGCACTGGCATCTTCAGGGATTCCATTCCAAATAAATTTCTTGTATTCAAATACAGGATCTGTGTCTAAGGAAATTCTAAATTATGTCTTTAAGATGTCCAGTTTCCCCATATTTTAACATTTTTTTATTTTTTGATATGCAGCATTACATATGGCACATATGTTGATAGTTATTTGGCTGACATCAAATCATTCAATGGCCATATCTACACTATATGATTCTTATCACCCCACTAGAACCAATTAGTCTAGTAATAGAAGCACTAAATTAAAGCTAAGTCAATCCTATCTCTTCCAGGGCATTAAAACTTCAACAAAGAGCCAACCAACTAGACTGGATGAGATGTGGAAATGAAAGAAAATCCTCAAACTCCCAAGTTGGTATCTCCAGAGCTGTCCCTGTTTTCTTTCTTCCCAACTCTGAGTTCCTTTCCCACAGTTCTGTGATGCTATCTCAATACTCTTGTGTAAATTCCTCTCTCAGAATTGTTCTTGTTGGAGGAGCTGTCTCCCTCATCCTTTTCTTCAGTATACACACACACACACACACACACACACACAAACACACACACACACAAACACTTAAAACTCAAAACCTATAAGTCATTGAAACAAAACTTCTCCTACCACTGCTCATTAGCAGTTTTAACTTTTAAAATTTTTTTAAATTAATACACATGTTAATAGCATCAGTCACCTTGAGTCCTTAATAGAACTAAGTTGCACATTCTGGATTATTTGCAATGATCAAAGAGTTAAAAAGGAGGATTGATATGTGTTGGACAGTAATTATAAGCTAAAAGAATCATTTCAAAGAGCTTACTGGGTGTACAATGTGGCATTTACAAAAGTTCTTACAATATATCAAATATATCATACTTGAATTCACCCCCCTCACCACCACCATTTTCCTTCATCTCTCTCCACCCCAAACTCCTGGAATAGTTTCAACAGATTTCAGTACTCACTTAGAATGTTAAATCTCCTCTTTGGAAGTTAGCAGGTACACTGAAGCTATAACATTTAAATTTCAATTTTAAATTTCTGGGTTAAAATTATAACCAAGCCTAGCTTGGTTCAGTTGTCTACCTCTCAAGCACCTAATTATGGTTAGGATAGAATAGTAATATTTTGTGGAGTGGATGTTACACCTACATCAGTTTTGAGTAGGGGGTAAGAAACTCCTAGTGCATGGGATTTATAAGAATTCCAAGAGGGATTATATAAGGTGATCAGACACCTTAGTTTTCCTGAGGCATTTCTGGTTTATGCCTATGTTTTAGGTATAATTATTAACATTGCTTCTTCTTTTGCTTTCAAAAGAATTCCACCATGAAATATATCACCAAATTTGTACAAATTACTGGCAGCAACTTTATCCTTTTACTTGAGGAAACAATTAAGACCTAGAAAGGTTCAAAGACTTTTCCAAAGATAGTCAATTAGTAGTAGTATAACAACAAATTCCAGGTATGCAAGACTCCATTTTATTTATTAATTTATGTTGTTTAATCTATTTTTTCCTTATTCTATCTTGCAATTGACATTGTAGGATTATTAAATAGTTGGTTAAAGTTTATCAAAGCTTAGTATTAAAGGAACGAAGCAACCTAACTCCATTCAGTAATTCATGATCAGAATTCATGTCTGTTATGGTCTGAATGTTCATGTCTCCCTAAAATTCATATGTTAAAATTATAACCCCCAAGATGGTGATATCTAGAGGTAGGGTCTTTGGGAGGTGATTATATCCAGAGGGCATAGCTGTCATGAATGGGATTAGTATCCTTGTAACAAAGGCTCAGGAGAGCTTGTTAATCACTTTCATCAGAGGAGGCTATACTGACTGGGTATCATCTCTGAGTCAGAAAATGGGTCTTCTGAAATGTCAATCTGCCAGAACTTTGATCTTAATGTTTTTAACCTCCAAAACTATGAAAAATAAACCCCTTTTATAAGCTTCCTGGTTTACAATATTTTGTTATAGAAGCCTAACAACATCCTAAACAAGTAGCCAGAAAAGGGTAAGAGAAAATTTTTTCCCAAGATTTTCCTTGGGATGCTAAATGCCATTATAAAATAGAACATAATTTCAAGTTTGTTTGTTTCCTTATCACTGAATGAATAGACCCCAACCTTGACTATGTCATTAAGGTGTTTGTGCTCTCCTTAAGAACACACTCAGCTTAAAAGTTTGTACAAAACTAAGGATAGTCTCTTCCATCTGACAAATTAAAGCAGGGAATAGCATCTTAGAATACGTCAACTCTCAAAAGAGACTTCTACAACTCTAAAATATTTTAGTAGTGTAACCCCTCCGAGAAAGTTGTCCATTTCTAAGGAAATGGCCTTTTAGGAAGTTAGTATAAAACAAGGCTTTGAAAGTAGGTAACTTAGGAAACATTGTAATATTCTAAAGCCATTCCTGTTCCGTATGATTGGTGATATCACTTTCTCCATCTTTATCCTTGAGTCCTTTTTAGTTTTTTATCCTTTTGTTTACTATGACAATTTTCTCTCTAGACAGAAACTTTCATATTTTATTAAGGGATAAATGACCATTAAGTATTCTGTTATTTCTCTCAGGAGCACTGTTTTATAAGTTTACCTACAAAGCCCATAGAATTTTGAACTCTAGGAATTAAATTCTAGGCATTAGCAAACTGCAGTATTGTTTAAGAAAAGTGGAACTTCCCCAGACTCTTCACATTAAGCCAAATATGTGACCTGTAACCCACCTACTTTACCTACTAGAAAGCTGATTCTGCCTTCCAACAAAGGTCCTATCTCTCAAAATAATCAAAATTGGAAAATAAATTTCACAGATTTCAAGTTGCAAAAGCACTCTACAAATATGGCAGATTGCTCAATAGCTACTGTATATTTTAATGGCAGAAACTGGGGAAAAAAATCACAGGCAAAAGATGGAATGCAGATGAGCTCCCCAAAGGAAAGCTTTAGATTTTTGCACCTTAATATGCGATTGTCAGAGAAAGCTGAATTATGTCTTTTTTCAATCAACCCACACTTACAAACACCCACAGCAGTACAATACTTTGAACACAGTCACTTACATGTATGCCAGCTGGCAGCGGAAATGGAAGAGCTTGTGCATAAGAACTTCAAGTTGAAGAGAAAATTTCTTGTACTTTTTACATAGTGAAAGTAAGAAAAACAAAAAAGTGTAAAACCCTAGTCTCATTTGTCATCATTTCCTATAAAAGAAGACCAAATATGCTTTGGTTTCCTGTTCTTAAGCATTGTTGTGTGTTTTGTTGCATTTTGAATAAAAGAATATTATACAAAATCAATAAGATGTCTTACTGAAATTTAAATAACTGTCAAAGAACAGAGCTGATTTTTAATTATTTTCATTTTTGTACAATGTAACATGTCTAGTTACAATAATAACCATACTATTTAAAGAGAAAATTGTAAGAAAAAACTTCATGTTATCAATAAACCCCAGGAAGCTTAATTAAAATAAGCATAAGGTTGCCAAGTATATTTATTATGTGTTGAAATGTAGAACTTGCACAAAAGAAATAACTTCAGGGTTACCTAAATTAAGCATTCATGAATCAGTCTGAAATTTTCTGCCGTATAACTTAAGAGAAAGAGGTCAGTTATTAAATTGGAAGTTAGGTACTTTGAGACTCCTGGCTGAGTTTACTATTCTGTTCTATATATTTGCAGAATTCTGAATTATTTACCAATTTGTAATCCCAAGTATTAAGCATTTTAGTTCTAATACCTAAGAGCTAATTTAGTCAATCCAGTTATAACTGTCAGTTGTCATATTGGGTTTACATTTGTAGAAGTAAATAAAAGAGGTGCAATATATAGTTGACTCACATTACTTCCTCTCTTCTTGAATCTTGTTAGGAGCATAATGTACAAAGGTACTTCCTCTGTAACTAATCAAAATTTTAAATACTTCATCAGGTTTCAAATTAAGGATTTACTTCATAACAGCCTGAACAACTAACTGTATTAGAGAGTTGCTACCACAGTCTGAAAATTGATATATAAATATATGTTTTGGAAACAACATTCTTGAGAAATTCTTAAGGAGCTTAGAAAAAATACTATCCATGCCTTTAATTGTTTGCACATAATTAATTTACGTAAGCCCATAAATTCAGAGAAGAGCCTAATTCTACATAATTTAAATGGATTTTGAAATGACTGTGTGCTCCATGAGGTGGCTGACTTGTAGAGAAAAACATCTTTAGCTGGAAGCCTAAAGATCTCACTTCTAGTCTTAATTCTGTCATTCTGTGGCTGAGAACAAGTTATTTCTACCACTAAATGAACTTTAATTTTGTGAGCTGTTCAAAAGAGCCAGTCATTTTGGATTGCTTCTACATTCACTTTCACCCTAAAAAATAATAAAAAACAAAGCAAACTCTGTTTTTGTTATGTGTGTAGTACAGCTAAAATATCATTTATACTAAAAACCATTACTGCAACATCAGCTTCAATTTCTAAATAATAATATTTGCATCTCACTGATCAATTGCTTACTATACAAAGACTTTGTTGTAAACCATTTTTATAATTTTATTACATATTTCACTGCAAAATATTTACTGATATTGTTTCGTGACAGGTTGTATTTTCTGCTAGAAAGTGTAGCACTAAAAGCAAATTTTGAATCTCTCGGATTATTCAAATTCAGTGTTCCTAGAGCACTTGAAGTCCTGAGGCAGTTTAGTCTTTTAATGGCTTTTCTTCACCCTCCTGTGTTGCACTTCCACTTAAAATCAGTGACTTGAATTGGATTTCTTTTCTTCCTTTTTATATACCTTTATCCTTTATTCAAATATTCTAGAATTTGGGAAATATTGGAGGACATCTTGCCCTTTGTAGAGAAAAAATATTTTTTTTTCTTATGGGAAAAATACATATCTTGTAAAAAACATATTAGTAAAACTTGTAAACTTTGTTTGTCAACTTGGTTTTTAATGTGATTTTGAAAAATTGTTGCATATTTATTCCCAAGACTACAGTATCTTTGACTATAATAGAAAATTTATTTGATTAACTCATTCAGTTTCTTCTAATAAATAATGTCCTTTTAAAAAATTAATTTTGTGTATTAATAAGTGTTCAATGATATTTTCCTAGGAAGATGCATTTTTTTGAGGAAAAATGTACGGATAAATGATCTAGAATTTGTTAGGATTTCAGTAGAAAACGCTAAGTGCTTAAGAGCAGGAATTTACAAATAAACAACGCATCAAGTCATTGTTAAACCTGCAAATATTTATTAAGCATCTCCTGTTTCCAAGAAATGTGCTAAGCATTTGGTTACAAAGGCTTTAAGACAAACAGTATGGTCTACTAACACAAAGATGATTTTATATTATTAGCACGTTTAACACATTGACATTTGGTAATCAATATAATTTCTTAAATGAATTAATGAAAGATACCATTCTATTCTGTTAAAAACTCAAATCTAAAAAAATCATCATAAAAGTAAAAAAACCAGTGTTCTGCATAAAAATTTGATAATGCAGATAAAAGAATTTCTTCAATGACACAAACTAGTGGTACTCAAACAAGGAAAGTATGCAATCTGAATAGTCTAATATGTACCAAAGATAGATTTGATTATTAATATTCTGCCAAAACATAACCAGATACAGATAGTTTCACCAGTAATTCTTCTAAACAATTAAGAAAATAGAATACAAATTCACCAAAATCTCTTCCAGAAAGCACAAACGGAGGAAATCATCCTACTAAATCTTTCAGTGAGGACAACACTTTACACCCAAATACCAAACCCCAAAAGACATTATAAAAAAGGAAAACTATAGAGTAATAACTCTCATAAATTTAACTGCATAAATCTTCAACAAAATATTAGCAAGTCAAACAATGTATGAGAAGAATGGAACATATTAGCAAGTCAAACAACGTATGAAAAGAATGGTAAAAAAAAAAAAGAGAAAAGAATGGTAAATAACCATATGATATATAAGGCTTGCCCAATATTTGAAAATTAATCATGTAACCTACCAAATCATCAGCTTAAAGAAAGAAAATCATGCACTCATATCCATTGTCACAGAAAAAGTAATTGACAAAGTTCAATACCAATTCATGATAAAAAAAAAACCTATTTGCAGCTAGTTAGTTATAGAGATTCCTTTAATTTGATGTTTAAAAATCTGCAAACTATGTACTGCTAACATTTTACTTAATGGTTAGAAACTAGGTACTGTACATCTATACTTCAGAACAAGGAAAGAACATCCTCTCTTACTCTTTCTACTCCACATCCTATAGAAGTCTTAGCTGGTACAGTAAGATAAGAAAGAGATAGAAGCTATACTTATTGGAAAGGACAGTTTCTTTTATTTTAAAATGTTTTTATTCACAGTTAATATGATTGTCTATGTAGAAAGTGCCAAAGAATTGTCAAAAAAAAAAAAAAGATGGGGGGATTAAAACTAATCAATGAGTTTAACAGTTGTAGGATACAAGATTAGTATACAAAGGCAGTTGTTTTCCCATATATCGCAACAATCAATTGGAATTTGAAATTATAAAAAAAACATTTAAACTAGTCCTTAAAAAAGTAAAATTTGAATAAATCTAAGACATATGTATATGGCCCATAAACTGAAGAAACATAAAATAGTGATGAAAAAGTCAAATATTTTAGTAAATGAAGAGGCATTTTATGTTTATGGATTAGGAGGCTCGATATTGTCAAGTTGTCAATTCTTCCCAACTTCATGTATAGATTCAATCAAAACACCAGCCAGCAATTTTGTAGATATTAATAAACTGACTGTAAATTTTCTATGGAAACAAAAAATTCCCTAGATAATTCAACATGACATAGGAGTAAAAGAAGAAAGTTGGAAAACTCCCTTTACCTGATTTTAAGTCTTAATATAATATTACAGTAACTAAGACAGTATGGTAGTGGTGAAAGAATAGTCATACCCATCAATAGATAGATATCCTAGATTCTGTGGTTTCAATATCTATATTTTCACCCATCCTGCTATCCCAACCATATGTTGAAATCCTAACCTTGAAGGTGATGGCATTCAGAGTTAGGAACTTTGGGAAGTAATTAGATAACAGATTAGTACCCTTCCTTATAAAAGAGGCCCAATGGTGTTTGTTTTTCCCTTCACCACGTGACAACACAGCAAGCAGTCACTTTATATGAGTCAGAAAGTGGGTCCTCCCCAGACATTAAAACTTCTGGGTGGAAAACTGACCAACTAACACATTTTATTAATTACACTATTTCAATAAATACGGCCACAGATTTAACTGAGAAAGTCTCCATAAATGTTTTTTAATCAGTAAAAAGTTGCTGGTCTTCACAAATGTGTTGGAAGTGTAGCTTAAACCACTTCTAAGCAAGAACTAAATAACCGACCTAAGTGCATACACATATTTCAACATGGAGGAACTCCCTCAACAATGTCTTTCTTCTGATTTAAATGCTCCCATAACATCACAAACACACCCACTGGCATCTGTAAATCAGAGTAAAGCCCTGGCTGACAGGATTCACATGACCAATCTGGAGTTAGGGTTTGCAACTAGTATTCTGGCTGCAGAGATTGGACTTCACCAATTATGTGGAGCTCAGACTTGCCTCCCCTCAACACAGTGTACAGTGAGGTGTCACTGCTCATTTATCCCTAGCTGAAAGACACACTATATCAAATGAGAAAACCTTTTTTCTAGGGATACATTCTGCAAATGTAAATTCACTACATGAAGTTTAGCTAACAGCAAAAGTGCCTTAAACTTATTTTAAAGGGGTTCAAATTCTGAAAAAACACCTTACTCATTGTGATGATTCAATTAAGATAAACACAAACAATGAAAATAAATGTAGCTAAACCATGCTCATTTCACAATCAAATGATTGTGTCAAATTTGAAAATATAGTTTAAAGTGTAGTTTAAAAACGTAGCATGTTGAGGAAGAAATAAAGAAAATTTATGACCTTAAAATTTGATGTTTTAAAACTAAAATACCAATAACCCAATACATGAAAAAAGTTAAAATTAGTTGGGCACTAATGGCTCCTAACTCTAATTCCAGCTATGCAGGAGGCTGAGGTTGGGAGAATTGCAGTTCCAGGCCAGCCCCAGCAAGAAAAGTTCTCAAGACCCCATCTCAATGGAAAAAAGCTGGGCAGGGGGTGCATGCCTGTCATCCCAGCTATAGTGGGAAGTGGAAAATAGGAGGACCCGGGCAAAAAGTGAGACCCTATCTCAAACATAACCAGAGCAAAAAAGAACTGGAAGCATGGTACAGTACTTGCCCCACACCCTGACAGCATTAAAAAAAAAACCTAAAATTCTGCTTTATAATTGTTAAGAGCACATAGACTGGAAAAATTTATAAAACACATATCTGATAGAAGACTTAGATTAAAAAATGCCAAATACCAAGAACTCTTACAACTCAAGAAAAAGAAAACAATAACACAATTTAAAAAGGTTAGTTTGAGAAGAATTAATTTAGAATGCAACACATATATACAGAAAAGCAATGCCAGTAAACTCCCTGTATAGCTATCCTTATCTCAACTAGCAAAAACCCTTGTTCCTTCCTATCATTGCTTATACTCTCTCTTCAACAAAGCTAGAGATAAGGGCAAAACAGTTTCTGCCTTAGCGAGGGGGTGGGAGGGAGAGGGAGGGGGTGGAAGGAAAGGGAGGGAGTGGAGGGAAGGGGGAGAAATGACCCAAACATTGTATGCACATATGAATAAAAGAAATTTTAAAAAGAGGAAAACACGGGCAAAATATCTAAAATTTAACATTTAACAAATATGTACACACAAAAAAATACTCAACAGCATTTATTATTAGTGAAATACAATCAAAACAATGAGATATAACTTCCCATTTTAGAATGGCTAAAATCCAAAAAATTGACACCATCAAGCGCAAGTGAGGACATATATATAGCTGGTGGGAATGCAAAATGACATGGCCACTCAAGAAGACAGTTTTTTTGTTTCTTAAGAGACTAAAGTTAGCATTCATGACCCAACAACTAGCTCCTAGGTATTTACCTGACCAGTTTAAAAAATAACGTCTTACATTCAAAATGTTAATAGGAATATTTGATTTGGGGTGATTATAATAAAACTATTATAGCCAGGTGCCCGTGGCTCGTGCCTGTAATCCTAGCTACTTAGAAGGCTGGATCAGGAGGCTCACGGTTTGAGAACAGCCTGAACAAACAGTTGGAGAAACCCCAAAATAACCAGAGCAAAATGGACTGGGGATGTGTCTCAAGCCATAAAGCACCTCCTTTGCAAGTGCTAGCTTTGAGTTCAAACCCCAGTCCCACAATAAATAGGGAGGAGTAAAGAGGCTTACAGGAGATCAGCCAAATGGGGCTGTAATACATTATATGCATGGAAATATCACAAGGAAACTCCCTGTGTATCTATCTTTATCTAAAACTAGCAGAAACATCATGTTTTTCTTTTTACCTTTTTTCTTCTACAAAATGGAAGAACAGGAGGGCAGAACAGGTCCTGTGGGGTGGGGCCGGGAGCACCAGTGGGAGGCGGGGAGGTGTTTGGGGAAGTGGGTAGGAGGGTGAATATATTGTATGTAAATTCAAAAATGATAACTGTTGAAACTACTCCAGGAATTAGAGGAGGGGGATAAAGCAGAGTGGTGGAGGGAATGAATCCAAGAATGAAATATTTGATATACCATAAGAACTTTTGTAGATGCCACAATGTACCCCCACGCAGCACAACAATAAAGGAAAATAAAAGAAAAAAAAAAAGGTTAGATTCCTCTCTAGGCCACACAATTCTGAATGAGATTGTGTTACTTGTCACATAGAATAATACCTGTGGCAATCTCTTATTGTTTTGTCATTAAAGTAATGAAATTTATTTTAATAAGAATGAGGCTCATATAAATGGAAGTGTAAAATAAAAAACCCAAGTCCCACAATAAAAAATTAAATAAATATGTTATAAACATTCAGCTATAACTGGTAGAAGTAGAATAAAGAAAGGAAATGGATTTTCCTATAGAACGTCCAGAAAGATCACAGAGGCTCTACTTGACAGGTAGGTTTTAGCCCAACAAACTGTATCACATTTCTGATTTACAGAGCTGTTAAGATTATACATTTGTGTTATTTTATAGGCCATTGCTCAATTTGTTACAGCAGCAATAGAAAACTAATACAATGGTGACTGATGAGACCCATATTTCATAGTATTGAAGTGGGAAGTTACAAATAAATAGGGAAGATGCTAAAATAATAGATTTGATAATGATTGAGAGGTGGAGACATCAGTATGATTAGCTTAACATAAAGATGGCTACATGAAGAGTTTCTTATAGGAATATGAATATTCTTGCATTAGTATGTAGGCATGCATCCTCAGCACCCTCAGCTTGAGAGGATCTAGAAACGACACAATGGTAGCAATGAGCACATCTAATTCAGAATCTGCAATTAAAGGAACCAGAGCTCCTTGTCTGATACTAGGATTGAGACAAGATAGATGGAAGATAGATGAAACATTTTAGAAGCCAAATGAAAAAGTTCCCAGTGGCCAAGGCTAGAAAATATCTGACTAAAACTAAAATAATAATGGATTTACCAACTAAACTATAAAATAGTTTTTGAAATAAGTAAATGATTAAATAAACAAATAGAAAACAGACAAATCTCCCACAAATAAGAATTCCACTTTGGCCTTAGGTAGGGAGAACATAACTCCCCCACTTCCTAAGTGTGGACTGCACACAGTGACTTCATTGTCAAATAATAGTATAGGAAGGAGGACAAAATGAGAAAATCCAATAAATCCTTCAAGTCAGGTGAGCAAGGTTAGCACCAACAGTGATGAGTCATGTAGATATTTTGTAACCTTGATATAATGTGATGAAAATAAAACTGTCTCTGTGGCCTTCCTCTCAGAAGCACATGGTATTCATATAATCATGAGAAAATAATAGAAAAATCTCCATGAAATACACTCTACATATTACCTGACCAGTCTCCTCAAAACAGCCAAGGTCTTCAAATAGAAGGAGAGTCTAAGAAACTGTCATAGTCAACAGGTGTCTATGGAGCATGATAAAAAATTGAATGTGATATACTGGGTGATGATTTTGGAATAGGAAAAAGGAGGGATAGTAGGTAACAACTGAAGAAATCTAAATACATTATATATCTTAGTTGATAATGGATCAATATTGCCTTATTTATTATAATAAATGTACAAAAATCATGTAAGATTTTAATAAGAGAGATTTGGTGAGGAGCATACTGAAACTCTTTGTACTATCTCCATAACAACTCTTTAAATCTAAAACGGTTCTGAAACATTCAGATGTCTATTAGTGAATGTACACAAATGAAAAGGGAATGGTTTCTTGCCTCTAGTCAGTGGAAAATGAACTTGGTCTATCCCTCAAGCCTCCTTAAGAACTCCAGTGCTCTTAATATGTACAGTTTCTCCTAGAAAAGCTAAGCCTAGAAATTTGGTATTCTTCATTTTCTATTTGTAAAATGTATTTTGAGAATGACAATGACAACTTCATTAAATACCACAAAAGGCTGGAATGCAATTTGCCATCGGATAAACAAAAACTTCACTTTGATCCTGTTAAATCCACTTTGTAGCTAGGTGTTATTCCTATTTTGTCAATATAAAAATAGAAGTTTGAGAAACCTAAGAGTCCATGGAATTACCTCAGGGACACAGAATAAAGAGGCTTTTTGGAGCAGTTGAATGCTAACTTGTTTACAGATAAATTTTCTATGTAACAATTAGTAAGAAAGCGTTCTCATGACTCAAAGAATAGTTGGTCTACATGGTAAACTTATTAGAACTAAAATCAGCACAAAATCTCCACAGAGGAATGGAAAGAGACAGTACTGTCAGCTAACCAAAAATAAACGAACAGAACAAAGCAACAAGCTAAAACATTGAGCTCTGCCATAGCCTAAGGAATAAGTACAATAAGCGTGAGGGCCAGGCAAATTTGCACAATGCTAGAAAATAAGAGTTAAGCACACGACATGCACTCTGGGAAAAATTCAGAACATAATTAGTTAATACTATGTCAACAGGGGCACTACATTCAGAACTTACTTGTGTGCTCACAAAGTATGATGCACCCATTTGGTTTGTTTATTCTAAAGTGAATTTGCACATTCTCTGTATCAAAACAATTAAAATATGAATTAATGATTCATAAACTACCACACTATTGTTCAATACTGAAGGGAAGCATTAGATATTCCCCCTTACCAGATCTCTAAAGCACAGGTGTCATAAGTTAGTGTCACATGGGTAAATTGGAGAATATGTCCATTGAGACAAGAGTTAGTCTCTGTGGGAGTTAAGGGCCTTCCTGAAAAACTTAGCTCCACACCTCTCAGCTCTTCAACTCTCTGAACACAAAAATTATTTTAACTTTCAAATAGTTGTTATTAGAAGAGCAAAGTGGTGAACCTTTTTTTTTTTTTTTTGATGGTACCAGGGTTTGACCTGAGGGCCTCATGCTTGCAAGGCAGGTACTTTACCTTTGGATCCACCTCACTAACACTGTTTTATGTTGGATACTTTCCAGATAGAGTTTCATGAACTATTTACCTGGGCTGCCTGATCTCTGCCTCCTGAGAAGCTAGGATTACAGGCATGAGACCAATGAACATCAAGCTTTTTCTATCTTTTTGATGGTCAACTTTTAATTTGGATAATTCTTCAATGATTCTATACTTAAAGACTCAAACAAATATGTATGTCCTAATTCAGTATCTCTAAAAGAGATAAATCTATAAGGGCATTTTCAAGTCATACTACCACTACAAAACTATTAAACCCAATTCTTCCTTTAATAAACAACTCTATACCTAATTATTTGTGCACACATTTCATAAGTGAGCCAGGAGGTCCAAAGTAATACTTTTTGCTTTTTTTAGATGGCTTGCACCTGTATTTCAAATTACATCAAATGCTGAACTTTATTTTAGGTGATCTCATTTGGCGACAAATCATTTGGCTTCCTTCTTGATGACGTTATTTCTAATTAGATTCCTTTAGTCAATTCCCAAGTTGTAATGCTTTCTTTTAGCATATTAATGAGATCTGTTTAAAAATTTTTGCCTTCTGATCCCATCATCTTTTGTTTCTGTTGATTAATTTTTCTCCTGATTATGTGTCATATTTTCTTACTGATTTGCCTGTCTAGTAATTTTTATTTGTTGTATGACATTAGAAAATGTTATATTTCCCCATGTCTATAATTTGTTTTCTCCTATAAAAGCTTGTTGAGCTTTGATCTGGAAGATAATTCAATTATTGGTGGATCCTACACCCTGGCCACACTGAGAACAGATTCATTCACTGCAACCGTGTAATGATTCTAAAGGTGAGACTCCTTAAATGAGGCATGTGCTCATCAACTCACTAAGATGTGCACGCAATCCTGAAGGCAATTAAGCCTATGACTCTTGAACTATATGTTGCCCATTATCTTACTTGGCATACTACCATCCTGCTCACTTCCTGCTCTCCCTCGCATTTTCCCCACCATACAAATAGGGTCCACAGCACCCTGTATTTCTGTACTCACAAAAGACAGGATTGTTAGCACTGATTGACCTGTGATACATTATTTGTAATCCCACAGGGGTTATAAAAATAAAGAAAGCTTAAAGAGAAAAACAATTCTGAAACTCTTCCATTCTAAGCTCTCAGCAACTCTTTATTTCCTTTTATTTAGAAATAATATCAAATGCCAGGAAAAACATATCAGCAGCTACTGGGTTGCTTTCATGTTCATACAAATTACAATGAGGCAATTCCCAATAGAGCTTGATTATTCAAATTAGCTCATAACTCAAAATCCTTCACAATGAGCTCAGGAATTTATTATATGATTTATTTTTCAGCCAACGTATCATATTTCTAATTAAATTTTCTTAAGATTAATGCTAAATGATTTCACCTTTCCTGAGAAGACTTACCAGTCAACAGTTTAGCCAGGTATAAAAACATGGGTGATATAAAACTGAAAATATCTCCTTGTAAACAATTAAATAGAATGTTTATGTAAAATCAATCAAGAATGCATAATTTTTAAGGTCTTTGTTAGCAAAGTTCAATATTTTAGAAACTATTATTCTACTTTTATACTATATAAATATATTTGAAGTGTTCTGTAAGTAACGATTGAGTTATAAGGAGTTCCATTTCCCTTTTAGAAAGAGAAGAAACTATCTCTTCCCATAGTTTGGCATAGTTTTAAGAGAAATGTTGGTGAGTACGGACAGCACATTGCTTTTTGAGAGTTGATTGGGGTCAAGTAACTGGAGGTCCATGTTGAAATCCAGAATAATTTTATAAAATGTAAAATGAAGAAGGCATTGCCCTCACTTCTATAGACTAGGACTCTAACCAGGAATTCTACATATAGCTACTCTTAATTAAGACCATCAAGTAGAAAGATTTCTAATACTAACAGAATTAAATACTAAAGTTTTTTAAATAAAATTATTCCATATAAATCATTTTTGAGGTTCTTAAAAGAAATGTCAACCAACTAATTTTTGAATAATTGTGAAATTTTTGAATAATTATTTCACAACTTTCAGATCATTTTTCCAGTGGCCTCTATAGTTGCTTCTTCATTTAACATCTTAGAGAAAAAGCAGTCTCCAAATGAAAAAAAAAGTCTCTAAGATTTAAAAAAAAAAGTTTCTCAAGGGTAAATCCTTAGAGATGAACAATCTCTATTCATATTATGGGACAGAAAAATTTCCCCCAAGCATCAAACTTTGAAGATACAACTCATTTTAAAGTAGTTATCACCATCAGCTTTTGCTTTCCCATTCTCCTAAAATCAGCAGGCGACTACCTCATAGTGACTTTTTTGATTCCATGGGAAAGAATGTCTTACTCCTTTACCTAATGGGTATATATATATAAGAATACCTATATTAGAAACAAAATGTTGCCAATGAAAACAATTCATGTAATTAAAATTTAAATTATTTATTTAAAATAACTCATAAAATCACTCTTTATTTAAACTTATGGAATCAGTTCATGTGTTTGTATTATCAGAAGGGAAACACAATAAACTGAAATGAAGATAACCACAGAAAACATGTAACTTGGAAATTAGAACATTTTCCAAAGATTTGATTCATTTTCAAAACATACATCCCATACCATATTCCAGCTGTGTAATACAAACTTAAAATTCTCTAACAACAGTATTCTGTAAACAAATGAGGCATCTGAAAAATATGGACTATAACAATTTTAGTGCAACCTCTACCCAATGAACTAAATTCTTCAACATTTCCTTCCTAATTTAAGAGGCTAAACAAAAGTTCAATGAATATTTATAAACATAATTCAAAAACCTGAAAAAAGAAAAACCCTATATAAAGTCTGACGAGGGGCTTCGCTGAAAGGCATTATTCTTTTTCCTAAGTGTTTGCAACTTCTTTCCCATTTCACTAAGCTGACTTAATGAGCTTTGGCATGGTGTAGAAGACTTCCAAAAGAGGTAACTCTCTGCTCCTCCCCATCAGACACAATTCCAGAAAGGTCCTAATGCATTTTATTTGCTTATAGACTAGAAGATTTCATTTTAAAGACATTTATTTTCCTTTCTACAGAGAATTTATGCTTTAAGCTTTATAATTGGTAAATACCAAAAAATTCTAGTATGGATAATGGCTTCCATGGTTCTGTCACCAGTACTTGATATCCCTCATCCACTGCTAGGCACAAAGGATAACTTAACTGAGGACATGAAAATCTCCTATACAAGCTGAATCACTTGTCTATTTTGACCCTGATCATTTGAACTCAATTCTCAAGCAACTCTGAAAAAAATCTATGTCATTTTTACTACAATCCATTTTCAGTAAGATGACTTAGAAACTGACCTGATCTTATCATCATACTATTCAGAGCCCTATCAATTGATCAAGCTATGGTAGCAAAGGCTATCTTTGATCATATGATTGAGACAGGCTTTCATGTAGATGATTAATTATAATCTAAACCTAATACACAGTGCCAAATTGTTACAGCTACCAGGCCCAAATCTCTGCTGCCATAGCTCCTGTGAAAATTTTGAGCATTCCAAAATGAAGCCTGTAGTCAATAGGAGAAGAGGCCATAATGTAAACCACAGTCACAGATGTCCCCAGGAGACCACAGATAAGTTGATGTTTGTCAAGTTAGAGCAGAGAAAATAGGGACATGGGGTGCTGCATTTCTTTTTCTTATTTTTTGGTGGTACTGGGGTTTGAACTCAGGGCCTCACACTTGCTAGGCAGATGCTGTATGACTTGAGCTACTCCACTAACACTTTTATGTGTTGGGTATTTTTGGATAGGATTTGCTAACTATTTGCCTGAGCTGGCCACAAACCATGATCTTTCTGATCTCTGTTTCCTGAGTACCTTAGGATTACAGGCATGTGCCTCCAGTGCCCGGCTCAGAAATTACTTTTTTATTCTACTCCAACTCCAACAACTACTCCACATGAACCCAATGATCCACTCAAGTTTATTTGTCAGTATGGCTTGAATATGTTTTATTTCCCTACTGATGTTATGGACCCTGCATTCTTTAGACCATGAAGCACCTTTCAATAGGTAGCTCTAGTGTCATCTCTTGTACAAAGCATTGGTTGATTTTTCAATTAAATGAAGATTCTCCTTTTCTGCTCAGCTTGAACAATTTTAACATTTAATAAGAAGCCACTACTTCTTAAGTCAAGCTTCAAAGAAAGAAAGCAATGAGCCTTCAGTGATAGTTCTCTCCAGTTTGACACAAAATTAATTAAAAAATTAAACAGATTTTCTTGTCTCCTATAATAAGAAAGTACTAAAGCTCCTTTAACCAATTAACTAACTGTTAATTAAGAAAATAATGAATTCAGTCAATATCACGTCATGGCAAGCACTGTAGTGGTGAATCTAGAGTACATAAAATAAAAACCCCTGCCTTCAAGAATATAGTAAGTATACAGATTTGACTAAGTTATACTGGTATCTCTTCCTAATGTACCTAAGCCTTTTAAGATGAGTCCCATCTTTAGAGAAGTTACAGCCCTACTACTGTTGGTAAGTAGAGTTGTTTTGCATTTTGAATGAATGATATCCCTAGTGCTAGTTATACTATCCTGCTACTTTAGAATCTGCAAGCCTGAAAGAGACCTTGAGAGTTCATTTAATCCACCGCCCCGCTTAGTCAATCAAGATCTGACAGATAAATCTATCCTAATATTTAAAGCAGCTAAAAAGCAAATTTCAATGTCCCTATGGTAACTGATTCTGTGTTAAGCCTTTCACTAACTAAAAAAAGATATATTCCTTATATCTAATCAATGTAGAGCACAGAAGATATAAGGAAAGTATTCTTTAATAATTAAGTTCAGTATTCAGCGCAAACCAAGTACTAGTGAGTTTACATATGTATATCAAACAAATCTTGAAAAAGCAAATGTTTAACACATTATGATGCCAGTTTTATAAAGGATAACATTAAGTATTGATGAATGTATGTACTGTGATCAAAATTACAGTTAAGCTTTCATGCCACCTAGCAGGAGCCCCACTGCCTTTTCTTATGCAGTGCTTCCTCTTCCTCTGCCTTTCTTTTTACTTTCAATAAAGTATTGGTACCATTTTGCAAAAAAAAGAAAAAATTACAGAGTTACTAAAGAGTAACAAATTCTCTAAAGAAACTTACAACTTTCAAAGAAAGGATATGGCAGAGCCCTCAACTGAGTCACATTTTTTAGAAACTGAGAGTTCTCTCTTCTGCATCTATTTTTTAAAATCAAGCACCTCTCCTAAACAATATTCACTCATATTTTACACTTTGCCTTTGAAATTCACCTCCTGAAAGTGGTATCCCTATAAATTCAGCAGCTCATCTATATATACAACAAAATAATTTATTCAGTGCTACTTACACATCTTAACTGAAGTAGATTAACTGATAATATTGACACACTGGCAAACAAAAATGCATTTGTTCATGTGATAAAAATAAGTATGGTTCTGACATTAAAAAAGTAATCAAACTAAGATATAATTACCATTGGGCTACAGAAAACAAATACATAGGGTGCTCTCAAGTATTACAGTATAACAAAGACTTTCTAAAGACTAGGAAGCTGGAAAGGCTTACCAGAGAACATGAATGAGTTAACCCAGTAAAGAATGTGCAGAAAGGGTTAAGAAGGGGATAAATACTATAACTACAGGAAGTGGGATGTACAGAGACTCGTAAATAGAAAAACTCTAGCATAATAGATAAATAAAAAGAAATAACTACATATCGTTAGATAGTCACCAAACCAGAATGATGCAATTTATGGCAAAGAAGTAGGCAATAAGGGCCCAATAGAATTTTGTACTTTATGCGACAGGAAAGGGCACCATTGATGTATTTAGGTGTGTCATGATATGTTTTATAATTTCAAAGATTATTCTATAATCTAATCTCTACTAAAATAATAGTAAAATATGCTATTAAAATCCAGAAGCCTACAAGGGCAAACAACAGCATAAAAGACAGTGGCAGAAAAACATGGAGACTGGAAGTAAAAAGAAGTAGAAGCTAATATTGAACAATAGAAAGGCAATGGCTGGCCAGAAAAGAGAGGTGAAGACTGAGAAGAAATTTCAATTGCACTTCAGAATCCTCCTAAACTTCTGCATCAGAGGGAAAAGGAAAAACATGGTCCCTAAAAGGAAAACATGAAAAAAAATTGTTGCATTTGCCTAACCCTCCCCACTCCTGCTACAGGTCCTCTTCCCCTCTTTTCAAAGCTGGGCCACTGGCTCATCTCATGTCCATCTATTGTGGAAACAGGATATTTGTTCTCTAGAGAAGTTAAAATACAGTCTCTGAACTGGGTCACAACAGGCAGAAGTGCTGTGCTGAAAACTGGAGGACTACATAACATTTCAAACAATGAATACCAAGATTACTTCTTTCTTCCTCCATTCTGTTCTTTGAGTACTGTTCAAGTGACTGGTTTATCATAATTACAAGAATGATGTTAGAAGAGGACAGAACAGGTTCTGCCTGGAAGTGAGGGGGTGAGGGTGGGAGCAGGAGGGAGAAATGTACCAAACAATGTATGCACATATGAATAAATAAAAAAAGAAAAATGTTTATACTCTTCTAACATAAGTGATTGACAGGTTCTTTCTTGTAGAATCAGAGGAAACAATGTAGGGTTTGTTACTGAGGTACTTCCAATGAAAGCGCCTTGTTGGAGTCAGGCATGGAGGTTTATACCTGTAATTCCAGCTGACCAGGAGGTGGAAACAAGAAGATCTCAAGTTCCAGACCACTCTGGGCAAAGTTATAAGATCCTGTCTCAAAAATAAAATATAAACAAAAGGCATGGGAGCATGGCTGAAGTTGTAAAGCACTTGCCTAGCATGTGCAAGACCTTGGATTCAATCCTCACTATTAAAGGAGGAGGAGAACAGAGCCCTGCTGGAACGCCTGTATTGAAGCCCTCAGGTGATAATTCTCCTATGTACAACACATTCCTGTCAGTACTCAGTACTTTACTTTTCTTTCAAATATGACCAAAAGTAAAGGGAACAACACTACATACAGCAAAAGGGAATATGGAGAAAATAAAAGCTTGTGAGTAAAGTTGAAAACCACACAAAAGCATCTTGTTAACACTCCTGGAGAGTAAAGTGAATATGCAATAAAACAATTATTAAATATTGCACCAACTGTCAATCAGAAGGGAAAAGAGCTCATGGCAATGAATAATATTATAGCAGAAATGAGAAACTCAATAAAAATATTAGAAAACCTGATTAAATCAAAAGGAAGAGATCATGAAGACAGGGAATTGGAAAATTGGAGAATATATTTAAAAATTGTACATTAATCAAGGATGTCCATCGTGTGAGTAATGGCAGTCCAACAAGACTGTTACAGGGGAAAAAACACAAAAGAAAAAAATCAATTAATAATTCAAGAAAATTGTTAGGGCCAAAGAAATCTTTTTTACAAGAACTTACCATGTACCCAGAATAAAGAATAAAAATGAATTCTTTTTAA
This sequence comes from Castor canadensis, assembly GCF_047511655.1. Taxonomy (NCBI): domain Eukaryota; kingdom Metazoa; phylum Chordata; class Mammalia; order Rodentia; family Castoridae; genus Castor; species Castor canadensis. The sequence goes on along the minus strand of NC_133387.1, from coordinate 70,214,570 downwards.
ATAAATATAATTTGGAAATTTTAAAGCAGTGTGTAAAAAAAAAGATTTTAAAAGGAGAAAATAAAGTGTTATACAATAAATGAAAATGCTTTTAAATTTCTTAAATCATAGAAATACAGAAAACTGGTACATTATTTTTCCGTTGCTGATTAATAAATTATGAAACTTTAGCACCTTACAAACATTCATTCATTGTCTCACAGTTTTTCAGCCAAGCAGTCCATCAAGGCATATTTGGGTTCTTTGTGAGCTGGGCTGAGCTCTCATCTAGAGGCAGTGAGAAAAATCTCTTTCCAAGCTCACAGTTCTTTGGGGAAAAATTCAGTTTCTTATGGTTGTAGGACCGAAGCCCCAATTTCAAAACATCAACTTTTATTAGAGTAGGCAGAATATCTGAAAGTAATTTCTGAAACTAGAACTCTATATCTAAACTGTAAACTAAATATATTGAGAGACTAAAGTCATTTTCAGACATGTGACATCTCAAAAATATGCCTTCCATAGAGCATTTGAAGGACATGCATGCTTAACTGGTGTGCAATGCTCTATTCTTTTCCTATGACTTCTATAACAATTTACCATGCATGATCTGGGTGGCTAAAATAACAGAAGTTTATTATTTTGTGGTTCTAGAAGCCATAATTCTTGAAGTCTATCAGAAGTGAGTGAAGGCTAAGGAAAAAATGGAAAAAGGCTGTTGGGTTTCCAAAATTCTGCAGAAAAGAAATTGATAATAGAGCTACTCAGCAACGAACATGTGCTCATTTTCAAGAAAAAAGAAGAGTGATCTCGAGGCAGAACTTTGAGCTGGATGGAGGAATCTGAGTTACAAACAGAGACTGATAGAGTGCTAGGCTATGAGAGCAAAGCCAGGGGCCTGGAGGATGAAGCACTGAGGAACAAAATATATTTTTCAGATCTCAAGTCTAATGTGATTTGTCTCCTTTATTCTTCCCAATTTCTTTTTTATAGCAATGAGAATGTCTATCCTATGACAGTCCAAGTATTGTATTTTAAAAGCAGATTACTTATTTTAAGTTTCTCTAGTCCACAGGTAGAGGGGAATTTTTCCTTAAAAAATCCCATGTCATGCCCAGAGTCTTACACATAACTGTGTTAGATAATTTAGATGATCACATTTGGGACATTAAAGTTGATGATATTTAAATGAGATTTTTGGACGGAATAGTGAAGATGTCACTGTAATAAGTTGAGAGTTTTGAGAATGTTGGGATAAGGTAATGTATTTTGTGTGTGAGAAGGATGTAAATTTTGGGACAATTTTGGTAAACTATTGTAGATTAAATGGTGGCTCCAAAGAAGATATATCTTCATTTCTGTAACCCATGAGTGCTACCTTATTTGGAAAGTAGATCATTGAAAATATAACTCAATTAAGAACATTAAGGTGAGAAGTCCATCTTTTATTATCTGGTTGAGTCCTAAATTCAGTGAGTGTTCTTATCAGACTAAAAATCAAAGGAGAAAAGGAACACTGACAGTCACCATAAACTAAAAAAAACAAAGAACGGATCCTCTCCTAGAATTCTAAAGGAATAATGGTCATTCTTATACTTTGATTTCAAACTTCTAGCCTCAAGAAATGAAAGGAAATGAATTTATATTGTTCTGAGCCATCCAGTTTACATTAATTTCTTACAGTAACCATGGGAGTATAATATTGATTTTGGTTCTACAAAATGGGGTATTGCTGTAACAACTCAGTTGCTTTGCAAATAAGCAATGGGTAGAGAATGAAAGAATGTTGAGAATAATATTGAAAATATTGATAAAAGGCCCAGATTGACTTAAATAAATTGTCAGAAAAACATAGATGTTAAAAACACTACTGGTGGAGCTTAAGAAAAAATGAGTAAGATGTTTTTGGAAACTAGAGTAAAGTTGATTCTTGTCATTTAGTGTAGAAAACTTGAATTAATTGTTCCCAGTAGTTGTGTGGAAAGTACAACTTTTCACTGAAACTTGAATGTTTAGCTGGTAAGATTTTTTAAGAAATGTACTAAAAGCACAGCTTTGCTTCTTTTTTGTTGCTAACAATAAAATATGAGAGCTAAATCAAGGAAGGAATTATTCATTTAAAAAACACCAACTGGATAATTTAAAAAATTCTCAATCTATTTAATTTTCAAAAGATGCTAATATTTGGAGACTTAGTATTAGGAAAACATAATTTGAAGAGAAGGCTGAAGATGTGATCTGAAATCTTTGACTAATGGGTATTTAGGGTATAACTTACAGATCCAAGCAATCATCTCAACAGATGCCAGGAATAAAGTTGGGGTGATGGAGGGAAAAATCTGGAAAATATTCTTGGTTAATGGTATAGACAGCACTTGATACACACAAGAGACTCAGAAGGGCTTGAAAACATTTTATTAGAAGAAATAACTCAAAAAACAAACTGAGACATGGGATCCAAGAAATGAAACTCCAATTCATTAATGAAGCAAAGAATATTCCCAGGATGAAAGTGAAAAAAGATTCCAATATAGCAATTTTTCAGAAGTATAGTTAATATTCATTCACATTGGAAATGATCAAGAAGACCTCAAAAAAAATGTCTAGAGAAAGTTAAAATTCACATATGTGTTTAAAAAGCTGAGAGAAATTTTATAGCTCTTCAATTAGTAACTGCCTTTGAAATAATGAAGTATTTACTTCTGCAAAAGTTGAAATGTTGCTTAAGATAGCAAAATTGATCTTAATGGAACACATCTCAAATGTAAATAGTTTTTGCACAGCCAAAATAATTTAAAAGTAAAAATTGCTTTATACAAAACTATGCTAGAACCATCTCGGAAAATTAAAGCATGGGAAAGGTGAGTATGTGATTTTGTGTGCATGTCCCCCTTAGGATAGAAGGTAAAGGTCAGTTAAAACTCATGGTCTATACAGTTTGAGGCCGAAAGATAATTTCTCAAAATTGAAAAAACTGAAACCAAAAGATAAAACTGAAAAAGCAACAAGTAATACTAGCACCAGAATTATAAGGATTATCTAGAAAGACAAAGCTAAGCACTACAAGGTAGCTGACAAATTTGAAAGTGGTTGCCTCTGTGGAGTAGAAATTGAACCTGGGAATGGGAAATTACTTCTGCTTTAGTGTTTGCTTTTTGTTTTAGCTTCTTATAAGCTTTGTACAATAATGTGACCTTTTCAACTATATACACGCATGCCTTTCAGAGAAAAAAATGTTTAAACAACTAAATACAAAGATTACCCTGGCTGCTTTACAGAAAATGGACTTAAGCTATTAAAGATATGCAAACAAGTAGTGATGATAACACAAAGACACATTACAGTAATCCTGCCAGAGAGAAAGGGAAGTGCAGATTAAATGTGAGAACTAAGGAATAACAAATGCCAACAGTGATTCCCAGTGTGTAAAAAACTATATGAATAAGGGTCTTAACTAAGGTGAGAATTATGTGATGACTGGAGGATTTGAAATAAGTAGATCTTGTTTTGGGAATGTCATGTTTGAGAGCTTTTCCATGAATTTCGAGGGGTATTTCGCACACATTTATTTATATATATGTGAGATGCTGAAGAGAATTCTGAGCTACAGATATAACTTAGGATTTTTAACAATTAAATAATATTTAAAGACATACAAGCGATTGCAATATCTTTTTTATATTGTAGTGCTATAGATTATATTTTATGAAGCATATTTGAAAAAAGAAAATGAGACATAAAACTGTGTTCAAAAATAATAGAAGTATCAGTGGTGTCAAATACTTACATGTCAAGTAAAGTCAATACTTAAATTGTTTATTATATTAAACAACAGGCATATCTTGGTCATTTAGCAAAAAAAAAAACTGTTTTGGTTGGGGTGGTAGGTAAAAATGAATGAATAGAAAAAAAATGGAAATTTTATACATGTAGAAAAATGTTCAAGGAATTTGACTGTAAAGGGTAAGTATGTAAGTAAGACAATATCTGAAAGAATTACATGGTTTGGGGTGGATTATTTTAAATGGATGTGATAACAATATGTGTGAATGCTGGATGAGTATTCATGAAAGAGGTGGGTGAGAAGTAAGGTCACTATGAGAGTTAAAGGGGTTTAGTGAATGGAAGTAGATTGGAATTTTGAGGAAAGAAAGTTTATTGCCCCTTTATTATAAGAGTAAAGATAAAAAGAATGGGTAAAGATGTGTTTACACAGTGTCATGAACATGGAAAGTTCCTTGGACATTTTTCTAAGACAGGTAAGAAACAACCTCTGACTTAAGGCAAGAATGGTCCAAATATGTAATTATGAAGAAGGAAAAGTACACAAGCATGCAAACTATGCTGGTTGGTGTTTTGAAACCCCATTTGAGATTGACAATGGTAAATATATGACACCAATGTACAAATATCTAATCACCAGCAATAATGGAGAAAAGTGGCTTAGATAGATCTGCACATTTTAAGACTTATGAGTTTTGGGGAGAGATAGGAAAAGAAATCACATTTTGAATATTGTCCCCACACTTTAACCAAATACTTCCAGGCATACCTGGTTAAACAAGAGGTACTCATCTAGTTAAAAGTCAGCTATTCAGTTTCAAGTTCCTGGTTATTTCCATTTAGGGAACAAAATGAGTTACTCAAGTGATAGCTAAGAAAGCAATGATGGGTAAGGAGAGAGAGCAGAAGAATCAGTCCAACATAAAGAAAGAGATAAGAAACCTTGTGCCCCGAAAGGCTAAGCAGTTTTATAAAACATTTCAAGTTACCATGATACCTTCCTATGCTTCCATGACTTCACTGATATCTTTATAACATAACTTACTTTAATTAAGTTAAATCACACTTGCTTCTACTCTGTAGAACAAAGTATCACTGCATAAGACAGGGTGATGTCTTCTTGGTTCTGTTTATTTCAATCCTATGTTGGCATTTATATCAACCATAGAAGTTGTCTTAAGATTATTTAGACCTATTGTTTATGCAAGCAAAAGAAATGTAGTTTCTCATGTAGGAATAAAGATGACTCATTTTCAGCAGACTAAATTAATGAAGGATAAGGAACAGAATTTTTTGCTGTTTTTGACCTTGTTCTGTCAGTATTTCTTAAGTAATGTATAGACAACCTTCTCTCTTTTGGGTGGTGACAATGACTTCTCCATTGCTGACATCAGTGCTTTAGAAGATATTTTAAATATGTGTTATATTTATCTAGAAAACAGTGTTTTACCTGTCATTTGACATTTAAAACAACTGAAAGTCAACTCACAGTTTTAATTAGAATTGTCACACGAATACATGCTGTCCTCAACTCAGGCTGTTAGCAGTAATTTATTCATGTACTTAAATGATAAATTGAAAAGAAAATTGCAAAGCAATCCAAAATATAGATGTTGGCTTCATTAATAGTGTAATTATTGAAATCACATATACTGAGAATTGCAAAAGGCTGATAATGGATTTATAAGTACTAATGAAAAAGAGAAAATACTATTCTTCATAAACATTAGCATAAATAATACAAAACTCCAGGGGAAAATGGGACATTGAGATCTTTTAAAAGGTTTTGTAAAGACTGAAATTCAAAAGGACATCTGAGAGAATACACTGCAAAAATGCTTCTAACAAGACAGTTTTACAACAATGAATTGCTACTTCAGTCATGAACTACTTAATTTGCTTACCAAAAGAATTTTATAATTGTTACCCAAGTTTTTCCTAATATGTGAAATGATTGTAAAATTTTATGTATGAGTAGTATTGTCAAATTACTATTTGGTAAAATTAAGAAGCAGAAATTTCTACTAAAAATAAAAGGATTATTTCAAGTTTCAATTACAAAAATATGGTAAGATAATTCTATTCAATTCAAGATGAAGTATCATCTCTAAAATATCTATAATGCTAATATTTAGCTCTAAAAATGATTTATATGCTGTATCAGTCAGTTTTCTGTCACTGTGACAAAATACCTGAGAAAAACATCTTAAAGGAGGAATGGTTTATCTTGGATTATGGTGTCCAAGGTTCCAGTCTATGGTTCCTTGGCCCTTTTGCTTCTGTGCCTGTTGTGAGGGAGAGCATCACAGTGGGGAATATGTGGTAGAGCAAAGCTTCCCACTTCCTAGTAGCTGGAAGCAGAGAAAAAGAGAAAGTGTAAGGGTCTAAAGACAAAATATACCCAGTGACCTCATTTCTCTAACATGTGCCACTTCCTAATGGTTTCAATACTTCTGGAGACCATGCCTTCAATATATGAGCCTTTGGAGAAAATTTTAGATCCAAACTATAACATATGTGCATAGGTGTCCATCAGAAGCAGCACCTAACTTAGTAAAAAAGTTCAAATTCTCAATCTGTAACCTAGATAAATATACCGTTTGATTTAACAAAGTGATTCTGATGGATATTGAAGTTTGACAATCAGTGAAAATCATAAATTTTAGAGGAACAGAGGTTTTAACAGGGATTAAAATAAAGGAGTTGTAAAAACAAATTTAAAAGTAAAGGAGTTGTGATCTGAAAGTTTCAGAATGTCTGAATCTGACATTCCCCAGCCTTGAAGTACCAGGATATGGAAGAAAAACAGTCTCAAAGCAGTACAACATCAAGAGTTTATGGGGTGGGGGGCAGGAAGGAGAAATAGCACAAACAATGTATACACATATGAATAAATAAGGAAAAAAGAACTTGAAAGTGATGAGTGGCTAGGGAATGAGTTAAGTATGACCAGTAGTTGTTGACCACAGCATTAGAGTTCCAGGGAAGAGATGGGGAAGCTTTCAAAAAGAAGAAATATGATGAGATTATTCAGGGGAAGAAACCAAGTATGGAAATGTTACTGTGAGAGAGTAACCAGGCAAATCTACACTGAGAAATGGACAGAAACAATCTGAAAAGGGATATGAGGACAGCAGTGTTAAATACAATAGAAGTTAAACCCACAGATTTTAGCTCTTCACTCTACTGTCCATGAATTTTGTGATTTTTGGCTTAGCTCTGTTTTTTGGCTGTGGTATTTGTTTTCTAATCTTCAAAATAGAGAAGGAAATAGTAGTTATCTCACAGTGTTGTGAATATTAACAAGATAGTGCTAATGTATTAGGGATTGACATTTTGACTTTGGAAAAAAGAATAGAATTCTTTACCTTGTGTAATTATAATCAGATTCTTCTGAATTCCACATTTTTATGGATTGTGAATGGCATTATGGGTAGTGAAAACTGAACTAGCCACTTCAAACTAATTCAGTTTCTATTGGATGAGCTACAATCTATACAGCATGACTTTGTCTTCCAAGTTATTTATGGCATAGATATTTCCAAGTGCCACAGGTTTTCTCCATGGGTGATGCTTAAAGAAGCAGTTGATAAGAATGTAGTACAGCTTAATACATGGTGATGAAGATCTAGATATGGTCTGTAAGCAATGAGAGCAGCAGGCAGAGACCTAGGTCCCTCAATTTTCCCAGCCAATGCAGAACTCAGTGCTCTGTTTGCTCCTCACCGACACACTGATACACTTGGGAGTTATATCTAGACTTGCATGCTTGATCCCCCTGGGATGCAAACTAGGGAAATTCTGGAGTAAGTGTGAACACGTCCATCCCAAGGCTATTAAGCCTCCTGTGGTCAGCAGTGCCTGGTACACAAAGAAGTGAACATTTTATAGTGAAATCATCCAGAAGTGGACAATCAAATCTTCTACAAGAGACTCCAGCTAGTTTACCTCGATCTGAGCAGTGCTAGGGATCAGGTCCAGTGCCCCAAGCACATGTGTGACTGATTGGCTACTGAGCCATATCCCCAGTTAAGTAAAGAGAAATAGCACCTCAACCCTGCCATAACACTGTCCTACCTAAACATTGAGAATATTTTAAGTGAAAGACTCCAGGTGATTAAGACTTCCGACCAGTGACTTCCCCTCATATGAAAAAAAGAAATAAGAAACTATAACTCCTCCAAACTTAACAACTCTAAAGTAACGAACACTAATAACAGAGAAGTAAATGAAATCTCTGATACAGAGTTTAGGAAAATGATCTTGAAAATGATAAATAAAATGAAAGAGGACACAAATAAATGAATGAAAGAATCCAAGAAAACTCAAATAAAAAGATGAGTGAAATAAAGAAGACAATGAGGGACATGAAAGAGAATTGAATAAATATATGAATTCTAAAAAAAAATCAAATTGAAATTCTGGAAAAGAAAGGCTCAATAAGTCAAATAAAAAACTCAGTTAAATGTCTCTCTAGTTGACTGTATCAAATTGATGTAAGAATGTCAAGGCTTCAAAACAAGGTCAATGTATTAGAATATACAGATGAAAACATATTTAAAAAATAAAGAAAAACTAAAGACATCTAGGACACCATTAAAAGATGAATCCTATAAATCATGGACATAGAAGAAGAAGAGGATAAAAGTAAAGGCCTAGTAAACACATTCAATAAAATAATAGTAGAAAACTTCCCACATCTTCAGAAAGGAATGGTCATTCAAGTACAGAGACTTTTAGGATTATAAACAGACAAGACTGGAAAAGAACCTTCCCATGCCATATTATAGTTAAAGCATTATGCACATAGAACAAGAAAGAAAATTGAAAGCTGCAAGAAAGATGCACTAAGCCACCTATAAAGTCAAACCCATCCAAGTAATAGCTTATTTCTCAATAGAAACTTCAAAAGCCAAGAAAGCATGGAACGATGTCCTTCGAGTTCTAAAAGAAAATAATTGACAACCTAGACTACTGTATTTAGCAAACTTTCTTCATAATTGAAGGAGAAATAAAAATCTTCAATAATAACAAAAAATGAAACAATTCATACTCACTAAACCAGAGTTATAGGAGACTATTAAAGGAATCCTTCACATAGAAGAAGAAAATAAACACAACTATAAAAATACAAAACAATAAATCTCACCAGATGAGCAGATAGCAAATGAGGAATAATAGAGAATCAATAACTAAAATACCAACAAAATAACAGGAATCACTACATATCTTTTAATAATAACTCTGAAAGTTAGTGATCTCAATCAAAAGACATGGACAACAGACTGGATTAAAAAACAAGACCTGACAATTTGTTGTCTATCAGAAATTCACCTCATTGTCAAAGACAAACATTTGTTTGCAGTGGAAAAATGGGGAAAAATTGTTCAAGCAAAAGGAGACCTAAAGCAAGCAGGAATATCTATATTCATATTGGACAATTCAGACTTTGAATCAAAATTAGTAGAAGAGACAAAGATAACTTCATATGGGTAAAGGGAGTAATCCTTCAATAGGAGATAGCAATTATAAATATATACACACTGAACATCAGTGCACCTAATTTCATATCATAAATGAAATAGTACTGGTCTTAAAACACCAAAAGACGCCAACACAATCATAGCAGGTGACTTTAACACCTCTCTCTCACCAACAGATAGGACATCCAGACAATAGAGCAAAAGAAAACTTCACAAAGAAATGGCATTATAGATCAAAAGGATTTAATAGAAATCTACAGAATATTCCACCTAAGAGCAGTAGATTGAACATTCTTCTCAGCTGCCCAGGGAACTTTCCCCAGAGTAAATCATAACCTAGGACATAAAGCAGGTCTTAAAACACAAGAAAATTGAAATAATTTCCTTTTTTAGGCCATAATGGAATCAAACTAGAAATTAGCAGCAATGAAACTACAAGAAAAATCAAAACATATGGATACTGAACGATTCACTATTGAAGGATCAGTGGGTCACCAAAGAAATAAGGGATGTCAGAAGATATGAAAATATCTAGAATAGAATCAAACAAAAATGCAAATACAACTTACTAGAACCTGTGGGACACAGCCAAGCAATGCTAAGAAGAAAATTTCTATGATTATCTATATTAAAAATCATAGAGATCCCAAATAATCTAATAATTCACCTCAAGCTCTTAGAAAAGAAGATCAAGCCAAACCTTAAATTGGTAGATGGAAAGAAATAGTAAGGATCAGGGCAAAAATTAATTAAATGAATATGAAAATGTACAAAGCATAAATGAAACTGAAAGTTGATTTTTTGAAAAGATAAACAAGATTGACACTCCTTACCTAAACTAGCCAAAAGACAGAGAGAAGACCAAACAGAACAAAGTTAGGGATGATGAAGAAAATATCACAACAAACATTAATGAAATGTGGAGGATCATTTGGTTATATTTCAAAAATTATATTCTAATAACCTGGAAAATCTAGAAAAAATATGAATAAATTTCTAGATATATATCACCTAACAAAATTAAAATGCATATATATAAACCACCTAAACAATTCTATAGCAAACAATGAAATTGAAGTACTAATAGTTTGTCAACAAAGAGAAGCCCAGAACCAGACAGATTCACTGCTGAATATGACTACATCTTTAAACAAGAGCTAATACCAATGATCTACAAAATATTTCATAAACTGGAAAGGGAAGGAATGCTACCAAACTCATTCTATGAAGCCAGTATTACCCTCATACCAAAATAGGAAAAGGAAACAATAATTTTTTGCACAAAAGTTCTCAATAAAATACTTGAAATACAGATTTAATAACACAATAAAAAATCATACAAGATGATGGAGTTAGTTTTGTTCAATGGAATGAAATAACATAATACTGCACATAAATAAAATAAAGGAGAAAAATCAAATGATCATCTCAATTGATGTAAAAGTCTGACAAAATCAACATTCCTTCATGATAAAACCTCTGAATAAAGTAGAAGGAATGTATCTCAACAGAATAAAAATGTATGGTGAACTTATATCAACATCATTTTTAATAGGAAAAAAACAGAAACCATTTCCTCTAAAGTCAGCCAAGAGATGAAGGTGTCCACTCATTCAACTCTTATTCAATAGAGTACTTGTATTCTCAGTCAGAGAAATAAGGTAAGAGTAAGAATTAAAAGTTATATGAACAGTAAATGAAGAAGTCAAATTATCCCTATTTGCAGACTATATGGTCCTATACATAAAAACCCTAATGACAGCATCAAAAAACTTTACTTTTGTCAAAATAGCAGCATGCAATATCAACATATAAAAACCAGTAGCTTTTGTATGTACTAATAATGAACAGGCTAAGAAGGAAATCAAGGAAACAACCCCATTCACAATAACCTCAAAAAATTAAATATCTAACAAAAGGAGGCAAAAGTGCTCTACAATGAAAACAATTAAACCTTATAGGAAGAAATAAAAGAAAACACTAGAAGATAGAAAGTCCTCCCATGTCCAAGGATCAGCAGAATTACCATTGGGAAAATGGCTATACTACAAAAACAATACACAGATTCAATGTAATACCATTAAAATTCCAATGTCATTTTTTCACAGAAATAGAAAAATAAGTTTAAAAGTTCATATAGAAACAAAAGACCCCAGATAGCCAAAACATTCCTGAGCCAAGAAAGCAATGCTGGCAGTATCACAATGTCTTACTTCAATTTATATCACAGAGACATACTAACAAAAACAGCATGGCACTGATACAAAAACAGACACACAGACCAATGGGACAGACTAGAAGAGGCAGAAATAAATCTATGCAGCTACAGCCATCTGATTTTTGACAAAAGTGCCAAAAACCATACCTTAGAGGAAAGACAGCCTCATCAATAAATTGTGTTGGGAAAATGGAATATATGCAAGTAGAAGACCTAATCTATACTCCAATCTCTTACTTTGTACAAAAACTAATTCAAAATGGATCAAAGAACTAAATGTAACCTCCAATATTTAAACCACTATATGAAAATATTGGGAAGACAGCTGAAGATACAGGCATATGTAATCCATTTCTGAATAGGACTTCAATTGTTCAGGAAATAAGAGCAACAATTGACAAAAGGGATTGTATTAAATTTGTTTAAATTCTTCCATCAAAAGAAACAATTATCAGAGTGATTAGAAAATTTGCAGAATGGAAGAAAATCTTTGCAAACTATTCATCTGACAAAGGATTAATATCCAGAATATATAAAGAGCTCTAAAATTTAAACATCAAAAGAACAAGCAATCCAATTAATAGAAAGGAAAATGAACAGACAATTCTTAAAAGAAGAAACACATATGGCCAGTAAACACATGAAGAACATTCAACATCCTTGGCCATCCAGGAAATCCAAATCAAAACTACACTGAGATTCCATCTCACCCCAGTCAGAAAGGGATCATCAAGAAAACAAATGTTGTGAGGATGTCGGGGGAAAGGAACCCATTTCCATTTCCATGGTTAGTGGTGATATGAATTAGTGCATCCATTATGGAAATCAGTGGGGAGATTCCTCAAAAAAATAAAAATAGAACTACTATATGATTCTTCTATATCACTCCTGAGAGTATAAGCAAACATACATAAGTCTGTATACAATAGGGATACCTGCACACCATGTTAGTATCAATACTATTCACAATAACCAAACTATGGAATCATCTCTCAGGGTCCATCAAGTGATGAATGGATTAAAAATGTGATATATAAATATATATAGGAATATATATGTGAGTATATATATTTTTTAATGTACACAACTGAGTATTATTCAACCAAAAAGAAGAATGAAATCATGTCATTTTCAGGAAAATGGATGGAAGTGGAAATCATGTTAAGTGAAATCAGACAGACTGAGAAAAACAAATATTGTGATAGTGCATGTTCTCTCTTGTATGCAGAATCTAGACCTAAATAACTCCATATGATACTAATGTAAAATGGGGGGACTATTTGCGGGTAGAAACCAATGGGAGGAAAGAGGGTGAAAGGAGACCATGAAGGGGTGGGAGGCTGGTGGATGATTAAGCTATTTTCTATGCATGTAAGAAAATAGAACAATGAAATCCAATAAAATTGTATAAAAGGGGGAGGAGAGGGATGGTAGAGTGGCTCACATGGTACAACATCTACCTAGCAATCTCAAGCCCCTGAGTTCAACTCACAGTATCACAAAAAAAAGGGTGAAGAGAGATAAGACAGATTAATAGAATGAGTGAATTTGGTCAAGCACATTATATGTACATATGTAAATATCACAATGAACCCCCTTTGTACAATTAATACATGCTAAAAAAAAAGCTTGATAGATTTACAGTTGATATAATCCTATACCTTAGGACCCAAAAGACTCTACCCAAAAACTACTAGACACAATAAACAGCTACAGCAAGGTAGCAGGATACAAAATCAACTTACAAAAATAATTAGCTTTTCTATACACTAATAACAAACAAACTGAGAAAGAATATATGGAAACAATTCCATTTACAATAGCCTCAAAAAAAAATCAAATACCTAGGAGTAAACTTAACAAAGGATGTGACTGACCCCTACAAGAGAACTACAAACCACTGAAGAAAGAGATCGAAGAAGACTACAGAAAATGGAACTATCTCCTGTGCTCATGGATTGGTAGAATCAACGTAGTAAAAATGGCTGTACTATCAAAAGTAATCTACATGTTTAATGCAATTCCCAGCAAAATCCCAATGACATTCATCACAGAAATTGAAAAATCTACTCTAAAATTCATTTGGAAACACTCTTGTGTTTCCAAATCTTGTGTATTGCCAAGGCAATACTCAGCAAAAAGCAATGCTGGAGGTACCACAATACCCAACTTCAAACTATATTACAAAGTCACAGCAATAAAAACAGCATGGTACTGACACAAAAACAGACATTAAGATCAGTGGAACAGAATAGAGGACCCAAATGTGAATCCATACAGCTATACCCACCTTATTTTTGACAAAGGCACCAAAAATATACAATGGAGAAAAGACAGCCTCTTCAACAAATGTTGCTGGGAAAAATGGTTTTCGATCTCCAAAAAACTGAAACTAGATCCATGTTGATTACCCTAAACTACTATCAACTCAAAATGGATCAAGGACCTTAATATCAGACCCAAAACTCTGAAGTAACTACAAGAAAGAGTAGGGAATACACTGGAATCAGTAGGTATAGGCAAGGACTTCCTCAATAGAACCCCAGCAGCTCAGCAATTAAGAGAAAGGATGGACAAATGGGACTCATAAAGTTAAAAAGCTTCTGCACAACAAAAGAAATGGTCTCTAAACAGAAGAGACCACCCACAAAGTGAGAGAAAATATTTGCCAGCTATACATCAGACAAGGGACTGATAACCAGAATATACAGGGAACTTAAGAAACTAAACTCTCCTAAAATCAATGAACCAATTAAAAAATTGGCAACTGAACTTAATAGAACTTTCTCAAAAGAAGAAATTCAAATGGCCAAAAAACACATGAAAAAATGCTCACCATCTCTAGCCATAAAGGAAATGAAAATCAAAATGACACTAAGATTCCACCTCACCTCTGTTAGAATAGCCATCATCAAAAACACCACCACCAACAGGTGTTGGTGAGGATGTGGGGAAAAGGAACCCTAATCCACTGCTGGTGGGAATGCAAGCTAGTGCAACTACTCTGGAAAAAATTTGGAGGCTTTTTAAAAATCTAAACATGGATCTGCATATGATCCAGCAATCCCACTCCTAGGGATATACCCAAAGGAATGCGATACAGGTTCACAATAGCTAAGTTATGGAAACAGCCAAAATGCCCCATTACAAATGAATGGATTAAGAAAATGTGGTGCTTACACATAATGGAGTTTTACTCAGCCATGAAGAAGAATAAAATCTTATTATTCTCAAGTAAATGGATAAAACTGGAGAACATCATTCTAAGCAAGGTTAGCCAGGCTCAGAAGACCAAGAATCATATTTTCTCTCTCACATGCAGACTTTAGATCTAGGGCAAATGCAGCAATGTTGTTGGACTTGGTCACATATTAAGGGGAGAGCACATACAGGAGGTATGGGGATAGGTAGGAAACCCAAAACTTCAAAATGTTTGATGTCCCCACTACAGAGGAACTAATACAGAAACCTTAAAGCAACAGAGATCAATATGGGAAGGGGATCAGGAACTAGTGAAAAGGTCAGGTAGAGATGAATCAACCTGAGTTGTAACACGCTTGTGCATGGAAGCAATGCTAGGAATCTCTCTGTATAGCTATCCTTATCTCAACTAGCAAAAATGCTTTGTTTCTCTTGTTATTGCTTGTTTTCTCTTCAACAAAATTGGAGAAAAGGGCAGAACAGATTCTGCCTGGAAGCGAGGGGCATGGGAAGGAGAGGGAGGGCGCAGGGGCAGGGGAGAGAAATGGCCCAAACAATGTATGCACATGTGAGTAAATTAATAAAAAAAATGTTTTTTGAAGTTTCACAGAGTTTAAAATGCTGGAAGTGTCAATTACACTCCCTTCAGGCACAGAACAGAGTACATTCTTAATAAATGAAAGCCTTCCTCCTCCTCCTCCTCCTCCTCTTCTTCTTCTTCTTTTTTCTTCTTCTTCTTCCTTCTTCTCCTTCCTCTTCTTTTCCTCTCCTCCTCCTCCTCCTCCTCCTTCTTCATTTTGGTGGTACTGGACTTTTTAACTCAGAACTTCGCACATGTTCAGCAGGCTCTTTACTGCTTGAGCCACACCTCCAGTTCTTTTTTCCTCTGGTTATCTTTGAGATACATCTCAATTTTTGCCCAGGCCAGCCTGGAGTGCAATTCTCCTACTGTTTGCTTTCTGTTATAGGTGGGAAGACAGGTTTGTGCCACCACAGCCAGCATTTTTCATTTGAGATGGAGTCCTATGAACATTTTTGCCTGAGTTGGCCTGAAACTGCTATTTTCCCAATCTCAGCCCCCTGTGTAGCTGGGATGACAGACTTGCACCACGATGTCCAGTCACTGGTTGAGACGAGTCTCATTAACATTTTGCCCACAGGAGCCTCAAACTGATCCTCCTGATCTCAGCCTCCCAAGTAGCTAGGATTATAGGCATGAGCCACTAGTACCCAACATCTACTTGTATTATTCTTTTTGGCACCTCTATTAATTTAGCACTCCAGTTCATAAATTATGCTTTTGTAAATTTTGTTAGCATGAGTCCATCAGAGTTTGATCATCTCTTGGAGTAAAAAAGTTAATCAAAAATATGAAAAATGTGATATACAATTCCATCTTTTAATAAATTAAATTGCAGCTATACTAACCCAACTGATGATGACCAATGGTGACTATAAAAAAGATCACATTTCTGTCAAACACCAAACTGTATTGGACTTTCAGCCATGCCTTCCCAACTTAATCCCTTTCCAAATATTCAGAGATAGGTAACCTGGAGAGCCACAAACCATTTTACTACAGAGAGGAGAGGTTAAAATTAATGAATAACTTTCCAATTTCAATCCTAAATTATGTAAAATTGTTACAAGAGAATATTCTTGCTACAGTATTACTTTGAAAAATCAAGTGGCAAGCAAAGACCATTTAATTCCTATTTGTATTTCCTTTTATAAAATCTATAAAGAAACAAGAAATCGATATTTAAGGATATAAAGATACAAGAGAATAAATGGGTTGGTACATCATGTTATTCAAAAGCAATAACACATGTAAAAATGTCAATTCTTCCCTTATTACACCACAGATGTGACTCAATTCAGGTGCAATTTTTAGAAGGCATTGACAAAATGATTTGAAAAAATCAACTGTAGGCATGTAAAGGTAATTCAGAAAAAGACTAATGTGAACAATCTACTTTTACAAAACAATCTCAGTATATTATAAAGCCACAGTATGCTACATAGGGTACTATTTTCCTCAAATAAGCAATAATATCAATGGAGTGAAAAGGATTGCCCAAGAAGAATCTCAGTTATGCATAAGAATTGATTTTACAATAATATAGACATCACAACAGAAATGAGGAATATTTGGTGAATATATTTGGAATAACTAGCTTGCAAATTTTACAAAAATAAATCAATATTTTATTTCATATTTCAAATTAAGTGTAAGATGAATTACTTGATATTTGAAAGGTTATTCCACTACAATTGTGGAGAATGGACTGGGTAAAGTCACAGAGAGACCATTTTGGGAGACTAAGAATCAGACTAAATGTGATATTACAAATGAGAAATAAGGGGTGAAAAAGATGAAATGGACTCCAGAGAAACAGAACCTTATAGTGAAAGAAAAATCTGGGAGAAGCAGGGTTCAGACTTTAGAATGTAAGTTGATTATGTTTCTTTTAATGAAATAGGTCAGAGCAGGTGAAGAGATATTTGTGGAGCAAAGCTTATCAGTTTAGTGTGTGATTTATATGAGCCAGAACAGGATTTGATAAAAATGGTCCAGAATTCAGAGACTGTCTAGTGTAGAAACGTAAACTTTGTATATTTCTGCTTCTACAGAGTACTTGATGTTGTAAGAGTGGTTGAAATGACTCAGGGGGAAGGTATAAGTGAGAAGAAAGTCTAGCATTGAATTTCAGAGTGGCAAGATTTCAAAGTATTGTGTCCCAGAAAGCAAAGAATAATTGCAATAAGGAACATGATGTCAAAAATATGAAATGCAGTCAAGAGATCTTGCAAGACATCAAACAATGCTGTCTCTAAATTGGGAAAGAAAGTCGTATTAGATATATCAGCAAAAAGAGCTTTAAAATAGAACAGAGGGAAAATAATCATGCTGTAGATAGTTAGAAGTGGTAAAAGAGGAGAAGTCAGGGAAAATACAACGGATGAAATTTCAAAGGAAATCACATTCTGCTAAGGAAAAACCACAGACTTGGAAATCTACATTTGTACTTCTAGGCATTAATTAATGCATGGATATAGAAGGTACTTCACATGTACTCAAAATTTTAGTTTTCACAAAATTAGTAAATTATTTGAAAATTACTTTATGAAATACTTAGATCAAATACGCAAGCCAGTTGTTAACTATGGCTTGCATTGGGTCTTGAAATTAAAATGATTTTAGTATTTTTATCATGTGATGTTCTATTTACTTCTGATTATGTCAATGTATATTTAAATTACATTAAATGTGGCCCTTTTACTCATAAGACAGTAGAATTTTGCTCTATAATTTGTTTCCTTACATTTGTTTTTTTGTTTGATTTTTGTTTTCTCAGAAAACAACAGTGAACAGTCTGATTCTATTCTTCTTTGGCAAATGAAAACAAATTTTTCTTTGGTTACATATAGATTCTGATGGCATGGGGTTTTCCATTGTTTTAGAGGTTGCTGATTTCACCTTTAAAAAATAATTTAGAGGCACTTAAAGCTTTTTCTCTTTTCTGGCTGAAATGAGCTATATTTGAAGTGACTCCCTTCAAATGTACTAAACAGACATAAATCACACATGAGTGTTACATATCAAAAAGTAGACCAGGAAGAAAGAGTGAACTGTTTGATTCTTTAACACACTGTTGGTGGGCAGAAGATTTGCATGACCTATACTTCTTGGCATTAGAAAAGTAAACAGAATCCCTATGATCATGCAGGATAGTGGAACAGTAATGAAGTGTCACCTGATGAGATGCCATTGGAAAATACCCCACTGAGATGTGAAGAACTGCAATGTAGTCAAGCTTCTTAATAGATATGAACTTTTGATGACTTGTAAGCACATTAAGGCCTTTCTGTCTTGGAAAAGGATTAAGTTAGGAAATATTCCTGGAAAACAATACAGTGTCCTAACAGTATCAAGATTTTGACCTTCTTAATACATACTATAGATTGCATCTATTATTAGAAATTAACAAATATAATTTAAAATAGTTTCTTCATTTTAGTGACTTTCTTATGAAAATGATCTAAGCTAGATGTGTAGGTTTATCTGGTAAATATAATGTAACCAAAATAGTCTCATTTCTCTTATAGGGAAATTTAGTTACTTTGACAAACAAGTAAATACCAACTTCTGGGGTAAATATCAATAGATTTCTAAAGCGTCAGTGTCTGGAATTCATATATATAGAGAGAGACATACACATACACATATATGAAATACTTGTATAGATGTTACCTAAGATGTACTCATTTATTCAGTAACTATTAGAGAATCCAGAGTTAAGGAAAGCTGACAGAAAAATAATGAAATATATGTGTACATAAATATACATATACAGGCAAACAATATTTCCTTATACCAACAGCAAAAACTATAAAATAAATAGGAATTAAAATACACATATAAAACTTACTATGACATTTTTAAGGATACCACCAGTGACCACACACAAAAATCAATAGCATAAAGAACAAAGTGTTATTGTCCAAAGACTATAGTATTAGGTCATAGACCAATAGGCATTTGATCAAAATTTGCCTGAGATTTCTTACAAAACATTCCCAAGGGCAAATTTCAAAAGAAAATTATTAAAGTATTCCATATTCTGAAGTCAACCATGGTTGATACAATCAACATAATAGAGCTCATACATGGCAAACCCACATCTCACATACTCAATGGTGAAGAACTGAGAACTCTTCCTCTAAGATCAGCAACAAAACCAGGGGGCCCTCATACCATTCCTATTGAACATAGTGCTGGAAGTCCTAACCAGAGAAAGTAGGCAGGGAAACAAAATAAAAGGCATGCAAATCAAAAAGGACAAAGTATTATTGCCCTTTAAAAGCTTTGATAGAGAGAAGCCTCAAAAATTCCAGAAAGATAAAGTGTTAGAAATGAAAAATTTGATAAACTTGCAGAATATAAATTTAACATATAAAAATCACTTGTATTTTCAAACAGCCATGATAAACTATCTGAAAAAGAAATTAAGAAATCAGTCCCATTTACATTTGTTGTTTGGTGTTTGCTGCAATTGCCCCTTTTTTGTTTCTTATTTGATTAATTAACAAACACCAAGGAAATCCAGGAAATCATTAGGGATTACTTTGAAAGTCTATATTCAAATAAATTGGAAAACTTAGAAGAAATGTACAAATTTCTAGACAACTGTGACCATCCAAAATTTAACAAAGAGGATATACATCACCTAAATAGGTCTATAACAAACAATGAAATTGAAGTAGCAACAATGAGTCTCCCCAAAAAGAAAAGTCCAGGACCTGAAAAATTCACTGCTGAATTCTACCAGACCTCTAAAGAAGAGCTAATACAAACACTCCTTAAACTTTTCCATCAAATAGATAGATAGTCTATCAAACTCATTATATGAAGCCAGTATTACTCTCATCCCAAAATCAGACAAAGACAAAAAAAGGAGAATTATAGGCCAAGCTCCTCAATGAACTTAGATGCATAAATCCTCAATAAAATAAAATACTGGCAAACCAAATTCAACAGCATATCAAAAGGATATGATCAAGTTAGTTTCATCCCAGGGATGCATGGATGGATCAATACACAAATCATTAAATGTAATACAGCATATTAACATAGCAAAAATAAAAACCACATGATCATCTCAATAGCCGCAGAAAAAGCCTCTGACAAAAATTCAATATCCTTCAATGATAAAAGCTCTGATGAAAGTAGGAATAAAAGGAATATACCTCAACATAATAAGGGTTATATATGACAAGCCTATAGCCAACATAATACCAAATGGGGAAAAACTGAAAATTTCCTCTAAAGTCAGGAATAAGAGAAAAGTGTACACTTTCTCCAACATTATTCAACATATTCTTAGAATTCCTGACCAGAGCAATAAGACAGGAAGAAGAAATGAAAGGAATACAAATAAGAAAGTAAAGTATCCTAATTTGCAGATGACATGATCTCATACCTAAAAGACCTGAAAAACTCCACCAGAAAACTACACAACAGAATCAGCTTCAACAAAGTAGCAGGATACAAAATCAATTTACAAAACTCAGTAGATTTTCTATATATCAATGATGAACAGACTAAGAAACAATATAGGAAAACAATTTCATTTATCATAGCCTCAGAAAAATAAAACACCTAGGAATAAACTTAACAAAGGAAGTGAAAGAACTCTATAAGGAAAACTGTAAACCATTGAAGAAAGAAATCAAAGAACTCTACAGAATGTAGAAAGATCTCCCATGCTCATGGATTGGCAGAATCAATACTGTGAAAATGGCTATACCACCAAAAGCAATCTATATGCTCAATGCAATCCCCATAAAAATTCCAATCACATTCATCACAGAGATTGAAAAATCTGCCCTAAAGTTAATTTGGAAGCACAAAAGACCACAAATAACCAAGGCAATACAGAGCAAAACCAGCAATGCTAGAAATATCTCAATATCTGACTTCAAACTATACTCTAGAGCCCTAACAATAAAAAACGCATGATATTGGCACAAAAACAGACATGAAAACCAGTGTAACAGAATAGAAGACCTAGATATGAATCCACACAACTATGCCCTCCTGATTTTTGACAAACCTGCCTAAAATTTATGATTGAAAAAAGACAGCCTCTTCAAATGCTGTTAGGAAAACTGGATATCTGCATGCAGACAACTGAAAATAGATTCAAGTCTTTCACTCTGTTCAAGTAGCAATTCAAAGTAGATTAAAAACCTTAATATAAGACTTGAAAATTTGAAGCTAGTGCAAGAAAGAGTAGCGAATACACTAGAAATAATAGGCATAGGTAATGATTTCCTAAATAGAACTCAAATGGAGCAGCAACTAAGAGAAAGGATTGACAAAAAAGATCACATGAAAATAAAAGCTTCTGCACAACAAAAGAAATGGATACTGGATTGAAGAAGCAGTCCACAGAAATTCTTTGCCAGCTATACATCTGACAAAGAATTAATAACCAAAATATACAGGGAGCTCAAAAAACTAAACTCCCAGAGAATCAATGACCTAATGAAGAAATTGGCAAATGAAATGAACAAAGTTTTTTCAAAGGAAGAAACCCAAATGACTAAAAACACATGAAGAAATGTTCAACATCCCTGGCCATAAAGGAAATGCAAACCAAAATCACATTAGTAGCCTCAAAAAAATTTATATATCTAGGAATAAACTTAATAAAGGATGTAAATTACCTCTACAAGGAGGACTACAAACCACTGAAGAAAGAGATCGAGGACTACAGAAGATGGAAAGATCTCCCGTGTTCATGGTGGACTGGTAGACTCGACATAGTAAAAATGGCTATACTACCAAAAGCAATCTACATCTTCAATCCAATTCCCATCAAAATACCAATGACATTTATCACAGAGAACCCTAAAGTTCATTTGGAAACACAAAAGACCATAAATAGCCAAGGCAATGCTGAACAAAAACAGCAATGCTGGAGGTATCACAATATCCAACTTTGAACTATACTACAGATCCATAGCAATAAACACAGCACAGTACTGGCACAAAAACAGGTATGAAGACCAGTGGAACAGAATAGAGGACCCAAATATGAATCCACACATACTTGTTATTTGTGACAAAGGTGCCAAAAAACATACCATGGAGAAAAGACAGCCTCTTCAATAAATGTTGCTGGGAAAAGTTGTTATATGCCTGCAGAAAACTGAAACTAGATCCCTATCACAGTGTACTAGTATAAACTCAAAATGGATTAAGGATCTTAATATCAGACCTGAAAACTTGCAGTTACTACATGAAAGAGCAGGCAATACTCTGGAAACAATAGGTATAGGCAAGGACTTCCCCAGTAGAATTCCATCAGCCTAGCAACTAAGAGAAAGGATGGACAAATGGGACTACATGAAATTAAAAAGCTTCTGCACAACAAAAGAGATGATCTCTATACTGAAGATACCACCCACAGAATGGAAGAAAATATTCACTGGCTATACATCAGACAAAGGACTGATAATGAGAATATAGAAGGAGTTCAAAAAACTAAACTTCCCAAAAATTACTGAACCAATAAAGAAGTGGACAACTGAACTGAACAGAACTCTTTCAAAAGAATAAGTCCAAATGGCCAAAAAACACATGAAAAAATGTTCATCATCACAGGCCATAAAGAAAATGCAAAACAAACCACACTAAGATTTTATTTCACTCCAGTTAGAATAGCTAGCATCAAGAACACCAACAACAAATGTTGGTGAGGATGCAGGGACAAAGGAACCTTCATACACCGCTGAGGGGGATGTAAGCTAGTACAACCACTTTGGAAAACAATATGGAGCCTTCTTAAAAAACTAAACATAGATCTGCCATATGATCCAGAATTACCACTCCTAGGGATATATCCAAAGGAATGTGACTCAGGTTACTACAAAGGCACCTCCTGCACACTCATGTTTATTGCAGCACTATTCACAATAGCCAAGCTAAGGAAGCAGTCAAGATGCCCCCCTACTGATGAATGGATTAAGAAAATGTATTTATACACAATGGAATTTTAATCAGCCACAAAGAAGAATGAAATTTTGTCATTCACAAATGACATGGAACTGGAGAACATCATCTTAAGCAAAGTTAACCACGCTCAGAAGGCCAAAAATCACGTTCTCCCTCATACGTGGATTATAGACTAAAACAAATGCAGTAATATTATTGGATATGGGTCACACACTAAGGGAAGAATGTGCATGGGAGAAATATGGAAAGGGAAGGAAACCTAAAATTTGAATGTGGTTGATGTGTTTACTGTAGAGAAGCAAATATACTAATCTTAAACTGGCAGAGGCCACTATGGGAAGGGGACCAGGAAGTAGTGAAGAGGTCTGACAGAGATGAAACAATGTGGATTGCAATATATAACTTCATTGCAACACTAGGAATCTCTCTGTATAACTATATTTATGTCAAACTTGCAAAAAAAAAAGTTATGCCTTTCTTATTATCTCTTATGTTTTCTCTTCAACAAAATTGGAGAATAAGAGGACAGAACACATTCTGCCCTGAAAGCATGGGCTATGGGGAAAACTGGGAGGTGGGATGGGGGAGGGCAGGAGGTGGGAGGAGGTGGCCCAAACAAAAGAAAGAAAGAAAAAAAGAAAAGATTTCACCTCACTTATGTTAGGATAGCTATCATCAAGAACACAACCGACAACAAATGTTAGCAAGGATGTGGGGAAAAAGGATCATTCATATGGTGCTGGTGGGAATGTAAATTAGTAAAACCACTATGGAAAACAGTATGGAGACTCCTTAAAACACTAAAAATAGAACTGCCATATGATTCAGCAATTCCACTCCTAGGGATAAACCTTACAGAATGTGAGTCAGGTTACAAAAAAGGCACCTGCACACTTATAATTTATTGCTGAATTATTCACAATTCTTAAGCTATAGAAACAGCCAAGATGCCCCACTACTGATGAACAGATTAAGAAAAATGAATTTTATTCTGCCATGAAAAAGAATGAAATTTTGTCTTTTACAGGTAATTGGACAGAACTGAAGAATTTCATCTTAAGTGATGTTAGGCAGGTTCAGAAGACCAAAGGCTGCATGTTTTCTCTTATATGTAGAATACAGACCTAATACAAATACAGCAGTATTATGAAAAACAGGTCATTCTAAGAGGAGGTCACACATGAGAGAGGAAGGGTGAAAGAAGGAAGTTAAGAAGGTGAATATGATTGATGTATATCCTATATAAGAAAGAATATAGAATTTTTAAATCTGCTGAAATCACCCTAAGAAGAGGACCAAGGTAGAAACAAGAAAAATATAGAGTTGAACCAATTTGGGTAATAATACATGTATACATAGAAACATCACAATGAAACACCCTGTATAGCTATCTTATACAAAGAAAACTGTATTTTTTTCAAGAACAGAGTACAAGAAGGCAAAACTGATCCTTTCTAGGGGGTTGGTACCAGTGAGAGAGAGAAGGATGTAAGGAAAAGGTGTAGGAACATGAGTATGGTAGAAATATTATGTACACATGTAAGTAAATGGAAAAATGAGACCTGGTGTAACTCTTCCAGGAAGGTGGGAGGGTGGATAAAGGTGAATGATGGAGAGGTGAATTCAACTATGTCATATTGTAGGAACTTTTGTGAATGTCCCCATGTACCCCAGTACAACAATAAAAAAATTCTATCCATGGATGCACAAAATGTGACCAATAATCTTAAAATGAATACTGAGAATATTTAGATTGTAAATAGACATAACAAAGGTAGGATGACAGATTCATGACATAAGATAGCCTCAAATGCACACCTGATCAAATATTTCATGGGCTAGCTCATGAGAAACAGAATTAAATGTCCATACTATTCACAAAGCATTTCTGGACAATCTTTTTCTCAATTTCAGCAGATATGTCCAGTTCTTGCCAATATAATCCTGGAAAAGTTACAAATGATAGAGATAGAGAAGAACTATATCCTAATAGATCCCATTTGTAGATATCTAAATACATTTTGTTACAGCTGTCTTTCCCTATGAATTATAAATATGTAGTGATGATAGGATGTAGTTTTGGATATGAATATTCAAGCACCAAATACTGCCTCTGTCATCTCATTTCCTATCACCTCTACTTACCTCATACTTCTCTAAAAACAAGACTAGAATTTTGCATTGCATACATTACACCCACTTCAGAGGAATCCACAGCTGCTCTTGGGAATGACTCAATTTGTCCCTTGAGGCCCAAGCTTCCTTGGTATCTCAGAGAATGTGCATAATACAACCCAAAAAATGAGAGACTGGAACCCCATGGAGCAAACTTTAATGAGGAGCAGAAAAGAGCTGGCAGACAAATTGCATTCCTTTTCTTCTCTTGATGAAGTTCTCAAGACTTCTTTCCCAGAATGGGCTCTTTCAAAATGCGGCAATTATATAAGGTCTGTCCAGATATATCACATATGACCCAGCCACCAGCTATCTATTCTTTTGAAACTGTGAAGATCTCAGTAATGCATCACCTTTATTTGATTTTTTTTCTCATTTCTGTTTTGCTTCCTTTCTCCTCATTTTTGGTTCCCTGCATAGAAGATTTATTTTAGCTTCTGTTTTCCAGGAAATCTAGGCCAAGACAATTGATGCCAGAAGGCACCCTAAAATAGTAAGCAATCAAGCTGATAATTTGAAATTGCATTGTCTACCTGTCTGAAAGCTGTAGGAACCCTGTTATTGGTGATAAGTGAGCTAGTAACAATGCCTAAAATTTAGCAGAATCACAATTATAAGAACCTTTACCTGTGACTAATTAGGCTCATATGCAGGGACAAAGCAAAATAGGAAGATTAAGTGATGCTCCTCGGAACAGTGTGATGAAATAATAACTATGAGGAACTCTATGACTATACTGAACAGCAGGGGAAGTCTTGCAAAAAATAAATGATGGGCCCATCGTATCTACTCATCAATATATGTCTTGCTAGGAAACCACAGTTTCAATGGTAACTTTAAAGAAGACTGTTCTCTTGTAAATTCAGGGGACACTATATAAAATTTATTTAATTACAAGGAATGCAGTACTTCAAAAAGAATTGATGCTCAATGATTGAGTTCTCTGATGATTAAATAAATGTTCTACAGTGAAAAGGATAAAACTCTTAGACTTATGGGGAACAAAACTGAGCAATTTAACCTTAATATCTGTTTTTCTTTTTTTTGTGGGGTGGGGTAGCATACTGACTGGGGTTTGAATTCAGGGCTTCATGCTTGCCAGGTAGGTACTCCACCACTTGACCCATACTTTCAGCACTTTTTAATTTGTTTATTTTGAAGACAGGATTTCACCTTCTACCTAGTCTGGCCTAGACTGTGGTTCTCCTATTTTATGCTTCCTGCCATAGCTAGGAAGATAGGCATGTGCCACAACACCAAACTTTTTTTCCATTGAGATGAAGTCTCTCAAACTGTTTTCCCTGGTATAACCTGAAATTGCAATCCTCTTGATCTCAGTCTCCCAAGAAGCTAGGATGATAGGCATGAGCCACCAGTGCCCTGCTATTAGCATATAAATGTACAAAATAAGGGGTTTCATATGACATTTCCATACATGCATATAATGTACGTTGTTCATACTCCCAACTCTATTACCATATATATATATATATATATATATATATATATATATATATGAATGTATATATGCTACATTTTCTTTTTCCATTCATACATAGATGAGCACCTAGACTGATTCCATAGCTTGGCTACTATGAATAATGCTGTGATAAACATAGGTATAAAGGTATCTCTGTAGTAAGTTAACTTTGATTCTTTTGGTTATATGCTCAGAAGTGGTATACCTGGATCATCATGTCCATGTTTACTTTAATTGTCCATTCAGAATGCTCAATTAGTATGAAAGAACTAGAAACCACCCAGTGAATCACTTGGCCTCAAAAAATATTCTTCCTTTTCTCTGTGACTCAGGAGCAAATATAGCTATTGTACAGTCTTCAAACAAGAGTAGAAGAATATATTCTTCTATAATAAGAGGAAGGAGTCTCCAGTCTTTAGCCAGAAGTGTTAAAGGAGATACAGACATTCTTAAGAACATTTAAAGCAAACATGGATCCAAAAAGGACCAGGAAGCTAATAGTTAATGTAACTTAAGGAAGATAGTCTGAATTATGTCCTCAGGAAAACAACTCAAACCAGTTAAATGGGTGTGAGGGAAATATAGAATGGGCTGCTGAGGAAAGAAATTGTGAATACCAATTACGGTTTTCTATCATAGCAAACAAATGACTTCCAAACTTTGCAATTTAAGCACATCGTTGTTATTCTATCACATCATTTTTTGTGCCAGATATTTGAGAAGGGTTTTCCCAAGCGGCTTGTCTCTGTTCTTCACAGCAACAACTAGAAAAACTTGATAGGAGCTTGAGAATCCACATATAAAATAACACACTTGCCATGCTTGCAAGTTATTGCTGACTGTTGGCCAAGAGAAAATTGGTGCTATCAGCTGGTCATTCAGTAGGAACTTTCCCCCAGGTGCCTTATTTCTTCTGTGCAAGGTCCTCTCCATTGGATTGCTTAAGCCTTCTCACCATATACAGTTCTATTTCAAGTGATTATCCCAATGGAAACTTTATTTTAACCTAGACTGAAGTTCTACCAAGTGATTTCTTCTTCATTATACCAGTCAAGAAAATTGCTAAAACCAACCCAGATTCAAAACAAGATCAATTGGACTCCACTTCTCAATGATTGGAGAAGAAAATAATCTGTGACTATCTTTAATTTCATTCTCAAGACCAGGAATAACAATAGAAACTACATTTTGATTTGCTAATCCTCACTGTCATTTTTAGATGATGTCAAGAGACCACCTTTGAAAGTAAAGGCATCTTATTTTCATATTAGAAGGTGAAAGTGGTCAGAATAACATAAGGTGAAGCTATGTGGGATCTAGTTTGTGATTCTTCCCAGAGGTTTCATTTTTGTCTCTGCTCAGGGACTTGCTGAGCCATTTTGTTTCCTGGCCTGACTGAACCCTGTGGAAGAGCAGATCCTTGCTTAAATTCCAAGCTGTGGTTAGTGTAACAGTCACCTTCACTCCATCTTCTCAAACTTCTACTTGTCTCAGTTGTCCCTAAAGGTAAGAATTGGGCTTGAACTTATGGAGGCTGCTGCCTTTCATAGCAGAACCCATAAAATCTCTACCTCTTAAGTTAATGTACCTGAACCCAAAAAGGCTATCACTTGCAATGATTTGAATTTTTTATAACTGTATTGACCTGTAACTCACAGGCTATACAATGTATGCTTTAATGTATACAATTCAGTAATTTTTAGCATATTCACAGACTTGCCCAACCACTATCACTACCTAATTTTAGAACATTTTCATCACACATGGGTTGAATTTTGATCTATGAGATACAAAAGATGGGAAATATTCAGGAGATAAATTGTTCCACTGTGACAGACTGTTCTGCGCTGTATGCCTCTCTAGAAATGTCCTGTACCAAACATCCAGTTATGATGTCCTGTAAAAAAAATTGTCTCTCAGTAATTCAGCATCTTATATATTTGATTTCTATCCTGCCTGCCTCACTTGCCCTGTCCCATACTCTTGATATCTTAAGACTCAAATATCCAATAAAGTATTAGCCTATAAGCTTTGTCCTAAGCTCTGTTTTCTAGCATATGAGTGAGATACATGCAATGGAAGAATTTCCACATTCTGACATTCACTAAATCTCTGCAGCATACTGTTCACTATACTTAGTTCTTTCAAACTATTCTTTTTCCCAGCAGCCACCTCTTTTCCTATGCTATTCCTCCAGTTTGCAATATATAACTCTCCTAACTATCTATACATCTAAAATTCCTGGTTTTTCATTTAAGATCCAGAGAAAAACACCTATTAAATTTATTAATCACTTTTTCCTTTGGTTCATTTGTCTTCCATTTATACTTCTAGTGAAGCCTTGACCATTCTGCTTTGAATCATCATCAAATTTTGTCATGTGTCCCAATCACTTATCAAATACTAGGTTTGCTTTTAGAATAGATTCTTTTGGTCTCTTCTGACTTTGTATACCCCAAGTTCATGCAACAGTCTTGCACATAGTAGGAGATGGATAATTGCCGAATTGAATATTAAGCACCATAACAGAAAAAAAATAGTTTGCAGATGGTTATATTAGTATTAATTTCAAATGAGGTTAGTACAGCTATAATCATCTTATTTGCCCTATGGGTTTGTAGCTGCAAAGCCTTTCAGATCTTCAAAGCCTATTTTCCAGAAGATCCAAATTATTTCATTTCATTTCTCTTAGCATGAGGAAAAATCGTGTTGAAGTGAGGAAAACAAAGAGCCATTTCTGCATTCAATTCTGTCCTAGATTATAGTGTTTAAAACTTCTCTGCTTTTCAGAAAGAAGTTTTAAATGTATCTCCACAAAAAGTTAAGGACATCTATTAAGCCACATAGAAAGTCATGCTTCCAGAGAAATAATGTAGCTATCCAGAATATCCTACTTTTCTCAGAAAATTCAAAATCTTTTTGTATAAGAACATATTGTTATGAGGTATTAGGTAACACTGAATTCAAATCAACCCTTTACAAAACATTTTGAAATGTCTATTGCTTTGTATGTTTCTGCTTTCTACTATTAGATAGTCACAATACCAATGGGCTTGCTGAATTATTAAATAGATTTGTGCTCATTGCATTTTATCTGGAAAAATCTACAGTGTTTAATGGAATTTGCTAAGATGCTTTGTTTCCATTTTCAGAACAGTCCAGAAAGTTCAATTCATTACATTATGGTAATAATTAAGTGGTGAATCATTTAAATGACTGCAAACAAGTAGTGGTGACACTATGTCATCAACCCCTGACTCATCCACACCACAAAATTTTAATTACCTGTGACTTAGAAAGCTCACATTGCTGTCTATGGCCATCCCACCTGAATGTGCCTGATCTCATCTGATCTTCGAATCAGGGTTGGGCCTGATTAGTACTTGGATGGAAGAAAGCTCACATTGCTCTCTAAATAAATGCTTGTGCACTTAGATTCAAGGTACCTGACTGCAAGTCATTTAGCTATTTCAGATGCTCCTCAGGAGTCTGCCTAACTCCTGACTTTAAACCACCTGAAGACATCCAAAGGAAAGCAAAAATGGTCCCATTTATGGAAAATTACAGAATCACATACACTTACAATTATCAGAGAGGTATTCATCTCTGAAGACAGATGGAAACATAATGTTTTTTACAAATGCAAGTCTTTCTTTTGGGGAGCCTTGCAGTATAGGTAAGTTCTTTAAATTGGAGTTATTTTTTGCAGACTCAGCTCAACTGAAATTCAGATTGGGTTCAACTTTTACATCCATCATTTATGAGATCACACTGAAGGTTAGAAGCTTTACTGATTAAAAACTACAAATTATATAATCCATACATTCATTATCCATTCCTGGCATAGTCCCTTCCTTGTTGAAGCCTGCATATCATTCCACCTTCATTCTGCCCTGATGACCAGGCTACATCTACCTCCAGAAATTTCATACAAACATTGTCAATGTAAGTTCTGTGAGATCAAGGGTTTTGTCTATTGTATTCAAAGATAAATATCAAGTAAATAATATCATGCCTGCACATATGTGAAGAAATATTTGAAAAGGAAGGATGGAAGAATACAAGGATAAAAGAAAGAACTGCATAATGGAAGAAAAGACAAAAGTGTTATTGATCCATTCATTACTTTTCTTCATGTACCTATGTTCTTTTTAACAACAATACATCAGAAGGAGAAGTTAACATTAAAACATTTAACATTTAGTTCATAAGTGATAATTTTGACATCATCATAGCCAAGAAGTTTGGGGCTTGTTTAACATTTCTTACTGCCATATTTTTGTCTTTCTGTTTACTAGTTGTAAAGATTTGCATGGAAATAGGTGACCAGTATCAGGAAGAATATGAAGACAATCTAGTTTGGATCTCTCTTGTAGAAAAGTATCTGGGCTTAGATTGGAAAGGTACCTGGCTTAGGTTTACTTCAAGTGAAGTAAAGAAACTTTAGCACTTGAGACTTTTGCCATAGACTGTAACATAGTAAAGAATGTTTAAGTAAATGAACCACTAGGCATGAGATTTTAACACATCTGGTGCATTAATCCAACAGACGACTGAAATATCACGTTAAGATAAAAGAAATAAAACTAGACTTAAGCTATATGCCAATTCATTTCTCCTCAGCACTGATTATTTTTCATTATAATGTCATGCCTACTGTGTGAACATGTTATTCTCTAGGTACACAAAATTAATTTCTTTTTTTTAACTTTTTTTTATTATTCATATGTGCATACAGTGCTTGGGTCATTTCTCCCCCCTGCCCCCACCCCCTCCCTTACCACCCACTCCACCCCTTCCCTCTCCCCCCCACTCCCTCGATACCTGGCAGAAACTATTTTGCCCTTACCTCTAATTGTGTTGAAGAGAGAGTATAAGCAATAATAGGAAGGACCAAGGGTTTTTGCCAGTTGAGATAAGGATAGCTATACAAGGAATTGACTCACATTAATTTCCTGTGCATGTGTGTTACCTTCTAGGTTAATTCTTTTTGATCCACTCTTTTCTCTGGTTCCTGGTCCCCTTCTCCTGTTGGCCTCAGTTGCTTTTAAGGTATCTGCTTTAGTTTTAATAATTTCTTACTAAAATCATGCTCATAAGAATTTCAAGGGATATCTTGGCAAGAAAAAGCAGAAAGGACCCAGAAGGGTCCAGGGCCCAGAAGGAGAGGAAAGTAAAAGTCTGGTGAGTTCTGAGTAAAAGTTTTTTAAATAATGCTGACATGAAATTTATTTATATTTTATTATTTAAATATAAAATATGAAAATTATTTTGTCTATTGAAATGATTGCTATGAACAAATATTAAAATAGCTAACCCTAAAACACTGGTTTTAAGTTTGTTGTTTCCAGAGGTCAGAGACCTAAAGTTCAAGGTCAGAAAAGAATGCTATGAAAACAATACACAATAATATTATCTAGCCCATAGTAGATAAAGGTATCAAACCTCTGCTCAGAGTGTTTGACGTAATTTACTCCCTTGTTTTTGATTATGTGACCTTGAACGACCTTTCTACTCATTTCCACCTGCAGTGTAACAGAGAGAGGAATATATTGATCTCTTGGACTTGTAAAGACAAAATATGTCTATAATTAGAACACTGGCTGGCAAATGTAGTCATTACCAGAGTATAGTTCATAGATCAGAGGAAGTCAAATTGGGACTTAATAAGAAGAAAGAAGTCCAAATTGTATTGTGTTTTTCTCCTACATATTGTCAGTTCCTGCAGTCAAAATGTAATTCAAAACATCCCTGCTATGTTTATTGTCTACCAACTTTTAAGTAGAGTTAACGAATACCAGATAAATTCAAAATAAGGGAAATAAAAAACAGTTTAAGCTAAATTTTATTATAATCTTTAAAATGATAATTACAATTGAATAAATCATAGTTCATTACTACTTTGTGTGCAATACAATTACAAATTTTATTAAAATATATAATTTATAATTATTTTTTCATGGTTTCATTTATGAGGAAGTATATAGACATTTTCTATCAAATTCACAAAAGATTGATGTATTTTGGTCCAAGAGACTATAATATATTCTGTAATTAGTTAGAATAACATGTGCAAAGTACACTTTGTTGACTGCATCCAAAAACCATAAAATCATAAAAGGTCACCTGAGAAAATATTAGAAGTTGAAGTTCATGAGCTTATATCAAGATATTACCACTAATATCAGCAGCAAATCATTTCAATATTTTAATTATCAGATATTAGTTAAAATACTACTTTATACCAGTCCCTGTATTTAAAGTTTCTAATATGAATACAGATAAGAATAAAATTAGCCACATGATAGAAGAATGACAAGGCTTGTATAGTATGTCAACAGACTACAGAAAAAGTCTTATTTCTCTTGGTTTTGTATGGGGAGAGACCCGGCAAATAAGACATTCATTTAAGTTGTAAAGAATGACAAGGAATTTGCCATAAATAATGAACTCTGAGAGCTTATTTAGCTGCAAAATTCTATTCTATAATGCTTTCTGAGTGAAAATAATATGTCCCTTAAAATACTAATTGTTGTTCTTTAAGCAAAGCAAATAGAAACAACTTGCAAACATAGCATCAGATTTCCTGGAAAGTTTTAGCTAATCTTCCTTCTACCAATATTATGACCCCCTATTGACTATTGATACTGTTTATATCAATATCTCATTGAACTAGGCTGTTTCATTAAGGTAATTAGTAATTTCTGAAAGA
This sequence comes from Castor canadensis, assembly GCF_047511655.1. NCBI lineage: Eukaryota > Metazoa > Chordata > Mammalia > Rodentia > Castoridae > Castor > Castor canadensis. The sequence continues at coordinate 70,181,015 of NC_133387.1, read as the reverse complement.
AATTATTGTCCACTAAATGTGTAGTCATTCTCACCTACTATAAATTGCTTCAAAATTGTCATAGAACATGAAATATTGCAGAGGTGTTTTATGATGACCATTATCATGCTGTTAACATAATGAACATTAATATGGTAAATAAAGACATAAAATGCCCCCCACACAAAAATAACAATTAAAAAACTCATAGTTCTAAATCACCATTAATTGGGTACTTTACTTTCTGTTACTAAATTATATTTAATTAAAAACAAACGTAACAAAAGATGTGAAAGACCTCTACAAGGAAAACTATACACTTCTGAAGAAAGAGATTGAGGAAGACTATAGAAAGTGGAGAGATCTCCCATGCTCATGGATTGGTAGAATCAACATAGTAAAAATGTCGATACTCCCTAAAGTAATCTACATGTTTAATGCAATTCCCATCAAAATTCCAATGACATTCATTAAAGAGATTGAAAAATCTACTGTTAAATTTATATGGAAACACAAGAGGCCACGAATAGTCAAGGCAATACTCAGTCAAAAGAACAATGCAGGAGGTATCACAATACCTGACTTCAAACTATATTACAAGGCAATAACAATAAAAACAGCATGGTACTGGCACAAAAACAGTCATGAAGACCAGTGGAACAGAATAGAGGACCCAGATATGAAGCCACACAACTATAACCAACTTGTCTTTGACAAAGTAGCTAAAAATATATGATGGGGAAATAGCAGCCTCTTCAACAAAAACTGCTGGGAAAACTGGTTAGCAGTCTGCGAAAAACTGAAACTAGACCCATGTATATCACCCTATACCAAGATTAACTCAAAATGGATCAAGGATCTTAATATCAGACCACAAACTCTTAAGTTGATACAGGAAAGAGTAGGAAATACTCTGGAGTTAGTAGGTATAGGTAAGAACTTTCTCAACAAAACCCCAGCAGCACAGCAACTAAGAGATAGCATAGATAAATGGGACCTCATAAAACTAAAAAGCTTCTGTTCATCTAAAGAAATGGTCTCTAAACTGAAAAGAACACCCACAGAGTGGGAGAAAATATTTGCCAACTATACATCAGACAAAGGACTGATAACCAGAATATATAGGGAACTTAAAAAACTAAATTCTCCCAAAACTAATGAACCAATAAAGAAATGCGCAAGTGAACTAAACAGAACTTTCTCAAAAGAAGAAATTCAAATGGCCAAAAAACACATGAAAAAATGCTCACCATCTCTAGCAATAAAGGAAATGCAAATTAAAACCATGCTAAGATTCCACCTCACCCCTGTTAGTATAGCCATCATCAGCAACACCACCACCAACAGGTGTTGGCAAGGATGCAGGGAAAAAGGAACCCTCTTACACTGTTGGTGGGAATGTAAACTAGTACAACCATTCTGGAAAAACTTTGGAGGCTACTTAAAAAGCTAGACATTGATCTACCATTTGATCCAGCAATAACACTCTTGGGGATATACCCAAAAGACTGTGACACAGGTTACTCCAGAGGCACCTGCACACCCATGTTTATTGCAGCACTATTCACAATAGCCAAGTTATGGAAACAGCCAAGATGCCCCACCACTGACGAATGGATTAAAAAAATGTGGTATCTATACACAATGGAATTTTATGCCGCCATGAAGAAGAACAAAATGTTATCATTCGCTGGTAAATGGATGGAATTGGAGAACATCATTCTGAGTGAGGTTAGCCTGGCCCAAAAGACCAAAAATTGTATGTTCTCCCTCATATGTGGACATTAGATCAAGGACAAACACAACAATGGGATTGGACTTTGAGCACATGATAAAGCGAGAGCACACAAGGGAGGGGTGAGGATAGTTAAGACACCTAAAAAACTAGCTAGCATTTGTTGCCCTTAAAGCAGAGAAACTAAAGCAGATACCTTAAAAGCAACTGAGGCCAATAGGAAAAGGGGACCAGGAACTAGAGAAAAGGTTAGATCAAAAAGAATTAACCTACAAGGTAACACACACGCACAGGAAATCAATGTGAGTCAATGCCCTGTATAGCTATTCTTATCTCAACCAGCAAAAACTCTTGTTCCTTCCTATTATTGCTTATACTCTCTCTACAACTAAATTAGAAATAAGGGCAAAATAGTTTCTGCTGCGTATTGAGGGGGTGGGGGGCAGAGGGAGGGGGCGGAGTGGGTGGTAAGGGAGGGGGTGGGGGCAGGGGGGAGAAATGAACCAAGCCTTGTATGCAGATATGAATAATAAAATTTAAAAAAAAGGAAAAAAATAAGAAATTTAAGCCATTAAAAAAAAAAGGCTTGGTCCTGGAGTGGCACTGTTGGGAAGGGGGTGGTCTTAAGGAAACAGGGCAGTGGGTTATGATGTCATTGGCGGTGTACTTCTGAGGAGGGTTGTGGGACCCTCGTCCTTCTTTCCCTTTTTTGCTTCCTGACTCATGATGTGCAGAGGTTATTCCACTACACATTCCTGATCCAGTACCCCACCAGAGGCCAGACACCACAGATATACTCCTTCTTGAACTGGAACCTCTAGAACCACAAGTTAAATAAACCTTGTCTCTTCTGCATCTAAGGGAGGTGAAAGTTGTATCACTGGTGATTCTAGTAAGTTCAAAATAAACATATTGGGGATTCAGTGTTAAATATATCTTGTTTAGTTAAAACCATTAGGGAGTTATAAAAATATTCAAATGTAAAAACCAAAAGCAAGGTTTTATTCACAGCTCACATCTGATGCATTGAAAACCACTTCACTCTGAGTATAATACCAACTTTAAAATTCAAATAAGCTTATACAATGGAGGTTGACATATTTCTTATTGATGACAGAATTAAAATCTCATTTTTCATACAATGTAATAAAGTACTGCAATCTTAAGTATAGGAAGTTATAGAAATATAATCCTATAATTAGCAGATGAATTACTTTTGATAGATAGTAAGCATATCAGAAGTGAGAGAAGGGCAAACAAATATAATGTGAAGTCAATGACTACATGTCAAAAATTGTTGACATAATAACAGAAGCATATGTTCATTTAATCTGTTATAATTTTATGCTTCTAAGATTTGGCTCTTAAGAATCTATTATTATGGCCTGTATATGACAGAAACAATGGGGCAGTAGAGGATTTCATAAAGGAGGCTTTGTGATATGGCCAGAGTTCAAATTTTAACAAAATTATTGGCAAGACTATTCTAAAAAAAGCATTTCATATATTACAAGATGATGAAAAATGTTCAAATTTTCAAGCACTAGAAAACTACATAATTTATATGCATTCCCTTATTCTACCAACATTTTTTATGTTTTCCTTAAATATAAAGAAAAATTTATTGACTACAAAGAGATGATTGTGATTTTTCTATGTCTCACCTGATGATTTGGTAAAATAGCAAAATCAAGTATTTTCAATTCTGCTTCTCTTCTTTTTCAAATGATGATCTTTTACCATAAAATTAGTATTTTTCAAGAAGTACATCTATTTTGATCTGTGTAGATTTTAGTCTTTGTTATGTGTACATATACTGGCCACATGTAATTACAAAAAAAAATCACACCATTTTTCATAGGGCATGAAGATAACTCAGAAAATTTCCACACTTTGGAAAATATGAGTTCCAATGGTTAAGAGAATTTGATTCTTGCTGATTCAACATGCTAGTAATTCTTAAAGAATCATGTTCCATTTTGTAGAGGCATTTTGCTCTTATGTAAGTGTTAAAGTAAAATAATTTCTTAACTTCTTTAGGAATAGCATTGTACAGAGCTATGTTCTACATAAATGCTGTGAAATCTTAAGAGAATTTTTAAAAATATAATTAATAATCTGAAGTTCCCTGGTAATAAAATATACATTTTCATTATCAATATTTACCTTTACACTTCAGTAATTCCTTTATTATGCCAAATTATAACAGTACACTGAAATTACAAGAACTGCCAATGTTCCATGCCTAATTGGCTCTTATACAAAAAGTTAATCATGTCACAAACTCAATTCATTTTATTTTGTGTTCCCTACCTCCTGAGTTTTAATTATATCTTTGTTTTGGAAACTCATTGAATTCATTGAAAAATTAAGCTGAAATATTTTTCTGTAATGTATTAAATCAAAATGAGACTTACTTTGGACTGAGAAAAGAACTAGAGAGGTTGTCACACCTGATTATCAGATTCAAATCTATACTACAGCAACCTATACTCCTAGCAATGCTTATTTGAAATCAAACATCATCTTTATCAGTGTATCTCAAAAATATTAATATTACTTAAATCCATCTATTTTGATGCTGTGTTAGGATTCTGATTCGATGAAAGATGTGTTCTATTTGCTGTAAGAGTGACTCTGACCCCGTAGTGATGACAGAAGTCACATTTCAATCCATTTTAATTCCTATATATGGCATATTGTGTGGGCTTAAATATTTACACATCTATAACCAACTCAGTTACATTTGTTTTATTACAAGCAGGCAGATAATTCCCAAAGTGATGTAGGTCTACAAATAAGAGACTATTATTTATTAAGTCACTTATATTTATAAATTCTGTCAAGTATAACATAAGCGAATGCACAAAAGATGAAAATTTCAAAACAAGAATTTCTAATTTAAAAGTAGTATTTGCTAAAAACAATAGTGTTTTCAAGGAGAGGATTCTTCATCAATCATACAGAAAACTCACAAATTACACTTCTATAACTAAAACCAAAAAGAGTATGTTTTGGCCAGTAAAATAGTATTTTAATATCACCAAATAAATTCTATAAAATCTTTAAAATTCTCAAACACCACAATCTCAACTGAATCTCATAATTACATTTTCCTTAAGTTCAATTGGTAAATTAAAAGTATATTCAAAATTAGAATGGAATTCATATAAAACACAGGTAAATAATGGCCACTTATAAAAGTCAATTTGCCTAGATTCCCTTGGGAAATATGGGACATTCTGGGAGGCTGCTACAACTCAACTTATGTGTGGGTTTTGAAATCTCTGCGAGAACATGTAAATAAGAAGTTGGTAGAGCTCCTGATATTATTGATGAAATGATTTTTCAAGAGAAAAGCTAGACATTAGAACCTAGTGTGGGAGAAGAAAAGAATCTTGGGAAAAGTATAGGGGAGGCAGTCTGGAAAAGCATATTAGTTAATTGTGAGCTAAGAGATATTCATACTGGAGATATATTAGAAACAGCAAAATATAAAGCAGGGTTCTTTGAGTGCAATACAGTGATGTTCTACAGCTTACAAGGACTTTGAGTAAGTGTTTCTCAAGATCTGCCTTTGAAAGACCCATGTAGTACAAGGATAATCATGTATACTGATTTGTCCTGGACAATTGCTGTTTATAGCTGTATGCCAACATAATAATAAAAATAATATCATCCTCATTTGCTCTCAAGTACTTTTTCCTGATTTGGGTAATTAAATTATATGGTTAGTGTTAAGTAAAAAGCAGACCCTGAAAGGATACTTTGTATGCTAGGTAATTTATTAAGGAAATATTCTCAAAGCAAACTGACAATAGAATAAGAAAAGCATATAATGAAAGGGGATAAAACTAAGTAGGGCAGAATAGAGTGCAAGTTTTTCCTCAGTGTTCATTCCAACATAAGGCAAGGGAATTGAGCTGTCATATCTCATGCTCCCAGGTTCTTCACCTTCCTGTAGGAGTGGGTAAATGGTTCCATTAGCTGAAGACAACCCTCTAAAAAAAGAAGCTCAGTATTGGGTATGAAAGTGCTGCAAGGTGAAGGAGGTGGGCACAGAGAGGTAAATTAGAGACAGGAATCTGGACAAAGCATCCATGGTTTTCACTGCAATCATACTATGTGCTAGCCTCCAGAGGACTAGCCAGTGACTCATTCTGACTCATTCCAAAGAAGACCATTTAATTAAACTGGGTTCCATGGATAAGATTCGGGGATTTGAGGAACCTCAGGAGATTGTGTGATATGTTTTTTACATCCACTTGTGTGCACATGTTCTTAAAGAATAATAGCTTTCTTATGATTTTCAAAACAGCCATAATCCAAAGGAGACTCTGTGGACATCCCCGGAGTAATTACAAGAAGCACCAGTGTTCTATGCAATCCATGTAAGTCAGCATAACTCTTTAGGGAAAGAGAAAGTTGATTCAATTCCTCACGGGAAAAGAATACATTGTAATAGTTTTATTATATTTTTAAATTAAAGCACATCAGTAATGTGCAGGGCGGTGGGGGGATTTCAATGGGATAATTCCATACATGTGCACGATGTACCCGGAACAAGTTCACACCCTCCATTACATTCCCATTTCCCCCTCTGTCCTCCTCCTTTTTACAAATAGTATTTGAAAACATCCTCAGTTTCCTTTCCTTTCCTCCTCCCCTTCATTTATCCCCCAGAATGTCTCCTTTTCACATTCATGTTCCATTATCAGTGTTATTATTGTCATTATCATCCTTTTAGGTCTAGGTAGGACAAATGAGTAAGAACGTATGCTATTTGGATTTTATGGCTTGGCTTATTTCATTCAATGGGATGATCTCCAGTTCTACCCATTTTTCTGTAAATGACATAATTTCATTTTTCTTTATGGCTGAGTAATAATCCATGATGTGTATATATACATATATATGTGTATGAACATATACACATATGTATAAACATATACACATATATATGATATATATATATATATATATATATATATATATCGTATTTTCTTCATCTGTTTTTGGGCACCTCAGCTGATTGTAGTTTGGCTATTGTGAGCAGAACTGTAATAAACATGGGTATGTAGGTATTCCTCTAGGATATCAATTTATATTCCTTCATACATTTTCCCAAGGGTGGTATAGCAGGGTGATAAAATAGATCTATTTTTAGTTTTTGAGGACCCTCCATACTGTTTTCCATAGTGGTTCTACTAGTTTACATTCCCACCAACAGTATATGAGGGCTCCTTTTTCCCCACGTCCTTGCCAGTACTTGTTTGTTTGCTTTATGATAGCCAATCTGATTGTGCCAAGATGGAATCTTAGTGTAGTTCTGATTTGCATTTCCTCTGTAATAAGGATTATTGATCATTTCTTCAATCCAATTCATAAATGGGCAAACGAAATGAACATCAGGCAGGGAAACTAACAGCTTTAGAACCTCAGAACCACTGACAATATTAAGTCAGCTATAGTGATGCTGAATTTTAATCTGCCCCCATGTTCCTGGTGAAGGATTAACCTGGGCAAATGAGCATTGCAAAGAGGTTTTTGTTTTTTTTTTTTTTCAACCTATCAATGGTCTCCAGATTTAATAAATATTGATAAATCAAATTGCATAAAGGATCTTTATGAGGCTGTAGGAAATAGGAAATAAGCTACTTTTACAAATAAGCTAATAAACTTTTTACATTTTTGTTCCTATAAGCATACCTATACTTTAGATAGCTCTATTGAATGCAGTAGCCCAACATGACTTCTAATTAGTCCAATAATGAGCAATTGATTATTTTCTCCTCACATGTTGATTTCCATCTTTGCCCAAGAAGTTTTGATACCTTCCAATTCTTACTTTTCTTACCATACCATGAAAATACAACTTTAGCATTTGCTCATTTATTGCTAAGCCTTTTAGCAACCTCTTGGTACAAGAGATGTAAAAATATAGTTATTCTTTCAAACTGGGATTTTTAAACTTTCCTCTCCCAAATAGCCTAACCTTAAATATATTTTCTATGTAGCCTTTCTTGGCACTCAGAGGTTTTCATTACATTGTTATTCTTCTCCATCACTTACTGAGAAGTACACACCACATCCAAATGTGAAAAATGAATATTAAATTAAAATAAACAATAAAAAACAAATAATTATTTGGTGTTTGTCAAAATTAACTTCCAGGATAGAATGAGTTGAAATAAATGATTGAAATGAAAAGTTACATCCGTTCAGTGACATTTACCTAACATTGTTTCCATGAGACTTTATTTTCATAATCATTATATTCTTTCCTCATCAAATTCAAACTTTGCATGGTTCTAAATATCTGCCATAATTCATTCTATATTTCTGCTGTCATTCTTTGACAACTTCAATCTGTAAAAACTTCTCTATACAAATTGACTTGATTAATATTCTATTTCTCATCTTTTTCATGGGTCTGTAAGTCATAAACCTTACTCTTTTTATCCCATTCTTTCTCTTTAAAGCAATTTCACTACTTACATTCAAAACACCTGGCCTTTTAGTAACTATCAGTAACCATAACTTCCAAATAGTTAGATCAGAAAGGGTTAAGCAACGTGAGGGTATGTTCTATTCATCATCTTTTAGATCAAGACTTGTGTAATCAAATATCTCCCCAATTCCTTACTCCTTCCTCAAAGCAAATATAGAAACTATTAAAACCACTAAAAATCACTTACTTATAATCAAGAAGACAAGCAAGGAAATTACCAGGGAAAGCAAGAGTGTGAGCCCTGGTAGTTCCTTACAAAACTAAACATACTCTTATAAGATTCAGCAATTGTGCTCCTTGGTATTTATCCAAATGACTTGAAAACATATCTACACAAAACCTGGTCATGAATGTTTATAGCAGTTTTATTTATAATTGCCAAAATATGAAAACAGCCAAGATGTCCTTCAGTAAGTGAATAGATAAATAAACTGTACCACATATAGACAATAGAATATTATTCAACACTAAAAAATGAGCTATCAAGCCATGAAAAGACATGGAAGAAGCTTAGGTGCATATTAGAAAATGAAAGATGTCACTGTACTAGGGGAGCATGGTGGTAGAGAATGAGTAAGTAATGGAGGGGAGGGGGGTTAATTGATAAAAGCACAATATACATAGAACTGAAGTACCAAGGAGAAACCCTCTTAGATTATCATTATGCACTTAATTTTAAAAATGACGGGTCGAAGGGAAAAATAAATCCTTTCCAAGGGTGTGTACCAGAGGGAAGGAGTAAGCACATGAAAAGAGGAATAAGGGTGTAAATGGTATATATACTTTGTATCCATATATGAAAATAGAAGAATGAAACCTGTTGAAATTGTTCTAAGAACGGGGAGGCAGGAAGAGGGAGAACAATGGAGGGGGTAAATCTAATTAAAATATATTGTAAGCACATATGTAGACATCACACTGTATCCCCCTGTGCAACTATTATATGCTAATAAAATCATTAAAAAAGAAAGATGCCATTCTGAAAAGGCTATGTACTGTATGATTTCTAATACATGATATTCTGAAAGAGGCAAAATTGTGGAGCCAGAAAGAGATCAGTGCTAGCTAGGGGCAGAGAGGGGAGAGAAGGAGGCTGAGGTAGATTACAGAGGAACTCTGAAATTCTACTATGACACTGTAATTAGTGGATGCATGTTGTTTCACATTTGTCAAAACCCATAAAATGTGCTATACCAAGGATAAACTCTAATGTAAACTGGGGACTTTGAGTAATAATCATGTGTAATGTAAACTTATTGATTAGAACAAATGTACCACTATTAGAAGGAATGATGAGGGTTGGGGAGCCTGTATAACACATACATATCGGAACTCTGTACCTTCACTCAATTTGACTGAAAACATGAAACTGCTTTAAAAAATTATACTTTTCATTTAAAAACTATTATTAAATTGTGGACATCTTTAATAACTTTTAAGCTGGTATATCTAATGTTAGCATTATGACTGACATTCACAGTTATGAGTAATAATGAACAGAGATATGAAAGTGGAGAAAAAAGAAATGTGCTATTTAAGAGGATAATAAATGTTGAATTCAAAACTTTCTTTACATAATTTTAAGTTTGGGAAATTATTTCTTTATGGCAGGTAAACTTACCAAGGTTTTTACTACACTAATATATGATGGGACTCTCAAGTGAGTTTTATAATCTTGCAATATTTGAAAGCTTATTTAATAATAAACTCATTTTTCTCTAAGCATCACTTGAACCCAGGAACTGGCTAAACATGCTTTTGAAAATGATCCCATTCATGGTGCTATCCCATATTTAGGCCTTGGGAACTAAAATATTTAATGAATAATATTCACTCTGTCAATATACTGGACCACACAAAAGTAAATGGGGTAGTTCTTACCCGTAAGAACCTTAGCCTCTGTGTGTGAATGGGGGAGGGGCAAACTCTTTTAATATAGCTTAGCAAATGATATAATAGTATATAAGCAGAATAAAGATTTTTGAAATACAAATAAAGTTGCCATTCTTCTAGACCAGGAGTCATCTTACTATGGACCCCCAGCTAGATCTATGTTGCATTCACAGTTTTTATAGATATGGTTTTATTGGAATATAGACATGTGCATTTGTTCACGTATTGTCTATGGCTGTTTTTGCAGATTTGAGTAGTTGTGACAGACCATCTGTCCTACAAAATATTTCTTATCCAGCCCTTTAGAGAAAAAGTTTGCCAACTAGATAGATGTAAAAATAATTCACTGTTAGCCATTGACACTCTAACTGGAGGAAGTAAATGGAGCTTTGTGGAAAGTTTACTAATTAATAGAGAATATTATTATTTCATCAGAGAATTTGTGCCAAAAACTGATGCATTCTAATGAGGGAGAATAAGCTCTTGTTCAGAAGTCAGGACACTCACCTCCTTGTTTTCCTCATGTCAAACAAGATTTCAGATCATAGAATCTTTACATTTCTACTAATTCTAAAATGTTATATTCATGCTTATGTAATACCTACCTTGGCTAAGCCTTCTTCTAATGGATTAAAGCCACTTCAATACTGTACATTCACTTTATTGAAGACAATTATTGGTAGTCATGCTGTATATAGGATAGAATTAAAAATATAAAAGATTGTAGACTAAAATCAACAAAGGTGAATCCTGAGTTTGCCTATTTTTTCTCACTTCAAACAATGTATGCAATATGAATAAAGAGAATGACTTAAAAAAAGAAATGTATATATATTTTTTTAAGTATTCTTTGGTGAAGACCAAAAGAGACTTTTTGAAAAAGTTTATGTGAAGAACTAAATTAAATTTTGTAGATATGAAATGTAAGCCTTTTAAACTTTTTCTTTTCAAACAGCAGTGAAGATTTTTTTCTATCTGAAACTACCAAATTTATTATTGTCAGTGATCAGAAATACCAGAAGAGTGAAACAACTGGTTTTATGTATTGAATTTACCAACAATTTCTCTTAACTGTCTATTTGTTTGGATTATTTTGGGTTTTAACACCAAATCTGTGTTCTTTTCTTCGATTGTTGTACTGTCATTTTTCATTTATTTCCTATAGAATCAAAGGCTCAATGTAAACGCATGAATAATGCAGCTGTGACTAATTAAATTTATTTGCTTGAAGCAGATGATATGTTCTAAAATATGAGTAGTAACAGCATCCCATTTTAGACTATCTGCTGCCTGAATTTTTGTTCTTTCTTTAAATATCTCATGAAGAAGCCAGAGGTTCTCTTCATATAATAAGCTCAATCTAATTTCATGCCATCTTCTAAATAAAGAATCTTTGAATCTGCTTATCATGCCTTTCCAATGGATTTACTTCAATGAGCACTTTGTTTTAAAAAGTTAAAACTTAAAATTTAAATATGGTGTAAAATTATTGTTTTCATCTTGATTCCAATTATTATGAAATCAGAGAATACCTATTAATTGCAGCAATAACAAAATATTAATATGGATGGGTAATCTTTGTTTTCTATTTCATTATAGTGTGTTCTTTGTGAACTCTTACTCAGGACATTAACTATGCTCTTTTAAAGAGCAGTTAGAAGAACTAAGCCTGGGAACACAGTCTGTCTTGTGCCTTTATTTACCTTTGATGCCTTGGGAAGATCACATTTTCTCTCTAAGTCATTTGGACCAGATGATAATTGGTTTAATTTGTTGATACAATCTACATTAAAATCTGTAAAGTCAGCATTGAGAAACTTCTTCATAGAAGTTCTATATTGATTTGATTTTCATGACTATTTTGCAAAATTTGGTAATCACATATCTTTCAAATCCATTTCTTTATAAATTTATATTGTATTATTAAAGTTTTATTTAATAGCTTGTAGCAATAGTCTCTACAAGTTCACACTTTTAAGAATTTTTCCCCAAGATAAATTTGAAATGTTCAGGTGCAATTTAACTTATACTGTCTCAAAGTTTACTTTAAACAAAATACTATAAACATCTTTTCCTACCTCCTATTTCAAGGATCACCTCAGACATAGCAGTAGAAGTATAATTTCTAGTGACTTTTTCCCTCTTAAATAGACTGTAAGGATAAAACATTTCTCTCTCTCTCTTTTTTTTTTTTTTTTTTTTGATACTAGGTTTTGAATCCAGAGTCATCACCTTGAGCTACCCTTTTTTGTGAAAGTTTTTGGTTTTTGGTTTTTCTTTTTTTTTTTTTTTTTTTGAGATAGAGTCTCTCAAAGTATTTAAAGTATTTGTTCAGGGATGGCTTAGAACCAGGATTCTCCTGATTTCTGCCTTCTGAGTAGTTAGGAGTAGTTAGGCATGAGCCACTGGCACCCAGCCTCATTTTTACATTAAACATTTTGTATACCTGATTAAAATCTAAATGCACAAAAAAAATCTAAAAGATTTAATAAGTCCCAAACAATATAGAAATACAGAAATCGATACTAGACACACTATAGTACAATTATAAACACCAAAAATATAGATATAGCAAATAAAACAGATATAAAAGCCAGACATGGTGGTGTATCCTGTAATCAAGCACACAGGAGGCAGAGGCAGGAAGATAATGAGCTCAAGGACAGCCTGGGCTACAAAGTGAGACCTTATCAGGAAAGGAAGGAAGAGAGGGAGGGAGGCAGAAAGGGAGGGAGAGAGGGAGAGAGGGAAGGAAAGAGAGAGAAAGAAAAAAGAAAATGAAAGAAAGACAGAAGAAGGGTGGGAAGGAAGGAAGAAAGAGAGGAACAGAGGGAGGGTAGAAGGAAGAAAGGAAAGAAATCTTAATAGCAACCAGAGAGGGAAAAGTATAAAATCTAGGGGACTAAGCATAAGAATAAACACAAACTTTGCATCAGCAGAAGCACAAGCTGGAAGACAATTGAACAAATCTTTTAAGGAATAGAAAAACTCTCAACATTATTTTTCCAGCAAAAAGTTCTAGAAAAATTAAAATAAAAAAGTTTCACATTAACAAATGTTGAGAGAATTTGACAACAGCTTTTCAGTTTGAAGAGAAATAATATCAGTTACATACATGTATGTGTGATAACATCTAAAATGATATATATTTCCTTAAATACAAAGGACTTTACTTTTATAAATTTCTTTGAAGCACTTTTGGGTTTTCTTTTTTTTTTTTTTTTAGTGGTACTGGGGTTTGAACTCAGGGCCTCATGCTTCAGTTTACCATTTGAGCTGCTCCACCAGCCATTTTTTGTGTTGGCTATTTTCAAGATAAGGTCTCATGAACTATTTGCCTGGACTGGCTTGGAGCTGAGATCCTCCTGATCTCTGCCTACTGAGTAGATAAGATTACAGGTGTGAGTCACTGGTGCCCAGCTACACTTTTAAAGTTTAAGGACAAGTTTAAGCTCTTTTACTATGGGATATATAACATATTTTCATAAAATAGATGAAAGCCATGCTTCACAAAATGGGTTAAGTGGAATATGCCATTGGTAGATTAAAACATAATAGATCAAATGGTATACTATCAATACGTAATAAAATGTTTGTAGTTAAAGAAACATGTTGCAATCCCTAGACCCTTGTAAACACATGTACATGCTCACAAACATGAGTAGCTACAAACCTCAAAGTTGGGATTGGATAGTAAAAAAATTTTGATTAAAATAAGGAAAGTCAGGAGCATCAAGGAAAAAAAACAGAAGAAACAAATAGAAATTAAGCAAGACAATAATAAATCATTAAATCATTAAATCATATCATGATTCCATAAATTATAATGTGTTAAGCAACCCATTTAGAAGTCACAGATTGCCTTAATGTATTACAAAGTTCAACTATGGGCAGTAAATAGAAGATACATTTATGGTGTACAATACTTGAAAGTAAAAAGATGGAAAAAATATTTGAAAAGTAAACACATTGCTAAGGTAGTGTGTCTACATTAATATATGAGATAAAAATTCCAATACTCCAAGTTTGGAAGTTTCAACAAAATAATAAATGATATTTCATGAAGATAAATGGTCAGTTCATAAAATGTTCTAATAATTTTAAATGTATGTATCTAATAACAAAACTTCAGAGAATATAAAGCAAAAATTGATACAGTTAAAGGAAGAAATTGGCAAATCTACAACAATCATTGTTGAAGAGATAACACTCTTTTCTTATTAGTTGCTAGAATTCACAAAAGTTAATACTGCAATAATAATAAATCAACCTACTTTACCTAACATTTATAAAACAGCATATCAAATCTAGAGCATACATTCCTTTTTATTATACATAAAACATATTTCAAGATAACCAGATGGTAGATCATAAAACAATTCTATATAAATTTTCAAGAATTTAAATAGCAAACAATACTTTCTTATCAGAGAAGAATTAGGAATTAATTACAATAAGATAGCAAAGAGAAAAGAAGAAAAAATGAAAACAAAATATATAAATATAAAGAAAGGATAGCAAAGAAAACTCCAAATGATTAGAATATTAAGGAACTACATAGTCCTAACTTTTCCCCAATAATTAATAGACCAAAATAAATACAATGGGAATTCTGAAACATTTTTCAAAAATAAAAAATTAAGAAGATTTGGAGTGGGCGTGGTGGCACAGACCTATAACCTCAGCTACTCTGGAGGTGAAAATCAGAGGACTGTGGTTCAAGACCAACCCAAGAAAGTTAGTGAGACTCTATCTCAAAAAGAAAACCAAATGTGGTTTTCAAGCTTGTGGTCCCAGCTATTGAAGAAGCAGAGGTAGGAGTATCACTGCTTCAGGCCAGCCCAGGCAAAGTTAGAGAGAGGCCCTATTTGGAAAACAAATTTAAAAAGCAAAAGGACTGGGAGTATGATTTATGTGGTAACTTGCCTCACAAGTGCACAAGGCCCTGAGTTCAATTTCCAGTACACAATGAAGAAAAAAAATTAGAAGATGAAACTTCATAGATACTGAAAGTAAAATTCATAGCATCAAGTGTTTATATGAAAAACAATACAGATGGAAGAAGAATGATAGATAAAGATAGATTGATTTATTGGTAAACTATATTTTTAATATTTGAAAACTATAATCAAAACAAAATTCTCTGCTCTCCTATGGTTTATTGGTAATAATGACAAAAAATAAAGGTATATATGATCATAAATTATGCAACAAATAATATGATGAGAAATAAGCAGAACAGGGAAAAGGTAGAGTCTGAAGAGTGTTATTGTTCATGCTTTCAATAAGCTTTCAAGCAAGGTAGGAAGAACTAAAGAGAATAATGAGGCAACTGTACAGGGGAAAGAGCAAAGGCCAGAAGTGGCCTCTGACCATAAAAAGGACAGTTGTCCTGACAGAAGAAACAAAGGGGAGCATTTTTCAAAGTGCCAAGAAAGGCGAAAAATGCAAAAACCTGTAGAATTTTATGTGAACATTTATTTTGAGTGAAGGACAGAGTCTTTGGAGGGTTTTAAGTGAAGCAGTATGATAGAACCTATATTTATTGGAATGACTTGCACTGAGAATAATTTTGCCCTGCCAGTTGTAGATACAGGAGGGTCATTCCAGAATCACTGTCATGGAATAAGAGTGGAGGTAAGTGGTAGGATGTTTGACAAATTATGAAAGTAGAAAAAGCATGATTTCAAAGGGAATCAAAGGTCTGAGGAAAAGATGCTGATTTCAAAATGATTGCACGTGATTCCTCTGGAGAATTTTTTCTTTATAAACTGAGATAGTCATGTGTGCAGTGGCTGAGAGGTAAGTGTGAAGGTGAATGTTAGGTGTTAACTTGACTGGGCTGAAAGGTGTCCATCAAGTTGATAAAATGTTGTTCTGGATGCATCTGCAAAGTTATTTCTGGAAGATACTAGCATTTGAATTGGTGGACTGAGAAAAGATGATCTGCCTCAACAATGGAGATAGACATCATCCAATCTTTTGAGAGCACAGACAGGAGAGAAAATAAGGGGAGGATGGCCACATTTTCACTCTGTTCCAGAGCTGGGACATTATCTCTCCTGCCCTTGGACATCAGAACTCCAGTTTTTTGAGTATTCAGAATCCAGTGCTTATACCCCCAGCTCCCAGATTCTCAGGTTCAGATACCAGACTGAGAGGTACAACACCACCAGTGTCATGATTCTCAGGCCTTTGGATTCTGACTGGTTAGTTGCACAGTTTCCCTGGTTCTCCAGCTAGCTGATGGTGTATTATGGCACTCTTTGGTCTCTATGGTCATGTGAGGCAATCTGCATTATACATCACCTCATATGTATATATCCTATTGATTCTGTTCCTTTAGAAAACTCTTATACAAGTGTTAATAAAGGAAAGATTTTCATTTATACTTAGATAACAGAAAACCAAACTAGAAAAGGTCATTCAGTATAAAGAATAAAATGCTGATAATGCAGGAAGAAGAGAGAGGTGGGGAACTCTGTGCAGGAATGAGTTGAGCTCTCCAGGACATGTAGAGAAGGGGTCCTTAGAGTGGAGAACTCCTCCACAGTGACAAGGGAGGAGAAGGCAGTACATAGATTGGTCTGGACCTGTAGGTCTTTTGCTATGAAAGCTTCTGTTTTGTGGTTGCTTTGTTATTTTTTTCCTGCCAAAGAAAGATAGAAATTCATCCTCTCTGGATAAAAATAAAAGAAAAAGTAACAGAGTTTGAGGAGTGGGGATAAAATTTGAAAACATTATCCAGAAGGGTATGAAGACAGAAGACATATTAAATGATGACTGGACATTATTATGGTCCATATGAGGATGACTATCAAGAATTCAAAGTAAGCCCACTCAGTGTGGCTCTTTTGTTCTTCCCTGTAGACACAGAGATAGAATTAACCAGAAGATCTCTGAGTAATCTCCAAAAAACTCCACAGGAAAAAAACGGCAACTTTGGTTAACTGGTAGGCCTAGAATGCAATAAGGTCATACTATGTAAGGATTCCATTCTACCCTAATTCTTTCTATCCCTTATCCTGACAGTGTGGGAGTCAGAAACAGCAGCTACTAACTGAAGAGTAGGCAATGATGGGGTACAAAAAAACCCAGACTCCTCTTCTGCCATATCTAACTTTATGCTTCCAAATTAAAGCAGGACACCTTGTGTCCATGGCATGGCTTCTTCCCAGCTTCTTTAGAGGATCCAATATGGCAACTAGGGTTCAGAAGCAGACAGCATGAGTTCTGTAAATCAAAAATCTTGCTGAGACACTGGAGCCACACTTGGCAGAAATAAAGTACCAAGCACCAACAAGAATCAAAACTTCAACACCCCTAGCCCCTAGCCCGTGGAAAGCTTCTCCAAACTACATTACACTGAGAAAACAGAAGGGCTCCTGTGCTGCCAGACAGCAGCTCCAAACCTGCTTGGGAGACATTTGGCAGACCAACAGGTGGGCACCAAATATCACACGGTATTCCCCCAGCCACCTCTAGGCACTGAATGACAATAACTTCAACCTTAGGATATTCTACCCAGCAAAACTATCATTTAAAATAGATGAAGCATTAAAAGTCTTCCATGATAAGCAGAAATTAAAACAATATATGGCCACCAAGCCACCAATACAAAAGATTCTTCAACAAATTCTGCACAAAGAAAATGAAAGCAAGCCAAGCCACGAGAGGAGGACAGGCAGTACCAAACCACAGGACAAGAAAAGACAAGGAATCAGAGAGTAACATTGATTCAGCCGTTCACACAAACCCTTAAACAACAAAAACTAAATGACAGGAATCACCACATATGTATCAATACTAACGCTGAATGTTAACGGACTTAACTCCACCATCAAAAGACACCATTTGGCAAACTGTATTAAAAAGGATGATCCAACAATCGGTCGTTTACAGGAGACCCATCTCATTGACTGAAACAAGCACTGGCTTAGGGTGAAAGGCTGGAAGAAGATTTACCAAGCCAATGGTCCCAGAAAACAGGCAGGAGTGGTACTACTTATCTCAGACAAAGTAGACTTCAAACTTACATTGATCAAACAAGATGAAAAAGAACACTCCATGCAAATAAAAGGTAAAATACACCAAAAGGAAATAGCAATTATCAACCTATATGCACCCAATGTCAGTGCTACCAATTTCAACAAACATACTCTGAAGGACCTATAAGCATATAGACTGCAACAGAGTAGTAGTGGGAGACTTTAATACCCCTCTATTACCAATAGATAGGCCATCCAAACAAAATATCAGTAAAGAAATTCTAGAACTAAATCACACCATAGATCAAATGGAACTAGCTGATGTCTACAGAATATTTCATCCAACTTCTGCACAATATACATTCTTCTCAGCAGCCCATGGAACTTTCTCCAAAATTGATCATATCTTGGGGCACAAAGCAAGCCTCAGCAAATATAAGAAAATAGAAATAATCCCATGCACTCTATCTGATCACAATGCATTAAAACTAGAACTCAACAACAAAAACAGCAATAAAAAACATGCAAACAATTGGAAGTCAAGAATACATTGCTCAATGATCAATGGGTCATGGATGAAATAAAAGAGGAAATCAAAAGTTTCCTGGAAGTTAATGAAAATGAAAACATGACCTACCAGAACCTATGGGACACAGCAAAGGCTGTCCTAAGAGGAATATTTATAGCCATGAATGCATATATTAAAAGGACAGAAAGATCTCAAATCAATGACCTAATGCTACACCTCAAACTCCTAGAAAAACAAGAACAAGAAAATCCCAAAACAAGAAGAAGGAAAGAAATAATAAAAATAAGGACCAAAATTAATGAAATAGAAACAAACAAACAAACAAAAACCATACAAAGAATCAACAAAACAAAAAGCTGTTTCTTTGAAAAAATAAATAAGATTGACAGATACCTGGCAAGTCTGACTAAAATGAAGAGAGAAAAAAACCCAAATTTGTAAAATCAGAAATGCAAAAGGGGAGATAACACCACAGAAATCCAGGAAATCATCAGAGACTACTTTAAGAACCTATATTCTAATAAATTTGAAAAATCTTGAAAAAATGGACACATTTCTAGACACTTATGACCATCCAAAATTGAACCAAGAGAATATTAATCACCTGAATAGATCTATAACACAAAATGATATTGAAGGAGCAATAAAGAGTCTTCCAAAAAAGAAAAGTCTAGGACCTGATGAATTTTCTGCGGAATTCTATCAAACCTTTAAAGAAGAACTAATACCAACTCTTCTTAAACTTTTCCATGAACGAGAAAGGGAAGGAACACTGCCTAACTCATTTTATGAAGCCAGTATTACACTCATCCCAAAACCAAAGACACCTCCAAAAAGGACAACTATATGCCAATCTCCTTAAAGAACATTGATGCAAAAATCCTCAATAAAATAATGGCAAACTGAATCCAACAACACATCAGAAAGATCATCCACCATGACAAGTCGGCTTCATCCCAGGGATACAGGGATGGTTCAACATAACACAAATCAATAAATGTAATACAACACATTAACAGAAGCAAAGACAAAAACCACTTGATCATCTCAATAGATGCAGAAAAAGCCTTTGATAAGATCCAACACCATTTCATAATAAAAGCTCTAAGAAAACTAGGAACAGAAGGAATGTACCTCAACATTGTAAAGGCTATATGACAAACTACAGCCAACATCATACTTAACGGACAAAAACTGAAAGCATTTCCCCTAAAATCAGGAGTGAGGCAAGGGTGCCCACTATCCCCATTCCTATTCAACATAGTCCTGGAATTCCTAGCCAGAGCAATTAGGCAAAAAGAAGAAATAAAAGGAGTACAAATAGGTGAAGATACTGTAAAAAATATCCCTATTTGCAGATGACATGATCCTATATCTTAAAGACCCAAAAAACTCTACCCAAAAACTCCTGCATACCATAGACAGCTACAGCAAGGTGGCAGGATACAAAATCAACTTACAAAAGTCATTAGCTTTTTTATACACCAACAACGAACAAACTGAGAAAGAACATATGGAAACAATTTCATTTACAATAGCCTCAAAAAAATCAAATGCCTAGGAGCAAACTTAACAAGGAATGTGAATGACCTCTACAAGAGAACTATAAGCCCTTGAGGAAAGAGATCGAGGAACTACAGAAGGTGGAAAGATCTCCCATGCTCATGGATTGGTAGAATCAACATAGTAAAAATGGCTATACTACCAAAAGCAATCTACATGTGTAATGCAATTCCCATCAAAATCCCAATGACATTCATCACAGAGATTGAAATATCCACCCTAAAGTTCATTTGGAAACACAAGAGACCATGAATAACCAAGGCAATACTCAGTCAAAAGAACAATGCTGGAGGTACCACAATACCAGACTTCAAACTATATTACAAAGCAATAACAATAAAAACAGCGTGGTACTGGCATAAAAACAGACATGAAGACCAGTGGAACAGAATAGAGGACCCGGATACAAGCCACACAACTATACCCCCTTTATTTTTTATATATGCACAAAAAATATACAATGGAGAAAAGACAGCCTCTTCAACAAACATTGCTGGGAAAAGTGGTAATCCATTTGCAAGAAACTGAAACTCGATCCATGTCTATCACCCTGTATTAGTACCAACTCAAAATGGATCAAGGACCTAAATATCAGACCTAAAACTCTGAAGTTAGTACAGGAAGGAGCAGGGAATACTCTGGAAGTAATAGGTATAGGCAAGGACTTCCTCAATACAACCCCAGCAGCCCAGCAACTAAGAGAAAGGATGGACAAATGGGACTACATAAAATTAAAAAGCTTCTGCACAACAAAAGAAATGGTCTGTAAACTGAAGAGCCCACCCACAGAGTAGGAGAAAATATTTGCCAGCTATATATCAGATAAAGGACTGATAATCAGAATATACAGGGAACTCAAAAAACTAAACTCTTCCCAAATCAATGAACCAATAAAGAAATGGGCAACGGAACTAAATAGAACTTTCTCAAAAGAAGAAATTCAAATAGCCAAAAACACACGAAAAAATGCTCACCATCTCTGGCCATAAAGGAAATGCAAATCAAAACCACACTAAGATCCACCTCACCCCTGTTAGAATAGCCATCATCAAAAACACCACCAACAACAGATGTTGGCGAGGATGTGAGGAAAAACAAACCTGGTACACTGCTGCTGGGAATGCATGCTAATGTAACTACTCTGGAAAACAATGTGAGGGCTTCTTAAAAATCTAAACACAGGTCTGCCATATGATCCAGCAATCCCACTCTTAGTGATATACCCAAAGGAATATGACTCAGGTTACTCCAGAGGCACCTGCACACCCATGTTTATTGCAGCGCTATTCACAATAGCCAAGTTATGGAGACGGCCAAGATGCCCCACCACTGACGAATGGAGTAAGAAAATGTAGTATTTATACACAATGGAATTTTACTCAGCCATGAAGAAGAATGAAATCCTATGATTGGAAATGGATGGAACTGGAGAACATCATCCTGAGTGAGGTTAGCCAGGCTCAGAAGACCAAAAATCATATGTTCTCCCTCATATGTGGACTTTAGATCTAGGGCAAATGCAGAAATATTGTTGGTCTTGGGTCACATGCTAAGGGGAGAGCACATACAGGAGGTATGGGTATAGGTAGGAAACCCAAAACTTGAAAATGTTTGATGTCCCCACTGCAGAGGAGCCGATACAGTAACCTTAAAATGACAGGTCAATTTGGAAAGGTGACTGGGGGAAGTAGTGAAGAGATCAGGTAGAGATGAATCAATTCAGGTTGTAATACATTTGTGCATGGAAACAATGCTAGGAATCTCTCTGTATAGCTCTTCTTATCTCAACTAGCAAAAATGCTTTGTCTTTCTTATTATTGCTTATGTCTTCTCTTTAACAAAACTGGAGAAAAGGGCAGAACAGGTTCTGCCTGAAAGCAAGAGAGGTGGGGGGGAGGGACAGGAGATGGGGCAGGGAGGAGAAATGTCCTAAATAATGTATGCACATATGAATAAATGAAAAAAAATCTCAAATAAATACAGGATTTCTCTAAGAAAATGTCCAGGTTAAATTTGGGGATTACATAGGAATCCTGCTATTACATTATTTAATTATTGAATAATTATTTAATTATCAAATGAAAACTTTTTAATTATTAAATGAAAATTATTAAAAGGCCTACCAAAAACCTTAAGACCCTTCCAGGTTGTTTGAAAGGATAGTCTATGAAAATATCCAGATATAAGTCCTCATTGCTTTAATAAGTTGTAGCACAAAGTTCACATATTCAGTTATTATAAGGAGGTTGTAGTTAGGAGAATCCTATGGATTGTCTATCTCTAAAATTCTCTTCCTCTGTTTATTCAATCAAACAGTAATCTAGGTAGTGCTGTGAAAAGAATTTGTAGATGTGATTAAAGTCCCAAATCATAAGGCATTAAAGGAATAGAGATTAGATAGGAGAGACCTTTTAAAGCAGAGTGTTTCTGGTAACAGAAGAAAAAGTAAGATGCTCAAAAGGCAAGTGTTTTAAAGACACTACCTGGTGGTTAAGTTAGGTAAGTGTGGTAAATTGATTATGCAGCAACAGAAATCTAGTACAACGACACCGACCTTCACCTTCCTGTCATTGAAAGGAACTGATTTGAAGACAAGGGATATTTTTCTCTTATCATAGTAAATAGGGCAGCAGAATTTGGTGTGAATTTCTACTGTACCACTGACGCCTCAACCTTACCTTGAGCCTCTCTGTCTTGGCTTCTATTGAATGCAATATAGAAAACAATAGCTATCCTGTGCAGTATGATGATGATGATAAACAAAGAAAAGATTCAAAAATTCTCAGTCTAATAGATAAGTAATAATATTAATAATTATTAATAGAATTCATAATATTGTCTCCTAAAACTAAGCATTTTCCATATCCCCTAAAAACCACAGTAAATCCATGGCTTTAACAAGCAGAAGCTCTGGTGCTCCGTGTTTGTTTCAGAGTTTCACACTCCACTTATGAATGTTGGAGGATGACTTTTCTCAGTAGGTCTTTTAATACCTTCACTGCATCAATCATTCTGTGTTTCCAGTTCAGTTGTTCAAATTCTTCTGAACTCTTTGTTAATCATTATTAGTGTATTAGTGAACTGACATCCATAACCAATTTGTTTCAAATTTTAAATACATCAAAGGCTTCCAACAGAGGACACTGATATCTCTACCTGTCATTGCTCTCATTACAGCTAAAATTTCTTCAGAACATGGGCTTTAGAATTTTCTTAAAATGTTTTTGACTAAGTCACTCTTCTGGCCAGCTGAATGAATGGTATGTTGGCTGTGATGCAACTTTGCTTCCCAATCTTCAGCTTTACTGAGGTATGGTTGATAAATAAAAATTGTGTATGTTTAAGTTGTACGTGGTGATGCTTTGATATACATATACATTGTGAAATGATACCACATCCAGCTAATTAACGTATCAATTGCTTCACATAGTTCTGCATGTGTGGTAAGAACACTTGAGATCTCTTAGCAAATTTTAAGGAAACAGTACATTACTATTAACTACAGTTATCTAGCTGCTCATTATGTCTCCAGGACTAATTCATCTTATAGCTGAACATGTGCACCCCTCACCAATATCCCCTCTTTTTCCACCCTTCAACCACTAGTAGCTATTATTCTAACATTCATTACTTTAAATCAACTTTTTTAGATTACTCCTGTAAGTGATAACACATAGTGTTTGTCTTTCTGTGTCTGGCACACTTCATTTTATAAAAACGTCCCCCAAGTTCATTGGTGTTTTTGAAAACAACAAGATTTCCTCATTTTTATGGCTGAAAAATATTTATGTTTTCTATGTTGAATCATCTGTTGGTGGCCACTAGGCTGTTTGTGTATCTTAATTATTGTGAATAATGCTGCAATGAACCTAGGAATGCAAATATTTCTCCAAGATAGTGATTTCATTTCCTTTGGATCTATACCCATAAGTAGCATTGTTAGATAATATGGTGGGTATGGTTTTAAATTTTCAAGGATCCTGCATATTGTTTACAATAATAGTTGTATAAATTTACATTTGTATCAACAGTGTACAATGGGTCCCTTTTCTCCACCTGCTTGAAACACTTCTTATCTTTTTACTTTTTGATAGTAACTATCTCATAAGAGACTATGTGTCACCTTCATATGATTTTCAATCATAGTTTTCTGATAATGTGATTAAAATCCAAGACACTATTCAAAAAATAACTGAAACAAAAAAAGGGTTGGGAATGTGACCCAAGTGGTAGAGTCTGCCTAGCAAGCGTGAGGCCTT
Organism: Castor canadensis; assembly: GCF_047511655.1. Taxonomy (NCBI): domain Eukaryota; kingdom Metazoa; phylum Chordata; class Mammalia; order Rodentia; family Castoridae; genus Castor; species Castor canadensis. The sequence goes on along the minus strand of NC_133387.1, from coordinate 70,156,558 downwards.
GAGTTCAATTCCATTATCAACATATATATATATGTATATGTACATATACACACTCATGTTTATTTATGTATGTATTTATGTCCAATTTATAATATTATCAAAAAGAAAAAATTACTTGACCATGGAGGAAAAAGATCTGTGCACTGAAACTTATAAAATATTGATGAAGGAAATTGGAGTCACACATAAATGGAAAAATATCTTGTATTTGTAGTTTAAAAGAATTAATGATTTTTAAATGTTCAAATAACCAAAATTACCTACAGATTTCTGTCATATGCCAATGGAAATTTTAAAGAAATAGAAAAGTTATCCTAAAATTCACATGGTCCCACTAAAGACCCCAAATAACAAAAGTCATCTTGAGTCAGGAGAAAACACTATGGTATCATACATTCTGATTTCAAATTCTATTACAAAGCAGTACTAATGAAAAAAAAAGAGTATGGTACAGACATAAAAACAGACTCTCAACTAAAAGAGCAGAAATGATAACGAGGAAAGTAATCCATATTTGGCCAAATATCATCAATTGAGTTTTTTGAAAAGTAGCTAAGAATACACAATAAGGAAAGGAAGGATAATCTCTTCAATAAATGATGTTTGAAAACCTGATGTCCACATACAAAAAAATGAAATTGGATATTTATCAACCCCCAAAATCAATTCAAAATGAATTAATCAATGACTTAACTGTAGAGCCTGAAAATGTAAAAGTCCTATAAGAAAACATACAGATAAATCTCCTTGACATAGGTCTTAACAATGATTTTTGAATATGACACCAAAACTCCAGGCAAAAATAAACAAGTGAAACTATATGAATTGAGAATGTTTCTGCATAGCAAAAATAATCAGCAGAATAGTGAGCACCTGTTGAATGGGTGAACGTATCTGCACATCAAATATCTCATAAAGATTTAATATCCAAAACATATAAAGAATTCATACAAATTAATAGCAGATAATAAATTTAAAAACTGGTAAAGAATCAGAGAAGATCATTTTTCCAAAGAAGATATTTGAATGGCCAATAGGCTTATGAAAAATGCTCAGCTTCACTAAGCTGGGTGACCACACCAAGCTTGTTTGTTGAGACGGGATCTTGCTAACTTTTTGGCTAAGCTGGCCTCAAACAATGGTCCTCCAGATCTCTGCCTCCCTGGTAGAGAATTATTTTCTTGATTTCAGTTTTTAGAAAGTTCTCTGTTAGTATCTAGAAAGAAGAGTGATTTTTGTTTGCTGGTTTAGTATCTTGCCACATTTTTTACTTCATTAATTCTAATAGTTTGGAGTAGAATCTTAATGATTTTCTATTATATAATATCATGCTATTTTTGGAGACTATTTTACTACTCTATTTCTGATTTAGATGCCTTTTATTTCTTTCTCTTGCCTACTTTCTTAGACAAAGACTTCTAATATAATGTTGAATAGAAGTGGCTACAGGGGACACCATTGTCTTCTTCCTATTCTTAGAGGAAAAGCTTCCCACTTTTCAACATATAATACATACAGTATGAAGTTAACTGTAAACTTATCACACATTGACTTTATAATGTTGAGGTATATTCCTTCTATACCTGATTTGTTGGGATTGTTTAATCATGAAAGAATTTTGGATGTTTTCAAATGTTTTTGTCTCTATTAAGTCTCTCTCTCTCTCTCTCTCTTTCTCGCTCTGTGTGTGTGTGTGTGTGTGTGTGTGTGTGTGTGTGTGTGTATCTTCCTCTCTCTCCCTCTCTCTCTGTATATGCTTTATTTTGTTTATGCATATTTCTTTATTTCTTACATTGAATCATCCTTGCTTCCCAGATATAAATGTCACTTAATCGTAAGGTATGGGTCTTTTTAATCCACTGTTGAACTTGGCTTGCTACTGTCCAAGTGGTTCATCATAGATGTTGGTCTATAGTTTTCTTTAATTGTAGTATATTCTTCTTGCTTTAGTGTAAGGGTAATTATAGCTTGATAAAAATGAGGGATATTTTATTTGTTGGTGTTTTGTTTGCTCTAAAATGAGTTAAGTGCCTCCTCCTCTTCAAAGTTTCAGAAGAGTTTGAGAAGTACTGGCATTAATTATTCTGTAAAAATTTGGAGGACTCCACCAGCGAGAACATCTTATAAAATTTTGGTTCTAAGCTTTTATTTTCAGTAAGGAAGATTTTTCCTTACTGATTCAATCTCCCTAATCTTTATTGGCCAGTTCACATTTTGAATTTCTTCATGATCAGGCTCAGTAAGTTGCACATATCTAGGAATTTGTTCCTTCTAGATTATCCAATTCACTAGAGTATAGTTGTTCTAGTAGTCTCCTTGTATTCTGTGATTCTTTGTATTTTGTCATATGGGTTGTAATGCCTTATTTTTATCTTAGGGTTTTATTTGAGTATCTTATTTTCTTTTGTTAATTTAGCTATAGGTTTGTCAATTTCATATTTTCAAATAACTGCCTTAAATGTCATTCATATTTTCTTGTCTCCTTTTTACTTATTCCTTCTCTGGTCTTTTTTTTCCCTTCTTTCTGATATTTTTAGGGTTTGTTCTTTTTCTTATTCTTTGAGGCTTAACATTAGGGTTTTTTAATTGCAATCTTTCTTTTTCTCACAACACAGACATTACTGTAAGCATCTCTCTTAGAACCTCTACTGTGTCTCATGAGTTTGTATGTGTTGTATACCCATTTTTGTTTGTCTCAAAATAGTTTTACTTCCTTTTTAATTTTTTTCTTGACTCATTTGTTTTTCATAAGACTATTTTTAATTTCTACATATGTATACATTTCCCAGTTTTCCTCCTGATACTGATTTCTAATTTTTCATTGCAGTTGGAAAATGTACTTAGATGTAATTTCACTCGCCTCAAAAATTTTAAAACTTTTTATGGATAGAGTTTATTCTGTCCTAGAAAATGTTCTATGAGTGCTTAAGAAGGTATATATTCTGCTACTGTTGGGTAGAATGCTTGGTACATGGTTGATAGGTCCATTTGACTTAGAGTGTAGTCTTATGTTCCCATATTAAGTAGTCCAATATTCCCATGTTACTTTTCCGTCAAAATAATTTATTCATTATTAAAATTGAAGTCCTCTATTACCATTGCCATCTATTTCATGCTTCAGATTTGTTAATAATTGCTGTATTTATTTAGGTGCTCCAATGTTGAGTGCGTATATACTTACAAATATTTTATCCTCTTGATGAATTAATCACTCTACCATCACATAATAACCTTTTTTGGTTCTTTTCACACTTTTTGACTTAAAGTCTATTTTAGCTGATATGTATAGCTATCCATACTTTCGTTTTCTATTTCCATGAAATGTATTTTCACTTTCAGCTTATCTGTGTCCTTAAACTTAAAGTGAGTTTCTTCCTGGCAACATATAGTTGAGTCTTGTTTATTTTATAATCCACTCATTTACACATGACTTTTGATAAAGAACTTAATTTATTCACATTTAAAGTAATTATCGATAGGTAAGGACTTATTATTGCCATTTTGTTCATTGTTTTCTGACTGGTAGTTCCTTTCTTCTCTTTCTTCATGATTTGATGGTTTTTGAGTGGTATGCTTTATTTTCTCTGTGTCATTTCTATATCTACTATAAGTTTTTGTTTTGTGGTTACCATAAGGCTTACATAAAATTTTTTAGAGTTAAATTGTCTATTTTAAACTGATAGCAAATTAACTGGGATCACATATAAAACTTTATATTTTTACTTCCTTCCCCATTTTTGTTTTTGATGTTGATTTCATATCTCATGTGTTCTGTACATATTAACAAGTCATTGGATCTAAAGTTATTTTAATACTTTTATGTTTTTTTTGTTTTTTTGTTTTTTGCCATACTGGAGCTTGAACTCAGAGCCTTAACCCTTAAACTTGAGCCACACCATCAGTTCTATTTTTGTGAAGGGCTTTTTGAGATAGGGTTTTGCAAACTATTTTCTCAGGCTAGCTTCAAACCATGATCCTCCCAATCTCTGCCTCCTGAGTAGCTAGGATTATGGGTGTAAGTCACCAGTGCCTGGCAATACTTTTGTTTTATAACCTTTATACTAGAGTTAAAAGTGATTTTAGACACCACCAATACAGTATTAAAGTATCATGAATTTGATTATATATTTACTTTTACTATTATGTTTATACTTCCATATGTTTTCATGTTACTAATTATTATCTTTTCTTTTCAGCCTAAAGAAAACCCTTTGGATTGAATCCTTTTGGATTGAATGGTTATGAACTCCCTCAACTTTTGGTTGAGAAAGTCATTTTCTCTCCCTTATTCCCAGGGAATAGTTTTGTCAGATAATGTATTCATAATTGGGAAGATTTTTTTATTTTGCTTTGTTTATTGCTTTTCTTTCAATACTTTGCTTATGTTGCTTCACTCTTTTCTGTCCTGAAAGTTTCTGCTGAGAAATCCATTGATACTGCACGATGATGCTTTTTTATGTGACAAGCCTCTTTTTTATTGATGTTCACAGAATGGAAAGAAAAATTCAATAGGGAGTATCAGTGGTACCTATAACAAATATGGTCAAAGAGGGGAGAAGGGAGTGGAGTATCTTTGTCAAAATCTCTTTGATTTTTGACTGTTTTATTATATGTGTCAGTGAAGTCCTGTTTTAGAAACTTTTGAATGTCATCTACCTGAATGCATTTTTCTCACCCCAGATTTTGGAAATTCTCAAAAACTTTCTTTATATAAAATTTCTTTCTTTCCTCTCCTGGGACTTCTATAATTTGTTTATTAGTTCTCTAAATCTTATCAGCTTTTTCCTTCATTTCTATTTTCTCCTCTGACTGTATAATTTCTAATGAGTTATAGCTTCTTCTTCTCCATCTCCTCCTCCTTCTCCTTTTCTTCCTCCTCTTTCTTCTTTTCTTCTTCCTCCTTCTCTTTATCCTCCTTCTTCTTTGACCAAGTCTGTTATAGGCAATGTTGATATTCTCTATTGAATTTTTCTTTTCATGCATTGTATTAGTCCATTCCAGAATTTCTCAGATTTTTTGTGTAGGTTCTGTACCTCTGTTAAACTCCTCACTTTGTTCCTGTTAACACTGAATTGTTCATCTAAACAATTACTTTGAATTCTTTGTCAGATCATTTGTATATCTTTGTTTCCTTTGCTTTGGTTATAGAAAAATTACTTTCCTTTGATGGCATCATGTCTCCTTGATTTTTTCATATTCTTTGATGACTTGTGTTTCTGTTTTCTCATTTGAAGGAGTCAAATGGTAAACTCATGTACTGTTTACCAGCTGACTGCAGGAGACAAATATCTTCACCACTCAGCCCAGCTATGAATCCTGAGGCACTCCACAACCTTTTCTATAGATCTATTCACTCTAGAGCCTTTGTTTTTTCTTGTGGGGGAATTGTATGCCTTTTCTTGATCCCACAAATCCAAGACAAGCATGGAGATTCTACCATTTGTTTTCTCTAGGGAATTGTCCAGAAATGCTGAAGTTTGTATGCCTTCTCCCAATCCCATCAACCTGGTATGGCTGCTAATGCTTACGAACTGTGTACAGAGGTTTCATTTGTCATTTGCAAGGGTTCATGGGGAGCCAGCCACAGTGGGCATATATAAAAGGTACATAGAACATTTCAGGTTCCTGTATACCAATTTCAGAGGTGAGGGGTTTCCTTTATGCAATGCATCATGAATAATTCATGGGCAAGACTTTTGGTGAAGTCTGCAAAATATTTGGAATAACCTGTGGCTTCTTGTTGAGTTCAGAGCTCTGGTTGCTTACTGTGATTACCCTCCTGTCTTATCTACTGCAGTCTTTCCCAACCATATAGATGTGCCAATTACTTAAGTTTTTGAGTAAGCTGAGGAAGTGATGGACCTCTGGTGAAGTATTCCACACAGCTAAAGGAGCGCAGTGCTCACTCACTAAGACTTCACTTTCCTTTGTGGGAAAAATCATAAGCCAAATGAGCTTTTGTTGTTGGGTAGCTGTGTTGCCGTGGGGGAAAGATGATGCACATAAAGTGAAATCGTTCCTTTATTCTCCCAATCACATTTATTAAAAAATTATTTGTTGCGATGCTATGCTGGAACTTGTCTGTTGACCTTTCAGACCCCACAAAGGTGAACACTCAGCCGTGAGTGGCTGTCAAAATCAATGCTTCTGTGGTGAAATGACAGTGAAAAATTCCTGCTCCATCAACTTACTGATGTTATTTCAGTGTCTCTTTACTTTTTTAATGACTAAATAACATTTATTATAGGTAATGCTAGTCAAAATATCTTTGATTAGGCAGAAACATGTATAAATTTCATTCATTTGCTTCCCCTTCATGATGCTTTATCAGATTCCTTACACTACAATTCAGAAAACACACTAACATGATTTCTATACCTAAAATATAAGCATTACTCATGATTGGACTTACTACATGGTATGCACAGGTAAGTTTCAAAATACAATTTTATGTTCAGTCTGGTAATGCAATATATAAGCTATGGAACAGGGGTTTTGGCTGATGCATTGAAAGAAGAATTAGCATTTTAAGTTGTGGTTTTGATCTTAGGTACATTCACTATATTTTCATAGTCAAATTTGCTGGAAAGATAACTTCTAAAATTTGATCAGTAAAGCCAGGAAGAAAAATTAATTACAAGTGAAAACAACTTTTTCTTAAAAAATTCACAAGATAAGTTTGACCATACAGCAGTCAATTGATCAAATGGTAAAAATATCAGACTAATGAAGAATTATTTCTCAAAGTCTATTGAAGTTAAAACTAGTAAAATGAAATAAAAATTCATAATTTTAAGCTATTTTTGCATCTCAATAACACATTTAATGATTAATATCTTAGGAGAAAATAATTAGATGTAATCAGATGTCATATTCTTTTGGAACCACATATCTGTATTATAATTTTGGGTAATTTTTTAAAGTTTCCAATTACTAATCTCTTAAATAAGTGATGATTTAAAAATAAATTAAGTATTTCAGCTATTAGGCCTTACTAAAGACAGTTAGTATTTTTTTTGGAGAACTAAAATATCCAATTTACTGACACTTCTTTACCATTTTTGTCATTATGCTATTACTATTGACTCAGGAATGGATAAAAGCCAGGTCACAGTTTATTAGAGAAGACTTCTATCTAAAAAGATAATTTAGAACATGCTAATAGATGGGTAGTGAAAAATGTATGAAAACATTGAGGGACAGAGGAATCAAAGAATATTATTTTGAGAAAATAATCACTGATCCTCAGGATAAAAATGAATAAGCATTAACCAAGTTATTCTTTCTTTGGTTATATGAGTCTACTAATTAAAACATGAAAATATCCTTCAGCTTTTAAAGTGAGTATTACTTCTAGTGTTCATTTTGATTTCAATGCTTAACTTACCCATCAATTCTTACATTTTTCTACATTATAGCCATAGTTATATATGAATCATAATTATTTTTAATACCCTGAGTAACAAGTCCAGCATCTTTATCACATCTGAGTCTGCTTCTGATGATTTCTTTGCCTTTCTAAATTGAGTTTTTTCTTGATTTCTGTTATGTTTTACAACTTTTTGTTTAGAGTCAGATATGATATATTGTGTGATAAAACTAAAGTAAATGGGCCTTCAGTGTGGGGATTTATGTTTATTTGGATTAGAGTGAGGCTATGTTTAATGCTGCTGGCTCTAGGTGCCAACAGTTTTAAAATTCTTTAATGTCTTTATTTCTGTCTCTTCTATTGGCTTTAGGTTTCCTTAAGAACTCCTTTTTAAATAAAGACTAGATTTTATAGGGTTTTTTTTAGCTATAATCCAGTTAAACTGGATCTGATGATATCATGGTAAAAAAACAGGCAGGGGAGATATTCCATAACTTCCTGATTGAATGCCAAGTCTTTAGTAGGCCTATATCTTTGAGTTGTGTTCTTCAAAAGAATTTCTCCACCTACTACTGGAGAAATAGGTACTATTCAATCTCTACTTCTTTCCCTTGCTATAGCATTCCCAATCTGTAACTTGAATCCCTGACCCTTGTTGATCATTTTTCTTACCTTAGGTTACAGAGAAAGGGTGAATGGCCTACAGTGAGAGGAATTTGCTTCCCCTGGGATAAAACTAGCAAAGTCCTTTCCTCTGGGCATAGACCTTTGCCAAAGAGAAAATTAGGATAATTCCTCCTTTTCTCTTATCAGAATCTTGAGGGAATCTTTCTAGGTTTTCACTATGAAATTCTGTGGGGTTTCAAGAAGTAAAGTTGGCAAAGGTGTGTCCCACCATCTTACTCCCAACCCCCAAGGGTACAAACACAGGAGTTTCTTACTTTCATGATAGTCTGTACTCAACTTCTATAAGTTTGCCAAAATTTCATTTACATGTTCTTAACCAGTGTAAGGCTTCCTTAGCTTCTGGACTACTTAAGTAATATCATCTGCTATTTCTGTTTGGCAGCTGTCTATCCAGAAGTGGGTCACTTTTTTCCTGCAAACTCAAATATCTAATGACTTCAACAAAAGCTTTTGATTTTCCATTTTCTCAGCTGTTTGTCACTGTAAGAATAGGAGTGATAACCACTAATTTATTTACTTGTAAAGCTAAAAATGGATGTCCACTCTCATCATTTTTAAACTATTATAATATTTTAACTTTTTCCTATAAAAAGTCCAAACATACAGAAATGTAATATATGTTACATACAGACTCTGTAATGTTAAATTTACCACATAAATTTAACAATTATTTATGCATTGTCACATATACTTCAACTATTTTTTTCACAGAATTGTTTCAAAGTAAACTTCAGCTGTTATGACATTGCACCACTAAAGTCTATTTTGTTACATACTGGGAATACTTATCCAACCTATCCATGACATGGATCCTAATCATGACAATGATCCCAAAACAGTTTCTAATTACTATCCATATTCAGATTTTCCCAGGAGCCTCAGCCAGCACTGCTCATTAGTTTAAACCAGTAGTCATGAACTAGACCTTGTGTTTGGTTATTATTGCTTTTACAGGAGTTTTAACGTAGCAATGACCTTCTTTATTTCATGTCATCCTTTGTTGAAGATTGAAGGCTAGCTGTACTACAGAATGTCTTCCCCTTTAGATTTGCCTGCTGTGTTTTTGTGTTGCCATTTAACTTATGACTATGTTGTCTATATTTTCTGTAACCTAGAAGTTAATTATAAAATAATTCTTTATTAGATTCTTTTTAGCAGAATATTTCTCAGATGGTACAATTTGTTTCCTATGCATCATGTCAACAAGCATCTAGTCAATAGTCCTTCTATTAGTGATTCTAAAATTAACTAGTGGGTTAAGAGGGGAATAGTCAGCTCTCACCAATGAAATTCTATACTTTTCTCATGGCAGTCAATAAGCAATCTCTTCCATCCCCATCATTTATCAAGGAGCCATGTCCTTGAAGGAAGAAATGCCCAAGTTTTCACCTTTCCCAGGTCATCCCAAGTATAGTTGTTTAGGTTGCAGAGTAACTATTAGCTTAAATTTTATTTTACTTTAACACAAAATCCCTTTAATTCACAAAATTACTATATGGGATAATGGTAACTCCAGCAATTACATACTCTGATTTCCATTTTGCAAATATCAGCCTTCATCTTGAAATTAGTTTTAAAAAAAAAAAAACAGATTCAGGGAAAGCATATTTTGCCCAGTCAAAAGAAATATCAAGGAACAGATGGTATGTGAGGGGTGGAACCAACCTCTTGGGAGACCCAGATGGAACAAAGATGTTCCCACATGTGAGAAATTCAAAACATAATCCCAGGAAGAGACAACCAATCAATAAGGTCCACACAAATGGAGACAGCCAATCAAAAGTAGCCTAACCTGAGGTATAAAACTTACTGTAAACCTTACCTGAGTTCACTACACTCTCTCCTGTAGCCACCTGCTAGTCTATCCTTTTTCAATGGCATTCTATCTTGGCTTTCTTCTACTCTGCATCTTGGTAAATTCTTTTACCAACCTGTGACTCCCCAAACCCATGACCTTAAGTACATGACTAGTTATAGAAACTGAACAGAGAGACAGAATTCAAGAACTATTCAAGTGGTAACTGGTAGGAACTCAGATTGCTGTAAGCAAACATCTTTATATTTGAAGTTAACATCAGACCTCTTCCAAGCTTTTTAGTGAACCCAAAGTAATTGAAATATTACATAGAATACACTAAAAGAAGAATATCTGAATAGGTCAAATAATTTCATGTTCCTCATAGCTTTAACTTTAAAAGGATGAGATATAGTATAGTCAATTAGAATACAAAATCATAGACGTGTAGCTTCTCTTTCACATATATGTACCCAAGTACATATATATAGAACTGGGCACAGAGTGAAATTACACCAGACACTGGTTTAAAAAACAAGAAAATATTTTCATGCAAGACTATCACAACAGGTAACAGAGACTTTTCAGTGGTACTGGGGATTGAAGCCATAACCCTGAGGGTATAGAGACTTTGCTTTTGCCATAGGCATTAACATTGAAATAAACTCCCCTGAAACAAAAGGCAAGAGGATTGTAAATACTGAAGTGGGCTAACAGAAAAGTACTGGAGCATGCATGGTGAGGACCAGTGTGTAACTGGGCTATCTGTGTTTGCTAATTTTCACTTATGGAAGTCCGGTTTCTACCTTCCCACAAGAGACTGGGAAATAGTAACTCTACCCTTATTTATGATTGTATTTCAAAGGGGTGGCTCCCAGGTTCCTGAGAAAGATATACTAGATGTGTAGAAGGTTTACATCTCAAAGAGGAAGGGAAATATTCATAACTGCAAATTTCCTATAGTAAATGCTCTAAGAGCAGGGAGGTTAGAGGCCACTAGACCAGAAAAAGCCTGTCTAAAATTCAGTCAAATTGAAGGGAACATTAAGAATATCTTGGGAATAAGTTATGAAATAGAGGTCCAAAGCAAAATAACTTGCCTGGACTGAGTTCGACAGGGTGTAAATAATGTGGTTATCATTTATATGTTTAGCTGCATAAGTAAGATATCATAAAGTAAATAAAAGCACATTATTTTTTATATGGTAATGAGAAAGATGAATGGCAAGAGGAAAAAAGTGATCCCTCAATTTTCAATTTATGAATTCTACATCTATTAATTCACCTTGAAAGACTTCAAATCTAGACAAACTTCGGAATTATACTAGTAGTATGTTCAAACAGGGAGACAATTTTTTTCCCCTATGTTCATGTAACAGTAATTTTCTGGGTTTAATCATGTGCATTCAGACTTTGTGCTAAATGAGCATGAGTAATTTAGATAGCAAAATTGCGAGAGAAACAGGCTCTAGACAAACCAACTAGACAAAGACCTTTAATCTTACATGAAGCAACCGTCTGTTGCTACCAAAATAAAATGCTACTTCAAGCTAATAGCTAGCTTAAGGAATTTTGCACTAAACTAAGTGACATTGTCTAATATTAATTTTTCATTTTATTTTCATTTTCTAAAATAGTCATTGTAGGTTGAATCATGTCCCCTCAAAAATGATATTTTGGAAACCCCAGTACCTAAAAATGTAACCTCATTTGGAAAAAGTCACTACAGAGGAATTCAAGTTAACATGAGATCTGTAATGTAAGTCCTAATCCAATACGTCTGGTGTCCTAAGGAAAAAAAAAAGAAATTCACGTCAAACATGCATAGAGAAAGATCCTGTGAGAAGACACAAGACCACCTACAAGTCAGGAACAGATCCTTCCCTCATCACCCGGGAGAAACCAAACCTCCTGACCCCTTGATTTTGCATTTCTATCCTTTAGATTTAAATTTGCGTTGTGTAAGTCAACCAATATGTAGTATTTTGAATAGCAGCCTGAGAAAACCAGTACGATAGTCATAACATTAAGAAAGCTGTAAAGTATTTTTAAATTTATGGATGCTCTCTTCTCACTAACCTGTGATTTGAAAAAAAAGTTATACTTCTCACTTCTCTTGAACCCTGTGTCATTCACCACCTACTATGATTCATTTGATTATTTTTAAAGCTATTTTACTTAAATTTGATTTATAAAAAATGAAACTATTATGACTGTTTTACCTTTTTATAAGTAAATCTTTATTAAATCCAATTGACTTGTTAAGTCAGAATGTTAAATCTGTCTTAATTGGCTCAATAACAACTTGAGTAACATGTAGTGCACACACACACACCCCTAAATTTTATATGGGTGAAACATGTGCCCAGGTCTGTATAAAATAATTAACTTTTGTCTTTATTTTATTTTTTTGTTGCTGTTGGTTTTGTTTCTTTTTCTTTTTCTTTTTGGCAGTACTGGGCTTGAACTCAGGGCCTCATGCTTACAAGGCAGGTGCTCTTCCACTTGAGTCATGCCACCAGCAGTTCTATTCTATTATATCAAAAGCTTAAAAAAATCCTCTTTTCAAACATGAAAACTCTTAACCTGGAAATTCATGTATGCACATTGAAATGCTTTTCATTAAGAACTAAAATAAAACTAGGTACATTGTGTATTCAATAATTTGATGATGAATATATGCATGTGTTTGATTCAAATGCATACATTTGCATACACACACTTTCATACTTAAAATCAGAAAAAGAAAAATACATTTAGTGGATAGAGGCATGGAAATTTATTGAAAAATGCAGGCTTAACTTTTAAATAGAACTACTGAATTTTTCATGATGTACTCTCTATTCCACATTCTGGATTTTAAAAGTTCAAAATTTTATAAATTGTGTCCATTTATTACAAAAAGAGAAACTCAATCCACTAGTACTTGATTGTTATATTAATCAGAATCTAAGAAGAATGTGTAGGGGGATGCATCTTTTAAGTTTTTATTTAAATTTTTAGATTGACAAATAATTGCACATCTTTATGTGGTATACTGTGATGTTTTGGTGCCTTTGTACATCATGTTTATTTATACATAATGAAAATATTATGTAAGTAAATTGTTTACTAGTTAAGGTTTCAATGTTTTATTTCTTTTATAAATCACATTGCCTTCAAGTTTATCTTACTTCCTCTTGTTCTTGATGAATCCCAATGATCCTGCAGGAACCTAATTGTGAAATCTTTAAATAGATGAAAGTCAATCAAAAATAATGCACTGTTGCATTTAGATAAGATATTCTGCTTGGCTATTTAAAAAAAAGCAGCAAACAACTCTATCTAGGTGTTTTCAGCAACAAATCAAATACTAATCATCATTTTGCTTGACTTTGGTTATTTGTTATCAGGACTTCCCTACCACATAATGATAAACAATAGTCTTTCTCAGTGACAGATTAATTGGCTTTCTCTGCCTCACTTTAGAATATTATAAAGTGCCAAGTTGGGCAAGATATCTCATGTTCATGTTGTGGGAAACAGTGAGAGAAACAAAATCACCAAGACCATTTTTACAAGAAGCAGGGAATTTATTGTGCTAGCAGACTCGAGGGAGATAATTTCTCAAACCTCTGAGCCCCAATCTGTGTCAGGAGCTGGGTTAAATACTTACAGAGTTTGTCCTCCAACCCCCTACAGAATGTGGTCACAGTTACAGGAAACATTGCAGAGCTAGCTGGAGGCGTGCAACTTTGCAAAGCTAGCAGAAAGCTGCTTTTAGACTCAGAGTGGGGAAACCAACGTGAGTACCAGACACAGTAAATCCCAGGAAAAGAGTCAAGCTGGCACCAACGTTCGCTCTCAGACAGTGCCTCCAATGCAGCACGTGTTATAGGAGAGGCATTTTGAGAAGCTGCATCAGATTGTGTCCTCTCTCTCTTCCCAGTTTTCTCTAAAACAGCCAGGTCAGAAAGGATGGCAGAGTCAGGTCTTCAAAGGAAGAGCAGGGCTGGCCCTCCTCCTTGGTACCAGAACACAGAGAAGGGCATTTCACTTGGAGGCCTGCTCTTCCCTAGTCACTCGGTGCAATGTCTTACCTCCTTCAAGTCTTTACTCAAGTTTCTCTTTCTCAATGTAAAGAATCGCAAGTACTTGGTTTAACTACAGCAAATTGTCTTTCCTTCAGAGCATCTGAGCTTCCCTTATGTTAGGACCCGGAATCCTATTCCCCCGAGAGACAGAGAGCCAGGCGTGAATGCAATCAACAAAGCAGAGTTTATTGGGCTGGCTAGCCAGGGTCGAGCTCCCACACGGACACGCAGGACCGGTTAGGAAAACACGACCCTGAGCCTCTTTAGGGGAAATCTTATATAGACCGCGGTGGCGTGCATATTTTCGTTATCAACATTGGGCAAGCAGGCAGAGCACATCTTGCGCGTACCTCACATCTTGCACGTACCTCCTGCTCACATTCCTCACATTCTATATGCCCTAACCGAGCCCTGTCGCATTGCTTATCTTATCTACACGGGGTGTTTTGTACTGGTTTCTCCAACAAGGGGGTTGGGGCCCGCTGAGACCTCCTATTCCTTTCATTCCCCCCTTTTCTTACGGCCTAAATTGAGGAATCATTCTCAAGGGGATGAAGAGCCTGATATTGTTGGCGGAGGACCAGAAGTTGGATAGTATTAATTTGACTTTTGACAAAAGTCATAAGTCGGTTTAGAATCCAGGGTCCTATGGTAACAAGTAATAGGATGATTATTATTGGCCCTGCCAGTGCAGATAAAAGGGTAGCCAACCATGGGGACTGGTTAAACCAAGACTCGAACCAGCTTTCCCCTGCCTCTTTTTCTCGTTTTTTTTGTTTCAGGCTCTTTCAGAGTTTAGACATGGAGTCACGAACAACTCCGGTATGGTCAGCGTAAAAACAACATTTTTCCCCTAGAGCAACGCATAGTCCCCCTTTTTGGAGGAACAACAAGTCCAGACCTCGTCGGTTTTGAAGTACTACCTCAGACAGAGAAGTGAGGGATTTTTCTAGGTGGCTAATGGAGGTTTCTATTCTCTCTATATCTTCGTCTATGGCTGCATGCAGCGAAGACATCCCTTTATGTTGAGTAGCCAGGGAGGCTATGCCGGTCCCTGCCCCAGCCACCCCTAGGCTAAGTAGGGTAGCAATGGTTAGTGTAGAAATAGGCTCTCTCTTCTTTCTCTCACCTGTTTCTATATTCCAGTATGAATATAGACTTTCCTCCGAATGATAGAGGATGCGGGGCAGCACAACCACTATAACACAGAATTCTTTAGAGCTGTTAAACACCTTAGTTGATAGGCATGGGGTGAGTCCGGACCGCGAGCATAGCCACCACCCATTATCCTCTGGAATTACCCATTTAATAGCATTTTTCCAGGTAGAACTGGCGTTAATAACAGTACATAAGTCCGGTCTATTCTTTGGCACTTTTCCTAAGCAGGTTCCTTGGCCGCTTACCTGCTGTATGGTCAGACCTCTCTTACGGTCTCCCCAAGAACATTGAGTAGGGTTTTTCTCAAATGAGGTATTGTGAGTGGTGTTTAGCCCTATTGCCTCATAGAATGGGGGCCTCACATCATAACATAACCAACATGAGTTAGTCATGTTAGGGTTGGTGTGGTTTAACGTCAGGAATGCAGCGTCCACTAGGTCCCAGAGGGGGTCTTTAGATCCGGTCATGAGACTGGGTCTCACCAAGGGAGGGCTGGTTTCTGATGGTCTTGGAGTTGTCACATTAGCCCGAGCTACGGTTGAGGGAAGGTGGTGAGTCGTGGAAGGTTGGGGAGATGGCTTTACATTGGGCGGCCTAAGTACCTTATTAGGGCCTACTGCTGTGGACGGTGGCCCTATGGGCTCAATCTTTAATCTGACCACTATGGTCGAGCCAGCATGTCCACCATATTTATAAAACACAAGTCCCCATACCTTACCTTGTATCCACCCAGGGGTGTCCTTCTTGCCAGTTTTAGTGAAAGTGACCTTGATTCTATCTAGATCTGTGGGCTGGCATTTATGGGTGGGTATCGGAATTCTGTGCCCCCTTAATATCCCATTTACAAAGGCAAATTTGACTAGGTCTGATTTTGATATCCCCCATTTTCATTTACCATCGTTGGATGTGACACATGCCAATGACCTACAGAAGGAGTATTGTATCCCCCCACATTTCTGTTTTTTTTTGTGGCCGGGGCAGGCATAAAACCCATAACGTCGGGCTGACTCCGGGGCAGTAGACTTGTAGGCAGGATTGATGTCTCTGAAGCAGAACTGAAGCTCTGGCCACCAAGTTCCTATGGGAGCAGTGCGAGTAGTCTCATTGAGGGTGGTATGAGTCTCCCCATCAGTGAGTATCCAGGTTTGCTTATAGGGCTGGTGAGGGTTGGTTTCTGCGAGGCTCCCGCTCTGGGCATTGAGCAAGATCAGAGTGATCAGCCACCCCATCCGTGGCTGCTCCTGAAGACTCTGCATGTTTCCGGGGCCACAAAAGCTTTAGCTTTAATGGGTTGTCTGGGTGCTGCCGTACAGTCCACTCCTTGACCCCTTCTTGTTTTTGATGATTGGCTCGACGCACGTGGGAGTAATGGATCCAAGGTCCGATGCCATCAACCTTGAGGGCGGTAGGGGTAGTAAACAGTACAACATAAGGTCCTTTCCATCTAGGCTCTAGGGTTTTGGACTGATGCCTTTTAACCCATACCATGTCACCCGGGACTATGCCATGTTCCGGAACCGGGACCCTCTCAACAGCGTGGTATGCTTGAATTAAGGGCCAAATCCGTTGTTGCACCTTAGCTAGAGCCTGTAACATGGTCAGGTAATTTGGGGCCAGATCACCTAGTCCCGGGCTTAAGGTCCTCTGAATGATGGGGGGTGGAGCCCCATACAGGATCTCAAAGGGAGTTAGCCCATGGACATAAGGGGAGTTTCGGACTTGGAAGATGGCCAAGGGAAGGAGCGTCACCCAATCACCGCCAGTCTCCAGGGCCAATTTGGCTAAAGTCTCCTTTAGTGTCCTATTCATCCTTTCTACTTGCCCTGAGCTCTGGGGGTTATATTCACAATGTAGCTTCCAATTGGCCCCCATAGTCTGGGCTAGTCCCTGCAGGACTTTACTAACAAAAGCCGGACCGTTATCTGACCCAATTGCCTCGGGCACCCCATATCTGGGTATGATTTCCTCTAGCAAAGCCTTTGCTACTACCTGACTTGTCTCCTTTTTTGTAGGAAAAGCCTCCACCCAGCCTGAAAAGGTATCTATAAATACCAGCAAATATTTGTACCCAAACTTTTTCGGTTTTACCTCAGTAAAATCCACTTCCCAACTTCTTCCCGGAGCCCTCCCCCATTCCCGAGTACCTGTATGGTGCCCCTCCCTTTGTCCTGGTTTCATGATTGTGCAGCTGGCACAATCTTTCACAATTTTGCGGACTGCTATGGTCTGGTTCGGAAATCGGAGCTGCGCAGATGTCAACAAGTCTAGTAATTTTCTCCGCCCCAAATGGGTGGACTTATGTAAGTTAATCAACAGGAATCGTCCGAATTAACTTGCCTTCCAAGTCGCTTTTCCATCCGTCTTCCCCTTCTCTAAAGGGGGAGTGGGCTCTCATCCAAGTGAAATCCTCTGTGGAGTATTCTGGTCGGGGGGGTAGCGGAGGGAGCTCTGGGACCGGCACGTCTATCGCCGCAACCGTGGAAGGTTGCCCTGTCTCCATGGGAGGACTCACCATTGCTACTCTCTTTGCTTCTTGATCTGCTCTGTTGTTACCGACAGCTTCCGGCGTCTTGGCAGACTGGTGGCCTGGGACATACATCACTGCCACTGCCTTCGGTTTTTCCACTGCCATTAATAGACGCTGGACTTCGGCTAGGTTCTTTAGATGTTTTCCTTCTGCTGTGAGGAATCCTCTTTCGCGATAGATGGCCCCATGGACATGGATGGTACCGAAAGCATAGCGGCTATCGGTGTAGATATTGACTCGCTTTCCTTTTGCCCTCTCCAGGGCCTCTGCCAAGGCAATTAATTCCGCTTTTTGGGCTGATGTTCCGGGTGGGAGGGCACTGCTCCATACCGTATTTTCTTCTTGGTCGACTACAGCTGCCCCTGCCCTTCGGGCTCCATCTTGGAAAAAACTGCTTCCATCCGTGTACCAGTTTAATTTGCAGCCGGACAGGGGGGTATCCTTTAGGTCAGCCCGTACCTGTGTAACTTCGGAGAGGAATTCTTTGCAGTTATGGACAGGTGTCTGCAGTTCCGGGTTAGGCAACAAGGTGGCAGGGTTCAGGATTACGGGATCTGTGAATATGATCCAAGGGGAATCCAACAAGAGCCCCTGGTAGTGGGTGAGCCTGGCATTCGTCATCCATTTCCCAGGGGGTTGTTTAAGGATTCCCTCCACCGGGTGAGGGGCCGTTACCCAGAGGGCCTGTTCAAAGGTTAGTTTATCGGCTTTTCTCACCAGCACGGCAATGGCTGCTATGATGCAGAGGCAGGGGGGCCATCCTGCCGCTACTGTGTCTAATTTCTTGGAAAAGTATGCCACTGGTCTCTTCCAGGGACCTAGCTGTTAGGTCAAGACTCCTTTGGCTACCCCCTTTTTCTCATCTACAAACAGAGTGAATGGTCTTGTAGGATCTGGCAAGGCTAAGGCAGGGGCCTGCAAAAGAGCGTCTTTTAGCTGATCAAAGGCCTGTTGTTCTCTCTCTCCCCAACTCCAATCTGGAGCTTCTTTGGTGGCCTCATATAGGGGTCTGGCTATTTCCGCAAATCCTGGAATCCAGAGTCTACAGAACCCTGCAGAGCCCAGGAATTCTCTCACCCCCCTAGTGGATGTCGGGGATGGGATAGCCAGAATAGTCTGTTTCATGGCATCAGTCAGCCATCTTGCCCCATCTGCAATCCGATAACCCAAATATGTCACTGACCTTTTACAGATGTGAGTTTTCTTGGCACTTGCCCGATACCCCAGCTCACCTAATTCCGTTAGCAGGTGTTAAGTAGCTTTGATGCACTCCTCTCGGGTTTCTGCCGCTAACAGTAAGTCATCAACATACTGTAATAGAGTGACTCGTGGGTGGCTCCGGCGAAAAGGTTCCAGGTCCTGGCTCAGGGCCTCATTAAACAGGGTGGGAGAGTTTTTAAATCCTTGCAGCAGTCTGGTCCAAGTGAGCTGTCCGGATTGGCCCCCATCTTCTTGCCATTCGAAAGCAAATAGCGGCTGACTAATTTCTGACAATGGAATGCTGAAGAAAGCATCTTTCAAATCAAGGGTTGTATACCATACTTGCGAGGGGGGTAGGTGGCTGAGCAAGGTATAGGGATTCGGAACGGTGGGATGAATGTCCTCCGTCTGCTCGTTTACCTTTCGTAGGTCTTGCACAGGCCTATAGTCCTTGCTTCCCGGCTTTCGGACGGGGAGCAGAGGAGTATTCCAGGCAGACTGACAAGGCCGCAGTACTCCTTCCTTTATTAGCCTGTGGATATGAGGGGCTATGCCTCTTCGGGCCTCCTCAGGCATAGGATACTGTTTCACCTGAATGGGGAGAGCAGAAGCCTTCAATTGTGTAACTACGGGCGGGAGGTGTTTGGCGAGGCCGGTTCCCGCAGTCTCTGCCCAGGCCGTGGGAAATCTTTTTACCCAATGAGTCATGTCCCCTCCTGGTTCCTGTTGACTCTCAAACAGACAATGCTCGTCAGCCAATGATAGGGACAAGACATGAATCGGGCTCCCTTCTCGATCAGTCACAATTATTCCATCTGGTTTAAAATGGATATGGGCCCCTATTTTGGTGAGTAGGTCCCGTCCGAGCAGGGGAGCGGGGCTCTCAGGGACGACCAAGAAGGAGTGTGTGACCTGGTGTTTTCCTAAGTTCACCTTTCTTTTGGTAGTCCATGTACATAACTGCATACCGGTGGCCCCCTGAACAACACTTGTTCGTGCCTTGTTCAAAGGTCCATGTGCCTTGTTTAAAACCGAATATTGGGCACCGGTATCCACCATGAACCCCATCGGCTTCCCCTCCACATGTATTGTTACCCAGGACTCGGGGAGGGGGTCTGAGCCCCGTCTCCTTCAGTCCTCTTCTCCGGCTAGGAGGACTCTGGCCTGCTCTACTGCTCGTTCCCTTTCCCTGTTTTCCCCCGGTCTCCTTCCAAACCCTCTTCTTCCCTTTAACTTAGGACATTCTCTCTTCCAATGCCCCGTTTCCTTACAGTAAAAACAGTGTTCCTTATCCGGGGTCCTGGCGTGGCCCCCTCCCCTGGGTTGGTCCCGCACACCCGCTAGGAAAATACGGGCCATTTCTCTCTGTTGCTTTCGGTTTTCCTTAGCCTGGAACTCCCGGTCCTCCTTTCTCAATTTCTCCTGGGCCTCCCTGTCTTCCTTTCTCCGTCTTTCCTCCCTTTCTTCTGGAGTTTCCCTAGCGGTAAAAACCTTTTCCGCTACCTGTAGCATTTCCCTTATAGTCATCTCCCCTAAGTTTTCCTGTTTATTGAGTTTTCTCCTAATGTCTGGAGCTGCCTGATTAATGAATGAGAGTACCACAGCAGACCGGTGGAGGTCCGCCTCAGGGTCAATAGGGGTGTACTGACGGTATGCCTCATAGAGGCGCTCTAAGAAACCAGCCGGGCTTTCGTTTTCCCTTTGAATGACTGCTTTCACTTTTGCAAAATTGGTGGGCCTTCTAGCGGCCGCTCAGAGACCGGCCATAAGAGTCTGGCGGTAGATCCGAAGACGCTCCCTACCTTCTGCGGTCCCAAAATCCCAATCAGGGCGGCGTAGGGGAAAAGCCTCGTCTATGGCCGGTTGGAGAGTTGTGGGTCTCCCATTATCCCCCAAGACGTTCTTCCTCGCTTCGTTGAGGATGCGCTCTCGTTCCTCCGTCGTAAAAAGAGTATTGAGCAGCTGATGACAGTCATCCCAAGTGGGACGGTGTGTATGCATGATGGACTCCAAGAGATCTATGAGACACTTGGGGTCTTCAGAAAAGGGCGGGTTCTGCGTCCTCCAGTTATATAGATCACTGGAGGAGAAGGGCCAGTACTGAAACTGTTGCCCTCCTCCTGGTCCCCCTTGGCCCACCATCCGGACTGGAAGTGTAGGGACAGTTTCCTCCCCCTGTGTTGATGAGGAGGGCCCGTCTTCCCCCTCCCTTTCCCGGATCCCTCGGGGGCGAAGTCTTCGACCCATTCCTCCTCCTGCTGCCAGTCCTGTTGAGGAGGATGAGGAAATTTCCTCCTCCAGGGCACTGGCTTGGCTAGGGGGAGTCATATATGGAGGCGGCCGATCTTCCTCTGCCCCTGCGAGGGATGGGTAAAGGGGGGAACTCTCTGGTAAGACCAGAGATGGTGAAGGAGATGCCCTAATTTGAGGACCGGTCAAGGTGGGAAGAGGAAGTTTTTCCTCCTCCTTTATGACCAAGGCGGACGTGACTGGGGTTTTAGCCCCGGGGGCCGAACTGGAGGGGTGGGTCAGAAAAACTGTTAACCAAGGGGGAGGGTTCCTCACCAGATCCTCCCAAACCAAAATGTAAGGAACTTGGTCTGGATGGCCTCGATTGTCTGGCTGAAAAATGACTGCTTTAACCTTAGTGATCATGTCTAGGGAGAGGGAACCTTGAATGGGCCACCCGACTCCAAAGGTGGGCCACTCTGTAGAACAAAAGGTGTCGAACTTACCTTTCTTGATGACCAGACCCGCATTTAAGGCCCTTTCTTTAACTTCTGAAAAGTGAGAAAGGATCAAAGACTTTGGGGTTGTTTGTCCCTGTCCCATTGTGGAAGGAGAATCAAACACCAAGAGAGAGAGAACAAAAAGGGTGAAGACAACAATAATTCCACACACACAAAACACTCTCCAGCACTCGCTCGGACCGGTCCTTCTCTCACACTGGTGCGCACCCCATTCAACCTCCTCACCGTCCAACTGGGATATCAGGCCGAAAGGCGTCCACTTGACGGGTGGTCAGTCGACTAGTTCAATTAGTTCTTCACCTGGCACCAGGGTTCCTAAAATGCTCAAGCCCAAATGAGAGGAAAGCCTCTCCCAATAGGACCCTGTGGTCCTCTTTGCGAGATTCCCAGAATGAATCTCCCTGGGGATTGGCTGAATCCCCGCTGCGGCCCAAATGGAACACTCAAGTTCCTCCAAATGAGGGTCTGGGATCCTCTTCCAACGCCTAAGACTTGGGATTGCCCCTGCTTTCTCGCAGGCAGGTTCTGTCTCTCAAGAAAATGAAATCTCGGTGGAACCTCCAAATGTTAGGACCCGGAATCCTATTCCCCCGAGAGACAGAGAGCCAGGTGTGAATGCAATCAACAAAGCAGAGTTTATTGGGCTGGCTAGCCAGGGTCGAGCTCCCACACGGACATGCAGGACCGGTTAGGAAAACACGACCCTGAGCCTCTTTAGGGGAAATCTTATATAGACCGCGGTGGCGTGCATATTTTCGTTATCAACATTGGGCAAGCAGGCAGAGCACATCTTGCATGTACCTCACATCTTGCACGTACCTCCCACTCACATTCCTCACATTCTATATGCCCTAACCGAGCCCTGTCGCATTGCTTATCTTATCTACACGGGGTGTTTTGTACTGGTTTCTCCAACAAGGGGGTTGGGGCCCGCTGAGACCTCCTATTCCTTTCACCTTACCCTCTCATATTTTTCTTCTTTCAAAAGCATTCACCACTTTTTAACACACCAAGTCATTTTATAATTTTTTATAGTTGGCTTTATCACCTTTAAACCCTGTTAAACACAGAGTTTCTTAAACAAAATTGTTTCCAAGAATGGGAGGAGAGGGGCAATAAAGGAGAATGGTGGAGGAGAGGGAGTTCAAGTATGATATATTTGACACATTGTAAGAACTTCTGTAAATGCCACAATGTACCCCCACCCAGTACAACAATAAAAACAATTAAAATTAAATAAAAGAAATAAAAAATAAAATAACATATTTGTTCCTATTTGTTTGTTTTATAATTTGCTTTCTATTCACCAAGAGTACTACCTGGCACACAGTATGTGCACATATTTGTTGACTGTCTAGATAAATGACTAACTGAAGAGAAGAGTGCCTGCTACTTCTTGCCTGGATAAATGCACACAACCCATGCTGTGGATTGTTAGAGAAGCTAGGACTGTGACCTGCCTCCTCACTATGGATTCAGGGAAAAGCTACTCTGGTGAATTAAACAGCTGCCAATTCCTGCAGTGAAGCATAATTGGAGAGCGGTCATCTGAGAGAGGATGGATTCCCTGATAACTTTTGCTGGTTTCCTGCTGCAGGGGTGTTTGCCAACAACCTGACTTTCATGAGTAATAAGAAATCACAAAATTATGCACCAAAAAATTGGAAAATGCAACTTACTTAAGGGCACATAGTAACAAAGGAAAAGATGTCTAGTATGGAACAGCAGTTACAGAAATGAAATTGAAGAAATGATGGAAAACAATGGAACAAGGTAAAGGAAATAAAATAAAGATGTTACAATGAATAGTACAAAGCAAAGCAAAACAAATGAAAAGCATACTACACAAACTCTTTCTGAAACTAATAAAGTTTGGAAGATTTCCCCTTTCATTCTATGAAGACTTAACTTCATATCAAAACCAGCAAAAGATATTATATGAAAAGAAACTATAGACAATTATCTCTCATGTATACAGATATAAAATGTCAGAAACAGATACTGGCAAATTAAATCTAACAATATATTATAAGTATTATGCACCATTACTAAGCCAGGTTTAACTTAGAAATACAGGTTAATTTAATATTCAAAGAATAATTAGCACAATTAATTATTTTTTAGGTTGGAAAAGAAAAAAACAAAGCCATCACAGTAAACATAGAAAAAAAAACAACAAAATTCAGCATCTATTCCTGCTATCTAAAATTTTTCACCAAAGTCAAAATGGAAGCACACTTTTCTCAGCCTAATTAAGAACACCTATGAAAACCCAATGTTAAAATTATATTTACTATTTAAAGACTGCATATCCATAACTTCAGGAACAATTCAAGGTTCTCATCTCTCACCACTTCAATTCATCTTAATAACAGAGGATCTACAAAGTAAAATAAGTGGAAAAAATGGTGGAAAAAGAAAACGGAAAGTAATTATAAAGATTGAAGTGAAAAAAATTATATAGATTCACAGAAAACACAATCACATAGGAAGCAAATTATAAGGAATTTAAGAAGAAACCTATAAGAAGTAATATAAGTTTAGGGAGATAAAATGCTCTAAGCAAGTTTTGCTATAAAATTATTTCCACATACTAATAAAAATGGAAATTAAAGTGAAATATAACATTTACTTTAAAATCAAGAATTATGTGTCATTTAGAAATAATCTTAATAAAAATAGGAAAAGTCTATAAAACATTCACAAGTGGCTAATAGCCATATGAAAATACACAAACAATTAGTCATTATAAAAATAAAAATTAAAATAACAACAAGAGTCCATTTTGACTCTATGTATGAGGAGAGGTGGTTTCACTCCAGGCAGGCAAGGATGATTCAACATACCTAAATGAGTACTGCAGTACAGCACATAAACAGAATAAAGAACAAAGCTCACATGAGCATCTCAACAGACACAGAAAATGTCTTTGAAAAAAATTCAACATTCTTTCATGATAAAAACCCAGAAGAAACTAGGAAAATAAGGAGTATGCCTTATCATAATAAAGGCTATATATGATATAACTAGAACCAACATTATTTTAAGTGGGTATAACTGAAATCATTTCCTCTAAAGCCCAGAATAAGACAAGGGTGTCATACTCTCAATCTTATTCAATACAGTGCTTGGCTTCTTAGTAGAGTGTTAAGGCACGAAAAAGAAATAAAAGGAATATAAATAGGAAAAAAAGAAGTCAAATTAGCCTTATTTGCAAATGATATGATCCTATATTTAAAAGACCTTAAGGACTCCTCCAAAAACTTTTAGATCTGATAAACACTTTCTGCAAAATACAAGGATCCAAATCAACAAACAAAAACCAGTATCATTTCCATACATCAGTAACAAACAGGTTAAAAAAAGAAACCAGGAAAACAATTCCATTCACAATAGCCTTAAGAAATGTAAATACCTAGAAATACACCAAACAAAAGCAATGGAATAGCATTGTAGTGCAAATTATAAAACCTCAAAGAAAGAATTAAGATGCTAGATGGTTGAACCACCTTTCATGTTCTTGGATTAACAGAATTAATATTAGTGTAATGACAACACTACTGAAAACAATGTAGAGAATCAATAAAATCCCCATCTCAATCCCAGTGTTATTTTTCACAGAAAGAGAAAAGCCAATCCTAAATCCATATCAAAGCACAAAAGACCCCAAATAGTCAAAGAAATCCTGATCAAAGGGAGCAATAATAGAGGTTATTACTTCAAATTATACTATAAAATATAACAAAAACAGCATGATATTGACACAGCAGACACATAAAGCAAGGGAAAAGAATAGATCTAGAAAAAAGCCCAGACACCTACAATCATTAGATTGATTACCTTAGATAAAGGTATTCAGAAAACTGGATACCCAAATGCAGAAAACTGAAACTAGATCCCTGTCTCTTTCATCCTGTACAAAAATTAACTCAAAATGCATCAAAGATTTTAATGTTAGCCCTGGAACTTTATTATTTCTGTGGGAAAACATTTGAAGATATTGGCATAGGTAAAGATTTTCTGAAAAGAACTTCAATTGCTCATAAAATAAGAGCAAGAATTGACAAATGGGTTTGCACAAATTATGAAGCTTCTGTACAGCAAAGGAAACAATTACCAGAATGAAGAGACAGAATGGGAAAAAATATTTGACAGGTATTCATCAGATAAAGAATTAATATACAGAATATATAAAGAGCTAAAAAATTAAAGACCAAAAGAACAAAAAATCCAATCAATTAATGGGCAAATGAACTGAACAGATAGTTCTAGAGGAAGTATAAATGGCCAGTAAATACATGAAAAAAATGGTCAGCATCCTTAGCTATAAAGAAAATGCAAATCAAACAACATTGAGATTCTATCTCATTCAGTCATATGGTTATCATCAAGAAAACAAACAATAGTATATGCTGGTGGGGATGTGGGGGAAAACTTTTATACACTTTTAGTGGGAATGTAAATTAGTGCGGTACTATAGATATCAGTATGCACATTTCTCAAGAAACTAAAAATAGAACTGCTCCTGCACGTGTATCTTAAAGAATGTAAGTCAACATACAATAGAGGCACCTGCACACCCACCATGTTTACTGCAGTGCTATTCACAATAGCCAAGTTATGGAATCAGCCTAGGTGCTCACCAACTGATGAATAGATAAAGAAAATTTAATATGTATACACAATGGAGTATTATTTAGCCATAAAGAAGAATGAAATTATGTTGTTTGTAGAATAACAGATGGGCCTGGTGATCATGTTAAGTGAAATCAGCCAGACTGAGAAAGACCTGAGATACGTTCTTTCTTATATGCAGAACACGAGTGCAAGTCATGGACTGAAAGGGGGTGGGTGGAAGGAGAGGGTGATGAGAGGGGTAGATATGATGGAAGAACTTCATGTGCATGTGTGGCAATAGATTGATGAAACCCATTAAAATTGTTTTTAAAAGGGAAAAAAACAGAGTAAGTAAGAGTAATAGTAGGGGTGAGTTTGATCAAAGTACATTACATGCATGTATGGAAATATTGCAATGAAACCCTTTTGTATAACTAATATATTCCAATGAAAAACAGGAAAAAAACACACTTTAAAAATGCCTGTTGTGAAGATTCTGCTCAGTAAATATGACATAATAAAGAAGAAGCATTTGAACACCAAAGGAAATCATGTTGAGATACCACTAAAAAACTTCTGAACTGTTAAAGAGAAAAAGAATGAAAATACCAAATTTTGACTGAATGTGAGGCAACTGGAATGCTTACTATTGTTGGCAGGAATGCCACTGCTACAGCCATGTTGGAAAGAGGTTTAGCAGTATCTTACAAAGTTAAATGTATACCAGCCACATGACCAGGCTATTTCGCTACTTGGAGAAATAAAAGGATCTGTCCACACAAAACACTGTACTTGAATGATCATGGCAGTTTTATTTGTAACAGAATGAACCTCAAATTATCCCAAAGCCTGCAAACTGTTGAGTGTGCAAACTATAATATAGCCATACAACAGAGTCAATCAAAATGAAAGCAACCAAAAGTAGTACACTACTGACAAATACATACGTAAATCTCAAAAAGCATATATTAAGTGAAAAGAGACACACCAAGAAGTATGTACCACATGACTTTATTTATATAAAATTCTTTAAATAAGTCTAAATTGACACAAGAAGGTAGGCCATTGTTTGACAAATTCTGTAGGTGGGAGAGAACTGAACTCTAAATAGGTACCATGTAACTTTTGGGGAATGATACAAATATTTTATGCTTTCACTGACATTTCAAATTTATTGCATCCAAGTCTTAGCTCATAAAGTTGACTTTTGAAAAAGACTATGTGAGTATCTCCTCTATCCAAACTTACAGTACACAACCTCTCATTATTGGAGTTCAGGGACTCTGGGAGAAACATTTTTATTGACTATAAACCCTGCAAGACAAGGGTGTGGCACTTGGAGGTAGCCTGGCTCAGGGGTGCTGCTCTTCACCAGGGTTTTTGTTCCTGTGGCCTCTTACAAAGTAACTTTGCAACTTGTTGAATAAGGGTTTCTCTCCACAGCAGAGCAGGTATGGTCTTCCCCAAACACCTTCAATGATCCCTGGCAGTCTTTGGCCAAAACATTAAAAAATAAACCACAAATAAATACATACAGAGAGCCATAACTCATGCAGAGCTTTTAAAGGAAAGTTTGTAGGATCCTCTGCAAAGAAAGCAAATATTTTCCTTTTATGAGCACCTATGAGACGATATAGCTCTGTAACTGAAACCTTTTGCATTCAATGTTGTATTGTTACATTTTATTTACATTACTTCCCCCTGTTGCACTGCTCCTTCTTATGAAACCTACTTCTGGTGATTATTTTTTGTAGCCTCACAGTGCTTTGTTCCAATGACTTTGGCCCAGAACTGATTCATAAGGATTCATTTTAAATGAAGGAAGTTTTATCATTTCACTTTGTCAGTTGGTCAAGTACCTTATGTTTATCTTTAGGGACTTATTACTATGATCCAATCTATTAGCTATAAATACCTTTTCTTACTAGCCAATATTTATTACTGGTTAAGTCTGAGAATATAGTTCATTTTTGAATGGCTGTTTTTACTTGATTTGTGTATTGTGACTCTGCATATGTGTGCACGTACATATAAATTATATACCTGGGATATCTAATTTGATATTATTCATAATAAGCTCTCCTATTGATATAAAAAAATCATTATGAGTAGATTTGAGTGATATTTATCTTCCAGCTTTTCCTCATCTCCCAAATTCCTATTCATCAAAAGAGAGAAGGTAATTAAACCCTCACAAACCCGCCCTTTAAAACCATGTATTAGGGACCTCCACACTTGTAGAATTCACAGGCACTGAAACAACAGACCTGTAAACTTTAAAAAAACAATTATTTGTTTAAAACTCCATGAGTGATGGAACCTTTTCTTTCATATCAGTACATCTTTCATTATTCCTATTTTTTGAAGTAGCAGCTACTCAAAACTATTCATAAGTGATAATTCAACTTATGCATATATACAGTTGATACATAAATAAAAGAGCAATTATAATTGAAAATATCTTAAAATTTTTTATATAAATAGTACTTTTAAAAATAAAAATGATAGTACATTTCTAGCTACAAGCATTAGTCATGAATGTCACCCAGAAATAATGAAAATAAACCCTAATATATATAATATCTATTACATTCTATGGATTATTTACATGTGTTTGTCTTCAAGAATATTCCATGTTTTTAACTACTTGGTAGATGGTTGATTTGTTTTTATTTAGGTTCCCTTTTAATAAGGAAGAAGTATAATTGCTACTAAAGACAAGTAAACTCTTAAGAAAAGATGAAGCAGCCCTATTCAAATTTACTCTAAACAAAGAGAAATTTTATTTAAGTGCAAATGCAAAAATCTGAACTAAAATCATTGATGCTTGTTCACTTTAGCAAATCTGTGACTTTAGTTATCAGGAAATATGTGAGGCCTTTACTGTCTTGCATTTATAATTGTGCCTCAGTGAATACATCTCACAGACTCAAAATTTGAGTTTCATACTTGACATCTCACATTTCTTTTTATCTGTTTTGGAACTATTTTTTGTCAACTGTTCAGAATTTTCAAATAGTAGAAACTGATGCTGTCTTTAACCCCTTTGTAATTCACAAACACACCAAAAAGTGATAGCTAATAAAAATAGAATGCTTGAATTAGATTCTTTCTATAGTTTATAATACTTTCCAGAATTTTAGGGGAAAATAATATGTTCTGTCCAAAACATGACATTAGCCTTTGACAAGTAGCCATAATCTCATACAGATCATGATAAGAATTAGTTTGCCTACCATGTTTCCACTAGTTTACAGAGAAATACATGCATCAAAGAGACATTTTACAATTAATGTTCTCAGGCTAAAAAATGAATCAGCAGGAATCGCACACTCAAAAGCCTTTCTGTTGGATAATTTTCTATTTTGATTACCATAGTCAGTTGGTTCAATTAGTAATGCTCAAACAATGTGAAAAATATTCTGAGAAAAAATCCATTTTCTAACTTATCTAAAATATTCACTTTGAAACTGACCCTTCACGATTTTTACAGCTGTCATGGATATTCCAGCTCCTGTTCCATGTACTCACTAGTGCAGGGAAATGAACAGCCATCCCAGCAGCTTAGTCTCTGTTTCATTACAATCATTTTTTAAAGTATCAGGGGACAGATACCCTGCCCTTGGAAGACAGGCATGAACCATGATAAAGCAGTCTTTCTAAAATCATGGTGGACATTGTCACAGTTCAACTAGTTTAAACTGAGAGGCTCTCAACTATCTTTGATGTAGTTAATTCCTAGTAAGGATTTGGGTATTTGTTCCATGCTGTATTATTTGACCTGGAGATTTATTCAGAGTCTATAAGAACGATGCTTCAAAGTGATTGGAATAAACTGTAATAAATCTTTTACCTTACTAATTAGAGGGGTTTGCCTTAGAAACAATGTACTTAAAACATATCTTTTTACAGATACAACTAGAATTCAGATTTTGTGTTATTATCCATCCATCCATTTATCCATTTACCTATCTGTCTAATTATCTACCACCATGCAAAAACCTACCTCAAAATGTAGTAGTGGATTGGAGGTGTGGCTCAAGTGGTAGAACACCTGCTTGCTTTGCAAGCGTGAAGCCCAGTCCCCCACCACCACCACAATAAGAAGCAGTTTAACACCCAGATTGTATCACATTATTTTGTGGGTCCCAAACACAGGCTGTGTTTATACCTGAGTAGCCTTTTCAACATTCTTCCTCTCCATATTTGGGAATTCCAAGAGCCCTTCTCCTGAACTCATGCTTCCATTTTGATCCAAACTAGCAGTGTTTTTGCCAGTCCAATTTTTTTTTTAATTCTGTCTCTTTGCTATGATCCTTGTTGTGTTTATTTCCTTAAGAGAAAAAAAATTCCCTATTAAGAGGAAAGATGATTCACAAAACAACACAGAGTGTGGAAATTGGAGAAGGCAGCAATCTGTCCTAGGGAACAGGATTGAACTCCAATCAATGAATATTGCAAGGATAGGTTTCAGAATTTCTATAGACTATGGAATGCTAAGTGTCTTTTTTTCCCTCTTTTTGAAAAATAATATTTATTGTAGTTTCCTATTCCGTTTTTACCATTTTATGTTATATAGGGGGCATATAACTTATTTTTTAAATTTGACAGATTTTTGGATTGAAAGGAAGCTTACTCAGCAAGTCTTGTTCACACCTGAATCTAATTTAGATAATGGGATATAGAATATCAAGTCAATGTTAAAATGGGACAAGACTTTGGGGGGACAAGAAAGGAGTTACAAAGTTTCATATGAGAGAAAGTCAATTGATTCATGGTCAAAAGAGGATGAAAATGTAGCATATTAAAATTGGGAAAAATTCTTTAGCATTTATTCCAGTGAGTGGTTATATTGATTTCCCCACTATTTGAATCTAGGCATATAACAACTTTGATGAATGGATCCAACTAACAATATTGCATATTATTTTAATTCTGGGTCTAGTCTTTAAAACAAAAACAGCCAAGATTACTAGGAAATCTTGAGCCTCCATGAAATAGGTTCAGCTCTTCTGCTGGAAGGAACCCAATGAGGGGACCTGAGACTACATAGAGAAAGAAGGTACAGCTATTTTCAGCCTTCCAGACTTTCCTGACCTTTTACCGGGCATAAAAGTGTAGCCATTTTAGAGTGTTCAGACCATATCATCTACCAGCTTCATACCACTGAGCAATCCTAGTCAATAACTTGCACAGTAGAAGGAATTCCTATGACTATATTTTTCTGAGACAGGCCCTATTCAATTTTTAGCTGCCTCCAATGTTGATGTGCAAACTCCTTTTGAAGATTTTTAGAAGATGTTGAATAGCCAAGAGGTTATGCCAAAGATTGTTACAGACTTACATCTATTCCCTGTTGCCATGTTTTACTGCCGTGAATTTTATCTTTGACATGAGACTATTTCTTCATTTAATAATCCTGTGTTAGCTGAAAAGACTACCCTGAATATCCTATATCTCCATAAAATTCAACTTGAAAATCCAGCCATTCCTTCTTTAGCCAGTATATCAAGTGTCCCTAGAACCAAGCTGGCTCTTTACAAGGTCTGTCAGCAAATCACCTTAGTTAGGTCATTACATCATTAAGTATATTTCTGATTTTCCATTTTACTATAGGTGATGATGTTGCTAAATTTTGCACAACTTCATAACAAGGATGGCCTTTATTCAAGCCATCAAATACACTTTCCTCACTGCCTTCAAGCCCTCATCTACTTCAAAACTGTCCCTGTGTCTCTGGGAGGTCCTAGCATCAGCTACCCATACTACTGCTCCAAAGTTCTTGCAGCATGGTGTAGTGTATTGTTACAGCAGCATTCCACTTCCAGGAAACAAATTCAGTGCCTGTTAACTATTGCTGCATTTAGAAACTATCAACTACTTAATGACGACTTTGGATAAAAACTAGATTTTTAAAATATCTTATGATTTTGTGAGTCAACAAAAGCCAGTCTTAAGGAGCAGCATTCTCAAAACCATTTCTGTTGAATAAATTGCCCTTGAAACTAGGGATTGCAGCTTGTTTAATAATGTCCAAACAACGTAAAAATATATTCTCCTAGAAAGACATATTGTAAACCACAATCCAAGTTATCATTGACTAGGCAAAGGTAGATACTTTATATCTCATCCTCAGAGAATAGTCAGTAGGGTTTTGCTGGCTCCTGAGTTGTCTAGAGGATTAGGGCAGCTTGTCTGCAGGCACAGTGAGATAGGCTCAGACTATGACCCTTCTGTCACCATAGAGTGTCAGGAGCTCTCTGTATGTTCTCTCTGGCTAAGTAACTGGACTCCTTATACAGCAGCTCAGGGCCCCCAGGGGCCAAGGTAGAGTGGTAAATCCTCTTAAAGTCTAGGGAACTGTCAGAGTAACAATCCTGCTATATTTCATTGGTTGAATCAGTCACAAGACAGCCCAGAATCAAGGGTAGGGAAATGGACTCCTATTTAAGTTAAGAGGAATGTAAAAAAAAAATTGCTATTATAGCTTAGAGTGGTGGTTCACACCTGTAAGCCCAGCTACTTAGGAGACAGAGATCAGGAGGGACAAAACATGAGACCCTATCAGAAAAATAACTAAATCCAAAAAGGGCTAGGGCTGTGGCACAAGTGTTAGAGTACCTTGCCTTGCAAGCACAAGGGCCTGTACTACAATTTCAATACCATCAAAGATTGTTGTTACAATGTTTAATCTACAACAAAGCCATGGCCAAGATGACTGTTAGTGGAGTAGTTCAGATTTAGAACCATTGTCTGTGAACCCCAATCCTTCTTTCCAACAGTTTACCTTTTGGGATAGATTACTCTTCCACTTGTCATCTCGTTTTTTCTTCCTTAAGATAAATTTCTGTTTTTTAAAAAAATAGTACATCAAATGACTATTAATCTTTCACAATCTCATTTGAGCAAATTATTAAACACATTTCACACAAGGATCTGGAAATCCAAAGGGGACCAAACAATCTATTGTCTAGGAGTCATTTGGCATTTTTCAACATATCATGCTATCTACATTAAAAAATGTTTGTAATCAAATATTCCAATTAAATAATGTATATAATATAATAACTCCATGTCCTCAGCAGTCACTTAAGAAAGAACATTATCTCTTTTTGGTCTTATTCCCCTTCTTAATATATAAATTTATTAAATAACAATATTTTATCTTCTCTTCATTGCTGCTGTGTACATTTTGACTATTTTATATTTAAATCTTGGTAGAAGGTTTTTAAATATGCATATTCTAATTATTATTGGTAGGCATTATGTGTCCTGCAATTTACTTCCCTTGAACCCTGACCTTAGAATTATCATGTTTCACTTATTTGAAATATTGCCTTTTGGAAAACATGTTGCTTTTCCAAATCAGATTTTCTTTCTTGTAAATTTATTTTTAATTGAGAAATAATGATTATCTGTATTTATGATGTACAACACGATGTTCTGAAATGTGCATACATTGTGGGTGATTCGAATTTCAATCCCTTTAGCATTGGTTTTCTGGACGTGGTGGGAAATAAATATGTATTTGTTTTATTTGAAATACCAACTCCCCATAATTATTATGCAGGAGTCAATTCTTTCTGTTCCTCATTGATCTATAGTGTCATATCTATCATAAAGCTGGGTTTAATATGTATATGGGTTTATATTTGTTTTCTGTATCCTATTCCATTTGCCTACTTATCTATCTCGCTACACAAATAGCATAAATTATTCTTGAGATAACTAGCAAATACCTCTAACTCATTCTTTTTCTTAAGGGTCTCCTAAGAATTCTGGGTCCTATCAACCACCTTATAAGTGATATAATCAACTTGTCAATTCCATAAAAACCTCAACAGGATTTTGATGGCTACTACTTAAACTAGTGTACCAATTAGGATGGAATTATCCTACCAGTATCAGGAGACTTTCCAGTCATGGAAACAAAATCCTACATTTATTTCTTCAATGCATTTCAATAAAATTTTATAATTTCCCCCAGATATCTTGCACATTTTCTTTACACTAAATGCTTTGCAATTTCAATTGTTTTTATAACATTATCTTATCCACTGTTACTATGTATAGTAACAGATTTATGATTTTATATATAGCTATCCTGCTGAATCCACAAATTAATCCCAAATTTTTGTCTCCTGAATTTTCAAAGTATACAGACACATTGAGTGAGCATATTGACAATTGTTTCTTACTTTCCAGAACATACGGCTTTTATTATTTTCACCACTCTGGCACTGGTTAGGGCCTGGAGCACAATGTTGAATAAAAATGGCCACAGCAGGCCTTCTTGCCATTTTTCTGATTTAAAAGAAAACATTTCTACTTTTTGCCATTAAGTACAATGTTTGCCAAGATTTTAGAATTTGTCCAGTTAACTCCAAATTTGCCAAGAGTTTTTGAAAAGCAATTATGAACAAATGTTGAATTATTAAAAAATATTCTCCACATGTAATAAAACATATCACTTTCTCATTTAATAGGTTCCTTTATGTATTGTATTAATGATTTATAAGCAATAAATAATTCTTAAAATGTTAGAATGTACCTGCCAAGATCATGAAGCATTTTAACACATTCACAGATCTGGTTGACTAATGTGATTTGTAGAAGTGAAAATAAGTGAAACTGCCATGTACTTTCCCATTGAAAGCTGCAGTGTCATACTTAAAGTATAAATTCTAGAGTCAGGATTTACATCCATAATCTACTAACTACTACCTCTGTTACCTCAGGCAAATTACTAAAATTTTCTGTTTCTTCCATATTGCATATGCAAAAAGAGAAGAGAAAAAATACATGCCTTAATCAGTTGTTAAAAGAATTAAATAAGGTAACAAGTGCTTAGAATAATGTCTAGCACTCATCAAGTACAATGTGGGCTTAATAAACACAACAACAGGGTGAAAATGTATGCTTTTGTTTTCTAATATTTGTCAAACTCCTAAAATGAGATAGAGGAAATGAATGCTTTTCTATCTCCTGAAAGAAGTTTTAAAAAAAAAGTCAATTAACTGCTCCTTGAATATTTGACAATGAGCCTAGTTTTGTTTGTTTGTTTGTTCTAGTAGAGAGGGAGTACATGAATTACTGTTTCAAGTCCTTATTTCTTGAAGTTCTAGTCAAGTTTCTTATTTCTTCCTGCACTATTTTCAATAATAAGAGACAAAAGTCCCTTATCTTCGGAGTTTCCATTTTTGTGACAAGGAGACAGACAAAGAGGAAGATACCAAAAACCAGTAACACAAGGGATAGGAAAGGGAGTAATCAGGTCAGAGTTTTACTTCCTATTAAGTGCTGAGGGAAGACCTCTCTAATCAGAAGCTATTCATTTCCCAGAGCTGTTGTAACAAAGTACCACAAACTAGATACCTTAAACAACAGAAATGTGATGTCTCATAGTTTTGTTTTGTTTTTTTAACTAAAATCAGGCTATCATGAGGATTGGTTCCCTCTGGGGGCTCTGAGGGAAGGACCTGTCCCTGGCCTGTCTCTCTGGTTTGCAGATGAATGTCTTTATATTCACTTGGTGTTCTGCCTGTATGTGTGTCTGTGTATAAACTTCCCCTTTCTATAAAGACACCAGTCATATCAGATTAGGTTCCACCCCAATGACCACATTGTAATACAGCTAATTACAACTGTAACAACCTCAGTTTCCAACTAAGATCAAAATGTGAGGCACTGGTACCTCATATATGCACAAGGGGTCAGGAATTCATAGGCATGAAGAGGGGCTGGAGTCAGCCATTAACAGGTGATAACTGAGGAGAGGTCTAAACAGGAAGAAAAAGACAACCGAGAGCATTACTGAGAAAGAATGTCCCAGGCAGAGGGAAAAGTCCAAAGTCCTGAGGTGGGAGCTTGCCTGACATTTCTGAAGAACAGCATCTGTCAGTATGTGTCCTACACAGTGAAGAAGAAGGAGAGCAGAAGGAAATGAGACCAGTGAAGCACCTGGTGCCAGATCAGGAAGAGACTGGACCGGAGCAAGTACCTGGTTAGCTAAACCCTGGTTAAGGATGAGGAGTTGATTGTGTGTGAGATTGCAACACATGGAGAATTTTGAGGACATGAATGGCACACTCTTGTCTTTGGAGAATAAAGAAACAAAGTGCAAAACCAAAACAACTTGTTATGCAGCTATCACAATTATCAAGAGTAGAGATTAAGGCGTGAAAAGTGTAATAGTACCAAAAAACATCATAATAATTGATTGGATCCCAAGTGCATTTTGAACACAAATTGCACATTTTTTGATAGCAAAAATTTGATTGGAGAGCTAATAATCAATGACTCCTTAGGTGAACCTCTCAAGCTGAAATTTCAAAGACTACATACGTAATATAAAATATGGGAACTTTGAATTTTAAACTACAGTAGGTCAGGGATGTGGTTAGATATTCTGAGGAGGGTTTTTGTTTGTTTGTATTTTAACTCATAGACACGAAACTGAATTAAACCACTACCCACTTCTTTTCCTTAGATAGGTTAGCAGATTTCTCCTAGCTTTATTTTACCAGATGTGGAGAACAAAGCTTTGAGGATGCAATTCACCTTGTTGAGAAAGACTTGAGTTTTAACAGTTCACTGCCACCCTTGCCTAGAAACTAAGATCTCAGTATCCAGGTCAGAGAGACAGCAAACAGATTCAGCAAAACATGCTTCAGAGTCAGCTTATCCCTATAACTCACTCTGCATATCCTGACATTTCACCTTATTTAAACTCAGACTGTACTTAGAAAAATGTTAAATTGTACCCAGCAATCCTGATAGCTTGAAACTGAGGCTTCTCTGGAAATATGTTCTGGTAAAGGGACAGAAACATACACAGTGTTTATGACTAAAATAAAACATGTTCCACCTTAGTTTATAATTCAACTTAACCTGCAGGAAATTACTCAATGATGAATTTAATTGCTTTTCTTTTTACAAAAAGTCACATATCTGTAACATGTACATTTCTCAGTATCAAGGCTTACCATTCTTTCATTCAAGAGATGATAATTCTTTTTATTTTGAAACTTTATTCTATTTTGACATTTCATATTGTTTGAGTTGTTAGTCAAAATTTGGTTCGATATTGTTATTTCAATACTGCAGGTGTTTTTGTTTGGTTGATTTTGGGTATAAGTACAAGAAATTAAAAACACATGGAGTTCCTAAATACAAAATCAGGAATAGAAGAAATTTGTGATAATGTCTTCTTTACAGGATATATATAATCATAAGCATTAATCATAATGGCAATACTGACATTTAGATTTCCTTAGGTGTTTGATGTACAATTAAATATATTTTAATAATTATACTAAAATTTAACATCAAAGGCTGAATCTCTATGAATTTACAAAGTAAGCATATCAAGTTTGACCTTTGTTTGTTTGTTTTGCTTTTTTCTTTTTCAATTTTTTGAGACAGATCTTGCTAGTTATCCCAGGCTAGCCTCAAACTTATCTTTTCCTTCTGTCTCCCAATTTCTGAGAGCACAGGCATGTACCATCACACCCAGCAAGTATTTCATTTTAACCAAAACTTGAAAGATCAACAGCACCCCAGTAAACCCCTTTCACATTTCTTCAGCTACTGCTGCTTCTGACATGGGAATCCACTGCTTAGGCTTAAAACAGAAAGATAAACTTTGACTACTTTTTGAGCTTCCCATAAATGTATGCACGAGACAGGTACATTTTATATTTGTGAAAATTATTCACTATTTTGCACATAGTTGTACTTTATTTTCAATGTAGTTTATTATTACCTGTTATGCTTAGTGATAAGCATCTACATTGTTTCTTGTTTGGGACTATTGAATATATTCTTCATCTAAACTTTACTCTGCATGTCCTCTGATGACTTTATATATATATATATATATATATTTACATATAAATAATATAATAAATATATTATGTATATAAGAAATATATATAAATATGTTATATATATATATATATATGTACCTATTTCTTTGGGGCATATTCTTTGGAAAACAATAGTTGGTCATAGTTTCCATATATTCTGTATAGTAGTTACTACCAACAAGATGATACAATTTACAATCTGATTGGTGGTATACAGTGACCTAAATTTTCCATAACCTCACCAATAACTCACCTCAGTGTAGCCATTGTGGTGACTGTGAAGCAATGTTTCACGGTATTTTATTGGTATTTCTCTGATAACTAACAAAGCATGGCACTTTTTAATGTTTATTGATGGTCTGCTTAAACTGTTTTGTGAAAATGTCCATCTTTTGTCCAATTTTTATCTTGTGATTTGATTTTTTATGGGTGTGTAAAAATTTATAAATTCCAGAGATATTGAAGAATTGGGTCCTTTGAATTCTGTGCTGTTGTGTACCTGTATTCATTTATATTCCTCAGTCCCTTGTATATACTCTTCACTTTAAGGTAGTATCTGTTGGGGCCATCTGACCCTAAAGACAATTAGGTGTCACCAGCCTCCTGCATGGCCAATTGATCCACTGACTTCAGTGATGACATCTTCCTTTATCTCTTTTCTTCATAACAGCTGTGCTTATTTATCATTCTCAGAGGAAAAAAAAAAACTTGTGGCCAATGAAGAAAATTGACTTTCTGGCAAAGTGTTATCAAGATACCCTTTGTCTGGGAAAGGAAACAACTCTATCTGTGTGGCAAACATGTTTTCCATAACCATAGTGAAAATCTCAAAGGAGCACCCATGTGCAGGTTTCCACAATCTCACAGGGGACACTTCCTTTTGCTTTTTTATTCCCACCTCTCCCTGGATGAGACATTAGCAAACTGGTTCCATAACTAAAAACAGTCACCTGTAAATTCTACTGTGAAGAGAACAAGTACTTGTGCATCTTCAGATATCAATTATGGTATCTGTTGCCATTTCAAACTGGCAAAACGTGTGCCTCTTCTTGCCAGTAACCCCTTGTGCCACTTTGAATTATTGAGCATCACCCTTCCAAAGCCTCGCATGTTCCTCCAGGCAAGGAAAAATGACTTGTATTCCTGAAAGGAAACACAAGGTGCTGGATACCCTTGGAATTTAAGATATAAAAAGAGCCAACAGTAGATGCAGAAGGAATTCCTCAAGTCCCCATTAAGGTGCCATTTATCAGACTGGCACTAAATGGGACTAAAATTTGTGCTTCCTAATAAGTATTCTTGGAAAGAAAGAAGATTCAAAGATTTCCTTAACTTGCAATAATAATATTTTCGTAGTTATTTCTCCCTGTGTTTAATTTTGATAATGTTCTCTGAAAAGTTCTTATCATCTTGGTTTTGTTTTACAAACACAGTAGCTTTTTGCTTTTTTGTTTGTTTACTTCCTTTTGGTTTTGTTTTGTGACAAGAGTCTCACTATGTAGAACAGGCTGCCCTCAAACTCTTAATTCTCCTGCACAAGCCTCCTGAGTGCCGAGATTACAGGTGTGAACCTTCACTCCTGCTTTGCAGTAGCTTCTATTATTACTTTTAAGATACTAAGTTTAAGTAAATTTTTAAAAAGTTATCCATGCTATTTATATTCTCTAAATTTCTGTCTTTCTAATTGCTTACTTTTGTTTCTATTTTCCTAATTAATGTTTCTCCCAGTATATCTGGTACTTAATGCCTGCTGGTGATTAAAAGGAGACAGAAAGGTCAAAAGCAGATTGAAAGTTCTGAACATACAAGAGGGACTAGCATACTTGAACTTGTACTGGAAGAAGATCTGGCCAGTTAGTAAAGAAAACCTGAACATCAGTATCTCTGCTTGCTTCTTTTTTAGGAAGGCAAGTTTTCCAGAGATAGATCTAATCTCCTGCCATGGGGTAGAAGTCTGCCATCTCCTGAAACCCAAGTAGAGTAAAAGGACAAAACCATCAGGATTTATATGCAAGTGGTGAGCTCATTCTTCTTTTTATAATGCTGTGCAATTAATCCTAACAGTTCGATCCAGGCACAGTTTGACCTTCACTAGCAAACAAATCTCTAGTGCACTGTTCTCTCCAGGGCACAACGGCTCTACAACAGGAGAGATTATCTAGGAATTTTTTTTATCATCATAAAATCTTCTTTAACAGTAAAGTACTGCACTCCTAGTTCCATATGTACTATGAATTCCTGCAATTTTGAAAATTTTACAGTTTAATTTTGGTTCCTTCACAGTGTTTTCTATTTCCAGGTTAGCGTTTGTTAAGTGGGTAGTCCTGCCCATCTGCTTTCTAACTTCCAAAGTGCTGTTGCAAGTGTTTTCTCTCCTGTTCTTGTAAGTCTGCATCCTTGAAAAATAATTACTTTGTTATAGTTTTAGTGAATTTTGAAAGAGTCAATATTATATATATACATAATTAAAATGCACAATCCAAAAAAGATCTATCATTATTAAATAATTCTGTTGTGAAAAGAATAAAGAAATTTTATGGTATAAAATAATAAAATGAAGAAAGTTATTGTCAACCCAGAAAGATAGTGTCTCTATTATGTTGAAAAATACTATAAAACGTGGACCAAATTTTACAAAAATAGTAAATTGTTGAATGATATATTGTTTTAAACCCAAAGGGAAGAAAGGGATTTAGAGCACTATTGGGTCATATAAAATCTAATAATCAGCACTATTTCCAATATATCTACCATTATTCTAAAGAATAATATGTAAATACAGAGAAACTATGAAAGTTATGAGGAATCAACGTATACATTATTAAAACTGCACAATGATCCTCAGTGACGTAACACCACGAAAAGAAACAACCAGGTGTCATGTACCTCCTAAAGTAGGTGTCCAAAAAAATCTGTGTAGTTGTTTTAGTAAAGCATTGAACAAAAATCCAGTTAAGATCTATAGATAACAACCAATTTACAGTAAATAGAGGACATAGGAATGAAATAAGAAAAAAAAAAGAACTTACTGTGGGAAGTTATAGCAGTGCTTTTCAGAACTTTCAGCACTAATGCAATTCTATATTTGTATTATTCAATACAGTAGTCACATGGGGCTATTTCACACTTGAAGAATGCCTTGTGCCTTATGTGACATTTTAAATTTTATTTAATTCTGTGCTAAATTCTTTTAAATTTTAACTAGTTGAAAAAAATTATTTTTGTTGAGGCATAGTTTCATATGGCCCAAGTTGGCCTTGAATGTGAGATCCTTTTTGCCTCTGGCTTCCAAGTTCCATTACAGACATCCACCACTCCTGGCTTGTATTTTATCATAACCCATGCTCAGTTAGTTAACTGAATTAAAATATATGTATGTGGCTAGGGACAGCCATGTTGGACCACATAGCTCTTTAGGACATTTCTCCAACAGAGAAATAAAGAGTGGAGACCATATAGAAAATACTCAAAAATGCATCAGCCAAACACAAAGTGTAAAAGCTATTTAAATCCAAATAAAAGAAACTGTTCAAAATTGTATGACTAAACATTTGGGAAAATGTGACTACTTATATTTGGTGATATTAAGGAATATTTTTTATTTTGCTTCTGATAAGTATGTTGTGTCTACATTTAAAAATAGTTTCTATATGAAATATTTATGATAATATTCACAAATGAAATTATCTCATTGGTTATCTTTGGTTCAACATAAGTGGAGGTACAGCTAGAACTAGAAACAGATAGAACAAGATTGGCTGTAAGTCCGTTGCTGAAACTGGTAGTAGACATGGTGGAATACATCATAGAAACCTTTGCTCTTGAATATGCTGGTGAATTTCTACACACTTAACATTTATTTAATACTTGTCCAACTCCAGACATTCTGACTCTAATATACACTAGGATTAAGATATCTGGAGAAAAAGAAAGAATATAGAGTCACTTGTTAGGACAAAGTCTAAGTTGAGAATAGAGATATTTAAAAGACATTGTGTAAAATGCCTGTACCTTACCCTTCAGAAAATTTTAGTGCAAAATAATTGCAGATTTATTTCAGGTTTTGTTATAACATTCATGAATTAGTTTTCAACATCAGGATTTTTGTTGAAGAAATTCATACAAATAGATACATCCTTTCAAGGCATTCTTACCATATCCTCGTCTAAATAAATCTAACTCAGGAGAGGTGAAAACTTTTACATGCATATATAGTGTCTTCAAAAACAAAACGTCAAAATGAGGGTGACTACAATGCAAAAAAAATGTCTATACATGCATGTCATTGGAATAGTGATACCTGTTGTAACTATTCCATGAATTAGGGGAGAGGGAGACAAAGGGGAGGATGAAGGGGTGAATCCAAGTATGATATATCTGATACATTGTAAGAACCTTTGTAAATGCCACAATGTACCCCCACCCAGCACACCAATAAAGGAAAAAAAAATTATGAGCAGACATTATCCTATCATTAATTTGAACCATGAAACTTGTCATTATGTTTCAAAAATGATAGCTAGATAGAGCAGGCAGAATATATAAAATAACAGAAAATACAAATCCTAGCCTTTTGATCTTACCTTCAACACTGGCATGTGAATTTAAACTAGTTTAGATGTTCAAAATTTAGGATCACTGACTTCACAGTTACAGAGTTGCCTCCTCCTATTACTTATTTACTGTATTTCTACTGGGGTAATGGGAAGGGGAGAAACTACCATGCACTATACTTGTCAATTAAAATGTATATTGTAACTTGAAACTCATTCAAACTATGTTGTTATCATCGCTCTTTTACATTAAAAAAATAAATAAACTTAAAGAGGTTGCCTCATTTGCTCAAGATGACACAGTTGGACTCCTTAAACTTTTCCATGAAATAGAGAGGGAAGGAACACTGCCTAACTCATTCTATGAAGCCAACATTGTACTCCTCCCAAAAGTGGACAAGGACACATCCAAAAAGTAAAACTACAGGCCAATCTTGTTAATGAACATCAGTGCAAAAATCCTCAATAAAATAATGGCAAACCAAATCCAGCAACATATCAGAAAGCTCATTCACCACAATCAAGTCAGCTTCATGCCAGTGATGTAGGGATGGTTCAACATACACAAATCAATAAATGTAATAGAGCACATTAATAGAAGCAAAGGCAAAAACCACATGATCATCTCAATAGATGCAGAAAAAGTCTTTGATAAAATTCAACACCACTTCATGACAAAAGCTCTAAGAAAACTAGGCATAGAAGGAATGTACCTCAACATTATAATGGCTACATATGACAAACCTATAGCCAAAATCATATTTAATGGAGAAAAACTGAAACCATTCCCCCTAAATTCAGGAATGAGACAAGTGTGCCCACTCTCCTCACTCCTATTCAACATAGTCCTGGAATTCATAGCCAGAGCCATAAGGCAAGAAGAAGAAATAAAAGGAATACAAATAGGTAAAGAAACTGTCAAAATATCCCTATTTTCAGATGACATGATCCTATAACTCAAAGACCCAAAAAACTCAACCCAAAAACTCCTAGACACTATAAGCAGCTTCAGCAATGTGGCAAGATATAAAATCAACTTACAAAACTCAATAGCCTTTCTATACACCAAAAATGAACAAATTGAGAAAGAATACAGGAAAACAATTCCATTTACAATAACCTAAAAAAAAAATTAAACACCTAGGAGTAAACTTAATGAAGGACATAAATGACCTCTTCAAGGAGAACTTCAAATCACTGAAGAAAGAGATTGAGGAAGACTACAGAAGGTAGAGAGATCTCCCATGCTC
The DNA here is from genome assembly GCF_047511655.1 of Castor canadensis. Lineage (NCBI taxonomy): Eukaryota > Metazoa > Chordata > Mammalia > Rodentia > Castoridae > Castor > Castor canadensis. The sequence goes on along the minus strand of NC_133387.1, from coordinate 70,112,712 downwards.
ATGGATTGGTAGAATCAACAGAGTAAAAATGGGTATACTACCAAAAGTAATCTACATGTTCAACACAATACCCATCAAAATTCCAATGACATTCATTGCAGAGATTGAAAAATCTACCCTAAAGTTCATTTGGAAACACAAAAAATTGCGAATAGCCAAGGCATACTTAGCAAAAAGAGCAATGCCCGAATGTTAGAAGTATTACAATACCCCACTTCAAACTATACTACAGAGCCATAGCAATAAAAACAGCATGATACTGACACAAAAATAAATATGAAGACCAGTAGAACAGAATAAAGGACACACAGCTATACTTACCTTATTTTTGACAAAGGTGCCAAAAACATTCGATGGAGAAAAGACAGCCTCTTCAACAAATAGTGCTGGGAAAAGTGGCTATCTGCCTACAGAAAACTGAAACTAGATCCATGCCTGTCACTCTGTACTAGTATCAACTCAAAGTGGATTAAGGACCTTAATATTAGACCTGAATCCTTGAAGTTAGTACAGGAAAGAGCAGGAAATACACTGGAAGAAATAGGAATAAGCAAGGACTTCCTTAGTAGAACTCCATCAGCTCAGCACCTAAGAGAAAGGATGGACAAATGGAACTACAAGAAATTAAAAAGCTTCTGCACAACAAAAGAAATGGTCTCTAAATTGAAGAGACCACCCACAGAGTGAGAGAAAAATATTTGCTAGCTATACATCAAAGGACTAATAACCAGAAAATACAGGCAGCTCAAAAAAACTAAAATCCCCCAAAATTAATGAACCAATAAAGAAGTGGGCAAGGGAACTAAACAGAACTTTACAAAGGACTAAGCCAAATGGCCAAAAAAACACATGAAAAAATGCTCACTATCCCTGGCCATAAAGGAAATGCAAATCAAAACCACACTAAGATTCCACCCTATTAGAATGGCTATCTTCAAGAACAACAACAACAAATAATGCTGGCGAGGATGTGGGGAAAAAGGAACCCTCATATGTTAACATTATGGAGGCTCCTCACAAAACTGAGCATAGATCTGCCATATGATCCAGCAATACCATACCTAGGGACATACCCTAAGGAATGCAACTTAAATTGTAACAAAAACACCTGTACACCCATGTTTACTGCAGCCATTATTTACAATAGTGAAGCTATGGAAACAGCCAAGATGCCCCCCAACTGATGAATGGATCAAGAAAATGTGGTATTTAAACACAATGGAATTTTACTCAGCCATAAAGAAGAATGAAATTTTATCATTAGCAAGTAAATTAATGGAACTAGAGAACATCATCTTAAGCGAAGTTAGGCAGATTCAGAAGGCCAAAACACGCATGTTCTCCCTCACATGTGGATTATAGATGCAAAACAACTGCAGTAATATTATTGGAGTTGGGTCACACACTAAGGGGAGTACACACATGGGAGAAATAGGGAAAGGAAAGGAAATGAACCAATGTGGATTGTAATACACAAGTGCATGGAAGCAATGCTAGGAATCTCTCTGTATAGCTAGCTTTTTCCCAAACTAGCAAAAATGTTATGTCTTTCTCTTCAACAAAATCAAAGAGGGCAGAACAGGATTTGCCTGGAAGTGGGGGGAGTGGGGAGGTAGTAGAGGGGAGGAGATGGCACAAACAATGTATACACATGTAAGTAAATGTAAAAGTGATAAAAGAAAAAAAGAAAGATCTTACTTAAAAGAAAAACAGCAACAAAAAACAAAACAAAAAAAAGAGTAGACTTTAAAGGCAGTTTGACCAATTTTAATGTGACTTCCACTATACCACACTGTCTTTCTGCTCTACTTTGCTTTTGTGTACCTTTTATGTGTATACAAGAATGGGACAGGAAAGGAGGGAGGAAAAAGGGAGAGAGAAACAGAGAGAGAGAGAGAGAGAGAGAAACTGCCAGTCACACATTCTGTTGGACAAGATGGTTTAAATTATTACCTAAAATAGAAGCCAATTATAACTGTGAATTTCAGAAAATACAAATGCATTTGTTTCCTGGACTACTGCAACAAATTACTAGAAACTTGGTAATTTAAAAAAGAGACAGATGTATTCTTTCACATGGGCTCTAGCAATCGCATACTGTGTTACCCTCTGCATCCACCTCTCTGGCCTCAGCCTCTGCAAGTAACTTTTCCCTATAGACATTCTTTTTTTTTTTTTTCCTTTAGGAGTAGCACATGTTTTCAATCAGTGATCACTATTGGCTTGCTTCTTGCCTGTATACTCTCAAAAGTCCAATAGCCCTCCTTCATTTCATCTTCTTTTAATCATTTTCTGTCCAGTTCTGCAATCTCAAAGACCTTGTCTGTCTCCCATGTATGTCACATGGATAGACACTGTAAGAAAAGAGAGTTCTCCACAGATCCTGCCTGGATAATCCCATCTCTATCCCCGGTTTCTGGGAAGGTTGACTGGACCCATGAGTTACATACCTAGTCACTTCAGCAAAAATTTTCCAGCCACACCCTTGAACCTCTCCCCTCCAGAGCACGATTTTCCAATAGTAAATAGGCTATCTTTAGCCTTTTATGAAATCAGGACAAGTAGGAACCTTTACAAATGAGCTGATACCATTTTGTTTAATGATTCTTTCCTGAATTTCTCTTTCCTCTGATTTTGCTAAATTCAACAAGTAGAATCCAAGCCATATCTTTAATTTTTTGCTAGAAATATATTCAGTTAAATACTAAAGTTCACTGTTTGTGAGCACTGTTTTCTAATCAACAGTAAAAACTGATTCTGCCAAGTTTTCTAGCACTTTATGGTGAAGAACACTTTCCTTTCATTTTTCAATGTCATGCTCTTCATTTCCATCTGAGACCTCAGCAGATTTAAGGTACAAATTTCTATTAACAGTCATCTCAAAGAAATCTAAGCCTCTCTTGGTAGTACCCTTGCACATGCTTCTGAGAATGGAAGTTAGGAGATAGAAACTGGTCAGGCAAAACAAGGACAGGGGGAGCTCAATGGAAACTTACCAAAGACACAGAGATGAGATAAACAGGTGTGAGGAGTCTGGGGAGTCTTAAAACTGCTGGCTCAGGCCTTGAAACTGCTAAAGACATGTGAATAGCATGTGAGCTAGGCCCTGAGAGAATGTCCAGCCAGTGCACTGGACCTCAGAGCCATTGAGAAGGGAAAGGGGGAATGCACAGTGTCCCCATGGAACACATTGGCTGGTGGTGACATACATCCCATGAATACACCAGTAACACAGAGACACAATCAGCTTTCCTTCAACCAGGAAATAAAATCCTTAAAAACCATTAGACAAAGAGCCTCCAGAGCTCAGTCTTTCTGTACATTTTATTTATTGAAATAATGCCACATTGAGAATTACTAAGGAGTAATATATCCTCTTGAACTTTCCATTCAACTTACTAATTGACTTATATATGTACATATATGTGTGAACATATCTATATATATTCATATATATAAGAATATATAAGTATATATATATGTGTATATACATATATATATATGGAGCTTTTCTACTCCTTTGCCTCTCTGCTTAAAAAAAAAAAAAAACTCTGCTCTCTTGCTCACACTATTGTTCATGACTTTCATTTCAAAGTTCCTGGAAACTACGACAGCACACCTGAGACCAGACCACCACAACACTTCCAGCCTCTAGGTGTATTTTAATTCCAAAGGCACTTCCACATTTCCAATATTTTTTATACCAGCACTTTACTTTGCCACAGATGAAAGTCTGCATTGCATTCCTAGGACTGCCATAAAAAAAATGTACCTTAACAAAAGTTTTATTAGTTTCTCACAATTACAAAAGCAAAAAGTCTGAAATCAAGGAATTAGCAGGAACAGATTCCTCCACAAAGGCTGTAGAGAGGAATATTTTCTACTCTCTTCCAGCTTGGTTGTTAGCAAGTTTTGGCATCCCTTAGGTAGCAGAGCCAGCCATCTGTATCTTTGGGATCTGCACTGGCAAATTTAGATAGGCCTGTTGTGTCTATACTAAATATACATACACTATTTTCCTATCAATATCTCCCAGTATAATGTAATAACTTTTAATAACATTTGTACTATATTGGGATTATAAATAATTTAGAGATGGTTTAAATTATATGGAAGGATTTACAAAGGTTACAAGAAAACACTAAGCCATTTTATATAAAGTAGTTATGCATTTATAGATTTTTGGTATCTGCAAAGGATCCTTGAACCAACTCTGTGCTTACTTCATAGAAATAAAACATCCAGGTATCATGTACCTCCTAATGTAAGGACAAAGAATGATCTACCATCATTGGTCTTTGGTGCCTTTTTATCATAGGTCCATATAATAAACCTATAGTTCACGCTTGTGAACACACCAGTAATTGACTTGTTTGAGAGTCCACCATCAAGGTAATCCAGGCTGATCTCAACTAAGATTATTAAGTTAATTATATCTGCAGGAAACTTTTATCTATTCAAATAAGGCCATATTCAGATTTACTAAAGAGTTGTGACTTGCACATATCCTCTTGAAGGCCATCACTCAACTTGCTAATGGACTATACATGTACATGTATGTGTGAACATATGTGTAGATACACAGATATATACTTATATAAGAATATATAATTGAAAAAAATGTATGTAGCTAATTCAGTAAGACTGAAATGTATGGAGAAAAATTTACCTCTTTAGGGATGCTAAAATTTATCTTATGTATGAAAGTAGTGTATTTTCAAGGCATATTTTCATGCCTGATGTAAACACTATATTAAATAAAATAAGACTCATGGAAGTAAAGAAATCTTTCCCCAAAATTATTTGGGAGTAACTGCCAAATTGAATGTAGATGTGAAACCAACTGGAATCATCTCATTCTTAATGGAGCAGAAAGTTTATATCTACATTTATGCTCTGTCATTGTCTGTAAAAGGTATCATATATTTGTTCTTAGGTACTACTATCAAAGAATTTTGAAAGGAAGACAATGTTAAAGATATGTCAAAATGATTGTTTTTATATGTAGCACAGGAATAATGACAGACTTAAATATATTCTAATAGTAAAGGAATGTCTTGACAGTTAAAAAAAAGATAAAATCATAAGGTCAACACTTTTTGTTTTCTTTGTGATTTGGAGTTAATATGCAAACTTGTATACATTTTTAATTTACTTTTATTTTAAGTATTCTAGGTACCCAATATTTCACACTTGACCCAATCCTACTAAGTTGAAGACTTCAGGACAACTGCTCTATGATAGGGCAGCCTAACTAGGAAGGGGATTTATCCAAAGTGCAGACTTGGAAAGGATTATATTTGGCATGCCTGTATTAAAGTTGTTAATGCTCCCAGGGAAAACTTACCAGTTCTCTGAAACCTACAAACAAACATTGCATTCACTTCTTTGCTAGGAATAAGTATGTTATAGTAACACAGCTTATCATTTTGTACAGGGTTTCAAAAAAAAAGAATCACTATTTAGTGTATGAGGTTTTTCTTGCTGAAATAAAATGTGGAGAGCACTTTATTTTCTTAGCTGCTTGTACGAAATGTCCCTGTGTAGAGACTTGTCTTTGTTGACAAAATAGACTATCTCCAACGAAGTCTATACACCAGTGCTTGATTGTACTTGGATTGGTGCTTTGGTTGAAAAAGTACCATTCACAAATAAAGAAGGAGCATATTTGTTCCTTGTAGAGAGTAAAGGAACATTTTGGAGGAAAGTACCAGAGATAGAATCAACAAATACTATCCAAGAAAGCAAAAAGACAACCCACAGAGAGACAATATTTAAGTCCTATATGTCTAAAAGTCTCTAATATCCAGAATATTGAAAGTGCACTTTTAACTCAAAACAAAAAATAAGAACCCCAATTTAAAAGTGACCAAGGCTTTGAGTAAATATTTCTCTAAGAACAATGTTCAAATGACCAACAAGTTCAACCTCATTCATCATCAGGGAAATGCAAGTCAAGACTAAAATGAGATATCACTTCTTTTCCACTAGCATGGCTCTAATTGAAAACAAACAAACAAGAAATGGAAAATAACAAGTGGTTTGGGAAGAATATAGAAAAACTAGAGCCTGCATACATTGCTGATGGGAATATAAAGTAGTGCAGCTGCTACAGAATATAGTTTGGCAGTTCCTTGATAAGTTAAATACAGAATTGCCATGTGGTCCAGAAATTTGACTCTTAGGATTATATCCAAATGATTTTAAATCAGGTGTTCAAACAAAACTCACACCCAGATGTGATCGAAGCACTAGTCATAATTTATAAAAGGAAGAAAAACCAAATGGTCATCAATTGATGAATAAATAAAATGTGGTATACAGAAACAATGGGATATTATTCAGCCACACACAGAAATGAACTACTGACAAATTCTGTCATGCAAAAACATTGTAAACAATACACAAAGTGAAAGAAGCTGGATATAAAAAGGCCATATATTGATCCTGTTATAAAATAACCACATTAGGTAATTTCATAAGATGAGAGTTAAGGGGAGGTGACAATGGAGTGTGACTGCCTAATAGGTATGAGTTTCTTTTGGTAGTAATGAAAATGTTCTTTAATTAAATCATGCTATTGATTGTATGGCACTGTGAATATATTAAGTGCCAGTGATGATGAATTTTGTGCTATGTTTACTTAATTAGCACAAAGATAAACAAATGTAAAAATAAAAATACTTAGGAAAAACAATGACCGGGGAAAAACCATAAGAAATTGTTATGTGATCCATGCACTATCTTCTTTTATCATGACCCTAAAATACTTAAGTCTTCTCTAAAGACCATAGAAATCCAAGTTGACTGAATTTCTTTTGGAGATTGGTGCCAAGACTGAGTTACAATTGTGACATGGTCAGCCTGTGGAGACAGAATATTTGATCTACATGTTTAATTTAAAAATTATTGAGTTCCCACTACATATCATCATTCTAGACCTTGGGAGCTATAAAGTAGTAAAACAAGATCACTGTCAAAATCTCCCCTGACAATCGCAATTTTCTCAAAATTATGACCAACATTTTCCCTCCTCCTAGTACCTATGACATACACAGAAAAGTCTCCAAACCTCCAGAACTTTCCCTGATTAATTCAGGCATTTCAGGACAGAAAGAGACTTACCATTGTGCCAATCACACCAACCTTTAATAATTGGGTCTCTGCCACATTAATGGCTTTATTCATTCTGGTCACCAGATTGCTGTCCCCTGTATTTAAATCACTGACCTCCAATTTCTCCAGGAAGCATCTTTCACCATCTGGCTTCAAACTCCTTTACCCTCTTTCCTCTGGAACAGAAATAACAGATATCCCTAGACCTGCAACTCAGTCCTTAGGCCAGAAGTGTCTTCTGCAGCCAAATATTCCTGACGCCTCACATCTCATTGAATTTCTGACTACTGCATGGTTTTAATTTTGCTGTCCCTGGGCTATTCTCATCTGTCTGTCAGGACATTATTATCTCATACTGGTCCATCCTCAAAACCTGTGATGATTCATTATTATATTATGATTATTTTAACAATATAGGTATCATTTATTTTGTACTATGTACCTTGAAGCATGATAAATATTTTAAATATCTGATTTACTTTTCCCATCAGACAGGCAACTGAGGCTCGTAGAAAACAAATCCATTTCCAAGATTCACACACCTAGTAAATTAGGTAGGATTTGAACGCAGGTTGATTTAGCTCCAAGTATATGGATTTTTAATCACTGTAACACTCTGTGAGGTCCCAGGGCACTGCACTATGGGTACTGTCAGCATCAAAGCAGAATTCCCTAGGAAGCTGATGGGAAGGTATGGTGTGGTCTCACTTGGATTCTGTGCCCCAGGCCATGGCCAACTGGGAAGTAAATATTTAAATTTTATCTTCACCAAACCTTCGCATTCACAGCAGTTTCAAGGATTGTGCTTGGTGAGACAAGGTGTGAACTATTGTAATTCAATGATAGAGAATTGTTGGGACACAAGAAAGTTCCTTTGCTTTGCATTCATTGTTTTTGATACAGATAGAAGAGTAAGAAGTTTGATAATTATTTACTTGACTTCTCTCTTAAGGTATTTGTCTCAAGTCTTCAGGTAGGTACTAAGATTTGTGAGATCAGGCTACCTCTCAGGCATCAGGATAACTTTGCGGTAAATGCATTTCAGATACAGGGTCCACATGTGTAGCAATTTTTTCTGGTGAGGCTACATTTTGAACCAGGAAGAGACTTCCACATAGTATACCCAATTAACTCAAGTCATATTATACTTCTGTTCTAATACATATTATTTATTTTTTCTTCTTGTAAATCATTATGGCATTTGCAGAAAGTGTTTAAACTCATCTTTCATTACACTTAGGTAATCCTAGGTAATCTGTCAAGTTCCTAGAATATTGATAACTCTAATAAAGCTACTCCTTCCCCAAATAAAATTCTCTCAAGAATTACTTGGTTACAGGAGAATTTTCTGCAGGTGTCTCTGTAGAAGAATTCATTAGTAGGTAATACTCTTAAGGCTACACAGTTCCAGAAGAAAGTATTAGATGAATTGTGGTCACATTTGATTAGATTCGGACCTGAGGGAATAATTCCATACATCAAGGTAACAGGAGAATGAGCTCACCTGCAATATTTTGCCCCTAATGAATTTCACTCTCTACTACACATGAATAGTTAATCATTAAGGAGGATACAAGAAGCACATGGTTACCACTCTTAGAGGAGAAACTATTTAATCTTGTATTTTGCTGTAAACTGTATTTCAGATCTAATCACTGGATACCAGAAAATAGCCTTTGCTCTTAAAGTAAGTCAGTAATTTATGTGACTCTGACAAGTTAAAATTGCCTAGCTTGCATATCTAAAGTGAAATTTAAAAATTAGTAACAAAATATGATATATTCTTGTCAGGAAAAAGCAAATACTGTACCTCTAACTCACATGTGAAATATTTATGATGATCTTGAATTTTTTTCATATTATTTTCTTCTTCGTAATTTCTAAGGAACTTATTAGCCCCTTTCTTTCTTTTAAAAATGCTTAAAAGTTTCCAAGAAAATGCAATTATGGGCAGAATTTGATCTATTATTTTAGTTGGAGCAGCAAGAAAGGAGTCCAAATAGAAATAAATTTTTGTTTTATATTAACTAGGTTAAGTGAGTGACATACTTTATCTTATTATAACACACCAGCTTTTCAGGGTAAATGTAATGGGATTCCAAAGTAGAATTCAGATTTTACTGAGGCCCCGATGGCAGAGCAAAGCTATAGGTCTGAAGCAAGTTGCTTGAACTCAGCTACACAGGACTGGCAAAGGAGGTGTCTGCCATTCTGCTTTGCAAAAAGTCCACATCGGTAATATTTAGTGGCTAAAGATGAAGAGAGAGAGGAATTTGTGAGTGAATTTCTTTGAGGAGAGGTGGTGAAGTGCTATCCATTTGCGTGGGGAGACAAACAGTACTAATTTTAAGCCAGAGAGTTCTTTAAGACCCAGAGGACTTGACTTTGTACCTTGTGAGATACTGAAACAGACATTACACTGATATTTGAAAGAGGACAAATAGAGCATGTGTTTATCTAGCTGTTCGAAGAATAAAGAGGACTGAGTTGAAAAGTACCTGCTCTTCCACTTGTCAGACAGTAGTGTGAGGGGAATTATTGTTTAGTAGTAGAGGGTTGTTTTTTGTGGTTGTTGTGGTTGTTTTGTAGTACATCAAACAGAGCTGCTTAGACAAGGGGATACCAGAATAAGGGATCTTCCCCCAAATGCTCATTTATTCACTCATTTCTTCAACAAATGTTTATCAAACATCTACTATATGCCAGGCATTATTCTAGGCACAGGAAATGCAATTATGAATAACAGGTAATCTATGCCTTCTAAAATCTTATAGTCTGTCAAGGGATGATAAGCAATAAACAAATGTATCAAATTAGGAAAAGTGCTTTGGAGAAAAAGCCATGGAGTAGGGGCAGAAAGGTCTAGTGAAAGCTGTTAACAAGGGCTGAGGGTAGAATCCAAAGTAAGGACCAGCATCAGAAAACATGCATGGGCTGCATTGTAGGGAGCCCAGTTAAAGGGTTATAGTGGGGAATCCCTGAGAGCTCAGAATGCCCAAGATGAAAGTCACCTTTCAATGTTTTCTAAGCCTAGAAAACAAATGCCATTTCGTAACTAGACTTTTCTGTTTATTTCTCCTCTCTTATGCTCATTCCAACACTGGAGTAGCCAGAAGCAAACCAATGAGCAGAGGCAATGCTGGAGATTAGAAAGAAGAGGAAGAATAACAGAACACAGAGAAATCAAGTAGCCCACACCTGCTCTCCCCACTACTGCTTTCCATACTAATGAGTACCATAGGTATGGTGTTTTAACCTCAAATGAAGGTTGGAATTCTGATTGTTCAATTTCATTAGTATTTTAAGGAAATGAGAACGAGGGTTCTTTTAACCAGAAGAGCCCAGAGGACTTTTATTTTTTCTAAATAATTGGAAATTCATGGACCTTCTCTGAGATTCCTTGCTAGGAGAAAGCAACAAATAATCCACCAAGTTCTTTTGAACAGAAAAGAGAAGAAATTAACGTTGTTTAGTTAAGCAACTATGGTCTATTAAGTTCTGCTCTTTCAACTTAACAGAAGCAGGTACCATTACTATCATGAGAGTGGAAATCAAATCTCAGAAAGTGAATCAGTCTATCCAAGTTCATACAACTAAGAAATGGTGGAGCCAAAAGACAAAGATGGGAAAATCAAAGCTATAATTAATTGACTTCTCTGGAAGAGGCTCTCTGGCTCCCATGTCTCAAAGTGAAAGAACATTCTAGAATAAGAACCTTGTAAAGGATTTATTCTCTTAAATTATTTCAGGGCCACACAGCCTGAGGTTCACAGAAGTGCAATGTTGAGAGAACATTTCTTCCAGTGTGTTGTCCTGAATATGGTAGTACTGTATTTCACTTCTATAGATATGGTTGGCTCCGATTATCTTCTGCCTACCTTTTTGTCTCATATGCTTAACCTGGCCCTCAGTGGTTGGAACTGCAGAGTGAAGTTCTGGATTCTTATTAATATTGACATACTTCTAAGATTTCTCAGTGCACTTTCATGAAAATAATTATTTAATCTCACAATAACCCTAAGGGAAGAAGGATAAGTATTATGACAACTATTTTATGATAATAGAAAATAAAACTGAAGCTGAAAGGATAAATCTGAAACTAAAGAGTTTGAGTGAATTGCCCAGTTATAAAGCTACAAAATATTAGAGTCGGACCTTGAACATGACTTTTCTGGCTCACATTTTCATATTCTTAAGGGAAACTTAAGAAGATTAAAGAAAGCACTTCAACTGTAATAGATAAAAGGAATTAGATAACCATTTGTGTTAGAAATAGATATGCCAAATAATGTACAGTTTTCAAAATTTTAGATTTAGTATTTGCTTTAATATAGTTTCCTTTCCTTTAGCTATACAAATGCCTCTGGGACTTGGTACTAAGTACAGTTGTTTGTTCAAAGGTTTTGATTAGTTTTTTTTTTTTTTCTGTCTTAGGGCCCTCCTAATTTCTAAGTCAGTAGCATTTCTCTAGTTGACTTTCATAGCCTACTCCCAATATTTTTTTGTGGAGTGGCAAACTCACAGTTGCATATTATTGTTTCCTAAGAAAAAACTGCTAAGGCTTTATGTATGAAATTCTAACAGTCAGTAAAATTTGAAAGATGACTCAGTCAATGGATCTAAGCAGTAGATTTTTAAACAACCAGTTTGAAAATTTTCTGTTTTTATTAAATTACTAAACATACCTTTGAAATGTACAAAGAGACATAATATGCATCATTAAAATCTTCAGCAAGTTATAATCAATAAAATGAACTTTATAATGTTGAAATATCATAAGGGTCTTTATAAATGTGCAATCATTTGTTCATCTAAATATGAACTAATCTAAATATGTTCTTCATTATCATATACTTACTATTGATCTATCATTTGTTATAGATTGCTGCTATATAGTATTCAAAAGAATAAAATCTATCTACTTTCTATAAAATTGAACATACAGCTTTCTGGCAGTGACAACCTCCTCACAAGAACATGCCTCTTGCAAAGGATCTCCTTTATTCCTCACCAGAGGAGAAGAGGAAACACAAGAAGAAGTGCCTGGTGGAAAGCCCCAACTCCTACTTCATGGGTATGAAATGCCCAGGATGCTTTAAAATCACCACCGCTTTTAGCCATGCACAAATGGTTGTTTTGTGTATTTGCTGCTCCGCTGTCCTCTGCCAGCCCACAGGAAGAAAACAAGGCTTACAGAAGAATGTTCCTTTAGAAGGAAGCAGCATTAAGAGCACCCTGAATCAAGACAGGTGGGAAACCACCCCAATAAAAACATTTGGACATACAGTGTTTGTCTTATTTAACTGCTGGGAAGTTCCTGCCTCAAGTATTCAGGGGGAACCAGAAGAGTGGAGTACTAGAGTCATTTGAGGCAAGTAAGTGGCCAAGTATTTTAAAAGTCTATTTAGGACATTATATCCACCTAAGGTCATTTGGTAAATCTTGACCTTTATTTAAAAATTGGGATGCTATATAAATGGGATTTTTACTTCCACTTATGTTTTCTTGGTATTAAGAGCTGACTGTTAATCTTTATAACACAATCCAACACTGCTTTAATAAAAAAGAAACTGTTCAAGATCCTTTAAGATAAATAAATAAAATAAAAATTGAACATAGAAAAAAAGCTATTAAATTGCAAAACCAAGATGTGTATATGCTTCTCTATCCATCAAAAATATTTAAGTGCATATTTCCATCAAAGGCAAATAAACAATTATGTCATTTCATCAATTGACTGGAACTTGTAGGGTTTCATGATAAGAGTATTTTCTTTTTTACAAACATAAGTTGCAGACTGCTAAAATTTAGATTAATATTTTACCAAGTACTCAACAATTTTTTTACTATGTATTATCACCAAAATTAAAAACATAAAAGAGCTCTCTCCAATGAAATGGTCAGATAAAATAAGAATCAAATGCTTTTCCCTTATTAATTTTCTTATCTTTATATTCTATTTGTGGCTACATATGCAGATTTCCTTGAAATTAGAAATGTAGTCAAAGGGTTTTCATAATAAAACTGCATGTTAGAAGCATATTAGTATGACTAACATTTTCTTCTCAACCTCTTTTATTATAGAAAATTTTAAACATAAGACAAAGTAGAGAACAAAATAATGGACACTCATGTTTCCATCAAACAGCTTCAACAAATAGCCAGTACTGCTTTATTTTTCCCATTTTGTAATTATTTTGAAGATCCATAGATATTCTAGGACTCCTTTATAGATATTTTGCTATGAAATATTAAGAGATTATTCTTTTTTAAAAACATACCAACAATATCATTATAATCCTAAGATTTAACAATATTTTTTATCAACTATTCAGTCACTATTTAAATTTCTGCAATTCAATTGCATTTTCTTTACTTAATATGACTACACTACTTCTTATATAGATTCCTTCCCTCACTTTCATTCCTGTTTATTTAGTGAAGAACCTGAAACATTTTTCTTAAAACATTTCCTACAGATGTTACTATAGGAACTATGTTTCTCTGTTTGCTGTACTTTTCATAAACTCATAATTAGACTAATAGATTAGGCATTTTTTCCTTTCTTTTTGGGCAAAAATATGTATAAGTGATTCTGAGTACCTAACAAGTGGCTGGGCTACTTCTCTTCTTGATATTGATAGATACATCCACGTTTGCCATTTTGACCTTGTCGTAGTTTCTCAACTTCTTTCTCACTTAGTGAGCATGGCAGCCATTGGTATTTTTTCAAAATTCATTTGAGATTGCAAAGTGGTAACTCTAAGACTGTTGTTCTGTGTTCATTTACAAGCTAGATTTTTGCTACAGAGGTAAATACTTGTCTGGTACTTGTTAGCTTGAGATATAACTTTCACAAGAAAAGGAAGACAAATGCTTGCCTTTAAGAGATGTTTTGATAGTGTTTTCCTAATGTATCCAATGAACAGTGGATTGTTTTCAGTGTATTTTAGCATATTTGATGTGCTGCATCACATTCATGCATTCTTTGTGGGTTTATGAAATAGAGCTTGGATCTAATCTGGATTTTTACACAATCTGTAAGGTCTTAGATACCCTGCTAGTTTTGTGTTACAACAAGAATGTCAAGGCTCTTTCAGTTCATCACTTTTCCTAGGCCCAGATTCAGCCATTTATCCAAGGAGTCCATTTTCCTTGTGGTGGAAAATGAATCTAGAAATCCCAAACTGGTGTTCACTGAGTTAGCACTCACTAGAACATTTAAACTGAGATACCAGATCTGAATTTGTCAGGAAAATATTTTAAAGCTCAGTTATAAAAATCATGAAATCTTAGAAAACAGTATGCTTTCTGGAGAAATGTATATTTCCTGTTAATACTCTTGCCTTATTTTGTCTGATAAGCATTTTTTTAGATAGTAATTTTTTGGAATAACATTTATTTTTCTTCTAACTTTTCTGTACTTGAGTTCAATTTAACTATATTAGAATATATGCTATTATCATTATTAACGATATTTTTCTTGGCTCCCGGTCTGATAATATGGTGACAATGTTTTGAATGGAAATTATAGTAATCTTGTCTCATGCCACAATTAGATTTTAATCATTTTTTTGCTTTTTATTTATCTTCCTTTTTGTTTTTCCACAGTTGTTCTTTTACTGATATATAAAAGGTTTGTATTCTATCTTCATCTCTGATTACTTTCTATAAAACTTTTAGCATGCATATTTAAAATCTAAAGTTACTCAACATCTCTACCTTTCTCCTGAATAATAAAAAATTTTAAAGCTAATACTCTGTCATTATCCATGTAATTTTCCCCAGGAGTTCTGGGATTTTAGTTCTACGTTGTTTTTCACAATTTGGATCTTTACTATCATAATTCATATGTGTAAGTTTAGATTTACAGTAGTTACTATATTGTACATACCATGCCCTTTTCCACTTCAAATCATTCTTTTAACATCAAAATCATGTAGCATTTGGAAAATTTTATTTTGTAGCAAGTGATTAGACCACCAATTATTTGAAAGATTAGAGAAGGAATTTCCTCTCCAAATTCTTGCTTATGGTCATTTACTCTGTGACTGTGGGCAAGATCTATAAGACAGCCAAATAGGAACCCCTGAAGCTTGAGAGACCACCTGACTAATGGTGCAGGTAGCAGGAGAGAAGGTGGTTCCTCCACCCTCTTCCATCAGCTCCCCACTATCACCACCACGAACATAAGCTCCATCTTACCCTCGGATTCTTCCATTGTGTAAGAAGTAGAAGTCCATGCCAAAAAGCCATGTCCTCTCATTCTATCTTATTAAAGGCTTACCAGGGGAATTAAAGTATGCCGACATGGCATAAAAGAAGTCAATTTGATGCTTATTTCCTAGCAAAACAGCATTTACAGAGAACAAAGAATTGTTAACATTATTTGGAATATATATAGATATGTAGATAGATAGATAGATAGATAGACAGATATAGATCTACATCTCCATTATTTGGCATATATATAAAACTAGCAATTTGATAAAAGCTAACAGGAAGTTTATTTTTGTCTTTGAACTCAGGAAATGGATTTATTTAATTTAATCAATGTCTTATTTGATCTCTGGTTAGATAGACTTTAATTGTTGTAATTTTTTTTCAACTGGTTTTCTCCTTACATGACTATTCATTACCACTGTTTTCATATTTATATTTACTTTTTCCTTTGGTGGATAATGGTTAGTAGTCACAAAATATCTTAAGTCCAGGTTATTCCAGAAGCATCCAAGACTTTTTTCAAACATGAACTTAAACCTCCCTTTTTAAACATTTCTGCCAGTCTGAACACTGGCCCCAACCAAGAAACATTCTCCCTAAAAACGTATACACACACACACATACATACACATACACACACAACCAAAGCTACTTTCTAAAACACTGTAGAATGAGCATAATCTCATCCCTTTATAACAATTGGAATAAACTACTTTCTTCAGCAACATTTACAGGACTTTCAAATGTATTAATTTGCAATGGTTTATAATGGTAGGAATTTAAAAATTTTAAATATGTATATAGAAATAAAATGAAAAAATTGTAAATTGCTAAAAAATGTTGATCTAACCAATACAGCAAAAATGGTGTACATAATTAAGAATTAGAAAATAATATGCATTCTCTGTTCTAGAGCCCAATTGATTGGAAAAATATTGAGATGCTTAAATATCAACCCAGATGTCTATTTATCTGCAGCTTATGGAAAAGAACATTATATTTACATTCATAAACAAATATATCACCTCATGAACATTATATTCTCATTGTTACAATCATTTGCATCTCATAAAGTACCTTACAGTTGACAAAATATGTCAAATAAAAAGAAATACTTTTGGAAGAGAAGTTTCCATATATGAAAGACAGTATAAGTTATAAGTGAATTAACACAATAAGGAATACTATTCCATTAAAGTTTTCAAAGGTGGAAGTCCATTACCAAAGCCCTGGGCTTTGCCATGAACAAAAGTGGGTCATAATTCTCAAGCTGAAGATGCCATTTGTCCTGTGGCAGTTGAACACCATGCTAAGAAAGTTTTGCCATACGAAACTAAGAAGTACTTATTCTTGGTTTCATTAACAATAAATCATAACCCAATAAATTAGAATATCCTTAGTAAATACTGAGCTCCAAGCTAATACCATTTGCAGTGAAATTGATAAATGAAATTTGAATGTCTAAATGCAATAGCATTTCAGTTCTGTAGATTGACTCATTATTATTTGACTATTAAAACCTACTGTAATTCAAAGTCACTTTACTGTATTATAAAGGTGCCACAAATACAATAGTATTAAAATAGCTCCTTTTTATAATCACTGTGAATGATTTGATAGTACAATAAAGGCAGGTTTATAACAATGATTCCATGATCATGTAAAAAAATTTCTAATGCAATTAAATTTAAAAGTCTTTTAAACATAGGCAGAAACCTATGTCCTTCAATAGAAAATTAAATCTTAATTCAAGATATTGTGACACTCTTCTCATTCATTAATAAATTAAATATTATGTTAAAATTAAATAATTAAAAATTATGTTTAAAAACATAAATATATGATTATGTGTATTTGGTAAATTAGAACAATTAGCCTAACAGATTATTTCTCATTCATGGTACTATTTAACAACTCAAAAAAATACTACCCTCATGGCAGATTAGACAGCAGGCCCAATGCTTGACAATGTTGAAAATAAATATAAAATGACATTGAGACAGGCAAAGAATCCCGAACAAAAATAAACAACGTTGGATTTTTGTGGTAGTATATTATTCATTAGATTTTCTTTGCTTAATTTCCTTTTAGTTTATAATTAATGAAAAGGCAACAGAGAATGTAGATTCAAATTGATTATTGGGAAACAAACAATTATCTCTATTATATTAAAGCATGACTCTGTAGTTCCAACAGAAACAATCAGTTTGCCAATTTAGTTAGCAACCAAAAATTTCAGTGGGAAAATTGTCATAATTTGTGAACATTTAGTTTTAAATTGAGCTCGTGTTTCAGTTAGATGCTAATCTTGGCCCCTGAAATTCATATTTGGATGGCTCCTCTAGGATACCAAAGCTTTCTTCTCTGATGCCTTTCCCCGAGATGAGTCAGAAAGCAAAGATCTTTCCTTTCTTTTGGCCTGACAGTATTTTAGAATATTTTTGGCTACAGTTTATTTTATAACTTTTTCCCCCCAGAATCTCTGTTTGTAATAGGAGAGAGATTTACATCAGTATACTCTTGTATGATTAAAACAAAGGAGTCTAGTCAATTTTACTCAGTTTATAACATGATTTGATTTAGCCTAGATTCTGCCAAAAAATATATATGGTTTATCTGAAGAAGTGATTCTAAGAAAAGACAGGTGGGTTCTGGGAAGAGTGAAACAAGGGAAGAGGACAGATAAATTTGAGGGTGAGTCATGCTGCCCAACATTGTGGAGTGACTGGAACCTGATCCTACTCAGGAACCATCTGAAAAGCTAGGTGGTGCTCACAGTGATCCCTCCAAGGGAAGAAAGAACAGACTTGAAGAGGTCTTCTGTTTACATATCATATTTGTCTAGGGTTGTTTTGTGGGTGTAGAAATCACACATGTGTCAGAAAGACTGCGTAGGCCTTGTAGGCAACACACACAATGGCAGCAGGGAAGCCCGACACAGACAGCAAGGATGCCTGACGCATGAGGCTGTGGTGGTTTAGTGCAGGTCAAGTCTGCTCGCTGGAGCATGGCACAGGGAGTGCCATAGTGACATGAGGCTGGAGGAATGGGAGACCTTGCCGAAAAAGGGCTGATGTAGCATTTCTCAGAGGATCCATATCTTAACTGTGGTTTACCTTACTTTGATATGAAAAAAGTCTGTTTTTTTGTTAAAATACATTTTGTTCCAAGAGGACAGAAAATCACAGGTAGAAGTGAATGCATTCTTATTACTATCCTCAACTTCTCAAAGCAAAAATTAGATATGGGTGAATTGAGTTTCTACTTTGCTGTTTGGTTTGTGATTCCATTAATTTCATATGTTATTTTTATTAACTTCTACTTCATTTCTCTTGTCATTTTTAATAATTTCTTATGGTTAGTCTCTAGGATCTTTATTTTTCTTTTTCCTTCAGAGCCTACAGATTTTATCTAAATGAAGCTTTGTGTATCCTTTATCATAATATTATTAGCTTTACTTTTTGTATGGTTTTACATTTTCATTTCATTTATCCTTTGATATTACATTAACATTTAAGTTATGGTCTTGTATAAGAGTAGATCTGTTAAGAATTCTTACCACAAATGGAGGTGAAGGGTGATCAGGAGACATTTGGAGGTGAATGACATGTTTATTATTCTTACCATAGTGATAGTTTCACAGGTGTATGCATGCTCTGAAACCATGAAATCATAAGACATTAAAGATGGCAGGAGCCTCACAGCATGTGCAAAACCCTAGGCTCAATCCCCAGTATGCAAAGCAAAATGGTTTTTATGTACTCATATTGAATATTAATTATAGTTCCACAAAACTTTTTAAAAGATTTTATCAACATTTTGGAGCTTATAGTTTAATGGAAAATGTAAAATACTACAAGCAGGACACAGTAGTATATGCCTGTGATCGCAGCTAGGCAGGAGGCCATAGTAGGTGAGAAGATTGTGGTCTAGGTTGCTCCCAGGCAAAAATGAGAGACCTATCTAAAGCAATAACCTAAAAGTTGCTTTTAAGCTCAAGTGAAAAGGACTTGTAAGCACAAGGCGCTGAGATCAAACCCCCATACTACCAAAAGAAAAAAAAAAATAAGTATAAATATTAAATGCCCTCCTTTTTTAAAATTAGTCTTTCTTAATGCCCAAATTAATGATAAATTATTAAAAGTCTTCATTAGACATTCAAAACAAACATACATTCTTCACCTAATGAGTATGAAGTTATTCCTGCCTCTTTTTATATGTTCCTATAAAAATCTTGTAGTAGTGATAGAATGCACCACTCAAATTTGATATGTGTACGTGCACAAATCTATTCATCCAAGTCATTCTCTTTTCCTATTAGAGCAGTCTTGTTCTGATAGCAATATTAAATCTATCATTATAGCTCTGCTTTATTTTTAATCACTTTCTCCTTACTGTTCTGATTAATTCCCTGCATGTGTTTGGTTGCTCCCTTTAGGGAGGGTGGAGTGGTGCATGCTGATCTTTGTTACTTCTTTATCATAAATTATATTCTTTGTCTTTTTAAAATTATGTAATGTCCCTCTTTATTATGTATACTACTTTAATTCCTCTTTGGTAAAAGTGTGTAATTTTTCCTATTGTTCGCATTTTTCTAAAATTTTTTTTGGACTTAGCAAAACAGAAGTTTAATTTTTGCACTAGCAAGTTCTTGCATGGAGACCACATCAACAATGGTAGCAGGTCCCCCCTGGGGTAGATAAAGACCATGAGCACAGGGTAAGGTTAAAAGAAAATGGAAAATTGCACGATGACTATTAAGTGCTTCTTTCTGGAAGTTACCCATGCTACCTCTTTTTTATTATTATTATTCATTTATTTTAATTTTTTACATATTCCTTATTTTCAAATTTTTCTTAACTGTTACTAATTTTTTTTCATTATATTTCTTTCTTATGTATTTTTATTGCTGTGCTCTGGGCACATTGTGACATTTACAAAAGTTCTTACAAAATATTTCTTGTAGAAAAATAGCTTTTGGTTGTGGTGGTTTATTGGGGTTTCAACCCAGGACCTTACATTTGCTAGGCAAGCATTCTACCTTGAGCCAGCCCCCAGACCTTTTTGTTTTAGTTTATTTTTTAGCTAAGGTCTCATGTTTCAGCCCTGGCCAGTCTCAGACTGTGATCCTTCAACTCCACCTCCTGAGTAATTGGGAGCTTGTTTTTAACATAGGTCTCCCTATCTTTGCCCAAGCTGGCTCAAATCTCAATCCTCTTGTCTCCACTTCCTTACTAACTGAGATTATAGGTGTGAACCACTGCCCCAGTCCAATACAGTTGTTTTTAAAAATTAAATTTAATCTGAGTTTATTTGCACATATCTGACTTCTTTATACACATCTTAATTATGCTTATTACATATTTTATATTGACTTTGATTTTATATTCTAAGTTGCTTTGGCTTAATGAACTGCTAATACTCATTCATTAATTAGGAAGTTCTACCCCTTTTTTTGATACCAAATATGATTGCTTGTCATTTTTATACTGTTATAGCCAAGCACGTATTTCTCCATACATACTTAGAAATAATGTATGAAATACTTCTTTTACTAAAACTTACTGTTTTCCCAACAAGAACTGCTCTTCTTCATTTTAAATTCCTAACTTTAATAATTTGAGATCTTTAAAACATTTTCACCTTCTCCCCTCTTCCTCTTATTTATTCACTACTTCCTTCACCAGAGAGACCCTCAGAATATTTTCCCTTCTCTCTTTCCCTTCACCATTCCCTACTCTTGCTATTTTTCTGATACAGTTACACTTTTACTTATAGATGCTACATGTTTTCCTTAAACTATGCCTCTGCACCAAGAATCCCAACGAAGCACTATATTCACATTGGCAAATCATCTAGTCTTATCCTTCCTCATCAGTTAGTATTTAATTATGTGTGATGTGTGTGCATGTGGCGTTCACATGCAGGATTGAGACTTCCTGTTAGTCACTTAGCTAGCAAGCATTGAAACAGTCAGATAAACAAACTACCATTTAGAAACCTCATGGGTTTACACAAGAGTAGGTAAATTTTGAGGACCTACAATTAAATTAGAGAAGATAAGTGTTTTCTAATAAACCCCACAAATATGGAATTTAGTAACTAGTAATAACCACGCATGGACTTTTCAACACAAATTCAATTTAATTCTCAAATATTGTTGTTGCCACATTGGATACATTTTAATGTAGGAAGCAAAACACCACACATGAGTCAAGTCTAAAAGGTATTCATTCCTGAACTCAATAAGCAAATATAAGTTGATAAGTCATGGTTTTTAAAAAGTAAAGTCTTCAGGTTTGCTAAGTTTCATTGTATAATCTTCTAGAAATAGCTCTCTACTTTCTTTAAATGGCTCAAAACAAAAATACTAAATCACAGAAAAGTTTGCATTTTCATGGAGGACATTTAAATCACAAAAGGATATGAAAAATGGAGCTGGCACAGTGGCTCAAGTGGTACAGGGCCTGCCTAGCAAACATGAGGTCCCGAGTTCAAACTCCAGTAGTATCACCACCAAAAAAAGGTATGAAAAATAATTTAATGAATTACTCGTTTTCATCACATATGTATGTTCAGATCACTTCCTATTCACCCAAGGATGAATCCTCTGTACTATATATTATGAAATGATCAAGTGCATGACACTTAATACAGGTCAGATGGAATTGAAAGCAATGTCTGATCATAAACACTCTCCACCTAGGACACCACATGACATGCAAAGCTACATGGAGCTTGCACTTGGAAAAAAGTGAATAGGGATGTAGAGGCAGGCTTTATAATAAGAAGGGATTGCAGTGTCACCTGGCTCCTGAAGGAGGATATGGCTGGTTTGTTTAAATTATTCCACAAGATGTCAAAGTTGGGTTGAGGAACAGGTGGAGCAGCTTATCTGACTGATAGGGGAACCAACCAGGTGGGAGGCTTTCTTGCTACAGGACGGCAGGAGCCACAGAAAACACATATCTGGCAAACTGAGGGGAGTTCATGGTTAAGCTTTTGGGATACTGTCAGGTTCAAAGATGTCAAAGTAGAATTTGAATTTTTGACCTTACAATACAACTGTTTAATATCAGTAATGATGTTGATATTTTAATTCTGGGTGACTGAAACTAGATATAAAAAGATAAAAATATGACTATTTTTATCGACTACAATGATCCCTAACTGGAAATCCTTGACATAATAATAGGTAGTTATAAAATAAAATTCAAGTGTTAGCTGCTCTATCACTAAGATATCAACATATAGATTTACATTTTCACTTAGAAACCTGATTGCTAATATGGAAAACTGTATTTCTTATAAGACATAATCCTCTAATAAGATTACATAATATTTTCTTCCATTTTTATTTATTCTATAAAGTTGTCATGCTTTCTATCTGGATATCTCCAACTATCATGATACACAAACACAGAAAATAAAATATTATTAAAAATGTAGAGAATAGATACAAGTCTTTAGTTTTGGCTCATTATAATCACACAAGGAAAGCAAAGCCACTTAGAAAAGAAAATTTAAAATTACATATAAGGACAACTAAAATCATACAAAATCTCAGTATTGAGTGAGAATGATGCTAGTAAGTTTAGTGCATCATTAAATTTTTCCAGTTATTTTGTTGTTAAAATATGAACCTTATAACAGCCTTGTTACTATAGCTACACATAGGTTGAGACATATATTATTACTTTGAAATATATACATATGTACACCTGTATATAGATATATAAAGAAGGATTTTACTTAAATATAAAATAATAATATATTACAACTTATATGATGCAGTTCATTTAAAGTAAACACAGAAAACATAGAGCTAAGGCTAAACTCAAGTGATGGAATTGGTTCCACTAACTTTTCTTTATTTTTCCACTAAGATGATCTTTTAAAAAGACTCTTGAAGCATTGCTAAAGTTTAGACCAGGAGCAGTGTGGAAGAGGTAAAGTTAAGTGGAAAAGATTTATGTGATGAAATCTGATTTATAGAGTTCACGCTTGCCATCCAAGCAGAAAATGTAAATGTTCAATGTTGGGAAAGTGAGAATATTTTAATTCCCAATTCCTTGCAGGCATTAATTTTTCATTTTTATTACTCTTTGGATTAACATTCAGATTTGAGTTGCTCCACATTTGCTTTGATGTACTCAAAACGTTGTCTAAATAAATAAATGTATTATATATGGTGATTTATTGTTGATAATATATTATATCTGTATTATATTTGGTTTCTAATGATCCTCCACAGTTTTAAATTTTATCATATTCTTTATGTAGCAATATAGCCATTTCCATTGCAAACTTGTAACAATAATGGATAGCATCCTTCAGGGGATACAATTCTAGAAATTTATTTCCCCTCATGTTACTCAGCCACCCACGGAATGAATTTGTTTCCATGACAGATAAGGACTACACTGATCATTTTTAAAATGGTCTTGGGGCACCGCAAATCAATAACAGAAAAATAAAATGCAAGATAATAATATTTCTTTTCATTATGTTAATAGATAAATGGTATTCCATATTTATGCATCAAAATTTTCTCCTTAACAGTTATTTAATAACCTTAAGCACACATCTTGATTGTATGGGTTCTGTTTTACATTGTATAATTAAGAAAAAAATTCTATCTTGTTTTCCTGTGCTAATTACATAAATGTAATAAAAGTTGCATCAAATGTAAAAGAAGATATCAGAAAGCATCATATTCTACTCTAAAATCTAAAACAGCCAATTATACAACTTTAAGGTTTAATATAAAATTGTTTGACAGCAATAACACATTCCATGGGAACATTTTTGTTCATATTTTGTTTTATTTTGTTTTTTATACTCTTACTTGAGCAATATGTAATAATAATGGAGTACAGAATTGTCATGGGAGAAGACATACATGTCACAGACTATCTTAAATTCAGAGATTTTGAAATGGTTTTTCTTTGCAAAAGTATGCCTTTAAAGTCATTTGAGACAAACAGAAATCATAACATTCCAAAGGGATATTTTTCTTATGATTGCTCTCATTTTTCTCTGAGAGTATTATGTATGCCTGGGTTAGATATAATGAATGGAACAATGTTTCTTTTAGAGAAATTTTCAAAACATTTCTTTAGAAAAATGATTTTAATGTTTTCCTTACATAAGAGACCTTTGTACTCTTTTCTATCATTCTATAAACTAAGCTGAAATACATTTTTGCAATATTTCCTCTGTGGAAACCACCAATGCGTTTGCTGAAGTGTGCAAATTAAGTAACAGATGTAAAACTCCACCTGGTTGTCTAATCCCCCACACTTCATGGGTTGTGGTAGACCCATGCAAACATGTCCACACAGTACAGCTGAACAGTTTTGACTTAGCACCCATGGCACATACCAATCAGCATCGCTTGCACAATTTGATGATGAAGGATGATTGAAGACATGAAATAAATATGTTTACCATGTACTCCTCAAAAACTACCTGCAGAATATTCCAGTTAAGGCGGCAGATTTCTGTCAAGTTTCTGAAAGAGTTCTTCCAAGACCCAAAGCATACAGAACCTATATGCCAAGATATTGAAAAATGTCTATTAATTTGAGTTCTATAATTCATGAAGATATTCCAGGGTCTTCAAACATTCAGGCAAATAAATAAGTGAATGAGGTAAGCTTTTACTATTCTCTCATTAGCTGCTATTATGGAATTTAATGACCAAGAGTGATCAAAGTACAGGAAAGCCATTCCTTGAGCAAATGAGGGACTGCCTATATCTCATATTTACTTTTTCAATCTTTCAGAGTGACAAATCTAAGTGGATGACATAGAAATCTGGTTTTAACTGAGAATAAGTGCATTATAACTCATAAAATGCAGTCCAATCTAATGTGAATCTTTTAATTTAGCTACTACATACAAATAAGAATGACTAAAATTAAAAAGATTGCCAGGTGCCATGGCTCATACCTGTAATCCTAGCTACTCAGGAGGCAGAGATCAGGAGGATTGCAGTTCAAAGCCAGCTCAGGAAAATAGTTTGTGAGACTCTATCTCAAAAAAACCCATCACAAAAAATGTCTGGAGTGGCTCAAGGTGAAGGGCTTGAGTTCCAGCCCCAGTACCACAAAAAAAAAAAAAAATGTAAAAAGATTAAAGACTCCTAACATCATGGCCAGGGGCAGTGGCTCACTACTGTAATTCCATCTTCTCAGGGGGAAGAAATCAGGAAGATCAAGGTTTGAAGCCAGCCCAAAAAATTAGTGAGACTCCCATCCCAATCAATAAACTAGACATGATGGCATATGCCTGTAATCCTAGCTATTCAGGAAGCTGTGTGTAAAAGGATTGTGAATGGAGGCTGGCCCTGGGCAGAAACATGAGAAAAATAACTCAAGCAAAAAAGACTGGGATGGGACTCACATAGTACAGTACCTACTTAGCAAGCCTGAGGTCCCGAGTTCAAATCCAAATTGCCAATTAAAAAAATACCTAATATCAGTATATTATTTGTACAGTAGTGACTTTATATCTATAATATATCTGTAGTACACTGTATTGTACATTTCAAAAAGCTAGAAGAAAGGAATGGGAAAATTTTTATCACAGAAATGACAAATGATAAATATAAACATTTTTTATCATAAAGAAATGATAGATATATTTAACAAATTCAAATAACATAATGTAACCTATGTAAATGCCTCACTGTCCCTCACACAGCACAATAAAGGAAATATATATATATATATTATAAAATGAATATATTTATCAAAACATCAGATTACTTTATGAGTATGTATAATTTTTATGTTTTTATGTCCCAGCTAAAGATAATTTTTAAAAAGAAAACATCTACTATCAATGGGAATATGGAGAGAGTGGAACTCTGAAAGAATGCAGTGGGCATTTAGAAACTAGATCCATGTATATCACCCTATACCAATATTAACTCAAAATGGATCAAGGATCTTAATATCAGACCACAAACTCTAAAGTTGATATGGGAAAGAGTAGGAAATACTCTGGAGTTAGTAGGTATAGGTAAGAACTTTCTCAACGAAACCCCAGCAGCACAGCAACTAAGAGATAGCATAGATAAATGGGACCTCATAAAGCTAAAAAGCTTCTGTTTGTCAAAAGAAATGGTCTCTAAACTGAAGAGAACACCCACAGACTGGGAGAAAATATTTGGCAACTATACATCAGACAAAGGACTGATAACCAGAATATACAGGGAACTTAAAAAACTAAATTCTCCCAAAACTAATGAACCAATAAAGAAATGGGCAAGTGAACTAAACAGAACTTTCTCAAAAGAAGAAATTCAAATGGCCAAAAAAACACATGAAAAAATGCTCATCATCTCTAACAATAAAGGAAATGCAAATTAAAACCATGCTAAGATTCCACCTCACCCCTGTTAGAATAGCCATCATCAGCAACACCACCAACAACAGGTGTTGGCGAGGATGTAGGGAAAAAGGAACCCTCTTACACTGTTGGTGGGAATGTAAACTAGTACAACCACTCTGGAAAAAAATTTGGAGGCTACTTAAAAAGCTAGACATAGATCTACCATTTGATCCAGCAATACCACTCTTGGGGATATACTCAAAAGACTGTGACACATGACACAGGTTACTCCAGAGGCACCTACACACCCATGTTTATTGTGGTACTATTCACAATAGCCAAGTTATGGAAACAGCCAAGATGCCCCACCACTGACGAATGGATTAAGAAAATGTGGTATCTATACACAATGGAATTTTATGCAGCCATGAAGAAGAACAAAATGTTATCATTCGCTGGTAAATGGATGGAATTGGAGAACATCATTCTGAGTGAGGTTAGCCTGGCCCAAAAGACCAAAAATGGTATGTTCTCCCTCATATGTGGACATTAGATCAAGGGCAAACACAACAATGGGATTGGACTTTGAGCACATGATAAAAGCGAGAGCACACAAGGGAGGGGTGAGGATAGGTAAAACACCTAAAAAACTAGCTAGCATTTGTTGCCCTTAATGCAGAGAAACTAAAGTAGATACCTTAAAAGCAACTGAGGCCAATAGGAAAAGGGGACCAAGAACTACAGAAAAGGTTAGGTCAAAAAGAATTAACCTACAAGATAACACCCACGCACAGGAAATCAATGTGAGTCAATGCCCTGTATAGCTATCCTTATCTCAACCAGCAAAAACCCTTGTTCCTTCCTATGATTGCTTATACTCTCTCTACAACAAAATTAGAAGTAAGGGCAAAATAGTTTCTGCTGGGTATTGAGGGGGTGGGGGGAAGAGGCAGGGGGAGGAGTGGGTGGTAAGGGAGGGAGTGGGGGCAGTGGGGAGAAATGACCCAAGCCTTGTATGCACGTATGAATAATATAAGGAAAAAAAAAAGAATGTGTAATCATTGAATGGAGGGGAGTGGCTCAAGTGGTAGAGCGCTTGCCCTGCAAGCACGAAGTCCTGAATTCAAACCTCGCACCACATAAAAAAAGAACTAAAATGGTACAATCACTTTGGAGAACAGTTTTCTCATTCTTATGTGTTAATCACATATTTATCTTCTAGCCCAGCACTTTCTCTCCAAGATATTGACATAAAGACAAATAAAAATATGGATTCACACAGTCATACACATGCATTTTGTAGCGACTTTATTCAGAAAGGAAAGAAAAGAAACAGCCAAAATATCCACCAGCAGGAGTAAAAATAAACTATAGCCCCTCTGTATAGTGGAATATTATTGAGAAAGTAAGAGAAATAAACAGTATTAGTGAAATCCAAAATCATACTTTTCTATCAGAATCAATTGTATCAACTTTTTTTGATGAAAACTACTCAAAAGTTTATAGCAGTCAGGCACTGGTAGCTCATGCTTGTAATCCTAGCTACTCAAGAGGCAGACATCAGGAAAATAGAGGTTCAAAGCCAGCCCAGGCAAATAGTTCACAAGACACTATCTTGAAAAAACCCATCACAAAAAAGGTTGGTGGAGTGGCTCAATGTGTAGGCCCTGAGTTCAAATCCCACTACCTCAAAATAGAAAGTGTATAGCAACCAGAGGGAGCACTTACTCAAGAAAACACACACACACACATGAATCTCAGTATGAGAATGTTGTGGTCTTTCATCATGCCATACACTGCTCTCTAAGTTAATGTTGACTTTCATCTGTATTATCAATAAAGGCTCCCAGTACTAGAGGAAGGAGAACGGTCATTCTTTTTCAAGTATTGTTGTTTGTTTTGAAATATCCAGTGGCTCCACAAAGAATCAGTTCAGAGAGCTTGCCTTCATTTTGTCTAACTCAGAGTTCTACAAGACTGAGTAGACAGCAAAAGAGCATTTGTGGATGATGTGAAGATAAGTGAACTGAACGGCTGAGGCCAACAATAGATAACCAAAAAGCTTGGATAAAAAGATTAGAAATCAGAGACTTGGAGAGCTAAGGTCTTTGGAAAGTTCCTACATGCTCCTGGAAATCTAGAAGGTCCAGTTCATGTGCAGGTGTTAGAACACGCTGAGAAATAATCTGAAAAGTCCCCATGCTCTCACCTCTCCCTGCACTTCAACCTCTGTACAGCAGAAGGTGGAGGCTAAGGCAGAGCTGTAAATGGCCTGGTTGATAGTTGAAGTCATGCTCCCCATGATACAGCACTAATCTAAAAAGACTGGGAGATTGGAGTTTGTTGGTTGATTTCAGAGTGCTAAGGAAATCTCTGTTGAGTTAGAACAGAGATTTCAGTGGCACACATGACAAAGAATACAGACTTCACATATATAAGTTCAGCAATCACTAAACAGCAAAAAACACCAACTTACATAGAGAACAAAAAAACCTTGATGAAGAGGAACAATCTTGTTTTCAGAATTGTTGCATAGTAATAATCAAAATGTCCAGTTTTCAAAACAAATTATAAGGCATGCAAAAAAAAAACCCCAAAATTGTGTCCAAAACACAATTTTAAAAAAATAATAGAGCCAGCACCAGTGGCTCACACCATAACCCTAGCTACTCAGGAGGCAGAGATCAGGAGGATTGTGGTTTGAAGCCAGAAAGGACAAATAGTTCCCAAGACCCCATCTCAAAAAAACCCATTACAAAAAATAACTGGTGGAGTGGCTCATGGTGCAACTCCTGAGTTCAAATCCCAGAACTGCAAATAATAATAATAACAAAGACTATTCCTAAGGAAATGTAACAATTGGATGCATTAGAAAGACTTCAATTCACCTATCTGTCTGTGCTCAAACAGCTAAACAAAACCATGTACAAATAAATGAAAAAAACTATGGGAATGACATGATACCAAATAAACTATCAATGAGCACATAGAAAATATAAACAGAAACCAAATAAGAAGTCTGGAGTTGAAAAGTACAGTAACTGAAAGAAAGTTTTCACTAGAGTAGCTCAACATAAAATATTTGCAGGCAGAAGAATGGGTGAACTCTAAGATAAGTCAATTGAAAATATCGAGTCTTAGGAGAAAAAATAATAAAGAAAATGGACAGAACCTAACGCATGTGTGGGAAGCTATCAAGCATACTAACATGTACACTATGTAGGTCCAAATAAAGGGGGAGAAACTGATTATGGAAATAGAAAAATACTAGCCTTACTATAAGTTAATAGAGTCAAGCAGTAACCAAAAAAAAAAAATCTAGCAAAGAATAGCCCAGACACAGATGGCATCATTATGAAATATTTATAGAACACCATTATTTCTCAAATTTTCCAAAATGTAGCAGAGAAATAAATACTTCCTAACTTATTCTATGAGAGAAATTTACTTTGATGCCAAAGCCAGACCTAAATATCACAAGAAAAGAAAATTATGGATGAATACTAAGTGGAAATTATCTGAGGAATGCAAAAATGCTTGAAAATAGAAAAGTCAACTAACATAATATCACATTAATAAGATAAAAAAACAAACTTTAAAACTGACACAGAAAAAAACCAATAACAATACCCTTTTATGATAAAAATACTGAACAAACTAGGAATGTGATGAAGAGCATCTATGAAAACCCATAGATGCTATCATATTTAATAGTGAAAGGCTGAAAGTTTTTTCCCTATGGTCAAGAAAAGAAAAGCACATCTGCTGTTACCACTTCTGTTCAAGATTGAACTGGACATTCTCTCTGGAGATAACAGGCAAGAAAAAGAAACTTGAATTGGAGAGTAAGAAGTAAAATTATCTCTTTTTGCAGATTTTTTTAATTGATAGATACAGATGTATGTGTGAGAGAGAAAGAGAGGGATAGAGAGAGAGAAGAGAAAAAGAGGTGAGAGAGAGGAGAGAGAGACAGAGTGAGAGAGAGAATCCCAACAAATACACACATCAATAAAAATTACAGCTGAAAAATGAATTCAAAAAAGTTAAGACACAAGTTCACTATATAAAACCAATTGTATTTTTCATGCTAAAAATAGAAAATCCAAAAGGAAATTCAGAAAACAATTTCATTTCCAAGACTATCAAAAGAAATAAAAAGAAGTAAATCTAATTAAAATGAGGTACAAAACAACAAAAATATTGCAAGAACTACAGAAGATATAAATGAATGGAAACAAAATCTGTTAGTGTAATAATTTTAAGCTAGCAATAATGTATAAAGTGACCTACTAATTCAGTGCACTCCCTCATGATTCCAACTGCTGTTCTTGTAGATACGTTAAAAGTAATCCTAAAATCCACATGGATTACAAAGGTTCCCAAATACCCAAAATAATCTCAAAAAGGAGAGCAAAGTTTAAGGACTCACAATTTCTGATTTCAAAATTTACTGTAAAGCAACAGTAATGAAAACAATGAGATACTGACATACGAACAGATGAACAGAGAGAATTGAGAATGCAGTTGTTAACCCACTGACTACAGCCAGCTGATTTTTAGTAAGAGCACCATGACTATTCAATGGGAAAATAGCTCCTTCAACAAATTCTGGGCATAGTGAACATTTACATGTTTTTTTTTCACATGTTCTATGTATATTACATAGGACATCTACCTCAAGTCATACATAGAAATTAACCTAAAATGGAAAAGAAATCTAAATGCCAGAATCAAAACTCTACAACGCTTTAGAAGGAGACATAGGGCTAAACCTTTCTGACTTTCTTCCTCCTCCCTTTATTGCTTCTCATCATTATCACTGTGGCAGATAGTCTTTAAACTATTGATTTCTAATGGAAATCAGCACCTTCCTGGCTAAGAAGGTAAATTCAGAAGCTAACTGTAGCACAATTTGGAGATAGATTTTTATTGCGATAAACATTTGTATAAGAAATGTTATTCAGTCCCCTAAGTCCACTTTACTAAGTAACATTTAACACACTACTTAATCTTATTTTGTGATTTTTGATTCTCTGTCTTCCAAATCAGTATATATTATTTTCTTTTAACGTTACTGAAAAGCCAGAATATTTCCAAGCTATTTGCAAGTTGGTTTTGAAAGCCTCTGGGGATGTATTATATAAACTCCAAAACATGAAAATGTTTTTATAGCCGTAGCTTGCAAATTTTTTGGTCTACAATATCATCATACAATTTAACATTCTGGCAATTCTTAAAATTGTAAACTGAACTTCTAGACTTAAATTTAGAGGCATTTATCCTAAAATATTTCTCTAATTTTATAAATACTTTGATTTGTGTCCTATACCAACAAACATGCAAATATTCTCTTAGCTATGGTTATCGTCACTGGTTATAATAAATCAGCCTTATTTGGGGTTATTAAAAACCAACACATACTAACTAAAGTAATTTACTAGATTACATTGTACTGTCATATCTTGTCTACTTTTCAAATTCTTTATCATTAACTAGATTCATTTCTACACCAGCAGGCATAAAGATATACTCCCCAAAATAATCCTTTTATCATTGAGAGGCACTTCACTGGGTTCTTGAAGGAGAAAAAAATGATTTTATAATCTCAGAGAAAAGAGCTTAGGAGATCACCTACAGAGTCAGAGTGCGCCCTGGCTAGAAGCATTGGCTCTGCAGCCAAATGAAGTGGATTTCAATTTAATTTCTGCTACTTAGTACCTGTGAGAACATGGGCAATGAACTTTATCTGTGCTCTGTTTTCTCATCTATAAGGTGAAGCTACTAACAGTACTTGATTCTTTATGTTAATTGAGTCTACATGTCATATACATGCACGCACATATACACATACACATGTGTGTATATATATTTATATATATCATATATACATATGTGTGTGTGTATATATATATATGATACTCGCTATTAGTTACTACTATTAACTACTTCAGTTCTTAGTTCATACATTTGCCCATGACAATCAGCCCACATGTGGCAATCTCATTAGATAGATGGCTCCAGATCATGCAGAACTATGGGTAGTCAGCTACATTTATGAGATAGAATTGTCTTTAGAGAATCCCCCTGGCACAATCAACCATCATCACTACACTTAGGATTAGCATGTTGTGGTTCCATTTGTGTTTCACTGCCATCAATTATTTTAAATCAGGTACTTGAGCAGAGAATTAATGGAGTTAAGGAAAGGAGAGGTTGTAGGAAGAGAAGAAATTATTTTATTCTTCAACATTCCTTCAGGGAATATATTGGAGTATCTAAAAAAAGAAAAAAAAAAAAGGACGATTGCATTGGCCGCCATCAGGCAAATTTTGGTCCCTTTTGTAATTTGTGTTTTCTTTTTGAAATAACAGGGATGAATCATATATACTAAATGACAAACATTTTTATGCTAAAGGTTTTTCCTTTCTTCATGATTCATTCTACTCATCAAATATTCAAGACTTACTCAGTAGGGACTATGTTCTATTAAATGGTTCACCCCTGTACCTTCTTGCTCTTCAAAATAGGCTTAATTACACATGATCTAAATTTTACAGCATGCTAGAAAGAAATTAGTTTCTAGAAAAATAAAGATAAGATATACTACATTCTATAAGTTTATGTAAATATGAATCAGAATACATAACAAAATATATGTATTTTTATCACTTACAATTACACAGTCTCTCCAAATCTGTTTCTTTTCATTTCATGATTCTTTTAAAAATATTCTTGCTGTCCCTAAAAAGGAGGTATCATATCATTTTGATTTTAGCAAAGCTAACAAGTATAATAAGAAAATATATATGAAGTACCTATATTATATTATCTCTTCTTACTTGTCAATGTTGTCCTATTCATTTAACCTTTTGCTCCAGTCATGAATGCTCTAGGAAGTCATGTTCATACAAGTTGTTTTTTGTTATCCAATATGGCCTTCCCAGTTGGTTGCCATATCACTAAACCAAAGAACACTTACATTGTGGCTTAAAATAGAGAAAATTTAGGAGTATTTCCTAAAGTAGCAATTTCTATTTCTGGAATATTGACAATTTTGTGTTTTCTTTTCATCAGACTATAATCCTTTTATTTAAACTGTACCCATATAGAGTTCTGCATTAGTTTTTGGTAATGGGATAAATACCTGATTGTATTTCGATAAATATCATTTCAAATACAAAAACAAAAATCCATGAAAAGCTTGTAAAAATGAAATGTATTCATTCAAATGCAGAATAAGCTGACCCACTCATCATCACATTCCCTATTATAGACTACAAGATCTCATCCTGAAAAAAAAAATTTGTCTCATTCCAATCTAAAAATAAAATTGTGTCAGCAAATACACTCATCAAAGGACAACTTGAAATATGTTACTTTTTTCATATTTTGCCCTATGCTTGAATAATAGTGTCACAAGCTAAAACTGTTTTAAATTCTCTTTAATAATATAGTTAAATGGATATTCTTTTAGGAGAATTTAGAATCCAAATGATCAACAAGAGAAGGAACAGATAAAATGTTACTTTCAGTTCTGAGATGTTTTGACAATGAAATAAATGCTCAATATTTTTCTCTCTCCTTGGCCTTATCTGGATATTCTTCCAGCTTACAGCCACCCATTGTGTTGTATGTACCTACTTTGTCACTAGCCAAGGAAGAGAGGGTTAATAGGATTATTCTATCATTCTATTTCAAGAAGATCCTGTATAGGTTTATTATATTTTTTAGTAACAAAGAGTTTCCTAAATGTACTAGGGCCCAAACTTTGCCTTTATGAATGCTTATAGGATTCCTATAATGCTTTTCCTAGAATTAAGTGGAGAGACCAACACTTTTATTGATTCTTATGGCTCATTTGTTATAAATCTTTTCTATCCTTCTCTGAGATCCTTCAGAATCCACCAGAAGTGCTATATAGTTTCTAGGAAAATCTGTCTATCCCTGTTTTAATCACCTCTGAGTCCTCTGAATTTCACTGAACATTTCTAGTGACATTTTGAATCATCCTTTTCACAAAAATCACATGTACATTATCTTTTATAACTTTCTAAGTGTATATGTTGTCTCCCCAAGACCTTATATTCTTTAGGGTCCCTAGCATGTTTCCCATAATTTTACTTAAAGTATTTGATGCACTGATAGAATCCCTTCTTTTGACTTGTATTTATATCTTTCATTGTTGAATTTGTTGTATTTTCAAGCTGTGCCTCATATAATATATGACCCTTGCCCTAAATATGGCTGGATGAAAAAAATGTTATATGCTGAGACTCAAAGTGTTGTTTTAGATATGCAGTGTTCCCCAAATGGCTCATTTCTTGAGGGTTTAGTCCCCAGTGAAATGATCAGAGGTGTTGGGGAAGTGACTGGGACATGAGAGTGAGTGCTGAGTAATCAAGGGATTAATCCAGGGCTGACGGAGTGGCTCAAGTGGTAGAGCGCCTGCCTAGCAAGCCTGAAGGCCCTGAGTTCAAACCACAGTGCCATTAAAAAAAAAATCAAGGGATTAATCCATTGATGGATTTATAATTAAATGGGCTATTGGTGGAGGTGGAAGTGTGGAAGGTGGTACCTGATTGGAGGAAGTGAGTCAAAATGAGTGTGCTTTTTTGAAGGGTGTAACACATCTTCCTCTTTCTCTGTCTGGCTCCACTTTCTGCCCACCACCTGGTAGCCTCTTCTGTCACACACTCCTGCTGCCATGATGTTCTGGCTAACCACAGACCCATTGCAATGGATCCAACCAACCATGGACAGAGACCTCTGAAACTGTGAGCCAAAATAAATTCTTCTTCCTTTAAATTGGTTTTCTCAGGTATTTTGTCACAGTGGAGAAAAGTGACAAACACACAAAGGAATTCAGTTTAAAGCAGTCTCCCTAAAACACCATTGTCTTTGATTGCCTTCAGAAAAAAGAAATTAGTGCTTCATTGTGTGTGAAGTTGAGTATCCAAAAGTGCATTCCTTGAAAAAGCCACACATGGCAGAACTGGACTGTTAAACTAAGATGACAGACAATACAGCTGTATTTATTAACATATTGTTGGTAGCTAAGATGTAATGAAGGAGATCCAGGAAAATCCAATATAAGCAGTCGCTGCGAACAAACGCAATGCTAACTTCTTATGTTTTCTCTGTGTCTGTCCTGCCCTTCTAAGCCAAGGCCCCTTTACAAGGGAATGGAATCTTCTGTGCTATGCAGGAAACGCTATTGCTATTGAATTTAATGTCTTAAAATAGCATTTCTCAGAATATTGACCGCATTTCAAAAAGGAGACTATAGCCCAAGCAATGAATGACTAAAGTCTGACTTTGTTTTGTCATTTGTAATTCTTAAGAGAAAGAGAAAGAAGAAATATTAGCCATACTGTGAGCACTGAAACTGAATTCTGGAGGTAGCCATGTGTTCTGTTTTCAAGTGATAGAGGCTCACTCTAGGACACTCCACTTGGCTTAATTTTCTGTCTCCTTGTGGAAACCTCCATCGTTCTTCCTTTGAATCACTCAGTCACCTCCAACATGTCTTCATTTTTCCATTCTTGCTTTTTTCCAATCTACTTCTAAATAAAATACCAGAATGAGTCATAGTGTTAGTTTAGCTAAACATTTATTGCCATTGCACTTAATTGAGTTCAAATTCCACATGGCCTAGGAGAAGTTCCATGATCTGACCACTACTTATTTTTCTGCCATCATCTCAGTCTTAACCCCTTTGCCTAATTCTGCTGACCTTCCTTCTGTCTTTCATTCTACATTTGGGCCTTTGTACTTACTACATGGGGTGCTTAGAAAATTCAGCTAAAATGGCACATCTTTGGAGAAGTCTTTGTCTCTCTATCCTAAACCCTTCTGCTTCCAGTTCACTCACTATTCATATATCTCTGTGTTACTGTCTCCACAGCAAACAACAACATTTAAAATGCACTTGTTGTTTACTTTTGGCTTCTCTCTTTTAGAGCAGAATCTTTCCTGATCATTATACCCTTGGACTCTAGAGCAGCACCTGACACAAAATAGGTACTCAATATATTTCAGCTGAATAAAGCACGAATGACTAAGAACAGAAGCAACATAATGTCTCAGTGCTCAGTCACATAAGTCCCAAAGAGAGGAACAAGGGGTTGAATTTAAAACAACTACAAGGAGGGAGAAAGCTAATTCCTCCTAGGGAGCTAACACAGCTACTGACACTCTTCCAGGATTTAGGAATGTATGTTATTATCTGGCCGCAATGAAAATTCAAGATGATAGAATAACTACATGAATAAGCAAAATAAGATGCAAGGAGCAGACAGTTGTGAAGGCTGCTCATTTTCTATTCTTTTTTTTCTAGCCAAATGCATTATTTTATTCCATTTCTGTTTGTTCTACTTCAACATAGAATAGTTCAACCACTTTTTAAAAATTTTTTCATTTATTCACATGTACATACATTGTTGGGTCATTTCTCCCCCCGCCCCCTCCCCCACCTTCTCCCCACTCCTCAGTTCCAAGCAGGTCTTGTTCTGCCCTTATCACTAATTTTGTTGAAGAGAAGAGACAGCATAATAAGAAAGACAAAGTGTTTTTGCTAGTTGAGTTAGGGATAGCTATACAGAAATATTCCTAGCATTGCTTTCGTGTACACGTGTGATGACCCGTTGCTTTCATGTACATGTGTTATGACCCATGTTGATTCATCTCTAAATGATCTTTACACTGGTTACTGATCCCCTTCTCATGATAACCTCTGTCACTTTAAGGTTTCTGTATTAGTTCCTCTGGAATGGGGACATCAAATGCTTTCATGTTTTGGGTTTTCTACCTATTCCAGAGTGTTTCTTGCTCCTTCCTGTAGTAACTTCAGAGTTCCAGGTCTGACATTTAGATCCTTGATCCATTTTGAGTTGATACTAGTAGAGGGTGATAGACATGGATCTAGTTTCAGTGTCTTGCAGATGGGTAACCACTTTTCCCAGAAACATTTGCTGAAGAGGCTGTGTTTTCTCCATCGTATATTTATTCTTCGTTGCAAAAGGAAGAGTGCCTAGGTATAGCAGGTGATTCTTTTTCAATAAAAATTTCCAATAGCTGTTATAAATAAGCATGTACATGTTATCTTAATTAAATGCAAACTAACTATAATGTGCATTAATGTATCATAAAATTTAACCTCCATTTAGGAATAATCCAGCTTCTAATATGCACACTTGATGGAGAATTAACAAGTGTGTCGGTAACCTTGGGTATTAAATTGTCACTAACCCTATATTTCCCTGCCTTCAATGAATTTATTTCTCTTGTTCCTTAATCAGACAGTTGAGTCTCTGCCTATGTTTCTTCCTCTTTGTCCTAGACAAGCTCCTATCATCATGCCCTTATAGCCAGGACATCCTGTCTATATGATTGTGACTTAACCCTTGTAATCTCACTGACCTCCAAAAACCTTTCATCTGGTCTAGTCATTGAGATTCTTCTCCTCTAAATGAATTCTCAGTTCCATCTTCAGGTGAGCTGAGTAATCAATGGTTCAAGTAATGCCTGTTTCCTTTTTATCTTGATCTGTGCATGAGGATTTTTCACCTTCTGATTTCAAGTTAGCAAGAAAAGTACTTTTATTTTGGTACCACATGTTCATCTTTTGTTTGGTTTAGACATAATTTCACTTCTACAAACTGATCGTTCATGTTTATGAACACTGTCAGGTGAAATGACAATCCATTATCTCTGTTATCTTATAAAGGAGTTAATTGTCTTACCAAGAAAGCAGAACCCTTCATGGATCAAAATTATACACTTTATATATCCTGAAAAAAAATGTGTGGTATAAGAGAAGATATTTCTGCTGTATTGTATATCCATATTCTTTTTAAAGTTTATGTTTTTAATAGTTGGTGGAAACTCTATTAATTGGTGCAAGAGCATTGTTCATGTTTGCCTTAAAAATGAGAACTGCAGTGACTTTTGCCACAAGTGAGAATGATGGATTGACAGGTGGTTCTGAATTAGCCACTGCAAAAATAACACAGGACTTTTTGTGTTTATTTACAATACATTGAGAATTGAGTGGCTTAAGAAACTTTTAAGTTGCCTTAAAAAATAAAGGTTTTAAACTTTTGGTCAAAAACAAATTTAAAGAAAAAATTGATATGATTTAAACAGCTATATTCTATAATCAATTCTTATGGATTATGTTCTCCATATAAAAAAGTCAACAAACACCACCATTTCAAATATTCATTTATTCTAATGTTAATCAAAATCTTAGAGATAATTTCTGTAAATAGCAATGTTCCCTCAAAGAAGTACCTTATAAGATAAAACTGCATTTACAACATCCCTTCAAGGAGACAAATAGTCCCAACATTTCTATTGTTGTTGCCCTTGTTCTTGTAAATGATTATCATTATTAATATTATTGTTAACAGCCACAATAATGGCTACTTTGTCTCATTCTTCAGAAAACACTATTAAAAATGAATCACACAAGAGAAAGTGTTAGACATCAAAATCTTTAAGACAGGACTGGAAGTGTAGCTCTAATGACAGAGCTCAAGCTCAAAACCCTGAGCTCAAACCCCAGTACCGCCAAAATGTAATAGTATTGTTTTCCTAATTTTTAAAAAATCTCTAAGAGCTCTTCCTTAGAAATCATTGAGGGAGAGGCTAAGAGAGGGAATAGGAAGGAAAGAGGCAAAGACATAGAAGTATGAAATGAGAGGGGACAGGGCTGATGAAAAATTTGTAAACAAGTAAAGAAAGAAATCCCAGGTCTGTCAAAAAAAAAAAAAAGAGAGAAAGAGAGAGAGATCAGTTTCAGTTTAGGCATAAAAGAAATATACTCCTAACACCTTTTCCTTTTTCTGTCATTTTCTCATCTAAGATGAAGCCTAGAAAACTAGAGTTTGTTAGGCTCAGCAGCCAAAAGAAGAAAAAATCACCTTTGCTAGCAAGGAGATATAGATGGTAGTACAAGTCCATGCAACATTTAAGTTCCTAAAAATGATATCAGTAATAGGCTCCATAATATTTCACTTTATCAGTTAAGGAGGTACTACCCTTTATTAGGCCTGAAAGTCCATCATTTTTTATTAAGCACTCTTTTTTTTTTTTTACAAAAAACATGATGTTTCAAACAAGAATAGAAATGTATTACACATATGTGATAGGTACAGAAGAAATAAGAGTTATAGCTTGGAGTAAGAGACTCATTTCAGCATTATAAACAAGTGCTCTGAAGAACTAGAGACCACTGGAGTGAGCATGTGCTGTGACAAAGGACAGTATCCTTAAGAAAGGGACAGTTTCATGTTTTTGTGTACAATAAAGTGATTCTGTGGCACAAGGAGAAAGTGTATGAGAGAATGAGGCAAAGTTCATGAACTAATACCCTTACTTTCCATAATGCTCACATGTAAGCATCTCCTTTGAAAGGTTTCTTATATTATTTCATTTCCTTAAACTTCCAAATAATAACAATGTAAATGACCAAGGCTTTAATTTTTCATATGACTTATTAAGCAAATACCTACTAAACACTTGAATATTTACTCCATGTGAGGTACCAGAGACAGCAAGATGGGTGTAGTGTCACAGACTTAAAATCTAGTGAGGGTCTGAGAGGCAAGGCAATGGTAACAACATAGTGTGTTACATAAGAGGTGAGTGCAGGGGTCCATGGAGCACATGAGAGCTATCCAATTCACACTAGGGAACCAGAGAAGATTGCCTGGAGGAGACACCATGAGCTGATGCTGAAAGAATGAGTAAGTCATTCTACTAGAGAAAGAGGAATAAAGGCGCTAGACAGCAAGAACAAGGTGTACAAGGATATTGAAGTGAAAATAGCATGAAGCACTTAGAAAATATAAGCAACTGTGTGTGGTTGGTATGAGAAGTGTCAGGAGCTGAGACATGAGTAATCCGCTGTGAGGATGATTAAGGAAGCATTTTTATGCTAATGAACAAATATGGCCTCTATCCTAAAGATATTGGAAATTGAGATTTTTTAAAGTAAATTTCATGGCATAATTTATGTATAATAATTTATACTTTATGTAAATTGCATTTATATAAAGTGTATAATCCAATAAGGTTTGATATATGTGTAAAGTCATATAAATACCATTATAATTAAGATCATAACATTTTTAAAACCCTCCCAAATTTCTTGAAGCCCTCTGTAATCCATCCCTTTCCCAATCCAGACTCACGAAATGACTAATCTACTTCTCGTATCTTTAAATTAGTTTAGTTTGCAGGTATCAAACAAGTAGTTGTTCCCAGTTTGATGCTAATGTGAGCAAACCTTGATAAACATTCAGGAACAAGTTTTTGTGGGAACATATGTTTTCATTTCTCTTGGGAAAATACCTAGAAAAGAATTATCTGGCTCAAATGGTAGGTATTTGCGTAACATTTTAAGACAGTGCAAGATATTCAAAGTAGCCATATGATTTCATGTATATATCATCTGAGTATGACAGCTCCAAATGCAAATGGTCTACCTTATTACCAACAATTAGCATTAACAGATTTTTTAATAACTTCATAGTAGTATATCATTGTAGTTTTAGCTAGCATTTCCCTGATGACTAATAATGATTATCTTTTATATATTTTTATATCTTTATACTTATATTTAATGTATTTGTTTATCTTTAGTGAGTTGTCTGAATAGTTCACCCAATTTTTGTTGGGTGAGGAAGTGTTTAGCTTGTTATTGACATGGGACACGTGTGTATGTGTGGACATAAGTTCTTTCTCAGAAATATTATTAATATTTTTTCCATTCTACATAATGAGTTTTTATTTTCTTCTAGTACTGCTGAATGAATGGAAGTTTTAAATTTTAGTAAAATACGTGTCCTGTTTTCTTTTGTAGTTCATGTCTTTATGCCCTAACTAATAAATCTTAGTGGGAGCGTTAATATAACCCTGGAGCAAAGTGCCTTCTTTATTTTATTAAGTTTCTCTTAAGAACATTAAAATGTGAGCCAGAAAAGTTGTATTTAAGATTTGTCATTAACATTTCATAACTTCATAACGCTGGACAATTCACTCAAACTCTTTAGTTTCAGATTTATCCATGTTCATGTGAACTATTTATCATCCTCTTTCCTGACTGGAACAGAAAAGACTAACTCATAAATGTTTAATCTTACTAATTTTTTCTAGCAATAGATGCCATGTTTAAATATGGCAGGTGTGATCAGAACCAACTGTAGTAACATTGCAACATGCTCGTCTCCATGAACTTTGTAAACCTTTACAGCCACTGTATGCCCAGCAATTCGGACACCACACTTCTGCTCAGAGTAGACCATTGCACTCTACAGTCTTCTAGATGCCACCCTACAGAAGAGACTGCACTATAACCTAGCATCCTTGAAATTATTCCAAGCCAATAGTCTCTTCCTCATGCAGTCTTATGTTATGGTTTTCATGATCAAGCAACATCAATATTCAGTCTCACTCAACTCCCATTGGTACAGGCTAGTTAATTTTTTTTTTTTTTTTTTTTTGCTTCACTGCAAGCAAGAAGATGATGATACCTTCCCTCTGTTATCAGATCCCCAACTGACTGGTTTATGCTGATAATAAGCCTTGTAATCAGAGAGAAGGAGATACTGAAGGGATTATTATCTTTAATAATCTTTATCTTTAATTATTATCTTATTATCTTTCAGGAGAAGAGATCAGCAGTGTCTTCCTAAATGGAAGTTACCAACTCCCAATAGGGAGAGGTAGATATCCTGCTAATTCTGGGGTTTCAGATAAATTTATATAGCCAATAGCTTCAGGGGAATTCACCCAGGTGTCTCTGTCCTATCTTTCCTGGTTCCAGGTTTTCCTATACAGTTTCTTGACCTTACCATAACACATTTACTTCAACTGAGCACTCAATTACTTTTGTAGTTGACAGGTCTGATTTTAAATATGAGATGTTATTTCTACTTTCTCCCTATAGGAGAAAAAGAATTCTTTTTAGGCTTCCAAAAAAAAACTCACTAACATTCACAACATTAAGATTCCAACTGTTTGTTAACTGCCCTCATGGAATGTTCCTGTAGGGCATCCATGCAACTTGCTAAGGACCAGCCAACGCCATCATATCACATACATCGTTCTCTCTCTGCCTCTATCCCTTTCAAAGGTACAACATCATTGGTCATCCCACAGGAATTTTATCCAAAGACACCACTGGTGAAAGTGTAGGAAACTGAGTTGCTGTCTTGAACCAGGATTAATTTATGTTCCATACAGAACCGTGGTTGAGGTCTTCATCATCAATCAAGCAATGAGAAAACCACTTATTTTTCTGCATGCTTTCCAAAATAATCTTGTCATAACTGTAGCAACTGTGTTCACCAAGATGAAGACTCTGAGACAGAGTTAGGAAAGCAAGAGTTTTATTGGGAGTTACTGCCTGAGAAAAGGAGAGGGGAAAAAGTCAATCTTAATGAGGAAAGCCTTCCTACCAAGCTGTGGTATGAAGCAAATTAAAGTTAGACTGGTCAACAAAACCCTGAATGATGATAAAACCTGACCACATCAGACAGGCTGTAGGGCCTCTGGAACTAACATATCCCATGAGAGGAATCTCACGTTGAGCTGAGATGAGTAGGCCTTAGTGCCATCAACAGGTTGAGTCATTTTCTGTAGATTGTCCTGAGAGATGTGGCCTTTAGCTTGAAAGTTGGTTTTGGATCCTGAAGTTGCTAAGGGCTGCAGTCTGAGCAATAAATGTCCTCAGTCGAGCTAAGTAGATACTTCTTTCCCAAAAGAGAAATCCAAGCAGTGAGTAGACATTTTAACAATATTGAACCGTCCAGTAAAAAATATGGTCAATAACTTTATCAAAACTGTATTGAATAAAGCTATTCAATTAAATCTTATCTCTCCCAGCCATGTTCTATAGTTTTCCCTTTAGAGTTTACATTGTTGGCACTACTCTAAATGGATATAATTTTAGATTTTATTTCACATTTATTTCCTGCAAACATATACTGGCATAATTAACTTTTGTACTTTTTCACCTTGTAGCACACATTACGAAATTTGCTTTTTCTATTCTTTTGTAGATTTCTAAGTATCATCTATGTAAACAATTATATAATTTGCAAATTGAGACAGTTTTACTTTTTGCATTCCAAACTTTGTGTCTTTTTCTCTTGTCTTATCATAAAAGCTAAAATTTCCAGTACAGTGTTGAAAATATATAGTAAGAGTGAAAATCTTATTCTGTTCCTGATTTAGGGGAAAATTGAACATTTCACCCATAAAGTATGCAAATTTAAGGCTTT
This sequence comes from Castor canadensis, assembly GCF_047511655.1. Classification (NCBI taxonomy): domain Eukaryota; kingdom Metazoa; phylum Chordata; class Mammalia; order Rodentia; family Castoridae; genus Castor; species Castor canadensis. The sequence continues at coordinate 70,068,745 of NC_133387.1, read as the reverse complement.
TCTTAAATGTCCTTTATCAGGCTAAAAATAACTTGATATTTTCTGAGAATTATTATAATGAACAGGTGTAATTTTAAATACTTGTTCTTCATGTATTAAAATTATTTTCTACTTTATTCTGTTTAGATAGTTAGTTATTTCAATTGCTTTTTTTACATTTCTTCATTTATTCTTCACAGCAACTGAACACAGATTATTAGTGTACAGATGAAATAAACACAAATTGTAGAGCAGCATTAAGTTTTTCCATATAAGGATTTACATATATATATATGTACATGTACAAAACGTATGTAAGAATAGTAAAAGAAAAGTCTGGAAGGAAAAACAAATTGATAATAGTGATTACAATGAGAGGACTGGAAAACCATTGCCAATTATTTTATAGCAAGAAAATGTTCCTTAGTTACTTCCACATCAAAATGTAATTTTTTAAATGCAAAGAAATATTAATGTTGCATTTCAAAAGCAACTTTTATAATTGAAAAGCTTCAGGGATAAGCATATAAGTCAGTGGTACAGTGCTTGTCTAGCATGCACAAGGCATTGTGTTCAATTCTCAGCACCACAAAAAAAACTGAAATGTTTCAGTGTTTGTCATGTTTGTCAGTAGCTAGTTAATGTACTAATAGTTGACCATAGCAAAGATTATTATGACATCATTAAAAATAATGATAAAGCTCTATGCTCACTGAAATTTTAATCTTGGTATATTTTTGCATAATAAAAGAAAGATTATAGTATCAAGCATATTATAAATATACACCTTTAGAATAAAGACTGTAAAGATTTCCTATAATAAATGTGAATGTAGTTATGTCTGGTCAGTAGTATTAAAGTAATCTTTATGCTTTACTTTTCCTCTTTTCCTTCTTCTCTATTCTTTCTTTCTTTCTTAAACTTCCTTTCTTTTATTTTGAGATGGGGAGGGGCTCACTATGTAGCAGCCCAGGCTGGTCTTGAACTCACAATTCTCTTGTCTCAGCCTCACAAATACTGGATGATAGGTGTATAGAACCAGGTTTTAACAGTAAGAAAACATTAAGTATAAAAAGGAAAAAAATGAGCTGCTTTCAAAAACAAAGTTACAATTTTAGCAAGAGTTATTTACAGTATGCAATTGGTGGAAGCACAGATCTATAAGTCACAGCAATAGAAAACATGGCATAAGGGCTGGGATGTAGCTCAGTGGTAGAGCACTTGCTTGGCATGTGCAAGGCCCTGGTTTCAATCACAGCACCAAAAAAGAAAAGACAAAAAAAAAAGATGGCATAAGACATAAACTATGATTTCATAACTTATGGTTCAATCTCCAGGGCCCAAAAACACCCCAGAAATATGTTAAGAAAGAGGACAATGTGGAAGAAAGTATTGAATAAGCAACTTTGGGGTAAAAATTTTGTTTTTTCTTTTATGCTTTGGAGAGAAGGGAGTTTTAATTTAGACCTTAAATTCATGTTTTAAGATACATCTGATTAACATATTACATATAAAAGGAAATTATAAATACATTAGACAAAATAGTGTTAACAGGATACTATGGGTTGAACTATGTCCTACCAAAACATGTGGTGAAGCCTTAACTCCTGGTACCTATGAATGTGCTTTTACATGGAAATAAGATTTTTGCAGATATAATCATTAGGATGAGACTATTAGATGATTCCAGTTCAATGTGATTGGTGTCTGTATCAGAATAGAAGACACACAGAGAGAATATGAGGCAAAGATGGAGGCAGAGTAGGATGGTCCATCTACAAACCAAAGAATCCCAAGAATTATTGGCTGCTACCAGAATCTAGGATAAAACAGATTCTCCCATAGACTTCAGAAGGCACTAACCCTGCCCCAAAGTGTGATTTTGGATCTCTAGGTACTAAAACTGTGAATGAATAAATTTCTGTTTTTTTAACACAGATACTTGGTTTTGTGTCACAGAAGCCATAGAAAGTATGATAGATAAGAGAAGATTTTCAGGTTTGCTTTAAATACCTTTTTAAAAATATTAGAAAGGTTAAGAAAATGGCCTTACTTTCGCCATTCAGGTCTGCATGACTACTGAAGGCTTTTCCACATTCCTCACAGTCATAAGGTTTCTCACTGTCCCCTGATGTCAGCTAAGATTTGAGCCTTTATTTAAAGACCTTCCCACATTCATCACGTTCATAAGGATTTTCCTCAGTAGGGATTCTCTGATGGTGAGTAAGTTCTGAGCTCTGAATAACGGCCTTTCCCCATTATTTTCATTCACAGACTTTCTCATCGGTATGGATTCTGTAAGGATTACTAAGTGTTGAGGCACTACTGCAGGTCTTCCCACACCCCCTTGCATTCACAAGATTTCTTACCAATATGAACTTTCAAATGCAGAAAAGTAAAGGTTTTTCCACATACTTTACATTCATGAGGTTCTCTCCAGTGTAGATCCTCTGACGATCATTAAAGTAAGAGTAATAATTAAAAGCTTTTCCACATTCCTTATATTCATAGGGTTTTTTGCCATAGGGTTTCTTACCTCTGATGTTGGGAAAATAAGAACTAACACTAAAAATTTTACTACAGTCCTTAGAGTTTTTCACCAGAATAAATTCTCTGGTTTTGACTAAATTGTGAATTCTAATAAAAAGTTTTCTCTTCATTATTTTTTTTATGATGTGGATTAAGAAATACCGGCTGACTGAAAATGGGCATATCTTCAGGGATAAGTATTACTTGATTGAAAGGTCTCTTGTTTGGAGATAATACCTTGGTCTTTCACATTAACCTCAGCTCTAAACACAGGCCTCTGGTCAGCTCTCTGTCAACCATCGGGGCTCTTTTCCTTATTCCAATAAAGAAAGAAGAAAGCTGTGTAATCACAGCTAACTTAGAGTTGGAAATTCTTGCTCAGGAGAAAAGTCGTAACATGGCTATGCTGTCGTGTCCCAGAAATCAAATGCAATCCCTTGGTGATCAAGGAAGAGATGCCACTGTAAGACAGACCAGCAAAAGAGGGAGAAGATGAAACTTCTGCCACATTTCCAATTCTTCCATTCCATTCCAACTCAAACCATTCCCACTGGAACCAGGCTGCTGGAATTCTCCAACATGACTTCCTTGTATAACTTCATCTGATGAGTCCAGGCCTTCCCATCCCCATTCCCTGTGACAGACGTCTATGGACACAACCCTGAACATTGCAGACCACTGGAGCAGTTTAAAACTGAAGCCCTTTCAGTCTTCCCTGGGCCTCAGGTCCCTGAAGAATCCCCTCTACCCACCCCGGACCAAGATCTCTCATGTCAATTGATTTTTTTAATGTTATAAGGCAGCATTGCATTTCTGTGATAAACCCCAGTTAGACTTGATTTTTTAAAATATATATTGCTAGATTCAGTTAAAATTTTTGTTAGTTATTTAGTACATATGTTCATGAAAAATATTGGTGTGCACTTTTTTGCAGTATCTTTGGTTTGGTTAACAAGGTAGTACTGACTTCATAAAAAGTTCGGAGTAAATTTTCTCACCATTTTCTTTCCTGGAAATATTTGTTTAAAGTTTCCCTTAAGAACAGAAATAACTTCCATGTATTATCTCTGAAGTAGCTTCTATTAAAGCAACTAAACAATTTTAAAAAAAATAATAAAGTTTCCCATAAGTGTGAGGTAAAATTCACCAATGAAACCACCTGTTTGAGCTGTGAATCAGGGACCTTATCTATTTCATCTAAGTTGCTGATTATGTTTCCATGCTGTTGGTCATAATTCATTTTAATGTCCATATTTCTTCATTTTTCACTTCATTCCATCTCAATAACTGGTGGACATGTAGCAATAAACTATGAATCATGTATTTTCTCTTTTTTGAATTGTTTAATCTAGTTATTGATCTTTTCCTAGAACTACCTTTTGGCTTTATTAAATTTATTTATTTGTCTGTTTTGCATTTAATGATTTCTAACATGATTTTTAATCTTTGGTCTTCTTTCTTATATTGGGTTACTTTTTTCAGCTTTTTGATGTTTATCTTCAGGTTATTGATTTGAGACATTTATTTATTGTTAATATTAACATTTAAAGCTATAAACTTACATCCAAATGCTGCTTTAACTTTTATCACATAGATTTTAATAACTTGTGTTTTCATTAGCATCTAGTGCACAGCATTTTCTAGAGTTCTTTAAGAGCTTTCTTTACCAATTCATTCCTAAAGTTCATTATTGAATTTCTAAATAGTTGAAATTTTGTTAAATATCTTACTACTATTAATAATCTAAGTGTGTACTTTATATGATTTCAGTTTTTTCAAAAAATACTGTTTAACATTACTTTTTTGTCCCAGGGAGGAATACAAGTGACAGTACCATATGTGCTTGAAGCTATGTATAAACTAGGGCTGGGTATAATATTCTATAGCTAACACTTAGTTTGAGATTTCTGTTCAGAACCTTTATGTCTTCACTTACTGTCTTTCTACTCCTACAATCAGTTGCTGAAAGGAAAATAATAAAATCTCCCGTTGTGATTGTCAAAATGTCTGTTTCTCTCTCAAATTTGGTCTCTTCTGCTTCAGATACAAACACATTTATGATTGCTCTTTCCATCATTTAGAAATGCTTATCTTTGGTAATGTTATTTGTCTTGAAATCTATTCATCTGATATGACTATAGCAGCTGCATCCTTCTTGTTCTTACTGTTTATATGGCATTATCTTTTTCTGTTCATTTACTTTCAACCTACTTGGAATTTTATATTTAAATTACATTTTTCAAAGAATGCATGGGGATATGGTAAGTTTTAAAATCATGCTCTCCATCTTTAAGTTGGAAGTTTTAGTCCACTAACATTTATTTTCATTGTTGATGTGGCTGCATTTAGGTCTACCATTGAAGTATTTATGTTCTTTTCTCCTCTCTGCAGTTTTTACACTGACCTGCACTTTTGCCTTCTGTTTTCTATTACATTAATATTTTTAAATTCATTTTAAGTTTTGTATTGACTTTTTTGGCTATATTTACTTGTATTACTTTTGTGGTTGTTATAGGAACTGTAATTTGCATACTTGAATATTCATATATGACTTAGAGGTATATTGTACCAGTTCCTATGAAATTCAGAAGCCTTGCAGTCACTATTTACCATCCCATGCTGTATCTAAAAGTTATATACACCCACCTAGTCACATTATAAATGCTATAATACATTCTTACATATTTTGCTTTAAATACTCATATTTATTAAAGAAAAGTTAAAAAAAACCCAGCATTTTCTAATGGCCTTCTGTCAATTCTGAAAGTCTCAGTTTCCTTCTGGAATCACTCTCCCATGCAAAGGACTTTCTTACCATTCTTGTAATACAGGTCTGCTGCTGAAGGCTTCCCTTGGTTTTTCTTCCATGCACAAATACATTTCACCTTTATTCTCCTTACTAGGGTAAGAATTATATATTGATTGGGGTTTTTTTCTTTCATTTGTTCAAACATATTATCCCGCTAGTGTTTGGTCTCATGACTTCTAAAATCATTTGAGTTATTGTTCTTCTATACGTAATTTTGTGTTACTCTCCTCTGGCTACTTCCAAGATTTCATTTTTATCTTAGTTAACTGTCTTCAGTTTGACTGTGATACTCCTACATCAGTTTCTCTTGAAATTTAGCTTGTTTGGCATACAAGTATATGTCGTTAAAAAAGCCGTGTTTAGAGTGCCTACCAGGCAAACATAAGACCCTGCATTACTGTAATCCATTCTCTTTCTCCTTTCATTGAACACACTGTCTTATAATTGAATTTTGTTGAAATTTTTCCTTTAGTTTCTGAAATTATACTCTAGTTTAATGTATTTTCCCTCATCTTTGTATTTAATTATTTGCAAATATGATTCTTTGTCATGTTAAATCCATGCATTTTAAAAAATTTTGGATATAATGTCTTTAAGTCTAGAATTCCCCTTTTCTTCTTTTACATTTTTTATTCATCTGAGATTTTTCTCTCTTTTCTTTCATTACTTACATGAGCAATATCCTAGTGGAATTTCTAAAGGGGTTTTTGCTTGCTAATAAACAGATTGACCTGTTCATTCTGTCCTCCGCCTTTTCTGGATTACTGAGATGATATCAGGAGATACAACAATTGTATAACTAGGAAGCAACAAACATTAAAACAAAAGCCAACATGATAAAGTACAGAAAGAAAGAAGGAACTTACAACATTAATGACTAAAAGATATTTGGCAAAAGCATTGACTGCTTACCTCTGGAATTACTATTTAATATGTGGGCAGATATGCCCAATATTTTAAGCTACTACTTGTCAGAATTCCTGTTAGTTGTAGCTGATGTTTTCCTAATTAACATAGTATATAGAATGGGAACAATTCAAAAAGGAAAAGATATAGCAATTAAACCCTAGTTTTGAAGGAAATCACCATGTAACCATATTACAAAGTAAAAGGAAAAGAGAGCTGAGAGTCAAGTGTTGGGGAATATTAACATGCAAGAGAAATTGATGGAGAAAGGAGCAGCTGGAGAAAAGCTTATGATGACAAAGAGAAAGAATGAAAGTGAAAGAGAAAATTATGCCCTAGAAATTGAAAGAAGAAAAAGTAGGTGGCCGTGTACAAAGAAGAACTAAGCATTGTAGGAGCCCAGAATAGGCCACCCTAAAATATGCCTTTTTAACATAATGATTATTTTGAGCTGGTTATTTTGAGAAACAGCAGATACAAAGAAGCTCTGCAAACAGAATACTCTTCTTTACCCTGACTTTCTTGTCATAGCACTCTGACTGTCCTCCCTTACACTTTCTTTCTTTTAGTTAAATATGTTATGTAATGGCTGAAGTTCTGGACTACCTTTTTGAGAATTACTCATTCCCTGGTATCTGAAATACACATGTTAATAAACTCTTCTTTACCTTTTTTTAATGGTGCTAAGGATCAAACTGAAAGCCTTGTGCAAGCTAGCCAAGTGGACTACCACTGATCTATATCCTCAGCCCTTACTTTTTTATTATTACCTATCTTTTAATACAGGGTCCCAACTGAAAACTTAGAAGGATAGAGAGAAAATTATTTTTTTTTCTGCACCATACACAGAAAAGCATTCATTATGTTGAGTGACACAGTTAGAGCATTTTAGTGGGCCAGGAATCAGATGCTAATAAGCCTACCTTGTAGACAATCTATTTCACAACCACAAGCTGAACTGCACCCATAAACCCAGGGAATCCAGTTAAGACCTGAACACACCAGAACATAAAGTCCTCAGATAACATAATACTTCTGTTGTTTTTCAGAAAGTGTCTCAAGAATCCATTCAAGGATGGTTCCTAGACAGAGAAGAGGAGCCCAACTCTCCCTAGAATGCTGGGGCAGCAGTTGGGCACTGTTAAGGATTGTTGAATGCTGTTGAAAATGTAAGTTCTGTGTTGAGTTTTCTTTAAGTATCTATCATAAGTGCCCTATAAAGTTTTTGTCTGTGATGAGTTGCTACCAGACTCAGGTTGTTCAGGTCTTTGAATGGCAGGGGAAAGACCCATTTCTTATGTGTGGCAGCATTGAGTGGGGAACTATCAGTCAAACAGCCCCTGTTCTAGCTACAATAGGCAAGTCTGCCCTCATGGCATCCTGGTGGCTTTGAACACTTTATGATCATGCTGAGAACACTCCAGCAACTGCATGGGCCCACCACAATCAGGACTAACTCCTATTTCAGGAGGTCTTGCTCTAGTCATGACTGCTCCAGACAACCTGCACAGGTCTTGGAAGACATCACTCCAAGGCAAGCATTGGTGAACACTAGATGACCCTGCCAATACTGCAACTATTTTCACTCAGGTTAGGGGAAGGCAGTCTGTGGGGGCACACTTCTCTCAGTGGGTCTGCAGAAAGCTTGTGGTTGGAACAATGTGGAGACTGTGATTGGTCCTAATGTAAGGCCTATGATTAGTGGAAGTGGTAACTATGCTGTGATTAGTGCAAACACAACCCATTTGCATGTCATACCCATGCTACACACAGCTTCCTGTATAAAAAACCAGGCTGTTTGGCTCATTTTCAAGTCTTCAGGGTTATACCTTCTTGTGCTACCCCTAGTGTTGCAATATTAAGCTCACAAAAAGGCTATTTTCAAACAGCCATTTCTTTACCTACTTTTGGTTTTTACCATAATTAGAACAGTCTCAGCTAGTAACAAAGAGGAGACAGAGAAGTGGCAGTGGTAGAAGTTGTGGCAGTTGCAGAACAAAAGTGATTGAAGAGTACCAGAGAGCAACCAGGGGCAGAGATGGCAGACAGAGATGCTACCTCTAGCAGAAATGACAAAGGATGGTGGAAGTATAGCGAAAGCTCTGAAGAGCTAAACATGAGGATTGTGGGCCTTGATTTCTGACAGAGTTCTAGGGAGTGCTAAGCCCTGTGGACCAAAGGTCCTAACACCCAAGTCCAAAAGCCATACCACTAGTCACTATAAGGGACAAGGGTTCTTAAAGCACTCAAGACTCAAAAGCTGTGACATTAGACATTGTTAGGAGGGGGTCCCCACATCCAAGGCTTAGACTTGAGAGCTATGACATGGGCTGGCACTGACCGTTACTACTGTTAGCTGCTGCTAAAAGCCAAGTATTAACCCAGCTATCCAGAGAAATAGCTTTCAACCTGAGCACCTAGAGCAGTAGTCCTCTGGCCTCTGAAGACTGCTCCCTCTAGTTCTTGGGGTTTGGAGATGTAAGCTTCTCAGCCGGTCAGTCCAGCCCATAAGCTTTTGGCACTCAAGGGCTGGAGTCTGCAAATAGGTGAGGGCCTATTTGCAATTTCTACCCGAGCAGAGCAAAGGCGTTTCAGCCAGCTGATTGGTAACAGTTTGAAGCCAGCTTTTCAAGAACAGACATGCATAGACAATAACAACTTTCCCTTCCAATAAGATGACTATCCCAGTCTGAGCAGAAGAACTTTTAAACTTCCCCTCCTTGCTATCTAATCAGCAAGCAGCTTCTCCCTTTCCATAAATTCTCCTCCCAACCACCAGCTAATCAGGGAGACATATTTGGGTATTATCTTCTGTCTCCTTATATGAGAATTGGCCCTCATAAAATCTGTTTCTTTCTTGCATGAACTTTTGTACACATCAGGCAGTGAACCTGCTTTGCTCAGTACCACCAGCAGTGCATCTTTTACAGTGTGCTGTTGGTCCTGGAGTGGATCATGAAAGGGAGTGTTGATGGAACCTTGCTCCATATGGAAATACAATTCTATATTCTAGTTTTATTGATAAGGGGACAATAGAATCTCTTTTAATATGAAAGACAGCCTATTTTATGTCACTTATAAGATAAAAATAATACTCAAGTTTAGACTGACCTGCCAAGTGGACAACAGCATACATTTTCCTGAACCTTTCACATTTAGAAGAACAGCATGATTCCAAGGTTCAATGTCTGCCTAGTTCCCTGCAGCCATAACACAGGCCTCAAGTGTGCTTTGAAGATAACAAGCACCAGAGTCAGTGACACGGGTGCAGGAAGGGAGAAGAGAGGATAAAGTGAATAAGGGTAATATAGTGAAGAAAGGATCTTATCAAAGTGTTCCTTCTTCCTGTCAGCAATCAATAATCTGAAAATATTAGACTAGGGAAGATTTAGAGACATACATTCTATAGAAAAAGTTACCAAAAGGAGCTACAGAGGTAAAAGATGATTAAAAGAGAGACAGACCAGGCTTCAATGACTAACTTAGCACTAAAGGGTCTACATAGCAGCAGGAAACATTCCTTTTTTCTTTTTATTGCTTATGGAGTTGGTAAGAACTTGAAAAGACCTGTGAGAATTTAAGTCTTTCTTTTTTCCTTTCTTTTTGAGAACGCTTTTAACCTAAAGAAGATGGATGGAAACTCCACAAAGTAATTAGTAAAACTGAAAAGATGGTTATGACCAATTAAAATCTTTTCTGTTTCATTAGGCTTTCGTTGTTAAATGTTGTCTGGCTAATGCAAGGTTGAAAATGTCTCTCAAATAGCATATCAAAAAGCAAATCAAGGAGGGGAAGCAAGGGAAGGGAACCCACAGCATAATGTTGTTAACAACAGGACATGAATGACAGGTTCACATTAAAGTGCATGACTGTATTCTGAACATTCCATTGGACACTTTGCACTCACAAAACTTTATATGTGAGGTTAAATGCATTCTTTACACTTTTCAAAATAATGCTTATTGACATACACTTTGTACAGGTGAAGAGGACTAGCTACGCAAGTTGTGGTGCCCACTGCAAAATAAACATGTGGAGTTTCTTGTTCAAAATTCAGGAGAAACCAGTATCATTAAAAATACCAAAACATAGTTTTACTCCTTTTTTATTCTGTCTCTCTCTCTCTCTCTCTCAACTTGTCCTGAAGTTTATTGTTTGTTTTTTAACATCATTTTGAAAATTTCTTAATTTAAGCATTATTTGCATGAATTGTACATTTCATCTTTATAATATGTAACACTCACTTTAAATGAAACAATGAGAGTACTAACTTGTATGCAAAATCCCAAACTGGCACAGTCCATATTGCTTAGTTTAATAGATAGATAGATAGATATAGTTATATATTTATATTATCATTCCTACCACAACAGTGAAACATTCCACAACACCAGCTTACCTCTTTTTATTTTATTTCTTCTTTTAAATTACTTTTAATTTTTATTATGATAAAACAAACATAATACAAAAGTTACGATCTTCACAATGTTTTTAGTATGCAATTCAGTGGTACATTTAGACTGTGGTACCACCATCACTATCATGTTTATCTTACCTTTTGAAATGCTCACATTCTACCAACATTGTACCTTTGTCTGAGTGACAAGCAAGAACTGGAAGGAAAAGGAACCAGTTGTTTTTTCAACTTTCTTTTTATGTCATTATTTTCAACATAAGTGGTGAGCTAACGAGAGGAAGGAACACAAGTAAGAAGAGATAAGATTATGTTTTTTAGGACACCATCATTGCCTTTTTTCTGTGTTAGAGGCAAGTTCTGGTTCAAAAGGAAAGTGTGGCCAACAGGGTAGTCAGGACCATCCTATTCCTTCTTCATAGACCTACAATCTTGCTTTCTAGTGACTTTCAATATTACTGAATTCTCATGTGTCCTATTTCTCTGGAATTCTATGTTACTTGTGAATGAAGCAGCAAGGAGCTGTGCATAGGGGTGTATCTCTTCCCATACTCCATTTTCCCATTGTACTTCACTTATAAAACACAAGTTAAATGCTAAAATTATTAAGAATTTCAAGATGGTTACAGCAGAGAATTTCAGCATCAGGCTTTCTGACACAGGTCACTTCCCAAAGAGGCAGTAGTTACAGACAAATAGTGAAATGATACAGTCCTTGCCTTTGTAGAGCACTGTATACTTACAACACACATTCTCACCCTTTTAGCTCATTTGAGTGTCACATTAGTTCTACATGCAAGTGAACCAATTACCCCTTAAGAACTGGAGGGATTCCAGACTAGCCCAAGTTCTATGGCTACCAGAATGTGAGCTAGAAGCCAAGCATCCCAATCTCTAGTTCGGTACTAAGTTCACATCACCATTTCTCACTGAGAAGAGTTCTCAGAGTGCAAAGGAAGAGACTGCATTTGTCTATCCCTTGGGTGACTTTTCTGTGTAACCCTAGACACAGCAAAAAGCCTATGAATTGTGGTACATCTAATTTATTACTGCCAGGGTTGAAAGCGCAGGATGGTAAGAGTCAGGAGTGACTTAGAGAAGCCTGCAGGACACAGTCTTTGAGAGAAGATTTGAATACTGAGTGAGGGCAAAGCTGTGTGGAGAAGAAAGATGCTCTGCACATAAGCCAGAAAGGAAGGTGCAGAGTCATCTGGGCAGGTTATAATTTATATGCCTCTCATAAGCCTGTCAGCTTAAGATGCCATGTGTTAGATTTCCATTGCTGTGACAAAATACCTGAGATAATTAACTTTAAAAGGGGGGAAAAAGATTCATATCTACTCATGCTTTCAGAAGTTTCAGTCCATGTTAGCTTGGTCCCATCACCTTGGTCCTGTGGTGAGGCAAGTACATCATAGCAGGGAATGTATGCCACAGAAAAGTTGTTTGTCTTGTGGCCACTGGGAAGGAAAGAAAGAGACAAGAAGGGATTGAGGTCCATATGTCCTTCATGAGGATTCCCCCAATGACCAACTTCCTCCAAATAGGCTCCACCTTCTAAAATTTCCACCACCCCCAATAGTTCTGTCAGCTGGGGACCACAACTTCAACATGTGATCCTTTGGGAGACATTTAAGATTCAAACCCTAACACCATTTTTGGCATAAATACATTTCATCTCACAACCCATATGCTGAAAGTTGCTTCCTTGTACATTTTTTAGCTAGCTAAAGCAGTGTTCTCCCTCTATGACCCCAAACATTCCATAGATGCAATTAGCAATTAATACAGCTAGATATAAATATACCTGGAATGTTTATATACTCAAGGCTCTGTTAGTTTGGTTGACTTTTAATAAAACAAAAACAAATATTGAGGAAAAATCATGTAAAATATTAAAGTAGATGATATATAAATTAGAGAACACAATTAAGTATTCTGGGGATGCATAGCTAATTTTCTCATTAATGCTACCTGTTAAAACAATTTGTTATCAGTTGCTACTTACCCTAACTTTACTTCCTGACACTCAGCCAGAATAAAAAATCCCTTTTTAACTCAACTCTTTTTGATTATTATAAATGTTTACAAAAACATGTTTATAAAAGTTATAACTTAATTTATATCTGAAGCTATTTCAGAGGCATTCAAGGCCCCTCTGATAAGCAGGCAAGCCTACCCACTAACCAACAAAAGCAGTGGTCTCATTAAATATTGTCAGAGTTTCTTATCATTTGGGCATGGCTGGTAGCATCTCCTTCCCTTGAAAGCAAGCACGCAGCACCAACATAAACCATATGAAACCCCTGTGTTTTCCCAAGGTGGAAAGAAAATCCTTTTTTCTCCACCTCATATTTTCCTAAAGAAAACTAAGCCTCTTTCCTTTGTTCTCTGATAAAAGAAATACAATAAGATTTGTTGTCAAAAAGTATTTTAAAAATCCCTGGCAATAGAAAATAGCCTAGTGAAATGATTTCTTCTCACAGTGACCTATGTCACAATAAGAAATTATCTGGATGGATACAGGATAAAAAATACCAGTGGAGAGCCTGATGAGTGGTCAGAGTGTTAGATAGGAACTCCTTGGAAATAATCAGCTGTCCTTATTCATCTCTATTCCCAGAACCTAACACAGTGCCTGGTAAATAGAAAGAACAAATGTCAGTTTTGCAATTTTAGTCAAAAAGCTAACATTTTTCAGTATTCAACTCAGAAAATGTAATGTGGAGTACAGAGTTTCAAATGAGAAAGAAAAGTTCATGCTCTGTCACTGTTGTTTGTGTGAATTTAAGCATGATGAGGTTTTTGGCAGCTCTCTTTTTAAGAAGGCAAATTATCAGATTATAGAAAAGCTAAAATATGCAGATTTTTCACCTGAGCCACTCAAGCAGGTAGCTGGATCATTCATTTTTCACTAGCACATAAGTAGCTTGCCAGAAGTGAAATGGCCTCTTTTGCCCTGCAATGGCCCAGTTTTTTGGGTACTTAGTGAGCAGCTCATATTTCTGAATCTCTGTGTGATAAATCTACAACCACACAATTCTAAATAACATGGTCTCCTTCAGACATCTTGCAAACAATAAAAAAGTTTCAAAAAATATACTAAAAGTCAATAAACTATATTATATTGTTACCTGGTAATTTGGTGGTATAGGGTAGAAGTTCATTGAGAATTCTTTGCTAGAAGACATTTTTATGTTACCTTAAGAAATCTCCTTTATTTTCCCCTGAACATCGAACTTTAAATGAATAAATGCAGTTTTACAAAAATCCTATGAAAAGAGACATAATCCTCTACCAAACAAAATTTGTTAATAATCACTCACTGACAATTTTGGCTATTTCTACAGTAATCTCAGCTCCTAAGTAAAGATTTACCATGCTTGGAGCAATGTGTTGTAAAGTACATCCTTACAGCACTTGCAAAATGTAGATTTAAAGTGAAAACAGAGGCTACTATTTAGATATATACCTCAAAACCAACAGCCCCAAGCCATGCAACAAAAGTTAAGTCATTCTGACTTCTTTGCACATTATCTCCAATAGCAAACACAATAGTTTTGCACCCCTGTCAGCATGATTCAGTGACATTAAACCAATCAGTACCCACAAATCAATTTAAACAGCTGTGTTTGTCCTAAAAGAATGCTGATGTATAAAAGCCAATCACACAAACAAAAAAGTGTCAGAATACTTCTTCCTTTAAACTTTATAAATTGCTGTAATTACCTTAAGGCAACCTTCTTACCATTTGATGTCTCCCTGATGTCAATCTATGCTTTTATATGGCAACAAACTTTAAAAATTTTCCTAACCCATTCTGATTTTATTTTTGACACTACATTCCACACAAATCTAGTAAATTAGAATCTGTACAGGTGGGGAATTCTGCAAATTTGGCAAGGTTTCCAAATACTTCTCCAGTATAGCAAAGTTTGAGAACCACTAGGATAGAATTAACAGGTTAGTTTTTAGATAGCAATGGTGAAACAGGTAGTCACATGCCCACCTGAACTCATCTATGTAGGCCTTATCTTATTAGGTTCATTTTATATAAAACAACATGAATTCTTACTGCTCTAGTTGCCTGCCAAAGCATTTGAATCAGTGTTTAATAAGATATTTCTAAATTCTGTGTTTTTTAAATCTTGTCAAAGAATACAACATTGAGTTTTGTCATACTATTCAATAAAAACTCAATTATAGAATTTTTGTGGAATATTAATTAAAAATTTGCAGTTTACGTTTTCCATAGATATTCCAAAATTATCCTTTAATCAAACCACAAGGTAGTAATTATACCTAGCCTCTCCTGTCCCAATCCCTGATAGGACAACTGAACTACTTTTATAAAATTAAATTTTGATTGCTATTTAGTATGTTATTTCTAGCTTTCTCTGAAATGTATTATTATAAGTATATGGTTAAGGACTTCAATTAGGTATATTACAATATGTCTCCTTTATGAAGACTTGTGGTTTACTTTGTAAAGAAAAAAATAGGGGGAGAGTGAGGGGGCGGGGTGGGTGGTAAGGGAGTGGGTGGAGGAGGGGGGAGAAATGACCCAAACATTGTATGCACATATGAATAAAAAAAATAGAATGGAAGAAGAGAAGGTGGCACTGGAAGTTCAGAGGTGTGAGTAAGGCACTTGAGAAAACCCATGTTGGAAAGGGAGGCTCCAGCCAGGTTGGGGAATCCCGAGGGGTTTAAAAAATTCAGGGGAAAGGGAAAACTTGGTAGGCAGAATGCCAACTTTCCCCAAATGTACCCATGTTCTAGTCCCAGACCTATGAACACATTATTCTTCATGGCAAGGAGACTTTACAGACGTTATTAAATAAAGGATCTGAAAATGAATACCATCCTAGATTATCTGGGCAGGTCCTAAATCTGATGACAAGTGTCCTTGTAAGAGATGAGATGCACAGAGAAGAAAGGAGATGTATAAAATTCCACCGGTGATTGGAGTTTGGCAGTCAAAAGCCAAAGAATGTCTGGAGTCACCAGAAACTGGAAGAAATAAGGATTCTCCTCAGAACCTTTGGGGTAGCCCAACCTGTAGACACCTTGATTTCAGACTTTTGCCCTTCAGAGCTCTGAGAGAATAAATTTTTGTTGTCTGAAAAAAAGAAAAAAATAGATCTTCCTGAACCCTGAATGATCTGGTATCTCTTTTTATTTTGACTATTTGGAAACTAAGATCCAAATTTATGGCACACCTCACTTGTATCACAAATTTTAGCTGACATTTCCCTTTCTTACCTTTCCTTTTGGCCTATATTCTTTACCTACTTCAATTCATTTTTACTGTTATTATTATTTTTTGAGACAGGGTCTCTCTGTGTAGCCCAGACTTGCTTCAAAATTGTAATTCTCCTTCCTCTGCCTCCGTAGTACTGGTATTACAAGCACACATCACCACAACCAGCTTATCTACTTCAGTTTTGATTTTGTTCTTAATATCTTATGCCTGAGGTTTCTTGAATCATTTTAGAAACAATGAAGACCATGAATAAATATTTATTATACTAATGACCCAGATTTGCAAAGTCATAATTATTCAAAAGCCTACTGAATATAATTCCTATTGTACAACTGTTATTGCTTTACCTATACAAAATTTCTACTATATAATTTAACATAAGCATTACATGTTAACATCATCAGAAAAAAAGTCAGCAAGTAGTTAAAAGAAATCTACATTTTTCAGTAAGGTGTATTTAGAAGAGTATATACCCAGAAAAAAACTTACATTTCTATGGACAGGCTGAATCAAAACTTCCCCTAACATCATTTTTGTCAACACTAGCAGGCTTGCACTGCTTGCTTGGTTCCTAGTTTTTATCTCAAACTGCATGAATGAACAAACTATAATAAAGCCTGAGAGTGAGTTAGGGTCTTTGGTTCAGCTTTTGCTTCTTATTTCTTCTGATAAAACTTCTTTTAAAAGTATAATCTTCAGTGCCAAGAAACCAATTAACTTAAAAAATTGCCAACCCTGCCAATAACCAGTAATGTGACTGGACTCTTTTGCACTGGGCATGAATAAATTAAATGTGCAAGCCCAGGTGGCTAAATCCAGCCCTGAGAGAAAGGAGGTTTCTTTGCAGTAAAGGTCTTTGAAAGGAAAGATGCAAACAGGAATGAAGGAAAAGACATCTGAGTAAGCAAACAAAGTCTTCCAAATGGCATTTGGCCCAGAAGACATTATTGTTTTGTCCAAAAGCACAAGAATCTTTGGAGACCCATCTGATATCAGCATTTCAGGGCACAATGAGACTCCACCAGAAAGCCTTTCTGATAAGGAGAGGGTTGAACAAATTTGTGATAGCAGCTAGAAATAGAAAAACTGATCAAGATATGAATACTGCTGCTGAATTCTAGTGTAGTATTAAGCTTGTAAATCAGGGGTGTTGCAAATACAAAGATTGAGAATTCTGTGTCATTTCTATGTTAATTCAGACGCCCAATAAGACCAGGTATTAACCAGAAAGAGGTAATTACTTTAAAAATATTTTTTAAACCTCTTTGTGATTCTGAGGAGTGGTCAGCAAACTACAGACTATGGGCCATATCTAGTCTGCCACCTGTTTGTGCAAAAATAAGTTCTGTTGGTACACAAGCATACCATCCATTATGTGTCATTCATAGATATTTTCATACTGCAAACAGCACAATTGAGTAGTTGCTGCAGAGGTGATATGGTTCACAAAGTCCAAGATTTTTTTTTATATGATCATGTACAGAAAATGTTTGATGACACTTGATCTAAAGCAGGGTCAAAATTTTTATGCAATTCCATGTGCTTCCTTTTGAACCACATCCTTAAATAACTCTTTCAGAAAGTGTTTGCAAGAGGGAAAAGAGCTCTTTTTTTAGTAGCTCTGGCAATACCTTAATTTACCCCTTTCATTTACTTTTCATTGTTAACTTTCTTCAACATTTGAAAGATAATATTTCTTTGTCTTTTAGTATTTAGCATTACTGATTTTAAAAAATTCTGCAGTAATTCAAGTTGCTCCATGAATGATTTATTTTTCTTTCCTACTCACACTTAAAATTTCATCATTATCCTTGCTATTTGCTAGTTTCAAAATCCTATTTTGCTTTAGGCTTAGTATTACCTTTACTGATGCATGAGTGTATATTTCAACCTTCAGTTTGTAGGCTCTCTTTATTACCAAAAAAATCTGTAGTTATCATTTTTTGGAATATTGTTCTTTTCAGTCTTTTTCTTCTCTTTGGCTAATGAGTCTCCTGCAGTCTGTTACTATTATTTTATCCTCCTTATTTCTTAATATCTCATTATATTCATCTTAATGTCTTTATGTTACATTCAAGGTAACTCAGAACCATGTCTCAATTCATTGAATTCTTTCTTCAACTATGCTCACATTAGTTTTAGCCAAATCTTAAACTTCTTAACTATTTGAACAGATACTTGTTTTTCATTTTTTTTCAAGTGACATTTTAATGGGCTTAATTTTTACACTTTTGTACATGTGTATAATTATTCTCTCCTCCAATACCCTCTCTTGTCACTACTTCCTCTTCTGTTGGGTCACTCTTCCACTTGCAGGTCTTGTTTTTAAAAGTGTGGATTCTGCATATAAGAGAAAACATGTGATATTTGTTTTTCTGAATCTGCCTTATTTCACTTAACATGATAATTTCCAGTTTTATACATTTTCCTGCAAATAACATAATTTATTTTTCTTTATGGTTGAATAAACTCCATTGTGTATACATATCACATTTTTATCCATTCATCTGTTGGTGGGCACCTAGATTGATTCTTAGCTATTGTGAAGAGTGCTGCAATAAACACAGGTATACTCGGATCTCTTTTGTATACTGGCTTACATTTCTTTTGGTATATACCTAGGAATGGCATATCTGGATCATATGATAGTCTTAATTTTGGTTTTTTGAGGACCCTCCATACTTATTTCCACAGTGGCTACACTAATTTGTATTCCCACCAACCATTTTAAGAGGTGAGATGGAATTTCAATGTTATTTTTATTTGTATTTCCCTGATAGCTAAAGATTTTAACATGATTAATGTATGAATTGGCCATTTCATTTGTACTTTGTCTTTTGAGAACAGTCTATTCAATTTATATACCCATTTGTTGATTATTTGTTCTTTTTGGTGTTTACTTTATGGAATTCTTTATATATTCTCTATATTAATCTCCTGTCAGATGAATAGCTGGCAAAGATTTTCTCCCATTCTGTAAGCTATCTATTCATTCTACAAACTTTTTTCCTTTGTTGTGCGGTAGCTTTTTAATTTAATTTTATTTTATTATTGGTCTGTGTGTCTGGTGTCCATTTTTGTGCCAGCATCAGACTGTTTTTGTTACAATAACTCTGTAGTATTATGGTGACAGTAGCTTTGCTCTATCTGCTCATGATTGCTTTGACTACTTGGGGTCTTTTATGTCTCATATGAATTTTAGGATTTTTTCATATTTCTAGGAAAAATGTCACCAGTAATTTGATGAGAATTGCATTGAATCCATAGATCACTTTTAGTAATTTAACTATTTTCACAATATTAACTCTGCTGACTCCTGAACATGGAAGATCTTTCCAGCTTCTACATTCTTCTTTAACTACTTTACTCACTATTTTATAGTTTCCATTATTGAGATGTTTCATCTTGGTAAATTTATACTTAGCTATTCTTTTGTTTGTTTGTTTTGTTTTTGTTTTTATATTTGTTCATTTGTTTTTGAGGCTGCTTTAATTGGGACTATTTTCCTGATTTATTTTTTTTAGCACACTCTGTTTACATTGTTAATATCTTCTTGGTTCAATTTTGGTACCTCATGTGTGTCTAGAAATTTATTCATTTCTCCAAGATTTTCCAATTTTGGAATATAGGTTTTCCTTAATGGTCTTCTGAATTTCAGTGATATTGGTTGTAATATACTGTCTTTGATGTCTAATTTTATTATTTTAGGTCTTCTCTCCTTTGGTTGGTATGGCGAAGCACTGATCAATCTTGTCTATCATTTCAAAGAATCAATTCTGTTTCATTGATAATTTGTAGTATTTCAGTCTCCATTTTGTTTATTTTCCTGGATACTTACTACTTCTTTCCATCTAACAATTTCAGATTTGGCTTGTTCTTATTTGTCTAAGAGCTTCAGTGCTTCATTAGGTTATTTATTTGAAGTCACTCATTTTTTAAATTTTATTTTATAATTTTTACATTTACTTAGATCTGTATACATTGTTTGGGCCATCTCCCTGACCCCTTTCCGGGTAGAACCTGTCCCTCCCTCTTGTTCTCTGACTTTATTGAAAACAGAAGAGATAGTAAGGGAAAAAAAAAAAACGTTTTTGCTAGTTTGAGATAAGATAGCTAAACAGAGAGATTCCCAGCATTGCTTCCATGCACATGTGTATTACAAACCACATTGGTTCATCTCTACCAGACCTCTTCACTATTTCCTAGTCCCCTTCCAATAGTGGCCAGTTTAAGATTACTGTATTCATTCCTCTACAATGAGCATATCAACCACATTCAAGTTATAGGTCTCCTTCCCTCTCCCTATTCCTCCCATGTGCAATCTCTACTTAGTGTGTGACCCATGTCCAATAATTTTTCTGCATTTGTTTTAGGTCTATAATCCATGTATGAGGGAGAACATGCAATTTTTGACCTTCTGAGTCTGACTAACTTCGCTTAAGATGATGGTTTGTGTTCCATCCATTTACCTGCAAATGACAAAATTTCATTCTTCTTTGTGGCTGAATAAAATTCCACTGTGTATAAATACCACATTTTCTTAAACCATTCATCGGTAGTAGAGCATCTTGGCTGTTTCCATAGCTTGGCTATTGTGAATAGTGCTGCAATAAACATGGGTGTGCAGGTGTCTTTGTGATAACCTGAGTTGCATTCCTTCAGGTATATCCTTAGGAGTGTTATTGCTGGACCATAGGGCAGATCTATGTTTATTTTTTAAGAAGCCTCTATATTGCTTTCCATAGTAGTTGTACGAGCTTACAGTCCCACCATCAGTGTATGAGGGTTCCTTTTTCCCCACATTCTCACCAACATTTGTTGTTATTGGTATGCTTGATGGTAGCAATTCTAAAAGGAGTGAGGTGGAATCTTGGTGTGATTTTGATTTTGCATTTCCTTTATGGCCAGGGATGGTGAGCATTTTTTCATGTGTTTTAAGGGCATTTGGACTTCTTCCTTTGAAAAATTTCTATTCAGTTCAGTTGCCCACTTCTTTATTTGTTCATTGGTTTGGGGGGAGTTTAGTTTTTTGAGCTCTGTGTATATTCGGGTTATCAGTCCCTGTCTGATGTATAGCTAGTGAAGATTTTCTCCCATTCTGTAGGTGGTCTCTTCAATTTAGAGACCATTTCTTTTGTTGTGCAGAAACTTTTTAATTTCATGCAGTCCCATTTGTCAATCCTTTCTCGTAGCTGTTGGGCATTTGAGTTCTACTAAGGAAGTCCTTACTTATACCTATTGCTTCCAGTGTATACCCTGCTGTTTCCTGTGCTAGCTTCAAGGTTTCAGGTCTGATATTAAGGTCCTTAATCTGCTTTGAGTTGATACTACTCATGGATCAACAGGCGTGGATCTAGTTTCAGTTTTCTTTAGGTTGATAACCACATTTCCCAGCAACATTTGTTGAAGAGGCTGTCTTTTGGCACCTTTGTTGAAGATTAGGTGAGCATAGCTGTGTGGATTCATATCTGGGTCCTCTATTTTGTTCCACTGGTCTTCATGTCTGTTGATGTTCCAGTACCATGCTGTTTTTATTGCTGTGGCTCTGTAGTATAGTTTGAAGTCGGGTATTGTGATACCTCCAGCATTGCTGTTTTTGCTCAGTATTGCCTTAGCTATTCGTGGTCTTTAGTGTTTCCTAATGATCTTTAGGGTAGATTTTTCAATCTCTGTGATTAGTGTCTTTGGGATTTTGATGGGAATTACATTGAACATGTAGATTGCTTTTGGTAGTATGGTCACTTTTACTGTGTTGATTCTGCCAATCCATGAGCATAGGAGATCTTTCCACCTTCTGTAGTCTTCTTCAGCCTCTTTCTCCAGTGGTTTGTAGTTCTCCTTGTAGAGGTCATTTATGTCCATTGTTAAGTTTATTCCTTGGTATTTGATTTATTTTTTGAGGCTATCATAAATGGTATTGTTTTCCTATATTCTTTCTTAATCTGTTCACTGCTGGTATATACAAAGGCTATTGATTTTTGTAGGTTGATTTTATATCCTGCTACTTTGCTTAAGCTGTTTATAGTGTCTAGGAGTTTTGGGATAGAGTTTTTAGGGTCTTTAAGGTATAAGATCATGTCATCTGTGAATTGGGATAGTTTAACTACTTCTTTCCTCTTTGTATTTATTTTATTTCTTGTTCTTGCCTTATTGCTGTAACTAGGAATTCCAGGACTATGTTGAATAGGAGCAGGGAGAGTGGACACCCTTGTCTTGTTCCTGACTTTAGGGGAAATGGTTTCATTAAGTATGATGTTTGCTATAAGTTTTTCATGTACAGCTTTTATAATGTTGAGATACATTCCTTCTATTCCTAGTTTCCTTAGAGCTTTTATCATGAAATGATGTTGAATCTTATCTAAAGCTTTTTCTTCATCTATTGAGATGATCAAGTGGTTTTTGTCTTTGTTTCTATTAATATGCTGTATTACATTTATTGATTTGAGTGTGTTGAAACATCCCTGCATCCCTGGGATGTATCCGACTTGGTCATGGTGAATGATCTTTCTGATATGTTGTTGGATTAGTTTGCCATTATTTTATTGAGAGTTTTTGCATCAATGTTCACTAATGAGATTGGCCTGCAGTTCTCCTTCATGGATGTGTCTTTGTCCAGTTTTGGGATGAGTGTAATACTGGCTTCATAGAATGAGTTAGGCAGTGTTCCTTCCCTTTCTATTTCATGAAAAGTTAAGAGAGTGTTGGTATTAATTCTTCTTTAAAGGTCCAGTTGAATTCAACAGAAAATCAATCAGGTCCCAGACTTTTATTTTTTGGGAGACTTTTTATTGCTGCTTTAATTCCATTATGTGTTATAGATCTGCTTAGGTAGTTAATATCCTCTTGGTTCAGTTTGAGATGGTCATAAGAATCTATAAATTTGTCCATTTCTTCAGGATTTTCCAATTATTGGAATATAAGCTCTCAAAGTAGTCTCTGATGATTCCCTGGATTTCCTTGGTATTTGTTGTTATCTCTCCTTTTTAGTTTCAAATTTTACTAATTTGGGTCTTTTCACTCCTGATTTTAGTCAGATTTGCCAAGGGTTGTCCATCTTGTTTATTGTTTCAAACAACCAGCTTTTTGTTTTGTTGATTCTTTGTATAATTTTTTTGGTCTCTACTTCATTAATTTCAGCCCTTATTTTTATTATTTCTTTCCTTCTGCTTATTTTGGGTTCTGCTCGTTCTTGTTTTTCTAGGAGTTTGAGATGTAGCATTAGGTTGTTTATTTGAGACCTTTCTGTACTTTTAATATATGTACTCATGACTATAAGCTTTCCTCTTAGGACTGCCTTCACTATGTCTGATAGGTTCTGATTTTCATTCATTTTCATTAAATTCCAGGAAAATTTTGATTTCCTCTTTTATTTCTTTTATGACCCACTGATTGTTGAGCAATGTGTTATTCAGCCTCCAGTTATTTGCATATTTTCTGCTGTTGCTTTTGTTGTTGAGTTCTTGTTTTGGAGAAAGTTCTATGGACTGCTGAAAAGAATGTATATTTTGCTGTTGGCAGAAGAAATATTCTGTAGACATCAGTTAAGTCCATTTAATCTATGGTGTCATTTAGGCCTAAGATTTCTTTATGGACATTTTTGGCTAGATGACCTATCTATTGGTAATAAAGGGGTATTAAAGTTTCCCCTTCCACTGTGTTGGAGTCTATATGTGCTATTAAGTCCTTTAGTATATGTTTGATGAAATTGGGTGTATTGACATTGGCTACATATATGTTGATAATTCTTATTTCCTTTTGATGTATTGCCCCTCTTATTACTATGAAGTGTCCTTCTTTATCTTGTTTTTCCAATGTCAGTTTGAAGTCTATCTCATCTGATGTAAGTATTGCTACTTCTGCCTGTTTGGGGGGACCATTAGCTTGATAAATCTTCTTCCAGCCTTTGACTCTAAGCCAGTGTTTATTGATATCAATAGGTGGGTCTCTTGTAAACAAAAGATTGTTGGATCTTCCTTTTTAATCCAATTTGCCAAATGGGGTCTTTTGATGGGGAGTTGAGTCCATTGACATTCAGTGTTAATATTGGTATGTATGTAGTCATTCCTACCATTTAGTTGTTTTTGTTGTTTAAGGATTTGATTGTGCATAGCTGAATCAATGTTGCTCTCTGATTACTTGTCTTTTCTTATCCTGCAGTTTAATGCTTGCCATCCTCTCATGGCTTTGTTTGCTTTCATCTTCTGTGTGCAGAATTCCTTGTAGAATCTTCTATAGTGGTGGTTTGGTGGTCATATATTGTTTTAGTTTCTGTTTATCATGGAAGACTGTTCCTCTGTCAATTTTTAATGATAGTTTTACTGGATAGAGTATTCTAGGTTTGAAACTATTTTCATTCATAGCCGATATACCTCACTCCATGCCCTTCTTGCTTTTAAGGTTTCTGTTGAAAAATCTTCTGATATTTTGATGAATTTACCTTTATATGTTATTTGTTTTTCCTCTGTTTTCTGTGCTTGTTGTTTTAATGATAATATGCCATGAAGAGGTTCTATTTTGGTCAAGTCTGTTTGGAGCCATAGAGGCTTCCTGTACCTTAATTGACAAAACTGTCTTTGGGTTTCAAATTTTGGAAATTTGAATTTGGGAAATATTCAATTATTTTATTGACTATATTACATACCCTTTTGGCTTGTACCTCTTCTCCTTCAATGCCCATGATTCTCAGGTTTGGTCTTTTGATGGAGTTGCTAAGTTCTTGCATACCTTTCACACCTCTTAAGTTCTTTGACTAAGAGTTCTTCTGTTTTTTGTTTTTCAAGTTTCTGTTTTATCTTCAAGCTCTGAGATTCTGTCTTCCACTGGATGTAGTCTGCTGGAGTGGCCTTCCACTCTTTTTTGTTTAACTAAAGGGACTTTTTATTTCCAGAATTTCTGTTAGATTCTTTTTTCTGAAGTTTTCCATATTTTTGTTCAACTCCTCTTTTACATTTTTTGTTGTCTTCTTTAATTCATGTATATCTTTTTTTTTTAATAATGTCCTCTTTTCACTTTGGTGTTTGTTGAAGTCCTCTCTGAGTTCATTTAGTTGTTTCTGTATCTTCTCATGTTCCTTATTTTTGGTGTCTTGAAATTTCTTGAGTGCATCTTGTACTGGTTAACCGTCTAGTATCTTCTCTATGAGATTCTCAATGATTTCTTTCATGATTTCCTGTTTGAAGGATTTTGTTTGTGGGTGTCACTGGGCTCCTTAGTGATATTTACCATTGTTTTGTTGGTGTCAAGACCTGGATATCCCTTTTGTTCATTTCCCACCAAATCCTCTATTGAATTATTTTTCTGTGGAGTGTGGTTTCCATCCCTTCTCCCCATCACTCCACTTGGTGCTGTGCAACTATGTTCTTGATAGGCTAGTTGATGGTTTTAATTGCCTATTTTCTTTCCCTTGATTTAATTTTTATGTTGTGACTGACTTGGTTGTTATCTAGGTTGATGTGCTGTTTCTGTCCCTGGCCTGGAGGTATAAATTAGCAATAACACATTCACAGTTTCAATGCCAGACCAGTTGTTCAGATATTATATAGAAAACCCCTTGGTAATAGTATCTATATCAGTGGGAGTTGGCAAAGGGGGGGGAGTGGTTATTAGGATAGATGTAGAAATTTGAGCAATTGGTAAAGGTGGCATTAAAAGGGGGAAGCAGAAAAGGGGAGATGGGGGAAGAGGTATGAGTCCTGCTGAGTTTTGTGGCTCTTATGTGTGTTAGGGTTTATTTCCACTGTGGTAGTGGAGGGTGCATGTGTTAGGAATTGCAGGGAGCTGAGGGTGTGTATAGTCGATACAATAGGCTAGTCAGCAGGTGGTGAATGTGTAAGGAGGGAGGGGTAGTGTGGTGATGGGTTAGGGAAGGACAGGAAGGGGAGGCAAAGACAGGAGAAGAGAATGGATGAGAAGAGGAAGAAAGAGTAATTGGGAGGGAGAACAATGGATTGTAGCACAAGAAAAGTGGGGAAAGCTTAGGGGACAAAAATAGGGATAAGAAAATAGTAATGATAAAGTTAATAAATACAAAAATAAACAAAGAAAGAAAAAACACCAGGTACAGCAACAACAAAAAAGTTCAGTATGCTTGGTAAAAGTCCCTGAGTTATTCCTTTGGCATCCAATCCTGGTATTGGCACTTGGTATTCTGTGCTTTGTCGGGAAGGGTGTTGCCCCTCTTGTCAGACAGTTTGAGGTAGAGACTACTGGAGGGTTTTTTCGTTTTTTTTTTTTTTTTTTCACTTTCCTTCATCTTATCAGCCTTCTATTACAAGTGGAATCTCTATTGTGGTCTCACCATGTAACTGGCTTGTGAGTAGCATTTACTTCCTTCTATCCACAAGGCAGGTTGCAGTTGGGGCCTGAGGTAACTCACTGTCAGTTCATGCAAGATGTTCAGAGCTGTTATTTTCACCAGGCAGCAGCTACATTGCCCTACAGCTGCAACTCTATCTGCTTGGCTCCTCCTCCAGCAATGTAGGGCAATTCAGTTTTGAGTATCACCCTCAGTCTCATGAGACCAGCCCTGTTTGAGAGGTTGGCTTGTCACCCCAACCCAGCTCTCAGCCTTTGTGCCTTAATTCACCTCTGCTTGGTGCTAGTTTGGCTCCTCTGGAAGGTTGCCTTGTTGCCCCATCCCTGCTCTCAGCCTTTGTTATTTTCCTATCTTTGTTCACTGAGAATTCAACTCCTTGCCCTACCCCCCTTCTCCAGGGCAGGTTCAGCATTCCACCATGTGTGCTAGATTGTAATTCAGTTTTGTTTGGGGGGGATTCAATCTGCCCAAGGACTGTGCTGGATTATGTTCCTGGGGAGCAGGTGGGGAGGTTGCACATGGTGCGTGTTGCTCACCTGTTCATTTATGCAAGCAGCTTTGAACTGGCTGGAAGGGAGAAATGGCATGCCGCTTTTCTCAGCAAGGTGGGGCATAGGAAGGCTTTCCATGGGTTAGGGGTCCTGGATGTCACAGAGTTCAATTCTAATTGATGCTCTGTCTTCTGCTTATTGAGAAAAAAGAGAGAGAGAGAGAGAGAGAGAGAGAGAGAGAAAGAGAGAAACAGCCAGGGGGCTTTTTTTCCAGGGCAGACATGCCCTTCTGGCTATGCCATGCTGGGATTTTCCAGGCAGTAAGGTACAATTAAAAGCTGTTTTAAGGGTCAGTCCTTGAATTTTAACATGATAGTAGTTATTATTTTGGCTAGAAGCACTCAGAATTACCCAGGTGTAGCTCCAATGTCTCAAGGTGGTGTATGGAGTCATGGAGCTCAGGAATTCTGATTCCCTACCCTAATCACTATATTGAATCTTCTGTCTTATTTTTTAATGTAGGCACCCAAAGCTCTAAATTTTTCTCTTAGCACTGTTCTGCTGTGTCTCCAGGGTTCTGGCAAGTTGTGTTTTCATTTTTATTTGATTCTAGAAAATTTAAATTTTCATCCCTGATTTCCTCAGGTTCTCACTGATTATTCAAAAGTGAATAAATTATTCAAAAGTTCAATCTTCATATATATATTTTCTGTCACTTCTCTTGCTATTAATTTTATTCCATTATGATCTGATAAAATATAAGAAATTTAAAATTTCTTATATTCTTTAAGTCTTATTTTATAGCCTGAAATATAATCTATCTTGGAAAAATTCCATGGTAAGTGTAGAAGTGTGTATGTTCTGCAGCTGTTGGATGGAATATTCTGTATGTTTCTGTAAAGTTCATTTTATCTATGGTGCAATTTAACTCTGAAGTTTTTTGTTGAATTTTTTGGATAATATATCCATTGATGAGAGTGAAGCATTGAAGTCACTCACTTGTATATCTAAACCTATCTCTCTCTTTATGTCCAATAGTGTTAGTTTTATGAAACTCCATGCACAAACATTTGGTGCATAGATATTTATTATTGTTACATCTTCCCAATGGATTGTTCCTTTTATTCATATGTACTGACTTTCATCATCCCTTCTGTCTCGTTTTGGCTTGAAGTCTTTTTTTTTCAGATATAACAATAGCTATTACTGCTTCCTTTTACCTTCCATTTTCTTAGAATATAATTTTCCTTCATTTCACTTTCACTCTCTATGTATCTTTGCCAATGAGGGGAGCAAAGACATTGCAATACACAGAAAATAGTTGGATGTAGTTTTTTGTAATCCATTCAGCTAATTTGCATCTTTTAATCAGAGGATTAAGATTGCTTATACTTAGAGTTGTACACATTTACAGTAAAGTATATTTTAGAGTTGTAGATTTACAGTCTGTACAGGTATATACTGGCTTCTCCCTTCTTCATTGTAGTGGTTTGCTGGTTAATAACATTTGATTCTTTCCTAATTTTTTTAAAGTAACCCTTTATTTTTATTTTCATTTTTGGGTGGGACTGGGGCTTGAACTCAGGGTTTCACATGTTCAAAGCAGGCACTCTACCCCTTTAGCCACACTTGCAGTCCCCTACTTTTTTATTCATCTATTGTCCTAGTGAGATTTATTCTTTCCTGAGTTCTCATGCTTGTATATATCTTTCTTCCTTTTCTGTGTGTAGTGCTCTTTTAAGTAGTTTCTGTAATGCTGGCTTAGTGGAATTGCTTTAGTTTGTGTTTATCACAGAAGATCTTTATTTCTTCTTTGATTTTAAATTAACTTTGGTGGATATTGTAGTGTTGGTTCACAAATAGTCTGCTTCACACCTTCTATGCTTTCTGGGACTCTAGGGTTTTTTCTGAGATGTCTGCTATTATTCTGATAGGCTTGCTTTTGCTAGTAACTTGACAAGTCTCTCTTGAAACTTTCAATATGTGTTTCACATTCTTGCCATTTTAACTATCACACCTATTTGGGATTCTAAATTCTTCATGTACTTGGATGTTCACTTCTTCCCCTAGATTTAGAGAATGAGATTATTTTGCTATAATTTCATTAAAGAAATTTTCTATGCCTTTATGCTGTGTCTTGGTTCCCTCTCTCCCATGCTACAAATTCATATTTTTGGTTTCTTAATTGTGTTCCAGAGGTCTTGGAAATTGTGATCTTTGTGTTTTTTCCTTTTCTGTTATCTGAATGTACTAAATCCTGAACATTGTCTTCAATCCTTGATAGTCTTTCTTCTACTTGATCTAGTCTATTGGTGATGCTTTCCATTGAGATTTTTTTTTTTATTTCATTTATTGAGTTTTTCACTTGCAATATTTTTCCAGAATTTATCTCATTGCTAAATTTCTCTCAGAGAGGTGTTGATTTTCTTGTCCAAGTCTTGAACTGACTTCTTTACTTTACTCATCTGTTTATTTGATTTCTCTTTGAGGTCTTTGATTATTTTTAAAACTAGACTTAAATTCCTCACCTGGCATTTCAGTATCTTTGGATTTTGTTACTGAAGAGTTGTGAACATTTATAGTAGTTATGTTGTCTTGCTTTTTCATATTTCTGATCTTTCTAAGTTATGATTTACACATCTGTTTGAATGAATATGTCCTCTGGTTTTATTCATTGGTCTTCTTAGTGAGCAGCCTACTTTTGAGGGCTCAATCTCCAGTACCACTTAGATGGGAGAAAACAAATCACTTTAACAGCAACAACACTGCTCAGGCTGGTGCTGTATGCAGGCTGAGAATAGGGCTGGTCAAAGGTTAGGTGTCAGCTTCAGCACTGCATTCACTTAAGAAGCGTCCTTTTTTTTTTGCATACCTACAGCTGGTGCTTATTCCAATGAGCTTTACAGGCTGTATGCGGGGCAGGTTCTCACCTGCTCCAGAGCCCTCTCTTCCCCCAGTTGTGCATCCAGCAGCAGCAATTATACAAGTCTAGGGGTGTCTCCTCCAGTACATCAGAGAGTGAGAGAAGAAAAGAGCACTGAGATCTGCACTAGTGGGGAGAACTGAGGGAATGCAGCACTCTGGTGGTCTCAGTGCTTTCAAATTCTACCCATCAGCAAACCTCCCTGCAGGAAGAGGAAGGCTGGGGAAATCAAGAAATCAACTGGAAATAAAGTGATCAGCCAGTGCTGAGCTCAGAGCTCTCACTTCCACACAGAAGGATATTACTCACAACTTGGAGGCAGTTCCAGAGGCTAAGCATTCTACCTACTGTCCATAGGCTAGGTTTAGAGCTCTTAGTCTCTGAGGTGATCCATAACCAACAGGGTTTATTCCTTGCCACTGATGTTGGGACCAGTGACCATGATGTTCTTCATAGCCCAAGCCCTATGCTGCTTAAACTTCTTGACAGGTATAGATCTTACCCTTCTTCTCTCCATGTCTGTCCCCTATGGTTGTCTCCCATGCAGACACTGGCAGGGTGAACCCAGGCTTCTTGACTTATTATTGTTCCTTGTTTTCAGCTCCCAGAGTAGCTCAGTCTCAAACAATAAGCCCCCACCCAAGATGGCACCTGCCTGTAGCTCTACAAGATATGGGGAGTAACAAAATGTATTTCTTCTTCAATGCTGGCCTGCTGTCCAAAAGAAGTCACTATCATACCAAATTTCCATACTGGATTTCAGGTGTGTAAGAACTATAGGTTTAACCTACACCTAGGACTGCCAGTCTGTGGTCCCCAGGAGTGCCTGGCTTACCTTGTGGTTGTAGTTTTGTTATCCCTTTCCCTGTAGAGCTGGAGTGAAGCTGGTGGGTTGTTTCCTACTTTTCTTTGCATCATCTTTCTGTTTCTTTGTATTTTTCAGTAGTCTTGTTCCCTCTTTTGTGATTCCTGGTGTTTTTCCTCTCTTTCTTTCTTTGAAATATAGCCTATTCTTTGTTACCTTATCTCTTATGACTCCCAGAGTCACAAGTAGGAAGCTTCTAATCTGCCATTTCATCTTGGGAACCAGAAGATTGAGTTTTTATTTCAAGTCTGTATTTTCATTCCCATTCTTTTTATTTTTAGCTGTTCCTTTCCTATGAATACTGTCTCTTATTATACTTCTGGAACTGAAAATCAAATACTTCAAAGTAATATTTAGATTTTCTTTCTTTTGTACAAATCAACCATTTCCCTATTAACTAACTCAACAGCAAACATTCTGGGCTTGACTTACATGCTTTGGAAGATAGGTTTTTGAGCTTGTATTAAGTAGGGATGTTGTTTTTGTTGGTGGTGCTATCATATTTACATTTTCTGCATGCCTGTTTTTGGCTTAGAGTTCTGGGATTTCCCATGGGTGGCATTCTGCCTCATGCAAAAGTAGGTCTAATACTAAAAACCTGTAGCAAGCTAAAGAATATTTCCAGTCACAGAGATAACAGTATGTAGGCAATGATAATAAAACTATATGGCTTCCTTACCCCAATTTCCATAAGCACTCAAATTCATATAAGCCACAGCACAGGATATTGTCAATCATAACTCTCCTTCAGACTTATTTGAGAAGCTGGTTCCTGCCATGAGCTTAACTCTAGTCCTCTTCCTTGTTAAGGATACAGCTGTGCCCTATCCCAATTCCAGAATCAGAGCACTGTCTTGTTTGATGCTTTGTGTTAGCATTCCCTTTTAGTCTATACTTTTTTTAAAAATTATATGTCTTTCCTTATTTGAAATATCTATTTGCATTTTATTTTATTTCAAGTTGCTATTGCTGCTATGCTTTTGTTTCATAGTAAAGTAAAAAATTAGGACTGATTCAAACCACTCACTTTACTATGCCCTTTTGAGAAAAGAGAAGAGTGGACATTGAAATTACAGAGATAATTTAAATAGACTGAAGAAAGTATGGGGTCTAGAGTAAAGCACTTGTGATGCATAATAATTCATTCTAGCTCAGACATTTTATGATAAGTTGATCATATATCTTTTATTTATAAATGAAAGTATACTTTAATTTTAATAAACTATTCTCTTCATAAAGATGTGATTGTTCTATGTCCATCATTACTCTTAGCAATGTGCAGAGATTTTTTAATGATGATATCTCTGATGATGGATTCCAATGACACTTGCTTTTCACTTGGTGCCCTAATTAGGTAGAGTACATAATTGAATATACTATGTGAATTTATATAGCACAGTCTTTAACTCACTAATCCTATCACTCTTGAGACCGTATCTTTATGGAAATGAGACAATGCAGACACAACACCCTCATTTATTTAGAAATAAAAATATCACCAAATAACCCAAATATCCAAAAATTGAGAATTACTTTTTGCTCTGAAGGTATCACAATTAAATATTTAGTAACCACTCTGATAACTTCATGAATTTGACTAAGAAGTTGTCAAACTTACAAGAGTAAATACATAATAAAACTTACAGGTATGAAAAGCTGTTCAATTTCATTAGGTTTTATGGCTATCAAATCTAAACCATCGTATAATACCTGACAGAAAGACTAAAATAGGTAACGCAGAGAATATCAAATGTTTGTGAGGCTGTAGAATTGTGACATTTACTGGAGGAAGAAACCATTTACAATGTCATCAAAACATTAGCATAAATATATGCATTCTTCACCATCCAGAAATTTCATCCCATGCATTACACTCAACAGAAATGCTTACATATATTTACCAAAAGGTATGTATTAAAATATAAATAGATGTACTATTCATAATAGTTCAAACCAAGTGCTAGCTAACCAGCAACAAAGTAACAGCTAAATAAATCATGATGAAGGTACAGAGTGGAAAATTATATAACCATGAAAAATTTTAAATCTGTAATGTTTCTTACTATGAAGAGTACAACTCATTAGTAAAAAGAGAATTTTTTTAAGGCAGACCAGAGAGTTCTCCCTATATTATTTCATTTTATATCAAGTACCAAAGTCAACCTCCACAATAAGAAGTCAGAAAAGCAAATTAGGAGGCTAGTGACCAGAAAGGTTACAAAACAGCCTTGTTTCTTGTTCTAGACACTGATTATATAGATATGTTTTCTTTGAGAAAATTAAGCTATAATATGCTTTAAAATGTGATATATAATAATGAAATTTATATATAAATTATCTACATAAAATATGTATGTGAGACTTACTTGTTTAGAGGTTTTTAAACTCTATTCCTAAAGCCCTAAGGATTCATGGAAGATACTTCAGGGCTAGTTCTTCCTTCCAATTAATTTTAGTTTTGGTTTGACCTTGTTCTCTCAAGAGGGTACTGTTTTTCCATACAGTGACAAAATAAGAAGAATGCTACCTCCAGGAAATCAGTCAATTATATAACTATAAAGAATATTTTTAACTTCTTTAATCAATATAATAGAGTTAGGAAAAGATTAAAAAACACACTAATAGAAAACTTATAAATTGAATAGAACCTGATATTCCAGTCAGATTCTTCTCTTTATCTCTTTCCAGCTCTTAATTATGGGCCTCACCATGGCTTTCCTCTAAGTTTCAACCTGCCTGGGTCCAGGAAGTAGAAGGAACTTCATGATGTGACCCATCTGCCAAATACCACAAATCCCTGATTTGCTGCCCTGATTAACTTACACTGGCAGCAATATCCTGCTATATTTGTGTTTCATTGATGTATCATTTGGTTTTTCATGTCCATAAAAGCCTCCAGGTCAGATGTTCCTACTGAATCATTAAGTTTGGAGTCAATTTTATCCAATATTCTTAAGCATTCTACTAGCATGCCCATTTTTTCTACAAGTCTAGCCCAAAAAATAAACAAACCATCAAAGAAATGATCTTCTAAGAACTATCAACCAGTTGCCCTAAGGCTGTGATGTGTTATATAAACCCAATTGCACATATTCAATGATTTATTCTAAGCCTATGGGGTCCTTATGACCTATATTTCAAAACTCAAGAGGAAGATGTAAAAACACCATCCGTAAAGTGGAGACCCCCCCACCCCCTAAAAATACACTCATGTACAGCCAATCTTAGTCTTCCTTAGCTAGGAAGTCTGTCAGATTTCTCCTTAAATTGTTTTTACTTAAAGATAAGAACCAACTGATATAAAGTGGCCTCAGATTCTTCAAATCTAGGTTTAGACTATTTTATATTTAGGCTCTATTTGGTCCCTCAAATATATAGACACTGGCATTCATCATAAAGATAAATATCTGCCTGGTATTACAAAAGTTTTGTCTGACAAAACTTTAGTCCTGATCTTATTTAGCTCCACTTTATATAAAAGCTCTGCCTTCAAAGGTCTTGTTCATGGTGAGAAATCATGCTCCCATGCCCTATACCCAGATCATTGCAGGCATAAGTAATGGATGATGACACCCTTATAGGGCTTAAGTCTGTCTTCACAATATATCCCCATATAGTAACTCAGATAGCCACCACCAACTGATTGGAATTTTTAGAAAACATGAAATGCATTAAAAAACAAATTTAAACCTACACAAGTTTAACTTACTTCAGTTCAAAAGCATAGTCAAAAGTTTGGTTTACACAGAAATTAACTAATAATTTGTATTGTTTTTGTTCTTTGAGACAGGGTCATGTCATGTAGCCCAAGCTAGCCTTGAAGTCATGGTCCTCCTGATTTAACCTTACAACTATTAGAACTAAATATGTTACACCACAATCAATTAATTAATGAATACATACATACATTTTTCTTTATTGCCTCTAACCCTCCATGCTTCTAATTCCTTACATGGCCTATATCTTACCATATAAACCCTGTGGAGTTCTATTTTACTAATTTTCTAAGACCCTCTTGAGTTTATGATTGAGTTTCTTGCCTTTTTTTCATTCTGTTATATTTGATGTAGCTGTATAAGATATTAGTCTTCTACAAAGAAACTTCAGATATAACAACACTATATACCAAATGGACTAAGCAGATATCTGAAGAGTATTTCATCTAGACACTGCACAATACCCCTTCCTCTCAGCAGTCCATGGAAGTTTCTACAAAATAGACCATATCTTAGGACACAAAGCAAGTCTTATAAAATAATCAATGAAATAAAAATATGGTTATTTGAAAAGATAAATATGTTTGGTAAACATTTAGCCAATTTGACTAAAGAGAGAAGGGAAAAGGCCCAAAATTTAAAAATTAGAGGTGAAGAAGGGGCTATTACAATAAATATCAATGAAATCCAGAGAATCATGAGCAAAAACTTTGAAAACCTATGTTCAAACAAATTGGAAAATTTAGAAGGAACAGATATATTTCTAGATGTATTTGACCTACTAAAATTGAACCAAAAGGATATAAATCACTTAAATAGAATTATAACAAGCAATGATATTGAAGCAGTAATAGTCTCCCAACAAAGAAAATCTAAGACCTAATTGATTCATTGCCAAATTCTACCAGAGCTTTAAAGAACTATCACCAATACTCCTTGAACTAGTCCAGGAAATAGAAAGGGAATAACACTACCAAACTTATTCTATGAAGCTAGTGTTTCTAATCATTCCAAAACCAGACAAAGACATAACGGTGACAAAAAAGAGAATTATAGATCAATCTCTTTAATTAACATAGGCATAAAAATTCTCAATAAAATACTTGCAAACTAAATTTAACAATATATCAAAAAGATCACACACTATGATTTAGTTGGTTTAATCTTAGGAATTAAAGAATGGTTCAACACACATAAATCAATAAATGTAATATAGCACATAAACAGAATCAAGGACAAAGTCACATATCTCAATAGATGTAGTAAAACCTTTGGCAAAATTCAGCATCTTTTCATAACAAAAGTTATGAAGAAACTAGGAATAGAAAGAATGCACTTCAGTATAATAAAGACTATATATGACAAACCCATGGACAATATCACACTAAATGGGGAAAAAATGAAACCATTTCCTCTAAAGTCATGAATAAGAGTGTCACTTTTTCCACTTTTATTCAATGTATTACTGAAATTCCTAGCCATTGCAATTAGGCAAGAAAAAGAAGTAAAAGAGATTCAAATATGGACACAAGAATTCACATAATCCCTATTCACAAATGATATGATTCGACACTTAAAAGTCCCCAAAGATTTAACCAAAAATGCTGAGATCTAATGAACACTTTCAGCAATGAAGCAGGATAGAAAATTGTCATATGAAAGTCAGTAGCTTTTCTATATACCAACAAAGGAGATGACAGACACCTACAATGAGAACTATTAAAACCTTAAAGAAAGAAATTAAAAAAGACACTAGAAGATGATAAGTCCTCCCATGTTCATGGACTAGCAAAATTGATGTCATGGAAATGACCATATTATCAAAACCAATCTACATTCAATACAATGCCTATCAAAATCTCAATGTCATTCCTCACAGAAATAAAAAAAAATTCTAAAATTTATATGGAAAAATAAAAGGCACAGAATACCAAAAGCAATCCTGAGCAAAAAAAAAAAAAAAAGCAACAAATTAATGAAGCAAAAGAATCACAATACCAGACTTCAAATTCCACTACCGAGCTATAATAACAAAATAGTATGGTACTGACACAAAATGGACACAAAGACTAATGGTACGGAATGGAAGACCCAGAAATTAAACCAGACAACTACAGTCATCCAATGTTTGACAAAGGCATCAAAGAAACAGACTGGAGAGAAGAAGCCACTTAAATAAATGATGCTGGGAAAACTGGGTATCTACATGCAGAAGACTGAAAGTAGACCCCCGTCTTTCACCCTGTACAAAAACCAATTCCAAATGAATCAAAGAGCTTAATGTCAGTCCTGAAACTTTGAAACTACTACAGGAAAAACTAGGGAATAGTCCGGAAGATACAGGCATAGGTAATTATTTTCTAAATAGGACTCCAACTGCCCAGAAAATATGAGCAAGAATTAACAAATGGGAGTCATAAAATTAAAAAGTTTCTGTACTTCAAAAGAAAAAGTTACCAGAATCAAGAGATAACCTACATAATGTGAGAAAACCTTTCATCAACTATTTAACAGATCAGGTATTACTATTCAGAATATATGAAGAACTAAAAAACTAAACAGCTAAAGGACAAATAATCCAATTAATAAATGGGTGAATGAATTCAATAGACAGTTCTCAGAAGAAGAAATACAAATGGCTAATAAATCCATCATACAATGTTCAACATCCTCAACCAAAAAGGAAATGCAAATCAAAACTGTACTAAGATTCCATCTCATCCCAGTCAGATAGGTCATCCTCAAGAAAATAAGCAACCAATGCTGGCGAACATGTTGGGGAAAAGGACCCCTCATATATGGTTGGTGGGAATATAAACTAGTGCAACCACTACAGAAATCAGTGTGAGAACGGGACCATAATGGCGGGGGATAAACTTACTCAAGGTACGCCATATACATGCATGCAATTAATGCAACAAAATCTCCTAGCATTTTTAACATACGATAAATCAAAAATTTTTTAAATCAAGATATTAGCTTTCTAGGAGATAGAAAGGTCAAATCTGCCTAGTCAACTTTCCTTTGTGGGCTTTTGACTATACTAGCATACAATCCATTCTATCTGGTACTCTCTTTTTGTTTTTTGGTTTTGGTTTGGGTTTCTTGTTGTTATTTATTTGTTTGTTGGAGGCAGTACTGTGTTTGAACTTAGAGCTCACACTTGCCAGGCCACATTCTACTATTGGAGCCATGCTGCCAACCTCCCTGCTATTTTCTTTTATAGTTATGCTTGGCAAATTTTTCTTTAACTTTCTAGATCATTGTGCTGTCTCTCTAGCCACTGATTCCTTCTTATGTAGGTGTTTAAAAAATAAGACAATTTTGCTTTGTAGACAAATAAATTTAAAAAAAGAAACATTATTCACACAAGTACACACATCTCTAAATTTTTCAAATTAGTAAGTTACTTGTATCCTCTTGGGTTCACTATTGTTTCACAAGACCACTTAATAACATTTTTTCTAAAATTATTTTTTAATTTTTATATCTATGCAATTAATTATTAATATAATTTAACTAGCCATAAATATTTTACTTCACTAATTTCCTCCTCAACAAAGTTCTCTTGCTACCACTGAATTAAGTAATTGCCTGAGGGTAATTTCAAATCTCATCCTAAAGATAGTAATTATCTTTGATTAAAAAACTACACTGTTAGCCAACCACCAATTACTCACAACTGCAATCGTAGCAACTCAGGAGGCAGAAATCAGGAGGATGGTGGTTAAAAGCCAGCCTGGTCAAATAGTTGGAGAGACCCTATCTCTAAAATACCCATCACAAAAAGAAGGCTGGTGGAGTGGCTCAAGGTGTAGACTCTGAGTTCAAGCCCCAGTATGGGAAAGAAAAAAAACAAAACAAAACTACACTGTGGTAGATGTTAGGGAAGGATGTTGCCCTAAAAAGACAAAACAGTAAATAAAACTGGATACCATCAGGAAGCTCCTTCTTTGACTGTATTAGTCTCTGCCTGTGGTCAGGAAACACTATTCTTGCCCTCTGGATCTCAGTGGGGAGCAATACAGGAGAGCAGAAATAGAGCTTCATTTACATTTCTCTCATTGTCTATCAGGCTGCGATGGGTCAGAGGGAAACAAGAATCCATGAAAGTTGGCAACAACTATAACGACAGTTCCAGCACTGCAATGTCCAGGAAACTATCTCTGTATCAGCATAGAAAGGGTTCTGGAATGATCTTTGACTTCTTCAGCCTACAAACCAATGCATTGAAGTGCAAATTAAGCTTTAACTTTCAATATAGAGCCTGTCACTCAAAAGATACTCAAAAAATTTAGTTGACTGAATTAATCTCATGCCAAGATAGGATAATAAGTTTTGAAGTAATTTGTGAAGTAAAATGTGAAATATAACTTTGAGGGACCCAGAATGATGTTCTTTATTAATTTTCCACATGGACTCAGAACATGCAGTCAAATTCTGCAATACCTTTCTCTAGAGTGAGCTTTGCTTTTGCAGGCCCAAGAAAATTTTTAGTGAAAAGTTAGTGATAAAGCTAATGTCCATATATTTTGCAGTTTGAGGCATCATAGATAGGCTTTCCAATTATATTTTAGTTTCAATTAGATTGGTAAATTTCCCTGTAGCTCATCTAAGTCTAATAATATAATTACGTTCCATTTAAGTGAAAATGAGTAGCTAAAACTGTTTGCATGAAAAATAAGCTTCAGATGATGAAAGTTTTCTCAAATTCTCTTTCTTAATATTCCAAATAACATCTCCAATATCACTATTCTCTGGATCATAGATCTTGGTCCAAAGACTATATAAAAATTTGAGGTAGAAGAAGAAAAACGCAAAGAGAAATATAGAGTAACTTTTGAAATAAGGCTAAATAGTTAGACAACAACTAAATTTTAGTGCTCGCCTTCAAGCTTTAAGCATGGGGAAGGTTCAGTGTCTGTGAAATGTGAACAGTAGTTATGCCAACCTTTGTTGGCACTACATGGACACTTTGTCTCCTACAAATTCTTATACTGGGTTTTCCTCCTCTAGAGACACTCAAATATGAAAACAATTATTTGCCTACTTTCTTAGAACTGGAGTTCTACATTCAACATGTGTTCCATCAATTATTTGTATTTCTACAAGTCTGGAAGTAGAAATGAGGCAGAGGAAACCTTCTTGTTGCTTTTGTATTTGGAAAGCAATATGGAGATGGAGACTTCTTTTCTCTGGAGTCATAATCCAGTAAATGAAGGTCAAGTGGCTGCTGTGGGAGGGCTGCCTAAGGCTTCTCATTTCAGTGCCCAATCACTAACCTGATGTGTGTTAATGGGGAAGTTGCTGTATTGGTAGCTGCTGATGCTGGTTTCCTGGCCCATGGATTGCAGCCATGGCTATGCAACCTCTTAGTCCTCTAATGTGTAGATTCCATTGAGGTGTTTGATTTTGGTAGAAGGAGCTGCACTAGTAGAGCAGTTATATTGTGTTCCAGGACCACTCCATAAGCCTGGCCTAGAGCCCATTCCTCGAGCTTACTAATGATTTAGTAAACTCCTGAATTTCTATGTCAAATCTCTTTCTTTTTATTATTGTTTACACAAAGTAAAACACATCTATCTTAGGTATAATGTTTTGATGAGTTTTGACAAATTAATCAATGTATTTACCATACCCCACTAATGTTTAAAACATTCCCTTTATCACAGAAAGTTCCTTCATGGCCCTTCCCAGCCAGTTTCCACATCTACAAGCAAACTCTTCTGATTTTTATCACCAAACCTAGTGTTTGTTTTCTTGGACATTAGTGTAATGGAATTGTACAGGTTATACTTTTTTGCTTCTGGATACTTTTGATCAAAATAATGACTTTGAGATATATCCATGTTGTTTATAAAGGTATTGATTTTCTTTTTTGTCTGTAAAGTATTCCATTGTATAAACATACCAAAATTTATCTATTCCCTTGTTGATGAATTTTTATTTTTTTCCAGTTCAGACCTATTATTAACAAAACAGTATGAACATTGCTAATAAAACGTGTTTATAGAATCATGTCTCCCACTTAGATAAATACCTAGGAGTAGAATTTCTGTGTCAAAGGTGATATTTATGTTTAACTTCATAAAGATCTGTAAGCTTTCTAAATTGATTTAATACTTTACAATCCCACCAACAAAGTATGAAAGCTCTAATTGCTCAAAATTCCCATCACTCTGCAAATCCTGCTTTTTCAACTGACATAAAACAGCATTTACTCTGATTTTAATTTTCATGTACTTGAGGACTAATGATATTGGACATCTTTCCTGTGATTCTGGGCCATTCTTGTCGTTTCCTTTGCAAACGTCCTACTCTTTTTGCTCTTTTGTTTTTATTGGGTGTTTGTCTGTTTTCTCTTTTACACTGAGATAGAATGAAAATGCACCAATCTTGTATGTCCAGTTTGATGATTTTGACCCATCTATCTGCCTGTGTAGCCACAAATTCACTTTACATGTAGAACATTTCCACCTTCACAGAAATGATCTTTCTCCCCCCACTAAATCACACTCCTTAAAAGCCAGCACACTCCAATTTCCAACATAATAGGTGGCTCTTTACCTTTGTAAAAATAACAGTATAATCACTGTACTCTTTAGTCTGTGGCATATTTCACATGATTGATCTATGCTGAAATTCACCCATGTTGTTGCCTGTATCAGCAGGTTTATAAAAACTGAATTCCTTTTGTTTAGGTATAGTAATAAGTTTACCCACTCTCCTATAAACAGTTTTAAGTCTTAAGCTATTATAAATAAAGCTGCTGTTAGTTTCCTTGTACGATTCTTTTGTAGACTTTAAAAAATTTTTGAGTCAATACCTAGAGATAAAAGGGAACACTGGAAAGATTAATATAAATATAAAAGTATAATATATATTTAGATCATAAGAAATAGTTGTACATCCAAACTAGTCAGGAGTCAGGGATTGGAGAACCACAATTATAGACCTGCACAACTGCAGGAGGTGGAGATAGGAAGATGGCAGTCCTAGGGGAAAAGGTGGAGATTCTATCTGAAAAACAAACTAAAAGCAAAAGAACTAGGGCACAGTTCAAGTGGTAGACATGAGGCCCAAGTTTAATCCCTAGTACTGCCAAAAGAAAAGAAAAATATGAAAAAAATGGCTGCACAATTTTTTTACACTGGGTGAAAAACTTGACACTTCCACAACCAGTGGTGGAGAGATTCATTTCCCTGAATAGATAAAAATATGTAGTGCTGTCAGTCTTTAATTTTACTCATTCTTGTGTTGTGAATTAGTATGTCAGTATGGTTTTAATTTGAATTTGCTTGTTGGCTTCTCATATGCATTTTTGTGAAATATCTGTTTATGATATCAGATTTTGTGTTGTCCTTTTGGTTTTTGGGACAATGTCTCACTGGCCTCAAACTCTCTATGTAGTTCAGTTTGTCCTTGAACTCACAATTTTCCCGCTTCAGTCTTCTAAGTGCTAGGATCATAGGCCTTCACTAACATACCCAGCCAGGCTGTCAACTTTTAAATTAAGTTGTTAACCTTTTTGTTGTTGATTTTTTAGGCTTTTGTTTATTCTGCCTTAAAGTCTTTTTCAGCTATAATGTGCTAAAAAGTGTATTTTTCTTATTTTTTATACAGATCTTACAATGTGGTTTCAAGTATGAATTATGATATTTACAAAAGTCAGTTTTGTTAGTATATTTCTTTTACAAGACATCTGTGTTATGACCAACTAAATATTTCCTAAAGCCTTGAAGGTATTCTGTATGTATTTTTGAAACATTTTATTGTTTTGGGTTTCATTTTACCTCTATGACTAATCTCAAATAGATCTTTAGGGACAAAATGAGATAGCTATCTGATCCAATTTTTTTCACTTTCTTCTAGTTTTTTCAACACCATTTGTGTTTTTAAAATTATTTCTGAATGGATTGCCTTAGAGACTTGTTGAAACTGAATTACTCATTTGTGTGGGTGTCAGTTTCTGGACTCTCAATTCTATTTGTCTGATCTGTCACTCCACTCTACTAACACCACACTGTTTTGATTCTTGTGTTTTTGCAAACTGCCAACTCTTTTGCCATTTGTTTTTACGAAGTTGTTTGTCTTTTTTTCTTTTATATTGAGGCATAATTAACATGCAAAAATGTGCCAATCTTATATGTCCTTCAACCTTTGCTATGGCTTTATACTAAATGTTGAAATCAGGTAGTATACATCCTCCAACTTTATTCTTTTTCAACATTGTATGGCTGTTCTGCATTGTTTGTATTTTCATATAAGTTTTAGAAATAGCTTATTTATTCAAAAGAGCCTATTTGAATTTCATGTGGATTACACTGAATCTCTAGACCAATTCAGTTTTTATCTCTTCTTATAAAACTCATCTTACATTTCCATCTGGCACCATTTTCCTTCTTCCTAAGGAAACTATTTTAGCATTTCTTGTAGTGCATGTTTGCTACAAATTCTCTCAAATAAAAATGCTACTGTTAAATATCTCTATTTACTTTCATTTTAAAGTTTACTTCTCTGAAAAAAAATTCTAGAAAAAGTCTATAAGGAAGTAGGGAAAGACAGAGGATTCAAAGTATCCTCCATTTGACTCTCTGAATGAGAAGAGTCAGGGTAACAAAGAGACTGCATTCTGAAGGAAGAAAAAGCCATGAAGAGCATTAGGAACAAAGAAGGAGGTGAAAGGTCAGAGAAACAGGTAACAGACAAAAGTAGAAAACAATCTGCAACTCCAACCCAGCTCACTCGTGGGCAGCAGTGGGAAGGGAAGCTGAAGACACAATTACAAGGTAAGACAAACGTCCCTGGCAACAGATTGGCAATTCCAGATGCAGGACAAGCCTTAGACCCAGATTGGGAATTTGGTGTGACAGTGACTGCTCCTGCATGGCAGGCTAGCTTCAAAAAAGAAAGACATTCTGTCACTCCTTATATTTCAGAAAGCTGTATCTAGAAACCTCTTGAGAGAGAGGGCCTATTTTTTGAGGCTGAGCTATTATGGAGACTTGAAAACAAGGAACAATTGTGGCTAATGGAGTCTTGGGACACCCTGACACAGTATCTTGGTGGGAGATGGCTATGAGAGGTAATCATGGAGAGGGAGAAGGTCTGACATAGCCAAGCTGAAAAAGTTTAAGCAGTAGACAGCTTGGGCAGTGGCAATGGCCCTACCCTCCCTGGTAAGGAGCAAGTCCCATTGCCTAAGGATCTTTGCAGAAACAGAGCACTGAGCCCAAAACTGTCTGAATATGCACCTCTGGGAGCTGCCTCTTATCCACCAGTGCAGAGCTCACTGCCCTGTTCGTGGACTCCACCATTTGATTCATTCTGAAGCTTCCATACTCCTTACCAGAAAGTGAGGAGCCACCCATCACTGCACCCTTTACTGCCTGAGCTCCTGCTACTTAAGCTTCTCAATTTGCTCACATCAAACAATCTCCCTGATATCCACTTCTCACAGCTATCACCCTCTCAGACACAGTGGCAAGGTGTTCTAAGACTCCTTGACCTAAGACTATTCCTTTCTTCTCAAGATCCAAGAGTAGTTCAATCTCAATAATAAACCCTCTCTCAAGATGGTGCCTTGCTGTAGCTCTCCAACGTATGGGTAGTAAAAAATGTTTTTCTTCCCCAATACACACAGAAGACAGGAGAAGTCACCTTTTACACTAAAACTGTACTGGGTTTAGGTCTTGAGGGCAGTGTGGGTTTTTCCCACAGCTAGGTCTGCCAGTTTATGGCCAAGGCCACCCAGATTAATTTGTAGTGAAAGATCTGCTCCCC
Organism: Castor canadensis; assembly: GCF_047511655.1. Taxonomy (NCBI): domain Eukaryota; kingdom Metazoa; phylum Chordata; class Mammalia; order Rodentia; family Castoridae; genus Castor; species Castor canadensis. The sequence continues at coordinate 70,024,749 of NC_133387.1, read as the reverse complement.
CACCCTGCCAGAGATCCAGAATTAGACTGCTTCCTAATTTACTCTGTTGGCTTTCAGTTTCTCAGTGCTTTTCAGCTGTCCTGAATCCCATTTGTGGTTCCAGATGATCTTCCTCTCTTTTCAGTTATAGTCTCTTCTTTGTTATACTGACCCTACTCAGTCACAGAATCACTTTGTCATTTTGCTCTATCTCCACCCACACAAAGATTTTCATAACAACAATCAGGGATGGGAGGAAGAAAAATACCAACACCTCCCAAAAGCTGTCATAGTCATTCTATGTATTATAAACCTCCTCCATGCCCAGCCTCTGGCAACCAATGATCTGCTATGAGTTCCTACATTAACACCTTTTCCAAATAAATGAAATTACACTGTATGTACATTTTCATATCAGGTTACTTATTTTATGGTGTATTTATGGTTCATTATTGTTGTTTTACCTAACAAGAACTTGTTCTGTTTCATTATTTAGTAATATTCCTTTAGATTGATTTGTTAATGATAAACTAATCTTGAATTCTTGAGATAAAACCTACTTGGTCATTGGAAAATTTTGCTGTCTTTTGTTATATATTGCTAGATTTATTTGATATGCTTAGCTAAAAATTGTCATGTCTATGAAGTATATTTTAATTTTATTTTTTTATTTTATGGTGCTGACGATTGAACCTGGGGCCTCATTTATGTTGACCAAATGCTCTTCCACTGAGCCACAGCCACACACACACACACACACACATACACACACACACACACACACACACTCACAATTTTGAGGTGGTGGGATTTTTGAGACAGGGTCTTAGTATTGTAGCTCAGGCTGGCCTTGAACTCTCTATGTAGCTCAAACTGGCCTCAAATTTGCAATCCTCCTACCCCAGCTTCCTGAAGGATTACAGAAATCATCTTTACTGAGAAAGTGAAAACACAAATATAAAACAGGAAAATGTGAGCAAAAGCCCTATGCTACAGGACTTGAGTAAGAGATATCAACTGTTTCTCCCTTATTATTAACTGTTTCCTTTATTTTCCTTATTTTGTCTCTTAATGTTGGAATTCATATTATTGGTTTTAAATGTTTTATATAATTTAAGTACGTCAATTTCTTTGGTTATTTAAAAAGTATACTTCTAAACTCTTTCATTAAAGGGCTTAGAAGAAATGTCATCCAAAATAATCAGTATATAATCTAATGCCTAGCTTCAGATTTTTAACTGTCACTTATAAGAGGTATTAGGATTGGCACTGTGAAAATAAAAGGTGAGCCCGAAATAATTTACTGACTCAGAAAGCAAAGATGAGTTCAAATACCTGAAGGGACACATCAAAAGGACAAAGGAGATGACCTGAAAAGTCTGTCTCTGATGACACCTAGGAAAAATTAAACATAAAATAACAATTATAATTGCTTTTAGTATACTGACTAAAAAAAAATGAATCCATATATTCACAGAGATATTTTATGAAAGATGAAAGGCTGTGAAGGAGAAAGGTAACTTCCTGATAGAATTAAAGAAATAGAAAAAAAATCACTATTTTCCAACTAACAGCATAATAAATAAATTCAATAAGTTTAATCAATAAATGCTAAAATTAGACCCTTAGGGAAATGATAAATTCATATTTGAAAATTTCTACACTTCCAACTCATTAAACAATAGAACATACAGGGAAAAAATAGTGAGGATAGAAAATATCTGAACAACCCTATTAACAAACTTGACTAATTGGAAATTGTAGAACACAATAGCAATTGAACAATATATATCAATTGCAAGTGCACATGGAATATTCAGATACCATATGCTCAGTCAGAAAGTATGCCTTCATAATAATCAAATAATGCTATTCAATTAGATTAATTATGATAGCCAGAAAATTCTCAAAATTTGTATACCAAAGAAACACTTCTAAATAACATATGGATCATAGAACAATTTACAGCAGAAACCAGAAAATATACTCAGTAGTAATGAAGGTACAGCATATCTAAATTAATGTAGTGGAGGAAATATAGCAATTAAAAGGAAATACATAACTTCAAATGCTTAGATTCAAAATCTACAGTGTAAATATAAGGAGCTAAGCTTCCACTTTTTAAGTAAAGCCAGAAAAAAGTATGAAAGTGAAAAAGGTAAGCCCTAAGAGTACAGAGTGCAAAACAATAACAATAAGAGACAATTAGAAATAGATATGTAATATTTCTATGAAATAGATAGAATAAAAAATTAAAAGTTGACTTTTGAAAATAATAGAATGTACTACTCCTAGGAAGACCACTAAATTAAAAAGAGCAAACAAATGGCCAGTACCAGGAATAGAAAATGGAGTATGCAGAGATCCTGCAGATGTCACAAGGAACATGTGAGACTACTATGAGCTTTCTGCCAATAGTGTAGTTAAAATGGACAGAATCCTTGGGAAAAACAGCTAATTAAAGCAGACAAAAGGTGCAAAGACTGAGTACATATGTATGTAAATGGAAAATAGAGATCCATTAAAACTATTCCACGAATGGAGGGTGGGGGTAAAGGAGAATGATGGACCAGTGAATTCAAGTAGGATATATTTGATATATTGTAAGAAATTTTGTAAATGTCGCAACATTTACCATTTACCCCATTCTGCACAACAATAAAAAAAGGGGAGGGGGGGAAAGGACTAAAATGGAGGTAAATTTACCAATATTGACTAAAGAAATCCATCTTTTAGCTAAAAACTTTCCTAAGGAGCAATTCTAAGTCTGCATAGTTTCCATAGTGAATTCTAATGTGTAAGGGAGGAATGTACCAATCTTAGATACCTCCTAGGAGGAACTAAATAAGATAGGAAAGAACACTTCCCATCTAATTTTAAAATTCCAGTAAAATATTTGATACCAAAACCTATCAGACATTGCCAAAAAATAAAATCATAGAAAAATAAAAGCTAGAATTCTTAACAAAAGAATATTAATTTGAATTTTGAGATTTAGTTTTTCATGATCAAGTTGATTTATCTCAGAAATGCAACAACTGGTTTAATATTTTTAAATAAAGTGACATAATTCCCCATATTAACAGAATAAAGGAGAGCAGTCATGTAATCCTCTCAATAGATAACCCCTCCCCACCCCCGCAAAAAAAATCCACAGAGTGCAATGCCCATTCATGCTAAAACCTCTTTATATAGAGAGGTTTAAAGAGGTTTCCTCTCTTTAAATAGAGAGGAAAAATCTGCAATCTGATACTGGGCATCTAAAGGAAAATAAAACCTACAAATATTAACAACTAACATCTTGTGTGTTAGGCATTAATTGGGAAACATTCAACACTTTTCTTCTAAAAATAGGAACTCACCAGTTGGCTCCTTCTACCACTGCTATTCAACATTGTTTTGACCATTTCCAGTGCAGAATTACAGTGCACAGTGTAACTGTCTAATAGGAGAACAGATAATTGTTTTTATCTAATCTTTTTTTAAAGCAAGTTTATTTAGGTTACATAATATTTTTGTAGAAATAAAAAGTTTACGAAACAACTATGAGAAATAGTAAGTTAACTTTAAGTCTGCGGCATCCAAGGCATGTGGCAGGCAGCCTTTATAACAGTCACCAAGATCCCTCCTCTTTCTCTCTCTCTCTCTCTCTCTCTCTCTCTCTCTCTCTCTCTCTCTCTCTCTCTCCTCTCTCATTTGAGTGTGGTTGAACATAGTAAATCATTTATCTTTTTTTCTTATACAAAATCAGAGAACAGGAGGGAGAAACAGGTCCTGCCTGGGGGAGTTGTATGGGTGCGAAAATGGTGTAGGAGGGTGAATATAGTACAAACTGTGTACACATGTATGTAAAAGGAAAAATGAAACCTGTTGAAACTATTCCAGGAATGGAGGAAGGGGAGGATGAAGGAGAATGCTGAAGGGGTGAATTCACGTATGATATATGTGATATATTGTAAGAACTTTTGTAAATGCCACAATAAACCCCCACCCAGCACAACAATAAAAAAAAGTAAATCATTTCTAAAGAAAGAATAAACAACTGTGTATCAGTTTCCTATTACATATGGCAATAAATTACCACAAATTTTATGGCTTAAAACTACACAGATTATTTTAGAGCTCTGAAGTTCAGAAGTGCAATATGGGTTTCAGTGGCCAATCAAGGTATCAGGAGGGCTGCATTCCTCCTGGAGGCTCTAGGAAAGAATCCATTGACCTGCCTTTTCCAGATTCTTAAGGATGCCTGCATTCCTTGTCTTATGGTCCCTTCCTCCAAAGTCAGCAGTATTAACTCACTCTCTTTCTCTCTCTCTCTCTTCCCCTTTCTCTTTCTCTCTTTCAAGAACTCTTGTAATTACATGAAGAACACTTGCACAATCCCCCTTGCTCAGCATCTTTAATTTACTTAACCTACAAAATCCCACACAGCAAAGTCTGTGTAAGGTAACATTTTCACAGATTCCAGGGATTAGGATTTGCATATCTTTTGGCATGGGGACAGAGGTTGACTTATTGTGCCTACCACAAAAGGCAAAAGTAATGGGCTTTCATTTTTGAGATTGGTTTGCCAAGAAACTCTGGCCTCCATCAGGGTATCCTTCTCACATTACGTCACTCACTTGCTCTAAAGGAAGCCATTGGTGGTGGTGTGAGCTGTCTTGTGGAAGGTGCATGGCAAGAACTGACACCTCCAAACAATACCTGAGGATGGTCTACAGTCATGTGAGAAGTCTGCACATGGACTTCCCCCTCCTATCAACCAACCTCAAGATGATTGTGGTCCTGACTAATATCTTAGTTGCAACTCTGGTAAAGATCCTGAACCAGAGGTTTCTATCTGGCTAAACTTCACATGGATTCTCATACCATAGAAATTATATTTATGTTTGATGATTTAAGAAGATACGTTGGAGGATAATTGGTTATGCAACAATAGAAAATTAGTATAAATTCAATATGCTGAAATCTGTATCTATATACCAGAAGCCAATAACTAGAAATATAAATTTAAAAACTCAATTTACTATAGTTTCAAAAATGTTTAGACATAAGAAAGGATGTGTAAGAACTCTACACCAAAAACTATTTGAGACTCAAAATAAAACAAGAACTCACTGATAAAGACAAATTAGATACATGATGAGGGCAGAACATAGGATTATTCACGATATTTGGCAAAGATGATGAAGATTTACTTTGCTGTAGAGGTAGGCCATAATTAACTGAAATGTATCTTTTATAATGTTTTATAAATTTTTAAAAGCCTGTATAGTTTGTAGCTCAAAAAATTTACAATAATACTACAAAGAATTCCTGGATTTTCTTTACTCGGATTCTACAATTTATTACTACCATTGCCTTCTCCATAGACTACATACTCCATGAGGCTTTTTTTCCCACTGCTCTAACCCAACTTCTTTTTTTTTCTAATTGGATTTTGTTTTTTCATTTATTCATATGTACATACATTGTTTGGGCCATTTCTTCCCCCTTCCTCCCACCCCCTAAGTCTCCTCCCCACCCTTCTCACTTCCTGCCCTCTTCTCCAATTTTGTTGAACAGAAGACATAAGCAATAATAAGAAAGACATAGCGGTTTTGCTAGTTTGAGATAAGGATAGCTATACAGAAAAATTCCTAGCATTGCTTCTATGCACATGTGTATTACAACCCGAATTGATTCATCTCTACCAGACCTCTTCACTACTTCGTGGTCACCTTCCCATAGTGACCTCTGTTGTTTTACAGTTACTATATTAGCTCCTCTACATTGGGCACATCAAACACTTTCCAGTTTTGGGTTTCTTACATTTCCCTATTCCTCTTGTATGTCTCCTCCCCTTAGCATGTGACCCATGCCTAATAATACTACTGCATTTGTTTTAGATCTAAAGTCTGCATATGAGGGAGAACATACAATTTTTGGCTTTCTGGGCCTGGCTAAATTCACTTAAGATGATGTTCTCCAGTTCCATCCATTTACTTGTGAATGATAAGATTTCATTCTTCTTTGTGGCTGAATAAAATTCCATTGTGTATAAATATCACATTTTCTTAATCCACTCACCAGTAGTGGGGCATCTTGGCTTTTTCTATAACTTGGCTATTGTGAATAGTGCTGCAATAAACATGGGTGTGCAGGTGCCTCTGGAGTAACCTGTGTCACATTCCTTTGGGTGTATCCCTAGGAGTGGGAATGCTGGATCATATGGTAGATCTATGTTTAGTTTTTTAAGAAGCCTCCATATTGTTTTCCAGAGTAGTTGTACTAGCTTGCGTTCCCACCAGCAGTACATGAGGGTTCCTTTTTCCCCACATCCTCTCCAACATTTGTTGTTAGTGGTGTTTTTGATGATAGCTGTTCTAACAAGGGTGAAGTGGACTCTTAGTGTGGTTTTCATTTGTATTTCCTTTATGGCCAGAGATGGTGAGCATTTTTTCATGTGTCTAATCCAACCTCTTGAACACCACTTTTCATATCATATTGCTTCAACAATACCTGTATTGTTGAACAACACCTGTATAGAAGAAAAGAACAATACCTTTTCTATAAAAGAAAAGACAAACTGGGAGAAGAATTATAAAGGAGTATAGGTAATTAACTCAACAGGTTTTGTCTCATCTAAATAAGCACTATTTTAACAAGTCAGCAATGCCCATCAGTGTTTTTTAAAGGTCCTTAACTTCAGTACTGGCTTGTGATTTAAAGTTTCACTTTCTCTTATCTTGTGTCTTAGCATTAATGCATATAAAAAGGAGGTGATGAGTATCTCTAAACACTTCCAAAGGCATTCTTCTGTTAGCACGTACAACTCTGAATCACAATATAGAGAATCAGGTACGTTTCACTGTGCTTCATTATCAGTGAGCAACATAATTATAAAAACCTTACTACATTTTCTAGCAAATATATGTTCTACAGGCTTCATAAGTATCTTCTACATCACTCTGTAATTCTCTAAACCAGATATTTTATGTAAAGGAAAATCTTCAACAAGTAAATGAATTTGAGTTTCATGAGTGCATAGATTTTTGTCTGTGTACCTTCACTAATGTAACTTTAAATACAAAAAAATCTAAGCCTGGCACACAGAATTTTAGTAAACACTTTGAAGTAAACAAAGCAGCTGTTCAAAGTAAATCTCTGAACTAGGAACTGTCAGGGTTATCCAACACTAGTTTTAGTACCTCTTCACTACCTCAAATAGTTTCCATAAGGTCTGTATGCTGCTTTATTTTCTAAATCCATTGTACTGAAATATTAACTTCTGTATCTCTAACTTAAGCAGGATGGAAATTTACCTATGGACTTATCAGCCTCTGCTAGCTATAATAATACTTAAAGCAACCCATGCCAACAGAGATCATTAAAACAGAATAGTATAACCAATTATCAGGACTTTCTTTGCTGGCTCTAGAAACCTCTAGACTCTGCCAGCCAGTCTTATTATTCTGTCCCTTCCTGAGTTGCCAGCAGTTTTGCCCTTAATGTTTCACCATTCCCTTCTATTTAGCTGGACTTGTGTTTTCTCCTACATTCATTTGTTCACAAAGTTTATATTTATTTTTTTACCTATGCTGAGCTTAACAGTGAGTGAGGTACAGTTCATTGCCCCCTCATGCTTAGAAAAATAACTAAAAATCATAATTTTTTAAAAATTTTGATAAATGTTAAATGAGGATGTTAGGACATACTGAGAATCTAACTTCAAATGGATTGCAGAGTGCATAAGATGAAAAGAGCATTGACTCTCCCAAAGACATTCAGTCTAAAGGATATAGACTCTAAGCTGAAGTGGGGTAGTTCTACAGGGCACAAGTGGGTACAACAGTATTGCTTGACACCTGCTCCATTTCCTGCTTGCTCCACTGAAGTCCTTCTTGCAGATGGGGATAGTCATTATGACTTGGCACAAATACTCTGGACTTGTTACTGCACAATGGTAAGATTGTACTCCTGAGAAAGACATTGTAATTCCCCTTCCCATGATGATGGCATCTCTGACAGTCTAAATTCCTAGGTGAGGAAGGACATAGCAGAAATTGCAGCTACTAACAAGGAACATGGGGCATAAGCAAGAAATGAATCTTTGTTGTTGCAAGTCCATGAAACCTTGGGATTATTTGTCAGTGCTACATAACCCGGACTACTGTGTCTCATAAAGGTCGGAGAGCTGCTAGTTTCCTTGGGATCTTGCTAGAAACACAAAGACTGATATTATGCTGTGTACTTCAAACAAGAGTAGGTGACATCACTCTTTAGATTTACATTAGCAAACTGCATTATGCTTCCAGAGAAAGTAGACAATCAGCAGCTAGATGATCATGAATCATCTGTGTCTCAAATTACCCAGAATCCTGTAAAGCTCATTTCCATGCTGAGGCTTCATCTGAACTGTTCTGACCAAGAACAATGGCAGGGTAGAATATGAAGGCTCCCCTTCAAAAAGTAACACATTTCTAATAGATGAGGAAATTTTCCTTCACACAAGCCCCTACCTAGTAGGAGTTTAATAAATAGCTGTTGGTTCCGATTTTATCAGATCATCTATTATTTTACGAACTCCTAAAAAATAATTTAATAATTAAGGTGCAGCATAAGTGTATGTTAAGAGGTTACATAACAGTTTTTCAAGGAGTAAAAGCTGAAAGTAATGGAATACTAGATGGACTGATCAATGGGATTAAGTAATTACCCACATCAATAATTAGATGTCGCTAGTGAGGTGAAACTAATGACTAAATTTCAAGATCTAATATATCACCATGAAGTATAATACTTGCTTATGTGGCGCCCTGGTATCAGTGACATAATTTAACTTTCTAATGACCTTTTCATTCAGATCTGATTAATTTCATACCAAAGCATTAGCTCATGCAGTGAGCCTTAATACCATAGAAGATATTATAATTACCTAGCAGAATCAAGGCCTATAAGCACTCAGAATTACAATAGAAAATGTCATCATCTCCAAGTGCTTTGACATTGGGAGGCAGATACAGGGCCAAACTATCTATTATCCACGCAGTAATCTCATATGTAGGTATCAGAGGGTATGAAAATGTGCTTACACTCCCCAACAACCAAATTACCCAAAGTTATTAGTAGCAATACTCTAATGCAAACAACTTGATTGCTTTTCAAAAAACAATTTTTTCCTTTCTTTTCATTTATGCATTGGTTTCTAGCTGTTGGCTGCTTCCCCAGAATTCACCGGTCACGTGCTACCTCCAGGGATGCTGTAGGCTGATAAAAACTCGGGCGTTCAAAGTGCCAAACACTTCAAGAAGCCATCAATCTATTATTGGAAAAATTAACAGTGCTAAGCATAAAGGTGTTGGAGATTTGCAAAGAAGCCCACAGCAGGAATATCTAGTGGTTTATAATGGAAAGTATTTCCAAAGGAAAATAAAATGTATTTTCTGTTTTTCAAGTAGTAGATGGTGAAGTTCATTATCAAGGAAGCTGAACCAGACTCAAAACAATAAAGCTCTCAAGCAAACTGCTCTCTCAAATTTCTAACTCATCAGTAAATAATTATATTTTACTTTAGCAGCTTAGAGTTTATAAATTATTTTCACATCTGATCCTCCAACAGTTCAGAGGAGGATTACAGAGATAGTATCACCCCCTTCAACACAGAAGGATCCTGAGGACAGATTGTAGCACAAGTGACTGAACTCGTCACTAACCAGTAATGTCAGTGTCAGTGCCGTGTTGATTAAAAAGCCCAGGCCTTGATCAGAATAACAGAGACCACAGTTGGGCATTGTTTTTCATGCCTATAATCCCAATGTTATGAAGGAGGAGACATTCAAGGTCAGCCTCTGCTACATAGACAGAACCTGTCTGAAAATAAATACATAAATTAAAATAACCAAGACCCAATCCCAACTAAACTCTGTGCCAGTAGTATGTCATTGGTACAGTTAACAAACTCTTTTGGGCCTCATTTTCCATACCTATTTCAAGGACCTGTTATAGGATTAAATAAAATAATAAAGAAAATTTCAGCTCTCACCAGTAGTGTGCTAACAAATGTACACATTTGGTTCTTGAAAAAATTATATATGCATATATATTATTTCTTATATATTTTATTGATACAAAGTACAGACTTGCAGCACACAAGTAACAAAAAATAAAATATTCATTTCTATAAATTCTACATATAAAATTAAGTTTTAGAAATTTTTTGTTGGGACTGAGGATTGTGTTTGCTAAACAGGAGGTCTACCACTTGAGCCATGCCCTAGCCCATTTTGCTTTAGATATTTTTGTACCACAATCTTCCTATTTTATGCTTCCCACATAGCTGCTATTACAGGTGCACAACACCATTTTCCTAGCTATTGGTTGAGATGAGGTCTTGCTATCTTTTTGCCCTGACTAGCCTTGAATGGTGATCCTCCCAACCTCTGTCTCCCAAGTAACAAACATTATAGCCATAAGCCACCACACCCAGCATGATTCTAACAGAATGCTTCCATTCATTTTTTGTCCAGCTCTTGTGGCAGTTACCCAAATTATGGGTATTTGACAAATGGAGAAGCATCTCAACCCACTCATTCCTTAATAAATGTGTCATCAATAAGTATGATATATGACATGAGTGCTGGTTGATGTTTGTGTTTAGTTTAGTAAGTTAGGAGGAAGTGCCACAATCCAATGTGTATCCCATTTACTTGCTTATTAATGACATGAATGACATCTTTGCTGAATCAGATCATAGTTTTCAAACGATGGGTGGAAATTTACTCAGTTTAATACTATTCACAGAGTTGCTGCATGAAACACTCTTACACTTTCAACTATAATTGACATTCTGGACATTTACTAAGCTTAGATAATCAACAAAACAATAAATTGAGACCTGATTGTAACATTTGCCAACCATGGCTGATGTCAAGCTACAAATATAATGAATGCAATATCACTGAACACAGTGTTGAGAGGTGTGCTAGGACACCTGTAGAGGATTTCCGTCAGGCAGATACAATAGATGCAAATGACCTATATAAGAGCAGAGACAATAAATATCGAAAAATAATTTGGAAATTATGATTTGACTAATTTTTTATGTGTTATTTTTAATTTTATATACCTAATGCATCATTTTTTTTCTTTTTCTTTCCTTTTTCTGTGGTACTGGGACTCAAGCACTTTACCACTTGAGGTATGCCTAGCCCTTTTGTTTTGAGACAAGATCTCACTAACTTTGCCCAAGCTGACCTCTAATTCATGATTCTCCTGCCTCTGCCTACCAAGCATGCACCACCACAACTGGCTAGATTCTGTGTCTTAATTGCTAACAACGGATGTTTCAAATCACTAGTTTCAAAAATTCTTGAAAATTTAACAATGGGCCCTGTCAAGTGAACCATTACTGACTACAGCACAATGCTGGAATTCACCATGTTTTAGATACTTAATGACTATTTTTTTCAGTCTTGTTAACCTACCTCTCCTTACATTAATTAAAGGCTATATCCAACCAAAAGTCAACTTTGTACTGGTATATATAGGGGCCTTGGGGAGGCCATGGTAGCTGCCCTTCTTTAAGTCAGCTTCCAAAACTTCTGGACATGCCTACTTTTCCTTATTGTCATCATACAGCTCACTTATCAATTAGGCTGACACTCTTTTTGATCTTTTATAATCTTTCTGTTTAAGAGGAAATAATGAAAAACATTGTTTGAATATAACTTTTTTTGAGTCCAAAAGGCTATTTTTTGCTCTCATTAGTGTCAGATTAACAGAAACAGCAGTGTCCATTAGTGTCCTTTCTGTTTCCAGAACTCTCCCTCTTCTTACCTACGGACCCAGTGCTGACAAGACCAGCAAGAGTCATTGTCAGAGGCTATCTGGGTATTAACAGAAACTCACAGCTTTCTCAGGACACTGTGTCTCACTAGTGGCTAGGTTGCCTCTAGGCAGGTGCTCTACCACTTGAGCCACTCCCCCTGCTAGGTTGCCTCTAGATAAGAGACTTTTGAGTGGTATTTCTGGTACTCATTGTTATCCTCTATCCTTGCACCTCTTCTTCCCCAGGGGTTGATGAAACATCACTTAATTCCTGCTACCAGATGTTGTGGAAGAATCATATGGACCATGATGCTTATTGGATTTACTTATCAGTATCATCCCCAAGCTATGTAGGAATGAGCCTTGAATAAAGATGAGACCATTTTTTACCACTAAGCACATTACAATTCCTTCAAACATCTACCTAATATTGTATAACTTTCTTCCTTTCTCCTCCAAGTTTACATTTTTCCTTATAACATGTTTGAAAGGCAGCTTTTCTCTTATCCCTACAAAATTCCCTTCTTACTTTCTCAGTCTCTAATCAATGGCATTTATATATTTGTTCAGAACTCCTTGCTTTGCAATTCTACCATAGGAAGAAGTTTGTTCCAGCCTCAGCAAAATGAGATGAAGTTTCCTTCTGTTCTCTGCCCCGCTTTTCTAGCCCCATATCTATCAGACTTGAGATGTTTTGGGAATCTTGGTCACACAGTTTTCCACCATGGCTTTCTTAGCTTGGCTTTTTGGGCAGCATAGTCTTTTGCTTCAGTAGAGTTGTGTGCCTGCAGTAAATAGCTGTGAGGTATTTTGAAAATGCCATTAGTTAATCAGCCTGTTTTAATCATGTTTTAACATGATGAAAAGCATGTGAAATTGCAACTTTTCATATTGCCAAGCAAGGTCCCACATTTACCCCCTCATTCAGCCCTGTCCCTCATCCAACCACTGACACACAGTTCAAGACAAAGCTCAAGAACACAGTAAGGGAGCACTGAGTGTGGATGCATACTATTCAAACTATTCACAGATGCTGACTGGCCCTGTTACTTGGTAATTCACCTTATTACGTTGCCATGCCAGAAAAATTTTCTTAAAATATCTCACTTCACTTTTTATGTCTAGGCTTTCTTACAGGACTACAGCATAACCCCAAATTTCCAATTCTAGTAGTTTAGAATTTCTAAACAACACTATTGTTATTACAATTTGTTTTTGTGCTATTCATTTTCTTTCCTTCTCTTTGTCTTTTTTTTTTTTTTTTTCCAGTACTGGAGATTGAACTCAAGACCTCACACTCAGGAGGCAAGTGCTCTACTTTTGAGTCATACAATGGTCCTTTTGCTTTTAGTTTGTTCTTCAGATAGGGTCTTGCACTTTTGCCCAGGCAGCCTCAGACCATTATCTCCTACTTGCACCTCTCAAGTAGGTGGGATTATAGAGATGCACCACCATGCTAAGCCATGCTATTCATTTTCAATGTTACTGATTCACATTTTAGGATAGACTGAAACATTATACTGCACCCTTTCCTCATGGATCTTTTGTTAGAATCCATTTTATATTACAAAATAATTTCTTTTTGGTGCCAGTGCCAGCTCTTCTACTTAGTTGTTTCCTGCCCTTAGACTTGTCACAATCTCTAGAATCATCTGTAAAATGGAGATAAATAGGATATCCCTACTTAGTTAATCAAGTGATTGGGAAGACCAACTTTAAAATGTATAAAAATGTTATGTACATGGAAAGATACACATACATTTTTATTTATAATTCCTCAGTTCTAGCACAATTATACATAATTTTCCAAAGATAGATATACTGAGGTTTAATGAAGTAACTGGTAGTTATGAGGACTCTGAAAAAGATAGTAAAGGGTATCCTTGAACACATGTATCTCACTGTGATCCAGCTACTCATTGGGAGTGGCTCCTGAGGAGATAAGTAGATAAAGGATGCAAAGCAGACAAGTGATATTCTTGCTCTTTGGTTCTATAGCCCTAAGTTCTGCCCCACAAAACTCCTGGGGACCAGATTTCAGGGAGCAAATCCTTTCATCCTGGAGTAGAAAATTTGCTTCTGAAAAATGGCGTAAGTGTAACTGTGGTTGATTGTACTGGCCAGAGACTGGTGATTCATTCTGACCATTGCATTAGTACCACCAACACAATGTACCTAGTCATTCATCTGTGTAGGTTTTGAGACCTGAAGAATCTGTATTTAAAAGGCAAAACAGCAGAAACTACTGTGGCATAAAACTGGGAAAGAAAAATTTTTCAAAGTATTTTTGGGGAAAGAGAAAATTTAAAGCTTCTCTTAAACATTTTCCTGTTATGATTCTCTAGGTCTCTAAGATTGGCCTAGTCTGATCTTTGAACATAAAAATGTCAAGATGGGGAGAGAGGATTTTTAATATCCAGATCAGCGCCAGTTTCCTTAGCCATGTGCTGTAATCCCACCACTTTTCATTCTGTCTCAGCAGATGTTCCAGTGGCCTACATGTTGAAGTCATAAAACCCAGGGAGGAGACAAGCTGATAAAAGAGGCCTCTTTCATCAACACAAAACCATTAGCAAGTAATCGTGAATTTGGGAACTTAACACTAGGTGATCCTAAACTATTAATTACTTGACAGGGGTGAATTTAACCTTTTTATTCTTAAATGTATTCCAGGATTTAAAATGTCCCTTTAGAATTACAATAAAACCTGTTGTGTTGTTTTTGCCTTTGCAGTATCAATATCAATTCAATTCTCTTCATCTGCAGTCTCACTTTTATGCCTTAAAGAAAAAAAGAAGAAGAAGAAAGAAACAACACTTAGAAAGAAAGTAAATCACAAGAAGGGTGATCCTTACAGACAATAAGCAACAAGATAAAAAGGGATTGGTAATCCTGAAATGGAAAAGCATTATTGTAAGAAATGCTCCCACAGGATTCTTTCCCTCATAAATAGGTCATATTCATGGAGATTTGCCACATCAATCCAAGCATTTCCCAATGACCATAAACAAAATCTTCTCTAAATTGATATTTAAAATCTAGCCCTCCCCCTGCAACCCAGGGCCTCCAAAGATACACACAGTGGGTTTATTTGCTACCAACACCTGGGTACTTGCTTCTGAACAGAGTGTCTACTGAGAACAATGGGTATTTGTGATCAGTAAAATTGGACTAATTTATCTCACTTCTCTCAGTCATCTTTGAAGCTTTGTTAGTTTAATCTAACCAATTAGCAGAAATTAATTCATGATGCAGCACCAAAATTTTTATTTAGGTAATGTTTGTAATTGATTATAGTGGCATTATACATGTTATAGATTTTCTTTAGCATATACCCAAAAGATATGAAATTTTATGAAGTCTAGCCCTATCTAGTATACAAATAAAAATATAATCAATCACTGGCTTTTGACAGAAGGCGTGAGTACCATTATCACAGGAGGCAGCATATAGCAGTGCTCTGTTGTTATATGTGACCTTCCACCCAACGCTGTTAGCTCATGGAAAGTAAGTACTTTGATTTGAATTTGCAATATTGAGAGGCTTATCAGAGCTTTTGACTGGGTGCCTAATAAAAATATAATAACTTAGCTTTAAAAGTTCTTATTGTAAGACACAGGAGGAGGGAGGATGGATTCACAAAATGAGATGCCTGTGCAAGGATATATTTCATCTGAGAATTTAGGAATAATTGCTGGGCATAGGAAAGTATGCAACCAATAGAAAACAATTATTCTTAAAAGATTGTGTCCTGAGCTATGAATTTGTTCTACAAGTGGGTAATATATGACAATGAATATTCTGTCCCTGGCTTCAAAAAACTCATGATGAACCAGGCACCGGTGGCTCACACCTATAATCCTAGCTACTTGGGAGGCTAAGATCAGGAAAATCATCTGTTCCAGGCCAGCCCAGGCAAAAAAGTTGTGAGACCCTATCTCAACAGAAAAAAGCTGGGCATGGTGCCACATACCTGCCATCCTAGCAACAACAGGCAGCTTAAAATAGAAAGATTATAGTTCAGCTAGCTTGAGCAAAAGGCGAGACCCCATTTTCAAAATAATGAGAGCAAAAAGAGCTAGGGGCGTAGCTCCTACAGTGGAGCACCTGCCTCAGCCCCTACATCAAACTTAGTACTGACAAAAAAAAAAAAACAAAAAAAAGAAAGAAAATCTCATGGTGTAGAACTGAACATTTGAGGTAAAATTAATTGTAAAAACCTCTGACATTAAGTAAGTTTGCTTTACGATTGGTGAATTATTCTCAAAATGTGAGAAGTTGAAATCAAGGAAAAGGGTTAGTGATCCTGAGTGAAAACAAAAGGTTTCGGACAGTATGATCTTTCATAATATCTAGATTAACTATAAAACAGACTGTAACACTTTAAACTCTCTTCAGTGGTAAAGTCTGACCTAGTAACTTTGCAAGTTACCTTGTCTTTGACAATGAAAGCTTTTAGCTATTTGTGCCTGGGGGAGAGAATAGATAAAACAAAAATTAAAAAAAAAATTCCAGCGATCAAGTGCCAGTAATGAGAAAGGGATCTTTGGAGATGGCAGCCCCAGTAGGGGGAAACAAGCAGCCCAAGCTCCCACAAAGTAGGGGTGAGATACCCCTTTCCCCTGCCTTAAGCCCTGGAAAAGCTATTCCCTTCCAACACTGGAGCACTCATGTCTACATTCCAGCAGTAGTCTCAGTTCCTGGGAACAAATAGCAGAATACTATTCACTCCTCTGAATAGAAGCTGGCAATTTAAGCAGCAGGAGTTAGAGTGTTTTATCAACAGCACGCTGCCATCTATGCTAAAAAAGAAAAATGTAAGCCCTCAGAAACAAGACCCTTTAAGGAATGTAGTATGAAGGCTTAGTGAACTGCAGATTTAGTGTTGGAAAGATGTCACAGCATGCAACAAGATGGCAGTCATTCAGAATGGTAGAGGTATTGTCTTTTCCCATTCTGAGCTTTCAAATATGCCCAATATATCATTCTTCCTCCTGTGTATGGCATCAGAATGAACTTTAGAACTTGGGTTGCCTAGTTCCAACCCTGTGATTTTACCATAGGTCATTACCCAGGAGAGTCATAATGACTCATTTCTCAATGTTACCAAGACATGAACTTTGGTAAATTGTCACAAGATTGTCTGATTGCCCTTTTGCCCCTGCTGTCTCTGCTGAATCAGATATGGCTCTTGTCTAAAGCTCTGCATTTCAAACAAAACTCAAAGTTCACATAGCCATCCAAAACATTACAAAATGATAGAATAGGATAATAAAATGTACAGAACAAATCTAAGAGTTCTGCTTATACAACAATTGTAATTATCTCCCGTTATCTTCATAGTTCTTTGTTAAAGTATGCCTGGCCACCTATTCAAAGTTAATACTTTTGTATCACCCTATCAATTATTTTGTGAATACTTGTATCTTGACTAATTGAGCTAAAATTCAAGATATTTTGGGTTCTAGACAAGAACTAGATACTCACTCTTAGGAATTTGTTCTTGACCTCAAAGTCACGGTATTAATACTTAACATATTAAGAAGGTAAATGATATATGAAACCATGCAAGAATTGGCAGTACAAAGTCAAGATCTAGACGATGGTTAAGTGAATAAGTACTACAAGTTCATAATTAGGAAAAGAATTGAAGTGGAATGAGAAATGAAATTTGAAAGAATGGTTAATATTTGAGTGAGTAGATAGGAGTGAAATAAGAAGGTATTCTTAATGTGATCCAAATTAAAATGAATCTGTTTTATATGGAGACATGAGGTGACAGAATTGATTCCAACTAATGGTCAGTATAAAGATCTTCATGAAATTAAGGTTTGTAAATAAAATTGGATTCAGATTGTAAAGTGACTTGAGTTTCAGCCTAACGTATAAATTTTAATGTTATTAACTTACAATCTACCATTGTCTAAAATGATTTCAGCTAACTTACCAAGATGCAGTTAACTAAGAAAATAACCTAATTTACACTTTATGAAAAAATGATTCAAATAGAAGAAAATATTTGAAATAGCTAAGATGTACCTAAGAAAGCACTTAATATTTAAGAATGATGCTATGACATATACATTTGCTGAAAGTGATAAAATTAAGTTGGAAGATTTATGTCAGTCCACATAAAAAGGAAAAAACAGGTAGCAAGTATTATAAGGCACAAACTAAATGCTAAGGAAAATCACAGCTAAGGCTAAAACTAGACTCCTCAAAAAGAAGTTCATGAATATGGCAAACAATACCCTCAACAATACAGCCAAAATGTTGCTAGAAGAACTTTGCAGTACATACGTCAGGGAGAGCACATAAAACCGTAATGAAGTGGTCTTCAAAGAATGATATTTTTCAGGTATGTTTTGCAATGGCTATCTTGCTTAATTCAAATTTATAAGGTTATAAATTTAGAGCCTTGTCCTATAGATTATTGGAAGCCATTATAGACTTGTGAACATGAACCTTACATGGTTAAAGACTGACAAATGAGAGACTTTCTCCAGAATTCCTCTTGGTAGCAAAAACACAAAATCTTTGGAATGGTTTCATGTGTCTCATGACCTTAACAATCTCTCCTTTAGTGTCAGCCCTATAAAAGATAAAGCTCCTTCTCAAAAAAGTATGTTTTCTCCATGAATTGCCAACCAAATCTTGAAATACCATGAATGTTAAGGGAAATTCACAAACTATTCATCCAAATTTAGAAAGCTCTGCCTGGAAAGACAGATACCTGATTGTAAAAGTACCATTTGCCTCTAATTTTGTTATTGATATTTGCATTTATTTCATATCCTAGGCATAAATGGAAAGACTGCAGAGTGGCAGCCTCAGTCCTTTCTGAAGAAGGCACTAATGCAGTGGCAAGGAGGGAAATAGGTCATGAATTAAAAATCTTGTTTGGCAGAAGTTTCATAACACCTGTCAACACTATACACAAAGAAAGCTTTTCTCAGTCCCTCATTTTCACAACTGGTGAATTAACTCATGTATTTTACAAAAGAAGTGCTCCATAGTCAATCATTTCCACCTTCTGACATCTGCTTCATGCACATCTTTGTCAGCCAAAGATATGCACCTTGTCAGTTATAAGTGAATCAAGGTTTATAAAAATGTAAAAACACTACTTTACATTAGGAAGATGTAAAGAGCTCTAACAGAAACTGACAAAAGTCACCAAATAGTTATTCTGACCCTACCCTAAAATGAACAACTTAAAAATTACAATTTCTTACATAGACCTTGTTGGGAAGACTTAAAATAAGCAGGAAATCTAAATTAGCTGAGTTGTGATATATATTTCATTAATCTCGCATGGTTTTTGAATAGTGTTAAACATTAGCTATTTTACAGTGATTATTTTATACTTCATACTATTTATTTCAGGTTTATAGGCATTTATATTTTAGCCAACATTTCTGAAAAAATAACTTATTTCAGTATGATAAATTAATACTGCTTGACAAACATTATATGTGGCTACCTTTACCAAACATCACAGAAAATTGAAATACAATGATGTGGTGAAATGAATAACAATTCTTTTAAAATTTTATGCCATGTTATTTAGGATAAAATTATGTAAAGTCCAAAGTGGAATAGAGTACTATAACTCAAATATTCAAATTATTTCCCAAATAATAGTAATATGTTTGTTACATTTTAGTGTTGCTATAATAGAATCTCTCTAAAATAGTTTCCAAAAAATCACATAAAACCATGATTATAAAAATAGGCTATGAATAGTGCTATTGTAGAATATGTTAATAGATGGTTCATTATTTTTAGGTACAATTTTCTCAGACAAAATTAGATTCATTTCCATCCTTGCTAGGTACCTTTATGTTTCTAATAATCATCTAATGTAAACTATAAGCAAATACAAACATATTTGATTCAGGGAGGTTTTTCTTTTGTTTAATTTCTTTTTTAACAGAAATACAGCTCTAGAGTTTGCGATATCCACATCATGTCTACTAAAGCAGGCTTTTATCTCCAGTGGGGTGTGTGTGTGTGTGTCTTCATGTAGAAGTCAAGCTATGATGTGGCAGGTAGGTGAGTTTTTAAATGGACAAATATTAAATTTACTTTTCTTAATACCATCATAGCTAGCACAGAAAGTGCTTACCTAGAATTAGCCTACTGCTTCCGAAATATGTGAAAAAAGGCAAAGGAAGAAGTGATATTAAAGAACTTTGGATTAATGAAAAGGATGTACTAGTGTCCAACAGAAAAGAGCTTGACAAATCTCTTATATTCATGTTACAATCCATATATATTCACTTTTACTAACTATATATAATATATATATATATATATATATATATTTTATGTGAAAAATGAAGAGTTGGGGATTCTGGAAGGTAGAATCCCATTTAACTTTGCAGAACATGTAGCAAGTATTTATTTGGTAGAATGGTTAGGTGGCAGCATGCCTGTCTAGTGAGCATGAGGCTCTGAGTTCAAACCTCAATATCACCAAAAAGATGAAAGTATGGCTTTTATTACAAGATCAGTATAATTCTACACAGAGGAATATTACATAGTTATTAAATTTCTATAATACAAAATGTTTACAATACATTATAAAATTAAAAGAATCTATGAATACAGTGGTATCCCATTTTGCTTATACACACACACACACACACACACACAGACATACATATGAATCATAAAGGTAAACAAATTATCACTATTATTATGTGTGGTTTGAGAAAGAGAAGGTTTGGTTTTGCATCAGACTTACACTTATATTCTCTAAAAGTTTTCAATCAACATGCATTAACTATTAATGAACAAGTTTAATGTAGAGTGTTAACACAAAATATAAGAGCAGAAATAACATCCAGGCGGAATATATACTCATTCCAACCTTATATCCCTATAGTTAATAAATTTAAACAAATCCATATGACTAATTGCCTAAAAATAAATTAACAAGATCTACTAATCTATGTAAAATGGCTAAGCACACTGACTTTCCCACTGACTTAAATAACTTTTTTAAAGGTATTTTAAAAAAAAAAGACAGGACACATGACACAACTATTTGAGAATAACAAAAAGTAAATAATCACAGACAAATTAGGTGTGATGAGCATTTGAGTAATCACTAGCCTTGCCTTGTGCTTCCTGTTTTAGCCCACTTAGAGCTCTCTTCACATGGCCCTAAATGGTGCACACTTTAGAAGTGAGGTGGATTTTTTTTTTAAATCAAATACCTAGGAGTAAATTTAACAAAAGATGTGAATGAACTCTACAAGGAGAATTACAAACTCTTGAAAAGAGAGATTGAGGAAGACTACAGAAGATGGAAAGATCTCCCGTGCTCATGGATTGGTAGAATCAACATAGTAAAAATGGCTATACTACCAAAAGCAATCTACATGTTTGATGCAATTCCCATCAAAAACCCAATGACTTTCACCACAGAAATAGAAAAATCTACTCTAAAGTTCATTTGGAAACACAAGAGACCACGAATAGCCAAGGCAATACTCAGAAAAAAAGCAATGCTGGAGGTATCACAATACCCGACTTCAAACTATATTACAAAGCAATAGCAATAAAAACAGCATGGTTCTGGCACAAAAACAGACAGGAAGATCAGTGGAACAGAATAGAGGACCCAGATATGAAGCCACACAACTATTCCCACTTCATTTTTGACAAAGGTGCCAAAAATATACAATGGAGAAAAGAGAGCCTCTTCAACAAATATTGCTGGGAAAAGTGGTTATCCATCTGCAAGAAACTGAAACTAGATCCATGTCTATCACCCTCTACTAGCATCAACTCAAAATGGATCAAGGACCTAAATATCAGACCTGAAACTCTGAAGTTACTACAGGAAGGAGCAGGAAACACTTTGGAACTAACAGGAATAGGCAAGGACTTCCTCAATAGAACCCCAGCAGCCCAGCAATAAGAGAAAGGATGAATAAATGGGACTTCATAAAATTAAAAAGCTTCTGAACAATAAAAGAAATGGTCTCTAAACTGAAGAGACCACCCACAGCATGGGAGAAGATATTTGCCAGCTATACATCAGACAAGGGACTGATAACCAGAATATACAGGGAACTTAAGAAACTAAACTCTCCTAAAATCAATGAACCAATTAAAAAATTGGCAACTGAACTTAATAGAACTTTCTCAAAAGAAGAAATTCAAATGGCCAAAAAACACATGAAAAAATGCTCACCATCTCTAGCCATAAAGGTAATGCAAATCAAAACCACACTGATTCCACCTTACCCCTGTTAGAAGAGTCATCATCAAAAACACCACCAACAACAAGTGCTGGTGAGGATGTGGGGAAAAAGGAACCCTAATCCACTGCTGGTGGGAATGCAAGCTGGTGCAACCACTCTGGAAAAAAATTTGGAGACTCCTTAAAAATCTAAACACAAATCTGCCATATGATCCAGCAATCCCACTCCTGGGGATATACCCAAAGGAATGCAACACAGGTTACTCCAGAGGCACCTGCACACCCATGTTTATTGTGGCACTATTCAAAATAGCCAAGTTATGGAAACAACCAAGATGCCCCACTGTTGATGAATGGATCAAGAAAATGTGGTACTTGTACACAATGGAATTTTACTCAGCCATGAAGAAGAATGAAATCTTATCATTTGCAGGTAAATGGATGGAACTAGAGAACATCATTCTGAGTGAGATCAGCCAAACTCAAAAGACCAAAAATTGTATGTTTTCCCTCATATACAGACTTTAGATCTAGGGCAAATGCAGCAATGTGGTTGGACTTGGATCACATGATAAGGGGAGAGCACATTTGGGTGATATGGAAATAGGCAGAAAGCCCAAAACATGAAAGAGTTTGATGTCCCCACTCCAGAGGAACTACTATAGAAACCTTAAAGCTACAGAGGTTATCATGAAAAGGGATCAGTAACCCGTGTAAAGATCAGTTAGAGATGAATCGACATGGGCCATAACATGGTACAGGAAAGCAGTGCTAAGAATATTTCTGTATAGCTATCCTCAACTCAACTAGTAAAAATGCTTTGTCTTCCTTATTAGGCTTGTCTGTTTTCTTCAACAAAACTAGTGATAAAGGCAGAACAGGACCTGTCTGGAACTGAGAGGGGAAGGGGGAAGAAGGGGGGGAGGGAGGCAGGGGGAGAAATGACCCAAACAATGTATGCATGTGTGAATAAAAGAATAAAAAAAAAAGAAGTAATGCATTAAGACCTTTTGGTGACCTGTTCCTTAGGACTCAGTAAATATGTCTGAATAGAACTACAAAAAAAAAAAAAAAGTATGGTGGAAGAAAGCCTTAGCTTTCTGGTCAGAAATATGGAAGAGGGAATTTCTGATGTCTCAGAAGAGTCAGAGACATCATAGATAGAGCAAAGGGCTCATAAAGAAAATACTATAAGATTATTTATGTATTCCTAGATTCATCACCACACCATGCATGTGTACCTCTGATCCTAATCAGTATAGCAAAGATGGTGAGAAATGAACTTCATACAAACCAACAACTAAGCTTCCAACTAGTTACTAGGGGTGCACATTGATGGACACAAACAGCACTGCCTACTCTTCAAAACTGAACTGAAATGACACTACACAAGGCAGATGTTGGAACTTCCAGCATAAACCCAACCAGATTAATTACATGCTAAAGCAAACCTCAACATTTTCCTTAGTATTGAGAGATAAGCATAGCATATGGCATTCAAGTGACAGCATAGTATTCAAAATGTTCAAGATCCAGTCCAAACTTGATGTGCATGTAGGAAACTGGGAAATTTCAATTTCCAGGAGAAAAGACAATCTGTAGACTCCAACATCAAAATCAAGAGATATTGAAAATACCTGACAAAAAGAAGCTATTATACAAATTCTCAAACAGCCAAGCAAGGAGTATTTGAAATAGAAGGAAAGCAAAATTCTCAACTAAAATTAAAAGACTTGAGGAAACAAATGGTAGTTTTAGAGCTGAAATGTATAATAACCCAAATAAAATTCCCTGGAGGAATTCAATCACAGAATGAAGATGACAGAAAAAAGGTTCAGTGTGTTTGGAGATAGATTGATGGAAATTAATCCAATCTGAGCAATAAATATTAAAAAGAATAAATAAAAATGAAAAGAACTTTAATGACTTGTGAGATAAAATCAAAAGTCTAACATTCATGTCTTTGGAGTCCTGGGACAGAAGAGAGCAAAACTGAAAAACGCATGTGAAGAAATCACAGTTAAAAATTCCCAAACATGGTAAAAGACATAAAATTATAGGTTCAAGAAGCAAATGCTAAAGATGAACAACCCAAGGAAATACATGTATGTAGACACATACATTGCAATCAAACTTTTGAAAACTAAGCACATGTTAATAATTTTTAAAGCATCTAGAAGCTGGGTGCAGTGGTAGTACACATCTGCAATCCCAGCTACTCTGAAGGTGAAGATCAAAAGGATGGCACTTTGAGCCAGCCTGGGCAAAGACACCATCTCAACAAAATAGCTGGGTGTTTGTAATCCCACCTATGCAGGAGAATCATGGTCTGAGAATGGGCCTGAGGCAAAAATGCAAGACCCTATCTGAAAAATAACTAAAGCAAAGAACAAAAGCTAGAGATGTGGCTCAAATGGTAGAGCACCTGCCTGCCAAGTGTGAGGCCTTGAGTTCAAAACTTTGGTACAGAACAAAAAAGGTAGAAAAACGTACACTGTCAGTATGGAAACAGTGACTCACATAACCGCATACTTTTCATAGTCAGCCAGGGAAAGTAGCATTGAAAGAAAAGAAATGCCAATTCAGAATCCTTATCCAGTGAAAATAATCTTTGGAAATGAAGGAGAGGTAGACACTCTCAAAGAAAGGAGAGTGAAGAGACTTCTTGCCAGGAGACCTTCTTCAAAAGACCTGCTAGAAGGAGTTGTCCAGATGGAAAAGAAATGTCACCAGAAAGAAATCTGGGCCATCCAAAATGATGAAGCCACAATAGAAATGGTAAACATCTGGGTAAATATACTAGAATAGCCCCTTGAATTTTTTGAAATGTTTTTGACAGTTAAAAGCAAAACATAGTTTTCTGACAGGATTTCTAACATGTATACATATAATTTATATGTCTTATATAAATATATTATATAATTTATAAGACAATTATAGCATAAAGATGGGGTATTGATAAAAAAAAAAAACACCTGTGTGGTTGAAAGCATCTACAACCCACTTGAAGGGTAAAACATTGAACATAGTGAAAAGTTAAGTCTGTGTACTACAGTCACTAGTATAAACACTTTAAAAAGAAGAAAGAAAAGGAATAGAAATAAAGATTTTAAAAATAGCATAGATAAATAGCATAGTAAAAGTGTTCAAATAGCATAAAAGAAGGAAAGAGAATTGACATATACACACACATGAACAACAAACATAGAGTCAACATTATATTTAAGGAAGAAAAGCAAAAAGCTTTCCCACAAAGATAAGGAATACAGTAATGGTGTTTTCTATCACCACTGTTATTCAATGACACAATGGAAGTCCTACCTACTACATAAAGGCAAGAAAAGGAAGATAAGGACACATAGTTTAGGAAAGAAGAAATTGATAAAAATGATTGTCTATATAGAAAATAATGTTTCCCCAAATCAACAAATTAAAAAAGAAAACTCCCCGAATTAATACTCAAGTGTGGCAATGTCCCAGAATATAATATCAGGTCAACACACAAAAATTAATCTTATTTGTATATACTAGAAATGTATGGCCAAGAACTTAAATTAAAATGAAAATAATATCCTTTGCAATGAAAAAGTTACTGAGTGAGCTTCAGAGAAGTCAGCAAGTGGCATCAAAAAGTATTGATGAATTAGAAAGCATGACAGAAATTATTCAATCTAAAAAACATTCAGTAAAAAAAGATGTGAAGTGTTGGACAAGAGCAATCAGGTTAATATACAGATAGTTGGGGAAATCCCACATTGGAAAATTTGCAGACCAACTGCTAAAATTTAACGACAAAAAATATACCTAAAATGTTCAGAAACCATGTCTATACCCATATAGTTTCTAGGAAAAATTCTTGGAAAAAAATATTAGCAAACAAAAGTTTAGCTAGAATACTCAGGGTTGGGAAGGGTGAAACAGACATGAAATGAGGCAGAGAGTGTGGCTTCCTGTACAATTAAGAAGATTATTGATTTGACAGCTTTTTCCACAGAATTATGGCTCTGACTTCACAGGTGAGAACAATAAACCTGTGTCCTCAAATTGTGAAAAACAGCCTTAGATTTGGGGTAACTCCTCCAAAGAGTCATAGTAAGAAGTGGCTAACCTAGCCCTTTGAACCTTACCTCTATTCCATCCATAAAATATGTGATCTGCTTGACATATAGTCATAGGAAACGAAGCAGTGATCCAACCAGATGTTTCTGGATGTTTTTAACAAATTTTAATTTTTATTAACTTTGTTTGATCAAAAGCCAATATAATTTTAAAAAATACAATTTGTCTCCCCAACTTAACTATGCATAAATTGATAAGCATATTCCCAGATAAGATTTGGGTCAACAAGAAAACTAAGATAGAAATTGTTAATAATATTAAAAATAATGAAAAGTAAAAACATTGTTCTTAAACTTATGGGGAATAGCCAATGACATTTCTGAAGAAGTATCTATATACTTACTTGCAGTGCGGGGATAAAACCCAAGGTTTTGAGCATCCTATGCAACTGTTTTCCATTGAGCTACACCACAATTTTAAGGATGTTTATAAAGGACAAATAACTCCAATTTTTTTGAGACAAGGTCTCTAGTAATGATATACAAGCATGTGCCACCATGCCTAGCTACCAACAATCATCTTTATAGGAATAACAAAATAAAACAAGAAAGTAAAATGGAATTGATAGAGTAAAAAAATTTAAATTAATCACATAATAATGAGGTTTATATCTATTTGCTTGTTCTTGTTTTTTGTTTGGTTGGCTAGTTGAAATTTCTGTTTTGGTTTTTGGTGTTTTGACACAAGGTCTCAACTATGTAGGCCAGGCTATCCTGTAACTCTCCATCCTCTCGCCTCTACTACCCCAAGTGCTGGGATTACAGATGTGTGCCACCACACCTGGCTTATTTCTGCTTTCTCCTCTCATATGGTAGGTATATGTCTCCTAACCATTTTTATAGAGAAAAGAGTAAAAGCAAACCAGAGAAAATTGAGAATTAAGAAAAAAAGATATAAACAGAGACATAGAAAAGAGTAAAGTAATTATGATTGAATACAGTGTGAAATTCTAAAGCAAAGACCTAAAAATTTAGGGGGAAAATTCTATAAAGTTTCTAATTGCCAAAATTTTCATAAGAAAAAAATCAAACATGGATAACTCAATAATTACAGAAAAACTAGAAAAGTAACTACAGAAAAAAATATTGAATGAGAGCCAATAGGAACTTCACTAAATTGGATCCCATCAAATCCATTTTAAAACATTAAATTCCAAGCATATCTGAATACTTAGGAAAAATGGAAATAATCCCAATTATTTAAAAAAGTCAGCACAGACTTGATTTAAAACTTTATCAGGACAGGTCAAATACAAACTTAGGTTAATCACAGAACTATACATACATTGATTCTGAATCTAATAACATCCATGCATCAAATGAACAATACATCATAACCAGAGAATTAATTCAGGAATGCTAAACACTCCTGAATAGCCTCCTCCTACTCTCCTAAAAATATGTCCATGCCCTAATTTCTAGCACATATGAATGAGATTTTATTTGGAAAAATGTGTCTTTGCAAACATAATTAAAGGTGTTCACAAGAGATCATTCTGGATTCTATGTGAAGGCCCAAATCTAATCTTGTAAATCTTGTAAATCTAAATCTAACCTTGTAAGTCTCCTTATAAGAAATGCAAAGAGAAGACAGACCCAGAAATGAAGATGTGTGAAGACAGGCAGAGAATGGAGTGCCAAAGCCCCAGAATGACCAACAGACACTAGAAGCTGTAAGCAGCAAGTGTGGACTCTCCCTAACTCCCCCACAAACCCCCCACCCTCCCCCAGACAGAAAACGGCTGTTGATCTCAGATTTCTGGCCCCTTGAATGATAAGAGGGCAAGTTTCCGCTGTTTGAAGTCACCCAATTCTTGGTCATGTGTTATAGCAACCTCAGGAAAGTAATGCACAAGGGTATTTCAATATTAGAAAGTTAGCAACCATTATTTTCCAAAAGTACCAAAGTAATATTACTCTACCAAATGTCAAAAGTAATTTCTTCCATAAAAACAATAGTGAAACCTGTTAAGAAGGAAAAATTAGAAGTACCCCTGAAACAAATTGCTCTGTCAATGGTGCTCTGAGCAAGAAGGAATAGCCTCAATCAGATATCCTGTTCAAATGTGACAACCAAACCTCACAGTAAGCTTACTGATGGTATTTACACATGAAAATAGAGTTTACCTGTTACATGTATTCAGAAGGCTGTACCTGCTCTGACTGTGGTGTAAAGCAAACTTGGAAAATAGTGGTTTTATAGCAAGCCCATGACAGTGAAAAATGGAAGCTAGCCAAATCATCTGTGAATGAATAAATTACAAAAAAGAGATTCTTTGTAACAAAAATGACTCCCTGCTTTTCTGAACAAAGTATGCTGCTTAAAAAGACCATCATCCATTAGACAAAACTAAAACACTTCTTAATACAAAGAGAAAGGAAACCTTGGGAAGCTGTGTCTGATTTTCCTGGACTTCTCAAAGAAAAGGGAATATTTCACTTTTTCCCTAATTGCAGATGTTCAAATTATTGGTAATTTGCTAATGGTAAGATTTATGACTCACATGACCCTGCTCGACAATTCAGCCCTTTATGTTATTGTAATTGAACATTCACCCAAAAAGCCCAGAAAGTCCATTAATACAAGAAAATAAAGTATAAAACAAATTTTGAAAAAGAAATATAAACTAAAAACCCTAGAATAAACAATTACTTGAATTAATATAATCCATTATAAGAAAACATAAACACACCAAGATAAATAACTTTTCTATTCTATCAAAAAGAAATGGATAACTGGGTGCCAGTGTCTCACGCCTACAATCCTAGCTACTCAGGAAGCAGAGATCAGGAGGATTGCAGTTTGAAACCAGCCCAAGCAAATAGTTTGTGAAACCTTATCTTGAAAAACCCTTCATAAAAATGGGCTGGTGCATGCCAAAACGGCTTGGGAAGACGTGGACAAGCTGAGCTTCGCGGTACCACGGTACTCCCACAGACAAGCCTGGGCCAGAGCAGCATAGCTCCCTGGACAGACCAACCTCCACCCGGGGGAAAAAAAGAGAAACTGACTAATAAGCAATAAGAACAATAAAGACACACGGGAAAGAGGGTGGGGCGCACAGAGCGCCGAAGATTGGGGGAAAGGAATCCTTCCTGGAACTGTAAAGAAACAAGCCAGGCAGGCTGGAGAGGCTCTGGTGGGAGCGGGGGCATGTGCCCAGCAACCAGGAGCAGGAAAGCTTGTGAGAGTGGCAGAGGGAGGAAAACTCCACAGGAGAGGGGGAAGACTCACTTCCCATGTGAACTGTAAACAAACATGGCAGCTGGCAGGAGCAGCAGCACCGCCCAGTAATCAGGAGCAGGAAAGCTTGTAAAAGCAGCAGTGGGAGGAAAACTCCACAGGAGAGGGGGGAAGACCCACTTCCCACATGAACTGTAAATAAACACACAGGCCTGAGAATGTGGGTGTAGTGTCACCTTCACCAGTGTGCTTGGAAAGGGGAAAGCTTGTAGCAGAGGCTCACACACAGGAAAACTCTGAGTAAACAACGCCTGTAGGGCCAGGTGAGTGCTAAGCTCACCCCAGAGATCTGCATAAATAACACCTCCAGCAACAGCAGGCTGACAGCAGCAGTCAGGCAAGCCACAGGCACAGATACCATTCTCAGAACTGCCTCCAGACTCTTTTTTTTTTTTTCTCTTTTTCTCCCTACCTTTGATGAGAGAACAACCGAATTACACCTGCATGCTGAAAAACTTACTGAAACTGCATTGCATTTGAACTTGGGACACTGGTGGGGTTATTTTTGTGTGTGTGTGTAGTTTTGTTCTACTTTATGCGTCCCCTTTGATGAGACAACTACAGAACAACATCTGAGGCATCATCTCCAGGATTGGAGACTGAGACGGACACCCAAATTATTAAGACTGAAACTTTATTGCATTTGAACTTGGAGGTTTTTTGGTTTTTTTGGTTTTTTTGGTTTTTTTTTTTTTTAATTTTCTATTTTGCACTTTATTTTATTTTATTTTTGTATATATGTTTCTTTCATTTACTTATTTATTTTTATTCTTATCTTTTTTTTCATTTTTAATCCTCTCCCTATCTCTCTAATGCCTGTTCAGCTTACTGTCGATTAGTACACTAACACTCCCTGTTTATACCTTTGAAACATTCTTGTCTGATTCCTTGTTCTGTTTTTTTCTTCTTGTCAGTTTATTTGTTTTTCCCTTTTCTTTAACTTCTTGCTTTCCATCTCCGCTCACCCTTCCATTCTAAATATCACCATTGTTATTATTACAAGCTAGAAAATACTTAATTTCTCCAAAATAGATCATATCCTAGGGCACAAAGCAAGTCTCAGCAAATATAAGAAAATAGAAATTGTACCATGCATACTATCTGATCACAATGCAGTTAAAGTAGAACTCAACAACAAAAGTACAGACAAAAAGCATGCAAACAGCTGGAAACTAAATAACTCATCATTTAATGAAGAATGGATCATCGATGAAATAAAAGAGGAAATTAAAAAGTTCCTGGAAGTCAATGAAAATGAAAACACAACCTACTGGAACCTATGGGACACAGCTAAGGCAGTCCTGAGAGGAAAGTTTATAGCCATGAGTGCACATATTAAAAAGACTGAAAGATCCCAAATCAATGACCTAATGATACATCTCAAACTCCTAGAAAAACAAGAACAAGCAAATCCCAAAACAAATAGGAGAGAAATAATAAAAATAAGAGCTGAAATCAATGAAATAGAAACCAAAAAAACCATACAAAGAATTAATGAAACAAAAAGTTGGTTCTTTGAAAAAATAACCAAGATAGATAGACACCTGGCAAACCTGACTAGAATGAGGAGAGAAAAAACCCAAATTAGTAGAATCAGGAATGCAAAAGGGAAGATAACAACAAACACCATGGAAGTCCAGGAAATCATCAGAGACTACTTTGAGAACCAATATTCAAATAAATTTGAAAATCTTAAAGAAATGGACAGATTTCTAGATACATATGATCATCCAAAACTGAACCAAGAAGAAATTAATCACCTGAATAGATCTATAACACAAAATGAAATTGAAGCAGCAATCAAGAGTCTCCCCAAAAAGAAAAGTCCAGGACCTGATGGATTCTCTGCTGAATTCTATCAGACCTTTAAAGAAGAACTGATACCAACCCTCCTTAAACTGTTCCACGAAATAGAAAGGGAAGGAAAACTGCCAAACACCTTTTATGAAGCCAGTATTACACTTATTCCAAAACCAGGCAAAGACACCTCCAAAAAGGAGAACTATATGCCAATCTCCATAATAAACATTGACGCAAAAATCCTCAACAAAATAATGCAAACCGAATTCAACAACACATCAAAAAGATTATTCACCACAACCAAGTAAGCTTCATCCCAGGGATGCAGGGGTGGTTCAACATACGAAAGTCAATAAACGTAATAAACCACATTAACACAAGCAAAGACAAAAACCACTTGATCATCTCAATACATGCAGAAAAAGCCTTTGATAAGATCCAACACCATTTCATGATAAAAGCTCTAAGAAAACTAGGAATAGAAGGAAAGCCCTCAACATTATAAGAGCTATATATGACAAACCTATAGCCAGCATTATACTTAACAGAGAAAAACTGAAACCATTCCCTCTAAAATCAGGAACCAGACAAGGATGCCCACTATCTCACTCCTATTCAACATAGTACTGGAATTCCTAGCCAGAGCAATTAGGCAAGAAAAAGGAATAAAAGGAATACAAATAGGTAAAGAAACTGTCAAAATATCCCTATTTGCAGATGACATGACAGACCCAAAAAACTCAACTCAGAAGCCCCTAGACATCATCAATAGCTACAGCAAGGTAGCAGGATATAAAATCAACATAGAAAAATCACTAGCATTTCAATACACTACCAATGAGCAAACTGAAAAAGAATGTATGAAAACAATTCCATTTACAATAGCCTCAAAAAAAATCAAATACCTAGGTGTAAACCTAACAAAAGATGTGAAAGACCTCTACAAGGAAAACTATACACTTCTGAAGAAAGAGATTGAGGAAGACTATAGAAAGTGGAGAGATCTCCCATGCTCATGGATTGGTACAATCAACATAGTAAAAATGTCGATACTCCCAAAAGTAATCTACATGTTTAATGCAATTCCCATCAAAATTCCAATGACATTCATTAAAGAGATTGAAAAATCTACTGTTAAATTTATATGGAAACACAAGAGGCCACGAATAGCCAGGCAATACTCAGTCAAAAGAACAATGCTGGAGGTATCACAATACCTGACTTCAAACTATATTACAAAGCAATAATGATAAAAACAGCATGGTACTGGCACAAAAACAGACATGAAGACCAGTGGAACAGAATAGAGGACCCAGATATGAAACCACACAACTATAACCAACTTATCTTCGACAAAGGAGCTAAAAATATACGATGGGGAAATAGCAGCCTCTTCAACAAAAACTGCTGGGAAAACTGGTTAGCAGTCTGCAAAAAACTGAAACTAGACCCATGTATATCACCCTATCCCAATATTAACTTAAAATGGATCAAGGATCTTAATATCAGACCACAAACTCTAAAGTTGATACTGGAAAGAGTAGCAAATACTCTGGAGTTAGTAGGTATAGGTAAGAACTTTCTCAACAAAACCCCAGCAGCAAGCAACTAAGAGATAGCATAGATAAATGGGACATCATAAAACTAAAAAGCTTCTGTTCTTCAAAAGAAGTGGTCTCTAAACTGAAGAGAACACCCACAGAGTGGGAGAAAATATTTGCCAGCTACACATCAGACAAAGGACTGATAACCAGAATATATAGGAAACTTAAAAAACTAAATTCTCCCAAAACTAATGAACCAATAAAGAAATGGGTAAGTGAACTAAACAGAACTTTCTCAAAAGAAGAAATTCAAATGGCCAAAAAACACATGAAAAAATGCTCACCATCTCTAGCAATAAAGGAAATGCAAATTAAAATCACACTAAGATTCCACCTCACCCCTGTTAGAATAGCCATCATTAGCAACACCAGGAACAACAGGTGATGGCAAGGATGCGGGGAAAAAGGAACCCTCTTACACTGTTGGTGGGAATGTAAACTAGTACAACCACTCTGGAAAAAAATTTGGAGGCTACTTAAAAAGCTAGACATTTATCTACCATTTGATCCAGCAATATCACTCTTGGGGATATACCCAAAAGACTGTGACACAGGTTACTCCAGAGGCACCTGCACACCCATGTTTATGTGGCACTATTCACAATAGCCAAGTTATGGAAACAGCCAAGATGCCCCACCACTGAAGAATGGATTAAGAAAATGTGGTATCTATACACAATGGAACTTTATGTAGCCATGAAGAAGAATGAAATGTTATCATTCACTGGTAAATGGATGGAATTGGAGAACATCATTGTGAGTGAGGTTAGCCTAGCCCAAAAGACCAAAAATCATATGTTCTCCCTCATATGCAGACATTAGATCGAGGGCAAACACAACAAAGGTATTGGACTTTGAGCACATGATAAAAGCGAGAGCCCACAAGGGAGGGGTGAGGATAGGTAAGACACCTAAAAAATTAACTAGCATTTATTGCCCTTAATGCAGAGAAACTAAAGCAGATACCTTAAAAGCAACTGAGGCCAATAGGAAAAGGGGACCAGGAACTAGAGAAAAGGTGAGATCAAAAAGAATTAACCTAGAAGGCAACACACACGTACAGAAAATTAACGTGAGTCAACTCCCTGTATAGCTATCCTTATATCAACCAGGAACACTTTTTCCTTCCTATTATTGCCTATACTCTCTCTTCAACAAAATTAGAAATAAGGGCAAAACAGTTTATGCTGGGTATTGATGGGGTGGCGGGGAGAGGGAGGGGGCGGAGTGGGTGGTAAGGGAGGGTGTGGGGGCAGGGAGGAGAAATGACCCAAGCCTTGTATGCACATATGAATAATAAAACAAAAAAAAGGGGGGGGCTGGTGGAGTGGCTCAAGGTAGAGACCCTGAGCTGAAACCCCAGTACCGCAAAAAAAAAAAAGGATAAAAATTTTAAAATACAGTATCAACAAAATATAAAATATCTAGGAATAAAGTAATAAAAAGCACAGGACATATATGAGGAACATTACAACTTTATTGTAGAGAGATTAATAAGACCTGAACTGATGCATTCTATGATTTGGGCTATTATGATTGACATCTTAAAAATACAAGTTCTCTATAAAATTAAAAATAATTGTAACATAATTCTAATTGCCACTCCTTAAATATTTTTGATAATAAGCAGTTTAGGTAAAATATCTTGAAGCTTATATACAAGATATATGCCAAAAGAAAGATGGGAAATATGCAAAAAGAATAACAGTAAATAAGGATTGTTCTACCAGACATGAAAACAATCAAATAACACTTCATTAAAAATAATATATTAATAAAGGAACAGTTTTTCAAAGCAGTAAGAAAGAACATAAAGTCTAGAAAGAGGTCCATAAATATGCTTAATATATGACAAATTGGTGACTAATTCAATTGAAAAATGATTTATTACTTAATAAATACAAAAAATAAATTTGGTAAAACTAACTAGAGCACAATTAATAGAGGAATAAAAACTTAAAAGCCTAAAAGGGAATCTAAGAGATGAGATCAAAGTCTGCATGTGAAATAAGCACTGAACTTCTTATTAGGCATTTTTAAAAATCAAATAAGTTTAAATCAAATTAGTGAATATAATTCACTAATAAAACTTTTAAAACATTTTTTCTGGTGCTGAGGAACAAAACCCTCATACATGCGAGGCAAATGCTTTACCACTGAACTAAATTTCCAAGTCTAAATAAAACCTTAAAACTTTTGTGTAGCCATCTAGAGTTAAAATAAACAATAAATTACAACTATAAAAATAGATTGGTGTCCATGAGTTATTTTTGTAATAAGTGTGAGATGTACAGAAATGATAAAATCATGTGTGTACATATTTCTGTGTATGAAATGTCTACCTAGAATTTTATAAGAATGGAGAAAAATGAAGGATTCACAATACTGTTTATCATGGGTTGCTGTAATGGTCAAAGGCAGATCTTGCAATTGAAGTAAAGGAATGGTGGAAAAACATTTAAAAGTAAAAATACATTTTACTCTTTGTAAACGTGATATATTGTTATCTTTGTGCAACATAAAAATATTTGATGGGACCATAATCCCCAAATGATTTGTGATTCCACACAGAAACCTGCGCTAAAACCTGCTTAACTTCAGAGAGTTTCTATCCCTTCATTTAGTTTGGTCTCACAGTAGAAACTAAAATGGCCTCTGTTTTTTAGGTCTCACCTTACTCTCATTTCACAGTACTTATTATTTGGACAAATTAACAAAGAAAAGATAACTTTTTGTATGTCTGTTTCCTATAAATTCATTGAGTGTAGAAATTTTCTTATATATATTTTAATCCTCCACAAAACAGAATTGTATGCAAATAAAAAGGCATGCAAAAATATTTTCAATTAGGGACATTTCCTTATATCATTTCCTCTTATTTAATGCAATGCTATTATTAAGTACCTTAGATAATAATAGCCAAATACATTAGTAGTAATGTCAGTACTGTTATGTAGTAACCTGGCCAAGTTGACAATTGGAGGTAAGAAATGTGTAATTGCTTTATCTCTGGCACAATTACTATATTCCTTCACTCACAATATGATATCACACTCTATAATAGGTGCAATTTCTAAAGAAGGAAGGTGTGTACTCTCAAGAAAAGGAAGAAACATGGCATAAGAGAATTAAAAAGTGCTAAGGTCTTTCCACTCTATCCACTCACTGTGGTAAGCCTAAGAACTCTTAGAAAAGATAATACTTTCCTTTTTCACCAGATTCACAAAACTTAAGATAATGTCTAAGTCTATATTGAGTGGCAACGGTGAAATTTGAACTCAATGCATTCTTTGCTTCTTCTACCTACTTCAGTCTCTATAACCAGAGAAAAAGTGAATTATTTGAGAATGTCAGCATGTATCTTTTAAAGTAAATTCTTTAGGGTTTTTTTATTCAATTTGAAATTGTTTTTAAGTTTTTACCAATCATTTCTTAGAGCATATCTTGAGGGCAAAAAAAAAACAGAAATAGAACTAGAATGAACATTCCACAAAGATGAAAGTTGGGATTTTAAAATTCTCTTTTAGGGGAAAAAAACAGCGTATTTTTATTGCACCTGAGATAGCTGCATCATCATAGGCAGAAGCAAGGCTTTTCTCTTGTCTTCATTTGACATTTATGTGTGGTTTATAGAAGTGGGTATAGGTACCAATTTTTGGTCCTGGAAAAAGAACTAGAATTATCAATCTCAGTGATACTCTATTTATTCTAGGGTGGTACCCCCACCCCAGAATAAAAGCATTTGTGGAATTCTACCCTCCCCCCAATGGCTTTAAGGAATATAAAATCCTCAAGATCACATTCTACTTGCACAAAGCCAGGAGATCTCTATTTCTTTGTTTCCTCTAAAAGTGGATATTCAGATTTTAAGTCAAATTAAATATATGAGATCTCAAATATGACAAATTTTTACATGCAATTTTATAATGCAGATAAGTCAAAATGATTGAAGCAAATGACAGAAAAGGCTGGAGTATGAGTGACCACAAACTATTACAAGAAAACCAAGGGCAATAAGATTTTAGAAGATCTGAAAGTAGGAGACTGACTGCATAAAATGCAGCAAGGTATGGCTATGTACAACTTCAGGAAACAATCATGGCCACTATTTCACTTCTACTTTCCAGATATTACAGTTTTTCTTGTGAACAAACCTAATGTGACCAACACATAGGGACGGCAATTCTTGGAAACATTGTTCAATTTAGCCAAGTTGAATCATTAAAAAGCCATGTCAGCCCATTCCTGTCACAATGGTACCCATACATATCTTATTAATCCATACCCAAATTTTAAATAATGAAAAGCAAAGTCTCACCTCTACTTACCATGTAACTACTACATCATCCATAACAAAAACACTAATCCCCTTCCTTAAAAAGGAAAAATATCAGTCACCTATCTTTGGGTAACTTTTCTTCATTTCTCCTTTTAAGCCACAGGCATCCTTTGAAATCATGTAAATTAAATAACGTAAAAGTTAGTTTCTATTGAATCATGTTGGTAATGAACTTGAGGAAGGGAGTGATTTTTTATTTATAGAAGTGCATTTATTTTAAAGTATGGAATAATATAGTGATCTTCACTATTACAGATCTTGTTTCTGCAATTGATCCCATAGTTGTAATGTTTATAATGATCTTCTTCCACTACCCATTCCATTTACCCTTTTCCTTTCACAGTTAGCTCAGCTGGTTAAAGTTCCTTGTCTTATGCAGTGACCAAATCTTCATTCTTATAGGACTGTGTCACTATTGGTCCTGTGCATACTGGGTGGCTGCACTTCATTTACTTCAATTAAGGTATGTGAAAACACTTTCTAAGTGTTTTCTAAAGCCCTAGTAGACCTCTTGCATTTCAATTTCAGACATGCACCTCTGCTCCCTTTGTTAATTTCTTAATGCTGTTTACTAAATTACCTCAAAATTTAGCAACTTAAAGTAACAAGCTTGTATTATCTCACATAGTTTCTGAATGTCAGAATCTGAAAGATGCTTAGTTAGATGATTCTCTGTCTCAGGGTCTCCTGTAAAGCTTTAGTAGAAATGGTAGAGGCTGAAAACATCTGAATACTTCCTTCAGTGAGCCAGAAGAGAAGAAAGGAAATTATGAAGTCCTAGTCTTTTGTAAACTAATAATGAAAATAACTTTTGCTGAATTCTATCTATTGGAAATAAGACACAAGTTCAACGCCACACCAAAAGAACCAAATTACACAAGGGTATGAATATCAGGATGTATGGATCATTAGGTGCAATGTTACAAGCTTCCCACTATATTGTATAGATTTAAGTAGTATAAAGAATATATCTGAAAATATAAATATCTCCCTTGCCTGGAAAGCTCTTCTTCCCTATATTTTTCTGGCCCACTCTCTTGTGTCTTTCAAAATATATTTTCTACTACCAAGAAGGTACTTCAATTCATTATTATATTTGATAGTGTAATAACTGAATTTACAAATTTCATGTAATGAACACTGCTTTAACTTACCTGATATCAGTTCTTCAGAATGATTCAAAATTATATATATACATACACATATATATATGTATATGTACTTAAATGTGTGTATATGTGTGTGTGTGTGTGTGCACGTGTGTGTTTGTAAGTTTTATTTAGGAAAGCAAAAATCACCTTACTACTATTCTTTAAAAGAATAAGTCTGGTGAGGGTGTTAGACAACAGCTGGCCACGCCTCTTGACTTAAGGACTGAAGAAACTCAGGTCTAGAACCTTTACACGAGTATTTCAGTTTCCCTGACCATTGATGCTCAGTCTAACAAGTGACATGCTGCAGCTGATGTGCACTGGTTTGCCTGGGATTAGGTGATCATGTCTTCCCAGTTCTGTTTTCAGTGATAGTATAATTTACACCATGAAAATCTGTTGACATTATAAATCAGTAGTTGTTTTTGTTTTGTTTTTTTTTACTTCTCCAGTGAGTAAATTTTTTTAATTATAGCTCAGAACCACACTGGGCTATTATTAGAATCCAAGCCTTTTCCTATCCTGTCCTTCTTTGTCCAGTACCCTAGTTGTCTGCCATTATCACTGAGACCAAAATCAGTGAACTAATTATCTTATACAATGTTTTATCTCCTTCAACCAGATCTGGACTTTGTATACGTTTCTTCAGAAGTCACATTCAGTCAAATGCACTGTTAATGAAATTCAAGTTTATATCTCTATAGTAATTACTGTGTCCCAGTAATCTTTGAAAAGATAGATGCCCATTCCCACTATTTCAAAATATTTGCCAGAAGAAAGCAATTACCCTTATTTAATGCCGTGCATTTGTGATTCTATTTTTAGTACTCCAACAGCATTAGCCATACTCATGGCTTTTCATGTGATCTATATAACAATTAAATTTAAAATCCTATTTCTTCTTCTCAGGAGTATTATAGCAAATGCTCTTAATTTTTTTTTACAAACCTCATCTCTTGCACAAAACCATAAAGGAACCCAAAATTTAATTTAAAATATTTTATGTATAGAAGTACCCATATTTTTTACCTTGCCCTAATTTTCATATTCATATTTCTTGATCTTTATTATTATCTGTAATTACCACAATACTATATGGTCTTTTCTAATTAATAATAGTAACAAATAAAACAAATCTGTAATTCTCAATCTAGCAAAAGATATGAGCCACAAAGTCTCAACTTTTTGATGTTTGTTTCTTAAAACAACAGATTCAACAAAAATTTTCTCTATGTCAACTACAGTTTTGGTGCATATTTGTTAATAAAATTTTCATGTAAAAATTGCATATTATAATTAATTATCCAGGCCAGTTAGCACCAGAATTCTTTCTTATACCCTGGTGACTTCCTTATTGAATGCAGATAATCTGCTACTTTTCTGTTCAAAATTTACCCAGAGTCTTACCACCTCCAAAGCATAGGATGTGATCTAGTCATTGTTTCTTATTTAATTCGTGACAGTAGTCTTCTCACTAGTTTTTCTTGTCTTACTTTCTTATAATTTCTTCACAATAGCAGAGTCATCATAAATGGCATAAGAGATCTGCTGATCCCCACAAAGACTTATCTTGTACAAATCAACAATCTAAGTCTATATAATGCCTGGAAAGCCTATTTATCCTTTGATGCATAAATTAAGACTAAAAATAATGACTTAAGTCCTCAAATCAAGAAGTTAAGCTAGAACAACAAAGAAATCTAAAGAAAAAGGATATTATAATGATAAAAACAGAAACTACTTTACACTAAAAAAAGAGTACAGAAGCTCAATAAAAGTCAAAACCTTTAAAAATAATAATAGATACAGAAAGCAACATTGATCAAATGTAAAGAGATATCTTATTTAATTTTGGATAGTTAGGAGGAGAGAGGCAAGATGGTGGAGGAGTAGAAGTTTTCTCCCTCAGACCCCATGAATAAGAGTCTGGATAACAAAGAAGAGATGACATACAGAAAAACAAAAAAGAAGAGCACTGAGAACAAAAGAGGGACAGGACAACTGAAAAATACAGTGAAACAGAAAAATAACAGAGTAAATTAAGGAACAATTTGCAGCCCCAGTTCCAACTCCCTAAGTGAGGGAAAGCTGAATCTTCCACCCCACGGTAAGCCATACAGACTCTGCTTACAGATTGCTTGTAGGAAATCTTTGAGACTGAGCAACCCTGGGGATTTAAGGGGTCATAGCTTGGGGAGTTCTGGGACTTGCATCCATAGTGCCGACATGGGAGACTCCTACCAAGGCAGATGTAGAGAGGGAGAGATTTTGACTGGAGTGAGCTGAGGGCTCCTGGCAGGAGCCTGGGAAGCAGCAAAAATCCCAGAGGCCAGTGGCCACACCCAATCCAGTGACAGCAGCTCCATTGACAAGGTCAATTTCAAAAGCAAAGCACTTATCCTCCACTGGCAGATAACTCAGGTTGCAGGAGCTTCTCCAACCTGCTTGTAACCAGGTGAACTTTGACACTGAGCCAACCTTGGAACTCAGAAAATTAAGGAAAAATCCAGCTCATGCTCACAATGTTCATTAGAAGTCATCGAGGAGAGGGAGGGGCTTTGACACAAGTGAGCTGAGAAATCAAAGCATCACTGGAGCTCAGGCAGTAAAGGGCCTGATGGTTGGTGGTCTCACTCTCCTTGGCCAGATCAAGCCCTAATGCCTGGGGAACACTGCAGAAATATCACAAATCTCATAACTGGCAGTGTTTAGCATGCAGAAGCATTATGGCAGTCTTGAGGGCTTACTGCCAAGGGTAGCTGAAAGCTCTGAGCACAGCACCCAGGCTTATGTGACATCCTTCAGACTCATTCTTTCTATAGGGCAATGAACTGCTGATCTGAAAGAACTGAGGCCTCAAGTCCAAATACCTGAGTCCCTCAGTTCTCCATCACTGGTGCAGAGATCAGTGTGCTATTTGATCCCCCCACTATCAGGCACATTTGGGAGACATCTGAGGGTTGCATGTGTATTGCCCCAGGGGACACAAATAGGAGGATCTGTGTAGCAAGTGGAAACCTACTTAGTCTATAGACTAAAAAGCACTGTGTGGCCAGAGAGGCTTCCAGTACACAAAGAAAGGAAGACTCTAAAGTAGAAACACCATAGATATCAACTGACCCTTGACCAGTCATGCCCTCAACCCACAAATAACTCCAACCCACATGTAAGAAAAAACAAGAGACTCTAGCTACTTCTTTTTTATCTGAGTGGTGCTGGGGACAAGGACTGGTTCCTTGGACATGTAGGCAAAATCTTGCCTACAGAGCTATCCCTCAGACCACTGGTGACAAACTATACTGCAACCATCCCAATACACAATCCCACCACCTCTGCAGTAAGATTACTTCAATTGGTGATTAAAACATCCAATTAATAAATTTTGCTACATAAATCTCAATGCAGAAACACAAAAGAATATGAAAAAAACAATGCAATATACACCACCAAAAGTCAACAACCCCACAGTAAGATATACTAAGAGTGAAGAGAAGGAAAGCCCAAACACAAAACTCAAAAACATGATTAAAAGAATAATCAACAAAATGAAAGAGGATATGTATAAAATGATGAATGAATTCAAATAAGATACAAACAACAGTTGAATGAAATTAGGAAACAGTGCAAGATATTAAAGAGGAATTTTTTTAAGAGACCCAAAAATCCTGATAAAGAATCAGACTGAAATTCTGGAAATGAAAAGCCTAATAAGTCAAATAGAAAAGTCAGTGGAAAGTCCCTCTAGTAGAGTGGATCAAGATGAAGACAAAATATTAGGACTTGAAGACCAGGTTAGATGTACTAGACAGTCATGAATAAAAAGGAAAAAAATAAAGAAGAATGAATGGAAGATGGAAGAACTCTGAAACTCTATTAAAAGATAAAACCTACAAATAATGGGCATTGAAGGAGAAAAGGTGCATGCTAAAGGCATAGTAAACACATTTACAATATAATAGCAGAAGCAACAAATATTGAGAAAGAAATGTTCCTCCAGGTATAGGAGGCTTCTAGGACCCCAAACAGACATTACCAAAATTGAACATCTCCACAGTATATGATAGTAAAATTATTAAATTCAAAAAACAAAGAAAGAATATTAAAATCTGCAAGGGAGAAATGACAAATCACCTATAAATGCAAATTCATCAGAATAATGGCAGACTTCTCAACAGAAGCCTAAAATGCAAGAAGGTCATAGAA
Organism: Castor canadensis; assembly: GCF_047511655.1. Taxonomy (NCBI): domain Eukaryota; kingdom Metazoa; phylum Chordata; class Mammalia; order Rodentia; family Castoridae; genus Castor; species Castor canadensis. Next base: position 69,982,287 of record NC_133387.1, on the reverse strand, counting down.
GAAGATATTTCAAGCACTGAAAGAAAATAATTGCAAACCTAGAATTTTCTACCCAGCAAAGTTATCATACATAATTGAAGGAGAAATAAAAACCTTCCATGATAAGGAAAAACTAATTTGTGACCACTAAACAGCAGTGTGAAAGATACTCAGAGGAACCTTGCATACAGAAGAACAAGATAAATGTAACCATAGAAATATAGGAAAAAATTAATCCCACCAGATGAGATCATAAACATAAGGAAAATAGAAAAGAATCAAACACTATAAAACAACAGAATGTCAGGAATTACTACATACATTTAAAAATTAATTGATAATGGTCTCAATTCTCTAATCAAAACACATAGAATAGCATATTGTATCAAAAAGCAACACCTGACCATTTGCTGCCTACAAGAAAAAAATCTCACAGAAAAAATAAACACAGGGTTATGGTGAAAGGGTAGAAAACAATCTTCAAGTTCATTACCTCCAAAGCAGGCAGGAGTGGCTAAACTTATATATGATAAAGTATACTTCAAGTTAAAATTAGTCAAAACAGACAAAAAAGGTCAATTCCTATTAATACAGGGAATAACCAATCAAGAGGAAATAACAATTGTTATAATACATGCATCAAATGTTGGTGTCCCCAACTTCATTGAAAAAAAAAAAAACAAAACTTCTGTACTTAAGAGCACAGATAGGCCCCAACACAATAATGATGGGAGACTTCAATTCACTACATTCACCAATAGAAAGGTCATCAGGACAAAAAATTCAACAAAGGAACCTCAGAATTAAATAACACTACAGACCAAATTGAATTATCAGACTTCTATAGAATATTTCATCCAGCAGCTGAACAATATACATTTTTCTCAGCAACCTGTGGAACAATCTTCAAAATAGATTATATCCTAAGACACAAGCAAGAATGAGCAAATATAAGAAAATTGAAATAACTCCCCATATCCTATCAGACCATGAATTAAACTAGAACTTAACAGCAAATGAAACTACAGAAAATATTCAAACACATGGAGATTGAACAACCAGTACATCATTGAAGAAATAATGAAGGAAACCCAAAAGTCCTAGAATCCAATGAAAATGAATATATAACCTACCAGAATCTTTGGGGAAAAGAAAAGGCAGTGCTATAGGGAAAGTTAATAGCTATGAGTACCTACATTTAAAACAGAGACATTTCAAGTAAGTAGCCTAATTACATACCTCAAGGTCCTAGAAAAACAAGAACAAGTCAAACCCAAAATTAGCACATGTAAAGAAATAATAAAGATTAGGGCAGAAATTATTGAAATGAACAGCAAGAACTGTACAAAGAATCAATGAAGCAAAAACTTAGATTTTTGAAAAGATAAGATTGATAAATCCTTGGCCAATCTGATGAAAAAGAAGAGGGAAAAGACCCAAATTAATAAAGTTAGAGATGAAACAGGGATATTACAACAAATATCAAGGAAAAACCTAAATATGCCGAGGGAATATTTTGAATACCTATAGTCTAGCAAACTGGTAAATCTAGAAGATAGAAACAAATTTCTAGATACATTTTACCTAAAAAAATTGAAACAAGAGGATATAAACCATTTAAAGAACTACAATTAGCAATGAGGTTGAAGGTGTAATTAAGAGTCTTTCCAACAAAGAAAAGCTGAGGACTCGATGGGTTCACTGCCAAATTCTAGAAGGCCTTTAAAGGAGAACTAACACTAGTACTCCTTAAACTATTCCAGGAAATATAAAGACAAGAATCGCTATCAAAATCATTCAATGAATAATTACACTCATTCCAAAACTAGATAAGGACAGAAGAAAAAAGGAAAGTTTTAGAATAATCTCTTAGATGAACCTAGATGCAAACATTCTCAAAGTACTTGCAAACAGAATTCAATAACATATTTAAAAAATCATATACCATGATCAAATTGGTTTCATGTTAAGGATGCAAAGATGGTTTGACATACATATATCAATAAATGTAATACAGAACATAAACTGAATCAAGGACAAAAACCACATGGTCATCTCAACTGATTTAGAAAAAAATCCTTTGAAAAAGTCATCACCTTTCATAATAAAAGCAGAGAAGAAAGTAGGAATAGAAGGAATGTACCTCAACATACTAAAGGCTATGTGTGACAAACCTAAAGCCAATATTATACTAATGGGGAAAACTGAAACCATTTCCTCCAAAGTCTGGAATGACACTAGGTGTCCCTCTTCCCATGTTCTTCAATATAGCAATGGAATTCCTACTCAGAGCAATAAGGCAAAGGAAAGAAATAACTGACAAATAGGGAAGGAAGATTATCATGATTGGCAGATTATCATGATTGGCAGATTGGCAGATGATATGATTATATGCTTAAAAGACCCCAAAGATTCCAGCAAAACCTCCTATATCTGATAAACACTGCTGTCAACACAGCAGGATATAAAAATCAACATACAAAACTCAGTAGCATTTCTATATACCAACAATAAACAGACTGAGAAAGAAATCAGGAAAACAATCCCATTCACAATAGTTTCAAATAAATAAAATACCAAGGAGGTAAAAGACCTCTATAATGAAAACAATAAAACCTTAAAAGAAAAAAAAGTAAAAGACACCAGAAGATGGGAAGACTGCCCATGTTCATGGATTGGTAAAATTAATATGAAATGGCTGACTACTGAAAGCAATCCATAGATTCAATGCAACGTCCATCAATATCCCAATGTCATTCTTTACAGAAATAGAAACATCAATCCTAAAATTCATATGGAAAAATAAAAGACCCCCAAATATCAAAAGCAATCCTGAGCAAAATAACAATGTTGGCTTTATCACAATACCATACTTCCAATTATACTACAGAAATAGTAGCAAAAACAACATGGTGCATAAACAGACACAAAGACCAATGGAACCAAATGGAAGACACAGAAATAAAATCAGACAAATACAGTTATTCAATCTTTGACTAAGGAGCCAAAGACATACACTGGACAGAAGACAAGCATTTCAACAACTGGTACTGGGAAATCTGGCCATCTACATATAGAAGACTGAAACTAGACTCCTATCTCAAACCCTGTACAAAAATCAACTCTAAATGGATTAGAGATCTTAATGCAAAACTTAGAATGCAGGGGAAAAGGACCCTTTGTACACTTCTGTTGTGAATATAAGTCAATAAAAGCACTATGAAAATCAGTATGGAGGTTCACACAAATCTAAAAATAGACCTACCTTATAACCCCAACATACCACTCGTGGGCATATATCGAAAGGAGTGTAAATCAGTACACAAGGGAGATACCTGTAGACTCATGTTTATTGCAGCTCTCTTCACAATAACCAAACTGTCAAATCAGCTGCGATATCCAAAAACTGATGGCTGCATAAATACATACCATATATAAATGAATTTATGTCATTTGCAGGTAAATGAATGGAACTGGATATCAACATTTCGAGCAAGATAAGCCAAGTCAACAGGTCAAATATTGCTTATTCACAAATAATAATTTGTGAAGCCTAGACCTAAAATAATAATAATAATGATAATGGGACATGAATTTATATGGTGGACTGTGTGCATTTGTGGTGAATTAGTGGAAGGGGGAAGGGGAAGTATATTGAAGAGTGAAGAGGATAGAAGTACATGATATGTATATATATGAAGACAACATAATGAAACACATCAGACACTGTTTGAAAGAGAGAGCAAGAGGTAGAGGAGGATGGGAATAAAATGGAGGTGCTAAATTTATTCAAAGTATACTCTACACATACATGGAATTATTGCAGTGAAATCCTCTTATGTTATTAATGTATGAAAAATGAAAAAATAATCAAAAGAAGAAAAAAGAAAATGAACCTTGGTACTTCCAAAATAATAAATAAATAAATAGGGAGAAAAATAAATAAATATGTGATGAATGAATTGATATATTGAGTAGAAAACACCGAAATAAAAGTAAAATGAAAAAAGAGGCAAACATGGAAAAGAGCCTTGAAGACACATGAAGACTATATAATGATCTTTTGAAGCACCAGAAATAGAAGAGACACAGTAGGCATAAGTAATATTTCGGTAAGTAAGAGCAGATAATTTTCCAAAATGAAGTAGACATTATTATTATTCCATAGATTTAGTTGGAACACCAACAAAGATAAATGCAGAGGAAATCACAGTTATGATCATTGGAGAATGAAAGGACAAAAAAATCATTTTAAAGAGCAAAATTTTCAAATAGGCAGAGAAAAAGGTATCTTTCCTTTAAAGGACACCAAGATTTACAAGTAATACTTCCACCCAAATAATGAAAGATAGATGACAATTGAAATAATTGTATGTGTGTCTCTGTTGTGTAAAATTGAAGATGGAAGTAAACTGTTTAAAGATAGTTTTAGACTAAAAGAAGAAATCAAAATTAGACACTCACTAAAAATATATATTTTGAAAACTGAACATTTGACTCAAATTTTATTTCTTGATCTTTTGCTATTTAAAGATGATTCTAAAAGATTCAACTTGAACTGCTGATATTATGTAGTGTACAGACCAATATTGCCTGGAGTAAAAGATTTTGTATAAACAAAAAAATATTTCTTTTCTGCATCTGACATGATGGAGTAAGAGGACCAGATTTATCATTCTGTCTTAAACAAGTAGAGAGCTATAAAAATACATGCTTAAAAAACATTTTGAGACATTAGATAAGAGGAAGCACATAAAATTGGTTACTAAGGGAAGAGAAGCATGCTGTAAGTACTGTGATTTCCTCAGCTTACTAGTTATAAAAACTTTCCAGGACTTGGTGTAGGAAATGCAAATTCAATTGGCAGGTCCAGTTCAAAAGAAAGAACACTGAATAACAAAAAGCTGTAACAGAGAGAGATTAAGAAATCTCCAGATATATCCTCTTGAGTTTTCAGAAGGATACTTGAGTTTTCAGAAGGATACTAGTTATAAAAACTTTCCAGGACTTGGTGTAGGAAATGCAAATTCAATTGGCAGGTCCAGTTCAAAAGAAAGAACACTGAATAACAAAAAGCTGTAACAGAGAGAGATTAAGAAATCTCCAGATATATCCTCTTGAGTTTTCAGAAGGATACTGAGCAGCAGGTACATGTGAGCAAACTCTGACAACAAGGGGGAAATGTGGACACACACACAAAGGAAGGTAGTCAGAATTTCTGGGGTTCGCACAACACTGGGGAGCCTTTGGTATTGAAACCAACCAAGGTGATGAGAATTCCTAATGAAATAGGAAATGATGTAGAATACTCAGTAGAATATTCACACACACACACATACACACACACACACACACACACACACACACAGGTATTTCTAAAAACTTATCAAATTGTACCTCTAAAATAGGTGCATGTAATTTTATGCAAATGATTCTATGGTTTTACTGATTAAAAGAAAGAAAGAAAATCAGATAGAAATCTAGAACTAAAATAATATTTTACATAAAAACTCACAGTTAACAGCAAGAGGGGTCTATAATGAAAGTAACCATAAATTTATAAGCAGGTCAATAGAAGTTATTCAAACTGAAACTTCACACTGAAAGAAGGGTGAAGAGTTCTATTTCCTCTGCTTTGCAACTCTTCAAAGGACTTCAAATGCAATGGAACAAAAAATGCAAGCTCTTATCCTAATCTATGAACTCCTTATGGCCTGAATCTTTTTCCTCCCCTTACACCCAACTATCTTTGCTCACCAGGCTCTACTTGCACTGGCTTCCTTTCAGTAACTAGAAAATGCCAAACTCTCCTTACCCCAAAGCCTTTCCACTTGAGCATATTTTTTCCTAAGATCTTACCTACAATTTTCACATAACTGAATTATTTTGAATCTCAGCTCAATCTTTTCTTTCTTAAAGAGGATTTTCCTGATAACTTAATTTAAATGACTGCTGTCTTCCAGATGCATGCTTTTATATCATCACATGTTATTATTTCTTGATTTGTTTACTCACATATATACTGTGCATCTAACTCTGCTAGAATTTAAGTTTTATGACGCCAGGGAACTTTTTCTGTCTTAAAACAGTGTCTGAGATACACATAAAAGCTATTTAACCATCTAACTAATATGTGGGTAAATAAGAGAATGAATTCTGGTAGGTGAGGGGGATGTACCTGGAACAAGATAGATAAAATCCCATTTCTCATTAGTTCTACACTGTAGTGGAGAAATCAGGCAAGTAAGCCAATTAATAAAGTATATAATGGTTAGACTTGTTGTAGAGAAATAAGAGTGTATTTGCAGAACCAGAAGTTGGTCGAGTGATTTCTAAACCCCTGTCTGATATATAACAAGGAATTAGCTGCCTTCTGGGGAATGGAGAGGCAGCTGAAGAATTAGAAACTGAGGAGGCTTATGGAAGACTCTACACGTTCAAGGAACTAACCCCAGAGTGGTTAGCGGTGAGGCCAATGTGGTAAGCAGTGGCAAGTTCATACTAACCTTTCCTGATGTTTTAAATCAGATGAAGCAGGTGAAAAGGGCAGAAAAGAGTTGCTACAGAGCAGATTTAATTGAGAGAAGGAGGCACACAGATGTGAGGAATGGTGACTAATGATGACCAGTCTAAAGTCTGGTCCAAGAGTTGATTAGTAACATAGGACAATTACTCAACAGTCTCCATCTTCCCAAGTAAGAAATGGAATGACTTTGGATGTGAAGTTGTGACATTTTCCACTTGCACACATTGTGTTAAATAAGAAGTAAAAAATAAATGTAGCTGAAGTCAGGCTGACTATCATGAAGCATTTAAGAACACTGGACCCAAAATTCTAATGGTTATAACTCAACAAACAAATGAACAATTGAGCAGTAACCTGTTAAATGGTTTCCAAATACATATTATACAATTTCATGGAGAAAAAATGAATAAATGAATTTATTCTTTTACTATGGCAAACTATAGCACTTGTTTTTGTTATTGTTGGTGTTGATACCTCTGTCTCTAAAACATAATTCATATAATATAAAATTCATCATTTAAAGAGGTTTTCAGAGTACATTCATGATGTTGTGTAATCATCACTCACATCTAATTCTATATTTCCATCATCCCACCAAAAAACTGTGCCTATTAGCGCTAATTCTCAATTTCTCCTAAATAATACTTGTTTTTAAGTTATAAATATTAACAAGAGTGAGTTTTTACATAGATACGCTTAACATATCCAATCATCATTGGAAAGCAAAAGAAGTACTTCCTTCACTATATTCAACTTCAGGTTAACTTTAAATAATAAATCTGTAAGCCATTCCATTAATATGTATAATTTATTTCTCACACGAATTTTTTTCATGGTATAATTAACATTTTTAGTAATCACATTTTAAGATTCGGTTTGGGAAGAGTCAGTTAAATATACATTCATAATGCCAACCTGCACCATGCTGCATTTTTGAGATTGCGGAAGTGTGCATGCACTTGGATGTCATATGTTACTGAATTTAGTCAACATAATTTAGCTGTATTGAGTAATTATGACAGTATGCAAGCCTTTTTAAAATCGGTTAATATATAATGAGGATTCGTGCTGCTTCAGCATAACCTAGAGCTTCTGTTAGGCAAAGAAGAAATGTGAGCCAACTTCTATGGAATATCCCACTCTCCACCTAAATTCCAGCCCTTGTGGGCCTGGGACAAACATTACCTCCCCCAAGAAACGTCCTGATCACTCTTACACATACACCTGTTTTGGGAATTGTTCTTTAGCACTTACTCATTTTAGGCACATAATGAAACACTATGTTACAGTTTAATTGTGTTAACATAAACAATGAGAATGGTGAGATACTCTTTAATCTAATAGAACTTTTATATCCCAATGAGTTTTACCACTACATTCCCTGCAGAAGTCATGCACTTATTTCACTGACTTAGCTGTTAATCAAATCATTCATTAAATTCTGTTTTGAAACTACCATAGCCAACACATTACAAACCATACAGGCCAATTTCCTACAGTGGACTTCTCAGATGATGATTCATGCACCCACCCAAAAAAGGTAGCTTCGCTTTCCAAATTGGTCTTTAATCTCATCTATCTACCAGGATCTTACTTTGGAATCTGAGCTATTATTTACTCTTTAATTTCAGGAAAAAATATTTTCCCTCATGAAAAATGTGGATGTGTAAACACTTTTCATAAATTGAGCATTAACTTCTATATGAAAATGCCCCAAAATGAACTCCACAGTAGGGAGCTCTGTGCAAAACTAAGCCATCTCTCTTTCTAGGAGTTCCTGAGCTAATTGGAAAAGCAAACCATAAAAGACCATCTATAAATAATATACCTTATTTTTAACAAATATATATATATATATATTCTCACACACATGACTAAATTAAAATTGAGAACAGGTCTGAAGAATCTCTTAACAATCTCTTAAGTACCCTTAAATGGCCTCATTATCGAAAATGAATGAAATATAATTTAGTTATTTCTTTTAAATACCCATGTTAAAGAAAACAGTATTTTAAGCTCAATCAATCAGGAGCAGCCAGCAAACTTCTTTCCAAGTGGGATAGACTGAACAAGGCAACTGTACAGCTATAACCTCAAACACTTTCTTTGCTTACTTCGATGTTCATCTTTCAAAACCTCCCTGTTGGATTGGACTATGAGCACATGACAAAAGCGAGAGCACACAAGGGAGGGGTGAGGATAGGTAAGACACCTAAAAAACTAGCTAACATTTGTTGCCCTTAATGCAGAGAAACTAAAGCAGATACCTTAAAAGCAACTGAGGCCAATAGGAAAAGGGGAACAAGTACTAGAGAAAAGGTTAGATCAAAAAGAATTACCTAGAAGGTAACACCCACGCACAGGAAATCAATGTGAGTCAATGCCCTGTATAGCTATCCTTATCTCAACCAGCAAAAACCCTTGTTCCTTCCTATTATTGCTTCTACTCTCTCTACAACAAAATTAGAAATAAGGGCAAAATAGTTTCTGCTGGGTATTGGGGGGGGAGAGGGAGGGGGCGGAGTGGGTGGTAAAGGAGGGGGTGGAGGCAGGGGGGAGAAATGACCCAAGCCTTGTATGCACATATGAATAATAAAAGAAAAATGAAAAAAAAAAAAAACCTCCCTGTTGCACTCCCTTTGTGGAGCTACTGAACCACACCTGGTTTAGAGTTGTTAGAGCTGCCTGATTCCTGAATTGTAGCCTACTCAAATAAATGGCTTAAAATTTGATTATGGCTTCAGTTTATTTCTAACAATATTAAATATGTATGTTCCTGTTGCATATATGTGTGTGTACTTAGGCATTGGTACTAGAAAGTCAGGAATAAAAGACTTACTGACATTATTTGGTATAGGATGTAGACAGGGATTTTGTGAATCAAAATTTCAGAAGTTAGAATATGGAAATCAAACAATGAAAGATCATGGGAAAAATTAGATTGGTATGTTGCCTGCATTATCTAAGGAAACCAGACTGGGAAACCCCATTATATTTATAGAAATAGGAGAAGATAAAAACCGTCTGTTTCAGAGTTCTCACTTTCTGATGCCTAGAAAAACATCTTTCAATTAAAAAAAAATCCTACAATCATGACTCCCCATGCTAAGTGAGTATAATGAATGACCCTTTTATCTCTTCTTAAATTTTAAATCCCCATGAGGGGAAGGAATATATTTTGCTTTGTGGAGCAAATGCTCCACAATGTTTGCAGAAGGAATTTTATGAATGAGTCATTAGACTATTTGATAACTAGCTCCTAGCTCAATATTTGGTGAATGTAAGTGCTACTGTAACCTAAATGTGTCTGGGAGACAGAGAAAAGTTAGGAAAAATGAAAAATAATCATTAAAAATGGTTCTTTTAAAAGTTGATGCTAAGAGCTTTTGATTAAGGCGTCAGTAAAAGTGATGAATTGACCCCCTTGTCCTAGGCCCAGGGATTCATGCCGAACTAGTTGGTATTCTATTTCCTCAGACATTCAAGAGATCAAGACTCAGGAACCACATGGGATCATAGAGAACATAAGCAATAAAATAAGTAATAATAGTAGAGAAGCCATGTTTCTCTGTGTGTTAGTCCTCAGTGAATGATATAGTTTGGATATGGTTTGAGTGTGTCCCCCAAAGATTCATGTGCTGGAAGCTTGGCTTCACTTTTGTACTGTTGAGGTAGTGGATCTTTAAGAGACAGGGCCTAATTGGAAGTGGTTAGGAACTGAGAGTTTAATGTGGTTCCCTTGGGATCCTGGTTAGTTCCCACAAGGGTAAGCTGTCATAAAAAGAGCATGCATGAACCCTGAAGCCCCCTGGATTCCTGTCTAACAATACGACTTCTCCTCTCACATCCTCTCCCACCATAATGCCATCTTCCATGCTGTGATGTGACCAGAAGGCCCTTACCAGAAGCCTTTTCTTTATAAAGTACTCAGCTCAGGTATTTTGTTAAGGCAACAGAAAACTGACTGACCCAGGATTCATTTAGTATACCTAATTCAGAGCACAGACAACCCAAGAAATGGATTTCTTGGAAGTCCAGAGATACAGTGTGAAATAGTACTCTATAAACTTAAATCTTCTTTTAAAATACATTGCTTCTTTAAACTCATGCAATCTTGGCTGTGTCATTCATTGTATATTTGTACTTGCATTAATGGCCATGAAGACACGATTTCCTGCTAGATGGTGATTGGTTATCATAAAGCATAGCACCTAGTAATCAGTTAACAATATCTGCTGAATAAATGAAAAATCACTTTCCAATTGGAAAAATAATATGCCTCAAAATAGTTTATATTACTGATGATGATAATGTCATTGTAGTGAATCTGTGAACTTTGTAAATTTAGCTTGAGTTGTAACAGAGTTGGCATCTTACATATAATTTCTACAGTTTGTCTCAGTGTCATAATTTATAAGATTTCATTCTTACAAAATAAAGGAACTCAAAAACAGCAACTGTCTTCCTCTTTTTTTATGAACTTCAATAGTTATCCTGAAGACTCATAGAAAGCTACTGATGAAGTAGGTCATTGCAAAGTCTGGGAAATTTCAGTAATTGTCAAGGCAATGGCTGTCAGTGGCTGGGCTGAAAGTATTTCCAGTCAACTGGTTACCCTCTGCTAGTGGCTCAGGGAAAATCTTCACCGAAGGTCTTTTTCAGCAAAGAAATATGGCTGGTGATAGTCCTTACTGCTAATGTTCTCATTTTTGTTTCATATAAATGGACTAAGAATCTAAAATGACTCATTTTCTTAGTAATAGAACGTCCTATCCTCAAACATCATTTTCAGGGCAGCTGTTCTGTTGTACACAGTTAAATCATTCAATTTTTGCCTTGCAGTTAATTGGTTGTATGTCTTTGTCCTTGAAAAAACTTGCTATATAAGCCAACATTGTGATATGCTCTTAGTAAAGCTAATAATGTTTTAATTCATGTAGATAGATTCTGACCCTGTATCACGGTGTGTTTTCCCGGAAATAAGGGAAAATAGGTATTACGCCATAAACCAGAAAACTGACAACAGCGTCTTTCAGTATCTTATCTATGGAAGGAGTCAAAGTTACTTTATGTTTGACTACATACCTGTTTTAAAAACAAAAACGGAATACTTTTAAAGAATTTACCATTTTGCCACCTAATACAAAGACATCACCTTACTTATGATTTTCTTACTGATTTGCGGTGGAAAAGGAAGTGGCTATCGGTAAATTTGCAGGGCATGATGCTTTGTCTGTCTTGATTTGGCACCATCTGTGTCCAAGTGTCTAGATACATTTTTACAGTAAGTTATGCATAATAAAACTCACACATGGTTGCTGAAATGAGTTCACAAGGTTTGTTGTTTTTTATCATTAAGCGTGGTACAATTTAACCTGTATACATAGACATATTTAAAAACAAGATATTTAACTGATCTTTGGGAATTATTTCTTGTGTAAAAGTTCATGTATTTCATTCTTTCTTTGAGTTTCTTTTCTGGGCTTTGTATACTTCACTTCCCCCTGCATCCTTCTTATATGTCAGAAGACTTTTAACATCGAAAGACTAGTGACCTAACCTTATTTTGGTTTTGGTCCTATTCACATTGCCCTGGTCATAACCTCACCCGGTTTTTTCCATTATACAAAATTATCGTACTTTTCCAATCATAGCAAATACTTTAAAAGTTTCTGTGCTCTTTGCTTTTGATACAAAATGGATGCTCACCAAAATCAAAAGGTCATACTATTACAATTTTGTTTCTGAGTATCCCATGTTACAAAATATTAAAAGAAAATAAAAGTTTGATGTTTTCCAAATCTTTAAGAAAAAGACACAGCATAGTTAGTTTCCCTGCAGCTCTGTGTATATTTGCTTTCTCTGATTTTTTTACTGTAGTAATTTCAAAGGCTCAGGTCTTATTACATTAAGATTGTTGATCCATTTAAGGTAGATTTATGTATAGGATGAAAGATATGAATCTAGTCTCAGCCTTCTTCATGTACTTAGCCAGTTTTCCTAGCATTGTTTTGTTGAAGGGGCTGTATTTTCTCCAGTGTATGTTTTTGGCTGCTTGTCAAAGATCAAATGGCTGTATTTGTGTGGTTTTATTTCTGAGTCTACTATTCTGCTCCATTGATCTTTGTGCCTGACATTCTTTTTCACCATGTAAGTTGCATAAATCTGTATCTCATAAGATTTTTACTATGGAATGAATATATCAATGAAATAATCATCTGAGAAATCAAGCATGGGATTTGTGCTGACCTTTGTTGACATAGTATCTAATGAGAATGACTCAAAATTTGCTTGAGTCCTCCTCCATCCTTATCCTTCAGTATCTTAGAGCTAATCTTAGCATAAAAACCTGACTCAGAAAGCTGCAGAAAATTAGAGTAAAATTGAGTTGCAGGACTGGATGCCTGGGAAGCACACTCTGATATAGAGAATGTAATTCAGCAAATTTATTGAAAAGTGCTCTGGAATCAACTCCTGTGGAAGAAGGGATAGAAGCAAAATTGGCCACAAGAAGATTTGGGATGAATGCAATCACAACAATTGGAGGGAGTTCTAAGGTTGGGACAGTCCTTCATATTTGTCACATGTTGTGGTGAGAAAACCAAGCCTTTATATCTCAAATTGACCATCATTGGATATATCCAAAGAATAGAGCGAGAGGTGTGACTTTGGGAGAAAGACTTTTCTCTAACAAGAGTAATTTCCAAAGAAGGATGACACCTAAGGGTTTCTAGATTTTAGGCTGGCAAGCTCTTCCATACTGAAGAGGTTCTGGGCAGCATGTGACAGCATCTTTACTGATGATCATTTTTCTCTCCAAGTAGTGAAACATCCATTAAACTCCTTCAAATAAGCATATCATAGAGGAGATGTCCCTCAAAGCAGAAGGAAAAGAAAATATGCCTAATCAAAGACAGTCATTTGTAGCAAATATTATTTTAATACATATTAAAATACATAGCTTTACTTAACTTTTGTTTAGTCTCCATTTTCCTTCTAAAGACTTAATTATATAAATTGCTACAATTTATTGAAACTCTTCCATGTTCTAGGTACTATGCTAGAGATTTTCATATCATTCTGCAGATCTAAGGGTTGTATTTATTACACATATCATACAGATAAAGTAAAGTGCAGGAACATTCAAAACACTGCCCCACACAACGGAGTTGAAATGCCCGTGTCTGACTCCAAAGCCCACATGCTTTGTAGTACAGCTTGATCATCCTTAATCCAAAAGTCTGAAATCTAAAAGTCTCAAAATCTATCCCTTTTTGAGCACTGACATTGTGTTCCAAATAGAAAACCCCACACCTGACCTCATGCAATAGGTTATAAAAGCACTAAAGAACTATATGAAATTTCTTTCAGGCTATGTGCATAAAATAAAATGGAATTTTGTATTTAGAATTGGGACTCAACCCCAACATATCTCATTATGTACATATAAATATTTCCAAATCTGAAACAATTCTGGGTACAAGCATTTCAAATAAGGAATACTCAACCTGTTTTCTGCACTGTTTCTTGGGTTAATCTTAGAGTATTACATTTAAAATAAAATTCTTTATCAACCTTAAAATTCTGTAGTGTTTCACAATTCCATTCATAAATCATAGTGGACAGTGCTCTTGATCTTAGTAATTCAGGAACTAATCCATATTTTTAAAATCAATTTATTCAAACATAAAATGGGAATGAAGAATACCTGCCTTGGGGTCACAAAACTAACAGTCCCAGGAACAAAAAAGGGAAATAAAGAAGGAAGGGACAGGGGTAAGGGGAGGCAAACTGGGCCCACTTTAAAGCCAACAGCCACTACTCAGCTCCACTTAGGAAAACAGAGGGAGGAACTGGGAATAGGATTTTTATTTTAAAGTGAAACTCACTGCTTTTTAAACAAATAACTTCAAAATGTCCAAAACATGGAGTGGACCAGATAAAACATTTGGTTGAGCCTGGGGATCACCTGTTGGTGACCCCAGCCTTATATAATTCACCTCCCCACAAGACTGTATAAGAGTGTAATCTCTGCTGTGGATGTGGGGGTGTTACATAGAGTTGTGGATATGATATTTTAACTCTTCTGCATCTCTCAGAGTTAAGCTTTATTGTAAGAACAAACAAAAAATTCACATGGCCACAGATAACATTTAATTCTCTTCCCAGAGGGCCCTCCAATCCTGAAGTCATTCTTAACAGTCACATCCCCCATCAAACCACTGGAAGCCCTTTCTTGGCATTTCCTTCTCAGCAATTTAGGGTAAACTCCCTTGCTCCATTACAGTCTGCAATTGAGCCATCTAGAAGGATTGCAGAGTAAGTTGTTTCATTATATTTGGTTCTTATATTTCTTTTTTTAAAAAAAACTGCCTTGCCCATATAGTTTATGATGATCAAATGAGATGTGTACTTAAATGACATGAAACTATTAAGTGCTAAAAATGTATACAATAAAAATTTTTATCTTTGTTTTTTCACATTGATCTTCACTAACAACATCTGGGAAATAAACTTGATACATGATTTTGACAAAAGCCCATGACTTGATGTACATGATCACTCTGGTAATATTTAGCTATGACTTGCACCATTAATCCTAAAATAAAAAGTAATATTAACGTTCAGAAGAAGGGCATGAAGGCCATGTTCTTATTTAGTGAAATGAGTTTTAAAATAAAAACAATGCTATCAGTTACAGTTTACTCTACATAGAGGTATAATTTATAAAACAGATGAATGACTGAAACTATGAAAGTTGTTAGATGTTTGGGAAGGTTAGTTCTTGAATTTGATCCTTTATCCTTGTACATTTCCTTATTTCTATAAATAATCACCAAATGGGAGAAAAGTTCAGGATGAAACACTGGATGGGCAAGTACCTACTAGCTCAAAAAATAGAGGGTCGTTTGGCAGAAACTGATTTGAAGACTGTGGTTTGAGCAAAGATGTAATTGAGGCTTCTTTTTCTTACTGATCAGCAAACAGTAGATCAATTTCCCAATAAACTACATAGAAAGGGGGTTGAACACATAACAGAATCTAATTCACCTGGGAGGATGTAGTAAGGAAACCATAATACACATGAGTACTAGCCTGCAACAGGGCCATCTCCACCAGGAAAACAGAACCTAGCAAAATTAGCAACTCTACCAAAATGAAGAGCTATTAAATGGGTGAAGAGAAAGGCCAAACCCAATAAAGTAACTGTGTTTCTATTCTGTGAACATAGAAAGATTGCCTGTCATGAACATACACCCCCAAATACTCATGTACTAAAATACATTCTCTGATGAACTTTTTAATAGACATAATTATTTACATGAAAAAAGAGATCTAAAAGAAGACAGAAAACAAATGGATTGCTAAAAATACAATTTGAGAAAAATGTTAAATATACCAAATTGGAAAAGGAAAAGTACAAAAACACCAAAATATATTTTAAGATTAAATAACCATATGAAATACATACTCTTTTGCCTGCAGTAATTAGGACAGTGTGACTATTGGTACAACAATAGAAAAAGAAACCAATGAACAGAATACAGAGTCCAGAAATAATCTTGTAGTAAGTCCAGAAATAAAATTTATAAATACTTATTAAATGTCAACTTGCATAAGAGTGAAGAAAGAACAAATACTTTTTCAGAAAATGATACAGGGTTATTAGGTCTTTACATTATTCCATCCACAAAAATTAATTTTATCTAAAGGCTCATAAAGCTCTTAAGAGATAATACAGGGAATATCTTCATGGTTATGAGGTAGGAACTCTTAAATAAGACTAAAAACTAAAAGCTAATTTCTCACTTTCAGAGTAAGAATTTCTGTTCATCAAAACACACCATCAAGAGAAATAAGTGAAACTGAAAAACTTGAGAATATATTTGCATAATATTAAACTAAAAAAGAAGTGCAATCATATATAGTATATATATGTGTATATGTACATATATATATATATATATATATATGGAAAGGGAGAGAGAACTGAATGTCAAGTGATCAAAAGATAAAATGTCCAGGGATGAATAAAAATGGGTAAAAGATATTAATGAATACTTTGAAAATATGAAATATATGAAAAGATGCTTTATCTCACAAGTTATTAGAAAAATGGAAATTAAAGCAATTTCACACCCATCTGATTGAATAAATTCAAAGGTCTAACAATTCAAGCTCTTATGAGCTGCAAGTATGAATATCATTTGGTACAATCCCTTTGGAAACTCATTGGACATTATCCAGCAAAGTTGGAAAAGTGCATGGCCTATGACCTTACAATTCTCATTCTAGGCATAATCAGGACATGTAAAAGAGTGTTCATTGCTTCATTCTTTGAGGTAGCTCCAAAATGGAAACTACTCAAATATGCACAAAAAACAGAATGGGAAAATGGATAATGAAATAAAATGGTATACAACAGTGAAAATTAACAAATCACTACTAAAGACATAATAGAATATAATATTTAAAATGAATAAAGCAAGTCATAAAAGTACATAGTATAATTCCATTTATGTAATACTCAAAACCAGACCAAACTAAGTTATCCTGTTTAGATATACATACTTATGTATGAAACTGTACAGAAAAGCAAGAAAATAATTATTAAAAATAAAGACAATTTTCCCTTTAAGTGAGAAGGAGAGGTTTTCAGGAAGATATATATGTAGAATGGCTGATGTGCTGTGTCTTAAGGTATTTCTATGATAATTTCAAATTTTAATTTCATTATTTCTCTTAATGTTATTTGATAACTGTGTGTAAGACACTATTGTATTATAACCAGATATGCTTAAGCCAAGTATTCTCTTTTATTATAATGCATAATACTATATGAATATTATTCTTAGTTAACTTCTTTCTTTTTGAAGTGTGATCTTCCAAGTTGCGCTTTCTAATAAAAGATTCAAACTTAAGAATTCAAAATTAAGAATATAATGAGAAGGTCAATTCGGGTTGATTTTAATTGCTTCATAGGAAAGGCTGCATTTGAACTACACTTGGAAACTTGCATTGAATTATTTTAGGGAAAAAGAGCTACATAGAAAGCATGATCAGAAACTTCTTCACTGACTGACAAATAGACTAGTTTGATTGGAACATGGACTCATGTATGGGAATTTTTGGAGTAATGTCCAGAAAGGTCAAAAACCATGCAGAAATATGATTACACAGAAATACACATATGTAAAAAAATAATCATTGGCCTATATCATTAAGGCTATATACTTACTGTATATAACTTGTGGTTTATTAAAAGAAAACTATGAATAATATAAACAGCTGTAAATTACCATCGAACTTTAAAAAATCAGAATCATGTACTTTATTTTACATGGTATCCTCTGGTCACAATATATTTAACTGAAAATGAGAACAATCTGATTTTTTAATGGAGCAAAATAACATAAAATTAAACATTACATTCTAGGGAAATCATATTCTAGCTCCTTCTTGGTACCTGTTAGTATCACAGCCTATAAGGTACATGTCAGGAATTTATGAACATTAATCCAAACATCTTACTCTTACCCATTTTCTCATTGTTCATAGAGTTCTATGATTATTAAGAATCATATCAGGTGTTGCCACTTAGCATACAGTAGACTCAGGCATGCTGCCAGCCAGTTTTTCTTCACTTGTACTGTTCTCAGGAATTCCATTCCTTTTGGCTCTCTTCTCCTCCTAAAACACATATTTTGTGCAAAGTTCTTGATGAAGACAGAGTAGAGTGTAAAAACAGATTTTTGAAAGTGGAGTCATTTATTTTGGAGAGAAGGGCAGAGCAGTCCGTACCGATTCTCATGCACAGTAGAAGATTCTGGCTACATAACCCTCTGCCTACTGTTGACTTATTTGGTATTTTGTTTATTGAACACACTTGACCTTAAATCTGCACTTGCTGGAAATTCTCTGACAGTTGGACACCAGTATGTGATATTTTTCACTACTTGTTTTAGGCATTAATAGAAGTCCAAATGATTCCTAGCATTCTTTCCTGCTGGTACTACTTACAGAGACTCTGAGATGGCTGCAGATCCTACATTAATATAGTATCTTAACAAGACCTTTCAAAAAGTTAAGAACTGAAAATTTGAAGGGAAATTTTTGTTTTAAAAATTCTATTTTAAAGCATTAAAATTCCTTTTCAGTGATCCAGAAACCAATACGAATGCATTACTTTGTACAGCATCATATCAAATATCACTTTTGCTGATTATCTCCTCTACAATTTAGCAAAGTGATTCTTGGTGAAAACAAGTGAACAAAAACCTATAAATATTAATTTACTAGCTTATGTGCTTTTAAAATTTAGCACTGCAAGCATCAAGCAAATGAAGTGAAAGATGCTGGCAATTAAATGTTTACAGCAGACTTGAAAAATATAATGAATTCACTCAAACAACAAATTCTTTAGGGATCCTGCTATCAAATCTACTATGAATATATCTAATAATTTCCATCTTCTGCTCTGCTAGAGTGTCAGGTGTCCTTATACAAAGGACTTCTGCATAAGTACTAAGTAGGACTGTTCTAAACCCAGAGGTATGTATATGGGGAGGGGGCTTTCATTCTCTAACTTCAAACAACTTTACAATTTTAATAATTTGCTGTTGTAGACTGTCTTGTTATAGAATAGAATACAAAAAAGTCAAATTTGATAAATTCAACAAAATACATTCATATTTAATCTGATCAGAGTACAAAAGATGCACATATGGAAATACCATGGTGAAACTCTTTTGTACAAACACATGCTTATTTTTAAAAAGAGAGAAAACTGAAATGCTATAAGCTCAAAAAATCAAAATATTTTTAACTTATAAATGAGAATGCCACTTTTTATTAGCATATAATAGTTGAACAGTTTGGATATCTATATATGTTACAATATATCTTAGCTAGATTCACCCCCTCCACCATTCTCCCTCTTACCCCTTCCCCACTTCTTACAACCATTTCAACAGGTTTCATTGTTCTGTTTTCATACATGAATACAAAATATATCCACCTTTTCCACCCTCATTCACTCTTTCCTTATGCCCTCCCAACCCCACAAACAGGACCTATTTTACATTCCTGTCGTTAATTTTTTAAGTATACACTGATAATTCAAGGTGGTTTCACCTTGTTATTTCAGACACAAATATATCATGGCTTAATTAGATTATCCTCCCGCATTACTTTTCCTCTATCATCATGCTCCCCTATTATTCAGCAGCTTATGGTGCGCTGCATTATATTATCTTTAAACACAGAACAATGTTTCAATATTTTCACTACATTCTCTTTCCTTCTTCACCTGCCGGTAGTCCCCTCAGACAGACCCATAAATAAATACATACATAACATCATATATGTATATGTACATTTATCTTATAAGTCTAGTTTGCACATACGAGGGATACATATGACCTTTGACTTTTTAAGCCTGGCTTACTTTGCTTAACATGGTGTTCTCCAGTTCCATCCATACCTGCAAACAACATAATTTCATTCTTCTTTATAGCTAAATAATACTCCATTGAGTATGTATTCCACATTTTCTCAATCCATTTGTCAATTATGGGGCATTTGGGCTGTTTCCAAACCTTGGCCATTGTGAATAGTGCTGCAATAAACATGGGTGTGCAGGAGACTCTGTATCCTGGCACACATTCCTTTGGGCGTATGCCGAGGAGTGGTATTGCTGCATCATATAATAGTTCTATTTTTAGTTTTTTCAGCAACCTACATACTACTTTCCATAGTGGCTGCACTAATATACATTCCCATCAGCAGTGGATAAGGGTTCTTTTTCCCTGCATCCTCACCAGCATTTGTTCTTTCTGCTCTTGAGGACAGATGTTCTGACTGGAGTGATACAAAATCTCAATGTCTTTTGATTTGCATTTCCTCTATGGTCAAGGATGCTGAGCATTTGTTCATGTATTTATCAACCATTTGCACTTCTTTTGAGAATTGTCTGTTCAGTTCATATGCCCATTTATTCAGTGTGTTGTTGATTCTTCACAGGACTAGTTTTTTGAGTTCCCTATATATTCTTGTTATTAATCCTTTGTCAGATGTAAAGCAGGTAAAAATTTTCTCTCATTTTATAGGCTGTCTCTTCAGTGACTATTTCCTTTGTTGTGCATCAGCTCTTTAATTTCATGAAGGCACATTTGTCATTGCTTTCTCTTAATTGCTGAACTATTAGGGTTCTATTCCTAAAGCTATTACTTATGCCTATATGATCCAGTGTATTCTCTATTTTTTCTATAGTAAGTTCATAGTTTCAGATCTTGCATTAATATCTTTGATCCACTTTGAATTGATACTAGTACAAAGTGTGAGCCTAGAATCTAGTTTTAATCTTCTACAAGTAGATATCCAGTTTTCACAGACCCATTTGTTGATGAGGCTATCTTTTCTCCAATGTACATTTTGACCTCCTTTGTTGAAAATCAAATGGCTTTAGCTGTGTAGGCTTGTGTTCTGTTCCATTTGGCTTCATGTATGTTTTTGTAGTAGTACCATGTTGTTTCTATCACTATGGCACTGTAGTATATTTTGAAATCAGGTATTGTGATACCTTCAGCACTACTAGTTTTGCTCAGGATTGCTTTGGCTATTCAAGGTCTTCTGTGCTTTCATATGAACATTAGGATTGACTTTTCTATCACACTGAAGAATGTCATTTGAATTTTGAAGAGATTGCATTGAATATATTATATGCATGTATACATACATATATATATTCATATATGTATGTATATATACACATATATACCTTGCATTCAGTAGTATGGCCATTTTTACAATGTTCATTCTGCTAATCTATGAGCATGTGATGTCCTTTCATCTTCTAATGTCTTCACTGATTTCTTTCTTTAGTGATTTGTAATTTTCATTATATAGGTTTTTCACATCCTTTGTTAACGTTATTCATAGGTATTTTAATTTTTTGAAGCTATTGTGAATTTGAAGCTCTTGTTTTTCTTATTTCTTTCTCAGACTATTCATTACTTGTATATTAAAGTGCTCCTGATTTTTGTATATTGATTTTGTATCTTGCTACTTTAATGAAAGTGTTCATGAGAGCTAAGAGTTCTTAGGGTCTTTCAGGTATAAGATCATATCATCTGCAAGTAGGGAGAATTTAACTTCTTCCTCCCCTTTTTGAATCTCTTTTATTTCTCTCTCCTTTCTTTATTGCTCTATCTAAGAATTCCAGTACTATACTGAATAAGAGTGGGGAGAGTGGACACCCTTGCCTCAGTCCTGATTTTATGAGAAATGGTTTCAGTTTTTCCCATTTAGCATGAAGTTGGCTATAAGTTTGTCATATATAGCCTTTACAATGTTGAGAAAAATGCCTTCTTAGTTTCTTCAGAGATTTTAATCTCAAAAGGATGTTGAATTTTGTCAGAGGCTGTTTCTGTATCTATTGAGACAATGATGTGGTTTTGTCTTTTTATTATGGTTATGATTTGCACGTGCTATATCTTCTTTGTATCCCTGGAATGAAACCTACTTTGTCATGGTGTATGATCTTTTTAATGTGTTATTGGATTCTGTTAGCAAGCATTTTATTGAGGATTTTTGCATGAGAATACAACTTTTAATATAGCGCTATGAATGTATTTAGTGTTAACTATGGTGTTGGGAAAATAATCAAATTGAATATTAGAATGCAATGTGGAAGAATGATTTTTCCATTACCCCTGCTTCATACAGAATGACATAGAAACAACTTTGTTTGGAAGCAACTCTGGTATAAAAATAGAGACAGGGATACACTACAGATTGACTTAGAGACAATGACACTCATTCGAGTACATTTGCTAGATTTTTGTAAATGTTTGCTCTTGATGCCCGTTCAGTGTTGTGTCCATCCCTTACCTCTACCTGCAGCAAAGCCAAACTCTAGATCAATTACATGTCCCAGTAAGACTAAAACTCCAATTCCAGAGAAAAGTTTGAACCTTTGATGGAGATCACAAAGAGTCCCAAAGGAGAGATGTCATTCAGGACCCAGAGAGAAACAACTCAGTAGACCCCCAAACACAGTATCCATCATGCCTGACAGAATTGAATTAGGAGGAATAGGGCAGATGAGTCACCTCACATTAGGATGGGTGCATGAAGAAATAAACAATGCCATGCAGTCTCTTAATTGCATATATGTGCTTCCTACATGGACATTTTCATTCTGCCTTTGCAATACTGAAAATTATACAACTCCAACCTCTTCCAGGTTCCTAAATTGGACAAATATTTTCACTACATAATTTTTTTTACTACATAAATTTCATAATGCTATTTATTTAGTCCAAGCTATTGTTCAAATGCTATTAAATTTCTGAATAGTATGAAAACATTTTCTTTTTCAGAAAATGAAGCAGTTATTTTAATTCCTCCTAATCTATTTTGGGCTTCACATAGACTGATCTGGGTAAAACATTGTGTGGTGGGGATGACAGGGGAGTCATAAGACTCAGCCTCATGGGAAGCTCTGACCCTGAGTTAGTCGAGTGATCTCTAGCTTCACTTTCTTCCCCTGAGAACTGGGAAACTGTCTAGAACTCTATGTTAATGTGAGATCAAATGTGGAAACGTACACTGGATGGATTTTAAAGGATAAAATTTTAAACTAATGGGGAGGACTAAGGGGTAAAGTAGAGAGTGCTCTACATGGAATTTTTTAAGCATAACTTTGCACTTAGTAAACATTTAGAGTGTTTCCCACATGCCTGGCTTTTGTGGAAGTCTGAAAAGGGGGTGAGGGTATGTGTAGGAAGGGGGTGGATGAATTATATGAAAAACATCATGTTCCCTTGGCTAGAAGACATGAAAAAATAAAAGAGAAATAACAGTTTGAAGAAGCACAGGATTCCACAGTAAGAAAGAGGGCAAGATAATTATTGCTAAAAATAGGTCTTTGGAGAGAGGTCATTAAGAAAGTGCTGAAAACCCCAAGTCCCTCCAGCCCTTTAATCCCTTAATTAACATTCCCTAGTTCATTAATGTGTTTTCAACTTTTAAAGTCTATATTTTTTATACAGGATATATAGAACATATTTACATTTTTCAACAATCTATAGAGTACAATGTTAAAATTCCACACTGTTCCACACCTCTCCCACATTCCTGTAACCTCTTATATCATTAATACCTCACTACCCTGACTTGGAAACAACCATGAATAGCTTGGTGGTATGTATTCTAGAATTTTTATTCCTCCATATACACACCCAATAATCTGTACCACCAAGAGTATCATAATGTTTATACTATTCTTAAACTTGTTCTTTTCCCTTAGTGTTTTAGGAAACTTCTATAACAATACATATAACTCATTCTTTGAAAGTGATACTTTGTATCAATATAACACTATTTATTCTCTTATTAATTTTTCTAATTTTCCAGTATTACAAACCTTACAGCACCACTATCTGAGGATTTCTAAGATGTCAATCCATCAGTATAGGATGCCACATGACATCACATCAGACCAAGGACTCACTCTATATTAAATAGGTATAAGAGAGAGTAAATAGCCATGGGATCCTCTTGTATGACATACCACAGCACTTGAAGCTGCCAACCTGAAAGAGAGCATTCAAATAGCCTCTTGAACACACAGTTGAAGGACTGTCTTGGAATCAATGCACTGAAGTTGGAGATACATTTCCCTGGGTGCACTATACACATTGAGTCAGACATTTATATAATACTATATTCCCAGTAGAAAAAACACATGGTCCTAAAAACCAAGTGGTTACCTGTCCCTGAAACAACCTTAGGATCTGTGGAGTTATATTAGATGTACTAGTACCTAAAGAGAACAAATTCTGCTAAAGGACAAAATAAGAGTTCCAGTGAACTATATTCTAGTGCTACTCCATGTGCCCTTTGAGTGCCTCATGTCCAGGGCCAGCAAGCAAGGAAAGAAATCACCACTGTAGGTATAGTTATTGATCCTGATAATTGAGAAGGAGGTAAGGTGCAAGATGAGGTGCTATTATGCAAGGAACTCAAGGAGGAATATGTGTGATACCCAGATGAGTCACTAGGACCTACTTGCCCAATTGTGGTGATACATAAAAAAGCATAGTAACCTCTGACCGATCTGGACCTTGAGCTCTCTATGAAATTGGTGAAGACTTTTTTGAGCATACCTAACAGCTCAACTTCCTCTGTTCAGTTCTGCTTTTTTCTCCTTTCTAAAGACATTGGTTCCTAATAAACATTCTGCTACAAAAAACTCAAGCATCTGTTTCTAAAGAACTAGGATATTGCTGTATTACTCTGCTTTTCTGTGTAACAAACACGCAATCTCTATAGCATAGAACGGCAGCGCTTATTGGCCTAGCTAGTGCAATTTGCTTAAAGGTTGTCTGAATTAGACTGGGCTTGGCTCAGTAGCTTTAGCGGCATGTTGGATTCAGGTCTTACCCACATGTCTCTGTTCTTCCTCATACCAGCGGGCTTTGAGGAAAGTTCTTTACGTGAGAATAGTAGGCATGTAAGGGCCTATCTCCTCCGTACAAGAATACTGAAGTCTTTGTTTGCTTCACATTTGCTAACACATAGCTTACCAAACAAATCACAATGACTGAGTCCAAAGTCAAGATGCTCACAAGGGTATTTCCTTCTGGGGGAATGCATGTAGGGAGAGGAAGGGAATATACTTTAATATCACAGTGTCTATTGCTACTCTGGTCTTTAAATTTGTGTTTATAGCAGAACTTTTGTCTCAGATTTGTTGTAGTGTTTTCCCAATTTTTAGTAATTCCATCCATTCCTGTAACGAACTTTATGACTTTAGAAAAACTATGAAATAACTCTATGCCTCTGTGTCTTCATATGTAAAATGGGGTAATAACATTTCTTTCTCCATAATATAATACACCTGTATGTATAAAGTACCTGGAACATAGTTATCATTGAAAAAAAATTGGAAAAAAATTGGCTGTATATCTTTAAAATTAGATCTTCAGACTGGATCAGTCTCCTAAGTTCGGAGGCATAAGATCAATTATCCACCTACAGCTCTGCTATAATATTTCAAAGGAATCTCAAACTAAAAATTGAATTTTTTATATTGTTTTTAAATTATCATGAAGTAAGGGGGGGGGTTGACACTGAGTTTCATTTCTCTTAGCTAAACACCTAGTCATAAAATTGATGACTCATAAGGTAAGTGTATGTTAACCTTTATTAGAATCTACTAAGTTGTTTCCCAAAGTAGTAGTACCATTTTAATAGTCCCATGAATGAGAGTTATATTACTTCATATCCAGAACTACCTTTGATATGTACATATATACCATATACACATACAAATATGTATGTATAATTTTCTTTATCCACTCATCAGTTGTTGGGCACCTCAGCTGTTTCCACAATTTGTATTTCAGAAGAAATACAAATGGCTAATAATTACATGAAGCAAGGTTCAATATGCTGAGCCATAAAGAAAATGCAAAGCAGAACTACACTAAGATCCCATTTCACCCCAGTCAGATTGGTTGTCATCAAGAAAACAATTAATGCTAGTGAGGTTGTGGAGAAAAAGGAACCATCATACATTGTTGGTGGGAATGTAAACAAGTGTAATCACTATCAAAATCAGCATTGAGGTTATTCAGAAAGCTAAACAAACTTACCTTATGACCCTGCTTTTGGGCAGATATCCAAAGAGTGTAAATCAGTACGTAAGAAAGATACCTACATTCTCATATTTGTTGTGTGGCATCTTGCCACACAGGGCAGTACTTCCTGCTTTTGCAGATTGAATAATATTCCATTCACATATCTACCACATTTTCTGGTTTTTAAAAAATTTTCATAAATTTTTATTTTGTATTGAATTATCATACATTAATAATATGAAGGTATTTCATGGTGATAATTCTATACCTTGAACAAGTTCACCATTATATTCTCATTTGTCTTCTCACTCTTTCTCCCTTTTTCAAGCATTATTTGGTGGGTTTCATGATACTGCCTTATGTATACATGCAGCATACATCCATCCTCTTCACCCCTTAGTACCCTTTCCTTTTCCCCTCGCCCTCTTGGTAACCTCCCAGTCAGTCTCACATATATATTCATATTTATATGTTCCATAACCATCATCATCTTAGGTCTAGATTCAATATTTGGTCTTTTGAGCTTGACTTACCTCACTCAGTATGATGATCTCAAGTTTCATCCATTTTCTGCAAATGGTATAATTTCATTTTTCTTTATGAATAATATTCCATGATATGTACATATATACCATATACACATACAAATATGTATGTATAATTTTCTTTATCCACTCATCAGTTGTTGGGCACCTCAGCTGTTTCCACAATTTGGCTATTGTGTAGAGAACTACAACAAATATGAGAATGTAGGTATCTTTCTTACGTACTGATTTACACTCTTTGGATATCTGCCCAAAAGCAGGGTCATAAGGTAAGTTTGTTTAGCTTTCTGAATAACCTCAATGCTGATTTCGATAGTGATTACACTTGTTTACATTCCCACCAACAATGTATGATGGTTCCTTTTTCTTCACAACCTCACTAGCATTAATTGTTTTCTTGATGACAACCAATCTGACTGGGGTGAAATGGGATCTTAGTGTAGTTCTGCTTTGCATTTTCTTTATGGCTCAGCATATTGAATCTTGCTTCATGTAATTATTAGCCATTTGTATTTCTTCTGAAAACTGTCTATTCAATTCATTTGCCCCCTTATTAACTGGATTATTATTCTTTTGCTGTTTAGTTTTTTGAGCTTTGTATATTCTGAATATTAATCCCTTATCTGTTAAGTAACTGGTGAAGATTGTCTCCCATTCTGTGGCTTGTATCTTCATTCTGGTAACTTTTTCTTGGATGTGCAGAAACTTTTTGATTTAATGCAATTCCATTTTGTCAATACTTGCTGTTATTTACTGGTCAACTGAAGTCCTTTTCCGTCCTATGCCTATATTTAACAAAGATTTTCCTACTTTTTTCTGTTGTAATTACAGTGTTTCAGTTCTTCTATTATGATCTTAATCCACTTAGTTTATTTTTTATGGGTTCTAGTTTCAAGTCTTCTGCATATAGATAGCCAGCTTTCCCAGCATGTGTTTTCTGCAGTATATGCCTTTGGTTCATTTATCGATGATCAGATGACTAGTTACATGGTTTTGTTTCGGGTCCTCTGTTCTATTGGTCTTTGTGTGTGGGTGTTTGTGCCACTACCACACTGTTTTTGTTACTATGAGTCTGTACTATAATTTGAAGTCTGATATTGTGATACCTCAAACATTATTCTTTTTGCTCAAGATTGCTTTTGATACTTGAGGTCTTTTATTTTTCCATATGAATTTTAGGATTGATTTTTTTTTTTATTTCTGTGAAGAACGACATTGGGATTTTGACTGGCATTGCATTGAATCTGTAAGTTGCCTTTGCTAGTGTAGTCATTTTCATAATACAAATTCTGCCAATCCACAAACACAGGAGGCCTTTCTATCTTCTGGTGTCTTCTTTGTTTTTTTACATCCTGCTACATTGCTAAAAAAATTTATCAGATCTAGAAGTTTTTTGGTAAAATCTTTGGGGATTTTTAAGCATGAAATCATATCATCTGCACATAAGGATAATTTGATTCTTCCTTCCCTATTTGAGTCCCTTTTAGTTCTTTCTCTTGTCTTATTGCTCTGGCTAAAAATTCCAGAACTAAACTGAGTAAGAATGGAGAAAGTAGACACCCTGTGTCATTCCTGACTTTAGAGAATATTGTTTCAGTTTTCAATAATTATGATGTTGGCTATATGTTTGTCATACATAGCCTTTGTTAGGTTGAGGTACATTCTTTCTATTCCTAGTTTCTTCAGAGCTTTTATCATGAAAGAATGCTGAATTTTGTCAAAGGATGTTTTTTTCATCAAGTGAGATGATCATGTGATTTTGGTTCTTGATTCTATTTATGTTGCTGTGTTACCTTTATTGATTTATGTATGTTGAACCATTCTTATATCCCTGGAATGACATCAACTTGATCGTGGGTGTATGGTTTTTTTTTTAATGTGTTGTTGAATTGAATTTGCAAGTATCTTATAGAGAATTTTTACATCTAAGTTTATTAAAGAGATTGGTCTATAATGCTTTTTGTGTCATTGTCTAGTTTTAGAATGAGTGTAATACTGACTTCATAGAATGAACTTGGTAATGTTCCTTCCTTTTGTATTTCCTAGAAAATTTTGAGGAGTAATGGTGTTAGTTCCTCTTTAAAGGTCTAGTAGAATTCAGCAGTAGATCTGTTAGGTTCTGGACTTTTCTTTGCTAGGAGACTATTGCCGCTTCAATCTCAGTGCTTGTTATAGTTCTGTTAAACTCATCTATATCCTTTTGGCTCAATGTAGGTCAAATGCATCTAGAAATTTATCCATTTTTTCTAGATTTTCCAGTTTGTTTGAATGTAGGTTTTCAAAGTATTCTTGCATAATCCTCTGGATTTTATTGATATTTGTTATAATATCAAATTTTCATCTCTAATTTTATTAATTTCGGTCTTTTCCCCTTTCTTTTATATAGTTTTTTTAATCTGTATTTCATTGATTTACACCCTATTCATTATTATTTCATTCTGTCTTCTAATTTGGGGTTTGACTTGTTCTTGTTTTCCTAAGAGCTTGAATTGCATCATTAGGTTATTTATTTGAGATATCTCTGTTTTGTATCTAAGTGCTCATAGCTATAAACTTTCTCCTTAGCACTGCCTTTGCCGTATCCAAAAGATTCTGGTAGGTTGTGTTTTCACTTTAGATTCTGGGAACATTTAGATTTCCACCCTATTTCTTTAATGATCTGTTCAGGTAGTGATGAACATTCTGGTTGTTTCCACATCTTAGCTATTAGGAACAGTGTATCGATAAACATGGGAGTCCAAATATCTCTTCAAGACCCTGATTTCAATTTTTTGGATAAATATTTGAAGTGGGGCTCTTAGTCCATATAGTAGTTTGGTTTTTTAATTTTTGAGAGATCTCCATACTGTTTTCCATAGCAGCAGCACCAATCTGAATTCTTATAAACAGTATACAAGGGTTCTAATTACTCTAGATCCTCACTAATACTTGTCTTTAAAAAAACAGCCACCCTAACAAGTGTGAGATTATAGTCCTTTGTGACCTTGATTTTCATTTTCCTGATGATTAGTTGAATATCTTTTCATATACATGTAGGCCATTCATATGTCTTTTTTGAAAAAATGTCTATTTTGGTATTTAGCCCATTTTCAAATTGGATTTTTAAGGGTTTTGTTTGCTTTCTTCTTTATTTCCTAGTGAATTACAGAAATTCCTCATATATTTGGGAATTAACCCCTTGTCAGATATATATTTTGCAAATACTTTTGTCCATTCAATAGACTGTCTTTTCACATTAGCAACTGTTTCCTGATGAGCATGGATGCAAAACTCCTCAACAAAATGCTAATAAACAAAATTCAACAGCACATTAAAAGGACAATGCATTATTACCAAGTGGTATTTATGTATGGGATGCAAGAATGATTCAATATATGATAAATGTAAATGTGAAACAACACAAGAACATAGTAAAGAATAAATCACATGATTAATGTACGCAGAAAAATCATGTGAAAAAATTCAACACACTTTCATGATAAAAACTGTCAATGCAGTAGGAACAGAGGAAAATTTCCTCAACATAACAAAGCCCATATGTGAAAAAACTGCAGCTAACATCATAAAAAAATAAAAGCTTTCCCATTATGATTAGGAAGAAGACAAGGATGATCACCCTCTTCACTTCTGTTGAACATAGTAGTGGAAGTCCTAGCCAGAGCAATTATTCAAGAGAAAGAAATAAAAAACACGCAGATTGGAAATAAAGAAAATTATCCCTGATTATGCATAGCATCATTTAACATACAGAAAAAAGAAAAGCTTCCCTCTAAACCGTTAGAACTAATAAACAAATTCAGTAAATTGCAGGCTACAAAATCAACATACAAAAATCAGTTGCATTTCTGCACATGAACAATGAATTGTTTACAAAGGAAATTAAGAAAACAAACCTGTTTACAATAGCATCAAAAATAAAAGACACAAATTGAATTGTGACATTATTTCTTTAAATGTTTTCCCTACTTTTATATTCTTTCCTTCTTCACTTTCTAGCTGATCTGACTTTTTTATTCTACGTCCTATTACTGTAGTCAGACTATAGTTTTTCTGCCTGAATTTCAGCTGTTCCAACATCACAAGGGAGAGCCCAAAAGCAAATTTTGACCTAGTAGTAAAGTTACCCTTCCTTCAAGGGACAACTCACTTCTGCTTCTTTTTGGTGGCTCTATAGTGCTTATAGTTTGTTGTGTAGATTTTTTTTCCTTCAGAGTTTATAATACTTATCTATGGGAGAGATCCTGGTACAAGGTCTTTCACCATTATCTAAAGGAGAACTTTCCACCATAACTTGTACCAATCTCTCCAGTTTTGTCTGCACTCAATCAAAAAAGAAACCCTGTTTTTAAGTTTCACAAATATTTATTTAGCTCTTCCTACCTAGTAATTATTCTCTCTTTTTGGAATGCATGCTCTCCATAATAATACATACACACATGCACACACAGACACACATAGAAATACATCTGGTTTATATCAACATATTGTTTAGACCTCAGGTCAATAATTTTGTATAACTCAATGACGCCTTCCCTTATCTCAAACTAGAACAGTCCTTCCTATTATCTGCTTCTAATGCTTCTGGTTATTTTACCTTGTAGCTTTTATCACAATGTGCAATTCAGGCATTTTATTTGTGATTACTTGATTATTGTAATAATCACAATGATTTGTGCTCACAATTGTGTATGTAGATGAACTTTATTATACTCACAAATAGATAAGCAGGCTCCTGAAGATGGCAGATACAGTAGGGAATCAGAATTTCTGAGCTCTGTGACTCCAGAAACCATTTCAAGATGTGGGAGCTACACTTGGGTAATTCTGATTGTTTCTAGACAAAATGATAATCTCCAACACATTAGGTGCACATAAAATTCAAGGACTGACCCTTTAAAAAGCTTTTACTTGCACCTAACAGCTGGGAAAATCCTGACATGGCACAGCCAACATGGCATATCTGCCCTGGGATAAAAAGCCCCCTGGCTGTTTCTTGCTTTTCTTATTTATTTTTTGTCTTCAAAAAGAACAAGATATAGCATCAAATAGAATTGAACCCTGTGACATCCTGGACCCCAACCTGTGGAAAGCCTGCTTATGCCCCTCCATGCTGAACCCAGTCCTAGTGAGTGTCTGTCTTGAGAAAAGCAGCATGCCATTTCTCCCCACAGGCCAGTTTCAAAGCTGCTTACATAAATCTGTAGACCCAACAGATGAGAGCCACACATCACAAGTGACTCCCCTACCCACCCCCCTGGGAACATAATCCAGCTCAGTCCTTGGACAGATTGAATCCCTCCCACCCCCAAACAAAACAGAAAAGCATAAACAGTGTTTTGTAATCTACCACCAACAGTAGGGATAGGGTAGAACACTGAACCAGCCTCAGAGAACATGGGTGGTACAAGAAGCCAAACTCTCAGCAAAGGAAGGCAAGACAAGGATCAAAGGCTAAGAGTGGGGGATGGGGCAACAAGTCAACCTCCCAAAGTAGGGCCTCCAGCCATATTTTCCCCAAGCTGTCCAACAAGAGGGGCAGCATCCTTCCCTACAAAGCCCAGAAAACCAAGTGCCAATACCAGGAATGGACACCAAAGGAATAAATCCAGAACTTTTGCCAAGCAGACTGAAGTTTTTGTTGTAGTACCTGTTTACTTTTTTTGTAATATTAAACTTACCATTACTATTTTCTTATCCCTGCTCTTACCCCCTTCACATTTCTCTCCTTTTCTTGTACTACATTCCATTGTTCTTACCCCCAACTACTCTTTCTGCCCCTTCTTATCCACTCTCTCCCAATTTTTACCTCCCCCTCCTATCTTTCCCTATCCTGTCACCACACTATCCCTCCCTCCTACACACTCATCACCCACTGACTACAGTAGGGTTACTGTACCAACTTTACAGACCCGCAGTCCCCTTCAATCCCTCACACAAGCACCCTCCACTACAACAGCACAAAAATACCCAAACACACATAAAAGCCACAAAAGCCAGGAACCCCTATTCCTCTTCCCCCACCCACCCTCCCTGCCTTTCTGCCCCCACTTTTAGTCCAAACTTTACCTACTACCCAAGTTTCTATCTCTAGCCAAACAACCATTAACCCCCTAACTCTCACTGTTTAAAGATATTATCGTCAAGGGGTTTTTCTATACAATATGTAAAGAACTTGTCTGGCATTGATCCTGTAAATTTATTATTGTTAATTTATACCTCCAAGTCAGAGACAGAATTAGCACATCAACCTAGCTAACAACTAAGCCAGTCACAACACAAAAATTAAATCAAGGGAAAGAAAACAGGCAATTAAAACTGCCAATTAGCCAATGAAGAACGTATGTGCACAGCACTAATTAGAACAATGGGGAAAAGAAGAAGGCAAGGAAATGAAACCCCTCAAAAAAAAAAAAAGAATTCAATAGAAGATTTCATGGGAAATGGAGAAAATGAATACTGAGTTCTGACTCCAACAAAACAATGATAAATGAGCTTAGTAATGCCCACAAAAGTCTCTCAAAGAGGAAATCATGGAAGACATCACTGAGATACTCATGCAGAAGCTACAAGACACAGTTAATCAGAAGGTAAAAGATGCACTTAAGCAATGTCAAGACACCACAAATAAAAACTTAAGAAGACACAGAAACAACTAAATGAACTCAGAGAGAACTTCAACAAACACCAAAGTAAAACAAAGGAAACTATAAACAAAGAGATCTATGAAATAAAGACAACACAAGATATGAAAGAGGAGTTGAACAAAGCTATGGAAAACTTCAGAAAAAAGAATTTAAAAAACAAAAAGAATCAAACAGAAATCCTGGAAATAAAAAGTCCCTTTAGTCAAATAAGAAACACAGTGGAAGGCCACTCCAGTAGACTAAAACAAGTGGAAGACAGAATCTCAGAGCTCAAAGATAAAATAGATACTAAAGAAAAAACAGAAGAACTCTTAGTCAAACAACTCAAGAGTTGTGAAAGGCATATGCAAGAACTCAGAGACTCTATCAAAAAACCAAACCTAAGAATCATGGGCATGAAGAAGTAGAAGAGGTCCAAGCCAAAGGCATATGTAATATATTCACAAAATAATAACAGAAAAATTTCCAAATCTTGAGAAAGAATTGCCCATTCAGGTATAGGAAGCCGACAGGACACCAAACAACTAAACTAGAACCTCTCCATGGCATATTATCATTGAAACAACTAGAATCCTAAAATTCATTTGGAAACACAAAAGACTGCAAATAGCCAAGGCAACAATGAGCAAAAAGAGCAGTGCTGGAGATATCACAATACCTGACTTCAAACTATACTACTGAGCCATACCAATAAAAACAGGATGGTACTGGCACAAAAACAGACATGAAGACCAGTGGAACAGGAGAGAGGACCCAGATATGAATCCACACAACTATGCTCACCTAATCTTTAACAAAAGTGCCAAAAATGATGGAAAAAAGACAGCCTCTTCAACAAACGTTGCAGGAAAAGTGGCTAATCTGCCTGCAGAAAACTGAAACTAGATCCATGCCTGTCACCCTGTACTAGTAGCAGCTCAAAGTGGATTAAGGACCTTAATGTTAGACCTGAAACCTTGACGCTAGTACAGGAAAGAGAAGAGCATGCACTGGAAACAATAGGTATAGGCAAGGACTTCCTTAGCTCAACTCAAGGGGCTCAGCAACTTAGAGAAAGGATGGACAAATGGGACTACATGAAATTAAAAAGCTTCTGCACAACAAAAGAAATGGTCGCTAAATTGACGAGGCCACACACAGAATGGGAGAAAATCTTTGCAAACAATACATCGGATAATGGACTGATAACCAGAATATACAGGGAGCTCAAAAAACTAAACTTCCTCAAAATCAATAACCCAATAAAGACATGAGCAACTGAACTGAACAAAACTTTTACAAAGGAAGAAGTCCAAATGGCTGAAAAGCACATGAAAAAATGCCCACCATCCCTGGCCATAAAGGAAATGCAAATCAAAACCACACTAAGATTCCACCTCACTCCTGTTAGAATAGCTACCATCAAGAACACCAATAACAACAAATGTTGGCAAGGATGCAGGAGAAAAGGAACCCTCATACACTAGTTGTGAGATTGGGGAGGGAGTGGATAGACCCACTCCCCACATGTAAGTAAATGATAGAAAAACAACAACAACAAAAATAGGTGAGCAGTGCTGAACAGGATACATACTGTGTGCTCTCATAATACTCAATTTATTCATTAATTAATAGCCTCTCATCGCTGTTGCATCTTGACAGTTTCTAGTTAAATATTTCCTCTCTGGTACCTTAGAATGCATTTCATTTCTGTCTATTCTCACTTATTTTCCTTTACTTCCAATAAAAATTAATTCTAGCCATATATCTTGGCACCCAAAGAAGAAATCTCAAACCATTTTAGAGACTTTCCCCCTTCAACTGATTACTTCTTATACATGTATTCCCTTGAGACATCTCATTAGTCAAAAATTCCAGTACTTTTTCTTCTTTACCCTGTTTCACTAGCTTTAGTCTTTTCCCTAGCCATGTTTCCTTTATTATTCATCCCTACTCCTACAACATATTCCTAAAATACAAACTTCCCATGTCCTCAAACAAGATCTTTCTAACAATGTACCTCTAGTACAACAATATCGAAAAAAGTTTTTGAAAGAATGTTGACTAATAAAAAAAAGATCTTTCCAGAGTTCTCATTTTTAATTAGAGAATGTTTGAGAATCTAAATATATCCCACATTGTTTTTAAATCTGGCCCCATACTTATGTGGTAAGATCACAAGTTCAAGCACTACAACTCAAGGAAGAACTCAGCTATCTTATATACCTAATTGACTCTTTCCCATATGGCCCCAGTCTTTTGCAAAGTGATCTGTGTCCTGGTCTAAGACTCTATCCATCCACTGGTATTCTCAGGCCCTCTGCTGCCCGTTACTAGGTCACCAGGAATTTATGGGTTTTCCATAGTCTACATGCAGAATATAAGGAGCCTAGATATCTCCCTCAGGCCATATATCATGCCACCTCTTACTGATGTTGGAAGTGACTCCAAGCCAAACCTGGCTTTCCAGGGTCAGAATGTTGAGGGCTATTCCTTGAACATGATGCTCTCAGTAGATCCCATGCCAACCTGAAAGTTGTAAAAACTACAACCCTCCAGATCAGCTCTGGATTGTAGGGAGATTAAATCTGGCTTCCTGTTTTCCTCCTCCTTCTCCTGCTTCCCTGTAAGGGGTTAGGAACTGGCTTTCTACTTTCTTTTTCTTCTTTCAAAACTAGTGGTTTTTCCCCCATTTACCTGTCTTATTGAATTTAGGTAGACAAAATGTCTTAGCTATAATAGATCTAAAAATACTTTCCTTATTACACTAAATTTATGGAGTTTTCAATTTCATTTCCAGTCATGTCCACTTCTCACCACCTCTAGGCAGAATTAATTGCTATCACATCTCCCACAGCACCTTATTCATATTTTTATTTTATCATTTAGCACACTGCAATTATAATTAGCTGCATGTTTGCCTTTCCCACTAGACTGTGACATCCTCAAGGACAGGAACTGAATCCTACTCATCTCTAATTTCCCTGAAACCTACCACAGGGCCTGACACAGAGTAGATACTTTGTGAGATTCTCTGTACAACATGTGAGCAAATCAGCTTAGAACTGAGGCTTCTTTTGAAGAAATAATGATGGGAAGAGGGTGAGAAAAGAGAGTTGGAATAGCTTGTGGACTGCCCTGATTAGGGCCCTAAATCTTGTAATAGGCATTGGTTTTATTTCAGAGAGTGAATGCTTTTAAGGATTTTCAATGAGAGATAAATATATCTTATAATAAAGATATTAAAGCACTTTGAAAGTATAACAGTAGGTGCTTTCATAATTTTAGGTTTACCGATACTCTTTTCTTACTAAATACTATGCTTTAACAATCTTTATTCACATGTCAGGGAGCACTCCTCAGAACAAGTGGAGAATCACCTGCTTCTTTCTCTTTCAGCTTTACACCCCCATCTAAAAGTCCACTAAGAACAGGGAGATGGTTAGATAAATTTCTTCATTCAACTGGAATTTTGAACATATTTTATAATACATGATTTTGATCTTCTCTAGAAAAACTTCATAGGTCAGTTGCTATAAAAATTTGTCATTACAAAAAATAGGACATAATTCCATAATACAATCACTAATGGATAATGTTACAAGTATATTTATCATCCAACCAATGGCATAATATCAGAGGCAATTCTTAAAAAAATTAGTATTGCTAATATCAGAGCTTCCATGAAAAATGACTGACTGTACAGAGAATATTATTTAAATGTGAACTTTTATTAATTAAAACTTTTTGTAAATGTATTAATTCATTATATAGAACAAATATGCAGAAAGTGAAACAAAAATATCATTCACCAATCAGAAGTCATCTTTGTTAACATGACTTCACATCTCTTAGGTCAAAATGATAGACGAAATGATAGGTAAGTTTAAAAAGCAGAAAAGCTGGTTCATGTCATACATGCTATTTCAATGAAACATATTAATTTTAATTTCCTTAAATTTTAAACATAAAAGATATATAAAAGTGAATTTAATTGCTGGACTTCAAATAAATATTTCTTCAGCATGCAAGATAATAAACCCTCAAAAATCTCTTTAAAAAAGAAACATTATTATGAAAAACATTTCATAATTCATTATATTTTTGTTTTAACTACAGTATCTATTGAAAACCTGTTTTTAAAAATTATGAAATATTTCTACAAATATTCTTCCATCTCCCATTTCTCATAATTGTTGACAGTGATCTAATTTTATCACCTTTTATTATTTCCTTACATGTACCTATAACACTTCTTTGCCATTCTGGGTATTTTTCTTTGATGTGTCTTTTGACGAGCTGTAGTGTCTTGCTAATTCATTTGGTTTAGTTTACTTTGTTCTTGTTTTTCAGGAAAGATTTTCCCATGGTTACCAATATGGTCTTTCATTTTAAGGAATGAATGTTCTACTATACATTTAAATTATGTTTGCAGTTCCATTTGTTCTATTCTGTTTTAAGGGAGTAAAGTTAAGTCTACTGTATTAAATATAACTTGACTTTCATACCTATCTTTCTCTCTAAGTCAATTTTATATCTTTGTCTTTCTCCACTTGTGATTTTATATGCTTTCCTCAAGCCTATCCACTATGTCCTAATGGTCATTTTCATCATATTTATTTATTTATGTATTTATTTATTTGGTTATTGTTGTTTTTCCACTTTAGCTTTCATTTCAGTTGTGTATTTAATCTTCTCCCATTTCTTTGATTTTCTTCCTCTGGTACATTCTAATATTTTTTAATCATTAAGACTTTTTAATTCTGCCTGGTAGCGAGGGGTTGGGGGGGTACAGGAGGGCGGGGGGGAAGTAAGGGAAGGGTGGAGGGAAGGGGGGAGAAATGACCCAAAGATTGTATGCACATATGAATAAAATAAATAATAAAGTACATTGCATACACGCATGAAAATGCCATAACAAAAAAAAAAAGACTTTTTAAAATTATTATGTTGACTGTGGTTTTGTTGAGCATTTGAGAAACCATTTAACTGAATTCTTTCCTGATTTCTTTGGACACTTTCTCTTAGGATGTATACTCGAGATAGCATTAATTTGTTTTGCTTTCTTTTCCCCTACTTGCATTTTTGTGTGTTTGCCACATTAGTATGTTACCAAACTGATAGTCCCTTGAAGAATATGGAACATTTAGTACCTTTATTTTGGTATTTTTGCCATAAGACTCTTCCTCTTCTCATACAACTCTGCCTCAGTTTTTATACAGGAGACCAACAAGGTTCTCAGTCCTGCAATTCAGATCCCTGCTCCTCACTCTGCCACAGACCTCACCTCTCAGAATTTTGCTGGGTTAGTAAACTTGATGCTGAAAAATTAGCAATAGCATGTCCACGTGGCT
Organism: Castor canadensis; assembly: GCF_047511655.1. NCBI lineage: Eukaryota > Metazoa > Chordata > Mammalia > Rodentia > Castoridae > Castor > Castor canadensis. The sequence goes on along the minus strand of NC_133387.1, from coordinate 69,943,614 downwards.
TTCTCTATACTTATTCCTTACCATTCTATGCCATCAAAAGCAGTTACATATTTTTTTCAAGATGGTGACCAGAACACAACCACAGACCTCCTGACCTCCGTGATCCAGAGACTTTGATAAGAAGCTGGAGACACGCTTGACTGAGGTAAAGCACCAGGGAGAACTGAAACATCAGCACTCTGAACCCCTAGCTCGTGGAAGGCCTCTCCACTCCACCATATACTAAAAGAACAGAGGTGCTGCACACCAAGCCCTGCCCCATAGGCCCAGGGAGCTGCTGTTCTGCAGGCCGTGGGATCTCCAATCCTCTGGCCCTGTTCCTTTGCCTGCCAGGGCTGTGCTACCCCAAACTTCCACCCCTCAGACCCAAAAGATCTCCACAAGATGAGCGCTTAAGGCCTGCCAAGCCCGGAAGCCACAGACATTAGCAATCTCCACCACGCCACGCCCTCAGGCCTGCACAGGCCTGCACGATCTCCATTTTACTGGACCATGCCCACCAGGCATGCCATGCCAGAGATACACACATGCATGATCTCAGTTCTGCTGGGCCAGGCCCTCCAGGCCTGCACAGACCTGCACAATCTCTGCTCTGCTGGGCCACACCCTTAAGGCCTGCCATGCCTGAGATACACCTACCTAAGAGACACACACTGACAGGTCTGGATGCTAAAGAACTAACATCAGAACAACTAAGACTGCAATTCTACTGCTCCAGAACTGGTGAGTTTCTTTTTTTTTTTTTTTTGTCTTTTTTTTTCCCCCCCTTAGTCAAGGGATTTGCTGCCTGGTTTGCTGTTTGATCATCCACCATCTCTCCCATTTTTTGTTTCTTTTTTCTTTTCCTTTTGTTCTCTCTTTTCCTTTCTTCTCTACTCCTTTTATCTTTCCATCTCTCTCTCTTTTTTATCCTTCTTTCTAGGTTTTGTTAGTACTAATATTGTTACCCAGCTAATACTAAATTACACATAGTCCAGGGATAGAAACAGTACCTAGAGGAAACATGGGAAGAAGAAAAAGGGAAGGAAACCATTCTCCCCCCAAGAATAAAATAGTACAAGATTTAGAGTGAAATGAAGAAAACGGTTACCCAGATCCAGACTCCAACAAAACAAAGATAAACTATACCAAGGAACCCAACAAGGAACACAAGAATATCCTGAAAGAAGAAATCCTACAAGTAATTAATGAGAATTTCGTAGAGATGTTACTACACATGGTCAACCAAAATGTACAGGAGGCACTCAAGAAATTCCAAGACAACAAAAACAAAGAATATGAGAAAACACAGAAACAAAATAAATGAAATTATAGAAACCCTAAATAAGCACCAAACTGAAACAGAGACCACCATAAACAGAGAGATAAATGAATTAAGGGCAAAAATTGACAATATTAAAGACAAAGTAACCCATGATATGGAAAACCTCAGAAAAAAGAATGAAACAGAAATACAAAACAAAATGGGAGGCCATTCCAGCAGAATAGAACAAACAGAAGACAGAATCTCAGAACTTGAAGATGAAATGGCAATTAAAGGAAAAACTGAAGAACTATTAGCTAAACAACTCAAGACCTGTGAAAAAAAAATGCAGGAACTCACTGACTCCATCAAAAGACCAAACCTGAGAATCATGGGCATTGAAGAAGGAGAAGAGGTGCAAGCAAAAGGAATGAGTAGTATATTCAATAAAATAATAACAGAAAACTTCCCAAATATAGAGAAAACTATGCCCATTCAGTTACAGGAAGCCTCCAGAACACCGAACAGACCTGACCAAAATAGAACTACATCATGTCATATTATCATTAAAACAACAAGTACAGAGACTAGAGAAAGAATATTGAAGGCTGTAAGAGAGAAAAAACAAATAACATACAAAGGTAAACTCATCAAAATCACAGCAGACTTCTCAACAGAAACATTAAAAGCAAGAAAAGCATGGAGTGAGGTCTTCCAAGCACTGAATGAAAATAACTTCAATCCTAGGATACTCTACCAAGCAAAACTATGATTCAAAATAGATAGAACAATAAAAGTTTTCCATGATAAGCAAAAACTAAAACAACTATATGACCACCAAGCCACCACTACAAAAGAATCTCAAGGAATTCTGCACACAGAAAATGAAAAGAAACAAAATCATGAAAGAGCAGGCAATACCAACCCACAGAAGAAAAGGCAACAAAGTAAAGAGTAACACTGATTCAGCTACACACAATCAAATCCTTATTTATCAATAATAAAACTGAATGTTAATGGACTAAATTCTCCCATCAAAAGACACTGATTGGCAAACTGGATTGCAAAGGAAGATCGACAAAAATAAACACTGACTGAAAGTGAAAGGCTGAAAGAAGACTTACCAAGCCAATGGTCCCCAAAAACAGGCAGGGGTAGCAAAACTTATCTCAGACCAAGTAGACTTCAAACCTACTTTGATCAAATGAGATAAAGAAGGACACTCCAAACTAATAAAAAGGGAAATACACCAAAAGGAAATAACAATTATCAACCTATATGCACCCAACATCAATGCACCCAATTACATCAATCATACTCTGAAGGACCTAAAAGCATATCTAGACTCCAACACAGTGGTAGTGGGAAACTTTACTATCCCCCTATCACCAATAGATAGGTCATCCAAACAAAAAATCAATAAAGAAATCCTAGAACTAAATCATACCATAGATCAAATGGACCTAGCTGATGTCTACAGAATATTTCACCCAACTTCTTTCTGCACAATATACATTCTTCTAAGCAGCCCATGGAACCATTTCCAAAATTGATCATATCTTAGGGCACAAAGCAAGCCTCAGCAAATATAAGAAAATAGGAATAATCCCATGCATTCTGTCTAAACACAATGCATGAAAACTAGAAATCAACAACAAAAACAGCAGTAAAAAGCACGCAAACAATTGGAACCTGAACAACACATTACTCAATAACGAATTGGGTCACTGATGAAATAAAAGAGGAAGTTAAAAGATTCCTGGAAGTTAATGAAACTGAAAACATGACCTACCGGAACCTATGGGACACAGCAAAGGCAATCCTAAGAGGAAAGTTTATAGCCATGAGTGCATATATCAAAAAGACAGAAAGACCTCAAATCAATGACCTAGCACTGCAGCTCAAACTCCTAGAAAAACAAGAAAAAACAAATCACAAAACAAACAGAAGGAAAGAAATAATTAAGATAAGGGCTGAAATTAATGAAATAGAAACAAAAAAAAAACATACAAAGAATCAATGAAACAAAATGCAGTTCTTTGAAAAACTAAATAAGATTGACAGACCCCTGGCAAACCTGATCAAAATGAGGAGAGAAAAAACCTAAATCAGTAAAATCAGAAATTCAAAAAGAGAGATAAAACGAACACCACAGAAATTCAGGAAATCATCAGAGACTACATTGGGAGCCTATACTCTAATAAATTTGAAAATCTCAAAGAAATGGACAGATTTCTAGAAACTTACAACCACCAAAAACTGGACCAAGAGGATATTAATCACCTGAATAGATCTATAACGCAAAAAGAAAGTGAAGCTGCCATCAAGAGCCTCCCAAAAAAGAAAAGTCCAGGACCTGATAGATTCACTGCTGAATTCTATCAGACATTTAAAGAAGAACTAATACCAACTCTCTTTAAACCGTCCCATGAAATAGAAAGGGAAGGAACACGACCTAACTCATTTTATGAAGCCCATATTACTCTCATCCCAAAACCAGACAAAGACACCTCCCAAAAGGAGAAGTATAGGCCAATTTCCTAAATGAATATCATTGCAAAAATCCTCAATAAAATAATGGCAAACTGAATTCAACAACACATCAGAAAGATCATTCAACATGACTAAGTTGGCTTCATCCTAGGGACACAGGAATGATACAACATACACAAATCTATAAATGTAATACAGCACATCAATAGAAACAAAGATAAAAACCACTTGATCATCTCAATAGATGCAGAAAAAGCCTTCAACAAGATCCAACACCACTTCATGATAAAAGCTCTAAGAAAACTAGGAATAGAAGGAATGTACCTCAACATTGTAAAGACTATCTATGACAAACCTACAGCCAACATCATACTTAATGGTGAAAAACTGAAACCATTACCCCTAAAATCAGGAACGAGACAAGGGTGCCCACTATCCCCACTCCTATTCAACATACTACTGGAATTTCTAGCCAGAGCAATTAGGCAAGAAGAAGAAGTAAAAGGAATAGAAATAGGTAAAGAAACTGTCAAAATATCTTTACTTGCAGACAATATGATCCTATACCTTAAAGACCCAAAAAACTCTACCCAAAAACTCTTAGATACCATAAACAGCTATAGTAAAGTGGCAGGATAAAAAAGAATTAACCTAGAAGGTAACACCCACACACAGGAAATCAATGTGAGTCAACTGCCTGTATAGCTATCCTTATCTCAACCAGCAAAAACCCTTGTTCCTTCCTATTATTGCTTATACTCTCTCTACAACAAAATTAGAAATAAGGGCAAAATAGTTTCTGCTGGGTATTGAGGGGGGGGGAGAGGAAGGGGATGGAGTGGGTGGTAAGGGAGGGGATGGGGGCAGGGGGGAGAAATGAACCAAGCCTTGTATGCACATATGAATAATAAAAGAAAAAGGAAAAAAATAAAATAAAATAAAATAAAATCAACTTACAAAAACCATTAGCTTTTCTATACACCAACAATGAACAAACTGAGAAGGAATACATAGAAATAATTCCATTCACAATAACCTGAAAAAAAATCAAATACCTAGGAGTAAATTTAACAAAGGATGTGACTGATCAAGGAGAATTACACACTCCTGAAAAAGGAGATCGAGGAAGACCTCAGAAGATAGAAAGATCTCCCAGGCTCATGGATCGGAAGAATCAACATAGTAAAAATGGCTATACTACCAAAAGCAATCTACATGTTTGATGCAATTCCCATCAAAAACCCAATGACTTTCATCACAGAGATTGAAAAATCTACCCTAAAGTTCATTTGGAAACACATGAGACCACGAATAGCCAATGCAATACTCGGCAAAAAGAACAATGCTGGAGGTATCACGATACCTGACTTCAAAATATATTACAAAGCAATAGCAATAAAAACAGCATGGTACTGGCACAAAAACAGACATGAAGATCAGAGGAACAGAATAGAGGACCCAGATATGAATCCACACAACTATACCCACCTCATTTTTTACAAAGGTGCCAAAAATATATGATAGAGAAAAGACAGCTTCTTCAACAAATGTTGCTGGGAAAAGTGGTTACCCATCTACAAGAAACTGAAGCTAGATCCATGTCTATCACTCTGTACTAGTATCAACTCAAAATGGATCAAGAACCTAAATATCAGACCTGAAACTCTGAAGTTACTACAGGAAGGAGCAGGAAACACTCTGGAACAAATAGGTTTAGGCTAAGACTTCTTCAATAGAACTCCAGCAGCCAAGCAACTAAGGGAAAGGATATATAAATGGGACTTCATAAAATTAAAAAGCTTCTGCACAACAAAAGAAATGGTCTCTAAACTTAAAAGAGCACCCACAGAGTGAGAGACAATATTTTCCAGTTGTACATCAGACAAGGGACTGATAACCAGAATATACAAGGAACTTAAGAAACTAAACTCTCCTAAAATCAATGAACCAATTAAGAAATGGGCAACTGAACTGAACAGAACTTTTTCAAAAGAAGAAATTCAGGTGGCCAAAAAACACATGAAAAAATGCTCACTGTCTCTGGTCATAAAGGAAATGCAAATCAAAACCACACTAAGATTCCACCTCACCCCTGTTAGAATAGCCATCATCAAAAACACCACCAACAACATGTGTTGGTGAGGATGTGGGGGAAAGGACCCTAATCCACTGCTGGTGGGAAAGCAAGCTGGTGCAACTACTCTGGAAAAAAATTTGGAGGCTTCTTAAAATTCTAAACATAGACCTGTCGTATGATCCAGCAATCCCACTCCTGGGGATATACCCAAAGGAATGCAACACAGGTTACTACAGAGGCACCTGCGCACCCATGTTTATTGCAGCATTATTCACAGTAGCCAAGTTATGGAAACAGCCAAGATGCCCCACTACTGATGAATGGATCAAGAAAATACGGTATTTGTACACAATGGAATTTTACTCAGCCATGAAGAAAAATGAAATCCTATCATTTGCAGGTAAATGGATAGAACTGGAGAACATCATTCTGAGTGAGGTCAGCCAGGCTCAGAAGACCAAAAATCGTATGTTCTCCCTCATATGCGAACTAAAGATCTAGGGCAAAAGCAGCAATGTGTTTGGACTTGGATCACAAGACAAGGGGAGAGTACATACGGGAGATATAGGAATATTTAGAAAACCCAAAATATGAAAGCATTTGATGTCCCCACTCCAGAAGAACTAATATAGAAACCTTAAAAAGACAGGTTGTCATGAGCAGGGGATCAGGAACCAACGTAAAGATCAGTTAGAGTTGAATCAACATGGGACGTAACACATGGGTACATGAAAACAATAGTAGGAATCTCTCTATATAGCTATCCTTAACTCAACTAGCAAAAACACTTTGTCTTCCTTATTACGCTTATGTCTTTTCTTCAACAAAATCAGTGATAAGGGCAGAACAGGACCTGCCTGGAACTGAGGGGGGTGGGAGACAGGGTGTAGAAATGACCCAAACAATGTATGCACATGTGAATAAATGAACAACACCAAAAAAAAGTAGTTACACAGAAATATTCTTCATTTATTCCTTTACCTTACCCTTAATTTACATGTTTTTAACAGTTAACTCATCAATAAATTCAAAATTATTTAATTTCTGTGTATGTGTCAGGTAACATGCCAGTTTGGGAGATCCTAAAGTTTCTGACTACTTCAGATTTAAATTCAGGTAGAAGATAAGGACAAAAAATGAACAATTAAATAAAATAATTTCAGAAGTGACAAATGCTAAGAAGAAAACGTAATAGGACTCTGAGCTAGAGGACAATGGCAGTGGGATGGTGTGTGGTGAAGACCTCTTGAAGGAGAGGATGTCCAAGTAGAAAAACAAAGAAAAGATGCCAGCCCTGCAAAGGAGTCTTCCAGGCAGGAGGGCCAGCTCTTACAAAACCCTAAAGGCATGACATCACATTGTTTTTGAAACACCTTTTGCTCTGAGCCACCAACTTTTAGGGTTAGCTGCTTTAGGCTTGAGGTTTGTACCAGTTCTCAGGTTTATACTCATTTTGCACCATTTTTTTAACTTTGAAGAAGTTAATAGCCTCTGGTACAGTGTTGTGTCTGCTTCCTTACTTCATTGCATGTGTACATCTCCACCACCTGCCATATCTAGTATTTTTCCTTCTGTTTTAGTTGTTGACTTGGTTGGATTTTTGAGGATGAGCACTGATTAATACTGTAACATCTTTACATTTAACTTCTAAGTAGTTTTCAATTGAAAGTATGTAAAATATGGCTATGCAGAACTATTTTGATGATGAATCATTATATGTCATTTTGATGAAAATTGGTATCAGAAACATACTTTTACAAAAAGCTTCATCAAACGCAAATCCTTCAAAAACTCCCCTAATAGCAGGACACGTGCCAGTCTTCCTCCTGACTTGACCAAGTGTATACCTCAGGGAGATTATCCCAAACTTCCCATTTATTTCATTTGTCAAACATCTATTTTCCAAGAAGTACAGGAAAATCTAATATCCTGTACTACCTACAACAAATAAGTTCTGCTTCAACTCATCAAGCACCTATGTAAATGTCTAAGTGCTGAAAGTTGATTTGGTAAAAACAAAGTTTATGGTATCAATAAATTCTAGATATATAGTTTGTCTAAGATTTCAACAAACACAAAATTACATTTGCTTTTAGGTAGTTTCTCTATCTTCCCCTGAAGAGAAAACTGGATAAAATACAACACTTGTTTGAAACAACCATGGATCTTGAAGAAATATTTTAGGATCCCAAGTTGCATATCATTTTGCATCTTTTCATCTGCAAGTATATACTTGGAAATCTTAGCATGCACTGAGCTCTCTCACTGTAATATCAAATCTTATTGAAGCTTCTTTTAATTGCACTCGTTTAAATCTCTAAGGCATCAACTTTAGCAACAGTGTTCTGCCTTTTCCCAGTGTGCTGCCACAGCTATGGAGGACTGATTCCAGGGAAAGTTTTTCAGCAAACAAGCAAAATAAAAAATACCATCAGTAAGTAATCCAAAACCAAGCCTCTGAATGTAATCAGAAGGCACACAATAGCTGTATTTTTAGACAAGAAAAGGGTAAGACTAAATTAATCCCTCGATTTTATCTTAACCCTGCCTCACACACAGTCTTTTTCTTCATATAAAAGAGATGTTGTATTATAAAAGTGAAGTCTACCGTAATATTTGTCTATTCACCTTTCTCCTCTCCAAAAAGTAACTTTCATCATGAATTTAATGAATATATTTCTGTTGTCACTGTGTATATTAAAATACATAACGTAGTTTGGTGTTGCTGTAGAAGTTTACATCACACTATCAAACATTGAATATCTTTCTGCAACTAGCTGTTTTTTGTTCAACATTAGGGTTTGAGATTAAACCACATTACCAATCGTCTGTTTCATTTATTTAACATATTCCTTTAATGGAAAATTATTTCTATTTTTAAACTATCACAGAAGTCCAATAAATGTATTCATTAATCTATTCACCTTGAAAGCAATTAGAAGAATTTAGGCTACTCCCTCCTGCATCATTTCTCATGCTATTGCAGTTTAGTTTTCCTTTTTCCTCTTTAATTTTCCCCAAATTAGCCCTTTCTTTTTTTATTTTTCTCCTTTATTGTTGTGCTGGGTGGCGGTACATTGTGGCATTTACAAAGGTTCTTAAAATGTTATCAATTATATCATACTTGAATTCATTTCCTCCGCTGCTTTCCTTCATTCCTTCCTCTCCTGATTCCTGGAACAGTTTCAATAGGTATCATTTTTGCATTTACATGCATGTGTACACATTTTTTTTTACCATATTCACCCTTCTACTCCCTTTCTCCACCACCTCCCCACACACGTATTGATGCCAAGTTGTTTCCGTAGTGTAGTGGTTATCACGTTCGCCTCACACCTATTGATGCCAAACCTCCCCTCAGGCAGAACCTGTTCTGTGCTCCTGTTCCCCATTGCAGAAGAAAAAAGACAAAAAGAAACACATGACATTTTGCTAGTTTGAGATAAAGATAGCAACACAGGGAGTTTGCTTGTGATATTTCCATGTTTATATGTATGATACCTCCAATTGGTTTATCTCCTCTAATTATCTACAATCTACCTTAATCCCTTTTTTATAGTGCTTTCAGCTAGTTTAAGATTTCCGTATTCATTCTTGTATAGAGAGCATATCAACCATATTTAAGTTCTTGGTTTCCTTCTTTTACCCTCCCCGTCCTGAGCCTTAACATGACAACACATTTACCAATTTATTTGTCAGTATTGCTTTTTACTTGCCGCTTGTCTTTTTGACCTTGGTTTTCTTTCTGTTATGTGCACTTCTAAATAGTTTTTTTCTCAGAAAATATGTAAGTTGTAAACCCTTAGTCCTTATCTATAAAAGTCTTTAATCCTTCCTTATACTTTATAATCATTTTTCTGAAAATAAAAATAGTGTAATAAGATTTTTTCAGGTTTTTTTATAGTATCAGCTTGTTACCTTCTAACAGCAGTAGAGAGATGAATCTGTCAACTGTTTGATTGTTGTTCCTCTCATATATCCCCCTCTCAACAAATAGCTTTTCTAAAACTTGAATTGGTCTTTCGTGGACTATAATTTCACTATGATGTTTCCATGAGTAAATTTATTTTTATTTATTCTGCTCATAAATTAACACTTTTTCTTAATTCTGATCATTCTTTTCCATATTTTATTTTCATATAAAATTCATCTCCCATTTTTTCCAGCCTCTCCTCCTGGAATTCCAACTACAATATTGCCGAGTGCCCTCTTTTCATTGTCTATACTGCAAGCTTCTGATCTGCATTTGCTGTCTTTAACTCTTTGACTGCATTCTGCATGATCTGCATCAATCTGCATCCGAGTTTATTAAGTCTTTCTGAAGTTTTCATGTAAGGACTACATTTTTTTCACTTCTTTAAATATTAGATTTTGTGGAGCCCTTCTTTTTTCCCCAAATACTTTCTTTTATCCTTATTATTTTTGTTTTGTCATTTTTCTCTTGAATTACACTAAAATGTCTCAGAGTTTGATCTGCAATCTCCAGCTTTATAAGGTAGAAATCTCTAACATGCTGCATCAAATATCTCTTACAATGCTTTTTTTTTTTTTTTTTTCTTGCACGGTTCATCTTGCTATAAATTTATTTTCATCAGGGTTTACTTTTTAGGGATTCCTACAATGCCCTAGTTTGTGGAAGAATCCCTGCAGTTTAGCAGGACAGTTTCAGGATTGCCTATGCTTGGGAGTCTCTAATATTCGACCTAGGGCATCCTTGTGCCCTACAAGGACCACAAATCCAAGCCAAACTAATCTGAGGGCTTACGGTGTTTCTTATCTTTCACAAGTAGCTTGTTTTTTGCTCCCTTGAGTCTTGGAATTTGCAATATTCCTTGACCTAAGTACAAGGAAAACTTGTACTTATTTCACATTTGACCCAAGCAATTATGACAAAGTTTTATAAAGCAGATTCAGCTCCAGGTCTCCCACTTGCACAGTACCTGAACCTGAAACTTTCCTTCCTGCTTCAACAAAATGATGCACCCCAACACACACACACACACACACACACACACACACACCCTCAGAAGGTGATACACTGATTAAACACATTAAAGGAATCTATAAACATCAATTTATGCTTTATATTTTATCCAAAATATATTTGATGAGGGAAGGAGATTTCTCAAATCATTGCAGTCAAATACATTAACTAGAAAAACTCTCTCAATTTCTCTTTGCATTCATGAGTATATATAGTTAGTGATTTCCATAGATGATTGTCTTAAGTAAGAAAAAAAACATTTTTAATTAAAAGTGAATTATACTCTTGTTGAAATTTTAGCATTTGTGACTCTAATTACTCAGGATCACCTTTTTTACTCTGGGAAGGATTCCAATCCCTGAAAAAAAATCTGAAATAATTTTATTTCATAATACCATTTTCATCATCTAAGGTTTTATTGAATGAATACATTAATATGTGCGTGAACATTTCCCCTCCTTCCTAAAATTGATTTCATAAGAATTCAATTCCTCATTTTAAAAAAAGATAAAGTTTGGACTCTTATTTTCCAATTCCATTTTTCTCTTCCAGCCACATAAAGGCCTGCTATTTTTATCTTGTCATGATATTTGCCAATTCTTATGTATTTACTATGGAACTCAGCTAGAAATTCTAATTTCTAGAGTTTAAATTCTTTTGTCAAAGAGATCTTGACTATATACTTTGGGATGTATCCACTGTTTTAAACTTTGTCCCCCTCACATACATTTTTAGAGAGGGAAAGAAAAAAAATATGTAAAAATGAGGACACCAAACCTCTTGATTTTGCTTAAATTGATCCATTACTAAGGCAGGAATTGAATACAATTGAAAAGAATGAGGCATTTCAGAACTTTCTGTTTGTTTTAATTTTAAACCATTAGTACATAAAGAACCAGTTTCTCAGAAACATTTATTTAACTTCTAGTACTATTTTTATTTTGTCTTCCCTATAACCATATAATCAATTCCACTTATGTATTTAACCAATGAAAGTGAGAAAGATAATCTTAACTATTTCTTCTTGTATCAGATTATTCAAATTGAAATCCACTCCTGCCTTTTATCAAAGAATTTTACAATTTATAGCTAAGGCTCATAAACCTTTTCAGGCATTCTATAATGGCAGATACCAGAGCCAGATGGTCTGGAGTCTAGAAGACTACAGAATCCATAAGAACATTTACTGATGATTAGTTGATAAGTGTTATAATTCTAACAATGACCAATTAGCAAATCCTAATAAAGTTTGTAGAGGACTCATGAAAATTAATCATGCTTGAATTCCTGCCATAGAGTCACCTTACTTTAAGCAATATGCTTCTAAAAATGACATGTCAATTGAACTTTATAAGTAAGAGCATAAGTTTTCATAGACCTGAATTATCATTGCAGACAAACTTTATCTTCACTTCTGACTGATTTGTAATTGTCAATGGCTCAACTCAAGCTCATTGCTTTCTTCTACTGCTTCTCTGTTAAATAACAAATATTTCAGTGCCCTGACAGAGTATAATAAAATATACTTCAAAATGTTTTGAAACATTAATAATTATTCTATGTATTAGGAAAGAGAAGTACACTGACAATATGAAAACAACTACTGATAAAGTATTATATAAGAAATTCCTCTAGAATATGTGAGACGAAAATGGTAGAAAGAATATACTAAGGAAAAATCCTTTCATTATTTCTCATTTAACTTTCCAATACTCTGATAGGAATTCTTCTTCCCATTTGTTTGTTTGTTTGTTTGGTAGTACTGGGGTTTGCAAAGCAGGCATTCTACCACTTGAGACACACCTCCAGTCCATTTTGCTCTGATTATTTTGGAGAAGGGTTCTCACGAACTATTTCTACTCTATAGCAGTCTGAACTTTATCGACATGTGGAAATTAATTTTCAGAACTTCAGGAAGAACTTTCTGAAAATATATGCGTATGTGAGCTCATGAAAATCTATAAAAATGTAATAGTCTAGATACATATGAATTAAAGCAAGTATCAAAGTAACCAACCAGATAAAAAAATAAAAATTAAGTTGTATGCATTTTTTTATTTACTTTGATTATGTTTTTTCAGTACTCAACTGTGGTTTGCTTTAACATAAAAATTATTGCCATTATTTTAATTAGTAAAGTTAAAAATGACTCTGCTAGCAATGAATCATGGAAACCTGACATCACTGCTGGTTTCTGTTCAGTATAGTGACCTTATGAACCCTTCAGTCTTCTGTACTAGCTGCTTTATTGTGTCAATGAATCACAATAAACAATATACCAAGTGGTATGGTCCCAGTTCCTCTGTATCTTGTCCTTGCTCCAAATCTAAGTCCCCAAATCAGAAGGTATTCCTAATCAAAGGTCTCCTGCCCAGGAATTCCAGTGTTACTCTACTTTCTTGATATGGAAAGTCATCACATATCCTTAAAATTTGTACACAGTTTTTATCGGTTGAAATAAACAGCAACAATTTCTTGAATTTTTCTGATATCTAATGGTATTCTTGACAGGTTTTGGATCAAATCCAGGCTCCTATTTTTGTATTCCAAATGGAACTCTATCAATCATGATGCACATGAAGGAGGTTTAGGCTATGAGGATGAAGAGTTAAATATTCAAATATGGTTCAGGAGTCAAATAAGATTTTTGTGAATGACATGCACAAAGTTGTTTTGTGTTTGTTTCTTTGTTTGGCTAGCTTGGTTATTTGCAATGTGTAAAATAGAAGGATATCACTTAAGAAATACTAAAACCCTGTACTAAGTGGGAACAGTATGAAAAGAGCAAATTATTTGATTAGGGAAATATAACAGGAATTACAAACTAAACTTAGTTGATGAATTATGTAAACCAAAGATGAAGGAAGCACAATAACAATCTAGAATGTCAAACATAGATAATATAAGTAATAATGTTATCCACAGAGAAAGGAAACCAAATGGAAAATGTGGGTTGCCAAGAGAGAAATGAACAACTAATTGGTTGGTTACAGCATTTATGAAGAAAGTGAGTCTTGAGTTCAGGAGTCAATTTTATCTGGGGATGCAAAGTTGGTCAATAAATTACTGAGTTGAGATCTCTATTCTAAGCATGATGAGGGGGATTCAGAGAACTGAGAGATGAGCCTCAGGTTTCTGGAGAAGGAATTGATTTATTGGAGGACTCTTACATTAAATAGTAATGGATAATCAAGGTAGTAGAAATTAAAACTTCATTGAGGTTCCATCTCACCAGTCAGAAGGGCTAACAAGAAAAAAAAATCAACAAATGCTGGTGAGGACATGGGGGTGGGAAAGGAACCCTCATACACTGTTGGTGGAAATGTAAATTACTCCTGACACTGTAGAAATCAGTATAGATGGAAGTTCTTCCAAAAAAAAAAAAATTATCATATGATCCTACTAAACAATGGGTATGTACCCAACAGAATCCAAGCCAGCATGCATAGCAACACTTGCACACCCATGTTTGTTGCAGCACTACGCACAATATCCAAGTTATAAAATTGGTCTAAGTGTCTATCAGTAGATGAATGGATAAAGAAAATATACAAGAGAGTTTCATTCAGCCATGAAAAACAAAATCATATTGTTTTCAAAAAAATGAATGGCACTGGAGATCATCATGTTATATGAAATAATCCAGACTGAGAAAGGCAAGTATGACATGCTCTCTCATTTATGGAATCCAAAAAAAAAAAAAAAAAAAAAGAGCAGGAGTCTTTACTCCCATTTCCTACATGGAGAACAGGAAATATTTCTCTCTTTTCCTCTTCCACCCCCCACTTTGTCTATACTTTATCCTGCTATACTAAAATAAATCCCAGCTTAAAAAAATACACAAAAGTAGAAGGGGAACTATTAACGAAGAGCAAGAGGGGCAGTGAGGGAGTTAAGTGCTGGTAATGAGGGGTAAGTATGATCAAAGTACATTATATGCATGTAAGAAAATGTCACAATGAAGTCCATTTTTTTTACAATTAATATACTCTAATCAAAAATAATGGCTACACTCAAAAAAATCAATACCTAAGTATAAACTTAACAAAGGATGTGAACAACCTTTACAAGGAAAACTATAAACCTCTGAAGAAAGAGATTGAGGAAGACTATAGAAAGTGGAGAGATCTCCCATGCTCATGGATTGGTAGAATCAACATAGTAAAAATGTCTATACTCCCAAAAGTAATCTACATGTTTAATGAAATTCCCATCAAAATTCAAATGACATTCATCAAAGAGATTGAAAAATCTAGCATTAAATTTATTTGGAAACACAAGAGACCACAAATAGCAAAGGCAATATACTCAGCAAAAAGAACAACACTGGAGGTATCACAATACCCAACTTCAAACTATATTACAAAGCAATAGCAATAAAAACAGCATGGTACTGGCACAAACACAGACAGGAAGACCAGTGGAACAGAATAGAGGACCCAGATATGAAGCCAAACAACTATAACCAACTTATCTTTAACAAAGGCCCTAAAAATATATGATAGAGAAAAGACAGCCTCTTCAACAAATGTTGCTGGGAAAACTGGTTAGCAGTCTGCAAAAAACTGAAACTAGATCCATGTATATCACCCTATACCAGAATTAACTCAAAATGGATCAAGGACCTTAATATCAGACCCAAAACTCTAAAGTTGGTACAGGAAAGAGTAGGAAATACTTTGGAACTAATAGGTATAGGCAAGGACTTTCTCAGTGGAACCCCAGCAGCTCAGCAGCTAAGAGATAGCACAGACAAATGGGACTTCATAAAACTAAAAAGCTTCTCCTCAACAAAAGAAATGGTCTCTAAACTGAAGAGACCACCCACAGAGTAGGAGAAAATATTTGCCAGCTACACATCAAACAAGGGACTGATAACCAGAATATATAAGGAACTCAAAAAACTAAACTTGCCCAAAATTAATGAACCATTAAAAAAATGGGCAAGTAAGCTAAACAGAACTTTCTCAAAAGAAGAAATTCAAATGGCCAAAAAACACATGAAAAAATGCTCACCATCTCTAGCAATAAAGGAAATGCAAATTAAAACCACACTAAGATTCCACCTCACCCCTGTTAGAATAGCCATCATTAGCAACACCACTAAGAACAGGTGTTGGCGAGGATGTGGGGGAAAAGGAACCCTTTTCCACTGCTGGTGGGAATGCAAACTAGTACAACCACTCTGGAAAAAAATTTGGAGGCTTCTTAAAAATCCAAACATAGATCTGCCATATGATCCAGCAGTACCACTCCTGGGGATATACCCAAAGGAATACAACACAGGTTACTCCAAAGGCACAAACACACAAATGTTTATTGCGGCACTATTCACAATAGCCAAGTTATGGAAACAGCCAAGATGCCCCACTATTGGTGAGTGGATTAAGAAAATGTGGTATTTATACACAATGGAATACTACTCAGCCATGAAGAAGAATTAAATCTTATCATTTGCAGGTAAATGGATGGAACTGAAGAACATCATCCTGAGCAAGGTTAGCCAGGCCCAGAAGACCAAAAATTGCATGTTCTCCCTCATATGCTGACTTTAGATCAAGGGCAAACACAATAAGGGGATTGGACTCTGATCACATGATGAGGTGAGAGCACACAAGGGAGGTATGAGGATGGGCAAGAAACCCAAAAAAAAGCAAGATAGCATTTGATGTCCTCAATGCAAAGGAACTAATGCAGAAACTTTAAAGCAACAGAGGCCAATAGGAGAAGGGAACCAGGAAGTAGAGAAAAGGTTAGATCAAGAAGAGTTAACCTAGAAGGTAACACACATGCACAGGAAATCAATGCGAGTCAACTCCCTGTATAGCTATCCTTATCTCAACTATCAAAAACCCTCGGTCCTTCCTATCATTGCTTATACTCTCTCTACAACAAAATTAGAGATAAGGGGAAAATAGTTTCTGCCTGGTAGCGAGGGGGTGGGGGAGGAGAGGGAGGGGTGGGGGTAAGGGAGGGGGCTGAGGGAAATGGGGGAGAAATGACCCAAACATTGTGTTCACATATGAATAAAAGAAATTTTTAAAAAAGTATTACTATAACCAGGCGCTGGTGGCTCATGCCTGGACTCCTAGCTACTTAGGAGGCAGAGATCAGGAGAATCGAGGTTCCACACCAAACTGGGCAAATAGTTCTCAAGACCCTATCTCAAATAAACCCATCACAAAAAAAGGGCTGGTCGAGTGGCTCAACTTGTAGACAATGAGTTCAAGACCACAATACTGCAAAATAAAAAAGTATTATTATTTAAAAAATAATAATAATCATAAATAATGGCTACAGTATTAGAAGAAGCAGTGGAGCCCAGCTTCAAGGAAGTCAGAGTGAAGAGGATCACTCAAAGGAATATGTCATATAAGGAAATTACTATTGTAGAAACTTTAAAAAGTGTTTATTAGGAGACTGTCTTTGAACTTAAACTTTAAAGCTTTTGTTCAGAGCTACAAGTATTGTGCCAAACCAGATAATCACACAACTAAGTAGATGACAGAAAGGCTCCTCAAAATCCATTATGTTGTTGCACACTAAAAGTGGGAGTGGACAGACTGTACATTTTAGTAAGACAGCCTTGGAGAAATACGTGAACTTCAGTTAATGAAAAATATGCAAATGCACCTCATTATACTTTAGTGTTAAGTGAATACACTGAGTAATGTTGCATAAATGTCCTCTGCAAATTTGGAAAGGGTTTACAATTTTCTCTTAATGGCAATATAAAAAATTAATTCTTAATTGTAATATCTAAGGCTCTAAGGACAAGGGTTGGTTGTTCCACATAGTTTTTATCAAAGTATATATAAAATCTTAATTTTGTGCAATTCTGACTTGCAAAAATAAAATTCATTTATGTAAATAATCTATGTAATTTTAAGTAACATTCCCAATCAAACTATCAGAATACATGTGTATCACCTTAGGTAGAATGATCTGTTTTACCATCTCAGTCTAATAATGTACTATGCTTCTTAACACAAACTTTTCAATGCACAAAAAATAAAATTAAAATAACTACTAATACATAATTGAAGATGAGGCTCAGACCCCTAACATAGAACTTTTTTCTGAGACCCAAATTCACCAAAACAAGCTGTTTTTCTTCTTTCTTTCCCATTGCACCTTAGCACCCCATCCCAAAGAAAGAAGACCTATAGCATCCACACCAAAATTACAGTTTTATATTATTATAGAAATTGTTCACACCTGAGCTCGTAGAGGTCATTCACATTTAAAACTGGTACAATTGAGTTTTTATATGAATTCAGTAATAATAGAATAAAAACAGGTAAGAAGGAATGAGAGTCTACCAGTTTGGTTCATCAGAGTTCACCTTGTCCACAGTACTAAACAAAGTAAATTTAATAATGTATAATTAATCTTATAGTTCTTATAATTGCATCATGCTTCGTAAGCATGATTTCCATCAAAATACCTCGAATATTAGGTGTTTTTGGCAGCACTGGGGTTTGAACTTAGGGTTTCACGCTTGCTGGACAGGCACTCTTACCACTTGAGCCACTCCACCAGCAAATATTAGGTGTTTTTGTATTGGGAAAGATATCTGTCTTGCAAAATTCATTATAGTAAGATTTACAACAACCAAAAACTAAGTTTCTATCATCCCACCATAAATAAATAATTGCTTCATTTTTATTTTGATCAGGTGCACTTAAAATTCCTTTGCTGAATTTTATACTTCAACAGAAAACTCTAAGTTTCCATTTACATGCTGTACACAAAGGTTATGTTAAAGTCTGACTTACCATAAAAAACAGAGCTAAACCATTTTTAAACCAAAATATCAAAATATCCCCAAAAGGAAACCAGGAATAATAAATATGATTTGTAAAACCTGATTCTACTTTTTTAATTACATCAAAAGTGTGAAAGAGAATATTTGAGGAAAAACTGTTGCTGAAATATTTTTTGCTATGACCTACACCTTGTATTTCCGCTAAAGCTTTTAGGAAGTTTAAGCCAGCATCATAAAGATTATGTGTTATTTAATTATACAAAAAACTGATTTGTAAAATATTATGCCTCTTACAAAATACTCCAGGTATTTTACAAGGAACAATATAGTTAAGAGTAAAAAAAATATACACAACTGCAAAAACAATTAAAATCAGTAATAAAAACCAAACATAAAATCAGTGTACCATACCAAAGGCCTTTTGAAATAAGAACGCAAAAGGAGGCTAACTCAGTAGTTGTCTTCAATTGAAAAGACAGGACATTCCATAGCCTTTGTCTGGCAAAAAGAGATTCTTAATCCTGTGCTTGTAAGTTTCAGATTGAAAATTATCTTCCCCTGAAAGCTCACCAGTTGTTTTTTGTTTTTTTTTAAATTCTGTTCTTTCCAAGCTGCTTTGCTTAGAGAAGAGTATCACCCAAAGAGACCTTAACTATGAGGGCTAATTGCAAACATAAGATTTATTGCATTTATATCACCTTTTAAGTTTATGCTAAAAAGTGAAATAAAAAATAAGCAACTGTTCACTGTTTATACTTCTAACATCACTCAAGTTCCTTGAGAATGTAAGCATCTGAACACTTGAGAAATAGAAGGTGGTTTAATGAGAGGAATTAATGCAGAAACTTTAAAGTGACAGAGGTCAATAGAAGAGGATCAGGAACTAGAGAAAAGGTCAGTTCGAGAAGAATCAACTTAGAATGTAACACATTTATACATGGAAGCTAGGAATCTCCCTGTATAGCTATCCTTATCTCAACTAGCAAAAATGCTTTGTCTTTCTTATTACTGTTTATACTCTCTCTTCAACAAAATTAGAGATAAGGGCAGAACAGTTTTTCCCTGGAAGCAAAGGGGTGGGGGAGAGAAGAGGGAGCTAATGGGGGAGAGTGAGGGGGCAGGGGGAAGAGGGGGATGGTTGGGAGGGTAGGGGGGAGAAATGGCCCAAACATTGTATGCACATATGAATAAACAAAACAAAAAATGGACCAAAAAAAGAAAATAGCCCTAAATAAATTTATTGTCAATTTTTTAATAAAACTATTTTAAAGTGGTAAATAGAGTTTATATTTCATAATCTCCATAAAAATTGAACTGCCAGCTTCTTTATATAAATGGTCAAATGTTATCCTGGAACTCTGATTTTGACATGAATTTACTAAATAAGGTATAAAATTCTTATTACTCTGCAATATGAACTCCAAGCCATCATGATTTAATATAACCTCACATATGCATGGGGTATGAATGAGGAAGACAGAATACTTTCAAGTGAACTTCAAACAGAGGTATTTTGCTGAATGTATTTTTAGTTTTTCTAGCATCAATGTGTTTGAAGAAAAAACTTCACACTTCTTTTCCACCTAATCAAAAGAGGCTTTGTGAAAATCACAAGATAGAAGAGAGAAAAAGGAACATTCACAAATATGAAAAAGGTTTTCTTTTTCTTCCCATTTTGCATTAGGAGAGAAGTTGAAAGAGATAAAAAGTAGAATCTGGAAAGAATAAAGCTAGCAAACTAGTGTACCTGAAAAAGAAATTCAAGTTCAGAAGATGACTCCCACCTCCTAATTTGTCCTAACATGGCTCCCTCCACCCCTGACTTTCTGGCCACAGCCCAGGCAGAAGCAGGCTTCTTTTTCCCAGAAGAGTCTTGAAGAAGTTCCAAACTTGGTAAAGGCACTTCTGAAGAACGGGAGTGGGAAGGGGTCAATTAGGATAATAAGGTTAGGGAATGCCTGAAGGCCATTTTGCTGTTCAATATGAGGAATGTGGTGTAAAATTCCTGGCGAGTTCATTTCACCTGGACCAAATCAGAAAAGCAACTCATGAACAAAAATGTGGGAGGCCTAGGGAGAATCCAGGATTCCATTATGAATGTTCCAACCAAATATAAAGACTCCTCCATTCAGTCTACAAGAGAACTTCATTTGTCCCTCCTACCCAAGGTGATAAACCCACACATTTAACACAGGGAGAGACTCAGTGTGCTAACACATCTACACAAGAGTGGGGAATATCCACATCAAGTAGCTGTATTATTAAATATAATTCTACATTAAAATTAAGAGTAAGCAAGATTAAAGGGATAGACAATTAAGGAAAACAAAAAAAAGAGGGGAAAAATAAAAGAAAAAGGAAAGAAAACAAACAGAACTGATCCTGGGAAGGAGAGTGGGTGGTACATGTTAGCAAAGTATAATTAAAAACAAAATCTCCTGTCAACACAGAAAACTCCTCCACAAAGACAGAAGCAAAAAGGAAAAAAAAAAAAACAGTTTTATTATTTTATTATTGAATAAGCATGAAACCAGAATGTGATTCACATCACAGGCAACTCAAAGATTGAAAGAAATTTCACCCTTTCATACAGTCAAGTAGATGAAACCCACTACATAAATGTTTCCAAAATAAATAATAACTAGTCCTCAAGTAGGAGGACATGACAGCACCATTTGCATACATTGCTTATCTTAGATTCACCTGGTATAAACATCTAGATTTGCTAACTAGCTTGATCCAAATGATCCAGTTAAGTGCAAGGAGTCTTCCTGTCAGGCTCCTATGCTCCCAGAGAAACTGGAAGGTAAGAAACATAGCTTTTTGTGACTACATTTCAAAGATTTGATTCCTGAGTCCTTCAGAAAGATAACCATGGGTTTTAAAGCTGGAAAAGAAGCTTATTTAGCTTTTGAAAATATGTATATATTTCAAAGAGAGAGGGTTTACAATTACAAATTTTCTAAATAAATGCCCTGAGAAAATGAAGGGGTATGGGAGTCTCTGCTTATTTTCAACAAAAGAATTAAGTCTCTTATTTTTATCTTACTTGCCTTTATATACAACAATACTGGAGACAAGGAAAATTTTAAATGTATTTTGAAAAGTTTAAAATTTCATACCTAAAAAGTGTAATTGATATTAAAATAAGTAGCTACAGAATTAAAAGTTCTTAGAAATTATAAACCTCATAAGGAACTAACAATAATACTACAAGAGATTGAAGTTGTGGAAATTATATAAAATTTAAGAGATGTGAGGCTCAACTTTGTGCATGAGAGTTAAGCAAGTGGTCTGGAAAGCATTTTTTCTTTGATAGAACAGAAATGCGAAAGTTGCCTGCAGGAAGAAAGTAAACATGGTTGAGATTACATAAACTGTGAGACTTCTAAAGGATCTTAATGGTAAGATGAAGGACTGTATTATGTTTGACAGAGAAAATTAAAGACAGGAACTCAAAGCAAAATAAAAGGTTGTGCATCAAACTCATGATTAAACTATGAAGCAAAATAAAATGAGGCATAATTTTGATGTTAAGGGAAAAGAGTGAATTTTTAAGGAAAAAAAAGTCGATTTTTTACGTGGCACTTGAAATAATCTTTCAGCAGTCCTGGTTTATGACATAAGAAAATATTTTGTTGGCAATGTCCAAGTAATGCTATAGTCAGCATTTAAGTAGCAGTTAAAAAGATCAGTAAGAAATACAAATGTCTTAGTTTGTGATGTTGAGATAAAAAAAAACACTCATAAGAATTGATTTCAGGAATTTTAGGTTAGTTATTCTAATTAAGCAACAAACATAAAAATTATCAATTAATAGGCATTAGAAGAGGAAAGAAGAAGGGGCAGTGTAACTCCTCTGTCCTCGTGAGGAAATACCACATCTCATACAAGTGAGAAGTTAGTGTTTTGAAGCTAACTGTTGAAAGTATAAACACAAAGAGTTAAAAGAAGTGACTTGTGAGATACAGAACTGCAGTTTGCAAAGAGAGAGTAGGGGAATACTTCACATTTATTCCATGCTATTTATTGTCCAAATATATTTCAAATACATGTAATATTTTATGTTATATGTTTATATGATACAATTTTAGAAGAAAAACCATATGTCTCTTATATTTTATTACCTCACTTCCTCATATAAATCTCTCCTTTAGTTCAAACAGTGCTCTTTGCCTCTCGAATGGTCATACCTAGAATTGTCTCTATGGATTTACTTTCTCTGTTATTTGTAAAACTGTGGTTGATTTTATTGCCTAATATGATATTTCATATACAAAGACTTTTGAGATATATTCCTGTTTGCATGCAGTGCCATAAAAGTATCTTTGTTTTTGCAGATAAATGGGGTCTTTTCTGTCAAAAAATAAAAATTATGAGGCCCTTTGCTACCAGGAAACTTTAAAGCTAAAGGTATTGCTCACTTGCAGTTATCAATTCACCTAGGTGTCTGAACTTTTAGAGCTTCTTTATTCTGCTTTTATTCCTTTTATTGCAGTTGACAAATTAGGCATTTTTAAGCTTCCTCAGATCTTGAATTTACAGAAAATTTTACTGATGTTAAATATAGCAAAAATATGTCCGTTTCACTATTGTAACATACTTATTCCATTCATAGTTGTGTTCATGCTTCCCCCAATACATGTTAAGCTTCTTAATTATACCAATTATATATAACATGGTACAGTCCCACATCCCCACCACAGTGCTGGATGTGTAGCAGGTGCCCAATAAATATTTCCATGTGAGAAAGACTTAGTCATGGTTACCACGGTTTTTCAATTTATGGTCAACAGTAAAAAAAATTTTCCCAAGTTACATATAAACAAAAGGAAAGTGTTTTACCTCTTACCTACTTTTATATGTGCTAATAAAATTCTCCTAAAAGAAACAAAACAAATATAAAATGCTAACTTGTGGTTCATAAACACAGAAATACTAAAGTCACATTTCATTTGACTACTTTAAATGCAATTTTCACTTTTAGAAGTGAAAATATAATCTGAACAATAAAAAAATTCTTCTGAATGAATCCATTCTGAATGATAGAATGTAGTGAATGTGTTTTTCTCTACAAACCCCCTACATTTATGCAGTTAACAAATATCTAAACTTAAATAGAGATGGGTGGACCAAAGGTCTGGAATCCTTTTGAGAAAAATCAATTCCTCCATCTTAAATTTAAAACCCAATCTGCTAAAACACTCAGCTGCCTTGCAAATGGAAGTTTTCATTCAAGGGTCATTGAGCAGTGATGTTTTCTTGTTGTACCACAGTCAGAGAAATACTTTGAAAAATAACATTGTACCACTAATTCACAGTGAAGCATCACTACTTCATGATCACTCAGAAGCACAAGTTTTTCCAGAGATAGGAAAACCAATGTCCCATAGCAGTATGAAAAGTTAATTGGACCAATAGAGTTGTTCTTTTGCAGAGGTGCAAGGAAATACTTTATCTATGGTGTGGTATGTAGGTCACTGACTGCCATATCTGTCCTCAATTTTTTCTCCCATGAGCTTGTAACAAAAACAGAAAGCTCCCACTATAAAGTTAGTCCTTTAGGTCTTACTATCCTCAGCAAAAGACTGAAGTTAACAGATAGCTTACCCAAAATAGCACAAATACTGAATACAGATACATGTATTAATACAAATCCATGTATTAGAAAAGATATCTAACATCCAGTAGATTTGTTTTTGTTTTTATTTTTGAGACAGAATATGTAGCCCAGCTGGCTTCAGACTTGTAATCCTCTTACCTCCTTAAAAATATTGAAGCCTGGTCCCACTCAGTTCAATTAAATCAGAATCTTGGTAGGAGACTGAATCTTGGGAATCATTATGATTTAAAAGCTCCCAGGTGACTCCAACATGCAGGGAGTCATTCTTACCTCCTGACTGTTGGGATTACAAATGTGTACCACCACAGCCAGCTACCACTAGGATATATCAAAAATAAGAGAGGATAGAGTATTTCCCTGAAGAGCAGAGACAAGAATAAGTCTGGGAGTAAAGAGGGAAGACCCAGGAATGATGCAAAATGGAAGACTTGTGGGGTTTTGAAGCAGGAGAAAATGGAAAGGAAATGGAGCCAAGAAGGAATGAGAAAGAAGTTAAATATGTAAACATGACAGCTTTTCTGAGGCTTCCCATGCATTCTGAAATAGAAAATAGTAAATGAAAGACAAATTTGACAACAAAACCGTAGACTTTGTTAGAATATGCAGTTTATTCAAGAAAGGAAGCTAAATCACAAGCATGTGTGAGTAATAATCATTTTCTTTTTTCTGAAGAAATCCTACTCAACCTGAGCAAAACAAGGAAACAGTGACTCAAAATGATCAATTCTGGGTGAACTCCTAAAGAAAATGAAATAAGAAACTGTTTCTTCAAAAAGAACACTTAATTATGAGTTCAATTATGAACGATAATTCTCAACACTCCCTGCATGTTGGAGTCACCTGGGAGCTTTTAAATCATAATGATTCCCAAGATTCAGCCTCCTACAAAGATTCTGATTTAACTGAACTGAGTGGGACCAGGCATCAACATTTTCAAGGCTTTCTGAGTGACGCTAATATGCGGCTAGAGTCGAAACCCACAGCTGGAGCCAGGATATAACTTTTAGAGTTTTTAAAGGTTTAGAAGCTCTGATTGCATATAGTTTTTTTTTTCTTTTGCATTTCTTTTCACCATCAAATTGTTGAAGTCACCATGTGCTATAGTTTGGGTCTTAAATGTTCCCCAAAATATCCACGTGTTAAAGGCTTGGTCCCCAGGGTAGCACTATCAAGCGGTGGTAGAAGTTTTTTTGTTTTTTGGTTTTTTTTGCTGAGAGATTGGCCATGGTGATGTTTTTTATTTTTTTATTATTTTTTTTTTCATTTTTCTTTTATTATTCATATGTGCATACAAGGGGTGGTAGAAGTTTTAAGAGGTGAGGTCTAGTGAGTGATCCTTAGGTCTTTAGGAGTCCTTGAACTGAACTGTGGAATCCCAGGCCCTTCCTTCCCCTCCTTTTTCTTCCTGACAATGAGGTGAGAGGACTTCCCCATTATTGGAATTCTGGCATCACCCAGCACAGGCACCCCTCATGAAGAGCAGCCCTGCTTATCTGGCTAGGAGGCAGTCCTGGACCAAAGAATGCTGGGAAAGGAAGAGGAAACAGTGGCAGAGAGAAGGATTCTGGGAAAGGAAGATGCCACCTTGGAGCTAGAAGAGCAGAGGATTTAGGGGGAAGGACCCCTTAGCCTCAGCCCACAAAAACATAGAGTCTAGTTAATGAGGAAGATTAGGGTCTACCTGCAAAGGAGATAGAGCCATTGCCAACCCCTAAGGAGAGAAGCATTGCTGGTGAGGAGGAGGCTGGGGCATGGAGGCTGTGGGGGAAGGAGGATGAGAGCTTTCTGGAAAAGGAGTTTGAGCTCACCCGGGTCTAGGGCTCAGCACTGACTCCAATGCCTGAGGTAGAGGAAGAGGAAGAGGAAGGGTGTCCAACTGGAACTCCTAGGGATCCGAGAGATGACTATCCTGTTCCCACCATAATATGCTGCCTCTTCAAAGACCCAAAGCAATGGAGCCAACCAATCATGGACTGGAATTTCCAAAACTTGAGCCAAAAATGCACCTTTTCTCTTTATAAGTTAATTATCTCAGATATTTTGCCATAATAGTGGAAAACTGACTACAACACCATAACACAGATTAAAACATTGGTAGTGCTGCTCCAGAATAGCCTTTCTATCTTATAGCAGACTCATGTCTATCCATTTCAAGTATGAGGTACAAATGAAATAAACTCCAAATGTCACACTTGTGGTTGGGATCTCATGCGTTTACTGTTGACCAAAGGTGAAAAGAAGACTTGATTACAAAAGACATGGAAAAAAAATTGAAGGTGGTGCATATATGTTTGCCATCTTGTTGGTAGTGATGATTTCATGGATGTATAGCTATGACAAGACTTACCACATTATATACAATATTAAATATTTCCTCTGTTGATTTCTAATTATAATTCAATACTAGTTAAAAGACAAAAACTCTTAGCTTCTTATGTACCTTTTAAGTCTGTTTTATCTTCTATAAAAAGTTTTCAAAAATCATATTCTTTTTATCTTTAAATTATTTAATTTGAGTGCCCTTAAAGATCTAGAAATCTGATACCCTAAATTGTAAGAAAGATCTCAACCTGAAAACCTCTTCTACTAACTCTTGGTAGCACCTGAAGTTTCTTTTAGTAGTTGAAACTAGTACCGTTACTATTATCTAGGAAGTGTGGTGGCCTCAAAAAGCAGTCATCATCTAAGCACTACATATTTATATTTATCTCTCAAAGGGAAATGGACTCAGATACCAAAACAGCAAATTTAGGATGCAAATAAAATGAGAAAACTAGGAGAAGGGAGGCCACCCAATTTGTAATAGTAAATTCTGAGTATCTGAATACCTGGCAGCATCAGTGTGCTCTGCTGGGTAGGGTATGTAAATGAGAGCTGTGTTTACCTGAGAACTAAATATATATGCTATAGACAGTATCAAATGCAAGCTGTTTTTCCTAGCATTGCTAAAATATTCCTTTTTTATGAATACTTATAAAAATAATCTTTAAATAATCAATGACCTTGTGATGGTTCAGGAGGACTCTTTACTTATTGATATTCTCCAAATGCATTATTCTCCTTAAATATAGAAAGCATAAGATAGGGTTGTTGTATCTTTGATAAGGATTGACTAGGTTCTGTTAAATTTCATATGCACATAGTCAAGAAAGCAAATACTAAAACATGTAGGCTTAAAATCCCCACACAAATATCACAGAAAGAATCCCACATAAGAAAGAATTTATAACCTAGTAATCTTCATATGTATATCTATGGTGAAAAAATAGTGTAAGCAGAAGATCAATTTAAAATAAAGCAAATGCTATGAAACTGATAATTTTCCATTAATACCATGAAACACAGGGTTTCTGTTCTCATTGCTCTCTAATATTTTTCAGATTCAGGAATCTCTTTAAAATGTCTTCCCAAAGCACCAAATTCCAAGCCATATTGTGAAAACAATAATATTTTTCTAGAAATGCTAGGGAACTGAATTTGTATCAATTTTTGCTGCTAGGCAAGAGCATCCTCTGTGCTGAGTACAACACCTACCCTTGCAAAGGAGTTTATGGTCCATCCAGAAATTGCTAGTAAACAACCCAGTATTAAGGAATTTACATTATAATCTGCACTGGAGTAAAAAGAAACCTGTTGACATACCAACAGCCCTGATGGTTTTCCCAGAATAAAGATTCTCATGGCAATTTTTTTATTATCATTTTTAATTAGATTAAGCACCTCTGGGGAGTTGATCTCTTGTGATGCATATTCATTTACCGAGAACTAGGAGAATATTCAGAAGAAAGCTGTAGTGGGAATACATACCTTGCAAAGAACTCATGTTTTCAAAACACTGAGTTTATTCAGTCATGGGAATTTATTTACAACATTTATTTTCTGACTTTTTAATTCAGGCCTTTCTACAGCCAGCCCTTGGGAAATTTTACCTATGAAACCCATGGGGGCAAACCACTGGTTTACTTCTTTCAGGGAATTCTTCTTATTACCAGTATTCTCCCAGCTCTCTCCCTTGCCTCATTAAAATGTATCTGTCCTGTATTATATGCCTCTAGGTTTCTGTTCTATTACAAATTTGGCATTTTCTTTTCTATTTTTTTTGACTTAAGGTGTAGCTGATTCAATGTGTAAAGCCTACTGAGATCATTTTTTGCATTTCAACAAGGATCATAAATTCCTGAGCCAATGTAGTAAAGAATGGGTGATGGGTATTTTACACATAATGAAGGTCAAAGAAATGTCTTTGAAGATTTCTTTGAATGACTTGGTTTTCCCATCTCTCTCAAACAGGATCACAGAGGCACTCTGTA
Organism: Castor canadensis; assembly: GCF_047511655.1. Lineage (NCBI taxonomy): Eukaryota > Metazoa > Chordata > Mammalia > Rodentia > Castoridae > Castor > Castor canadensis. Next base: position 69,915,116 of record NC_133387.1, on the reverse strand, counting down.
GCAGGCCTAGCACTCAGATGAACTGCAGGTAGTAAGTGGTCAGAAATTATTCGTCTAACTAAATGAACATTTGTTTTAGTGACAAAGAGGGGGAAGAGGGCAAAGAACTGATCCCAGTGAAATCACATGAGCCTTGAGGAAGTCCAAGGAGTCATAGTGAGAGATGTAGGAAGGACACATGGTAGAACAGACTCACAGAACCCAGGAGGGAGAGAGTTTCAGGGAAAATTAGGGTTGTTAATAATGTCAAATCTTATATCTCTAGAAATCAAGGAAATGGGAGCTTAAAAACATATTGAATGGTTATTAGGAACTCATTATAATCTCCAGGAGAGCATATTTTGGTGGTGTGATGGGAGCAGAAAACAGATTGTGAAAAATTGAGGGATTAGAGAAAAATACAAGTAGTTCGGCTTAAAAGAAGAGAAAGAAGAAGCAAGGGATGTGTCTCAGTGGTGGAACACTTGTCTCACATGTGTAAGTCCCTAGGTTGGATCCCCAGAACTGAAAAAAAAGAAGAAATTAAATGTACAAATATTCAATGTGTTGACATGAACAAGAAAAAAAACGATGCCTTTGCAGATAGGAGAGACCTTAAAATGTTCTAAAAAACAGAAGCCAGTGGAGTGGCAGATCTGGAAACTGAAAATAAGATGGTCAAAGCAGACCCAGAGAAGGGGAGAAACTGAGAGTTGGTTTTAGAAATGAGAGTAAACTATATTGTTTAAAGAAATAAATAAGGAAAAAAAATCATGAATTTAAAATTTGAGATGAGAGAGGAGGAGGTGAACTACCAATCTATAAAGCATAAGGGGAGATCCTTCCCATCATTCTCAAGTTCCAACTTGGATGCTCAGCAGAATACAAAAATCTTTAGAAAGAAATACCAAGATACACAAAGGACGCATATGTCATTTAAAGAAGAGCTATAAGATCTAATATAAATGTAAACAAAAATTTAAACCTGAAGAAATAAAGTGTGAAAGTAAAGAAGTGTGAAGGTGATAACGAACAAATGCATAGAACATACCAAATAAGCACAGGCTGAATTTGTGTTACTCTTCTCTGTAATTTTAATTTTAAAACTCTAATTCAGTTATCTGAGGATGTGGGTTTCTGAGGTAAGATGGATCAATGCAGATAATGTGATTTGGTAAGCAGTCAGAGAGCATGGGACCCACATTTTTCTCGGTGTTCTCTATATTCTAATACTTATGAGTCTAGACACTTTAGGTAGAACTCTGCATGTGTGTGTGTGTTATTTGCTTTGCAGCAAAAGTCTGAAGGGGAACTATACATTTTAACTCAAAATTTCTAAGCAATTATTGGGAAGATGGCTGACTGGAAGGAAAGAAGAAGGATTTCCAGTAGTGCCTGAGTTCAGAGTATTTAGGAAAAGTTCTCTACTGATCTTCTCTAACTGCTAAAAACAGAGAAAGCAAAAGAAGGGAGATATAACTACTTAGCTTTGAACTCTACTCAGACAAGAAGGAATTTTAAAATACTGAGTGAACTCCTTCAGAAGAATTGGAGAATTCAGTCATCTTTGATCCATGTGCTAAAACATAGCAGAAGCCAAATGCCACCAAAACATCAGTGAAGCTACATCACATTCTGAAGTGTTCAGAAGAGAAGGCAGAAGATTTAGCATGCCTGCTTCCCAGCACTGATAATCAAGATTATTGTAAATAAAAGAAGTTTGGAAGTCCACAGACATCTATGAACCAGAAGGCAGATAAACATTGCATAGAAATGGTCATGGATTTTTGTTTGGTTGATTTTTGTTTTTTTGATTTTAAGAGAGGGTACTAACATGTGGCCCAGGCTGGACTTGAACTTGCAATCCTCCTGCCTCAGCCACTGGAATACTGGGATTATAGATGTACACTGCCATACCTGGCAAATGGTTGTTACTAAGGGATGCACTGAGAAAACAAATATGTCTATGACACACACCCAAGACTGTAGATTGGCAAAATATATTTGTTAGCTGTAGAATGTTGTGGCTATGAATGTTATGCTGCTTCATCAGAAGCAATTTCATCTCTTCCCCTCACTCTCCCTGACTTGGATTATTGATCCTCTGTCCCAACCACAAAGTGTAGCTGATGACTCCCACTGCTCCTCATCTCTAGTCTGTTGAGTAGAGGTTCAGATTTTATTTCAGCAGCATTGAAGGACATATCATGTTGGTTATCATCTTAGACATAACATGGCCAAGTTTACACTCACCTCCTCTTGCCCTCAATTTCTCACTTTTTTCTCTGATCCAAATTTCTCAGTCTTCATAACCCTCTGAGTACAAATTTACATGATCTGTAGTCAAACTTGCAAAGCAAGGACTTCAGATATTGCTAGAGCTTTTCCAATTCCCCCAGGCAAAGTGTCTCACATGTCTGAAATCCTCATGGTTCCATAGATAGAAAGAATGCGTCTTCACCTAATCTATACCATACCCCTCCACCTAGAGAAGTGAGCAACATTTATTTTTCACGTCATGTTTCATGGGGCCCCTCAGGGAAAACTCAGTCCTCTTAGTTGATCAGTCTAACCAACTGAGCCCTTTATTAGTCACTGGACCCTATGCCATGCCGTTCTCCCATTGTCCCACATATCACGTACATCCACATGTCACCTGGGCAGAACACTTTATTGTACAACTAAATTAAGTCAGGCAAATATGTGCCAAAGCCTCTGTGGGACTCTGGTCAGTTTAGACACAAATGAAGCTGTTTTCTTTTTTGTTAGTGACACCCTGTACCTCATTCCTCAGGCTATAAAACTGGATGCTACTTTTGAAATATTCTGCTCTCAGGCAGAGCAAGCATCAAAATTTCCTAGTCACTCTTCAGTTTCTCTGGGTCTGGAGATAATTTGATGATGTGCTCAAAACAGCTCATACTGGCTTACAAGAACCGATTGTGTTTTCAAGAATGTTGTAAGCCAGTTGCTCTTGCTTTGTTTGGAACCTCAAATTCAGCCATTCTGAATGAATTTACACTGAAGAGCTAAAGATGTGATTCAAGTGGTAGAGCACCTGCCTAGCAAGCTCAAGGCCCTGAATTCAAATCCCAATATTGCCAATAAATAGTAAATATAATAATTTATACTGCAAAAATTGGCAGTTTCAAATCTGGGCTCTCCCACTATCCTGCTGCCAGTCGCTCAAGCCAGTTATTAACATTTATTAGCACACCATTGGACATAACCATTATTTTCATGCATAATAGTTCAACTCATTAACATTCAGATTTTCAGAATAATCCCTCAGTTGCTTTTCTTGACTTTTCTCCCTGTCATATCAATTCATCCAAACAAAATCAGTGAATATTTTAAGATTAATATTAGTTCTATTGCCAAGTATAAATGCAAAGTCTTCTAATATGTCATTGCCAATCTAAAAAACAAAAAACAGGTATTAGGAGTTAATCCATATAATGCACTTAATACTTTGGCCCACAGAAAACTGTCAGCAAATATTGGTATTTGTTATTATTTTTATTAGCACTAATTTCCTGCTATTCATTAAGTTCATCTTCAGTTCTATCAAGAAAGCCTTCATATTATTCTTTATGCCAAATTCTTTATTTATACAAAGATATTCGCCACCTAGAATGTCCTTTTATCCTCCTTTCCCTTAACAAATATTTTCAAACACACAGCATGACTTACTTTTGCAAGAGCATTTTCTGAATAACTCCAAACCACAAATATCTCTCCAACTTCTGAATCTCTTTATTCTTACCAAGTCCCTAGCACTTAGGAATACAGTGCCAGTAATGCTGTTCAGCTTTTTTTTAAATGTGCATTCCTTTTCCATGATAAATCTCGAGAGCCTCAAGACGTAAGAAACCTAACACCAATCCTTAGGGACAAATTCACATTCTCACTACCATGCCTGCAGCCTTCCATTCTCACCCACTCTCAGCAGGATATCTACATGAGTGGGAGTTACCTCCACCGATCCCTCTCAATGAGACAAGAGCTGTGACTGTTCAGTCCCCTGTAATCCACTGACTTTTCACTTCTTGGAAAAGAGCACTCTAAGGCAGAAACTTTTACCTCTCTCCAAGCTCTGACCCTTGTGGCACATCTGTATTTTCTTTCATCTCCAAGAACAAATTAAAAATCATTAAAATATGAAGCAGTTTTCATTTATTTTTATTACTTCATAATTTCAGCCGTTTATAACTCATTTAAGCATTGCCCATAAATTTCAAAATTATGTGGCAATAAAAGTAATTAAAAAACAGAAGTTAAAACAATGCCAATAGCAAATCCTTTCCAAACTTAATATCAACGCTGTCAGCAGAATAGATATCCAAACTCAGAAGGGGCAAGATGCTTTTCACATTGGAATTTCAATGTCATAAATATGTAGAGTGTCCAACCTTAGTAAGACAGAGGTAGAATTTGCTTTCCATAGCTGAAAAGTCCAATGTCACCAAAAAAGCCGTGACCCCTCACAGCAGGAAAGCAAAGCACACTGATTAAGGACATGTCTATTCTGAGTACATTTGTTCCCCTGAGTCTTTTCAGGATTGAATACTGAATCTATCTGTCTGTTCTCTATTCAAAACCAGATGAGAAGAGATTTGTGGAAATTTCAAGGTACAAGATGCAGGTCATGGTGCATCTCATTCAGCCTTCCTAAAACTAAAAGCTACCATTTAGCCCTTTGTTAGCTTATAGTAGAGAAAAAAAAAATCCCAAAAGATATGTCATCTCCCCTGTGTTAATATATGAGAGTGAGAGAGGTGTGAGCATGAGTGTAGGAATATGAAGAAATTTAATCCATTGATAAACTGTGTGGACATTAATGCAATCTTTGGGCTATAAGCAACTAGATGTAAATTTTATCTGCCCCAAATCGCTCCCCTTTAAGAGAATTACACTTTTAAGTAAAGTATTATTTCCACAAAGTATTTGTTAAATTTACATCTAAGCCAGAATCAAACTAAGGAATGGAAAAACCACATTTTCTCCATGGCTCTAATCCATGGTTTTAACATGTGGTTTTAACTACACCAGAATCTTGGTATTTTCTGGTATTTGTATGGTTCTAATAATGCCTACAATCTTAACTAACACAAGTTGAGCACACCCAGTCTAAAAATCTGAACTCAGAAATACTCCAAATCTGAAACATTTTAAGTGACATTATTTATGCTCAAAAAGTGTCATATTCTAGAATGTTTCACTTTTCAGATAATTGTGTTAGGGATGTTCAACCAGTAAAGTCTTTGCAAATATTTTAAAACCTGAAAAATTCCATAATCTGAAATGCTTCTAGTCCCAACCATTTCTGATAAGGTCTTCTAAACCTGCAACAATACGAGCATTTCTGGAAATAGTATTTTTTCATAAAAATTGTCCATAATTGTCACTAAGGAAGAGGAGCCCTCTTTTGAATAAGAAGTAGTCATTAATCACCATTACACCACTGGTCTTGAGAAGCAAGTTCTGTATGACACACCATCAGCATATGACCTAGCAAAATGGCTGATTTTAAAAAGATTAATAGAAAATGAAAGATGTCCATTGACTTGCCTTTCTGTCTAGTAATATAGCCAGAAGCATCAATAATCACAATGCTTTAATGAAATTGAATTATATCTTTCTGAATTACTAAGACGAAGACTACTTTAAGCAAAAAGTCTTGCATTCTTTCAGGCACTCTCCATTTCAAAGAGTGCAGACCCCTGCTTGTAATCACAAAATTCATAGACTGTGAGTGATGAGGCAATTGAATTTTCATGGATTGGATTAGTGCTGATTCCAAAGAAGGGAGGGTTTACTACCAGGGTTGTAATCTATGGTAATGAAATGAAATATTTAAACTAAATTCCAGGTTGAGCACAGCTTCCCTGCAAGATGGCCCTGGCAGCTGTCTGAATCTCTCAGTGCAGTATGTCAGCCCTTACATAAACTGCTCATATGCAACCGAAAGCTACAATAAGGCAAAAAAGACTGACTACATTTTTTTTTCTTTTCTAATCTGAAACATTGACTCAAGCTACCATAGAAGAAAAACTATACTATGTCATCACTCTTTGGAAAAGAATGCCTGTGCATTAATCATAAAGAAGAAGAAACAGAAGGGGAAAAAAGAAGAAATGAAGAAAGAGAGAAAAGAAGAAAGAAAGAATCACAATGACCGCTGTTCTTAAACATCGCTCAGTCTTCCCTGTACCTCATTCAAATGTAGAAAAAAACAAAGCAGAAAGAAGCCTGTTATCAGAGAAAAGGCTAAAATTGCATTTTAACATCCTTAGATTCAATCTACATCTTTTTCTTTTTTCTGCTCTTTTTATTAATGGACTCTTTACAACTTCACTCAAAATATGTTACCCAATCACCAGCTCCACAAACAGAACTTTCCAGAGCTTTACAATTGCACTGAAGAAGCAATTCTACAAATTCAATACAGTGAGGAGGAGATATATCCTTTTCGTAAAACTCCATTAGCCAGTGGCGGTGCTGGAGAGTGAGGGAGAATTAAGGTTTTACTTCATCTGCTGATAGCTAGCGTTTGCAGGGTGAGGGGCTACTTTTATTGCCAAAGAGCATGGAAGTCAAAACCATTTAAATTTATGTATGAATAAAAGTTATACAAGTGTCAGAGCAGATTGTTTTTAAAGCTAACCAAAACAATTGAGGAACTTTTGAATTTACTTTGTTTACTATGCAAAATTACTCTGCTAGGGTCCATTATAACCCTACATCATTCCAGTTGCCCTGTTGTGGAGGATCTGTGTGGCAATGTAACCCAGACAATCAAGGATTCATTCAATGAGCATTATTAAATACCTTCCCTGTCCTGGACTTATGCCCCATGATCTAGAAAGTAGACAGAATTTAAAGCAAGCACACATAAATCCTGATGGTATCCAACAGATATATTATTCACAGGGCAACTTGGACAAAGAGGGGAGAAGAAATGAATAAATATATTACATTTGCTTGGGCTAATTTCAGACTTAGCTGTTTTTTGCACTAACACTAAATAAAATCACAGTTAAAGTTAGAGAGGCCAAATGCAGTGACTTGTGCCTATAATACTAGTAGGTAGGCAGAGATTGGGAGGATCACAGTTCAAGGCCAACCCCAGCAAAAAGTTAGGAGGGAGGAAGGACGGGGGAGAGATAGAGGAGGCAGATTTGATCAGAGTATATTGTATGTGTTATGGAATTATCACAATGAAACCCCTCTGTACAAACAATATATGCTAATAAAAAAGAAAACAGTTAGCAAGACCCTATCTCAACAAACAAGCCAGTTGTGATAGGGCACTTTCATAATCCCAGATACAAGACAGGCATAGGTAGGTCAGGCAAAAAATGTGAGACCCTGTCCAAAAAATAAGACTGGATGTGACTCAAGTGGTAGAGCACTTGCCTAGCAAGCACAAGGTCCTGGGTTCAAACCCCTGAACTGCCAAGAACAAAAAGTAAAAACATAAAATTTTGTTCTAATTATTATCTGAATCATTTTGACAAGGGAAGAATATCAACATTAACCCACTATTATCTACCTTAGGCATTAATAAAGCAGTCTGACACTGATGCTCTCTTGGGAAAAATACTAATAATTTATTTTACTGCCATTTGTATTTTTTTAATGCTTAAAAGCCTAGAAATAAGGGTATTTGCTATGTTAGAGGTAAAGGAGAAGCTTATTTTTATTTTTATTTTTAGTGATGTAATTTCCAATAACCTCCCAATGGTATGCCTCAATCAATAATTTTAATTAATATTGATATAATTAATATTGAGCCAATATTCTATTTCAGAGCCAATACTCTGAAAAATAGGGTTTTTTTCAAAATCACCTTTTGATCCCATTTCAACTCCACTACTTACATTCAGCTGATATGCAAATTTGTTTGCCTTCCAGTCTATAACCTTGCTTATATAGAGACATATATAATTTGCCAATAACATGTATATAATTTACAAAATATATAACTTGCACAAATAAATTTGAAAATCTTTTACTATATCATAAATGTTTTTACAACGTCACACAATAGTACACATCACCCTAATGACTGCAAAATACTTTATCGTAAGAATTGCTGTATATGATGATCTAGTTGACTAATTCAGCGAATTTGTTGCTGGGTACATAAATTGAATCAACAAAAAATATTTATTCAGTTCTAACTATGGACGATGCGCTCTTCTAGGCATGCTTACTTGCACAAAATCTTTAGTGATGCTGAGAAATCCAATGAGTATTTCTGTGAATAAAGTATGAGGAGTGCAGAGATTGCGCTGTGGTTTGAGATTATCCAAGGGTCCCTTAAGGAGCAGTGGGTTTCTGCCTCCATACTACCCTTCGGTGTGTGTTCCCAAACCACCTGAAGTAAATGGAAGGAGGAGGAGGAAGGGGACAAAAGGAAGATCTTTAGACAGCTTCAAGATTATTACCCTTCCTCTCCTCCCTGTTCTGCTCAGCTCTTCCTGTACAGAAAACCTGGGTCACTGAGTGAGCAGAGATGACTTCCAGACCCTCCCAGTTCAAGCTTTGCTCTCCTCTGATTGGTTGCAGGACACCATCATTGAAAACAAGTGACCTCGTGCTCAGTCAATGTCAGCACAGTCCTGTTCATAAAGGGGTAGCCTGCATTTTTCAGTGTCACTCCAGCTCCCTGTCCCTGCATATTTTTTAGTTCACTAGACAGTGGATGCTCTATATAGACACCTTTGAAATCCTAAAACCAAATTCCTCCCTTTTAGATAAGAAAAAAGAATCTCCAAGAGGTTAAAATGCATTAGTAATAGGTTGATTGAAACTGGGTACTGTCCTTCATGCCTATACTTACAGCCACTCCTGGGGACAGAGATTGAGAGGACTGTGGCTTGAGGCCAGCCCAGGCAAATGGTCTGGGAGACACCATCTCAAGTAATAACAGCTAGGTATGGTGGTACATGCCTATCATCCCAGCTACACAGGAAGTGGAAATAGGAGGATCATGGCTCATGTCCTCCCAGGCATAAATATGAAACCCTATTCCAAAAATTACCTAAATCAAAAAGAGTCCCAGCTTAAAGTCCCTAGCTTACCAGGGAGATGGAATGATGTACTCTGAAGCAAGTCCTAATATCACAGCAGGCCACTCTTCAGACTCAAGTGAGCACCCTGGGCTCCAGACTTCCATGAAAGTGAGGACACATGGACTGAATAAAGGAACCCCTGGGGACAGGGAATTTCCAAGAGAGTTGCCCCTGGGGCAGAAAAAACTAGATAGCATTTGTTGCCCTCAATGCAGAGAAACTAATGCAGATATTTTAAAGTGACAGAGGCCAATAGGAGAAGGGGACCAGGAACTAGAGGAAAGGTTAGTTTGAGAAGAATTAACTTAGAAGGTAACACACATGTACAGGAAAGCAATACAAGTAAACTTCCTGTATAGCTATCCTTATCTCAACTAGCAAAAACCCATGGTCCTTCCTATTATTGCTTATACTCTCTCTTCAACAAAATTAGAGATAAGGGCAAAATGTTTTCTGCCTGGTAGCTAGGGGTTAGGGAGGGTAAGGGAGGGAGTGGGGGAGGTAAGGGAGGGAGGGGGGTAACGGAGGGGGTGGGGGGGTAAGGAAGGGGGTGGGGGGGAAAAGGGAGGGGATGGGAGCAAGGGGAGAGAAATGACCCGAACAGTGTATGCACATATGAATAAAAGAAAAAAAATTTTTTTTAAAAGAGAAAAAAAAAAGAAAATAGTTACCTATAATATGGGTTTATTTTTGAATGAATAAATATGCTAAAACACTAAAAAAAAATAAAGCAGCAGATGGAGATAGGAGTGCAAAGTTATTTTGACTTTATTCTTAAGAATACAGTTGATGGAATTTTACACAAAATCTCTCTTGCTAAAGAACATACATGATAAATCATTCCATTAATGTGGTGACTTTGAAACAGAAGCTGTGGCTACATATATTGCTCTCATACCCAGATATATAATTACATCATAAAATAATTTATATATTATATAATATATACAGATTATATATAACAATAATCAAGATTATAGTGTCTATAAGGACTTAAATTAGAAACAGAATATCTATACATGTTTACATGCAGACTTTGACTACACTATTCTGAAATTTATCTTAACCTATTTAAAATGTTAAATGGCCAAAGAGATTGATATCACACAGTAGAAATTTCTAATTTAAGCCTCAGACATAGCACAATCATAATCATTTCATTTCTTGCAAAAATCTTCTGAATTGCAATCTGAAAAGCCACATATGGAGGTATTTATTTTAGATTTAAACACGTATTGAAGGCAGGTCATTACAAAAATAAAGGATAATACGCATGAAAAAAATCTCTTCCCATAATATTTAAAAATATATAAACCCCATGAACTTTACTTCATAATTTTTAAATTAGCTAAAAATCATCCAATAAATTGAAATATCTTAAATAAAATACAGCTGGATCTCTCTATACCTGGGTTCTGCATCTGTAGAGTCAACCAAACATGGATTGAAAATACTGGGGAAAAAATGGGTCTGTACTGAACCCGTACCAATGTTTTTTCTTGTCATTATCCCCTAAGTGTTACAATATAGCAGCCACGTACACAGCACTGACATTGTACAAGGCCTTACAACTGACATGGAGGTGACTCAGAGTACACGGGAGAACTGTGGAGGTTACAATGCAAATACTCCATTTGATAGAAGGAACTTGAGCCTCCAGAGTTTAATATCCACGGGGATCCAGGACCAATCTTCACAGATAATGAGGGACAAGTGTATACAATTTTCCTCTTAAAGTCCCCAAATGCCAAGGATATGCTGCTCTTTCATTATTATTCAATTCAGAGGAATAAATCCTGTTTCAAATATGACCCTGATCATGAACGACAAGGCAAGACTGAGGAGCTTCCATAGATTACAAGAGACAAAGCAGACTTGACAACTGAATGCAAGATGGGATTTTCAATTGGAGCCCGTGACAGGAAAAAATTGACATTAATACAAAAACTGCTGGAATTCAAATTCCATCTGTATTTTAGTTAATATCATTATGCCAATATTAATTTCTTGGTTTCTATCATTGTACTATGCTTACGTAAAATGTTAACTTTAGGGGAAGCTCAGTGAAGGATATACAGGAATTCTCTGTTTGGTTTTTGCAAATTTTTCTGTCTAAAGTTATTTCAGTACTAAAATTTTAAAACAAATACCTGGTAGAAATATCCTGTATTTTCTTAAGCAATTGAATAGACTTTATCTGTAGATGAAATACCTCTCTGCAGTATGCCTAAGGGAAAATCTTGTGATAGTGAGGAAAATAATTCCTTGCCACCTTCAGAGCACTTGTTTGATAGCATCATCTGCATAAATAAAAAATATTTTTATCTTCATAAAAACCACTCAAAATTCAGCAATTAATGACTTCCAAAAACTGTGCTAATAATGATGACTGAGCTAGTTTGCTATAGCCTGTAGCCTCTGCATTATTATGTTAGGTTATAATTACCATGTTTTTTCTCCAGAGGAAATTTCTTATTCTATAATTTCATGAAAAAGTGCTTTTCAGATTGCACTCCACAGTATTGTTTAGGATCTTGTCATAACAGTGCAAATGACAGCAGAATCAGGAAATAGGCTAAAGGGGCCCTACCCAAGAGGGGTTGTTAAAAACATGACTATGAATTTCAGTAGAAATGGTTGCATTTTGAAATTATCCCAAGAGGATTAAGCTCGACCTATTTTCATTGTAAATAATGTGCAAAAATGAGAACTTTCTTCCCATTCCTGCACTTTGACTTCTACAAATTATCCTTGGTCAGCCAACATGATACTTTCCTCAAAGGGGTAAGATGTAACATCTAAGAAAAAGAATTGCCTTTAGTTTAAAGAATAAATAACTTAGTTATTTTAAGAAAGGAAGAAAGAAAGAAAGAAAGCAAAAGAAAGAAAGAGAAGGAAGGAAGAAGAAAGAAAGGAAGAAAGAAAAGAAAAACAAATTCACAGCTGTGAATTGGCTTGTTCCAGACTTCTGCTTATGCCAACCAAAAGATGCTATCTGAAATATTCACACAATATTTGAGCTTAGATTTCTAAGCTCAAATAAAACAGAATGCCAAGGAGAACTGTCATAAAGTCAATCAATGCAAAATAATGGCTATTGTTAGAGAAAAAGAGCTTCAAAATTGTTTTGAAACCATGGAATATCCCACTGGATGTTATAATACACCGTATTTAATTCCAAGGTAACTTTTCCCCACTGAAACAATATCTCCATTTAAAATAAGAATAAAGTATTAGAAAAAAACCAAAGAAATAATGTAGTTGAACCTCTGCATTCTTTTTTTTTTGTCTGTGAATAGGAGAGGTGAACTGAATGCCTTTTAAAACCATCTCTCCATACTTTGGCAACTACTGCAGGGTACTGCTAGTCAGACTAGACACTGTGTCTCCAGCTGGCTATTCAATTTCTTGAAACCAGTAGAAACCTTACATCTTCTCAGATTGAAAAATCATAATTGGCATAAACAAGATTATTAAATGATTCCCACACCTCCCCTTTTCACAGTCTTCTTCCCAAAACTACTTAACTAATTGCTCTAAAGATTTGGCCCAAACACAATCCCGGCTTCTTTGCTAAAACAGTTTCTCACCTTTCAAAACAATAAGCTGGCACAAGTGACGTGATTTTATTTATTTATTTATTTATTTATTTATTTATTTATTTATTTATATTAGCTTTTTGGGAGGGGCAGTAAATAACACTTTTGGAGTCAAAACTAATCCTCTCAGGTTAAACCCAACATCCCCTGCAGCTCTAGACAGAAAGGGCTTCCCCTGCAGGGCCCCATACTCAGAGGGCTCTGTGCTTGGTTTCATCTCTCTTGTTGCCATTTGGAAAGTCTTCATAATATTTGAGCAGGATCTCTACATTTTCATCCTCCACTGGACCTCACTTAATTACATGGCTGCCCTGAGGGAACAGTTAAGCTCTACACAGCTCAGCCTGAAGACCGCCCCCACAGTGTGCCTACAAAGTCAGCATCCTACATGCTTACCCAACTCTGAAAAATTCTGCCTCTTAGAGTCACTTTTCAAAATACTACTACAGATCCGCTTCTTCGCTGGAGCCAACTTCAAAAGACAGGTAAGTTATAGGAAAGATGAAAGTGTGCATAGGGGAGGAATGTATAGGAAAACTTTTAGAAAATGTTGATTGGTGAGGTTTTAGAAGTTAGACTCAGCATTTTGTGTGTGTGTTTCTAAATGGTCTTAGCTGAACTCTACATATGGCATAGAACATATATATATGCTCTTTCAGTTAGTGGAAGAGCAAATTAAAATCTTTTAACTTTATTATCACAGCTTTCAAGCCAGAAGAGACTTCAAAAAGTTCAACCCTTTCTTATTTGTACTCTAAGACAAGAAAGCCCAAAGGCTCATGAAGGAATCAGCTCTGACCAAAATCCAGGTATTCTAGTTCTCAGCCCAGAGTTCCAGTGTTGTGAAGCTCTCTACTCTGCCAGAGAAAAACTGAGTGCCTTCTGTGAAGCTGGCCTGACACAGGCACAGTTATGATGTTGCTAAGAACAGAACCATAATGCCACCACCACACAGTACAAAGAGCCTTGCCACCATAGAGCACTCAAGAGCTTGTCATACCAACTCTGTGCAACTCAGCCCCCAAATGGTCACTAGGATTGACCAGACCTCAAGAATAGTGACTGCTGTGGGTCAGTATTTTTAGCATCAAGGAATGGGGGTGGGGAGCAGTTATAAAGCAGATTTTCAAGAGTATTTTTTCTTACAAAAGGTATTGAGACACTTGCTGTGTACTATCCTGTGTTTTTGACTTGTTTAAATTTTGCCAGTTCTGAATAGTGATCCTGTTTTTATTTGTAAGCACACGTGGTATACGATGCCCTAAAAAAAGACATTTTTCTTTTCTAGACACTTTTCATATTTATTATTGATTTTCATGGGGAGGGGGGAGTCCATCAGCTGTAGGTGAATTTTGAGAACAAAGGAAGATTTTATTTCTGGTTTTGTCATGAGGTTAGAGCTCCCTCCAGTGATCTATATGGATGACTGAACTTCAAAACACCCTTCTTTCCAACTGTTCCTCAATGTATACAAATAAAACCAAGCTTTAATCTTTAGAATGCAAAAATTTCTCCTTCTAAAAATTGAACTCAGCTACTAAATATGTGCATTATTGATTTCTCTCAAGATCGTGTTAAATATCCATATTCATTATGCTCTAATGGAATATTTAGAGGATAGAATCAATAAAATGAGACATGGTCAAGGAACTTTTACTTTGTGAGCGCCAATGTCCATGTATTGTTACTATTTATAAACTTTTATGACTGTAGGCTTGAGTTTACTTTCACAGTTATTAACTAACAAAGAAAGTGGATAGGATAAGTGGCCTACCATTCACACTGGAGTGGTTATTTATATTTCAGAGGCTTTTAATGAAGTGAAATAACTTTTTAGATATATCAGAACCACCTTTTGCAGTCCTCCCATGGCTGCCTTCAATTTACTGGCTTCTACAAGCCAAGCATGACCCTGCCATTATCAGTGATGCCATATAACTCCATCAAGCACAGGCAGTACCCAACAGGAGACATGAATAATTCATGAAAGTAACTGAGTGTCAAGTGGATACTAAATGATTTTGACTATGAGACAACTAGTTATGATTGTTGTGATTTATTCAGTTACTTACTTGTTTATTTAATTCCTTTGCATAGTGAATAAAATACTCCCTTCTCTGTAACACAAAATCACCTCCAAAGTGGTGGGATGCTCATTAAACTACATCTCTCTCTCTCTCTCTCTCTTTCTCTCTCTCTCTCTCTCTCTCTCTCTCCATCCCTTCCTTCTTTTTCCTTCTCTTCCCTTCCTCCCTTCTATTCTGACTTCTTTTGTTCCTTCCTCCACTTCCCTCTTCTACTTTTTTCATCTCTTCTTCTGATATGTTTCATTGAGATTTATAGCTTTACCACTATAAGTATGCAGAAATAATTTAATACAACCCTCCGATTTTTTTAAAGGAGAAATTCAGGAAGGTTTGGAAGCTTGGCTCATATTACACCAAAGTTTCCTTTTCCTTTCTTCTTTGTCCCTCTTTATGCCAAGACCACAAACGTCCATTCTGTTCAGCAAAGCTCTGAGCATTATTTATACAGCTGGTTTCTATGTTATACCAATCTATTATCTAAGGTTTAGGTTAACAAGAATTTGTGTATAATAATAGAAATAGAACCGAAGAAAAGATTATGTAGAATCTGAAAAATAGGAGACAATCATAAGTTTACCATATTTCACAAGTATGGAATCTGGTTGTTCAAGAAATTTTTTCTGGGAAAAAAATGCCTTGCTTTTGCCCATTAATAAGAGAACTTTATTTGACGTTGCTTTTCAAAATAATAATGTTAATAACATTACATGATGTTTCTTTAACCTGTTATACCTTACAAAGGGTTTTTGTTTTCATTTCCTATACTTCTTCAGCTAACTGGAACATGGTCTCCTTAAAAGTCAGAAAGCAGAGATACATAAAATGCAATGCAAGGAACAATGGAGACTTCTGGGTAATCCTTATATTTCATGCCACCATTAGCTTTGGATAGCGTACAGCTGTGCTCTTTAGCCTCTACAATGCTGATGCAGTATAAAGGAGATAACACATTTAGCACATGAAATAAGGCTATCAGCACATATATAGTTAATGCAAATTGCCTGGCCAAAAAATATTGCTACAGCTTCTACAATAAACACAGGTGTTCTGTCACCATTAGCCACTGCCCAAAAATCCAGAAGGAAGAATAAATCTAAGGACAGTCCCAAGTATTTAGCCTGAGCACCAATGTTTACTTCAAAGGACATCACCTTCTCACACTGGTCAAAATATTAGATGAGGTCTCAGGAACATCCAGCCATCTTGCTAACCATAATACTCATGCTGTACGAATAGTTTGCTAGATTCAATTTCTTACTAAAATACTAAAATAGTAAGAAAGTAATCAAAAACATATTGAGAAAAAAAATCAATCTGTAGAGAAACATAACAATCTCAGAGGTACATGTTACAAGTCTCAGTTGCCAGGAGCACAAGATTAGCTCTGTAAGAGGAACAAACCAAACCTCTTACCTTAATGATGTGAACATCATCACATTATTTTAGTAAGCATGAAAATTACTTGCAGAGCTCATTAAAGTACGAATTCCAAGATCATTCCCCCAAATTCTTTTAGTAACTACCAGGCATGCTAAAGTTGTCTTTTTTGAAATCGGGAACTCAGGTGATTCTAGTATCAATTGTTTAGACAATTATGTAAACTTGTACATCAGTGTAACATGTTTTGAGATCAGGAAGGGGGTTAAGGACCACCATTTCACCCTAAGTTACTTCCTTTGCCATAAGAAGAAATCTGAAGTCATGAGAGCTCTGTTCCCACCTCTGCATTAAGCAAGTCATTTTAGTTTTCAGAGCAAGTAGCAGTAGCCTTGTCTTTTAAGATCTGTTTACAGAAAATACAGTGTCATAAGATACATTTTTAAAGTATTTGTATGTGAAAAATAAAATCCCAAAGCATAAGACACCAAAATAAGATGTTTATTTTGCTAAGAAACAAAATGTTAGGGAAACACTAGTCATAGTTTACAACATGAAGATGTATATTTCAGTTAGAATTCCAATGGCTCCCTACTATACTTCATTATTAACAATGAATAAAATAAAATCTTCAAAAAATAGGGATCCAAAAGTATGAACTATGTGAAGAAAATGAACAGAAGGAAGAAATGTCAATAAAAACAAAATAGTACCCACAAAATTGAAGTTTGTCCATAAATCTGACAGAGCAAAACTGCTAAATTCACCCTAACTTTTATAGGTGGTTTAAGTCAACTTTTGAAAATTAAATATCTGTTCTTTATCAAGATAAGCCAAAACAATAAGAACAGGCACCATGGCTTAAGTAAAAACAAGGGCTTTGGGCTAAGAATAAAATCTGCAAGTGCTGACTAAAGTGAAGCTTTCAGGATTTAATACCTCAGTCCCCTCATCCATAAAATGGGGATTAATGTTTTCCTTCCCTTGAGGGTTGCTTAAAAGGCATAACTAACGACGCAAATGGTTATAAATTATATTAAAGGCCTGCTGTGTTGCTGCCAAATAGGAAAAGTTTGATTTAAAGGCTGGGATTTCTAGAAGCTCCAAAATATTACAAAGCAAGTCACATTTCATGGCTAATTTAAAACATCAGGGGTTCACACAAGTTGCTTATAATGATATTTTCCAATTTCCAAGTTATTTGATGATTTACATAGCTTCAAATTTTACAGTTAAACCCAGATATTCCTCTCTGGCTGGATTTTCTTTTATTAATACAAACAGTTCACATAACTGTCTATATTGTTGGGGGATTAAGCACTACTTTTTATCTGGACCTGGGAAGAGTACATTCAGAAATGATAAGAACTTCTGGTTGCAAATCCAATGTGTTCTTTATTTAGATCAGAAAAAGAGCTGTTATGTACAGATTGAGGAAGACCTTAAAACACTGATACAATCTCTGTGTGTCAAAGGGAATGTCACTGAAATTATTTTAATAACTTACAGCTCTTATGAGTCAAACTAAATTTTCAGTAAAGAAGTCTGAGTTCCCTCCTAGATTTTGCTTCAAAAGACAGAAATCAAGCCAAATGAAATAAAACAATGGCAAAAGTAAAAACAAATGAGCAAATAAAATACCCTAAAAAACAGATTGCCCCAAACATTTAAAATCACAATATTAAGGCAAGAAACATCTGTAGGTTTAAAAGGAAACAGGAGATATCAAAACTCAGGGCAAAGGAAATATGAGAAACATATTGGCAAAAGTAATTTATCCTAAGAATTGTCTAGGGTATTTGATAAAAA
This sequence comes from Castor canadensis, assembly GCF_047511655.1. Classification (NCBI taxonomy): domain Eukaryota; kingdom Metazoa; phylum Chordata; class Mammalia; order Rodentia; family Castoridae; genus Castor; species Castor canadensis. The sequence continues at coordinate 69,897,185 of NC_133387.1, read as the reverse complement.
TACAAATTCCTACACTCCACTCTAGTCCTTTTGAAATAGAATCTTGGGGGAAAGACACTGGAAATATGAGAATTTAGCAAGTGTCTGAGACTCTTGCTGCAAAAGGTAGTGTTGGGAACCAGCATCATCAGAGCCACCTAGGATCTTGTTAGAAATGCAACATTCTAACAGGGTTCCCAAGCATTTGTACGTACACAGAAATGTGAGAAGCACTACTCAGATGATTTTTATATTCTAACAAGTATGGAAAACAGGTATAATGAAAGGAGTGAGATGACATGGGTTAGGGACAAGTCCTGGTTCTGTCACTAACCAACAGTGCCACTAACCAACAGCTTCTTCTTATGAATGCTTCCTGAGAGTAAAAAAAAAAGGTTGGTGTGTGTTCTGCATCACTAAACAAATATCTTAATTGTGCTGAGCCTTCAAAGACCAAGAGTTCCAAGAGGGTCACCTTTAGAGAAAAAAGACAGGAAAATCTAGCTAGACAAAGATTGTTATTATGTAGTTTTTGAACACAGAATGTTGTCATACACCTTAACCCCAGCAATTGGGAGGCAGACAAAAGGAGGTTCACAAATTCAAGACCGGCCTGGGCTACATAGTGAGACCCTGTCTTAAAAAAAAAATACAAGAAACACACACACAAAGCCAGTGTTGAGAACCTACAACATGGTAGATACAGTGCCAATTGGGGGGAGTAATACATATATTCATGGAAATATCACAATGAAACTCCTTGTGTAGCTACCTTTATCTCAAACAACCAAAAATGTCACATTTTATTTTTATCTTTTATCTTTTTTCTATATATGTATATAAATGCAAAAGTGATACCTGTTGAAACTATTCCAGGAATTGGGGAGGGAAGATGAAAGAGAGCAGTGGAGGGTGTAAATTCAAGTAGGATATATTTGATACATTGTAAGAACTTTTATAAATGTCACAATGTACCCCCACCTACAACACAGCACAACAAAGGAAAGAAAAACTTAAAAAGTCAAAAGAATTTTTTTAAGTTCCTAGTCTTCATAGAACACACACACGCACACACACACACACCCCTGCTAAAATCTGAAGGTAGTTGATTGGACAAATTTCAAATTTCTTGGTTATAACATTGGGTCACAGTTATACAAGCTATTACTACTGGGTGAAGAATATCTGTGACCACTTTACTTTATTTCTGACAACTTCATTTGACCCTACAATTATCTCATTTAAAAAGAGAGGAGGGAAAAAAATACTCCCAACCCAACAAGGATCCCATTTTGCATTTGAGAAATCTCAGACTTAGGAAGTTTAGTCTGAGATTTCCCAACTGTTGCTGTTCATGAGATAGGTAAGTTTAGAAAACAGGAGGGTATGGTGGATGGTGCATTAAAGAAGAAATTGACAGGCTGAACTGCATCTCTGTCTTCTGTCTATGGAATATAAATGCCACTGTTTTTAACTTACTCATTAGTGGAGACTACTAAATCTATCTACTCAATTAATTAAGCATAAATCAAAGCAGGAAGAAAAGAAAGGGGAAAAGTGTATCTTGAGCATAAGAACTGCTAGCAGAGCAAAAAAAACCAAGATTTTTAATTACTAAATCTAAAAATTATTAAATTTCCATCTTTCCCTTTTTTATAACTTTTGTTTCTAAAGAGGGTCAAGCTGTATAGGCATACTTCAAGTTGTAAATCAAAGTCAACACAAAGTGTTTTCAAATTGCACTATTTTTAAAACTTATTTTGAAAAAAAAAAGTACATCCATTGAAGTCTGTTTACCTTAAGAAAGAAAAAAAGAAGGAAAAAGAAAAGAACACAGAAGAGCAGTGATGTTCCTGCAGTAGACCAGTGAGATGGTGGTTTCAGTTGACATCAATGCTTGGGTCAAGAAGGGGCATCTACAGAGGAGGAAATCCTGGACGAGGATGAGTGACTATGACTTCTCCCTCCTCCTTTGTAGCCTGATTTCTGTTTTACAAGTAAAATGAGTAGACTTGGTGGCTGTGATTTGCACTGTCATAATACTAAACAAGCTGTGCCTTTAAATATGGATCCAAAGAACTCCGAAGGCTACCAACCACGGCTCCTGCCTCCCTCCTGTATGACAACAGGCAGTGCTGGATGTTGTCCTTGCTCCGGATCCTAAAGGAAAAGTACACACATGCTTTACCTTATGTTGTATGTGATAATCAACAGCTGTTGAACAAAAGCCAAAAGTGGAATTCTAATTCTAGGAAGTAAAGAATGAGGGGAGAATAGAACTTAGGGAAGGAAGGCCTCTCCTGGTCATAATCACTATGACTTTTGCACAGATAGTCATATAGACGGTGTTCTATTTTTACTTCTGATGAAAAATCAATAGACAACAAAGCAAACTCATGTAATACTAGTAAAATCTCATCTGAGAATACTCAATATTTTTGAAAGATTCAGCCCAGAGAGGTATAACTCAAAATGTTTATTGGATTATATAAGTTAACAGATATACAACAAGTGGAATTTCAAAAATTAATACAACAATATCGGGCTTTTGGGAGTCTCTTATCCTAGCTAGGCATTGGATTTTCATAGATTTTCTATCTTTACACTTTAAAATATCCACCATTTTATAAAGTTTATACAGATTTGACATACAAGTGGCCTTCCTTTGCTATGAATGTCAATAGCTATATATAATCTTAGTCTTGTATATATGTCATATATATATATATATATATATATACATACACACACACACACACACACACACATATATGGAAAAAAGTGAGGGTGTGACTCAATAGGCACTTAGATGTGCCTATTGAGTAAAATATCCTTAAATCTTTATATCTAACAAGTTTGATGTTGCTTCTTAAGTAAAGTCTTTCTCACATTAAAATATAACTTATTTCCTCATTGATTAAGTAGAGGAACCACCCATTTAGTCTTCAGTTCAAATTTAAAGTAAACCAGATTTATTTAGTGTGACCATATTACTGAGGCCAATCTGGGACACTTTTGTTAGTGAATCAGAACACTAACAGACAAGCCTGGATGCCCAAGCAACTTTACATTGTCCCAAACTGAAAAGCTGGTTCTTCTGCTCATCATATTGTAATAATTAGACACATAGCCAAGATATTTATTTTTCCCAGAAAATCCAAAAATTTAATAAAGGCAGAAATGGCAGTAGTGTCAGTGAGTATAGTTGTTATAGAGGAAAATTCCTCACCAGTCTTCACCTTCTCCTCCTTTCTGGCTTCATGGTCTCTCATACCTGTGGTGTCTGCCCCAGATGTACACCTGCTAGGCTGAAGGCCTCAGACAAGAGAGCTTTAGCCAAGGTACAGTTGCATCAAAGGCCTCACTAGGTGATTCCTTCACATAGAAATTGTACATGGCATTACCGCAGATCCACTATGAACAGCATGATCAATTCAGAAAAAATATGAAGATTTGCCTTCACAACAATTTTCAGGTTCAGTGCGGGAGAAAAACAGTTCTCAGAACACTTCATCATTCTTCACCCATTTTTCCCCTGGCAGTCTGCTCACTCTTCCTAAACATACCTGTGACTGTTCTGAAACACTTGTATTCTTACTCTTAGTTTTCCTTCAGAAAAGAAAAAAACTTTCTTAAAAGTTACAAAGTAAAAAGAAACTAACTCATTTTATGTCTTTTTCACTTTAATATCTGATTTTTCCATGGTCATTCTATACACATTCAGAAGCATGAATCTGAATGTTTTCCAGAAAGACAAATTAATCCAGAGAAGAGAAAAGAGTGTTTATTCAGGACTTGCCATTTCTGTTAATGGAAACAGAAAGTGGTCATCTACTTCTGGAGCAAAAGGAAAGAAAAAGATGAGAAAGGGAATCAGAATCACATTCTAGATGTACATGTGGTCCTCCCCACGGGGCACCAAATAACCCTTAAAAGGTTGTTGCCCTAAACTGAAACACAGATTTTTAAAAGAATATTTTATCTGGGAATGACATATACACATATACTACTCAATAAATTATTTTCACAAAGTGGACATATCTGAGTACCGATTCACCAACCAAGAAATATGACAATAATCCCACACTACTTCCATGACACTACTTTCTCTAAAGATAAAAACACCCTTCCCAACTTCTGTCTATGTTAATTACCTCTGCCTGCCTGAGGACTTTATACAATGGAGTCATATACTATGAGCTCTTTTGTGTCTGGGTTTTCTTTAGTCAGTGTTATGTTTGTGATGTATCCATGTCATTGCATTAAACAGTACTCATTCATTGTCATGGTATGTGGTGTTACCTTGTGTGAACATGTCACATGTTTTAATCCATTCTACTGTTTGTGGATATTTAGATTGTCTCCAATTGAGGGCTATAATAAACAATGCTGCTACAAATATTCTTGAATATATCTTTTCACGTATATGTGTCTACTTCCTGTTGGGCATAAGAATAAAATTGCTGATCAAATGATATGCACAGATACTGTCAAACAGTCATCCAAATAAATTATAACAATTTACACTCCATCAGCACTGTGTAAGAGTTCCCATTCCTCTATATTCTCATCAAGATTAGTACTGCCAGTCTTTTTAATTTCACTTACTCTGCTGTGTGTGTATACTGATATCTTATTTAGGTTTTAATTTAAAATTTTCTTGGTTACTAATGGCTTTGAAGCACCTAATCATATGTTTATGACTATTTAGCTATTCTCTACAAAAATCCTTGTTCAAATGGTTTTTCACTTTTTTGAGTGGTTGTCTTCCTTTTTCTTCCAGGTTTGTAGTCTTTATTTGCATATTCTGGATGCTATGGATAATAGAAGTATTGAAAGTAGATTCTCTGATTCTGTGACTTACCTTTTTATTCTTAGATACCATTTATTTCTCTTTCTTAAAAATAGTAGTCCAAATTATCAGCACATTCTTTTGATTTGTGCTTTATGCATGCCATTAAAGTTATAAAGTATTCTGTTTTTTAATAATAACGGAAACTTTCTTGCTTAAATTAGGATGAAATTGAAACATAGAAACAATACAAGCTAGTGCCATTTTGAAATTTCTTCTCAGGTTCACCAAGTCATTACATTTTTATAACTTGATTCTTTTATTAAATATTTTCATTATCATATTATTTTTCTACTGGGGGTACATTGTGACATTTACCAAAGTTCTTACAATATATCATAGTTGAATTCCCCCCTCCCATCATTCTCCTTAATCTCCCCCTCCTCCAATTCCTGGAATAGTTTCAACAGTTTTCATACGTAAGTGTATATTATTTCCACTACATTCACCCTTATAAAATATTCTCTTAGCTTATCTTCTAGAAGTCTTATTGGTTTTATTTTACATTTAACAAGAATTTGACTGCATCTTTATGTGGATAAGGGGTAAAATCTAGTTTTTAAGCATAGGAACGCAATTTATTGAATGTATCTACTTTTAGAAAAACTTACTTCCTCCCTGCATTGTAGTGTCACATTTATAATAAAATAAGTGACTATATGCATGTATCTCATCTTTAGGATATCAATGCACAGCTTTCTTCTTTTGATATTATGCAATCAAAACACTGCGTCTTCTTATCCTAATTAAAAATATAGTCTCATTACCTTCTGATTTAGAGTGGGTTCTTTTTGATGCACAGTTTGTTTTGCAAAAAAAGCACATTCCTTAATACTTGCAATTTTTCTAGTTATTTTATAATTAACACTTGGTTTAAATCCTAATATGTTCCAAGGAGATAGTCTCTAATAGTTGGAAAGGTTTTGAAATATTTTAAAGCCCAGAATATTATCTGATAAAAATATGTTCATAAGAACACTTTCTTGGTAGGATCTGCATGTTATAATTTATTCTAACATGATTTTCAGCATGTCCTTTCATTTTAGATGCTTGACTTCAAAACAGAATATAGATGTTTTATTTTTGATCAAGCTAGTCATCTTCATCCATTTAATTTGTTTATAATTACATCAACATTAGGATTCGAGTCAACTATTTTGTTCTTATTTCTAGTTCTCCTCTCATTTCTCCCTAGAGACTAAGCACTTTGCCATCCATGGCCTCTGGGATCTGTTTCCACAGTGATCCTCAGGTAATGGGATTTACTCCTTGCCAGGGAGCATGGGGCCACCAACCACCAAACCCTTCACTATCCAAGCTCCCCACTACTTATATTTCTCAGTGGGTCAACATCAGACCCATCCCCTTTCCACAACCACTTCTCATGGCTATCTCCCACCCAGAAACTGTGGCAGGCTATTCCAACACTCCACGAGCCATGATTGTTCCTTGTTTTCAAGTCCTGAGAGTAGCTGAGTCTCAAACAGTAGGAATGCTCTCCAGATGGCATCTTGCTATAGTCCTCTAAGATATGGGGAGCCACAAAATATTCTTTTTGTCCAGCACTAGCCTGCCACACAGAAGCAGTCACTGTCACATGGAATCCCCACTCTGGGTTTAAGACTTGTGAAATGTGTGAGCTTACTGCATCTCTAGGTCTGTCAGTCTATCACTAGAGCCACCTGACTTAATAATTGTTTCTCTAGCCACCTCCCCACCCCCCCCCCACTCCCATGGAGCCACTGCTGGAGCTGCAGGCTGCTTACTAATGCACTCTGTTACCTTTCTGTTTCCCCACGTTTTTCAGTTGTGCTGTCTGTCTTTCACCATTCCTGATGCTCTTGCTCTCTTCCTTTCTTCACAATATAGGCTCTCCATTGTTACCCTGGCTCTTCTTCCCAGAGTAAAATGGAGAAAGCATAAGCTCCCATGACACTAGTAGGTACTGATTTTTTGGCCTTTTCAACTAGTCAATTTTATTCTTAGCCTCTTACATGTACAGCATAAGAGTAAGAAAATGCACTCTGATAGAAAATAATGTGCAGAACCTTAGCCCAAATCAATGGTTTCTCTTCTCTCTTCTCCGGGATCGTAGACCATCAGAGCCTGGCTGGTTCAGAGACCCTCTGATAATCTTAAAATGATTTTTTTTAATTCTGCAGTTTTAATGGTTCTCTTTTGAAGTATTAATATGAGAATTATTCTATCAGATATGGAAGCAGAAGTCAAATAGTGTTTATTGAAATGTAGTCAAAACCAATTTCCAATTTTCCAGATGTTCATGGTAGATTTTAGCATTTTAAATTATTAAGATCCTCTCCCAGAAGCAGCAAAATACATCCCGCCTTTACTTCAGTTTGGCCTTATGATTTCTTTTAACTGATGAACTCTGAACAGAAATGAATCTGGTCAAGTCCAATTAGAATCTTTAAGAGGCAGCTTGTGGATGGTCCTCTCTGTTTTCCTTTTGTCATAAGACCAACAGTAATTCAGCAGCTATCCCACAAGCATGGTTGGCAGAGTGCAAAAAGATGTGCAGAACCAGCGCCAACCGGACAAGGACATGGAACATTTGTTATTCTAAAGACCTGAAATTGGGATGGTAACTTAGCTTATCTTGAGTAATACACAGGAACATGAAAGAAATTTATGTCTCCTTCCTCATGTGTCACTATACTATGAATAGCTCACTGCTGGTCCAAAGATTGCTTTTATAGAAAAGAATGATCTCAAGAGCCATTTTCTTCCATACCAAGAAGAGTCTTCTGTTAAGATTCTCAAAGTCAAAGAAAGTGGAACAGATCCCAAGGTTGTTTTGATTTTGACCTTGTCCTTAAAAATTCCCCTTGCTAGCCAGGTGCCAGTAGTTCACACCTGTAATTCTAGCTACTTGAGAGGCTACTTGAGACTGGGAGGATCAAAGTTTGAGGCCAGCCCAGGCAAATAGTTTGGGAAACCCAATCTCCAGATCATCTCCAGATGTGGTTCAAACAATAGAGCATCTGCTTAGTAAGTGCTGAGGCTATGAGTACAAACCCCAGGCCCACAAAAAAAAAAAAATCCCCTTATTAGAATTCAAGCTATTATGTAAATTCACCCACTGAAGATCTAGGTTCTTTTAGCAAAAAAAGTCACTCAAAAGAATTCTAAGACTTCTTTCCTATCCAAATTGCAATGAAAACATTTTCTTTGACCTATTTATTTCTTTGCAGTTCTAAAAGGTTTATTTGAGAAAAGTACTTTGAAGTAGAAGAAAACTATTCAAATTCAAGGTAGCAAAAAATTATTTATGACAAAAATTAATGGTCAATATGATGCTCAGTTTTCCAAAATGTATTCGCTTAATTAATATGTGAGCATTTACTAAAATGAATTCAAACTATTAGAATTCAAGCTTACTAACTAACTGGTCTCCTCCTGCCTGTACTGAAGAGGGAGGCATTCCCTCCCTGACAATTAATGGAAGTCATGAAGCTAAAAATCCAACAGATAGCTGGTGGTATCTCAGCTGCAGTCCCCTGCTGGCTGTCATGGAGCCCTGACCTTGCCTTGTACTGAAGGTCTGATAATGATGAGTCACTGAGGAAGTGACTTCTCATTAAAATAACCCTGTGACAGAAATCATATTACAGAAAGTAGAAAAGAAACAAATTCTAACTTGTATGATGTGATATAATGTGAGACTGCAGCTGAAGTCAAGAATATATTATCTAGTGGCTTTGAAAGTACTCTTTTGGCTGTTTTTAACTTTGAAGTGACCTGTTATATTGATCTGTGAATGTCATGGGTGCCCTTGGAAAGTGGTGCTTAAATTCTTTTCAGTAGCAGAAAGTCCCGGTTGAATTAGTGCAGACCCCATAGAGGCTTCTGGGGCTGTTGATGAATCACATTTAAGAGCTTTTCAGCCCAAAGCTCAGCTGTAAACTCAGGCAAATCCATGAACAAATTTGCAGGTGGCAATGCTCCCTAACTACTCCCTTCTAATCCAAAGTGGTCCCTTCTGAGCCACTGCAGCATCAAGCACCCTATTTATCAAATAAGGCTGAGTCATGCATATATATCATCACTTATATTCAGATTCTCAGAGCAGTCAGATCAGGGTCAAGGGGAGAATAGGCATAGTGAGCAACTGATTCATCAGCTTAAAGGAACAATGCAAATACATAGGTCAAAATGTGTGTAGGCTGGGCATGGTGGTGCATGTGTATAATCCCAGCTACACAAAGGGTAGAGATAGAAAGATCGTGTCCCAGCCCAGACCCTGGCAAAAATAAAAAAAAATTAAAAAAAAATAAACTCAAGCAAAAAAGAGCTCAAGTGGTACAGTGCTTGCTAGGAAGTGCAAGACCCTGAGTTCAAACCCCAGCACCACCTAAAACTATCATAAAGAAATAAATAAAGAACATAGGGCTTCCTGTGAATCAAAGCTTTTAGACAAGGGCAACAATGACATTTTCTCATTTTATTTGGATTCCCACTACTGAAATATACATAGGACTCTTCACCAGTTTGACTATGCACCACAGTAAAAAAAAAAAAATATTTTGACTTAAGTCAGTTTAGGTACTCTCTTATACTGACTCCTTTACTTTACCTCAATACATTTTTTTCTCCAAATATTCAAGAAAATGGATAAGGAAGAAACATGTGTCACTGAAAAGTGTAAGAGTAGCATATTTAGTGTTGTTTAATCATCACTCAGGTCCGATTCAAATTTAGGAAAATAACAGGGCTCAAGGCAGCCAGACAGGTGGTGGTTGCTGCCTGGAAGTACATTTCATGGAACGCTGCTGTGTCCTCCAGGTAAGCAGGTCAGGTTGAAAGTGAATGGAGGGCTATGATCACCTTCTCATTTGGGGAGTTATTGCAGAATACATCCAAACATGGGATCTTAAGGATCCCTAATGAATCATTAGTGGCTTTAGGTAAGTTTTATTTACATGAAGAAACATTCATGATTTATAGTTCAATGAAAATCAGCATTTGAAACTGCATTTGCATTATGATGATAAATGTAAAATATATATTTAGTCTATAACTGGGTGAAAAAAAATTCTAGACAGAAGTAAGTAATTATCAAAGTCTCCCTGCATGGATGGGAACATGAGTAACCACACTATCCCTTTCTATTTTCTTATATTTCTTATATTTTTGATAATAAATATGTATTTATTCATGATAAGTGAAACCAACAACCATGAAATATAAAAACGAGACAAAGTCCCCCAAGGCTTCCTTTAGCTGTCTACAGAAAAATGCTGAATTTTCTCCTTGCTGGCCTCATGGAAATTCTTTCCCACTTTCCCCCTCTACTCCAGGGTATTGCTTTCCCCTTACAATGATGTTCTAAGGGAGAGTGCAAGCAGTAAGTGGGCACATTTTCTGTAGAAAATTAAAATGCATGGTAAAACCTACTAAAAGTCGCTCTATTTCATATTATAGACGTGTGTATGCATTTCTTTTAAGAATCAGTCATAAAATATTCTGCCTTATTTTTAAAACTCTTGTTCTAGTTCTAAGCCCCTGCCTAAGTAAGCTAGGGTACTCCAATTGGTCTGCTGGTCCCCCACCCCACCATTCCAGTAATTGCTCTATTAAACCTCTAAGCCTGTGCACAAAGTCTTCAGAGAAGCCTCCCCCTCTTTTCCTCTACAGAACCTTTTTTTGCAAACTTTAGATGTAAATAATCTATCTTCCACTCAAATTTTATCAACACCCATAGACAAAATTCTTCAGTTCATTCTGTTTGCTACCTATTCTCCTTACAGGCACCTCAATCAAAGCACTTACTGCATTATGTTGTATCTGCATTCCGTTTTCTTTTACCATGCCCTTTCCTCATTTTCACCATTACTATTAGCCTTCATCCTTCACAAGCTGAAGCTGCAGTATGGGACAAGAATCATGGGCACAAACAATGAGGCCATCATGCTATTGTAAAATTCTTGGAGCAAGCTGAATCTACTGACCCAGAAAGAGAACATCTACCAGACTGACAACTATCCAAACCAAGTCCTGCTATAAGCAACTGGGGATTAGGGGGACAGCAGATTCATTCTAAGTCATAAACCACTAAAATATAACCTATTCAGCAGAATAGAAGTGTAAGATCTGAGAAGATTAATGTCATATTTATGCTTGTATGCCTGCTCCCAGCAGGGGACCTCTTGACTTACAGTGAGTGCTCAATATATGATTATTGAATTAAGTTTTAAAATCACTGAAGTGCTTTTCAAGTGATATAAATACATGTGTATTAGCTAAATTCCCATTTTAAAATAACAACATCTCAATTTCTCCATTAATTGACAGAAAGCATGAAGTTGGTAAGAAAGAAAACCATACAAACAAACCCCTCTGGATCTATTTCTGAACCAGGTGGAACTTGCCCTTGATCACAAGACATGCCCCCTTAAACTTCAGCTTTTGTTCCTCACTTGCTCAGAAAGAATATTGTGAAAGATGTTGTCTGATGTCCAAGTCAATGCCTGAGCTGCCACTGTTATCACTAAGGAGGAGGTGGTGGGTATTCTTCCTGTCTTGCAATAAGAAAAACAAAGGATAGAGGTTACTAATGCTGTTTGATTTCCTCACTTCTTAGGGGCCAGCAGGCCTGAGGTGATCAGTGTTCGCAATCTTGCTCACAAAGCCTTTGACCTTGCCCTACTTTGCTCAGTGTGCGAGTGTACAGACTTCAAAACTAAGGAAAAGCCACAGGCTCTCCTTCTGCCTGCTTCATGAGGTTACTATGCACAGGCACTGAAATCAGACCATGGCATTAGACAGATTTCAATTTCAATGTCTCTCTGTTTCTCTGTCTCTCTCATGTGTGTGCACATGCGTATGTGTATGTGCATACATATATACACACCTGTGTATATGAACATGTATATGCATAGGAAAAGGATGATTAGAATACCTACCAGATAGTGTTACTGTGGCTGAGTGAGATAATGCAAGCAAAGGGCTCCACATAACCCTTGTCACATAATGAGAGCTCATCAAAAAGTAACTCCAATTATTACTTGGATGTGCTATTTTCATAGGGATGCTCTAATGAACTACTACAAATTGCATGGCTTAAAAGAACAGAAATGTATTGTGTCACTGTCCTGGAGTCTCAAAGTCTTGCAGTCAAGGTGCTGGCATGGTCATGCTCGCTCTAAAAGCGGTAGTAGAGAATTCTTCCTTATCGCTCCCAGATCCTGGCATTTGCTGACAATCTTCTGTATCCCTTAACTTATAGATGCGTGACTCCAATCTCCATCATCACATCTTCTCTCTGTGTGTCTCTACCTCTGTGTCTTCTCTTATTACAAGAGCAGCAGTCACACTGGATTAGGATCCACCCTAATAACTTCATCTAAACTTGATTTCATCTATAAGTAGCCTATGTCCAAAAAAGACCACATTCACATGTATCAGGGGTTAGGGTTTCAATATATCTTTTGGGGAGACACAATTCAACCCACATTGGAACTACAACTGAGGGCTGTCACTACCGAAATATATACAGTATGATTCAAAGGACCATTCTTCTGCAGTAATTTTCTGAAGAACTCATGTGCTATCTCCAAGATTAGATAAAAATTAATATTTTTCCATTGACTGCAAATGGAAGGGCAAGTGTCTGCCCAGCCTGTGTTCTCATTTTATCAGAGGCTTCCTTGGTCCATTGTCTGGGGTAACTTCTGTTATGATACGGATTTACTGTGTCTTCCAAAGATACATGTGTTAAAAGGCTGGTGGGCAGCTGATGGGCTCTGGGAAGTGATTGGATCATGAGGGATCTGACCTAATCAATGGATTAATCCAGTGATGGATTCACAATCTGATGGCATTTTTAGGAGGTGACAGAAATTTTGGGAGGTGGGACCTAGCTGGAGGAAGTAGATAACTGGGGTTATGCTTTTGAAGGGCATATCTTGTCCGTTTCCCTCTTCCTCAATCACTGTTTCTGCTTCCTGGCCACCATAAGGTAAGTATCTCTGCTCCACCACACTTTTCTGCCATGATGCTCTGCCTTACAACAGGCTCAGAAACAATGGAGCCAAGCATGGATAAAATCTCTGAAACTGTAAGGCAAAAATAAATCTTTCCTCTTTTAATTTTTTTCCTCAGGTATTTTGTCAAAGCAACAAGAAATGGACTAACACATCATCCCTATTCACTTTGGAATTTTGGATTGCTATTCTCTAAATCACAAATAACATACCTGGATTTATGGAAAAACTTGAATTTTCATCTTTTTCTCTTTGGTATCTCCCTTGTCCAATCCAGTCTTCTTATTGCAGACAGATTGATACTCATTCTCCTTGTACAAAGGCCTGTTGAACTGTTTCTTGCCCAATATTCAAGACCTGCCCTACATTAGCCCATTTAACTTGGGTATCACTCTCAGATGAGATCTTGGATCTCACCAATTTAGCTTCAACTTTATTTACCTGACTAAATTTCATCCTTTTTCAGGTGTTCCCTCTCAAGACCTTATATATCAATTCCAAATGACTTCTCCATACTAAATCACTAGCAATCCATCAAGCTAAATCCTTCCATCCCTCTAAATTAATCTGTTTCTACATCACTGGGAAATATTTTATCACAACTAAAATTATTTATTATTCCTTTATATTATTGTAGTTCTTAATGCCTATGTCACTGACTTGGTGTTTATTTATTTGTTACCTGCTAATGACAAACACTATCAAGCTTATATTCCTTATTCCGCAAATCATAAAGACAGTAAAAAAATTGTATCTTTTGTTTTAACCTAATGTAATTTCTTGTATGTGATAAATGCTTACTAATTCTTAACTCTGAGAACCAAGCTCGTAAGTGAAAACATACCATAATTGGAATCAAGTGAAAGAATTTGTTATTGCTCCAAACTTCCGAGCGGCCAAACAAGACTGAACTTGGGGTTCAAAGCTGAACTTGGGGTTCAAAGCTGAACTTGAAGTTTAACTCAATGCACGTGGAGTGTACTATAAACTCCTTTGTAAAATTTCATTCCTAAGTCACTCTAGTCATTACTATAGAAAACTAATCTGCTGGAGAAAAATAATAATAAAAAATTCCTTAATTCACTTATGATTTATCTGTGTGTCTGATCACAGAGCCAATTTTAAGATCAAAGAAAAAAAGTGTGGACCTGACTAATGAATCTTCCAGTTGCTCCAATAAGCAGCAATAGATCTGCTTATTCTACCCAGTATCTGAGCCTTTTCTAGAGTTGAAATGCACCTGGAATGATTGACTAATTTGGGGAGGTTTTTCAGTGTTCTCTGTGTGGTATATTTTAATCATCATTACAATTTAGCAGCTGCATTAATTAATTAACACATTAATCAGGGGAGCATTTTAGCAGCTATAATCGCTAGCGAACTAGCAGTTTGTGATAAAAATCTTAGCAGTAGGAGAACAAACCACATACCAAGTTATTTTTCAATGTTATCATCACCATGGGCCTAGCAAAGGCTGAAATTATGCAACCAAATAGGAATCATTCTTAAAATATACCTATGCATGGTACATTTGAAAAATTGTACACTTCATGAATAAAGGTTCAGCAGTTACTAATTTCCCTACAAAGCAGTAGTTTTGAAGAAAACTGTCAGGCAATCCAGGAAACAATACTTCCAAGTGTTCTTAAAATAGTCTGTGTGTAATTTCAGAATTCAAGTTTCCTCTACTATTAGCAAGATTATTTATATAATAATGAGAAGTTTCAAGGTACTTTATAGTTACATATGTTACAGGAATTAAAAAGAAAGGAATACTTGCCTTGAAAATGTTACAATTCTAATCTTTAGTTCTTTAAAACCTCCATAGTGAATCTTACACTTGAAAAGGGAATAAAATAAAAATCTCCTCTAATATATTGTTTAGAGACAAATGCATAATTTTGATGAAATATAAAGAGAAGACTTCCTCACATGGAAACATTGTTCTTTTTGCTCCATTATATTTAAAAAAATGCAATGACGTGCTTTTATTGAATCCATGCATATTGCATTCACATGTTCCAAAATTCAAAATTTAACTGAAAAAAATCCCTTAGGCAAATATTAAAAATTCCCTTCATTTACAAAGCCTGGGGATATTGAATTCTTACATATAGCAATCGATGAGTGTGAACTATTAAGCAATTCTTAATTTTCATAGCATTTTCCTGGGAGAAATCAGTGTTCCTTCATGACTTCCCATCACTTTTTCAACCTCAAAAAGGAGAGGGTGAGGGTAATTGAGGGAGCAGATGCTGGGTAAGCATTTCTTTACATTTCAAACTCTTGTTATATTGATTTTTTCCTCTGGTTCATGGAAATTGCACTCTATTTAAATCATATACTACAAGTTGGAAGAATTTTAATTTCCACTCTACCTTTTGTCTCCATTTATAAATCACACTTATAGCTTTCAATATTCTGCCTTCTCTTTTCTAAATTTTCAAATGTTTAAAATCTACTTTATCAGCAGTTTTACTCCAAACCTAAAGAAAGTCCAAGTCCTTTGGGGAATGACAAATGAAAATTTGATTTCCCTTTACAAAAAAAGTTATGAATTATAATATTTCAGAATGGTCCCTTCAAGTGGGGCATTAATGAGATCATTTCTCAAATTCCCTACAAACAAAAGACCTGCCTATGTAATAGCTGCCCATGTGATTTCATCTACAATTATTTTGAGACAATGTCATATCTTGTAGACTCTTCTATGTTTAGAGTGAAACCTATGCATTCCTTTATTTAAAGCTAGTGCATTACTTGGCTTCAGTTGTAAGCACAATATTTATTATCAATAGATGTCTTTTGAATGAAAATCCTCATTTGACTATATCACCTTCTATTGATGTAATTCTTTTTACTTTATGAACATTGATAATTAATATAAGGCTTTCCTGGGCTCACATTCTAACTAAATTTCCTATTCTTCCCTCCATCTCCCATCTGGTAGGAATTATGCATGCATGCACACACATGCATGCACACACTCAATGACAAATGTACACACACACAAGCACATATGCACATACAGACATCAGCCTTCCTCTACAATATCCTATCTAGGACACTGGTGGAGTATTGATTAACATTGCTCTTTATGAAAACACTAAATTTTGTTCTAGTATATACACTTACTCTCTCTCCTTTATATGAATGTCTAAACTGTGTTTCCTTCACTCATGGTATCATGCATCTCTAAGAGTAATGACTTCAATCATTTATTCAACAAACATTTATTTAAAACCTACCATATGCATACATTTTACTCTTTAGATGCCTGAAATCTATAATCAGGACTAATGCAATACTCCTAATTGGTTTTGCTGACTTTGGTAAACTTCTTCCACTAGCTTATGAGCATCACCTATACTGCTACTAGAGTGACCATTCTTCAAAAATATAGCTCCAATTATATTGCCTCTATGCATAAACCTACCACATAGCTTTTTTAAAAAGATCATCATTAGGATTAAAGCTAAACCTGGTAGAATGGCCTACCATGTCCTTGTTGATCTGGTCCCAACCCCCTCTATGATGCTACCTTTAGACAAACACAAATCCTCCGCCCTAGTTTATTCTATCTGTGGCTTCCCAAATAGCCTATGCTCTCTTCCTTCTGAGCCTTTGGGAATGCTTCTCCCTAAATACAGAGTGCCCTCCTTCTTCCTTCCTCTTATAAACTTTGCTCATATTTTGAGATTCAATTCTAATGTTACTTGTTTTTCCTACCATACTCTGTCCTGTTTTGGATCTATATGATTTTCAGTCTTCCCTGTACTGCATAGAATCCTGTGTATATTTCTTTTAGGACTTGTCAGTGTTTAATACTGACCTTGTCAGTTCTTTCCATTACACTGTGAGCTCCTTGATGTCAGCAACTGTGTCTTTCATCATTTTACCCCAATACTGTATGACAAGCCAAACATACAAAATCTTTAAAATGTTGGTTGAATGAAGATAAGCTTTGATGAGGACTAGTGGGTAGGATCAGCTTGGAAGAGGTTTTGAGCCTGAGATGGAAGAGTGGTGCTGGACATGTTTTTAAAACATGTCTTTAAAATCTGAGTGATAATTGGGACTTTTACAAAACTTGGGCTTTTGCAAAAACTTATTAAGCCTATGACTGGAATTAACAATTAAGCAAGACCCTCAGGTTCTTGTGGATTTGTTTTATAGCTTTGAGGCAAATCAACTTACTTTTCAACTCATTTAAGGATGACATGCCATTACCATACCCAAGCAATGGCAATCTGGGAACACTGAAATTTGCATCATCCTAATCTCTCAGAAAAATTCATAGAAGTCATGACATGCTAGCAAGAAAGTTTTCATATAAGAGAGCAAACAGTCCTATAGCATATAAAAAAAACAAGATCTCCTATTTTAGATAATGAAATTAATGACTTGTCCAAAGTTGAACAGCTAATAAATAGCAGATGAAGGTATCAAATGTAATTTATAAAACTAGCCTATTATGCTCTTTACCTATGCTATTAAATACATATCAATATCTTAAAAATCACAAAATAACTAGACATTTAGACTGATATAAATTAATAACTGTAGCTTGGGGTGTGTGTGTGTGTGTGTGTGTGTGTGTGTGTGTGTGTGTGTGTGTCCTAGAAGAGCAGGAGGTGATGGGGGGTAGAAAGTATTAGTAAATATCATTCCACCATTTAATTGCTATTATTATTTTACCTGCAAAAAGTAAGAAAACTATTTTGAGACTAATTTTCAAACATTACATTATTAGGAAGATTTTTATCTTTTCCACCAGTGATAAAGGCTGATTCTGCACCTCTTGTCTTCTGAAATTAATCTTTCCAGAAAATTGAAGATTACTAAAGGAGAAATAATGAAGACTTTACACTGGATAAGTATATTGATTAGATAATGAAGCAAAGTTACACACAGCAATAAATGTTGGTTTTATATGGTTCCTCTAATCTACCTTATCACCAAATGCTTTATGGGCAAAAATCTTTCATAAGATAAAGACCCCAAGAATACATGGAGATATTCAGTAACTCAGGAGGAAAGTGAGGAAGCTATAGAAGACACCAGAAAATGACAAATGGCCACTAAACAAGATAACATTCTGTTACTTCAGAAGGAGGGGAGCCAAGTATTTATAACAGAATCTCACTTTAGGAACAAGGTACAAATAATGGCAAAGAGGAGGCTACCTAGAACAATTAGACTAGCTAGCTGCTTTGAAGAGATGGATTAACTCTTAAAAAGAAGGAGAAATATGGACTTTGTTTTACTACTTCTGTGAAAGTACTGAAGGAACCCTGAAAAGCCAAAATTTACTTCAGTTATTCTCAGGCTGACCCAAAATTACTAGCAAACTTAGTTGACTGACTTATGAAAGAAATTTGTTCTTGGACTGACTAAGTGGCTCAAGTGGTAGAGTGCCTGCCTAGCAAGTGTATGGCCCTGAATTCAAACCCCAGCATGGCCAGAAAAAAGCAAATAAGAAATTTGTTCTTTTAAGGCACAGATATTTTAAAGTTGCAGTTTTCTAAATAGAGGCATTTATTTGGAGTACCATTACAGATTAAATAATCACTATTCTACATTTAGCCCACATTCTTAGGAACCTGGAATGCACAGAATAGCAGCATGGGCATGGTGACCATAATAACCAGCAGCACAACTCTTCTTTGGTTGATAATATAAATATCTCCAAACCATGGTCCAAAATATTGGTCTAGGGAAGGGTTTGGGGAGTGATAAGGAATATGGCAGTCTTTTCAATTGTCATAGGCACATTTGGTGCTTCTTCCACCAGAGCTAATCTTTTTTTTTCATATGTGCATACAATGTTTGAGTCATTTCTCCCCCTTTCCCCCCAACCCCACCCTTTTCTCCACCCCGTCCTCCCCCCCTACCAGGGCTAATCTTAATAACCATCCACAATGCCTATGAAGTAGAAATGAGACTGTCACCATGGTTAACCTGTAGAGGAGAGAGCCAACAAGCAGTAACATCTCTCTACTAGTAGAAGGCAGAGAGAATCAATGTGCAGCTACAAATTATCATAAAATCAGTAAATTTTATCTGCATTTTCCCCTTCAAGAACTATATGGTAGTCTTTATTATCCTGATGTATCACAATTTAATAACAAATGTATTCTAAAGGGTGTTGATACTATCTTGTATGCATGAACATATATAATTTCTGATCTGCCATCTGTTACTAAAAAGCAGAATCACCTTGAAACCCACAGCAAGAATTGTGTGGACAAATTAAGTGAAATAATTGAGCAGTTAATGTACTTGGAAAACACTTTTCCTACCAAGCAAATTTTGTAAGTCAATCAACTTTATTAAATTGAGAATAAATAGCAAATAAGAGGGCACTGACTTCAATAGCTTCACTCTGTTGTAGAGTATACTCGTCACCATCAGCTATCACTCCTTAATAATTGGGCGCAATGAAAGTATCACTATGAATTAGCTTCAATGTCTTCAGGAGACTTCACTGGGACAGAAGAAGGAGACAGCAATTTAAAGAACAGAAAGAGTGAAGCACAAATGGAAACCACCCTTCCCAGCAATTCCACTGGTAAGACAAAAGTACAAAGAACCTTGAGAAAAGCAACCAAATATTAAAGTCAAAGCAGATAGTTCTGATAAAGAAAAACAAAGGCAGAAAAATGAAAGATGACTCAGAGACATTAACTGATAACATTCATTCAATTAATAATATACCACTTAGCCTCAGAACAATGCAATTTTACTTAAAATACTTATTTCTCTTTACATGTTTGTTTTCAAAACACATTGCTAATTTTTCTTGGTGTTCTATAAATGCTGTCCCATTATTCCGACTACCAGTTGCATTTGCCATTCCATTGTCTTGACCCACATTAAAATTAGGCAAGTATGAAATTAAAACTGCAAACATTTTCAAAAGCTATTTCAAATTCAGCGATTTATATCCCTTGCAAAATGGGATTTTGACTTTGATGCTAGTCTGGCGAACATTAGATTCCAAAGCACATTTCAACACAGATATGGAATAGTTGGAGTAATGTGAGGGAAGAGTAATTTTTTAAAAGTATTTGAAAGTCCTTTGTGACTAACTTCTGTAGGTTATTTATGTATAGAGCACTTGTCAAATTCTAAATTGGTTCTTCCAAATAAAGCAAAATGGATTCTATTTTCTTGGTAGCATTTAATTTATGTAATGACCTACAAGTATTGGGTAAAAGATACCTCTGTTTCTGTCCTTATTCAGAATCTAATATAAGAAATGCTACCCAAAGTCATAAAATGACCTCTAAACTCAATGACAGCAGGAAGGCATGCAAAGTAGTCAATATGCAGACACAGGCTATCTTCAGCTGGCTCAAATATCCATGGTGGAGAGGATGTTTTGTTATGGCTTAGACTATAAAATGACACTTTGGTTAATATTAGTAAAATATAGCTAGAAAAGCCTTTTTTAAAGAAAAATTGTAACGCTAAAATCTCTGCTTCATGTGAATGTTCACAAGGAGCTTTTAATTAAGCCAAGAAGAAAACCCGCACATAATATATCATTTATTTTCACATTCACACACACAAAATTGAATTGAAGCAGAAAAAGTGTTTGCTTAAATCCTAAAGAGTGTATTTAGAGGCAGGAGTTTGTAGGCAGGTGACCTGGACTGAATCCAGTGATGACATCACTGTGTAATGGTAACCAGGTTGCTAAACCATCCTGAGCCTTGGGTTCCACAATGTAAGTGTGGGAGACATTAGTACTGACATCAGAGGGTTGTTATGAGATTTAAATGAGAAATTCAGAGTGCCTCACATATAGAAGAAAATATCACGAAAAAGAGGATGTCTTTTTACTTTTAAGATTTTTTCCCCCTTTTTAAAGAATGATTGACAAATGTTTACCTTGTGTGTATGAGAAAACTTGAGACCTACTCTCTTAGCAAGTTTTGTGTGTACAATACAGTATCATTAACTATAGTCACCATACTGTATATTCCATCTCCAGAATTTACTCATCTTAAATTGGGAAGGTTGTGTTCTTTGAACACATCTGTCCATTTTCTCTATCTTCTAACCTCTGGTGACCACTGTTTTCCTCTTTGTTTCTAGAGGTTTGACTTTTTTAAAGATGCCACAGGTACATAAGATCACGTAGCAGTTGTCTTTCTGTGTTTTGTTTTTTCACTTTACTTACTTCACTTAGCATAATGTCCTCTAGGCTCATTCACGGTGTTCACAAATGGCAAGAATTTTCCCCTTAACACTGAAGATTAGCACACACACACATTTTCTTCGTCTATTCATCTAGTGATGAGTATGTTGATTTTCTTTCTTTCTGATATATAGCCAGGCAAGGGATTACTAGATCATATGGTAGTTCCACAAGTGTCAGTCTGCGGAAACTTGATTAAAATGATAAGAAAATCCAGACAGATAAGTAGATGAAGAAAATGTCATACACATATCCATATATCCATATATGTTTAACATTTTCTTTACCCATACAAATGTACACACAATAGAATATTATTTATCCTTAAGAAAAAAGAAGCTGAGCACCAGTGGCTCATGCCTATAATCTCAGCTACTTGGAAGGCAGAGATCAGGAGATAAAGGTTTGAGGCCAGTCCAGGAAAATACTTCAAGAGACCCCCATCTCCAAAATAACCACAGCAAAAATGCACTGGATGTGTGGATCATTCCGTAAAGCACCTGCTTTATGGGCACAAGCCCTGAGTTCAAACCCCAGTCCACTCCCACCAAAAGAAAACATTGCAACTCATAACAACAAGGATGACAAAGGGTACAGAACTTTCAGTTATAAGATAAATAAGTTCAATATGGTAACTATAGTTGACAATGCATCATACATTTAAAGTTTTCTAAAGTACTGTTAATCAACTGTTTCCTATGTACCAGGCACTCTGCATTTCTCATTTAAATCTCCTAACAACCATGTGATGTCAGTACTAACATCTCCCACATTTACATTGTGAAACCTAAGGCTCAGGATGGTTAAGCAACCTGGTTACCACTGCATAGTGATGTCATAGCTGGATTCAATCCAGGTCACCTTCCTACAAACTCCTACTTCTAAATACAATTTTCAGGATTAAAGCAAACACCTTCTCTGCTTCAATTCAATTTTTGTGTGTGAATGTGAAAAAGCATTCTTTGATTTATTATGTGTAGGTTTTCCTCTCAACTTAATTAAAAGCTCCTTGTGAACAGGGAACCTGCCCTCATTTGTCTTCCTTACCCTCATGACCAGTGGACTGTCTCTGACATCAGTCCTCCTTCTATCTCATGACTTCCAGCCCCAATGACCCAAAGCTCTTCCCATAAATTCATAATTAGCTTCTCTACATCAGGTCCTGCTACAAGGATTTTCATCTTCATGTTATGGATCCATCCTATCACCACTTGAGTGACAGCATCATTATCAACCATCCAGTCTTCCTCACACATAGGAATAGGCCATCTAAATGGAGTATTAGGTAAAGTTTTTTACTTAAATTCAAGCTATCCTGCTAATTCTTGATGCACAACTTTCTAGCCTGTTCATTGTTTTCTTCAGTTGCATTTGTACCTTATAGACATTTTCATCACTGTCAATTGGGGTTTCCTGATTTCTGCTCCATTTACTTAGTGAGGAAAGGGCCTCTGAGCTATTTATCATCACCAGCAGACTTTCTCATCCATGGCATATTTATTCATGGCCATAGAAATAACTACCTGACATAATGTCCTTTTTATTTTCAAGTGAAGTGCAACTCTGCCTGGATCTTCTTGTCATTTTTATCAGTTTTCAATAATATTTGAAGAACTATCAAAAGAACCATGCATATAATCAAACTCCACCTATGAGTTTGCAAAGTTACTGAATAGGTTCACAGATGTCATTGCTTGCTATTAGAAATTAGTTGACCTTGATTTACAATGTTTTCCATCCTACAGTACCACAGAACATCACTTCAATGCCAAAAAAGGGGAAAAAACTGGCCCACTAGTGATATAATGACTGCTTCAGTCCTGTTAGTGACAGGAGCTGGAGCTCTCTGCAAGCATGGTTGGCTGATCTGGCATTGAACTCCTTTGTTACAAGGAACTGTCCTTTTAAAAAAAAGTAATTGAAACTCAAATACAGATGTGTATACAGATGCATACAGATGTATGCATTTGTGTCTACATATGTGTGTACAAATGCAAATGCCTATTTTTTAGGCAACGTATTTTGCTTTGGTCTCTAACACAAATTAGACACAGTTCTTGCTCTCTACAATAAACTCATTAAATGATGTGATTGTCAATATCAAATAAGATATAATTATTCATAAATAGTGAGATCTCTTAAAATTAAAATCTTTTGTTTATTTTGTGTGTGTGTGTGTGTGTGTGTGTGTATGTGGCATGTGTCCTCTAATGGAGAAATATATATAGGTGTCAAATGACTTATCCTCAGTTCTTACCATTCTTAAAATGAAATGTGAGGTTAAATTTTTTAGCTCTATTTACTCTACTACTGTGAAAGGACTTTTGTTTCATTTTATAAGAAAAATATTAATGTCAATAAAGTTCAGTGTAGAAGAATTTTTAATGAAAGAAATTAGACAAAAACAATTTAGAGGGATATACATTTTAGATATTGAATGACCTATTTACACAAAACCATTATTACTAATGCTAGCATTCTTAACATCGCATATTAAGTCCTAGAAATAACAAATTTAACATAGACCTAAGTATGTTTTTGAATAATTTATTTAAATTGGGTGAAATAGCCATCTGCCCAGTATTATTCTAACATAACTGTCAAACTTAATTATATGATATTTGTTAGACAAGTATCATATTTGAAGTTTTTCTTTTTCAGTTGGGCCTAAATACCTTTATTTCAGTTTACATTTTCTACTCTGTAATTATATTTCAAACCATGTTATTTACAGTCCTTAAGCTAGAGTACACTAAAACAAACTGTGGAATTTTTAACACCTGGTCAATTTGAAGGGGACCATTTTCTTTTTGTTAATTGTAAAGTAGATCTCAAGTTGTTTTGCAATAAGAGACTCCTTATTTGACTCTTTCCTTACAATAGGAAAGGAATAAAATGTTTTCAACAAGGTGGAAAAGTTAACTTTTAAAACAAGGAGCTCAAAGCTACTCAACAGTGACACAACTACCCTGGAACATAATAGGCAGAAAGAAGAATCAAATAAACACATTAGCTTTATAGATATAATACAAGTCATCAAAATTCTGTTGAGCCATCTCTATTTTATCTATCTGATGTTAAAATAATAACATAAAGGAAACAAAAAAATTAATTTGCTAAAGAGATAGATTGTTAGCATTTTAGAGAGAGCTTATGTCAGCAGTTCCAATGCTAGTAATGACTTGTAATGGCATAGGTTTCTGTTCAGGAGAAAAAGTATACTGTGGTCAATTTTACCTGTACCACCATATAACTGGATGCATTTTCCACTGGATCAGAGAAAAATCCACTGAGCCATAAAATCTACTTAGGGGAAGCAAATCATTTCACACTATGAAAGTAATACAGGTAGAAGTTGTGCCACTTATTCAGCACTTTCAATGCTAGAATCTAAACAGGTACTTTACATACATTATGTATCATTCACTACTAACAAGTCAATGAATTAAATAAAAGCATTCTTCATTTAGTAAAAAATGAAAACAAGGTTCAGTGAGTGACAGAGACAACTAATAAACAGCAGATTAGGAACTACACATAACCTCTCAAACCCAGGCATATACCAGGATCAAGTTTCTGTTTCCCTCTCTCTTTGATTTCTTTTTCTCCCAATCCTATTCTTTTATTTGTTTAACTTCTCCCCAAAATATGCCCACACAGGTCAATACATTATCCATACACCAGCTTACTCATTCTTATATGAATTATATTCTTATATTCTTTATATATATATATATATATATACATAAATATATATACATATATACATATATATGTAAAGAATTTATTTAAAATACCTTAAAATCTAGATTCAATAATCCATAAAATAACTTTTTTCCTATGGACAAAGGCTATTTGTTATTGTGAGTTAGCCATTTGCTGCAGTGAGTAAACACCTGAGAAAGTCAACTTAAGGGAAGAAGGATTTATTTTGACTCATGACTTCAGAGGTTTCAGTCCATAGTTCTTGGCTCTGTTGATTCTGGGCCAATGGTATGGCAGAGTATCAAGATGTCAAGAGAATGTGGCACAGGCTATTAACCTTATGCTGGCCAGGAAGCTGGAGGAGATGAACAAGATACAACTTCCAAGTGCATGCTTCCTGTGACCTACTTCCTCCTGCTAGGATCCAATTCCCAAAGATTCCAGAACCTCCCAAAATATCATCACCATTTAGGGACCAAGTCTTTAATATATGAGTCTTTTCCCCCAAACCATAATACTCATTAGATGAGGCAAGGGTCTAAATGAATCACACACACACACACACAAATAGAAAGACTTTCGCTAGCACCATATACTCACCTTCATGGGCCACTATGTTTGGGGTCTAAACTCTTGTGAAATAGATGTTATTGCTTGACCCACACCTCCAGGCCCTACTGTGTTTCTTTTTGCTAAATCATTTTTTATAATGGAAGTATATTTTCATGGTTCTTCTTCTTTAAGACAAAAAGTAAAATTATTCCATCCTATCATCCAAAAATTTAGGAAATTTTTATTTAGACAGTAATTCCCTTATCCAAAGTTTCACTTTCTGGGGTTTCATTTATTCATGGTGAACTGTGATTTAAAAAAAATATAAGATTGAAGCAGTAATCATCTCCCAATGATGAAAATCCCAGGACTCAATGGGTTCAGTGCTGAATTCTACCAGACCTTTAAAGAACTAACAATTCCTTAAGCTTTTCCATGAAATAGGAAGGGAAGGAACACTACCATACTCATTATATGAAGCCAGCAGTACACTCATTCTAAAACCAGACAAAGACACCAGAAAAGAAGAGAATTATAGGCCAATCTCTTTCATGAACATGATGCGATAATTCTCAATAAAAATCTAATTCAACACACCAAAAAGATCATACACGATGATCAAGTAAGTTTCATTCCAGGGATGCAAGGTGGGTTCAACATATATAAATCAATACATGTAATTCAACATATAAATAGAATCAAGGACAAAAATCGCATGATTATCTCAATTGATGCAGAAAAAACCTCTGACAAAATTCAACATTCTTTCATAATAAAAGTCTGAAGAAAGTAGGAATAGAAGGAACATACTTCAACATACTAAAGACTATATATGACAAACCTAAAGCCAAAATCATACTAAATGGGGGAAAACAGAAACAATTTTTTTAAGTCAGGAAAGATACAAGGATGTCATTCTCCCCACTCTGTCTGACTTCCTAGACAGAACAATAAGACAAGAGAAATAAATAAGAGATTCAAATAGGAAAGGAAGAATTCAAACTATTCCTATTAGCAGATGATATAATCTTATACCTAAAAGACCCTAAAAACTCCACCAAAAAATTCTTAGATATCACATTCAGCAAAGTAGTTGGATACAAAATAAATATACAAAACATCAGTCCTTTTCTATATACCAACAATAAATACAGTAAGAAAGAAATCAGGGGAAAAATCCCATTCACAAGAACTTCAAAAAAAAACCCTAGAAATAAATTTAATGGAGGAAGTGAAGAACTTCAATGAAAACTATCAATCAGTGAAGAAAGAAATCAAAGAAGATATCAGAAGATGGAAAGAACTCTCAAACTCATGGATTGGCAGAATCAATATTGTAAAAATGACTATACTACCAAAAAAATCTGTATGTTCAAAGCAATTTCCATCAAAATTCCAATGACATTCTTCACAGAGATAGTAAAAGCAATCTTAAAGTTCATAGGGAAGCACAAAAGACCTTGAATAGCCAGTCATACTGAGAAAAATAGCAACAGAAGAAGTATCACCATACCTAACTTTAAACAATTCTACAGAGCCATAGCAATAAAAACAGCAATGATACTGGCACAAAACAGACATGAGGACCAATGGAGCAGAACAGAAGACTCAGAGATAAATCCATGCATCTATAGCCATTTACTATTTGACAAAGGAACCCAAAATAGCCTCTTCCACATGTAGAAGATTGAAACTAGATCTCTGTCTCTCACACGGTCCTAATATCAACTCAAAGTACATCAAAGATTTCAATGTAAGACCTGAAATTTGAAATAGGAAAGATACTGGAACATACAGGTATAGAACTCCAAGATCTCAGCAAATAAGATGAAGGATTGACAAATGAAACAGCATCTAACTAAAAAGCTTACATACCTTATACACTGTTGGTTGGAATGTAATAAGTACAGCCATTATGGAAAGCAGCATGGAGGCTCTTCAAAAAACTAAAAATGGAACTACCATATGATCCAGCAATACCACTCCTGGCATATATCCAAAAGAATGTAAGTCAGGATACAGTCACTTTTCACTCATGTTTATTGCAGCACTATTCACAATAGACAAGCTATAGAAACAGCCCAGATGCCCTGCAATTTATGAATAAATAAGGAAAATGTGGTATATATTCAGAATGGAGTCTAATTCAGTCATAAAGAACAATAAAATTATGTCACTTGCTGGAAGATATATCCAAAAGATAAAAGTATACACAAATACAATCATACATATAACATTTTGTAATGGTGGCACTATTTGAGAGGACTAGGGGGAGGAAGGAGAAGAAAAAGGAATGATAAAGAATGAATAACATTGAAATAGATTATATGTATATAGGAAGAGAGCAAAAGAAAACACACTGAAAGCTTTTGACTCATAGGGGTTGTAGGGAAAGGGTAAGAGAGAGCAATAGAGAGGTTAATCTGAGTAAAGTACAATGTGTTCATCGATGAGACACCATGGTGAAACCCCTTTGAACAATGAATACACTCTTAAATAATAAAGGACAAAAATGGAAAACAGGTCCTGTTGGGACTGGGTACTTAGTAGGAGGGGAGGAAGGTGAATGGAGAAGATGAAGGAGGGTGAATATGGTCAATGTACTTTATAAACTTGTATGAAAATAGAATAATGAAACTTGATGAATTTTTTTAAATGGGGGGAGGGGGAGTAAGGGAGAATGACGGTGGGGGTGAATCTAACCAAGGTACATTGTAAGTATATATGGAATCACAATGAAATTACCCTCTACAACTAATATATGCTAATAAAAATTTTTTTAACTATTAAATGAGAAGTCCAGAAATAATTTGCAAGTTTTAAATTATATGCTATTCTGATTAACATGAAATCTTTTGCCACCCTCTGTCCTGCCAGGAATGTGTACATACATGCTACTTACCCATCAGTCACTTAGGAGCTATCTCATTTGGTTAAGCAACCACCTATTGCAGTATCACAGTGCTCATTCGTAAGGCTTGGTATATCCATCCTCCCCTTTTCAACCACAGGATAATCTCTTTCCAGAGAAATGTGCCTTTCATATTCCTGGTGCATAGAAGATGCTTAATAATCACATAGTGACTGATGGACAGAAAAGTTCAAATAAATGAACCCTTGGTTGCATGAGTCCATGTGTGCTGCTCCTTAGAATGTGGATCAACTCTAATCATTGCTTTTCTTGCATCTTTCCTCCACTAAAACATGAACTGCTGCATGACTCTGTAATGTTTTATAAGCCACTGCTAAGCTCTCCCCTACAGCTAACTGAATTTCAGCTTCAATGGGCTAAATCTGCACACTTATAGGGAGCAAAGTTTGAGCCTAAGTTCTGAGGCTTTAGGCAAAAGTCATGCTTATGTCTATTTTTGTTCAGCTTGATGGGACCTCATTTGATGTCTTCACACTGCTTGGTCAAATCCCAATGCCTTTGCGTCTGACCTAAGGCCATTTAAAACTACAGGCAAGGACTAAGAATGCCATGAGGCTTCCTTTAACATAATCATGTAATAGAGAAAACATGCTTCTCCTGGGAAGAAGTGTTACCAAACTTTGGGTATAGCTAGGTTACATGCTCAATTTTGTTACATGCTCAGTTTATCACCTTCTCAAGGTCCCTAGAAACAAAGTAGAAATGTAACCCCTGATGATGCTAAGCACCAGAGAAAACTCAGCAAATACCTTCACCTTTTGGTCAAAACTTCATATTTACTTCTTTTAAAAAAACAGAATCAAAAAGTATAATTAACACACTAATGTGATTATAGATATGCAATGTCACATAATTGTTTCTGCTTCCTTAAATTCAACCATCACCCCCAAAATGAGAAAGTCTCTTTTAAAAAGAAGTCTATACTATGGATTGCTTCTTAGAAGGTGGAATTAAGACAGTTTATGATTCACATATCTACTTCCTTGCTTTTCTTCCCTGGTTTTGTTGTAACTATATTACATGAAAAAATAGGAGAAATTTTTTCTCAGTTATTACTGGCCATTTGTTCATTTTTATAGATTCCATTGTTCCCTGTATTATTTTCTCAATGAAATTATCACATCCTCATTTACCACTGAATCTATAATCAAAAAGTTAATTACAGAACTTACTATTAAGACAATAGAGGATAAATGTGTATAGAGGTTTGTGTTCACCTCAGAAATACCCACTGGGCTTTGAGCTGTGATTTACAGAAAGGCGCCTAGGAAATAGCAGCTGAGAAGGAGGCGTACCAGAGACATAGGTCCTCTGAACAAAGTCTTATATTGCAATACTGTTCTGCAGCTGTCATACAATGATGAGCTGTACTGTGTTTTGAAGCTATCATCTTTGTGAGGAACTCCCTATACTAGATTTAGAAGGAATTTCTCAGCAAATCTGAGGCAAGTACTCTAGTTGCTGGCCCACCCAGCATCTCTCACACAAAAACCATCTATTTGAAACCAGTGGAATGAACAAACAGAGGTGAGGGGTGGGAAGAGGAGGATACTGAATCAAAAGAGCCTCACTCTGTGAGAATTAGGTAAGAAAAAAAAAAACAAGAAACATACTAAGAACAGTGAAACTATTAAGAAAATATAATATTAGAACCAATACTAATGTTGAGTAGATCTTAGAGAACAAATTCACCCAAAGGCCTCTGTTGATGCTTGTTAAGGCTGTAATAATTATCATCTGAGGAAATTTTTCCTCTTTCTAAGGATGATGATTTGAAGTGTTCGTTTGCTTACACAGAGACCTTAGTGAAGCAGTCAACCTGTTCTACCAGGCTGGGATTAGATATTGTTAGGTAGTCTGCTATAAATTAATCTTATAGTTGCTTATATATGGGAGTGGGATCCTATGTTCAGTTTGGAAAGTGAGATCATTTTCTACAATGACAAGAATGACACAAAATGTTCTTTCCTCTTTGCTTTGCTGGCCCTTTTTGTAAAAAGTATAATTCTATGTCACATTAAATCTGATACCTGGACATGCCTAAGGAGTTGAATATTGCCATCTTAGATAAATATATGCTTTCAATTTTTTTGTTTGCTAGTTTGTAGGGTATATATAAAGCAATTAAGTGAAAAATAATAGTTCTCATCTGAGTACAAATATGATTTCACTAAATCAAAACATTTATTTAGAAGAAAAACTGACCTTCCTACCCACACTATTATTTTATTTTATTTATTTATTTTGTCAGTACTAGGGTTTGAACTCAGGGGGCTAGGCAGGCATTCCACCACTTGAGCCTCTCCACCAGCCCTATCCCACACCATATCTTAATTCTTTCTATAAAATCTCTAGATTGAGCACTGTTAGTCCCTCTGGAAACCCTTACTATAGCCAAATATTTTGTTTCTGTTTTCTCTGAAACAATTATTTACTTTTGGTCTTGAATTCTGAGACTTCTCTAAAATAAAAACTGGCCATTGGTGAATTATGATACAATTGTTTTTATTCCAAGATATTCACATCTGATCTTTGTGTAAATAACTCTACTGTCATTTTTTGCCTACAGAAATTAACACAAATGATGAAAACAGACTTGAGGTTGATACCGTTTCAGCCCCTAAAGGCTTGCCATTTTCACACTAGCTTCCCCTCAAGACAAGAACCATCCAGATATCTACCAGAGTCACTATCAGCTCATAATTCTTCCTGAAGAGATCGTTCTGTGAAATGATAAAGCAGCTTCACTCCTGCAGCTACTGTTGCCGTTTTCCTTTCATTTGCTCTCAGTTTGAGTGAGAAATTTATTTTTGACAGTTTGTTGTTGGTATATACAAGGAGTTAGTCATGTTGAATTGTAAAATACAGAAATCTTTTTTTTTTCCTTATATAGAGTTTCGGAGCAGTTCCTCTTTCATCAAAGTATAGGCTGAATCTGTACAAAATTCATATTAAATATCTTTCATTGTGGTGGCAGCATTGAGCGATATTGAGATGTGAGAAAAGCAGGCGATTCAAACTTTTACGCTAATGGCAGCTTCATGCACAAAGGAAACAGGATTTAGACTTTCGCTTTTGTGGAAGAGGAAAAAAGTCATATTAAAACTCCCTTGACTGTTCCCAACCTCACTCGGTTAATGTATAGCATGACCAGACAGGGCCTTAATTTCTCTCAGCTTCACAATGCTTCAGACAGGCTTCTCCCAGACTCTAGGCCCATTTTCTTAGTTTTCACTTTAGAAAACTTCTCAATTTTTCCTCTGCCTCTTTAAGACATAAAGGTTCTTCAAGCTTCTTACCAGTTTTAAGATTCACGAATGTCTTTCTGAAGGACTTGGGAGCCACCTCTTCAAAAAGTAACCATCAAGGAATAAAGCTCCCCCAGCCTCCAGTTTCCATGGCATGTTAGGTGTCCAGCTCTGGTGGGTTCCTTGCTCCAAACTGGAAAACTACCTCCTGCCAGAAAGACTACTTACCCTCTTACCCTTCAGATAAAGCCAGTTAGCCAACACAGATGGTCTAGAATCTACCACCACCACTACCTCACCCTACTCTTCACATCTTTGCTCTTTAATTCAGTGCAGTTAAACTGAATTCTAGAGTCCCCTGTTTGCCAGTGTCCTTGAATAAAATCTTCCCTGTTGGTTTTACCCCATCTGATACAATTTGCTTCCACAAGTGTATGTGGATATACTGTTCTTTAATATCAGGATACTTAAGGCTTTGTCAGGCCAGTCTTCTTGAACACAGGGCCTTCACCTTGAGCCACTCCACCAGCCCTATTTTTGTGAAGGGTTTTTGAGGTAGGGTCTCAAGAACTTTTTGCCTGGGCTGGCTTTGAACCATGACCCTCCTGATCTCTGCCTCCTAAGTAGCTAGGATTACAGGCATGAGCCCACTGGCACCTGGCTCCAGGCAGATTTTTCAAGTACAAAAAAAAAATAAACATTAAAACCAGGCTTGAGTTAACATAGGTTAACTTAACATAGGTTGTTAATACAACTATTAAAATGTTTATGAAGAAGCCTACAACCAAAAAAGAAATTGATTTATGACCTATACCTTTCTACAAAAGACTCAAGCCAAATTTAAAGCCAATGCAATAATAAAACAGGTAAAAATTAGGACAGAAGAAAAGAGTAATACAAATATATATCCCAGAAGAGGTGACATAGATCCTGTGATCAAGCTTCATATTTGGTTCCCCAGGGAAAGGGGGAAAAAGAGTCAGTTCCTCAAAGAACTTTTACTAACTTCTAAAAGGTGTGCTCATATAGAGTTTTATATAGAAGATATGAAGAGACAGAAAAAGTGTTCTCAGCCTTTGTGTTGGTTTGCTTGGGGGGGTGGGGGTAGGCGCTGGAGGTGGAGCTCAGGGCCTTAGACATGCTAAGCACACGCTTTACTTCTGAGTTGCAACCCAGCTCTCAACATTATTGACACATGTATGTTGACTATAATATTCTTTCTGTGGTTATTTCTAATAGCACTGTTAAATGCTAAGGGCCTAACTCTGGAATACAGTTCAGTAGACACAATAAAGTCTGGGTGTCAGGCTCTGAGTAGAAATTGCTTGGATACAGAGTTGACTTACTCAACTCTGCTTGTGAAGTTTAAGTGCTCACAAGTGAGAATTAAATTCAAAGTGTCTTAATAGATTATTCTCATTTTCTTCATTTTTTGCATTGGAAGCAAGTAACCCAGTGTGAGAGCCATATTTCTATTACTACTTTACAAAAGCTTAGGCATGTTCAGAACTGGATGAAAGTCCCACCTTTGTATGGGAATAGAGGCAGAGATGTGACTGTAGAGCTGCACTACTCTGGGAGGCACATCTCCATGAAAGACTAGGCGCAGAGAGCTAAGAGCCCCGTCACTGTGTACTCCAGGAAGATGGGAGACAAAGCTAGCATTTTACCAAGAAGCTGCTTCAGATGATGCCAAAAGAACATGTGGATTGATTTTTTTACCCACAAACTTTTTTAAAATGGCTGGTAGTAGTAGTCACCAGCCTAATAGATGTTAAGGAGATTCTAAAAATTTCTCTGTTGACAATTTCTGTCTACTTCTCTCTCTCTCTCTCTCTCTCACTGTTTCCCCCTGTCATTTTAACTGCAAAAATTCTTCTGACAGTTTATTTTTCTGCTCACTACTTTACTTAGAATGATGATAATAATATTGGTACTTATTGTACACTGCACACTGTTCTACAAGATTTAGCTATATTAACTAACACATCAATAGCATAGGCACTATTTTGTTTTGTTTTTGCAGTGCTGGGGATGGAACCCAGGCCTTCCACATGCAAGGCAACTGCTCCACACCAAGCTACATCCCCAGCCCGTAAGTATTATCGTCTCCTCCATTTTGTAGGGGGAGGAGGGACTGAAACACACTATGGTTAAGTTACTCATCTGAAGTCGTCCAGAAAATACATGGTGGAATTTTAGACCCTGACATTCTGACACTACACCCCACTCTTTGGACAGAGACAGATCACGTTTACAAATATTACATGTGCTTCCCTATAATCTCTAGACCACTTTGTTAGGAAAATGCAAATGGGATCAAGTGACTTTCTCAGCAATTATGATTGACTATAAATGACAGGAATTACTTCCAGGATGAGGCAGTTAGGATCTGATGTAACTGAAGGTAATTTTTACCTTCCTCTACTGTAGTGACTTGGGGGCCAAAAGTCACTTAGAGGCAACCTGGATCCTAGAATTTTTTAAAATGTTGAATTTCCATCCTGCAGAAGGTAGTTGGGTATGGGATTTTCAAATTTGGAAAAGATTTAGCTTGTTGTACTTGGAATTGAAATAGTAGATACGACCAGCTAGGGAGTGGATATAGAATTGTGAATGAACATCCCTAGGGTAGTGTTTAAGAGCTCTACACTAATGAAAATAGGAAAGGCTGTGTGAATTAAGAAATGACCTCCCTAACTGAAATCTCAAGCTTACTTCTCACTTGAGCAAAGTCTTCTGTAGGTTGGACAAGAGAAAATGAACAAGTATTGCTCCCAGCCACTAATTTTGGGGACGGCTTGTTATGTGTTATTGCACTTCTGTGGCAGTAATTGATGGACATATATACCATGGGCTACATACTCTGCTAAAGGGGAGTGACAAATAAACTCTTCCCCGAGGGTCTATAAAGAAAATTGAGCCTTCAACTTTGAACAGGGGCAAATACTAACTTCCCCCTGCGTATTTATAACTATAATTCAACCTCATACAACTTTGTACTTTGAATTCATATTGTCTGTGTTATTTGCTGCACTTTTCCTGGGCTTTCACAAGTAATTCCATTAATTGGATCACCTGATCTGGGCTTTATTTTCCCGACTGAAAGTGAACTAATACAGACTCTCCCCTCCTGCAAAAGGTAATTAGGATCTGATGTAACTGAAGGTAATTTTTACCTTCCTCACCCCAGAGAGACAAAGGAGAGGAAAACTATCTGGAAGTAGACAAAGTAAAAATGTCTGAAATATATCCAATTAGAGTTTTAGAAGGAAGTAATAGATCAGGAAATGGCACATATAAAAAGGAAATGTTTGACAATTTTTTAGAATTATTGAATTCTATTAATTTTCATACTCAGAAAATCCAATGAATCCTAAGCAGAAAAAATAATAACAATTTTTTTAAATCCACACCTAGGCACACTATAGAGAAACTGAAAATCATAAAGCAATTTTTAGAACAGTCAGAAAAGACAATCTGCCCACATGAGGGGATTGCAATTTGCACAAGAGTAAATTTTACCAATAGAAATAATGGAAACTAGAAGTCAGTAAACATCCACAATAGGTACAGAGAAAGATAATTGTTGGTATAGGATTCTATATATGCAGCAAAACAATCTGTGAAGGATAAGGGTGAAATAGTCATTTGTAGACAAAAAAGGAAGAAAAGAAGGGAAACAGGGGAGGGGAGAAAACTGAAACTACATACTACTAATAGACTCTTGCCAAAGGATATTATAAAGAATGTATGTAAGCTTGAAGGAACATTACAAAAAGTGAGACATGCAAGAACAGAAAGTGAACAAAGAGAATGCTAACTATGTAGATGATATTAGGCAAACATTGACTAACGGGTGCTTCTTCTGTTTATTTAAAAACTTAGTTGGAAGCTTAAGGCAAAGTCTCAGGACCCTGGAAGCTCAGCAATTTAAAGCAGCTCAGCAGAAAGATCACCCTAAAGGATAAGACTAGCCAAATAAGAAGCTAACACCACTGACTTAGTCATAGAAAAATTCCTGTGTGCAGTTATGCAGTGTTAAAGCAAACATTGCAATGGACCACTTTAAATAAGAAATGGAAATTTTATTCAAGGGCATTGCTATAAGAGAAAGCCCAGAACTAAATCTGACCCAACTCTACTGAAGCAAAAGAATAGGGAGTTTTCCACACCTGTACTGAGGTAAG
The DNA here is from genome assembly GCF_047511655.1 of Castor canadensis. Lineage (NCBI taxonomy): Eukaryota > Metazoa > Chordata > Mammalia > Rodentia > Castoridae > Castor > Castor canadensis. The sequence continues at coordinate 69,861,518 of NC_133387.1, read as the reverse complement.
GGAAGGTGTGATGGGGCATCTGCATTTGCTAATTGGCTTTATCAAAGGAAAAGTCAATTTCTCACATCTTTGTAATAAGAGCTAGCTTTACAACTTGGTGCTCATGAAGCTAAGTTCCCACCTTCTCACAGAGATTGGGAGAACTGAATGCTATTCTTCCTAGTAGTTTCATTTTAAAAGGCTCCCAAGTCCCTGGCCTTAAAACTGTTAAGAGATTTTTTTTAAAAAATGTATCTAAAGGGGTAGAAAAAAGATTTGCAGAATTATAAGTTTTCTGAAGTAAATGGGTTAAGAAAAGGGCAGCCAGGGCCGAGAGTGAGGAAGAAACATGTCCAAGGTTTACTCAAGTTGAGAACATTAAGAGTGTTCTGGTCAGTACATGTTATTGACTGAATTATGTTCCTTCTACAGTTCATGTGTTGAAGCCCTAACTCCCAGAGAGATTGCGTTTGGAAGTGGGATTTTAAGGTTAAATAAGCTTATCAGCATGAGAGCCTAATCTCAGAGGGCTATTGATCTTCTGTGAAGAGGACTGTACAAGGTGATGCACACCTGTCATCCCAGCTCTGTGGAAGGCAGAGGTAGGACAATTTCAGCTCGAAGCCAGCCCCGGCAAAATCACAGGACACTATGAGGTAGGACTATGAGTGTGGTTCAAGTCATAACAAGTACAAGGCCCTGAGTTCAATCCTCAGTACCCCAAAATAAATAAACAAATAAATGATAAAGAGTCAGCAGAACTTTCTCTATGAATGTGTACAGGAGGAAAGTCATGTGAGGACACAGACAGAAGGCAGCATCTATAAGCCAGACACCAACTGTGTTAGCTTCTTAGATTTCTAAAGTCAGAACTGGGAGAAAATAAGTTTTACCCATCTGCAATATTTTCTTATAGCAATCCAAGAAGACTATACAGCAGGTATGAATGAATACATGAATATTGTGTCCTATTATTAGAGATTCATCTGAACACAATTCCAGTGGAGTTCAATTAAAACATCAGAATTAGGCTGGCAAATTTGGCATCCATCTGTTATAGATATAACAATGATATAATTTTTGGTGATTCTATCAGTATACTTTATAGCAATTAATTAATTAAGAAATAGTGCTAATTTCATATAATTTAATAGTGCAGATTAAATGCCACAAATCTGAGGAGGTGGTTAATGATACACAGGATTATAAATCAGAAGGTTCAGAAATTCGTGATTAAGCTCAGTCATTGGAGAAATGTGCTAAGAGCAATGGCTACCAGCACAATGATTTACTGTCTTGTTTCTGAAAGAGAATTGTTAAGAAAACCAGGGTTTAGAGATGGGTACTTTTTTCTTGGTTAAATTATTCATTAATTCATGTGTGCATACATTGTTTGGGCCATTTCTCCCCCAAACCCCACCCCCTCCGTGTCCTACCCATCCTGCCCTCTTCTCCAATTTTGTTGAAAAGGAGACACAAGCAATAATAAGAAAGACATAGCGTTTTTGCTAGTTTGAGATAAGGATAGCTATACAGAAAAATTCCTAGCATTGCTTCTATGCACGTGGGTTCGACAACCCGAACTAATGCATCTCTACATGACCTCTTCACTACTTCCTGGTCACCTTCCCATAGTGACCTCTGTCATTTTAAGGTTACTATATCAGCTCCTCTAAAGTGGACACATCAACCACTTCAAGTTTTGGATTTCCTACCTTTGCCTATTCCTCCTGTATGTGTTCTCCCCTTAGCATGTGACCCATGTCCAATAATATTACTGCATTTGTTTTAGATCTAAAGTCCACATATGAGGGAGAACATAGATGATTTTTGGCTTTCTGAGCCTGGCTATCTTCGCCTAAGATGATGTTCTCCAGTTCCATTCATTTACTTGTGAATGACAAGATTTCATTCTTCTTCATGGCTGAGTAAAATTCCATTGTGTATAAATACCACATTTTCTTAATCCATTCGTCTGTAGTGGGTCATCTTGACTGTTTCCATAACTTGGCTATTGTGAATAGCACTGCAATAAACTTGGGTGTGCAGGTGACTCTGGAGTAACCTGAGTTGCACTCCTTTGGATATATCCCTAGGAGTGGGATTGCTGGATCATATGGCAAATCTATGTTTAGTTTTTTAAAAAGCCTCCATATTGTTTTCCGGAGTGGTTGTACTAGCTTACATTCCCACCAGCAGTGTATGAGGGTTCCTTTTTCCCCCTGCATCCTCACCAACATTTGTTGTTGGTGGCATTTTTGATGGTAGCTATTCTAATAGGAGTGAGGTAGAATCTTAGTGTGGCATTGATTTGAATTTCCTTTATGGCCAGAGATGGTGAGCATTTTTTCATGTGTTTTTTGGCCATTTGGATTTCTTCTTTTAAAAAAGTTCTGTTTAGTTCAGTTGTCCATTTTTTTATTGGTTCATTGATTTGTGGGGAGTTTAGTTTTTTGAGCTTGCTGTATATTCTGGTTATCAGTCCTTTATCTGATGTATAGCTAGCAAATATTTTCTCCTACTCTGTAGGTAGTCTCTTCAGTTTAGAAAGACTATTTCTTTTGTTGTGCAGAAGCCTTTTAATTTCATGTAGTCCCATTTGTCCATCCTTTCTCTTAGTTGCTGAGCTTCTGGGGTTCTATTCAGGAAGTCCTTACCTATACCAATTGTTTCCAGAGTATTTCCTGCTCTTTTCTGAACCAGCCTCAGAAGATTTGGGTCTGATATTAAGATCCTTGATCCATTTTGAGTTGATACCAGTACAGGGTGATAAACATGAATCTAGTTTCAGTTTTCTGCAGGCAGATAACCACTTTTCCCAGGAACATTTGTTGAAGAGGCTGTCTATTCTCCATCATATGTTTTTGGCACCTTTGTCAAAAATAAGGTGGGCATAGCTGTGTATATTCATATCTGGGTCCTCTATTCTGTTCCACTGGTCTTCATATCTGTTTTTGTGCCAGTACCATGCTGTTTTTATTGCTATTGCTTTGTAATATAGTTTGAAGTCGGGTATTGTAATACCTCCAGCATTGCTCTTTTTGCTGAGTATTGCCTTGGCTATTCATGGTCTCTTGTGTTTCCAAATGAACTTTAGGGTAGATTTTTCAATCTCTGTGATGAAAGTCATTGGCATTCTGATGGGAATTGTACTAAACATGTAGATTGCTTTTGGTAGTGTAGCCATTTTTACTATGTTGATTCTACCAATCCATGAGCATGGGAGATCTTTCCACCTTCTGTAGTCTTCCTCAATCTCTTTCTTCAGGGGTTTGTAGTTCTCCTTGTAGAGGTCATTCACATCCTTTGTTAAGTTTACTCCTAGGTATTTGATTTTTATTTTGAGGATATTGTAAATGGAATTGTTTTCATATATTCTTTCTCAATTTATTCATTGTTGGTATATAGAAAAGTTAATGACTTTTGTAAGTTGATTTTGTATCCTGCCTCATTGCTTAAGCTGTTTATGATGTCTAGGAGTTTTGGGGTGGAATTTTTTGGGTCTTTGAGGTATAGGATCATGTTAGCTGCAAATGGAAATATTTTGACAGTTTCTTTACCTATTTGTATTCCTTTTATTTCTTCTTCTTGCCTAATTGCTCTGGCTAGGAGTGGGGAGAGTGGGCACACTTGTCTTGTTCCTGATTTTAGGGGACATGGTTTCAGTTTTTCTCCTATAAGTATGATGTTGGCTATAAGTTTGTCATATATAGCCTTTATAATGTTGAGGTACATTCCTTCTGTTCCTAGTTTTTTTAGAGCTTTTATCATGAAGCGGAGCTGTATCTTATCAAAGGTTTTTTTCTGCATCTATTGAGATGATCAAGTGGCTTTGGTCTTTGTTTCTATTAATGTGCTGTATTACATTTATAGATTTGCATATGTTCAACCACTCCTGCATCCCTGGGATGAAGCCGAGTTGGTCATGGTGAATGACCTTTCTGATATGTTGTTGGATTTGGCTTGCCATATTTTATTGGGGATTTTTGCATCAATGTTCATTAAGAAGATTGGCCTGTACTTCTTTTTGGAGGTGTCTTTGTCTGGTTTTGGGATGAGTGTAATACTGGCTTCATAGAATGAGTTAGGCAGTATTCCTTCCCTTTCTATTTCATGGAAAAGTTTAAGAAGAGTTGGTATTAGTTCTTCTTTAAAGGTTTGATAGAATTCAGCAGAAAATCTATCAGGTTTTGGACTTTTCTTTTTTGGGAGACTATTGCTGCTTCAATTTCATTTCATGTTATAGATCTATTTAGATGGTTAATATCCTCTTGGTTCAATTTTGGATGGTCATAAGTATCTAGAAAATTGTCCATTTCTTCAAGATTTTTCAAATTTATTGGAATACAGGCTTTCAAAGTAGTCTCTGATGATTCTGTGGATTTCCATGGTATTTGTTGTTATCTCCCCTTTTGTATTTCTGATTTTGCTGATTTGGGTTTTTTCCCTCCTCATTTTAGTCAGATTTGCCAAGGATCTGTCAATATTGTTTGTTTTTTCAAAGAACTAGCTTTTTGTTTCATTGATTCTTTGTATGGTTTTTTTGTTTGTTTGTTTCTATTTCATTAATTTTGGCCCTAATTTTTATTATTTCTCTTCTTCTGCTTGTTTTGGGTTTTGCTTGTTCTTGTTTTTCTAGGAGTTTGAGGTGTAGCATTAGGTCATTGATTTGAGATCTTTCTGACCTTTTAATATATGCACTCATGGCTATAAACTTTCCTCTTAGGACTGCCTTTGCTGTGTCCCATAGGTTCTGGTAGGTTGTGTTTTCATTTTCATTAACGTCCAGGAACCTTTGAATTTCCTCTTTTATTTCATCAATGACCCACTGATCATTGAGCAATGTGTTGTTCAGCTTCCAATTGTTTGCATATTTTATGGTGTTGTTTTTGTTGTTGAGTTCTAGTTTTAATGCATTGTGATCAGATAGAATGCATGGGATTATTTCTATTTTCTTATATTTGCTAAGGCTTGCTTTGTGCCTTAAGATATGATCAATTTTGGAGAAGGTTCCATGGGTTGCTGAGAAGAATGTATATTGTGCAGAAGTTGGATGAAATATTCTGTAGACATCAGCTAGGTCCATTTGATCTATGGAGTGATTTAGTTCTAGAATTGCTTTATTGATTTTTTGTTTGGATGATCTGTCTATTGGTGATGGGGGGGTATTAAAGTCTCCCACTACCACTCTGTTGGAGTCTATATGTGCTTTTAAGTCCTTCAGAGTATGTTTGATGAAATTGGGTGTACTTACATTAGGTGCATATAGGTTGATAATTGTTATTTCCTTTTGGTGTATTTCTCCTTTTATTAGTATGGAGTGTTCTTTTTTATCTCATTTGATCAATGTAAGTTTGAAGTCTACTTTGTCTGAGATAAATATTGCTACTCCTGCCTGTTTGGGGGGGGGGCCATTGGCTTGGTAAATCTTCTTCCAACCTTTCACCCTAAGCCAATGCTTGTTTCAGTCAATGAGATGGGTATGCTGTAAACAGATTTGTTGGATCTTCCTTCTTAATCCAGTTTGCCAAACAGTGTCTTTTGATGGGAGAGTTGAGTGTGTTGACATTCAGTGTCAATATTGATAGTATGTGGGGATTCCTGTCATTTAGTTGTTTTTGTTGTTTAAGGGTTTGATTGTGTGCAGCTGAATCAATGTTACTCTCCAATTCCTTTCTTTTCTGTCATTGTTTTGTTTGCTTTCATTTTGTCATGCAGAAAGAGGAAAAGATTCATTGGAGAATGTTTTGTATATGGTGGTCATATATTGTTTTAGTTTATGCTTATCATGGAAGACTTTTATTGCTCCATCTATTTTTGAATGATAGTTTTGCTGGGTAGACTATCCTAGGGTTGAAGTTATTTTCATTCAGTGCCCAGAATACTTCATCCCATGCCCTTCTTGCTTTTAAGGTTTCTGTTGAGAAATCTGCTGTGATCTGCTTTATATGTTATTTGTTTTTTTCTGTCTTACAGCCTTCAATATTCTTTCTCTATTCTCTGTGCTTATTATTTTAATGATAATATGTTATAGGGAAATTCTGTTTTGGTCAAGTCTGTTTGGTGACCTGGAGGCTTCCTGTACCTGAATGGACAAAACTTTATCTAGATTTGGGAAAGTTTCTGTTATTATTATATTAGAAATCCCTTTTGCTTGGACCTCTTCTCCTTCTTCAATGCCCATGATTCTCAGGTTTGGTCTTTTGATGGAGTTGGTGAGTTCCTGCATATTCCTTTCGCAGGTCTTGAGTTGTTTGACTAACAGTTCTTTAGTTATTCCTTTAATTTTTATTTTATGTTTGAGTTCTTAGATTTTGTATTCTGCTTGTTCTAATCTCCTGGAGTGGCTTGTGTTTCTGTTTGATTCTTTTTTTCTGAGGTTTTCCATATCATGGGTCACTTCTTCTTTAATATTTTCTATTTTAATTTTTAATTCATTTATTTCTCTATTATAGTGTTCTCTGTTTCACTTTGGTGTTTGTTTAGGGCTCCTATGAGTTCATTTGTGTTTCTGTGTGTTCTTGTGTTCTTTATTTTTGGTGTCTTGAAATTTCTTGAGTGCATCTTGTACATTTTGGTTAACCATGTCTAGTATCATCTCCATGTAATTCTCAGTGATTACTTGCAGAATTTCTTCTCTAAGGATGTTTTTGTCTCTTTGTCTTTCTTATTATTGTTTATACTCTCTCTTCAACAAAATTAGAGATAAAGACAGAACGGATTCTGCCTGAAAGTGAGGGGGTCGGGGGGAGAGAGTGAGGGGTGTGGGGCAGGGGTGAGAAATGGCCCCAACAATGTATGGACATATGAAAAAATGAATTTTTAAAAAAGGGTATTTGTGGGCATTGCTTGGTTCCTTGGAGTCATTTATCTTTGTTTTGTTGGAGTCGGAACTGGGTATATGTTTTCTTTATTTCCCTCTGAATCCAGTATTAAATTATTTTTGGGAGGGAGAGTGGTTTCCATCCCTTTTTCTTCTTCACAAGAGATGGGTACTTTTAATCAGAAGTAATGCAGCTTTTGAATCTATCCTTACTTCAGTTCTTCTCGCTTTAAATACTAGCATGCTTTATTTACGCTGATACTTAATACTATTTCTCACCATCTGTTTCCATGTTATTCAGTCTCCTCTTAAATTTTTATTATGAATTCCTATTCCTGAACTTAAACTGATGTATGGTATTTCTGAGATTCTAGGGGAAATTACCAAATGAAAATAATAACAATTCATAATTACCATCAATCATTTCTCATACTCTACTGATCCTCCAACAGGCTTCAAAATCTCTAGATGTGAGCTTGACATATTATTTTTATTTTATTAACTCACTCAACCAATATTCATCAGCCATCTGCCAGATGCTATCCTAGTTGTTGGGGCAAGGGTGATGAATATGACATACTGCCAGACGTCTAAGAGCTCACTATCTCAAGGAGACTCATATGGTAGATAAAGAGTACAAGAAGAAGAAATAGTCAATTCAACCCAGGAGGGGAGGAGATGTGTCTTAGAGAAGAGATGCACAGGTAGACATTAAGTAACAAGAATATGTTTACTAAGAATAAAACATATAAGTGAAATCTAGACTTAATCAGGAAAAACAGCCTGGAGTAAGGAAGATAACAAAATTAGATTAAATGTAATTTGAACAATTGAGATACTTAATACATTTGTTAAAGTAAGACACTTTCATTTATATCTCCCCAAGTCCCTGTCAGACATGTTTTCATGTATATCTGAATGTATCATACTGGGCAAATAGTTCTAAGAGCACCCATATGTTTTTATCAATAGTATTTGTTTTACTTTTCAACATTTTTGTGTTTCAGGATCTAGAGAAACAACTTTAAGATAATGAGATATTAATGTTAATACCAAGTATGTAAGATGAGCATAACAGATACAATTTCTATATTCATTAAAATGAACCTTTAAAAAAAAACCTTTTAAAGATAAGGTCAAATTTTTCACTAGGAAATAACTTTGATTTGAATCAAAAAACATATATTTGTATTGAATATATAAATTTAGTAAGAAACCATGACATTTCATTATTTTAATATGCATTTCTTTGACCATTAGTAAAACTCAACTTTTCACCTAAGGTTATTGGTTCCTTACATTTTTTCCTACTTCCTTAAATCCTTTTTCCCTCTTTCTATATAGTTTATCTTTCTTAATGGCTTATGAGAACTGTTTGTCAATCCATGAAACAGTCTTTACCTTTTATCTATTTTGCCAAAGTTTCCCTCATTTGTTTTGCATTTTTAATTTCACCTACAATGTTTTAACAAAGCTTTACATTTTTACTCTTAAATCTACCCATCTACTTCATTATGCCTTCCTTTAGTCTATGCCTTTCTCAAAAATGAGTTCAGACAACATATTCAACTATATTTTCTAGTACGTTCATTTCATTTTTTGCATTTAAATATTTATTTTGACATAGGACACAGGATACAGACATATCTCCATCTTTTGCCAACCAAATTATTAATCAATTGCTACAATATCATTTCTGAATAGTCTTTACTTTACCAAATAATTGGAACTATAACTTATCATATTGATATTGAATATGCCTTAGGTTCCTCCCCCAAGGACCTTCTATTCATTTTCACTGATTTATCTTTCTGTTCTTATACTGTATCATATCATTAATTCAACCTTAATTTAATAACATGTATTTATATCTGGTATTCCAAATGATAACATGCATTCTGATGTTAGACTTCTAATTAAATATTTTATATTTAATTATAAATATAATATGACTATATTATTAAATATAGTCATAATACTCACTTCATACATGTGTCAGCTCATTAATTCCCAAATATTTATAAATGTCCTACAGAGTGAACAAAGAAGATAATAAAAAATGCAAATAACAAAAAAGTTTATTTTAGATACTTTATGTTTCAAAGGTAAATACTATGGAAGTCTCAGTCATGACAATTATATTATGCACTCAAATCCTTTTGCAGCTATACTAGAAACAAAATGGTGGAAGTGGTAATAAGTGAAATAGCAGACATATTGAAAACTTCAGAAAAGGAATTTGCAATTAAATTTTTCTCATGATGCCCATTATTTCCAGTATTTAAGCAGGTGATAAAGCAAAAAGAAGTGGAAAAGAATTCTAGCACCAGAATTTAAGCAAAAATTTTAAGCATTTGATATTTATCATGAAAGCCCTTTTTTAAGCATGTTAAATCAACTTCATTCATTATTTGAGTTTAGAGTCTATTAATATATTAGCAGCAAAACCAAGACAATTAGTGTTACTTGGTGATTTCTAATAAAATTGACTTGCAAAGCAGTTTCAGAAGGTTCCATTTAACTGGTAAAATTGAAATTGATACTACACATGAGAGACACTTGCCAAGAAGATGCTTCAATTGAGGACATTCAATTACTCTATTCAATGATAATTTCAGTAGTTGTAAGCAATTAATAAATGCCATACATTAGACATTCTAATGGTAGCCAATTAGCATCTAAAAGACCTCTCTGAATTTGCTAGTCTTGCACTGTAAAATTATGTACATGTTAGACAACAAATAGATGATCTAATTATATGACCCTCACTTCACCATAGGACATTTTTTGTCTTAATGATAGTTGCTAAATAAATAACCTACCTTTCACATATATTAGATTTATTAAGTAACTCATAAGATATGCATTCTGTATCAAAATAGAGTTGATTCAGCTAGGAGAACCATCCACAGAAAGAATACTCCATCACACAAGATTTCCAAGTTCCTTATCTAAAAATAACAAAAGGACAAGATGTTCTGCCCTAGGAGGGAAATATGATAGCAGCTGCTTCCTTTATTTTGTTTTATTTTATTTTTTTATTAGGTAGTTCTAGGTATATACCCCATTTTGGGAGAGGTAAACATCTCCTTTATTAAAGTTTTCTCTAGTACCAGCCAGTAATAAAGAGGGATAATCTTTCTCTCACACGCTGTGTCTTTCTTTGGGTAGTATATTTTTCACATCATTCTTTAGACTTTATTAAAGAATATTGTCCTCGAAGCACAGCACACTTTCCAAATTTTTAATACAATATCCTCTCCAATTTCATTGTAGAAACATGGTTGATGTTTTCAAATGGAGAACACATACATTAAAAAAAATTAGCAGCTTCAATTTCTATCCTATGTGCTCCAATTACTTGAATGTGTATTTAAATAGAAAGTGCTCCCTATGAGATGCATAGCCATTTCAGAAATGGAAAACTAAAGTAACATTAGATATTTCTATCCTATTAAAGAACTGTATTCACTTTTTAAGGAAAATAATCGTACAAAATAAATTTATCTCTTCACAAATAAAAAAAAATCAACTTCTTTGTTCAACATACAAGATTTAAAAACTAAGCAGGTAAAAACTGAACCCAGGTTTTCATTTTTCAGAAAGTGAATGAGAATGTAGCCATCAGTATACCAGAAAGAGATTTAGAAAAGCCCTGGGGATCCAATTAGTTTAGTGCCTCCAACTAAGTTTTCCCTTCTGGGAGATCTATAGAAACAGCCAATGACATGTTTCTGTATGAACAATTGTACATGTATATACATGTACAATATCAGTGCACACAAGACTAGACAAGGCCGTTCTCTTGCTGTTTATGATAGCTGAAAAGTTGAAATGAGGCCTGTTTGTTAGCCTGTTTCAGTTTCAACTCAAAGAAAATGAATGCTAACATACTGCTTTCTCTAAGAACACTATTACTGGAATGCTTATAAAACAGAACAGTCAAGCTGAACCATTATACTTGATCAATACACGTCTTCATTGATTTTCAGTGGGGATGGATATGCAATGCACTTAAAAATGGCAAATGTTTCTAAGAGTTAAAGACAAAAAGAAAAACAAAATTCAAAAGTGTGATCCTATAGCTAAATGTCAACTTCAGTACAAATGCTACAATGCAGAATTACTCCTCACCCCAGCCAATGACATATGCCTAAAAATTATCTTTTTTGCTATGAAAGATCATTCCATTTCTCATCTTCCAGAGCTCCTGCAGAAAATGTCATTATTGTGAAAACCACTATTTTATTCTGTTAGGAACATCAGTTGTAATTCTACAAAAAAAAAGTCAAGGTTGTAGTTAAGGAGAAAAGTAGGTTTATAACTTGTTGATTGTCCTCATTTCTGACATAGAAGGGAAATACTTTTTTGTATTTTGATCAGAAGAAGAGAGCACCATAGTCACTACCAGAATCTTTCCACAGTGCTAGCAGCAGCAAGAAGGACAGTGCAGGGAAATACCAGAATCCCCTACTGGAAATGAAATCTCAGTACAGAACTAAAGAATCTGGTTATTTTCTCACTAAGAGAAAGTACTATTCCCTCATTACAATTAATGGCAATCAAGAACTTAAGTATGTTGGTGTATTTCATGATTAGAAATAAATTATATATATTACATTTGTATTACAGATACCAATTAAATAAATATAGTCCATAGACTAGGTTTGCATATATATAGTATGTATATTACATTTAGCCCTATGTAATTTTTTTGGTCAATTCAAAGACATTCAAAAGCTTTGGCTTGCTTAATATGGGCTGTAAATCTGAAAAATACTAAGTATAATGAATGCACCCCAAAGACTTAGGCTATTATAACTGCCACATATCTTAGCCTGTGTTCTCTAGAAAGCAAAGCTTGAGGGAAGGATTAAAGTGTGAATGCTCTACTTGCATAGTACAAAACAAGGCAGCAAAAATGAGAAAAGGGATGTGAAGAAAGAAACGGCATGAACACATGTGAAGTGAGGCTTTCCACAGTGCCTAACACTTTGCAAGTCAGAAAGTAAGAGTATAGATGCTTAATGGTCTGACTCCTCAGGACATGGGTCTTATTTGAGAAGATGTAAAGATAAGTTGCAGGTTGAATTTGTTGAAACAAGAAATACAAATGAAGGAAGTAACCTGCCCTAATCCTCCTGACTTGTTTCCCAATCATCACTTCTTAGGGAATTTTTTCCATGTGGAAAAAAATTTTTTTGCAGCCCCATCAGCAGTTCTCAGCGTGCCTGGTCTATCTCTGTACTGTGTCATTTCACCAAGTCCTGAAGTGATGGCAGGAGATACAATCTCCAGGCACCTGTCTGGCCGACTTAGCAAATCACCCTTGTTATGCAGAGAGGACAGGTGAAACTGTCAGGTCCTCACAGGATACACATTTGACCAGTCCTAGTGGACAGAATTGAGTGGGATTCACCTTAGTCCATTGAGAAAGTGACTGACGTGACATAGTAGTTTCAGGTTTGAATAAGGGACATGCTAAGAAATCTGTGGAAGAGGCTATAGTCTCTATGTTTGGAGGGCAAAACAATGGGTTTAGATGGAATATACAAGCAAGAAAAACTTCAGGAAACATCCTAAAATAAATGAATCACTTCGTGACAACAAGGTTTTTCTTCAACTACCTAGATACCCATTTATCCCAAGTCACTCCAACATTCAGGCAGTTTGAGGTTACTAACCTACACCTGAATGTTGCCACATAGTCCATGACAGATTGTCAAGACAATGAAAAATAAAGCTACTAGCATCTGTGTTTCAGAAGACAAAGATGTAAGAGTTACAAATGATTGATTCCAGATCAGACTGAAGCAAACAAAATAATCGTTGATATACCAGACCTTTTTTTTCCAGGATACTGAATCTTCTATGGATATCAACACTGGCTTTATGAACAATTATATCTGTAAAACTTACCTGTCATGGCTAATATTAAGAGAAACATCCAAGAGAACAAGATAACAAGAGAAACATCCATGAATTCCGAGAGTCAAGTCATAAAAGAAGATAAAGGAATTTCTAGGAGATATGGTTTGTTGACCTTAATGCAGAGAAACTAAAGCAGATACCTTAAAAGCAACTGAGGCCAATAGGAAAAGGGGAACAGGTACTAGAGAAAAGGTGAGATCAAAAAGAATTAACCTAGAAGGTAACACACACGCACAGGAAATTAATGTGAATCAACTCCCTGTGTAGCTATCCTTATCTCAACCAGCAAAAACACTTGTTCCTTCCTATTATTGCTTATACTCTCTCTTCAACAAAATTAGAGATAAGGGCAAAATAGTTTCTGCTGGGTATTGAGGGGGTGGGAGAGGGAGGGGGCGGAGTGGGTGGTAAGGGAGGGGGTGGGGGCAGGGGGGAGAAATGACCCAAGCCTTGTATGTACATATGAATAATAAAACAATAAAAAAAAGAAGATATGTTCATTTTATAACTACCCAGGGAAAATAAAGTAGCGTATTAAGCAGGGGCACTTTGAGAATTATTGCCTTGACACAGGGTTCTGCTTCATGTCTCTAACATTGAAGAAAGAAAGGGGTACTTTCAGTGGACTGTCACTCTCTGGGTAGAATTGTATCAGAGCATGTCTTTCAATCAATCTCATGTAGCTGTAAGGGAGATATGGGGTGGCTTTCTGTTTCTTTAAGTCAATGGACTTTTCATGAAAGAAAAATTATAGGTCGAAGTGTGTCCCTTGGACTACCTGCAGTCCTTATTTATAGTGTTGACCCATGAGGCCATCACAGTTTACTAATCGTATTTATGGAGGGGTAGGATGAGCACAGAAATGTTTGTATTCAATAAAAAAGATGATTCCAAAGTAAAGGTCATTATACATTGACTTAAAGTCATTTCAAGGAGACAAAATCTGCTTGGTGCCCACAAATGCTGTTGAAAATGAAAGAACACCACCTGATATCTCAGGGATTCTTTCTAATAGTAAAGGTGCTGAGGTTTCAAGCAGAGATTTCCATTAAAGAACTAAGGAGACAGGAGTACTCCTGTGCTGTTAATTAACAACCAAGACCTATGATCCCCCTACCAATAAAAAGCTCTTAAGTAGCTCTGACTTGATCTCCCAGCACTGATAACTTAATTGGAAACATAAAAGATCCATGCTAATGGAACACTTAAAAAATCTTTATTGAAGCATTACAGTAGTTGCCCCTCCCTTACTGACAGTTTCACTTCCTGAGGTCTCAGTTAACATGGTCAACTATAATTTGATGTATGAGATGAAAAATTCCAGAAATAAATAACTCTTTAAGTTTTTAATAACTTTCATTAGAGTATATTGCTATAATTGCTCTGTTTTGTTATTTATTGCTATTTATCTTTTATTGTGCCTACCTTAAATATTAAGCTTTATCATAGATATGTACATATAGGAAAAACCATAGTGTTTAAAGGGCTCAGTAACAGATGCATTCACTAAGATTCTTGGAACATATCTCCCACAGATAAGGAGGGACAACTCTACTCAGTAACTTGCTTGATGTCCCCAAGCACCAATATCTTAATTGTATTTCCCATTTGAATGTCTACTCAGTTTTTGTAGCTATTGACAGATATTTACAAATTATCTTTTGTCCAAAGAATCCTTTAATTTAGATGTTTACAAATGTTGTGAGAGTCTCTATTAAAGAGAAGATTTTATGCATGTGTGTACTACTATTAAATTTTTACTTTGTATGACTAGGTATTAAAAGTAAGTTTATCAGAAACAAAATAATACAATAGGCGTTATAGTCTAAAGAAGACATTGGATGATATACAGAAGTCAAAAAGTACATTTCTGAAAACTAGTCACATGCCTTTTGACCACAACCCAAATGTGAAGATTTAAATATATAAAGAGTTAAATATTTTAAGAGAATTTGGTGAGGAAGAGTTCTTTGGACAGAACTGTACAAGTCCCACCGAGGATGTAATTTCTTCCTTATCACAAATCTAGTTGCAGGGCTTGATGTAGAAGAAATTTTAAAAAGTAAGAGAGAAGGTAGCTTGCTGTTTTGACAATAAGACTGAAGAACTGGGATTGGCTTACAAATCTAGACTTAGGTCAAAAGAATGCATGAATACTTTCTATAGACCACATATGGGTGATATACTCAGGAGGCCAGTGTAGGTCATCTGAAGTCGTACCTAAGAGAACCATGACACATAATCATACAGAGAGAATTTGAAGGTATCAAGAAGTTTTAAAGATCTTGGAGTGAGAAGCTATCCAAAATAGAGATGTAGAGACTAAGGAATGCTCGGGCAGTAGGAGTACCTGACTAGCAAGTGTGAAGCCCTAAGTTCAAACCCCAGAAAAGAAAAAACAAAACAAAAAAAATCCAAAACAAAGATGTACTGGCTGAGGTCAAAAGGACTTGAGGTAATGTGTCCCCCATAATTGTAAAAGAGGATAATTTCCAAAGTCCCTTGAAAGAGGAGTCCACTTCAATTTCCTAGTAGTCCCAGAGTGCATGGCACAAGCCAATGACAGTATCGGTCAGTTAAAACTCTGTTATTTTACTGACTATAAACTTGACTGATTAATTCTCTTTAAATAATTTAAACTGCAATTAGTAATTTATGTGACTGAGTCTTTTGAAGATTTTAAACCAAACATGCACAAACACAATGATTTAATGACTCATAACTGATCGATACCAAAAAAAAAAAACAACACTAGAGGCAAAAGTGATAGTACTATAAGTGACACTTTGCATTAATTCTTATTTTTATATATTTCTAGGGTTTGAATTTTCTAATATCTTCTTAAAATTTCTGTACCTTTACCAGAGCTAATGTTTATAACCATCCTAGAGGCTTTTTTCAAAAACTGTTTCCATATCTGAAAGAAAAAGAATGCCAATTCAGAATACCAGAATGTAGGTTGCTGGTAGTTCATTGAAATGTACAGAGTGAAATTTGGTGGTATGGTCCATTGTGAAGCAAACTGCATTATCTACACTATACTAAGTATCCTTTTATATCAAACTTCCACTTGTTATATCCTGAGCCCCAGAAATTCCTGCCTTTAATGTTAATTTAAGTTTTGAATATTTATGTTTCCTGAGGTTTTTCACAGCCAAAAGTATCCATGTCATTTTGATATATTGACCTAGTTATTAAAATATATGTACTCTTTTTAGTATTTTATTAAATTCTTAAGAGTTTATTCATAATTGGTGTTTCATCCAGTAAGAGATGAAGTATTAAATCTAGTGGATGTTTCATCTAATAAGAGATGAAGTATTAAATCCTGTGGTTATTTTTCCTCTTCAGAACATTTGTCCCCTTTGTAATTTTGGAACATACTATCTTGTAATTGTCATTATGCACGCCTATGTGCTATCACTGAAATCAACTGTGATAAACTTTGATTGTTTCAAAAGGCCATTAATGGTAATAACTCCTTTAATTTTTAGCATATTCCTATATCCTGATCTTTTTTTAGTAAGAAAAAGGACTGCCTCGTTGTACAGAAATTCTACCTCAAATTGGTCATTCACATATCTTAGTTCCTCCTTTTTTCTTACACAAGCACTATAAAGAAATATGGAGGAATGTAGGAGTTTATAGTTATTGCCACTACTTGTGAACCATCAAGCAAATAAAACACCAAATTCTTATAAACACTATTTGTGCAAAAATAGGCTAAACAAAGAAAATGAAATACCACATTTCAATGCTGTTCTATTTGCTAAATAAATATGTAAAGACACCATTAGAATCCTTTATTGTATTTACAAGTACCTCTTTGCACATCTTGTGTTTTCTCTTTTGACTGTTACTGTGAACTTGGCACTTTTTATAGGCATAACTTGTTCCAATTTAACTATTAGCAGTATTACTTTTGTTATGATTTGCTGGCTCTTTTGTCATTAAAGCACTACGCCCTGATGTTTCAAGAGGCAGCCTTGGTTCCTGGTAAACAACAGGTTCCTCTGAATCCATCTCATTTTGTCTTTATAACAAACTTAGCATCAACTACCCTCTAGAGATTAAAATTTGTGTGCTAGGGGTGCATGTGAGGGTGGGTAATAAATGAGGGTAGTGCTCCTGCTGTTAGGCCATTTATAATAATGATAGGGATAGAAAATAAGTCTTTTAAGGACCTGAATTCACACTGGTTTTTCCAATGTAACATACTACTTTTCTTGTAGATTTGCTTTTATGCTTATAATAAATATGTAATAAGATGGAGAAATGCATTACCTTCACAGCTGGTAGCAGAATTACCCCTCAGAAGAGACCCATCTCTCTTGGCAAAATTCTTCAGGTCTGAGAGAAAGTGAGTTTCTCTTTCCTCCTCTTATCTTAACCCAGGCCCAAGAAAAGGTTGATCCCAAAGTTTCTAAGAATTTAACCATCCAAGGACTACTGAGAAGAGATACAAGTATAAATTGATGAGAGAATAGGAGAAACACAGGGTTTTATGATGTTACTGACCAAGTTCCTGCTCTATGTGTGTGTGCACATGTGTGTGTCAGTGTGATGAGGAAGCTGCCATGAGGGAGCTGCCCATGAAAACTGAAGAAATATTGAGCATCAGGTCACAGTAAGGAGTTATGGCACAGATATGGTATATAAGACTCTACAAACACAAAGATCTAGAAAGGTAAGTTTCCTGTAAATTGGTCAGAAATTTGGGAAATCTACTGAGAGGAACTGGGGTTGACATCAATTTAATTTACATACCAAGAAGTAAGAAAGTTCTCTATGTTAAAAATAAGACACAACTTCTTAAGAATACTGTTGGGCCAGGTGTGGTGGTGTACACCTGTAATCTTAGCTACGCAGAAGGCAAAGAGGTCAGTCAGGATAAAAAAAGTTAGTGGGACCTTATCTCAAAAAACAAGCCAGGTGTGGTACACATGCCTGTCATGTCAGCTACACAGGAGACAGAGGTAAGAGGGCTGCAGTCAGTGGTCAGCCCTAGACAAAAGCATGAGATCCTACTTGAAAAATAACTAAAAACAAAAATGGCAGGGAGCATGACTCCAGCAGTAGATCACTTGCCTAGCAAGTGTGATACCCTGAATTCAAGCCCCAGCATGGTAAAAAAATAAATAGAGTTGCCAGAGTTAGCAATTAAAAGTACAGAATACCCAGTTAAATTTCAAAAGACCAATAATTTTTATTATAAATATAACCTGTGCATTATTGGGACTTTGCTATCTGGAAACCTAACAAAGGAGGTTGTGATATAACAAACTAAAAATATATCCAGTGGAATTACATAAAGCATATATTATTTATAAGTATTTTTATTTTTAATACATATATATAGTTGTAACAAGAACAAATCTCTGCTTCCTTCAGTTTTTATCTCTATTTTGATCATCCTGATTTTCCATTGTTTCTTTCCCTTTTGGTCTCTTTGTGCTACATGCTAACATGTAGCAATTGTGGTTCTTTTATATATATTGTCCCAAATTCTCACAATATCTGTGCAAAAGAGACAAGTGGAAATTCTTTATAAACAATTTCTTCAGCTCCAATTTACTCTGTTCTCAACTGTATAAAATATACGTGATCTCAAGTTTGCAAAAGCACCCATATAACCTTGCAAAATGAGTTGTGATGTCATCCTCACCTCCCTGCATGTCATCTCACTCCTCAGAGCTGCTCAGTCTTAGAAGGTGGAGTTGAGGGGAGGGGTTGGAATAGAAGAGGATCCATGTTGAAGAATAAGCCTGCCTTATAAATCCTATGCTCTGCTGGGAGACACAGCAAGAAATGCAAATCCTTTACAAAGGAAACATAGAAAATTAAATTTAAGAGAAAGGTTAATAAAACTTTACAAAGTGATTCTGTGACATTAAAATGCATATGTCAAAGCTATAAAAATGGCAAGACCCAACTGAAGTATAAACAGCTATCAAAAGGATCTCAAAATAGCCCTCAACGTCCCAAGGGACAAATTCAAAAACGAGGTGTAAGGTTGCCTTGAGTTTGCTTTGCTTATCAAAAGTGGGAAGCACTCTTTCAGTCTAACTATTGTCATCTGTACAGAAAGGGGGGGTTGAACTAATTCTGTAATGGTCAAGCTATCCTCCAAGCAGCCCTGGTGTTTTTATGGTGACAGAGATGAGAGTGGTGGGTCAGGGTGTAACACCTACAGCAGCTCTAATACTTCTGTATTCGAATTCATAAAATTTTATGCCTGCATTGATATTTTCATACTTTCCCCATTTCACTCTGTTTTGATTGCTGGTAAAAAATCTATTCATCTATTCTATCTTCTATTTATCTGTAAAATTATTTTGCCCATTCTTATGCTAAGAAGTCTCAGGATTTTAAAATATATAAGCATATTTATCCATAAAAGGATGATTTAATCTCTTGTTTTCCTGCATTTGATCAACAAATTCCATGTTGTAACATTTGTTATATGTTGAGTATTAATGGAAATATTAAGCAACATTATCTAGTTTCTGAGTTTTTAATTTAATTTTAATTCTATTAGCGTGTTATTGTTGTACTGGGGATACATTGGGCCATTTACAAAAGTGCTTACAATATATCTTAGATTCACTCCCTCCCCCTTAGAGTAGTTTCACCAGGTCTCCTTTTTTCATTTTTATACAGAAGTACATAATATTTCTACCATATTTGCCCTCCTTCACCCTTTCCTGATATCCTCCCTAGTTTCTGGTTTTAATCGAAATGATTTCAGGATTTGAACATAATTACCTTCTATTCATATTTTACTTAGTATACTCTTTGAAATTTTGTTTTTATATGTTTGTAGCTTCTGTTGAAAATGTTTTTATTGAGCTTATTATTTAAGCAATTGTAGTGATATATCCTGAGACTGAACCGCCTTTGCATTTCTAGGTATATTCTACTTGGTTTCGATAAATCTTCTTTGATACAACTCCAGATTTTAATTGAAATTCCTTTATTTAGTGTTAGCAACTTGTACTCATGTGAAAATGGTGTGTGGTTTTCAACTCTGAAAAGCCTTTAACAAATTTGGATATTGAGATTGTGTGGCATCAAAAAAAGAGAGTTTTGCATATTTTAATATTGTATAAACTAATTAACATGAGAAATATCTGGTTTTTGAGATTACTTAAACCTCATGAAATATCTGGTCACAATGCCTTATTATTGATATTAAATATGCATACTGTAACATTTATATTTTGATAATTTTCCATGTACAATTCTTAATGCTGCAATACATACATTCATGATGCTGTGCAACCATCACCACTAATTCTATCAGAAATTCTTTATCATCCCAAACAGAAACTCTGTACCCATTAAATAATAACTTGTCCCTTCTCCCCTTCCTTCAGTCCTGGTAATCTCTATTCTACTTTCTGTCTCTATGAATTAATTTGCTTATTCAAGGAACCCCATATAACTGAAATATTTACTTTTTTGTGTCTGACTTATTTCACTTAGCATAATGTTTTCCATAGAATTTCATTCCTTTTTAAGGATGAATAATGTTCCCTTGTAGGTACACGCCACATTTAGTTTATCCATTCGTCTGTCCAAGGACACTTGAGTTGTCCTTTTGGCTGTTGGAAGGAATAGTGTTATGAACATGAGTATGCATATTTCTGCTTGAGTCCCTGCTTTCAAATATTTGGGTTATGTATTTAGAAGTGGACCTACTGGAGCATATGACAATTCTGTTTAATTTCTTTGAGAAACCACCAAACTATTTTTACATCATTTTACATTTCTACCAGTAATGTCTAAGTGCTCACAATGCCTTTTTAAATGGCATGTCCTTAATCACTTTTCTCAGTTTTCACCCATAATTGCTTAATTCTATATCTATACTTCTTTATCAGTTTTAGAAATGTTTATTTTGCAAGGAAATGGGTAGTTTTCTTTAGGTTTTCTGATAATGCTCCATTCTATTTCCCCTTTCCTACCACTAATCAAAGGAATTTAAGGCTATAAATTTTCTCTAGTCTTTTGCTACTCATTCTTTTTTTATTGTTTCTTAGATAATTTGAAATTCTGGTTTCCATGTTGTCTTTGGTCCATAGAATAATCATGAATGCATTCATAATTTCCAAGTAGTTACTATTGGGAGGGGGCAGAGGGAAGGGGATCACCATTTCCTTATCTATTTTAATATAGTCAGAGAAGAGTAGTCTATAAAATTTTTGCTTTTTAAATTATATCAAGATTGTCTTTGTAGTCAAGTACATAAATCTAAAGTTTCCATGGATGTAAAAAATAATTTATATTCTCAATTCAAGGGATATGCATTTCTGAATCTTTTATCTTGTTTTCTATACATAAGGAAATATACTGATATAATTTTGTTCAATTCCCATGTAATTTTATTTTTATCTATTTTTTACAAGTAAATATTAAAGTTTCCCAGTATAATTATAGTTTTATAATTTATCCTTGTCCATATAATAGGTAATGCTTTTATATTTAGCTATTGTGTGTTCTTTTTGCTTGGTGTTTTATTACCTTCTTATGTTGCTCATGTTGTCACTTTATAATTACAAAATGCCCTTTTTTTTATTTTACATACCTCTTTTCCTATTAGTAACATTGCTCTAGATTTTTTTTACATTAGTAACACCTGCACTTTTGTTTTTAAGTTCTTATTATTACTTTATTCATGTCACCACTTAATCCTTTCTCTAGGCCCTCTTATGAGCTTGGTTCTCAGGAGCTCCTCACCAGCACTGTCAGAATTAGACATTCATCTAAGGCCCACTTTCATTACCCAGAGCAGGCTCATCTTTCTTCCTCTTCCTCTAACTGCTGAGAAGCTCCAGAAAGGAGGTGTCTGAGTGAGAACTGTGTTCTTTAAGCCACAACGTTTTCAGAATCCTCTCACCTTGTTTGCTTTCCTCTTGTTCTTCTCCCACTCTTAAATTATCTTACCTAAATGAGGGGGTGGGAAGGAGAAACATTCTCTACAGAACTAGGAGACCTGTTCTTCCAATATCCATATAACCTTGAGCAAATCAATTAATTTCTAAAACTATGTTCTAGGTTATAAAATGTCCAAATTGATAAGATGGTCTCTAGGGGTCTTTCCAGTTCTACAATTCAGATTCTATCATTCTGGATAGGAAAGTTCAAGGAGGGAGAGGGAAGACATGAGCATGGCACAAGTCAGATATAAAAGATCAGTTGCAAATGTTCAAGGCTAAGGACAAAGGCAATCCTTTTGTCTTAATAATAAAACAAAACATTATATGCAAGGCTACGATATAGTATCACTAACTTTTTAAAATTATGGGTAGTGAATAGGGCTATATGTTCTAAAGCTAATTCTATGGTTCATTTAGATACCTATTAACTTAAATTGAATACCTTAAAATTACATATTGGTCTCCATAATTTTCTAATTCAACTCGTAAGTGATGAACAATCATGCATTTGAAATGTACCTCTGTCTGAGAGCTAGAAGTGCCTTGTTTCTGTATTCATTTCAAGTCATAGTACACTTCTTTTCAGCTATTGCAGCTATATCAGAAATAGATACCATTGCATAAACTTCCTCCTTCTTCCAAAGTTTAATGGGGAGAGCAGGTTTAATTGTGCAGTGAAAGTTTTCACATCCACTCATAAGAACTGCAATATTTCTTCTCCTTCATTTTAAGGAAGGAGAGTAGGACAGGAATAATCCCCTGGACTTTGGGTAAATCTTAACACTTAATTGTCTCCAAGCCTCTCTACAGTCTAATAGTGAGATTCTGTAAAATAAGTCACATCCTAATTTTTCACTCAAAGTACTTTGTTTCTCACATAGTCCATGTTTATATAACCAAATCAAAGCTGAAGTCTTATATGTCCTGGAACACAGGTAGTCCAGATCCATTCTTCCTTTCTAAAGACTTTCCAATTTAAAAGGACTTAAGTCCACAAATTTTACTGAGTGCCTACTATGAGCAGATATTTTGCTTTTAACATGTAAGATAACAAGGTAGGAAAAATATAAAAATATGGAAGACCTGATGCCTGTCCTTGAGAAATTTACAACCCAATTCAGGAATCAATGGACATAATGACATGAAAAATAGCTACAAGGCAAATTCAGACAATCAAATGTCATTATGACAGCCAGGTTAATGACTTCCAAAGATATCCATGTTCTAATGAATAACATATTGATGTTACCTTACACGGTAAAAGGGACTTTGCAGATGGGATTAATTTGGGAATCTTAAAATGGGAGATTATTCTGGATTGTACAGGTAGACCCAATGCAAAGGTCCTTATAGGAAGGAGACAGGAAGTTCAAAGACAGTAGCAGGAGATGTGATGATAAGCAAGAGTTTGGAATTATGCAAGGAAAGGGCCACAAGCCGGAGGCCGCTGGAAGCTGCAAAATGCAAGGAAAGAATTCTCAGAGCCTCCAGAAGCAATCAGTCTTGTTGCCACCTTGACTTAGCCCACTAAGAATGATTCTGATTTCCAGAGCTGTAAGAGAATAAACTTGTAGCATTTCAATCACTAACTCTGTGGTGATTTTCATAACAGCAATCAGAAATGAATGTAGCCAAAGTATGATTTGAAAAAATAAAGGTGGAAGATGACCTCAAATTAAATAATAGAATAAAGTATAGTGGAAATGAACTACTAATGATGATAACACTTTATGTTCAATTGCAATTCTTCTCCCCACTCTTGGTTTCCATGAAGAGGACTTTTATCTAACACACTCCTGGTATCTCCTGACCTCTGAATCCCTCCAGTGCTGGTGATAAGGAATGAGTTCTGTGGTTAATTTGAAACAAATTATCTGTGCATTATCAGCTCATTCTTCTTGAAAAATGGTTTCTTATAGGAATTTTATTCTCTTTCCATAGGAAACCTGGTCCAGGTGGTGCTGCTATAACAGAACAGGCTAGTCTACTTAATTTTCAGGTGCATTTAGCAAGTCAATTTTTTTCTCAAATTAAACAGCATTCTCCAACCTGTCTTTTAAATAGTAATGTTGTGTTTTGCCTTTGTAATAAAGTGATATTTTGCCTCTGTCTTCACTTTTCCTAAATTTCCTAAACTGTTCAGAAACGGGGTAGAAAAGAATGGTACAATTGAGGGGAGTCTCAAAATCCCGACTTCCAATATTTAGAGAGTATATGCCATCTGCTAAGCACTGCAGAAACGTTTTGCATAAGTTATCTTATTTCATCCTCACAAAACTTCTCTGAGGCAAATACTGGTAATACCAGTGTCGTACAGATAATAAAACCAAGGCACAGAGAGGTTAAGTAACTTGCTCCAGGTCTCACAATTTAGAAATGACAAAGCTTTAATTCATCTCCAGGTCTTTGTAACTTCAAAGCCTAGCCTTCTGAACATTGCATATTGCCCTTCTTCCTGTAGGATATGAAGTTAGAACTGAATGCTAAAAAGAAACTGAATTCCTAAAGAAAGCTCTGGCTCCTGGCATCAATCTTGGCTTGACTTCTTTCTAAGAAAATTGCAAGATATAAAGCTCAAATTAAAATATAGACATCATAGATCAGAGCAGTCTTGTTCTTTATACTCATTTAAATGCCATTAATTGTCTGGGTCACTCATGAATTCGTTTTTCACATGAATACAGCATAGACTTGATTACAAAAACAAAAGTGCTTTCAAAAAATTTCACCTTTGAAAATATGGCCACACAGAAATCCTTTAATCTTCCACAGCATGGAATTATTCCCACTTCATCAGAAGCTGCCTAACTGGTAATCACAAAAACTGATGCCTATGTCTGAAAATTAAGATATCGAGCTTTCATCTTATTTGACCAGTTTTATTTCACTTCTGATTCCACCACCTTCCCCTTCTCTTATCTTAGAAGCAGTAGACCATATATTTCTTGCTTCACAGAGGATTTAATAGGTAGTCACAATTCTACAGCTGGATATCCCACAAAGCAATATCCCCATGATAAATTTCAGCCATTTTTGACCCTCAGCTTTCCTTTGAGAGCCATATCAACCATATTGATAAGACCTTATATTACCATCTCAGGAGTATAACAAGGTTAAGACAATTGCTGTCTCAGCAAGATGCAGAGCTTTTGATTCATGCTTTTATAACAAGACTAGATTACTACAATTTGTTGTTGGCATCCCTCCCAGAATGCTCACTGCTTTGACTTGACTTTGTAGAGGATTCGGCAGTTGAGGTGTTCAACAACTAACACAGAAACACCTGCACATACCACATCAGTATCACAAACATTATGCTGAAATATAAAATTGATTTGAAAAATTGTAGGTAAAGGTCTGTCCTTGTTTTAACCCTCTG
The DNA here is from genome assembly GCF_047511655.1 of Castor canadensis. Classification (NCBI taxonomy): domain Eukaryota; kingdom Metazoa; phylum Chordata; class Mammalia; order Rodentia; family Castoridae; genus Castor; species Castor canadensis. The sequence continues at coordinate 69,836,467 of NC_133387.1, read as the reverse complement.
AAACACAATGAACCTTTTTCTTCTAGAAACAAAGCTCTCATATATAACTCCAGTACAGAACTAACTGTGGCTCATGGAGGCTAAGGTACTTTAAAAGACTGTAACACTTCACTTGACTTAAGGCTCATTTAAAAAAGAGTAATATGTACAGTACAATATTATTCTATAATCTGCATGAAAACCTTAGAGGAACTCAAATCACACATGCCCCATGTTTTGAGTCTCACTGGGAAGTATTTCTTATTGAAACTTTTTAATGTTTGTATAATCCTCCTCTATCCACCAGACTAGTACATACCTGCTATAGTTATACAGTTGTATCCCCTCAAAATTCACGTGTTGAAAGCTAATACCCAATGTGATAGTATTAAGAAGTGAGGCCTTCGGGAACTAGTTCAGTCATGAGACTCCACTGTCATGAATGGGATTAACAACCTTATACAGTGAGTTCCCTTATCCCTAGCACCATGTGTTGATACTGCAAGAAGTATGAGAAGCAAGGCTCTCATACACCAAATCTGCTGGTACCTGCATCTTGGACTTCTTAGCCTCCAGAATGCTGAACAACAATTTTTCATCATGTATAAATTACCCGCCTAAGGTATCTTGTTGTAGCTGCCCAAAAGGAATATGACAATTTCAAAGTATGCTTTTGGAACCACCTACCTCAACATCACCTGGAGTGTTCATTAAATTAAAGCTCTGTTTCTAAGATCATAATCTGTAGGGCTGGAAATAAGATTCAACATATTTATCAAGCTTCCTAGGTCATCCTAATACATACTAGGAAATGGGAACCATTATGGTAGACATTGTAAGCTACTGGAGTGAATGTTCATAAATTCTTACTTGGATCTTTGCATGCTGCCTGACCCATGTAGATACTGGGGAGTCATTGTTTCTGTGTATACGTGAATAAGTAAACAGCTGATAGATCTATACAAGGACTAACCAAGTCCATGCCAGTGCTTCTGTCTGCTCCTGTAGTCTGCTCAGCACTCCACACAGGGGTAGAAGAGTTGTAAGATTTAAGAAAAACACAAATAAAACAGGATGCCCAATTAAATCTGTTGTTATTTGTCTGAAATAACAACAAATAATTTTAGTATAAGCAGATATCTCACAGTATTTGGCAATTCTAGTCCCAAACCACATAGGCCTAGAATAACCAACTGTCCCCTACCAGCCACATAAGGAACAGAAAGATGTCTATAAGTAACACAGGATGTCAACAGGGAAGTCAGAGTGCCATCCTATGTATCTTCCAGCCAGTCTTATTGTCTCTGCCTGAGCAAGTCTTATCAGAGAAGGGGGGGGGGTCTTGTTTCTCTGATCCTCTAATATCTCACCTAATTAAAAGAGAGAGCAAAATGTTCCCTCATAAGAGTTGCTATGCTGATGAAGTAAAGTAATGACTGTAAAGCTTAGCATGATAGTTACTTCCTCTCCCCACTCTCTTCAGAGTTCTGTTACTTTCATCGACTTAGCACCACCCCACTGTCAACCCCCACACGTACACATCTGTGTATTTGTCCTCACTTTCATGCATACACACACACACACACACACACACACACATACACATACACACACACACACACACACACACACACACACACACACACACACACACACACACACACACACACACTCTTTGGAGGCCTACTTAAAGTCCAAGTAGGAGATTGGGGCAATATAGCTTAAAGATTAAGAGACAGGGCACTGACACCAAATGTTCAAATTCCATCTCTGCTGTTTATGATTTCCATGTGACTCTGGCAATTTATTAAGTCTCTTGGCACCTGGGTTTCCCCGTTTGCAAAATGGAACTAATAATGCCTACTTTTCAGGGCTGCAGTGAGGATTAGATGCATTAAATACAAGCAATCACGCAGAGCAATGCTTGCACATGGTGAGCTTCAATGTGTGTTAGCCATTGTTATTTTGGTTGTTGTTAACATCATCATGGCCTCCATCCAACTCAGGTAGTTTCTTCACTTAGTAACTTCCTAAGGCCAGGAGTTATTTCCCCAGGAAATTCCTCTCACCTATGACTGAAAGGTCTTCCAAAATCCCCAATTTTATTATTCTCACTAGTACCTGAGGAGAATACTGAGATCATCTCAGTAAGCTGATTGGTATCTCCTGGCAATTCTTAAAGTTTTCATGAATTAAGATTTTTTTAATTGATGTGATAACATAAGTAGAGGAATAGCCTAAAGCTCTTATTTTGGTAATTAATTGGCTGACAAAGCTAGTCTTTAGAAATTGTCTACAGATCAAACTATGTAACAAAGAACACTTGAAATGTCTTTTTTAAGTACAGAGGATGAAAATGTGTCCATATTTTGGAAAAATGTGACCAACTCCCTTTTTCACCATGAATTCAGACTTTAGTAAGGAATATAAATGATTCTTCCTTATTGTCCATCACTACCTTACCCAATTCCTTTTATACTAAAAATAATTTGATGTTCTATACCTATAATATTAACATGACAAGCATTTACGTATTGACTCATCTACTTAATAAATGTTAACTGACTATCTTTATGTGTGAGGTACTGTAGATATAGCAGTAGACACAACAGACAAGTAACTCTGCAGTCATGGAGCATTCTATGGGGGAAATGAGAAGAAGGGGGAAGTATGTAATATATTACTTGGTGATAAAGTTGTAAAAATTCATTGGTAATGCTATAACAAACTACCTAAGATTTGGTTATTACAGACAATAAAAATTTATTTCTCTCAATTCTGGATGGTAGAAGTCCAAGACCAAAGTACTGGTAAGTTCATTCTCAGCTTCCGACATAGTGTCTTTTACTCTGTGTCCTCACATAGCATAAGAGCAAAAATAGTGAACCCACCCTCGTAAGCCCTTTTATAGGGACCTTAATCCTGTCCATGAAGTCTTTGCTCTTGTGACTTATCACCCCCTAAAGTCTCACCTCTTAATATGTCTACATCATGTTCCAGCATGTGAATTTTGGGGGATGTACTCAGACTACAACAAAAGCAAGCAAGGTGGGGCTAGTATGTGCAATGAATTCTATACTTTTACTTGGGGTTGCTAAAAAGGTCACCATGATATTTGCATAGAAACCCAAGAAGGGTGATGGAATGAATCCTGCAGATACCTAATAACAAAGGACAGCTATGCAAACACCTTGAGATAGAACCAAAACCAACATGCTTGTCTAAGATAAAAGACATCAGTATGGCTGGAATGAAGAGAAGAATTGGATGGTGTCAGAGAGGAGCTAGCTGATGAAGGACATCAGTAAGCAATTGTATTTACTTTTGCACTTACTCAACTGAAATGGGAATTGATTGAAGGGTTTGAACAGAGAAATAACAGGATCTGACTTAACTAGTTTCTGTGTGGAGACTTACCATGATGAGGCCAGGTATAATAAATGTAAGGAGACATATTTGGAGTAATTGTAATAATCTATGTGAGAGCTAACAATGTCTTGAGCTAAGATAATAACAATAAAGTTAGTAAAAAGTGATTGGATTCTCAATAAGTTTTGTATGCCTGGTGTGGTAGCTCATGCTTACAAATCCCAGCTACTTGGGAAGCAGAGATTGGGAAGATCATGGTTCAAGGCTAACCCACTCAAAACAGTTAGCAAGACCCCCCCTCCCCACCTCAACCAATAAGCTGGGCTTTGTGGCATGCTCACTTATGTGAGAAGGATCACAGACTAAGGCCAGCCCTGGGCAAAAACGAAACCCTATCCAAAAAATAACTAAAGCAAAAAGGGCTGGAAGCATGGTCCAAGTAGTAAAGTATTTGCCTAGCAAGCACAAAGCCCTGAGTTCAAATCCTAGTACTGCCAAACAAGGGGAAAAAAGAATCCGATTCAGGTAAACTTAATTTCTTAAAGGAAAAAGAGCCAGTAAGTAATAATACTGGCATCTGAAACCATATAAATTTGAATTCAAAACTGCTGGACTTTCTTACCATAACACATCACCTTTCAGTAGCATTTACTTAGTTTATTTGTTTAAATTTCTGTTTAAGTCATTCTTGTTTAGTTGATGACATTTACGAATATTGAAAACTGAAAAATTCAGCTTCAAATGCTACTTTGATTTATTTTTGTAAAAGCAATGTGTATGGGCAGCATTTTTCAATGATACTTTGGGACATTTATTTCCATGGCATTTCACTACAAATGACATTTTGTAAAGCTGATAAGATTTTAGTGTGATGCCTGTACCAATTGTAAATCTTTTTCTATAAAACAAATGACTAGGATTCATCTTGCAGTTAGACTTGAAAGAACAGTAAGCAGGAACATCCTGGGCTTCTAGGAGGATGGCTGCTGTGGTTGGGGCAGGGCAAGGCAGGAAAGTGTCTCCAAAAGAGAGAGCTCCAGGAGAATAGTCTGGCTCAGAAAACTGGCCTCCTACCATTACCTATTCAAGGCCAGGACAATATCGGGATTGATTTTAAGTTCAAAGACATATGCACCTAAAAGACCCTCCTTCTTAAGTAAAACAAAGGAAGCACAGTAACATTCAGAGACTAGATTACTTCCACATTCCCTAGCTTAAATCAAGCCATACAGACCATGTGTTGAGGGTGTTTGTTCTCAGACCCTAGGATTATTTATCAGGCTACCATTGAATTGATTCAGCAGTTCTGCTATAGAGTACAGTGAATAATTCCATGAATGATCTAAGTCATTTTAGAATAGAAAAGCTTCCCTGGATGCTTTACTACTGTGTTGCTGGGACCCTTGCCTATAACCCCTAGAGTTGCTTTACGGGACATAACTGGACTACTAGGAATAGTGCCCATTACACTGAGAGAGAAGAAGGCAAAGGTAGGCATCTCTTAGTTCTTTCTAATGAGAAATCTCATTTTCAATAGTTTACCAGGGTGTGCAAAATTATATATAATATAAATCTCACTGCCTAAGTCATTATATTTATATTCAACTTCTTAAATTGGTTTTAAACAACAACATCCACAACAAAAAAAAACCCCAAAGCATTAAAAAAATATGAATGCAGAGCCACTTGTGTTGAAAAAGAACATTTTCATTTCATGGTTGATTTTTTTCTGTCACAGAGAAGGCAGTGAAATAGATGACAAGGCTTCCATATTTTCTTCTTCTGCAACAAGCATGGAGACAGACACATCCAGATGCCTTATAAACCACACTTATGAATATTCACCCACTACAAAATCAAAACTCGTAAGGCTACATCTGATCTGAATATTTTTATTGCAATTATGTCTTATGCAGACAGCAAACCAGACTTAACTTGCTGCTGAGAAAGTATTGGCTCTAAAACCTGAGATATTTCTGTGCAAATTTAGTTTAGATATTACTTTCTCAGGGTATAAATAATGTTATCAGAGTCTGGTTTCTCTGAGTTGAAATGTACATAGGATTTTAAGTCAAACCAGGATCCCAAACAACCTAAGTGTCCATCAATTTAGGACAAAGAAAATATGATATACATATACACAATGGGATGATAAAGAAAGTATAGTACATATATGCAATAGACTACTATACCTTCATAAAAAAGAATGAAATGCCCTCAATTTGTGACAACACAGATGGAATTGGAAGTCATTACATTAAGTAAAATAAGCAAGGTACAGAAAGACAAGTATTACATGATCACACTCATGTGTTGTGTCTAAAAAAGTTGATGTCATAGAAGTGGATAGAAAAATGATGCTTACCAGAGACCAAGAGGAATAGGGAGAAGGAGGGATGGGAAATGGCTGATCGAAGGGCACTAAGTTATATAGGAGTAAGAAGTTCTGATGTGCTAGTACATAGTAAAGTGACTATAACTAACATAATGAACTTTACATTTGAAAAAGCCAGAAGGAAGTATATTGAAAGTTTTACCATAAATAATAACTGTTTGAGGAGATTGATGTGTTTAACCTGACTTGAACATTAGGCAATGTATAAAAGTATCAAAACATCATATTAATATGCTCAGTTCTTAAGTTTTTATATATCAGCTTAAAACTGGAGGGAAAGAGTCCAATTTTTTATTATTTTTAGCAATAAAAAATCAATTGTATTTCTATATACTAGTAATGGACAATTGGAAACAGATTTTTTGATACAACCAACTCTTTTATTTGAGGGATAATAGAGTAGGCAAAAATTCTGTGACTCCCAATTTACTCATTTGAAAAACAGAGAATCCCTCTAAGGTGAAATCAAATGAAAAATCTATAGAAAAGTGTTACTAAAACTCTAAGGTATCATATAAGCATTAGATGTAAATCATGTATATTTTCCTTCCAACAGAGTGTATTAAAGAAATTCTAGCTTGGGAAAGTAAGTGGGGGGATAAAGGAGAAAAAAGTGAGGAAATGGGGAGAAAAGTCTGGGAGAGCAAGGAGCCCAAGAGCAGGGCAGTGCTGGGTGACTTCTGGGTCAAAAACAAGGAATGCCATGAATTTGAAGCATGATGTGGCAAGGGAAGGGAAGTGGGGCCATGAGAAAGCGCCATCACAGGGAAGTTTATTCTCTGCACTGCCTTATTTATGTAGCTGCATGCCACAAGCTAAGCTATTCCATATTTCCTATCAGGAATGTCTCAATAAATAGCTGCTAAATCTGTCTCTGAAACTCAAAGCCTTTTTCTGTAGTACACAACTTGGACAATAGATTTTCTCTTTGGTTAACAAAGGAAATCAACTGAAGCTCAACTTATTTAGATAATACAATTTTATATGAAATAGAAAACACTGTCCTGGGCACTAGCATCTAGCTGGCAAGGAATAAAAGATATTTGCAGATTTTGATTCTTCATTCTTTGAATAAATATGCATTGAAAGCCAGCTATGATTGCTATGTGGTAAGCAATCAGCACACAAATAAAACATTGCTCCTATTTGCTTGTAACTCAGTCTAGTAAAGAAAGTTCACATATGTAAATACAATGTAAAAAATGTCTAATGGAAATTTACATGATGTGGAGGCAGAGAGAAGTACATCATGGAGAAAATATTTGAAAAGGTCATAAACAAAGAGCAGGAGTTTTTACAGAAATGAGGGAGTAGACATCCAGGAATACGGAAGGACATACATACCTTTGATAACAGTAATGGTGTCATTAATTAATAAAACTTGGGTTTAGAAGAAGAAGAGATTGTCTAGATATCATTTGAGATATCCCTGGACTATTTTAGGTGGCAGTAGAATAAATAAATTTGGAGCCCAGAAGAGAATCCTGAGAGAGAGAGGAGAGAGAGAGAGAAAGAGAGAGAGAGAGATTTGAGGATTGTTAACATAGACTAGAAGTTGAAATTATGCAAATAATGCAATCTCCCTAGCTTGTATACAGTGTAAGGAATCTGTAAATCCATGAATTGGGTCATGGAGTAGATGGTAAGAAACTGGAAAGATGGGTGCCCAAAGTGCTTTTACATTCACATACATGGCATGGTAAAAAGTACACAGCAGAATCTTCTAGACTGTTAACTCCTGGAGAATGAGATCCATACATTATATATCACCTTATCCTTAAAAGACAGATAGTGTCTGGTTCTCAATTAATATTCCACAAACAAAAGAGAGAGACAGGGAAAGAGGGAAAGGAGGAGAGAGGAAGGCAGAAAGAAAAAGATAGAAAGAGACAGAGCTTATGGGGCTTGGGAATGTACTATACTAAATGGGAAAAATCAATCAGGGGCAAAAAGAGATTTTATTTGGAATGGAAAATAGAACAGAAAAAGTTATGAGTTCATAGGTCATGATCCTACACTGATAATATTAAATGATAAAATGAACAAATCAATAAGGGAAGAGAAAAATTGTCCTTACAGAAGTATTCCAAATTGTGTATATGCCTTCTTCCCTTGATTATAAGCTGGAATTAATTATTTACTCCCAAATAATAGAAGATACAAAGAGAAAAAACAATAACTCAACAGCAGAGAAGTGTGGCAAATGCCACTTTAACCACATGAGCAATCTTTACCTCACCAGTGATGTCCCATTGATCACCACTGATTGTATCCCTGACATGATATAATGAGAAGTCACTACCTCCATGGTTCTTCCCAAAAACCCACTGACTATAATCTAGTCATGAGAAACATCAGACAATCCCAAACTGAGGGACATTTTACAGAATAATGGACCAGCACTCTTCAAACAATCAAGGCCATGGAGAGCAAACACTGAGAGACTGTCAATTAACAGGGAAAGTGTGGAGACCAAATATAATGTGGATCTTGGGACAGAAAAGGATGTTACTAAAAACCATGAAAACCCAAATAGACTAGGATTCATTTAATAGCAAGGTAACAATGTTGATTCTGAGAAATATACCACGTTGATGCAAGCTGTACACATTGGAGAAATAACAATGATGGGTAACAGGTCATATTGGTTTCCTAGGGTACCAAGTCACCACAACACAAACCATGTTCCTCCCTGGAGGCCACAAGTCTGAAATCCAGGCATCGGTGGGGCTGCTCCCTTCTGAAGATCCCAAGAGGGAATTGTTCCATGCCTCTGTCCTAGCTTCTAGTGGCTTCTAGCAATCTTTGGTGATTTGGGCTTACAGCTGCTCTCCAACCTCACTTGGTTTCCCACATCTAGGTGTCTTCTCCTTTTACAGCTCTTTCAAGGACACTTGTCAGTGGACTTAGGGCTTACTCTAGATCCAGAAAAATTTCATCTTGAAATCCTTAATTGCCTTTCAAAGACCATATTTTTAAATACAAGTCATATTCACAGGTATCAAGGCTATTCAACTTACTACAAGGGTATATGGGAAATCTCTGCATAATCTTTGTAATTTTTCTGAAACTACAAAATTATCCCAGAATAAAGAGTTCATTCATAAATGGAAGAGGACAGTGAAATCAGTACAATGGAGGTATAGCCACAGATATTTTTAAAAACAGTCTCTGGGATAAAAGGAAAGAAAGGAATAATGGGATTGATTATAAGTTTGTAGGTATGTAGGCAAGATGTTAATACTGCTCATGGCAGATGAGACAGGCTGAAAATTTAAAAACAAAATGAAAAAAAGAGTTTGAAGATATATATTAGGATCTCTGAGGAGAGGAAAGGTGTGTAGTTTTAGAAATTGGGAGAAAATGAGCCTCAGAAACAGGATAAAGCAGCTTTGGGGTCCAGTCAAGGTGATAAACAATGAGCAAGTGACGGTCCTGGCCCAGTTAGGTCACTCACCCTAGAAGCCTTTAGCAGTTTAGTCACAGAGGCAGAAATATAGGATCATTTGATTGGTCCACAATGACCGAGAAGCAGGCTGGTAAGAATTAACTGAAATGCTTGACCCAGAGATGCAGGCGATGTGGGAAAGAAAGTGAGCAGAGAAGACAGTTAGTGTTAGTACAGTCCTTTTTAAACTTGCCTGTGCAGATAAAGCAGCGGGGATTTGTGAAATTGCAGGCCCAGGACAGGGACTAGAGGATTCCAGATTTCCAACAAGCTTCCCAGTGAGGCCAGTACCCTTGCTGTGGTCTGCATAACTCATTTTGAGTATCAAAAGTTTAGAGAACATAAAGATCCTAAGTCAAAATGCAATATAACCAGGGCACAGAATGGTAGAAAAAAATGAAGCTATAGGAATCCAAGGACACAGATTTCTGAAATGTATCAGGGGGACAAGGGTCATCAAATAACTCTGGGCAGGAGGGGCTGAAGTCAAATGACAGAGGACATAAAGGGAGGGTTTGATGCATACTGCCTGTATACATTTAAGCCACACACTATGGGAACAGAAGAAAACTGTTCACCAAGTGCCAAATTCTTTATGCCTCTGAAAAAGAGAGACCAAACAACTATTGAAGGTTAATGTAGGCTAGGAAGTCTAAAGGCAGATAGACTTCTGTTCAAGTTGGGGAAGGAAAACTAGAAAAACAATGGGTACCTAGAGTACCTGATTGACACAAGAGACACTGGCAGTGTGGAGGGAGACTTTTCAAATAAGCTGTACTAACAACCCAAATTTACTAATAGATTCCAATAAGGTAGCTGACAAAATGAATCCAAAGTTTCAATGCTATAAGGAAAGATAGCAGTGCAATGTGAAAGTCTAAAGGGTGTCAACACAGGAAGTTGGTGTGAGGTATTGAGGGCAAAAGACAAACAGTTTGTGGCACTTGCCTTTTGGAATGAAGACTGGTAAAGCCAGAGAGATTGGAAAGAATTGAGAGAGGGAGAAGAAGGCCATAAATAAAGTCAGCATCATTCCAGGATGCAGGAGAAATTGCTGACAAAAGAAATTGCTTCTCTCAAATACAAATTTCTAGTTCTACACAAGTATATAAACAGGAAGCAGCACTTCTTTGACTGACAGTCTTTGCATTCTAAGGAAGATGGTATCTGTTCAGTGGCAGTGGATTGAGGACTTCGCAATAGTACAATTATCAGATTTATTTTAAATTCTGATACATAAAGGTGGCTTTTTGTTTTTTTACCTTCTACTGTTGAATGTTGTGGTGACTGTGCTTATCATAGGCTTGGGGAAATGCAGCTTGGGGCCCTGCAATGACTGACAAGAGTGCTAACACTGGATGTAATCCAGAGGGCGGATTAGAGATGAGACCTTTGAAGCTCTCCTGCATTCTAATTAGCTAATAGTCATGAAAGATGTGAGCTTCAGTCATTGACATTGTCACTTCAGGCAAGGACAAAAGTCATCTAATTTATATTAATATGAGAAAAGTTTAAATCTGCTCATTTAATATGGGAGAGTTTAGGCAAACTTTCATTAGCTTTTCTGGCTGATAAATGAAATGATGCAAGGCTATAAAAGACACATCATTTATTCTGTAAATTAATAGAGATTGAAAATCATTTTATGGTAAATCACCCCTTTTATCAGCAAAAATATCTCTGAACTGGAACAAAAGCAGGAATATTTTATTATCATCTTAAAAATCTTGCTCATGTCATTTTTAAGCCATTTACATTATCACTTATCCCATGAATTAATATTACATTCATGGAGACTTGTGAAATCTGGAAATATAGGTGAAAATAGCTGTATTCTTTAAAATATGCATTTGTTTTTAATGTTTTCTTCTCCCTATCTAGTAGTGCTTTTATTCTACTTATAGTATTGTAAGTATATGCACTTGCTATAATATATCTATATGTAATAGAAATATATTTTGTGTCAATATATAATAGTACATTATGTGTATGTTTATAGTTTTAAATTCTTCAGTATAACCAACTTTCACTTTCTCATATTCCCTGCTTACAGTGATTTAAAGACATAGATCAAGACTTATGTTTAATCAAGATAAGTTTACATAAAACATCATGTCTGTGTAGGAACAAGACACAACGAAACACACTGAAAACTGTTAAACAACACAGAATGAGGGGAAGGGCAAGAAAGTTCAGTGGAGGAAAGTTACATTGACTTAAGCACAATGCATATTACGGGTATAATACCAATACAAAAATTCCACTGACCAATGAGCAGACAAACGATGAAGGACAAGAATGAAAAACAGGTCATAGTAAGCAGAGGGCATTAACAGGACAGGGAGGGTAAAAGAAGGAAGTAAAGAAGGTGAATATGGCTGGTGTACTTTCTGTACAATAATGAATATAGAATATTTAAACCTGTTGAAATCACCATAAGAAAGGGACTAAAGGAGAAAGGAGAAAAATGGAGGACATGAACCAAGTTGGGATATAATACATATATACAAAGATACATTATAACAAAACTTCCTGTATAGCTATTTTAAACAAAGAAAAATGTCTTTTTTCAAATACAAAGAATGGGAGGTAAAACAAGTCCTGTTTGGAAATGGGTACCATTGGAGGGGGTGGATATAAGAAAAGAGTAAGGGAGGGTGAATATGATAGAAATATAATTTGTTCATGTATGAAAATGGAAAAATGAGATCTGTTGAAACTATTCTAAGAAAGGGGAATGGGGGGTAAAGGAGAATAATGGAGGGGGTGAATCTTACTAAGATATATTATATGCACTTTTTTAAATGTTACAATGTACCCTCAGTACAAAAATAATATGCTAATAAAAATAAAATGAAATATTAAAAGAATTAATTTACAGCTTTTTTCTACTTCAATCACAGTACAATTTCTGGCTCATGCTATAATACAAAGGACTTCTGGAGGTTTAGGGTACCGCTGATGTGGCAGAGTGCTTGCTTGGCAAGCTTGGGGCCCTGAGTTCAAGCCCAGTATGAAGAAGACAAGGGTGAAAAAGAAGGAAGAAGCTTTTAGAGGATTTAGAATACATTTAAATTCCCTAGAGTTTTATTGATTGACTTGAGTAAAAGGCAAATCAATCATTATTCTACCTTCTAGAAAGGACTAAGCCACAATTTGTTTCCTAACCAACGATAGGTCATAGGTTAGGACTTGCTTATTTAATAAATTGATTGACCTTTAATGTGTCCCAGAAAGTGGGCTAAGTATTAGATTTACAAAAAGTATAAACTATATTCATATTCTTAAGAAGCTTAAAGCACAATTGAAGATAGGAACCATATAGGAATCATGAAGATAATTAGCCATTAAGGTAGCATGCAATTAAATAAGAAACATTAATCTCATCTTTATGACTAAACAAACGTTTATATTTTCCTAAAATAGTTTATCCCTAGAATTACTGCCAAATACTTTGCCTTTAGAAAATTCCAATTAATTGTAGAATGAATTATTAAGGCCTACTTTTTTTTTTTTAATGAAACACTTCTTTTATTGTCTGCCACATAGTCAGGGCTCAACAAATTATTGAGTAAATGAGTCAACTAAGAAATGTTGAGAGAAAATGTAAAATGTATAATACTTTTCAGGCCTTTTTTTCATCTGAAAACATGAAACAATATAGATTAAATTCAGAGCAAATCAAACTAAAGTTTAATTTATGTTTCTTCAAACAGACGAATGCATCCAACTAAAGTATTCTGGAAAATTTCTTTCAAAAGCAATCCTTCTCTACATTTATTAATTATTTTATCCACATGAATATCTATAGAATGGAGTTAGAACTGTTTTCTTAGTAATGCCATCTTGCATATATGCCTTCCTCACATATTTCATTAATTATCTAATTTTTACGGTAACTATATTCAAGATTCTGAAGGACATTGATAGTATATCAGTTGATGGCTGACATTAGCTGCAATATTTCCCTCTTCTAAGCCAAATGTGCTCTTTAATTTATCCCATTCCCAGAAAATACTGGGCTCTTATTTGCCAATCTCCTTCAATAATAATGTCATGTTCTGAGCCAAGTCCCACTACAAAAAGCCCCTTTTTTCATGTCGCTTCTGCTAATTTAAGATTCATTTTTTACATATTAACATGGTTTTTAATAATGTGGATACTGTAGAGTAATAGGAATAAATTATAAAATTTAATTATGAAAAATACCTGATGCTCCAATAGCTTGCTATTTTTACTTGTGATATTTCTCCCATCCACTTGTTGTTCTCAGTGTAAACCTGGTCAACTATGTCATCTTGTTTCTATGCCTGTCAGAAGGCAACTACAAAAGTAAATTTCAATAAACAACTACAATAAAGTAACAAAAGGCATAATACATATTAATAAACCTGAAAAATATTCAACCAACAGCCTATTGTTATTTTTTACATCAAAAGAAAATATAAGAACTGAGCCTCAAAACCAAAAATGAAGGGAGAAATTATAACAACAAAACTTGGAAATTAGATGAAGAATCAGAAGACTGACAGAGGTTCAAGAAAGGAAGTCAAAATATCCAGAAGGAAATAAAAGAAATGAATATGATAAGAATTACAAATATGCTATGTACTCAACAGTTGGTAACTGTACTCACACAGAATTTACATTATTTTATAAGAGTTTTTTTTTTAAGTAATTCCTTTAGGCTTCACCTCTTCAATTAAATGCCAGAAGTGGTTCTAATGTGAATTAACTAGTTATTCATGCAGTCATTCATCAGAAATAAAACATCCTAATTGGTAAAAGAATGCAATTGACTTCAAGGAAATTTCATTCTTTATTACTTCAATGGATAATATTCTCCACAAGAAAAAAAAAGATATAATGATCAAATCAAGTATTTCATAGAATTTTATAATGTTCTAGTTTCTGTCAATTATAAATTCAACTATTTCGTATTTCTATCAGTTCTTTATGTTTCAGACATGATCTAAAGAATGAATCAAACACAATATTGCTAAAAGTAATGAGGCAATCACAGCTTGTTATTGTTGTGATGTCTACTTCACCCTAAAGGATGCATGGCGGGTAAGTTGCACAAAGCAAAAATTTTATTCCCTCTGCATCTCCACTACCACTTAAGAACAGTGCCTGGCACAAGGTCATTGGCAGAACACAGAGCAGGACTGAAATGCCTATGCAAAATCACTCATAAAACTAGTGTGCTAATTATACTTATCTTTAAGTACACCTTCTATTTTTTTCTATACCTTATTACTCAGCATTTAAGGAATAACATACTTAGAAAAAATGAATAGTAAATTTTCTACAATGGATGTTATATTCATAACATAAATATATGTTATAAATATATATTTATATTATATAGTCAGTGACTATAAATACATATCTAACTGTGATGATGGTCTTAGATGCTAGGAAGCAGAGATGGGAAATGATGATGGGCCAATGGGAGAAACTGAGCCTTTGGTTGGAGACAATCAGGGTGGGAACTTTAAAGCTTTAGGAGAGCAGGACACCAAACTGTCTTCCTTTTTGCTCCAAGATGCTAGTCATTGTTCTTTAAGCTTTTAAAGAACTTTTCAAAACTCCTGCTACTTTCCTCTCCAGAGGCAAGCATAGATATTTATTTAAGGGTGTGAGACACTAAACTTTTTCATCAACTCACAAAATGTGAACCTTTCCCAGGGAGCAAAACAGCATACTCCTATTGTCTTTCATTTCCAAGTGCCAGAAGGGAATTGCTTTTAATAAATACTTTTACACTGCACTTCAGTCGAATTGCTATCATGTGAAAACAGGCCTGAGGAGAATAACACATTGCCAAATTTCCTCCAGTGAGTGCAAAATAATACTGTAGGTTCTGGCAGAGAAATAAAATGGAAATCTGATTATTTTGTTTTATTCTGTGTGGAGAAAAATGTGTGAGCACATTTAAATACATAATTCAACATATTTCAGCAATGGCCCTAGAAGAAGGTTTAATGTCAGCCTTATACTAACCTTGTAACATGAGAGTTGCATTTAGAGCTA
This sequence comes from Castor canadensis, assembly GCF_047511655.1. Taxonomy (NCBI): domain Eukaryota; kingdom Metazoa; phylum Chordata; class Mammalia; order Rodentia; family Castoridae; genus Castor; species Castor canadensis. Next base: position 69,821,240 of record NC_133387.1, on the reverse strand, counting down.
ACAACTAAAAAGAAAGTTGATGGAATTACATTTTATTTTATTTTCTGCAGAGCTAAGCAGACCTGTTTATTTCGTTCCTAATGCCAGCAACCACCATAAATTTGAGAAAACTAACCCTACCCAGAGAAGGTCATACATATTAATAAAGCTGAAAGAACTGTCTGCTTACCATATTGGGATACACTCAACCAAGGAATGAAAAATAAATAAAATGTGGAGATCATTTTCATGGGTCAAATTATAATAAGCAATTTAAGGTCCAAACAGATTTATAGTAACTTACTATTTATTTATATAGTAGTAGATGTATGTAAATATCTACTTTGGAAACAGTACAGAATGGTTTTAGGAAAATTCAGTACAGGGGATATTTTACATAAATGGTTAAAGAGTTCAGGAGGTCACAAATAAGATATTAAGTAGGGAATATTAATATTCTTCGGGAATATGTAGATGACCAGAATATCTTATACTGGAAAACAGTTTTAATGGTAATAATTTTAAGATGATCATTTTAAAATTTGTCTTCCATTTTATTTATCTTACTGACCTCTTTGGCAATAAGCATAGGCTGTCCTAGAAAATTGAAACTGACCATTTTTAATCCCAACACTAATATGCAGGCCACAAACATAGCTGCTGATGCCTCACTATGGGTTTCCAGAGACCCAGGAACCAGGGTGATGAAATGCTGCATAAACCCATGTAAAGCTGAGGGTGCTTGGCAATACTCACATCTAACAGGCAGGTCTTTTCAAAAGCCATTTTTGTAACTGTTGCTTTTGGGACTCAAGGCCTACAAGACAATTGCATCTTCTCTGAACATATGAGAGGCATAAAAATTGAAATTTTAAGGGGTCAAATAGTACAGCTATTTTTACTTGAATGATATTTTAGCATGGAAATTTGTACATAAAGACATTAATAAATGTCTAATAAAATAATAATGGAGAACCAAACCCAATTTTGTTAGATCATTAACAGGTTATTAGTGGCAGGGTATATTTGCATGTAAGACCAAGTTTCTGCTCACTTTCTTCTGATCATAGGTAAAATAGAAGCTAAAAACAAGTTATCTTTGACACTGTCAGCTTTTGAATGCCAAGACTTTTCTTTTGCTGATTACATTACTTCTTTTGCTTACAAGGAAGATTTTAGCAGTATTTGTCTATGTTAAATTAATAAATTAGAGCCTTCCTTGTTCCAAAAGAAAAGTATTTGAAGCTTTGTCTCCAGCACTGTGCTGACTGTAGGTTTCCATTTGAATTCACTTAATTCCAATTTGTAATCTATAAAACTGTCTGCCTTAATTGCTACTGCTGCCATTGTTTCTACTATTCTGCTACCACCACTTTTCATGTTGTTCCTACCACTGTCTCCTCATGATTACACAAACTGCACTGACTTGCACCAGGAGCTTGAAAATGCCTGTGTCTGCTAGAGAAATTTTATGATTATTTAATCTGCTACATTTGGTGCATTGAGTGGTTTGGCTTCATGAGATTAGGGACTGCATGGTTCATACCCCTCATAGAAGGCTGCACACACCTCTTTCCCTACCTTAGAGATCTCGCTAAGAAAATGAAGTTTTAAGAGACCAAGGTCTCTTTTTATCTAAGATAATGGACTTGTTCCCCAAGGGTCATCACTGACCTCGTGAATAAAGGTTATTGTTCTCCCTTGACTCTTCCACCCTTCTGCATAAGACTGCCTTTATTCTTAGTGATTTCAGCAGTCACATTTTCTTAATGGACTCTTTGACTATTCAACAATTTTCATACCGAACATGTGGGGCCATCCTGTGGCCTCTCCTGATTCTCAGATCGTACTGTTCTCTTACCCCTCAAAAACAAAAACACTGGAATTTACAGCTTTAAAATATCTAACATACAAAAGCTACAATTCTTTTTTTGGGGGGAGGGTTATTTTATTTTATCATTTTTATATTTAGTTACATGTGTATACATTATTTGGGCCACCCACACACATACCTTCCCACCCCTCCCCACCCCCCACCTCCAGGCAGAACCTATTCCACCCTCTTGTTCTCAGATTTTGCTGAAGAAAAAACATATAATATAAAAAGAAAAACATAGTATATTTGCTAGTTTGAGATAAAGATAGCTATTCAGAGAGATTCCTAGTGTTGCTTCTATGCACATGTGTATTACAACCCACATTGGTTGTAATACTTCCCGGTCACCTTCTCATAGTGGCCTCTGCCAGTTTAAGATTAGTTTATTCACTCCTATACAGTGAGCACATCAACCACATTCAAATTTTTGGTCTTCTTCCCTTTCCCTATCCCTCCTGTGCACGGTCTCCCCTTAGTGTATAACCCATGTCTGATAACATTGCTGCATTTGTTTTGGGTCTATAATCTGCACATGAGGGAGAACATGCAATTTTTGGCCTTCTGAGCCTGACTAACTTTGCTTAAAATGATGGTCTCCAGTTCCATCCATTTACCTGCAAATGACAAAATTTCATCCTTCTTTGTGGCTGAGTAAAATTCCATTGTGTATAAATACCACATTCTCTTAATCCATTCATCAGTAGTGGGGCATCTTGGCTGTTTCCATAGCTTGGCTATTGTGAATAGTGCTGCAATAAACATGGGTGTGCAGGTGCCTTTGTAATAACCTGAGTCATATTCCTTTGGGTATATCCCTAGGAGTGGTATTACTGGATAGTATGGATCTATGTTTAGTTTTTTAAGAAGCCATCAGATTGTTTTCCAAAGTGGTTGTACTAGCTTACATTCCCACCAGCAATGTCGGAAGGCTCCTTTTGCCCTGCATCCTCCCCAACATTTCTTGTTGGTGGTGTTCTTGACGGTAGCTATTCTAACAAGAATAGGTGGAATCTTTGTGTGGTTTTAATTTGCATTTCCTTTATGGTCAGGGATGTTGAGCATTTTTTCATGTGCTTTTTAGCCATTTGGACTTCCTTCTTTGAAAAAGTTCTGTTTTGTTCAGTTGCTCATTTCTTTATTGGGTCATTGATTTGATTGATTTTTGAGCTCCCTATATATTCTGGTTAGCAGTCCCTTGTCAAAAGCTACAATTCTTATACAAAGCACTCCCATATTGCTCCAGATCTCTTCTCAATGTCTTCATCCTACTCTTCCTTTATAAAGATGATGCTTTCAAACCAGTTACATGTAATCCTAGCTACTCAGGAGGCAGAAATCAAGAAGATTGTGATTCAAAATCATTCCAGACAAATAGTTCCTGGTATTTCAAAAATACCTGGCACAAAAAAAGACTGGCAGAGTGGCTCAAGTGGTAGAGCACCTGCCTAACAAGCATCGAGCCCTGAGTTCAAACCCTAGTACTACCAAAAAAAATTAAAAATAAAGATTATGCTTTCACGTTGAGTATGGATGATATCAAACAAAATGCTTAAATCCAGTAGCTTCATTTGCCACAACTCTTGAGAACTGTTATTACATTTTTAGTGGGGTTTTTTTTTAAGTGGTACTGAGATTTGAACTCAAGGCTTTTCCCTTCCTAAGCAGGTGCTCTACTATTGGGTCACGCCTCCAGCCCTACATAATCTTAGACTATTGTCTTTCACTATAGCAAAATTCCTGAGATGAGGTAATTTATAAAGAACAGAATTTTATTTAGTTCATTCTTCTGAAGGCAGTGAAGTCCAAGAGGGTGGTGCTGGCACCCAGTGAGGACCTTCCAATGCATCATAACATAGTGGAGGACAACACATAGTGAGACACAGCAAGAGTGTTAGCATGACCTCTCTTATCTTCCTGTAAAGCCACTCATACCATCATGAAGGCCCCAAACTTCTGGCCTCAGCTAATCCTAATGACCTCCCAAAGGCCCTGCCTCCAAATACCACTAGCATATGAATTTGGGGTTAAGTTTCCAATACATAAGCTTTTGGGAACACATTGAACTGATGGCATATAGCATTTTTGCAAGGACTGACATCCCCTCAAGTCTGTAAATAAGTCATGGTAGACTCAACACAGTGATCTGTCTCAAACTATAGAGTCCATCCATCTGAACTCAAAAATACCCTACATCTGCAAGAATTGAGAATTCTGAAAGAAATATAGTTAAAAATCAGTTCAATTACAACTTATAGAGGAAGAGATAAGGCTATCCACTAAATATAGGAAAGGGTGCTCAATGTCTCTCATAATAAGATATGTAAATTAAAATATAAGGTTAATTTAAACTATCATTAATTTAAACAGTAAACTATTCAATGAAGACTAGAGGTGTGGATCAAGTGGTATAGAGCACCTGTTTTGCAAGCACGAAGCCCTGAGTTCAAACCCCAGTCTCATCAAAAAAAAGTAAGAAGCTGCTTAACCAGACTCTGGTGGCTTATGTCTGTAATCTTAGGTACTTGGGAGACTGAGATCAGAGGATCTCAGTTCAAGGCCCACGTAGGCAAATAGTTCACAAGACCCCAACTCCAAAATAACCAGAGCAAAGTGAACTGGAGTTGTGGCTCAAATGGTAGAGCACCTACTTTGCAAGCATGAAGCCCAAAGTTCAAACCCCAATCCCACACACACACAAAAAAAAACTTCAATAATATGCAGTTACTTTTATTTGCACTCATTAGAAAAGGAAGGTGAAGTAAAAATAACTGTCTTTATAAATTGAAACAATACTATGCCTCAGCTTATTCAGCTAAAAGTGAGTATAATAATAATTCTTACTTATAGTGTGTGGTAAGAAATAAATTAGTATTTTTAAGTAATTAGAATGGTACTCAACACAAAGAAAGCTCTGCAAAAACGCTAACAATTATTACCACTATCAACATTAAAATAAACAGACCTTTGACTTAGCAACTACACTTACAAGAATTTATCATAGAAATTGATGAGATGAATAAATAGTGGGTCCCACAGCATTCACTCTTTGAACCATTGTGATTTGTTGCCTCTTAACTAAAAATACCCTTATCGTTGCTAGTATAAGCCATGCTGCAGTGGACAGCCCCTAAGGACGTCCTTAGCAGTGCCAGGTGACAACCAGTCAGCAATGCCATCAACTAAGACATGTGAGCTACCAATACTGTGATGCTCAAATTCCTGACCTCAGAATTTGTGAACATTAGAAACTGATTACTTGATTCTAGTATGATTTGTGCTGGTTGATACACAGTAGACAGATAATAGGCAATAGATTGCTGGAATAATGTGTACATATTTTTTCTCATGATCTTAGAATTTTCTATGCTCTGACCCCATAACAGTGTCTTTTTAGCAGATTACACAATACAGTACACTTCCAACCAATAAGTACCCCAGTGCAAACAGAGTTAATGAGGACTATAATTATAAGTTGAGTGAGTTCTCTGTCTTTTGTTGTTTGCTGTATGATAACTCTCCTACCATTTAGTTACATACGGAAAACAAATTAAATCCATCATGATTGATGTCAGTTTGTTAGTAACAGTGCTAGACCTGTAAAAAAGTGGAAAGGTCTCACAACCCAGGAGCTTGTCCTAGAAACCTAACTGGGGGTGATTGGAGATGCAGAAAGCACAAAAGACAGAAGACAAACATGCAGTAAGCTGGGGTCAGATGTGCTGGGTGCTCGGATGGAGACATACAACAGTCTTGTTACTTCTTTTTTACTTCTCTTCTCTTCTTCTACTCTTCTCTATTCTTTAAAACCTTACTTCTTTTCTCTTCTTTAAAGTCTCTTTCCTTAGACTCACACTGTCCCATGTTTCCTCTAATCTCTAGCATAACTCCTAAAGTCTCAGTCTTTAGACTTGCAGACACACGACAGCAGCTGCCACCAGCATCACCCACAGTAGCCAACCTTGCAAGCAACCCCCCTCACAAGCAGCTAGCGGTCCTCTTTCAGCCAGTCTTTTACATACTGTGGCAAACAAGGAGGCAGAGCCACAGTTCTCAGGGAGGGACATGACATTGTAACAAGGGAAACCTGCTACTCTGAATGTAAACACCTTAGGCAAACATCTGAGGAAAAGCAGCCACGCTGCATTTTGCCCTCGTCCCCTTGTGCTGCTGGGGCCATGCCAATTCAGCCTGCAGATTATTGGCATAGCTGTGCTTATGTCAAGTTCTCATAGGCTTCTCATACTCCACTCCCCACAGAAAGTTTCTGACTTTTAAAGTGAAAATTTGAGGTTGCCCTGAGGGCTTTCAAAAAAATAGCAAAAGAAGTCAAGAAAGCCCTCACTCAATAATTAAGAACTGATAGAGTCCTTTTACATTAGGAGGATCCATTAAACATTCTACAGTCTGGATGGGTTGGGCAACAGTTGCAGAAGCAACTGGAAAATGGAAGCAACTTTTTCTCCGGAGGCATGGCATCATCCTGTGAGATTAAGTGAGCGTGAAAGGTGACTGCCCATGTGTGGTACCAGAAATGCATCCTTATGTGGATAACGTTCCACTTTGTGTTGATCCACACACAACCACCCTTTCCAAGAACCCTAGGCCACTACTGAAGAGTGTATGGCTCTTTATGTGTGTGTGTATATGTTTTCTAACATGAACTATTATATATATAAAAATGCCTTGAAGTATGTGTAAGAAGTTCTTAATAATAGTATGGCTATTTTTGGGAGGCTGAGGAACAGGATTCAGGAAGCAGATGGTCTGTGGGAAGAGTGGTGAAACTTTACTTTTTAAATTTCTTTACAAGAAGAATGTATTGCTTATATAATTTAGATTAAAAAATCAATCAAAGAGTGAGTGCAAACAGAAGCATAGGTTTTATACCTTCTCTTCTTAACCTTCTGGAAGATAACACTGCAAAGTGTTTTGTCCTGGCAAACTCTCCTCTACTCCCTTTCTGAAAATGACAGTATTGGATAGTAAGTTGGAAGTATTCATTTTCAACACGGAATGGTTATAAAATGTCAAACCGTTCACTTTTCCCTTGTATTACTTAGCTCCAAAGATTTCCAGGTTCTAAAAATAAGATAAACTTCTCTCCTGAGTTTATATACCTTTGACACATTTTAAGCATACAGCAGTCATTTGTGAAAGTGTGTATCTAAAAGTGGACATCAAAACTGTGTTTGTGATAATCATTTTTCTTTTCATGCTATCTCAGAGCAATCCCAGGAAATGCTCTTTCATGATCAAAGCAAATCACCGCCTGGAAAAATGCACTATTTTCAGTTAACTCTGCTACCAGCAAGTGCCAAATGCAGTTGAAGACAGAATGTTTCACACTAGAGAAAGTTAAGTACAGCACTAAAAAGCAGCCATGAGATTGCCAAGACAATCTACACACACACAAGAAAAAAAAAAAAAGGAAGAAAGAAACAAAAACAAAACATGTGGGCAGATTGTGCGTGTTTATTAAGGGTAAACCCACCATCAGTGTGCAGAGTTTAGCTTTCTATATGTCACAACTTGCCCCAGAGAATAACCAACACTCAAAAAAGACAGAAGGAAAATATGCATGGCTCCCAACTGTCAAAGCAGGCAGCTGGGCAACTATATTAATCGTGATTTAAAGCTTTGTAACATTCTATTTCAATGGTTTCCATTTTCTCTCTATGGGAAGGAAGAGTTCTCATAAGAAAACAGAAAATTTGCACTTGAACTAGCTTTGTATGTTAAAGTCCTATGGAAGAAAGATACCACAGTGTTACTATCTCAGTGGGTAAGAATCATTGTTAAGGAGACTGCTAATCATACAAGAAAGAAAAGGTATAAATACAATCACAGAGTAGATTATGTTTAGGAGAAAATAGTAATGACAGACCCTTCCTTTCTGTTTGTCCTCCTGAATTGATATCAACTTAATTATTACTAGGCAGGCAAACACTGGATTATTGGAAGACCAAGAAAAGGAAAGGGATATATATCTATTTTACAATGGTTTTATGATTGCTACTAATTATACTCCAAAAAAATGACCTCTCATTTGTTATGGGCAGCTTGTTTTTGTTACTATGCTGTAAAAGCAACAATTTTTGAGCTCAAGTTTAGGAAGAAAATACTGAACTTGCATTTGTTTTATTCCAGAAGTGAAAAAAGAAACTAAGCTTTACTAATATTTACTATTGAAAGAACCTTGGTCTCTGCCCTGTATGTCAAAATATGTCACATGTGCTGTGCATAAAATATTGAGGAAAGGGTGGACTTCTCCAACCATACTTTTCATTGATTCCTAAGCTTTCAACAGATTACAGTAAATTTTAGATTGTGTATGCCTAAATAAACAGTGTTACAGACTTTTTAAGTGCTGGGGATTGAACCTAGAGCCTGAACTACAGATTATTTTTACATTAAACTAAAGTTTCTCAAAATTGTCAAAGGGCTCTACAGAAATCTCTGTAGAGAAATTCAGATTGAAGATAAAATTAATGATGCCAGTTCAAGCAGAAAAAAAAATGGCAGAGTAAATAATTCTATTATTAGTATGAGTTCTTTGCCTTATACATAAAAATAATGATCTAATAATATGTGGTTCTATGTGAGCCCTTCAAGTTCAAAATTGTCAAAAAGTCTCTACCTACTTTCTCTAGTGAATCAGTTTATTCCTAAGTGTATATTGTTTCTTGAGATATTGATTATAGATGGCTCTTGTGGGTGCAACTAACAAATAAGTCTGTATTTTAGGAGTGTATACTCATGTCTCTTTTACTGAAAGATGTGAGTATTTTAAAATACTAAGGCTATTCTTCCAAAGAACAGAACAAGGGGCAAGAGGAGAAAAGTAAGAAAGAGAGCATATCAGTTTTTATTTCAAGCTCATTTGCTCTGAAATGCTGACCAAACTCATTTCCTAGGAAACATTAATTCAAGTATATACACATTAAAAGGATTTTTTTAACTACCTTGTTTTGCCATTTTCCTGAAGTGATTAATGTAAGAAATGCATAGTGACACACTAGACTCCTGGTGAAAATGCTGATTCACTTAAGTAAGTATAATTTCCATCTTACTTACATAGTTTAAATGCAAACGATCCATTTGCTTCCATGTATTCTCTGAGGAGAAATATGCATATTATTTCACAATGAAAACATTAAAGATTCCTTAGAATATTAATGTATTTTAACAAGGAAAAGTCCTGCAAAGACAGCCTCTGTTCCATTCCTAATTGTAGAGCTGGAAGGGACTCAGAAATCAGCCATTCCAGCCTTCCTGTTTCACACAGAAAAAATTGGGGGCATGCCAAGATGAAGCTACCTCAGCAGACTGCACAGTCCCTTAGCCATAAAGCCAGGATTAAACTTCCTGACTTGTGGATCAATCATTCTCCAACATAAGGGAATTCAAGCAAATGCACCTGATGTCTTTAGCCAGGAGTTCATTCAAACAGTTAATTCAGATAAAATTGCTTTACCCAAATAGACTGCTTTCCATGGAAAGTTTTTTAAAAGATAGAAAAGAGGTGAGAGCGCATAAAGGGGCAAGAGAAACAACTTTAGGAGGTAAGACAGCCTTTAAACAGGGATTTTAAATGATTGTACAATTGACTGTTTTGACAGTGGGGAAACTGCACATTTTCATGCTTTGCATAGAATGTTGGCTCTTCTCTGGGAAATGCTGAAAGAAATAAAAACATATTTATGACAGTTTTACCCAGTGTGAAGAATATAGTGTATTCCACCTGTATTTAATATACTATAGAAAACTGTGTAGAATCTCTTGTTGATAGTGATCAAGTGACTTTTTTTCTTTTTGGTTCTATATCTCTCATTTTTTTCCTTTGGCACTTGTGAACAACAGAATTAACTAAAAACATGGAGTTTCCCAAAATAACCAAAGCAAAATAGACTGGAGGTGTGACTCAAGTGGTAGAGCACTATCTTTACAAGCACAAAGCCCTAAATTCAAACCCCAGTCCTTCCTCCTCTTCCCCCCCAAAAAAAGAAAATACTCAAGAAAGACAAACACAACCATAAAAATGTTGGAAAAATGAATTTCATCACATGAGTAAATAAACAAATGAAGAATAGGAAGGAATTAAACACCACAAAACAACAAAATGGCAAGAATTGCTACATAACTTCCAATAATAACTCTGAATGTTAATGGTCTCAATTCCCCAGTGAAAAAACATGGATTGGGGAACTGGATTAAAAAAACAAGACCCTACTATCTGTTGCCTACAAGAAATACACCTCACTGACAAACACAAACAAGCTTAAAATGAAAGTATGGAAAGGTTCCAAGCAAATGCAATCTAAAAGCAAGCAAGAGTAGTCATACTCATATCTGTCAAAACAGACTTTAAATCAAAATTAGTCATAACAGACAAAGAAGGTCACTTCACATTAATAAAGGATTTAACTATTGTAAACATATATGCACTAAATGCCAGTGCACCTAATTTCACTTAAAAAAAAAAAAAAACTATTGCTCTTAAAAGTTAGAAAGGCCGCAACATAATAATAGTCAGTGACTTTAATACCTCATTTCCACTAATAGGTCATCAGACAAAGCAGTCAATAAAGTAACAACAGAAGTAATTGACACTATAGATCAAATGGACTTAATAGATATCTATAGAATATTCTACCCAACAGCTGCAGAATACACATTATTCTCAGCAGCCCATGGAAAATAGATCATATTTTAAGAAGGAAAGCAAGTCTTAACATATACAATAAAATTGAAATAATCTCAACATTTTATCAGATCACAATTGTGTAAAACTAAAAATCAATACCAAGAAAAAACACAAAAAATATTTTAACACATGGAAACTGAACAATTCACTCTTGAATAAGTAATAGGTTGTTGAAGAAAGAAGGGAAGAAATCAAAAAATTCCTAGAAGCAAAGTAGAATGAAAAAAAAAAACTTATCAGAACCTTTGGGAAATAGAAAAGGGGAAATTTTATGGTCATGAGAGCATACATTAAAAAATCAGGGAAATTACAAGTAAATAAACTAATGATACATCTCATCTCAAGCTCTTAGAAAAACAAGAATAAGCCAAACCTAAAAGCAGCAGACAGAAGAATTACAGATTAGGGAAGAAATTAATGAAATGGAAAAAAAGAACAATACAAAGAATCAATAAAAGAAAAAGTTGTTTCTTCAACAGAAAGAAGATTGAAAACCTTTAGCCAAACTAGCCAAAAGGGAGAGGACCAAAATTAATGCAATCAGAGATTAAAAAGGGCACATCACAACAAATACCAAAGAAATTCAGATCATTAGGGAATACTTCAAAAATCTACATTCTAATAGTCTAGAAAATCTAGAAGGGGGGCTCCAACTCTCTTGCTGGTGTCCCTCTCTTCTGGGCTACTTCCCAAACAATAAACCCTGCGCTGGCTTCCAGCTGTTTTCCCACTTATCTATTCTACACCTCTTTGATTCTAACAGATGATGCCAAAACCCAGCACAGGGGTGTAAGTTTGATTCCCAGCTCTCCACTCTTGCAACTTGGAAAGCAGAGGGCAGCAACAGCTCTTCCCAGATTCACTCTTGGATCCTAAGTGGAAGCTGGAGTTGTCTTCCCCTGTCCCTTGCTGCCTCTCCCCATCTTTTCACTATTCAATCTCTCCCATCCTTTCCTTTCTTTCCTTTCTTTGATGGCTCTGCCAGGGACCATCTCCCCACCACTGGACTTCATCCAACACTGGTTTTCAAAATTTGTTGAGTTTTCCCCTCCATCCTCTCTCTGCATCCTACTGTGGACCTTGGTGAAGACCCAGCCAGGGCAAGAGTTTCACTCCATCTGCCAACCAGGTGGATTCACCTGCTATTTTCTGGGGATGCCTAAAAATATCTGGTTGCACATACATATCATAGGATGCTCCTGCCCTCTAATACATCTGTCCTACCAAGTAGGATCACTATGAGGATTACTCACCACCTTTCAATTTCAGACCCTGGGTCTCATGGGAATTATCTCAGTTTCAGAACGTAGGTCTCACAGAAATCATCTCCATTGACCCAAACAGGGCACTTTCAATTTCAGGCCCTAGGTCTCAAAGAAATCATCTTCTGTAACATGGTCTGGCCCCAATCTTCAAAAGTGGGCCAGAAATCATCCAAGGGACAGTCCACTGGCATGTTTCCTCTAAAACCTTCAGACCATGGGCCTCATCAGGCTCCAAATTCAGCCTGATCTCAAAAACTTCTTCTAATGCCAGGCAACATGGTCTGAGGTCCTCCTATCTCTAGGCCTTTGTTTACCTCTGCTCTAGACTCTCTCTCTATCTATCTTTTTAGCCTTAACAAATTCTTCTCCTAAACAAAAATGCCTCCCAATTTCTTCTGTCTACTTTTATTTGCTCTGTATTCTACTTTATAAAGGCTTTTGTCTACTTAAACCTATAGCAAATGTCTACGCCCCAAGATCCTTTGGTTTTCCTTCTCATGCTGAATTGCATATTTCACTTTATCTCCCAAAGCCTACATTCCTTTTCACAGGTTGCAACTCAAAATCATGTCCAAAGAATGCAGTTTTTATATCAACCAGTCTCAGATCCTTCATGATGCCATTAAGAGACTTTGAGAACATGCAGCTAGTCTCCAACCATGAACAATGCACAGCTGGGAACAGTGGCTTCCTGGGCTAAGTGGATGCCATGGATCCTCCCTCTGCCAGGACCCCTTATTTTTTTCCTCATTGTGATCTTGCCTTTTTAAACTTTTCTTGCTTTGTTTCCCAGAGGCTCCAGGCATTTGTTCAGGATACTACTCATAAGCAGATCAACTCAGTTCTGTTCCTCCAACTGACTTGCTACAGTTGCCTAAAGCAAGAAGACCCTGCTGGCACCCCTGTCCCTTAAAAGACCCCAACACCCCTGTTCAGCAGGAAGTAGACAGAGAAACATAAGCCCCCCATTCCCATATATACATACATGCATATATATATATATATACATACACACACACATATATATATATTTCAGACTGTTGGCTCAAACATGGCACTTTTGATTATATATATATATATATCACGGTTAGGGTGAACAAAAGGAAACCATGTTAGAACTGGACTCCCTCCCTTTTGAAGGTGACTTACTGGAAACTTTCCACCCAGCCCTAAAGAAAAATAAACATCCACATTTAGCCATTTACTAGAAACTTCCCACTGGCCTAGAAGGAATGACTCCCTTATGTCTTTAGGGTCAGAGGGCCATGAGGATTTTTCCTGGAACTTCTCCACCCACCTCCTATATCTGCCCCCAGTCTGTAAGTGGCTATGGGCTCCAGATCTTTTGCTGGGAACCCCCTCTTCAGGGTTTCTTTCCATAATAAACCCTGAGCTGGCAGAAAAAAAAAAAAAAGAAAAGAAAAAGAAAATCTAGGAGAAACTGATAAATTTCTAATCTGTCAAAATGAAGCCAAGAAAATATAAACCACCTGAACAGAACTATAACAAGCTAGCAAGTAATGAAACTGAAGCAGTAATAAAGTGTCTCCCAACAAAGAAAAGCATAGGACCATATTAATTCACTACTGAATTTTGCAATACCTTTAAAGAATAACTAACACCAATGCTCTTCAAACCATTGTATGAAATTGAAAGGGAAGAAACATTACCAAACTCAATCTATGAGTATTACCCTTATACCAAACTATATGAGGACACATCAAACAAAAGAAAACTATAGGCCTATTTCCATGATAAACACGGATGCAAAAATTCTCAATAAAATACTCACAAACCAAATTCAACAACACATTAAAAAGATCATACACACAATCAAGATGTTTTCATTTCAGGGATGCAAGGATGGTTCAACATATGCAAATCAATTAACACAATACACCACATAAACAGAATAAATGACAAAAATCACATGACCATCTTAATAGATACAGAAAAACTGTGACAAAATTCAACATCGCTGAATGATAAAAGCATTGAGAAACTAGGAATATAAGGAGCATCCCTCAATATATAGGCTATATTGATAAACCTATAGCCAATATCATCCTAAACAGGGAAAACTGAAACCATTTTCTCTAAAATCAGGAACAAGACAAAAGTTTCTACTCTCCTTATTCTTATTCAATATAGTGCTAGAATTCTTACTCAGAGAAATAATAAAAGGGTTACAAATAAGAAAGGAAAAAGTCAAATCAATCCCTATTTACAGATGATATGATCTTATATATTTAAAGTGCCCAGAAGACTCCACCAAAAATTGCTTAGATATGACAAACACTGTCAGCAAAGCAGCAGGATACAAAATCAACATTAAAAAATGGTAGCTTTTCTATACAGCAATAATAAACAGACTGAGAAAGAAATGAGGGAAATAAGTTTACAGTAGCCTTGAAAAAATAAAATACCTGGGATTAAACCTAACTAAAGAGGTGAAAGCACTCTATAGTGGAAACCATAAATCATTGAAGAAAGAAATTAAAGACATGAGAAGATGGAAAGACCTCGCATCTTCCTGGATCAGCAAAAGAAATATAAAAATAACTATACTACAAAAAGCATTCTGCAAATTATATGCTATATCCATCAAAATTCCAATGTCACAGAAATAAGAAAATCAATCCTAAAATTCACTTGGAAGCACAAAAAACCTCAAATAGCCAAAGCAATCCTGAGCAGAAAGAGCAATGCTGGAGATATCACAATACCTGACTTCAAATTATACTACAGAGTTATAGTACCAAAAACAGCATAGTACTGGCACAAAAACAAACATGTGTATCAATGAAATAGAAGATTCAGAAATAAGCTCATATTATAGCCAACTGATTTTTGACAAAAAAGAAAAAGAAAACCTACATTGGAGAAATGGCAGTCTCCTCAACAAACGGTGCTGGGAAAACTGGATATCCACACTAGAAGACTGAAACTAGATCCACATTTCTCACCCTGTACCAAAATCAATTCCAAAAGGATCAAAGATCTAAAGGTAATACACCAACCTTGAAACTGCTAGAGGAAAACCCTTTATGATATAGGCATAGGCTTTTCTGAATAGAACAACAAATTCCCAAAAATAAGAACAAGAACTAAAAACCTGGTTGCTTCAGAAAGTCTTCTGCACAGCAAAGGAAACAATTTCCAGAATCAAAAGAAAACCTATGGGATGGGAGAAAATCTTTGCCAGTTATTCATCAGATCAAGGACTAATATCTATATTATATAAACAGTTCCAAAAATTAAACACCAAAGCAATAAATGACTCAATTAATAAATGGGCAAATGAATTGGACAGTTCTCAAAAAAAAGAAATAAAAATGGCTAAGAAATATATGAAGAAATGTTCAACATCCTCAGTCATAAAGGAACATAAATCAAAATACCATTGAGATCTGACCTCACCCCAGTCAGAATAATTGTCATCAAGAAAACCACAACAAATGCTGGCTGCTAGAAAGGATGTTAGAAAAGGCAGATCCTTATACTTTTTTAGTGAGAATATAATTTAGTACTGCTACTACAGAAACCAGTGTGGAGATTCCTTAAAAAACTAAAAATACAACTGCTATGATTCTGCTGCACCATTCCTTGGCAGAGATCCAAAAGAATGTAAGTCAACATTTAGTCAAGATACCTGCACTCCCATTTTATAGCAATACTATTCACAATAGCCAAAATATGGAATCAGCCTAAGTTCCCATCAATGAGTGGATAAAGATTATGTATATACACAAAGGAGTGTTATTCAGCCATAAAGAAAAATGAAATTACGTCATTTGCAGTAAAATGGGTGGAACTAGAGATCATAATGTTAATAAAATAACCCAGACTGAGAAAGTCAAAAAAAGCACATGTTCTCCATCATATGTGAAATCTAGTCCTTCAAAATGAATGACAGAAATATAAAATAGGTAATATTTGAAGGTAGGCACAAGCAGGGAGGGGGAGAGAGAAAGGAGATGGTGGTAGAGGGAGGTGAATGTGTTCAAAATATTCTACACAAATGTATGGAAATAGGGAGGGGATGCGGGGGAGTGATGGAGAGCATGTGATGATCAGGGTACATTGTGTGCATGTATGGAAACATCATAATGAAACAACAAACATGCTAACAAAAAAATTAAAACTGAAAAAAGTTATAATGCAATGTGATTTTGAAACAGTTCTTTGTTTCAAATGGTCCTCATTTGCTGAAGAATTTTTTAAAATTGCATGAGCAGCCAATGGAACTGGCCTTAAGATGAATATGAACAGCTCCCAATCAAGAACTGGGTATACCTCCCCATTGTCCCTCCCATCACATTCAAAATTCCCGTCATGTTGTTCTCTAAATGTTGCCTTCCAAGTGTTACCTAGAAGAATAACCTTAATGCATCAATGGACATAAATATGTAAGTACAGACTGACTTAATAGAAAACAGATAAGGGAAAAGGAACAAACACCTTAATAAGAATGCATCAGAGTGAAGATTCTTGGTTTGGACTGGATTATAGGTTTGACCTTAGAATGCATAGCCAGATTCCTACAGTCAAAAGAAACATGGGAAAACTGAAGCCAGCAGAGTGGAAAATGGGAAATGAAGAGAGGAGAACAGCACTAAAGAAGAACTAAAACAACTTCACCACGTTGGCACTGTGTTGACCTTGGCCTGTAAGTCCTTCAACGTAAACGGTTTTCACGTAGCAGGTGAGGTTGAAACTGCTTGGCTAAAAGAGGGAGCCCGAATTTGCAAGTCAAACAGACCAAACTTAAAATACAAGCTCCAACAGTTCCTGTGCAACCTTGTACATTGCTTCTATAAATTTCAGTTCCTCAGCTCTAACATGGGGGAATAATTCCTACCTATGAACCCATGAGAGTTTAAGGAAATGGGCATATAAAATTTGTTAAACCTGCTTCCTCTCTTCCTCTTCCTTTATCTACTCACACTTTAGTGAAGGAAAAAGGAAAGTGTGAAGCACATGTGAGGCTTTTGTGAGTCAGTTACTGAGTTTCCTTATTCTGCAGTAATTTCTGGGGAGAAATAAATATCATTCCATGAATAAGAACTAACAATATGTCATTTTCTGTTATTTCAGTACTCTTATAGAAAAGGTGAATATAGACGTGTAAGTTCATGCATCCTTAGGAAATAAAACAAAACCAACATTCATTTGTTGAGGTTTCATTGCGTTTGGAATTAGGAGAAAGAGCAAAGAGACATAAGACACAGTTTCTGCACTACAGGAGTTAAAATTAATTTCTAAGTTAATCGTACAGACAATAATTACT
The DNA here is from genome assembly GCF_047511655.1 of Castor canadensis. Taxonomy (NCBI): domain Eukaryota; kingdom Metazoa; phylum Chordata; class Mammalia; order Rodentia; family Castoridae; genus Castor; species Castor canadensis. Next base: position 69,804,126 of record NC_133387.1, on the reverse strand, counting down.
ATATGACTGTAGATGAGAAAGAAATAACCCACACCTGCATAGACAATGAGGAAGGTTTAAAGCTGACATTGGAAATTGGTCGTCCATGGGTGGATATCATCCTGCTGGCCTATTGAATGTAAAACTCTTCATGATTTCCTTCTTTCCTTTTTTTTTTTTTTTGGTTTAGTTTTTGTTTCATTTTTAAAATAAGTTGACATCATTAAAAATGGGGAGAATAATGCCTGTCATCCAGGAAAAGCCTTTCCATGCTAAATTGATTATCTTGGGGATTTGAGGGAAGAAGAATAAAAGAGAAGGTCCAATTATACTCCTCCTCTCCATTAGTTCATTCCTTTCTGCATGCACCTCACTTCTATCGAGGCATTTCCAACATAGAAATATATTCCCTGCCTTTCCCACTGTCAAAAATTCTTGTTAACAACAACCTTAAAGAGACTCATTATTTCTTAAGCTACAAATTGTTAGGACCCGGAATCCTATTCCCCCGAGAGACAGAGAGCCAGGCGTGAATGCAATCAACAAAGCAGAGTTTATTGGACTGGCTAGCCAGGGTCGAGCTCCCACACGGACACGCAGGACCGGTTAGGAAAGCAAGACCCTGAGCCTCTTAGGGGGAAATCTTATATAGACTGCAGTGGCGTGCATATTTTTGTTATCAACATTAGACAAGCAGGCAGAGCACATCCTGCACATACTTCACATCTTGCTCGTACCTCACATCTTGCTCGTACCTCACATCTTGCATTCCTCACATTCTATATGCCCTAACTGAGCCCTGCCGCATTGCTTATCTTATCTACATGGGATGTTTGGTACTGGTTTCTCCAACAAGGGGGTTGGGGCCCGCTGAGACCTCATATTCCTTTCATTCCCCCCTTTCTTATGGCCTAAATTGAGGAATCATCCTCAAGAGGATGAAGAGCCTGATATTGTTGGCGGAGGACCAGAAGTTGGATAGTATTAATTCGACTTTTGACAAAAGTCATAAGTCGGTTTAGAATCCAGGGTCCTATGGTAACAAGCAGTAGGATGATTATTATTGGCCCTGCCAGTGCAGATAAAAGGGTAGCCAACCATGGGGACTGGTTAAACCAAGACTCGAACCAGCTTTCCCCTGCCTCTTTTTCTCGTTTTCTTTGTTCCAGGCTCTTTCGGAGTTTAGACATGGAGTCACGAACAACTCCGGTATGGTCAGCGTAAAAACAACATTCTTCCCCTAGAGCAACGCATAGTCCCCCTTTTTGGAGGAACAACAAGTCCAGACCTCGTCGGTTTTGAAGTACTACCTCAGACAGAGAAGTGAGGGATTTTTCTAGGTGGCTAATGGAGGTTTCTATTCTCTCTATATCTTCGTCTATGGCTGCGCGCAGCGAAGACATCCCTTTATGTTGAGTAGCCAGGGAGGCTATGCCGGTCCCTGCCCCAGCCACCCCTAGGCTAAGTAGGGTAGCAATGGTTAGTGTAGAAATAGGCTCTCTCTTCTTTCTCTCACCTGTTCCTATATTCCAGTATGAATATAGACTTTCCTCCGAATGATAGAGGATGCGGGGCAGCACAACCACTATAACACAGAATTCTTTAGAGCTGTTAAACACCTTAGTTGATAGGCATGGGGTGAGTCCGGACCGCGAGCATAGCCACCACCCATTGTCCTTTGGAATTACCCATTTAATAGCATTTCCCCAGGTAGAACTGGCGTTAATAACAGTACATAAGTCCCGTCTGTTCTTTGGCACTTTTCCTAAGCAGGTTCCTTGGCCGTTTACCTGCTGTATGGTCAGACCTCTCTTACGGTCTCCCCAGGAACATTGAGTAGGGTTTTCCTCAGATGAGGTATCGTGAGTGGTGTTTAGCCCTATTGCCTCATAGAATGGGGGCCTCACATCATAACATAACCAACAGGAGTTAGTCATGTTAGGGTTGGTGTGGTTTAACGTCAGGAAGGCAGCACCCACTAGCTCCCAGAGGGGGTCTTTAGATGCGGTCATGAGACTGGGCCTCACCAGGGGAGGGCTGGTTTCTGATGGTCTTGGAGTTGTAACATTAGCCCGAGCTATGGTTGAGGGAAGGTGGTGAGTTGTGGAAGGTTGGGGAGATGGCTTTACATTGGGCGGCCTAAGTACCTTATTAGGGCCTACTGCTGTGGACGGTGGCCCTATGGGCTCAATTTTTAATCTGACCACTATGGTCGAGCCAGCATGTCCACCATATTTATAAAATACAAGTCCCCATACCTTACCTTGTATCCACCCAGGGGTGTCCTTCTTGCCAGTTTCAGTGAAAGTGACCTTGATTCTATCTAGATCCGTGGGCTGGCATTTATGGGTGGGTATTGGAATTCTGTGCCCCCTTAATATCCCATTTACAAAGGCAAATTTGACTAGGTCTGATTTTGATATCCCCCATTTCCATTCACTATCATTGGATGTGACACATGCCCATGACCTACAGAAGGAGTATTGTATCCCCCCACATTCCTGGTTCTTTTTGTGGCCGGGGCAGGCATAAAACCCATAACGTCGGGCTGACTCCGGGGCAGTAGACTTGTAGGCAGGATTGATGTCTCTGAAGCAGAACTGAAGCTCCGGCCACCAAGTTCCTATGGGGGCAGTGCGAGTAGTCTCGTTGAGGGTGGTATGAGTCTCCCCATCGGTGAGTATCCAGGTTTGCTTATAGGGCTGGTGAGGGTTGGTTTCTGCGAGGCTCCCGCTCTGGGCATTGAGCAAGATCAGAGCGATCAGCCACCCCATCCGTGGCTGCTCCTGAAGGCTCTGCATGTTCCCGGGGCCACAAAAGCTTTAGCTTTAATGGGTTGTCTGCCATCAACCTTGAGGGCGGTAGGGGTAGTAAACAGTACAACATAAGGTCCTTTCCATCTAGGCTCTAGGGTTTTGGACTGATGCCTTTTAACCCATACCATGTCACCCGGGACTATGCCATGTTCCGGAGCCGGGTCCCTCTTAACAGCGTGGTATGCTTGAATTAAGGGCCAAATCCGTTGTTGCACTTTAGCTAAAGCCTGCAACATGGTCAGGTAATTTGGGGCCAGATCACCTAGTTCTGGGCTTAAGGTCCTCTGAATGATGGGGGGTGGAGCCCCATACAGGATCTCAAAGGGAGTTAGCCCATGGACATAGGGGGAGTTCCGGACTTGGAAGATGGCCAAGGGAAGGAGCGTCACCCAATCACCGCCAGTCTCCAGGGCCAATTTGGCTAAAGTCTCCTTTAGTGTCCTATTCATCCTTTCTACTTGCCCTGAGCTCTGGGGGTTATATTCACAATGTAGCTTCCAATTGGCCCCCATAGTCTGGGCTAGTCCCTGCAGGACCTTACTAACAAAAGCCGGACCGTTATCTGACCCAATTGCCTCGGGCACCCCATATCTGGGTATGATTTCCTCTAGCAAAGCCTTTGCCACTACCTGACTCGTCTCCTTCTTTGTAGGAAAAGCCTCCACCCAGCCTGAAAAGGTATCTATGAATACCAGCAAATATTTGTACCCAAACTTTCCCGGTTTTACCTCAGTAAAATCCACTTCCCAACTTCTTCCCGGAGCCCTCCCCCGTTCCCGAGTACCTGTATGGTGCCCCTCCCTTCGTCCTGGTTTCATGATTGTGCAGCTGGCACAATCTTCCACAATTTGGCGGACTGCTATGGTCTGGTTCGGAAATCGGAGCTGCGCAGATGTCAACAAGTCTAGTAATTTTCTCCGCCCCAAATGGGTGGACTTATGTAAGTTAGCCAACAGGAATCGTCCGAGTTTTTCAGGCAGAATTAACTTGCCTTCCAAGTCGCTTTTCCATCCGTCTTCCCCTTCTCTAAAGGGGGAGTGGGCTCTCATCCAAGTGAAATCCTCTGTGGAGTATTCTGGTCGGGGGGGTAGCGGAGGGAGCTCTGGGACCGGCACGTCTATCGCCGCAACCGTGGAAGGTTGCCCTGTCTCCATGGGAGGACTCACCATTGCTACTCTCTTTGCTTCTTGATCTGCTCTGTTGTTACCGACAGCTTCCGGCGTCTTGGCAGACTGGTGGCCTGGGACATACATCACTGCCACTGCCTTCGGTTTTTCCACTGCCATTAATAGACGCTGGACTTCGGCTAGGTTCTTTAGATGTTTTCCTTCTGCTGTGCGGAATCCTCTTTCGCGATAGATGGCCCCGTGGACATGGATGGTACCGAAAGCATAGCGGCTATCGGTGTAGATATTGACTCACTTTCCTTTTGCCCTCTCCAGGGCCTCTGCCAAGGCAATTAATTCCGCTTTTTGGGCTGATGTTCCGGGTGGGAGGGCGCTGCTCCATACCGTATTTCCTTCTTGGTCGACTACAGCTGCCCCTGCCCTTCGGGCTCCATCTTGGAAAAAACTGCTTCCATCCGTGTACCAGTTTAATTTGCAGCCGGACAGGGGGGCATCCTTTAGGTCAGCCCGTACCTGTGTAACTTCGGAGAGGAATTCTTTGCAGTTATGGACAGGTGTCTGCAGTTCCGGGTTAGGCAACAAGGTGGCAGGGTTCAGGATTACGGGATCTGTGAATGTGATCCGAGGGGAATCCAACAAGAGCCCCTGGTAGTGGGTGAGCCTGGCATTCGTCATCCATTTCCCAGGGGGTTGTTTAAGGATTCCCTCCACCGGGTGAGGGGCCGTTACCCAGAGGGCCTGTCCAAAGGTTAGTTTATCGGCTTCTCTCACCAGCACGGCAATGGCCACTATGATGCGGAGGCAGGGGGGCCATCCTGCCGCTACTGCATCTAATTTCTTGGAAAAGTATGCCACTGGTCTCTTCCAGGGACCTAGCTGTTGGGTCAAGACTCCTTTGGCTACCCCCTTTTTCTCATCTACAAACAGAGTGAATGGTCTTGTAGGATCTGGCAAGGCTAAGGCAGGGGCCTGCAAAAGAGCGTCTTTTAGCTGATCAAAGGCCTGTTGTTCTCTCTCTCCCCAACTCCAATCTGGAGCTTCTTTGGTGGCCTCATATAGGGGTCTGGCTATTTCCGCAAATCCTGGAATCCAGAGTCTACAGAACCCCGCGGAGCCCAGGAATTCTCTCACCCCCCTAGTGGATGTCGGGGATGGGATAGCCAGAATAGTCTGTTTCATGGCATCAGTCAGCCATCTTGCCCCATCTGCAATCCGATAACCCAAATATGTCACTGACCTTTTACAGATGTGAGTTTTCTTGGCACTTGCCCGATACCCCAGCTCACCTAATTCTGTTAGCAGGTGTTCAGTAGCCTTGATGCACTCCTCTCGGGTTTCTGCCGCTAACAGTAAGTCATCAACATACTGTAATAGAGTGACTCGTGGGTGGCTCCGACGAAAAGGTTCCAGGTCCTGGCTCAGGGCCTCATTAAACAGGGTGGGAGAGTTTTTAAATCCTTGCGGCAGTCTGGTCCAAGTGAGCTGTCCGGATTGGCCCCCATCTTCTTGCCATTCGAAAGCAAATAGCGGCTGACTAATTTCTGACAATGGAATGCTGAAGAAAGCATCTTTCAAATCAAGGGTTGTATACCATACTTGCGAGGGGGGTAGGTGGCTGAGCAAGGTATAGGGATTCGGAACGGTGGGATGAATGTCCTCCGTCCGCTCGTTTACCTTTCGTAGGTCTTGCACAGGCCTATAGTCCCCGCTTCCCGGCTTTCGGACGGGGAGCAGAGGAGTATTCCAGGCAGACTGACAAGGTCGCAGTACTCCTTCCTTTATTAGCCTGTGGATATGAGGGGCTATGCCTCTTCGGGCCTCCTCAGGCATAGGATACTGTTTCACCCGAATGGGGAGAGCAGAAGCCTTCAATTGTATAACTACGGGCGGGAGGTGTTTGGCGAGGCCGGTTCCCGCAGTCTCCGCCCAGGCCGTGGGAAATCTTTTTACCCAATGAGTCATGTCCCCTCCTGGTTCCTGTTGACTCTCAAACAGACGATGCTCGTCAGCCAATGATAGGGACAAGACATGAATCGGGCTCCCTTCTCGATCAGTCACAATTATTCCATCTGGTTCAAAATGGATATGGGCCCCTATTTTGGTGAGTAGGTCCCGTCCGAGCAGGGGAGCGGGGCTCTCAGGGACGACCAAGAAGGAGTGTGTGACCTGGTGTTTTCCTAAGTTCACCTTTCTTTTGGTAGTCCATGTACATAACTGCGTACCGGTGGCCCCCTGAACAACACTTGTTCGTGCCTTGTTCAAAGGTCCATGTGCCTTGTTTAAAACCGAATATTGGGCGCCGGTATCCACCATGAATCCCATCGGCTTCCCCTCCACATGCATTGTTACCCAGGACTCGGGGAGGGGGTCTGAGCCCCGTCTCCTTCAGTCCTCTTCTCCGGCTAGAAGGACTCTGGCCTGCTCTACTGCTCGTTCCCTTTCCCTGTTTTCCCCCGGTCTCCTTCCAAACCCTCTTCTTCCCTTTAACTTAGGACATTCTCTCTTCCAATGCCCCGCTTCCTTACAGTAAAAGCAGTGTTCCTTATCCGGGGTCCTGGCGTGGCCCCCTCCCCTGGGTTGGTCCCGGACACCCGCTAGGAAAATACGAGCCATTTCTCTCTGTTGCTTTCGGTTTTCCTTAGCCTGGAACTCCCGGTCCTCCTTTCTCAATTTCTCCTGGGCTTCCCTGTCTTCCTTTCTCTGTCTTTCCTCCCTTTCTTCTGGAGTTTCCCTAGCGGTAAAGACCTTTTCTGCTACCTGTAGCATTTCCCTTATAGTCATCTCCCCTAAGTTTTCCTGTTTATTGAGTTTTCTCCTAATGTCTGGGGCTGCCTGATTAATGAATGAGAGTACCACAGCAGACCGGTGGAGGTCCGCCTCAGGGTCAATCGGGGTGTACTGACGGTATGCCTCATGGAGGTGCTCTAAGAAACTGGCTGGGCTTTCGTTTTCCCCTTGAATGACTGCTTTTACTTTTGCAAAATTGGTGGGCCTTCTAGCGGCCGCTCGGAGACCGGCCATAAGAGTCTGGCGGTAGATCCGAAGACGCTCCCTACCTTCTGCGGTCCCAAAATCCCAATCAGGGCGGCGTAGGGGAAAAGCCTCGTCTATGGCCGGTTGGAGAGTTGTGGGTCTCCCATTATCCCCTAAGACGTTCTTCCTCGCTTCGTTGAGGATGCGCTCTCGTTCCTCCGTCGTAAAAAGAGTATTGAGCAGCTGATGACAGTCATCCCAAGTGGGGCAGTGTGTATGCATGATGGACTCCAGGAGATCTATGAGACACTTGGGGTCTTCAGAAAAGGGCGGGTTCTGCGTCCTCCAGTTATATAGATCACTGGAGGAGAAGGGCCAGTACTGAAACTGTTGCCCTCCTCCCGGTCCCCCTTGGCCCACCATCCGGACTGGAAGTGTAGGGACAGTTTCCTCCCCCTGTGTTGATGAGGGGGGCCCGTCTTCCCCCTCCCTTTCCCGGATCCCTCGGGGGCGAAGTCTTCGACCCATTCCTCCTCCTGCTGCCAGTCCTGTTGAGGAGGATGAGGAAATTTCCTCCTCCGGGGCACTGGCTTGGCCAGGGGGAGTCACGTATGGAGGCGGCCGATCTTCCTCTGCCCCTGCGAGGGATGGGTAAAGGGGGGAACTCTCTGGTAAGACCGGAGATGGTGAAGGAGATGCCCTAATTTGAGGACCGGTCAAGGTGGGAAGAGGAAGTTTTTCCTCCTCCTTTATGACCAAGGCGGGCGTGACTGGGGTTTTAGCCCCGGGGGCCGAACTGGAGGGGTGGGTCAGAAAAACTGTTAACCAAGGGGGAGGGTTCCTCACCAGATCCTCCCAAACCAAAATGTAAGGAACTTGGTCTGGATGGCCTCGATTGTCTGGCTGAAAAATGACTGCTTTAACCTTAGTGATCAGGTCTAGGGAGAGGGAACCTTGAATGGGCCACCCGACTCCAAAGGTGGGCCACTCTGCAGAACAAAAGGTGTCGAACTTACCTTTCTTGATGACCAGACCCGCATTTAAGGCCCTTTCTTTAACTTCTGGAAAGTTAGAAAGGATCAGAGACTTTGGGGTTGTTTGTCCCTGTCCCATTGTGGAAGGAGACTCAAACACCAAGAAAGATAGAACAAAAAGGGTAAAGGCAACAATAATTCCACACACACACAACACTCTCCAGCACTCGCTCGGACCGGTCCTTCTCTCACACTGGTGCGTACCCCATTCAACCTCCTCACCGTCCAACTGGGATATCAGGCCGAAAGGCGTCCACTTGACGGGTGGTCGGTCGACTAGCTCAATTAGTTCTTCACCTGGCGCCAGGGTTCCTAAAATGCTCGAGCCCAAATGAGAGGAAAGCCTCTCCCAATAGGACCCTGTGGTCCTCCTTGCAAGATTCCCAGAATGAATCTCCCTGGGGATTGGCCGAATCCCCGCCGCGGCCCAAATGGAACACTCAGGTTCCTCCAAATGAGGGTCTGGGATCCCCTCCCAACGCCTAGGACTTGGGATTGCCCCTGCTTTCTCGCAGGCAAGTTCTGTCTCTCGAGAAAATGGAATCTCGGTGGGACCTCCAAATGTTAGGACCCGGAATCCTATTCCCCCGAGAGACAGAGAGCCAGGCGTGAATGCAATCAACAAAGCAGAGTTTATTGGACTGGCTAGCCAGGGTCGAGCTCCCACACGGACACGCAGGACCGGTTAGGAAAGCAAGACCCTGAGCCTCTTAGGGGGAAATCTTATATAGACTGCAGTGGCATGCATATTTTTGTTATCAACATTAGACAAGCAGGCAGAGCACATCCTGCACGTACTTCACATCTTGCTCGTACCTCACATCTTGCTCGTACCTCACATCTTGCATTCCTCACATTCTATATGCCCTAACTGAGCCCTGCCGCATTGCTTATCTTATCTACATGGGATGTTTGGTACTGGTTTCTCCAACAAGGGGGTTGGGGCCCGCTGAGACCTCATATTCCTTTCACAAATAATAATTAAAATCATCAGAGTAAAATCCATCAGGTCCTCCTGTGTTCAGAAATGACTTCACAGACTGACCACTTCATAACATAGTGAACAGACAGGTAAATAAATCCTCAAATCTGTAAGAATCCACAGAGACTAAATGCCAGCAAGCAATTCTCAGACATTTTGGGAATGAGGCATATGAATAAACAGATATCTAGATTGGATTCCAGCATCTAGCCTGACTGCAAAAGAGTAAAGCAAATACAAAAGAGTTTTATTCACAGTTGCTGTCTTTTTATTTAACGCCACTATTTTGGTAGAACAGTGAAATGTTCTCATTTAAATATTCAGAAGCCCAGGATGGTTTGTTCTCCAAAATCTTTTCTTTATCATATAAACATATGTCTATCCTTGTGGGATTTAATTGATATTTACTACCTCAGGCTGCTTCAAAACTTATTTTATTCACTGAAAACACCAAACATTCTGTGAGTCAATCTGCATATCCAAAAGATTTTTTTCAAACACTTCTTCAAAGGTGGTTCTATTCAGATTCTAACTTTTATTGAGTAATTCAACACATTTTAATATCTTACTAGCACTTAGTCTCTGGACTCATCTTCTGAATTTTAATCAGCACTCAGGAGAATCAGTCATATCTATGAGATGTTAGAAGCAATTATTTGGTGTAGAAAGAGGGAAGATAAATATTTTCTAGCATAGAAGAGTCACTAAACAATGCATATCATTGTATACTCACCTAAAACACCCCAACTTGTAAACCTTTTGTTTTCTAAAAATAATAGAATCTTTGTTCTGCAAAACATTTAATTTTTTACATAGGACTCTAGTTAAATATCCATTGCCTCAGGGTGTTACATGTGGTAGATTCTTGAGTTTTCATTGAATTGAATTAAATAACTACCTCAGAAAGACATCCAAGTTTCACTTTCAGCATAGTTTCTTAGAAATAAGTATACTTTTATTATCTGACTATGCCTATGCTGTAGTGTTTAAGATCCTCTTCACCCACTAATCTCTTTAAAAGACGATAACAATTCATGCTGGCCAAGCCAAGGGAGTTTACAACCTGGTCACGTTTAATGTTTGCCCTGAGGATATCCAGGAATCTGCTATAAACTCTCTGAATTTATAGAGTGTCAGGGATGAATGGCATTAGCCCACTAACCTGGTATCGCAGTCACTTGAGGTTATAATCAAACAGATTGCAACCTTTTGGCAAGACATTAGCTTTTGTAGATACAGAGAAAAAAATATGGAGAGAAAAATAACATTTGCTATTGCATAATACTAATATATTTTCCATTGAAACTGATATAGGGAAATAAATAAACAATAATAATGAATCTGCTTTGAATATAAAGCAGATGAGACTGTTCTGTAAGCTCTAATAGAGATAAAGGACCAAATATCTCTCCCATGAGAGTCCTAAAATTAGTTCAGAAAGGAAACCACTTTCTGATCTCCTTTCTGGGCAAATTCAACTCTTTCAAAGACTCGCTACGTCTTCTCAGAACCCCATATAAACATAACCCAAAATTAGTCACAGAGATCACCAAGCTAAACAAAAGTTGGCACAAAGTTGCTTTAAAGTCCATGTGCTCATTCAAACAGCTGGAAGTGCTTCAGCTCCTCTGAGGCTCCAGCTCCTGATTTGTCCACAGCACCCTGCAAATGCTTTCTACAGCATAGAGATGAAAACAGGAAATATTATCTGGGTGTCACAGGGATGTATCCAAACCTTATCTCAGTTTAGAAAAGTGGGAGTTTCATTGCATGGGCATTATCTTCTACTGTAAAGCCTTCTATTTCTTCAGTTGCTATTCACTCTGGTCCAGCTGATATCATCGATGACTTCCTAATTACATATTATGATTGAGACTTTTAGGCCATATTCTGATAGACCTTTCCACTTTCCACAATGAACTTGGCATGTTGACCACTCCTTCTCTCAAATCCACTCCCAAATCAGTCTATGACCTGTGTTATACCAGTTCTCTTGCTTCCTCTAGTCAATCTTCCTCCATCTCCTTTATGGAACTCTCTTCCTCTGCTTACTCTTAAAACATCTGTGTCCCCCAATATTACATTCCCTCAAGGCAAGGCTATTGTTTTTTCTCATGATTTAAATTATAGCTTATTTATTAATTAAAAACCTATGGAGTATGCCAGGAATTAAGGAAGGGGGAAAAGGAAGTAGTGTTAAGTGGGTATAAAGTTTCAGATTTGCAAGTTAAGATTTGCAAGTTAAAAACTTTCTGGAGATCTGTTTCACAGCAATGTAAGCATACTTTAATACTGCACACATACTGCACATTTAAAAAATGGTTAACATGATTGATTTTGTCACATGTTTTGTTTTGTTTTGTTTTCTGCAGTACTGGGGATTTTAAACCCAGGGCCTCGAGTATGTTAGGCAAGTGCTCTACCATTTGAACTATACTTCCAGCCCTTTAGTCTTTCTTTCTTTTTTTTTTGTTTTCTTTTTGGCAGGGTCTTATGTCTACCTGGACTGACCTCAAACTTGTGGTCCTCCTGCCTCTGCCTCTCAAGTAGCTGGGACTACAGTTGTGAACCACCACAGTCAGCCTTATTATTTTTTTACTATAGATTATGGGGGGGGTTATTATAATAAATAGATAGCAGACACAGCTAACTAGCTAGCTAGCTAAAGATCTCAAATCCAAAATTGAGAATAATTTTGGTTATAAGCACTAGAAAAGTCAACTAAGAATTACTTAAACAAAAAAGAGATTATTCTTTATCATATCACCAGAAGTTTTGAGAAAAACTGGTTACAGGGTTAGCTAATCATATCACTGAGGACAATGTTCTTTCCACAGAGCTATCCTCAGCCTCTGCTAGCTCATCACATGAATTCAAGATGGTCACACCTGCTCTAGGCTGCACACATTCTCACACAACAATGCCAGAGGCAGAAAAGAAAGCGTTAGAAAACATCCTTGAATTGAATCAACAGCCACTTCTTAATTAAATCACTGGTGATGGGAGCAGAATCACCACAACTGCCCATGGACAATTTAAGCTGAGCAGCCTCGTAGCATCCCTTGTTGAAGATGAAGCTAGTTTTACCCTCAGTGCACATGGTTACAGAACAGGGTGAAGACACAGGCCAAGTTCCACCAGTAGGGGAGAAAAGGGCATGGTAAAGACTTGGTCAGGCAACAGCTGTACACCAATTTCTTCCCAAAGCAATAGATTTACAAGGACAACTGTTTCAGAGATAGCCGTTCTCATAGCAAACTCAACATGTGAAAAATCAAAGTTATTATCTCTACTCTTTCTTCATAAGGACACTTCTTAGGTGACCTATCGCATTTTTGCACACTTCTATGTAATTAATCAAAAGTCTCATCAAAAACTTGGGAGCAGTTGGGTACTGGTAGCTCATGCCTACAATCTTAGGAACTTGGGAGACTGAGATCAGGAGGATTGTGGTTCAAGGCTAGCCTGGGCAAATAGTTAGCTGGGTGCAGTAGCACGCATCTGTCATCCCAGCTACTTTGGGAAGCTTAAAATAGGAGGATCACAGTTCAGACTTGCCTGGAAAAAACATGAGACCCTATCTCTAAAATAACCATAGAAAAATGAGCTGCAATGTACCCCCACTCAGTATAACAATAAAAAAAAGAAAAGAAAAATGGATTGGAGGCATGACTCAAGCGGTAGAGCACCTGCCTAGCAAGCATGAAACCCTGAGTTTAAACTCCAGTACCTCCTGGGAGAGCTATTCTTCAACTTCTCAATTTCTCTGTATAAACAATCCCAAATTCTGATCATTGTGACTCTGTTTCATTTCTACTGCCACTCCCTCACAATGAGTCTCCCTGCCTCTAGTCTGGCCTTTCCTCAAACAGTCCAAATTGCTGAAATATTGCCCAGAAGAGCACAAACCTAAAACAAAAGCCAGCCATGTGACTCTGCTGAGACATTGTCTATAATAGAGTTTCTACTGACAACGGTGCCCCTGAAATCAAGATGCAAAGGATTTTGAATGTGTAAATATGGGAAACTTCCTGAAAAAGTCCTTGACCCAGTAAAGTTTTAAAACCTACTGACATAATACATTAAGGACTATGGCAGTGCCTGTCCAGCAAGTCCAAGGCTCTACTATGCTACCACCAAAAAGTAAGAAGTTTAATCATGAATAAAAATCTAAGATATTTAGCACGGAGCATGACTTTCATAGTCTGTTTCCTACTTGTCTCTACAGACTCATCTTTTATATCTTATGTTCTGCCAAAAACAAACTACTTGCAGTCAATCAAGTATACCTCTGTGTCTATGCATAAAAAACACTCTTTCTAGAGTATTTTTCTACCCTTAGTCTATTGGCACATATCAATGCACCCTTCAAAATTCAGCTTGCATATCTCTTTCTTTGTAAGCCTTCATTTGTGGCTCCAGAATATGTCACTTCCTTCTTTGTCTTTTATTTTATAAAAGGTTCTCTATATGATACATTTGACATTATAATATATGTTTGCCTATTTCCCCTACCAAACTGTGAGCTGTGCTGCCTAAGAAAAAGATGATGTACTATATCTTATTCTTTTTGGATGTTCCCATCTTCTAGAAGAGATCCCTGTACAAAGTAGATATCAATGCTATAATTTTTGGAAGAAACCATTTGAAAATACGTATGTCCTTAGTTAATTTATAACAATTTAATATGGGTTAATCAGAAATTGAGCATTATTCTTACAACTGCTTCCTTTCTCTTGTCTAATTTTGACAGTAATGGTTCTTAAATTTTAGTGTGCCCCAGACTAAACAGTGTTTCTAAACCAGTGAAACTTCTTAGAAATACAGAATGAAGCCTGGGACCCTATCACAGACCTACTGAACCAGAATCCCTAGGGCAGGAGACCCAGCAACTGCTTTTGTAATAAGCTGGCCAGGAAAAAGACCAGATAGAAATTTTTATTTTTCTCATCTTTGTGACCTTAGACACAAAGATCTGTTACTATGGAGGACAACAAAGGACAATCCATGTTAGTCAGTGCTGATATGAGTCCCTTGAAGATGGAGAAGTATAAAAACACTAGAAGGTAGAAAAAAAAAAGCCCCAGTCCTGAAAGTCATTTGGACAGTTCCAGTTGAAAAGCCAAAGCAGAAAATTAGCATCCCCAGTGCCAGGAAACTGTTTTCACTTTTTTTCAGGGCATAAATGATTTATAAGTCAAAGAGAACTCTTCTGGCCCTAGTGGTTTTGCACAGTGGCTCTTAGCATGGTATTATTATGGCTCGCATTCGGTATTATTCCCTTTCATTTCCAGAGCTGGCCACACCATTCCCCAAGCATCTCAACAGAACTCCCAACTCATACTCGGCCCTGGCCTACAGGGCCAGCGATGAGCTGTGGAAAGACAAAAGTTAGAAGACGAGGCAGTAAATGAGAAATGGCCCAGAAGATAAACTTGGCGGAAAACTTGTGTGCTTACAGTCATCCGACGGTGTTTTGTATTTGGTCAAAGTCAGTTAATCAAAACAATAGTTCCTCTCTATCACTCTATGAAATGGACCAAATATCACTGTTTACTTACTCATGGGTGTAATTGCTCCTCTTACTACCAAACCTTGTCTTCAAGTTTTATTTATGCATTGGTTACCTGGGTAAATATGTTAGCAATGAAGGTGGCTCACTTCTATTGCCATTCAACAACAGCATTGCATAGCCAATTGCTGACTTCAGCTGCTGCCTTTTTGGATCCACCCTAACACTTTCCTCAGTCTGCTCCCAGCCAATGACTCAGCACAGTGGAGGTGCTAGATCTGACCCATTTCCACCTGCCCCAGGACTCCTCTAATGGGCAACATTTGCTCAGGACTGAGACTTAGCAGAATCTTGTTGAAATGTGAATATTTTTCTTCCCAGTTCTCCTTTCCCTCCTTCCATTCATGGACATCAGACTTAACGTGGTGGTGGGAGGGTTCCCTAATTCACACTGCTCTGTACTTGTTAGCCTTCACAGGTGTTTTCCTCAGTAAATCTCTTGCCTATTTAATAGCATTGTGACTTCCTGAAGGACTCACACAGGCATAGCAGTGTTTTCTGTGTTAAAGATTACTGTAAGTGTTTTGCAGCTCTTCCTGATAAAAAGTGGAAACCCTATGGCCATCTTCCAATCATCCACACCAAGATTCCAGAAACACACATGAAAACATATGGAAGCCTCCAGACCAGTTGATCTGCTGGCTGAGTACCACTACTCAGCATGAGGATCAGGAAACTCATGCACCCAAGCTTTGCCTGATTCTGGACCCATATAATTTTGAGATGAAATAAAAAGTTTGGGGTTGTTTGCAACAAGAGATAACTGCAATGGATACCCTTTTCTTTCCTTGATTTTTCTGTCCTGTTTAATTGAGTTAAAAAATCAAGTCCTTATTTATATAATTTTTCACAAAAGGAAAGGTTTTAGAGCCTATTTAGAGTCTCTTAGGCTACAATTTTTATTGTGAGATTAGTTTTTATCAAATCTAACCTGTTGAGTTAAATGGAAACTTCTTTTTTTGTTTTGTTTTGTTTATTTATTCACATATGCATATATTGTTTGGGTCATTTCTCCAGCCTGCCCCCCTCTCCCACCCTTCCCCCCCTCCCCTCCTCAGTTTCAGCAAGCCGTTCTGCCTTATCACTGATTTTGTTGAAGAAAGGACATATGCATAATAAGAAAGACAAAGCGTTTTTGATAGTTGAGTTAAGGACAGCTATACAGAAAGATTCCTACTATTGCTTTCATGGACCCATGTGTTACAACCCATGTTGATTCAACTCTAACTGATCTTTACCTTGGTTCCTGATCCCCTGCTCATGATAACCTGTCGTTTTAAGGTTTCTGTATTAGTTCCTCTGGAGTGGGGACATCAAATGCTTTCATGTTGGAAACTTCTTTGGAATTTCAGGTATTAAAAAATAGGCCCTTCAATACTTTCCCTACCTATGGATTTTTAATTTATTGCTCATTTTCAATCTTAACTTTATGGAAACCAACTCAATAATCTCCCCATTAGTATGCAATTCTACAAGATTTTTAATGCCCAAAAAAGTGGGGGTGGTGCAGTGGGAAGCTTTTCAAAAAATTGGGGTTGTTGAAAAGAGCATGCTACTGCAGGCAGATTTGAAATGGAACACTGATTTTATTTTGATCAATAAATCCAGATAAGACAAGGCATTACCATTCTCAAACACTGCAGTTTTTGCTTCATTTTAACTGAATGTGTCGTGTAGAATCTTGCTTTATTCCATAAAACAGAATGACAAATTTTTTTTTGCCCAGCCAGACAAGCTAGAGCTATCTGAAATCAATCTCTCAGCATGACAAATACATTGTAAATTATAAGGCAATGTGTATACTAAAGCAAGTGTCATAGTTAATTTTAACAATTTTTAAAAACGTGTCAGGGTTTTGATAATACTAGCAAGATAAAAATTCTTACACAGCATGCCAGATCAGCACAGTTTTCAATTTGAGATTATAGGCCATTGACTAACATGTCATCAAGTCCACATAGTATTTATGGTCGATATTCTCAAGAAATTAAAAGCATTCAATCTTAGGCAAGACACAGATGTGAATGGCTGAAAGAGAAGACCTGAAAATAGTTAGTTGTGATAAATATGTGCCTTTAATAAATGCTTGATTTCTTTTCCAAGGATTCCAACACCTGCTATAAAAATCACAGGCCCATGGAAATTTTCATATACTTGGGACCCTTAAAGTCATCTTTAATTCAGGCCGTTTCAATATCTTTAAGTTAATTGATCCCAAAGGAGAAAATTGCATAATTTTACCTTTTTGCTGTATCTTTAAAAGCACTCTTTTTCCTTTACTGTATCTGAAAACCCTGCTCTTTTGAAGTATAAGTCATCTACTTATATACACATATATCCACATATTCTTTATGTTGGAAAATGTTTTTTAAAAAGAAGAAAATAGCTTAGCAAACCATTTAGCAAAGTATAAATTATCTCATTTTTGCAAGAGAGAGATGTGGGGGTGGGTTTCTCTTTAATAATGCTATCTTTTTAAAAAAACATTTTATTGTGGTAAGAATATGTAACATGAAATTTATTCACAGTGAAAGTTTTAAGTGTGTAATATGTTATTGGTGAGTATAGGTACAATGTTATACAGCAGAACTCTAGAGTTTATTCTTCATGTTTAACTAAACCTTCATGCCCCGTGGTTAGTAATTCTCAGTTCCACCCCTATCTTCCTACCTTGCTAGTAGTTTGGCTGGTAAACAAGCTTTGGGATTGGTAAAGAAAACTGACATGAAATGCACAGATTTAGGGATCTGCTTTCCTGTCTCTTTCATGTCCCCCCTTTGTCATTCACTTTCTTTTTTGGTGATCTGGACACACTCTACAATTCAAATGCCATCTCTTGGCAGGTATTGTCATTTAGTTTCCAACTCTAACCTGGACTTCTTTCTTAAGTCCAGTTCTGAATTTTCATCTGCCTATTAACACACCTCCACATAGTTGTCTTCACAATTCAAAACCAAACCAATTTACTAAAGTTCAATAAATGCTCATTTAGTCTAAAAAATCTATATGTTCCAGATGTAAAAACAGAGCAGGTTACTAAGTTATCTGTAGCTGCCTATTGAGTACAAAGCTATAATTAAAATCTGCTTCTCTAGAAAGAACCAACAAAACCCAAAAGTGTGTACTTTGAGATGACTACAAAAATTGAAAATCCCTTGATTTATCAAGAAAAATAAGAGAGCATTAAAAAAAACTCATTCCATGAAACCAGTATTACTCTGATAGCAAAACTGGAACACAGACACACACACAAGAAAATTATAGACCAATTTCCTTGATGAAAATAGATGCTAAATTCTGTTTTAAAAATACTTGCAAACCAAATTCAACAACACATTAAAAGATAACCCATAATAATCAAATTGACTTCATTCCAGGGATGCAAAGATAGTTCAACATATGTAAATCAATAAACATTAACACTATACATAAACAGAATCAAGGACAAATATCACATGATTATCTCAATAGATGCAGAACTTCAAAATAAGATCCCTGAGACACTAGGAAAAGGAGTGCACTTAAAAATTATTATTGAGGAAAGATCATTTTTCAGTTCTCAATTTTTTATGTGCTTTTTACTGTGGATTTCAGTTATCCAATGAAATTCTCCATCTTCTCCTCTATTTTTCCTGAACATAATTTTTAGAGTCATTTAAAATTCCAATATCTGAATCTTCTCTGTGTGTTTCTGTTGTCCCTTTTTTCCAATGGTCCTGTTTAGTTATATACATAAAAGTTCTGGAAGAACTGAAAGGTGTTGGTCTTCAAAGAGTTTTTCTTCAGGTTCTACAAGGCAGTTGGAATACGAAGAGAATCACTATCCCAAGTGAGGGTTATACTGTTTGGTGTAAAGTTTTCAATCTTTGTCAGCCTGGTCTATTTCTGATTTGCCTTGATTCTTTGCATGTGGTCCCCTAGGCTCTCAACTAAGAGTCTAGACTTTTCTCCCTGCAAAACCCCGAACTACAGTTTTTATTTCCCCAATCCCACCAAACTGCTGCTATTTTTTTGTTTTTTGTTTTTTGTTTTTCAGCTTCTCTTCCTCGGGCCTTCATTGTCTCACAGGCAAAAGAGGCTTAGAAGCTAAATCTCACTTCTCTGAAATTCCCTTGGTACTGGGATTATAACTCCTCAAATCCTGGCTGTCTTGGTAACAAATGACTTCAAGCACACACTTTTCTTTATTTTCTGGATGTTCTCAGTGGGAGCATTGGTTAGCTCCAAGCCAGTTCCTCACACCTGGAAGCCTGGGTATTCTGATATTTTGAAAATACAGTGGATGAGATTTTCTGATTTATATATTAGATGTGAGTGAAAGGAGCTAGTCAAGAATGACTCCAATGGAGCCAGGCTTGGTGGTGCACACCTATAATTCCAGCTATACAGGAGGCATAGATAGGAGGACAATGGTATGAGGCAGGCCAAGGACCCTATACAAAAAAAAAAGAAATGACTCCAAAGGGTTTGATTTTGGTTTTGTCTCTGTCCTTAAACATTGTTAGGATGGGGTTACAAATAACAAAGATGGGGAGGACTAACAAGTTCAGGTACAAATATGTTAAAAGTGAGATATGTTTACGGGGGCCATTGGCTTGGTAGATCTTCCAGTCTTTCACTCTCAGCCAGAAATAACCCAAACAATGTATTCCCATGTGAATAAATGAATAATTTTTTAAAAAGTGAGATACTCATTTCTTACACAAATGGAGATATTGCTTATACAATTGAATATACAACACTGTAATTCAGAAAAGTCCAAGATGGAGATATGAATTTATAAATCTTAAGCCTATGCAGTGGAGTATACAAGCTAGAGGATGAGATACATGTAATCTTGGAATGTTAAACAGTGAGTGATGATCTTTAAAAGATTAAAGAGCTCCTACATGATTCTCCCACATCTTATTGCAAGACTTTCAGATCGGAATGTCTGATGTATAACAAAAGAATGAGGTAGACAGAGGCAGTAGTCCTGCCATTCTGGTTACTCTAAAAACAAATGTTCATTATTGCTTTATTTTTCTTCTCATTCCAGGTGGGTGGTTTAGCACCATTGCTTTCCCTCCCTACCCCTCCTTCCAGAGAACTCCATCTGAAAATGGGAGTCTGATGAGGCTGATGGATACATACTAAAACAAAAACTAGACAGCACCAAAGGATTTGGGGGAGGGAATGAAAATGTGGCAGAGGAAAAAAGATGAAAGAAAAAAGTACACTCAAAGGTCTAGGAGCATGATTCTACGTTCATTGTGTCTATAACCTTTGTTATTTTATCATAAGCGGCAGTGATCCTTATTTGTTCAACTTAGTGAAAGTCATATCAAGGAAAAAGTATAAAATTGCTTTCATAAATTTAGGGAATCCCTAATTCTACTTTTATTTTTCCTATTGATTCCCAAAACATTTACATCTATCGTTTTATAAATACTATCATACTATGGAACAAGGATCCATTCAGCACAGAATCAGAATCACAAAGGTTGAGGTATGAGTACATATGGAATTCAAAGGCATTGGTTAGGCATCACAATGAAAAAATGTTTTTCCCTATCATTTTGCTTGCCCTGTCACTAATAAAGAGTGGGCCAGAGCTGCCAACATTACCATAAGGTACACTCTCATGTTAAGCCTAGTTTATCTCAGAAGCCTCTGGTATCATTTTTCTTCTCCTGGTTTCTAGGTAGCTTTTTGCAAATATCTGTAGAACAAATAGAATAATCTTCCTAGCACATACACAACTCTTATCTATCCCTGATGAAGAATCTACCTTGGTCTACTACTACATAAATTTCTTTTATTTCTTAATACTTTCATAATACTCCATCCTTGCCTTCAATTCCAATTTCCCTAGTGTATTATACAGGGAAAATTCAATTTTGTTTATGCTTTATTTTGTTTCATAAAGTCTTAATATGACTTACAATGCACCACACTGTTTGTGTAGAATGTGTGATGTAATTTGTATTAGCTTCTTAAGATGCTGACTTCCAAAATGTCGCCATAGAAGTCACCCAAGAAAGTATTGGAACAAGCACTTCATGATTTCAGTGTCAAGAAATCAGAACCCAAACTCACTTCTCATGCTACCCAATTATGTGACCATGGGAGGACTATTTTATTCCTTTACACCTCCACTTTATCATTTGCAAAAATAAGAGGTTGCATTCAATAGCCATTCAAATCCCTGAAATTCTAAAGCTTTATGAGACTTTCAGCTCTCATAGGGGAGAATGAGTTAATGATTAAAAATTAATAACATTAGATTATAAGATAGTGATTTTTATAGGAAATTACATTTGAGACAACTTAATAAACTGAAAAGTATTATATTTAATAGATACATTAATTAGCAATTTATTCTTATGGGAATTTTTATTTGTGTCTTGTTTTCATCATTTGTGCAGTGTTTTGGCTTTTGTTTATAATATAACACAGTCTACCTCTGACTGATGTGTCTACTTTACACACACTCTAATGTTTCCAGACAATTCCAATTGCTTTGACTCTCTTCATATCTGGTCATGATAAAGATAAAGCTGTGAAAACATTTCTAAAAATAAGTTAAAATAATCTCAGAAGCCAAAAAGCAATAACCATAATAATAGAAATTGCTACATCTGGTGAAAAAAAAAAAGAGAGAGAGGGAGAGACAAACTACTGAAGATTCCCCTCATCTTGGTCATTTTTCCCTCCAAACTTCACTTATGTTCTCTCTCAGGCAAATTGCCCTGCGTCATGCTATCAGCTCATATCTGTTATTTCGTTCAAGGTCAGACTCAAAACTCACTGCAGTAGCCCTCCTTCCTTATCACTTCGTTATTCTTCCTGGAATCCGGGCCTGGCTTAGCTTTGCTCTCCTCCCTGCCCAGTTGTGAACTCTCTCTTCACTTTCACCATCGGTATCAAAGTACAGCCAGCACCATTCTTCATAGCTGTTCAGGAACTATGTCCAGACATGTTCTCTTCAACTCGTCCCCCTCCAACATTTCATAACAAATTTTGACTATATCCTGGTCTGTTCATCTGGATGACATGTATTTATATCTTCAAAATATTATTGACCATTTAATATATAGGAGGTACAGGCAGGAATGAAAATCTGTTTCTTGAACTCCAAAGTTTATAGAACTATTGGATAGTGTGGAAAAATTATAAGAAAATACACTTCTGCTAGCTTTGTCATGGATTAGTGCAATTGGAAGTTAAATCTTCTGTCAAAATCCAGAATAATCCATGTAATTCTTCTGATCACTAAATATAGGACAGAGAAACCACTTAAGAAAATGTTAACAGACATGTTGCAAAGTTGCATTGGGGGAAGAATAAAAATTTTGAGAGACAGTAAATGGTGATTAAGGTACAGGCTCTGGAGGCAGACCACCAAACTCAAACACTTATCAACACAGAGATCTTGAGCACGTTACTCCTCATGTCTGTGCCTAAATTCCCAATGGGGGGTAACAATGGTACCTACCTCATAGTTTTTGTAAAGGTTAAGTTGCTTACATGCACAGAGTGTGTAGAATAGGTAACTATTCCCACTTACTGTTGCTGTTGCTAAGAGAACCCTCACAGCATATGAAGCAGAAAATTAAAAATAAATATAGCTAGTATAAAACCTATTCTTAGTGAACTTTTATAAATTGCAAATAAAACAATTGAGAATTTTTCACAATTAATCAATCCTGATTCAAGGAGAATAATAACATTATGAAGAAGAATCACATGGAACATAGAAGAGATTCATCACACACAAAGATTTCAAAGAAAGAAAACCCGCAATAGATCTGCAAGAGAACATTCCCTCAGCATCCAATTCTTTAGTTGCCATAAATACCAAGTCATAATGGAGTTATGACTCCATAATGGAGTTATTGCCATAAATACCAAAGTCATAATGGAGTTTGCCATATGTACATATAAATTATATTCATTAGGTATTATGTTAAGTGCAATTGTGATAGATAAACATATTCACATTCCAATTGAGATACAGAGCATCATCAAAAGATCCCTTGTGTCCCTTTAAGTCAAGCCTCACCAACCATAGTCAATCTCTGTTCTAATTTTTATTACCATGGATTCATTTTGCTTGCCTTTAAATTCCATGTTAATGGAATTATGCAATATGTATTTGCATGTCTAGATATTAACATAAAGGTTTTGATAATTCTCCACAGTGTGTGCATCAGTGGTAAATTCTTTGCTGCTGAGTAATATTCCACTGTATTGACACATTACAATTTGTTCATCCATTCAAGGAGCAAGTTAAACTGGCTATGATGGTACACATTGTGGTAGTGACACCCAGGAAACCGAGGCACCATGTTCATGAGTCCACAGTCGGTCTGGGATACAGAGTAAGAACCTGTCTTTAAAAAAAAAAAAAACTAACAAAAAATAAAGTTGTCTGAAATGGTTACTGCACAGAATTTTTGTGGAGTTGAGTTGAGGAATGGAAAATATATCTCATAATGAACCTTAAAAGATAAACAGGTACAAAATCATGGCATGGGACCTCCTCATGAGTTTGGAGAATAGGCAGGCATTGAAGGGTTTCAAGGGAAGATGTTTGCCACCAGACATCAAAACCTAGCTTACGACGGAGGGGAACTCCCAATCTCTAACTAGCAATTACTTATAGTTCATCTTTGGTTCTGAGTCTTTATACGAGTCATCCAGAGAGATGCCTTATGTTCCTATTTGACTAAGATTTTTGAGCATCTACTATGTATCAAGCACTCTACTCAGAAATACCACATGCATGATGGTTCTTTGAAGTTCCTGCCATCCTCATTACCCCATGAGGATTTTCTTGCATGTACATGAGTCATCTCTGCAACACAGCCTGGACATTTGTTTCTGTTTGTTTACCATCTGATAATAGTAGGATTCAATCCTGCTCATTCTTTTTGAAAGAAAATCTGTGGCTGGAATTACAGCTAAAAGTAGTTTTCCCACAGTACAGACACATGGTCTCAGTGGCTCAAAAATATTAGTGTTTAAACATTTCATGCTCAGTCTCAAGGGAGCTACTAGGAACAGTTGGACTACCAATTGTGGAAATTCTCTGGCCTGTCTAATGGAAGGATTTTTCTGAGTTGTTTAGTGGAACTTAAGTCAAGCATGCATTCACTCAATATACCCTGGATTCCACTTTGTCACAGGTAACTCCAACATAACAAATATAAAAAGAACGAGAGCCATAAATTTCTAATTTTTGAAAAGGTTCCAAATCATTTGTTTCCTTTATCCTCCTCTATTTGAGAAAAATCAAAGTTTTACTAAATATGATTGTTTTAATATTGAAAAAGACTGCTCACACAGGCACTTGTATGCTTCATAAAATGCTTTGTGAGTTGAGTTTTATGTCAGGGAATTTTGGAATGCATATTGATAAGTGATGCCAGACATTGTGGTGAGAAAAGAAAAATAGTTGGGCCATAGGAAACAAGAGAAAATCACTATCTCCAATCCAAAATGAACCAGCACTGAGCCACCCGGAATTCAAGGAACAAAGAACACAATGAAGATGGGTATGCTCAGGGATCCCAGAGGAAAATGAACACAGATTTCCTAGCAAGCAAAAGAAACTGGACTATGAATGCCTGAAAACTGGAAGCAAGCCACATGGCAAAGCCGTCAGATAGGAGATCCAGGGCAGGGCAGAAAGACTCACCAGCCAAGTCTCCAACAGTCATGAGGCACATTGACATTTATAAAATGGATTATTCAGCTAGATTCTCATTTGCTTATCCATTCTCAGTCTATAGATATAATATATGTGAGTGATATGTATGGAGCAGGACCATGTCAGGATATAATTTATGCTTTGCCCTACAATTTCTTTCTCTTTTTTGCTATTAAATACAGAGTAGACTCCATATTGTTTGTTTCAGGAAAACTTCATGGCAGAGTATCCTGTTCTTTTTTTTGTAAGCTTAGCTCTTACTTATGAGGTTTACTAATGAAAAATGATGTTTGAAAAGAGAAGAATGTCTACAGGTTGAGTTATGAGCCTTCAGAGTAGGAGTATTGCTGAAACTCATGGTCACACAAAACTTCAAGGAAACTGAATCCTTGGCTTGCCTGGGTCTCCTGGATTGACCAAAGAGTTCTATCATGCAAGGATGGCATGGAGAAGACCCAGGCACCAGATCTAAAGAGTAAGGCAGGTTGGGACAATGAGCATTTCAGTGGGCCCACTTTCTTTCCATCTCTAATCTGTCCCAAACATCTGGGTCAATAATAAAAAGGAAAGAAAGAGCCTTCACAAAACAGCTACTATTGTACCAAGGCACATCTCCAGGTGAGGGTTTTGAGTGCAAAGTCCTTTTTGGACCACAGGTGGATGAGGATTTTAAATACCTTGGTTGGTTATCCTGAGATATTACCCATGGTTTTGCCCAGCAGCATTTTAAACTCTAGAATCAATTTAATATTTTTGTAGCTAACAAATTATTTCAGTCATTATTTTACCTTTTATGTGCATCATAAGCCATCAAACACTTTTCTATGAACTTACCCCCAAAACGAAGTTGTAAAACCATGTAACCCTCCAGCTCTGTTCACTGATCCACAGTCCTCTCTCTGGTCCTCAAGTCTTTAATAGTTTATTTTAACTGGAAGAAATACTTTTCTTCAAATCCCACAGGGCTTCAGTTTTTCCAACAAAAACGATGAAGCTGTCTCTCTCATAAGCTTTCTCAGACAAAGGATCAATAGACCTGCTATTTTCTTGAATGGAGGGGAAAAGTAATGCTTCTCATTGTAAAACTCTTATAAGATAAAGACCCATTGTCATGGCAACTGGGCATAGAGCATATATGGCTGGATTCATCATTCCTGAAATGTGAATTCTACCAGATCTAACAACTGTATTCTAGGCTCTTCTTTCTTCAACTGAAAAGACAGTACCTTATACAGTTTTTATTGCATCTCCATGTCTATTCCAGTAACAAAGCCTAGTCTCTTACCCATGACTTCTAACCACACAAAAAGTGTTCTTCTCATTACAGTAAGTCTAGTTTTTTTAGTCTTTATCAACATCTTACCACCACTTATCACACTTTTTATAAGAAGCAATGGCTCTGAGCAAAGTAGCATGATGGTAAAGTTGTGTTTGAGGTGTTGGAGCATCTAAATTATTTTCTCAACTCCACTGTTACATACTTTGTGACTAGGGCCAGTAAGTAACATCCATATGCTTTACTTACCAGATTGAAAAATGAGAAAGCTTTATAACTTTACTCAAACTCTATATAGTTTTACCAGCTATTGTGTAAACTATCCCCAGGCAGGAATCTAGCCTTCAAGTAACAGACAGAGAAACACCTGTTACTGAGCACATAAAAATAAATCTGTAATATGTGATCTGTTGGACTAGATAACCTCTAAGGTTCTATGGGAAATGCTTGCATACTCGCAAAGCATCCAGAAGCACTCAGAAACTTCAGAAACTACCTGGTGAATAAGTAAAAGTGCCTCTGATTTACACTGCTTGGTGAATAAATCATTTGGTACTTGTGGCAAGTGAACCAAAAGGAAATTGAGACATTCTAAGAAGCAAGGTGAATCAGACAAGAGACTGGAAAAAAATTATTTTTTAATGAATTTAACTGCTGGTAATTAGGATTGGCAGTAGAAATTAGCATAAACACACCATCCAAATGATAATGCAACTAGAATATTGTTATAAATTCTTAATGCCTCTTTTAAGAATAGAAAATGACAGCTCATCAAAGAACAATTCATCAGGGTTCACTGAACACTGACCCAAGCACTTCATTGCTCTGATCTGCAGAACCCATTCCAATTTTACCAGGAAAAATGCTTAGAGTGGAGAAAAAATAATTTTCATATATTAATAGTCTATATTGGTAGGTTTCAAATTTTCTTAGCAGAAGAAAATTACTCCATTTTTCAAACAAATTAGTAGACAGAAATCCATTATAATAATAGTAATAATAGCAATAACCAATATTGATTAAGTATTACCATGTGCTTGACGCTGTTCTAAAATATACATATTAATTCATTTAAACCTGACAACTAAGTCCAGAGAGAGGTGCTATTAGGTCCTAATGTCCTCAGCTTTAGCCACATGAACAAAATCAGTAATAGTAAACTGCATAGATATGCCAAGTTGTAATGGAGTGAACTAGGATTCAAGCAAATCTACACTTGCATTTGCAAAGCAAGTAGAGCACAGCTGTTCTGGTTAGAAGTAAGCAAATGTGATGGACCACTCCCCAAGTGTTGCCTTCAGAACATCTCATGACTGGATATCTGGAAAAATACCTATGAGATTGTCCTTTGATTTACTAGACTGAAGTCTCTTCCTTTATAACTTAATAATTTAAAATATATGTGACCTTTTACATTTAGCTTTTTCAAATCATATATAAGATATATTTGTGTCTGAATAAGACAATAATTCGTTTTCTGCTCTTTTCTGGAGCAGAGATATGGAAATAAACAGAAATTTCCCAATAATGACAATAATGTTCAGAGCAATTACATGTAACTACAGTAGATGTGGCATGGTCATGGAAAAATAATGATATGTGAAACTCTATCTTATATGTCTAAGAGATAACCAAAAACTATGGTGGATAGAAGAGTGTATTAAATCAGACAAGATATGACTAAGAGGAGCAAACAGAGCCAGATTAAGCACGTAATATATAATGACATAATTCTAGCTCTGAGGATAAGAGCAAACAAGACCAGGACAATTAATATCTCCTATCTAAATTATTCCATGAATCCTCCCAAGTAGAATTTGCACTTTCATTCAAGTTTCCATTGTTTTTCTTATTTTAAACCAAAGTGTACTAAGGAAGCAAAGCCACGGTTTAGTTTCCAGATGGCAGTTACTGAACTTCCATTTCTTTCCTGGTCAGTACTTGCGTCTTTAATAATAGTGAACTCCCTTGCAAGTGCACAGAACTTTTCTCCTTCTGAGGTCCTTTCTTTTTATCTTTCTGTGAAATAAAGTATAACATATTCCCTAAGCACAAGTCCCAGTCTGCAATCAGTGAAAGTAACCAAGATAAACCAGCAAGAGAATATGGCAAACAAAACATCACTAAACTTTCTCAATGACCCTGGGAGACATTAAGCCTACAGCCTTACCTATACACTATTATGATTGTTTTTGTTCAATAGATAGCGTAATTTTATATAGGCAGAACATAGACCTCATAATAATAGCAAAGAAACTTCCACATACTTTAAAAAACCTTCTTATAATGCAACTCAGTAAATGTTTATCCAGGTTTGTTCTGTTCCCAGGACCACTGAGACCAAGGTGACAAAACACCAATGAGGCCAAGGTGGTGGTCACACAGCATTATCCCCTCATAATAGTGTAATAATCTTGATTATGATTGATCATTTGTATACCTTTTTCTAACACCTATTTATCTCGTTATGGGTGAAAATTTTCATCCTTATATACTTATCCCACACCAGTCAATAACTATAGTGACTCCCCTTGCCTAACTAGTGTAGGAAGGAAGTCCCAGCCATTTCAGCATCACAGAAGTAGCCTAAGAGGGCATAGAAGTTCCCAGAATAAACCTAGATCAGCATTTAATTCAATGGCAGTTTAACCAACTTTGCTAGCAGTTGTGAAGAATTATAGGGCACTAACACACAGAATAATCCTTGCTTTGTTTTGATATGAATATTAATTATGGAGCTTTTAGTAGTGGAAGGAATTGGCTATTCCAGAAGAAAACCCACTATTTCAGGAACAGTGTATAAGTAGTATTGATCTGTTTGGACGATGGCATTGAAGGAAGATTTCTTTAAATGTTTTCATCTGAGATGGACAGAAAGATGAAATATATGCAGTCAATAGAAAATGAGATTTCTAATTCTAAACATCAGTCCTTTACAAGTCCAAATTATTAATAATCCTTTAAAAAAATATAAATGAGGAGCATGCATAAGTTCATAACAACACTAAGTTTGGTTTGAGATTTTGAAAGCCTATTATTTATATATGCAACTAGATAATTCTCGTTCCTGCCATGATCAGAGATTATAAAACATGCAAGGGTGAGATTGCTAAGCTTCACTGATTACCTTTTCCTACATTTAATCACACCATTTTTAGGGGTGGAAAAACAGATGCATATTCAGTCTCTTGATAAAGTATGACTAACACAATGTCAGGAGTTCATATGGGAAAGTTTATAATTGATGACAATAATTTAGTAGCACTTTTCCTGAAAGTTGATAAAATTGCTTCATGACTCAGAATGCACAGAAGTTGTGGAATTTTGTAGTCATTTACAGAGGAACATAAAAATAAAGTACCCATTTTTTCCCAAGAGAAATAGAAATGCAATCTCTTAAGTAAAATCTATTCATGGTGGAATTTTTATTAGTGTTCTGTAATGGAAAGGCAATTAAATATATATTGTTTTGTTCTTCTGAATAGTTTTCACATCTTTGTAAGTGAAGACAAGAGCAGTATCACATTATGAAAAGTACCATTCTTGCATTATAAGTATCAGTTCATAATGCTGTGGCTGGATAGGGCAAAATAAATTGCAAAATCTAAATAGGGCAAAGGCATTAAGATGAACGATAACTCTTCTACTTACTCCATAGACACCATGGAAAAGAACACAGAAATCTTGAGTCAGTTCTTTAAAACCATTTGTTTGAAAATTCGGTGACATCTAGTGGCCAATTCAGCTCATCACTACAGGGTGCACACTGAGAGACCTCCATTTTAAGACATTTTAAAAATAGGGAAGTAAGCCTGGATGTTTTGGTCAACATGAGAAATGGGGAAATAGTGTACTGCAATAAGAGGATTGACTCTCATGTGATGATTCAAGGATGAAAAAATGAGAACAAGATAGCTATTTGAGAAAGGAAGAGCACTGTCCTCTAAACTTTGTGCCCCTGTGTGTTGGTATTTTTGTAGAATCACTTTATCATTTCAGTGGGGATGATTAAATGAGTCATACTTTATCAGTGTTTATACTGACAATGTAATTAGTACACATGCTGTACACTATCTACACTAAACAAAATCATGAATAAAAATTTAGTCTTGATCCAATAACATCCCAAGAGAAAAAAAAAGCCTTAGATACATTATCTTATACACTTTGTTTTCCATCTCCAAGAAGTGAATCCAGTCAGATCTGGAAATATTTAATTATTTTACTTTGTAGTCATGTTAAGGATTATTTTTACTTATGTGTCTATTAAGACATTATATACTTATATGGACAGCTTCTCACCTAAAACATGTATGATACTTTATATGAAATATTTAGACCATCTTTAACATCCAAAAGATCTTCTACAGAATGTAACACAAACCAGAAAATATTGAGCTATCTATGGAGAATGGCTTGAGAAAAGTTTGAGATTTCGATAAAAGTGATATTCCCATAGACCTATGATTGGTTCTTAGATTTAGCCAACAAACCTCTATTCAATGCTATATGCAATACTACTAAACCCCAGGCTCTGAAGATTTAGGCATAGGAGAACAAAGTCAAATGAAGTCATAACTTGTGACTTTGTTCTTAATTCGGTAACCTAATGAGATTAGGAAGTACACCAATGTGTATTTGGGCAAAGGTAAGTAATGTGTTATTTTTTATGAGAGGGGAGTGGGGGACAACTGGATAGGGAGGGAAAAGAAATATCAACAGTGAGGAAAGGCATTCCAGAACAGATGGCATTGGTGCTGACTCTCAAAGGTGGGCAAGGCAGAGCTTAATGAAGGAATGTGTGGTGACGGGAAGTCTGAGAAATTTAGGCGAACAAATGGTAAGTAGAAAAGAACAAGCATGGGAGGTCTTAGTACATTTCATGAAAAGCAAGTTATTCCTCTTAAGCTTTATACTACTGATAATCAGGTACCTTTGAGGGATTTTAAGAAAAATGATAGTAGTGTAATTTTAGAAATATCAGGAATTCCATGAGATCTGCTAAAGGACACAGAACACTGTGAGACAAGATTCAGTGGATTCTGTGGAAAAAAAAAAAAGTCTAAGCTCACCTAGTTTTATTCCAAGTCAGCTAATTAGGTTCAGGTATCACTTAGAGCATCTCACAAGCAAATTGGTCACTTTTAGCATTGTAGCCATTTCTAGTCATTTTGCTAATCCAGTAAAGTTTTAAGCTTTACTTCCTTCTACCTGAAAAAAAATTCTTTAAAGAAAAAAGAGGGGAATATAAAACTGACTGTGGTGTGAGTTCTTCTGAGAATTTTCTTAATGCTCCAGCTGACCCAGACAAGTTGGTCTGTCTAGACAAACTGTCCACCTGGAAGGAGGCTCTCCAGGAAGTTCAAGCAGAGAAGCAAAACAAAGATTAAGAGAAGTGCACCGCTCAGGGAGAATTCCCAAGCCTTCCATGCAGTTCACATTCTAGGGGCGGGCCAGTAGTTTCTATTGCTTTAGGAAACTGGCAGAACAGGCCTTGGAATCTTATTTTCTTCCAGATTTCATTCACAGTTGGGCTATCTTAACCTCTCTGAGGGAAACAGAATCTGAAGATAGCTATTCCTCCTAACAACCTCACAGAGCAAAATCAAGGGAATGAGCCCAGAGCTGATTCAACCATTTAAAGGATTTCAGAAAAATAACTTTGATTTTATTTATCTGTTTTGTGCAAATAGAAAGAAGAGAGGGAAGGAGGAACCACTACATAGTATGCAAATGAGGAAATAAATTCTGTGATGACCTAGTCCATTGCAGTATTAAGATAAAAACTGGTGCTGGGGGCGTGGCTCAGGTGTTAGAGTGCCTGACTAACAAGTGCAAGGCCCTTGACCCTAGGACCACAACAAAACAAATAAATAAGAAATTATGTGTGTCAGAACAAAAGCAGTAAGGAGAGTGGGAAAATGTAACCTGACTTTAGAAATACTGAATAAGGCTTGTTGATTAGTGAGTTGTAGAATATAGAGAAAAGGAAACGGTGTGGGGAAATGAGAATCCCCACATTCCTGGCTAAGGAGGAAGCTAAATGATGATGCTATCCACCAACCTTGGCAAGAAGCTAAGGGGTGGGGAGAAGAAAGAGAAGAAATTCAGCTTTGTTCAAGTTAGGCTGAATTTTCTGTATGGGCACCAAAGTCTAATAGGCTGCTGAATACCTGGACTGCAGATCGGGATGGAGATCTGGGCAGCCTTTAAGTGACAAACAATCTCAATGGAGACTAAAAAAACAGACCAATGTTGAATGATCCTAAACTTTTTTACTTTACTTCTCTTGTTCAAAAATAAAGGGGATTTTTTTTAACAAAAACCTAAAATAAGTAAATAAATAAAAGAACAACCTACTGAAATTATGGCCCTATTTTATTTTCTCTTCCCAAATTCCTTTCCTTTCCTGAGTAATTCCCTCTTAATGGTCTTTGGCTTCTCAGGACAGGAGTTTTCTTATTACTCTACCACACAAACTCACTCATACATGCACACAGTTTATCTTTTGAATGTCCCTTACAGAAGCTATTCTATTTGCTCTGCTGCAGGGTAGGGATATTAAAAAATAATCTCTGAGAGACAGAACGAGGAACAATCAGACATATACATCTATA
The DNA here is from genome assembly GCF_047511655.1 of Castor canadensis. Taxonomy (NCBI): domain Eukaryota; kingdom Metazoa; phylum Chordata; class Mammalia; order Rodentia; family Castoridae; genus Castor; species Castor canadensis. The sequence continues at coordinate 69,772,056 of NC_133387.1, read as the reverse complement.
CCAACATCCTTTTGTTCATGGACAAAAGAGCATCTAAATCCTTCTTAGTGTGCATGGATCACTGGTAAACAGACTGGGAGGACAGACCCATCTCACTGTGGGACCTACAAGATTCCCACTTCTCACTGAGTTTTGCATCCTCCACATTAGCTAAAGAGCTGTGGGGCCAGGCCTTGTGGAACATTCTGTTTCTACTAAATATTTGGAATTTGAATATCAAATTCAAATTTTGATAGTAAATGTCAATATTGGCCATATGACCCCTCTGATACCATTACAACTAAATTAAGCGAAAAGAAAAATTTCAACCAACCCTAAATAAATTTCTTACTCTTACTCTTTTCCTTACTAGAAATATATCCACTTACATATCTTATATCCATTTACTATTCACTCTGTCTCAGAAAAATAGCCCTACAGAAAATAGGAACATGATCAATATGAAGATAAAGTTAGCATCTGTTTTTAAATATTTTCAAAATTTTATTATAATGTAATTTGCTATATTTATTTTGATAGAGAGTGTTAGAAACTTGCCTTTGTATTTGGTCCTTGATAGATTATTCTTATGTATGAATATGGAAACCCTTGCAAAATAAGAATTGCATGTAATACAATATTTGTTCAACAGTTAAACTCATCAATTGCTTATTATATGCTATTGCTTTATTAGACAGAGGAAGGAGTCAGTTCCTACTTTCAGAAAGCACAAGATGCAGTGGGGAGCAAGAGCCTCTTAAACCAGAAGCAATGGTAAAGTGTGGTGTGTGTTTTGCTGCTAGCGTAATCATGATGATGTGATAGGCTCATGTGTAAAGATTCTTATCGAAAGAGTGACTAGCACATCGTAAACAATCAATAAATATTCTCATCTTTGGGCAACACAGATCAATGACCACTTTTAGAGATGGTTGAAAAACTTACTAAGAATGTTTAAATAACTTACTAATTTCCAGAACTAGAAAGTGGAGTATCTGTGATTGGCGCTGTCATTGGTCTGACATCAAAACACATGACCTCTCAAATTTTTCCTCTATGTCTCAAAGTGTGAGAAAGAAAGGAGAAGAGGAGAGAGGAGGAGAAAAGAGGAAGAAGAGGATGGAGAGGGAAGTAGAAAATGGGACTTCATTTTTTCTCTGGATGGGAAATTAAGGAAGCCATCACAAAGGCAGTGATACATGAGCTGTGTCTTGAAAAAAAAAAAATCACCAGGTAGCAAAATGCAGCAGGAATAAATTTTGAACAGGGGGTGGGTAGAGTATGTGCAAAATAAGCAAGGCTCAAATATACCCAGTATGTTTGGGGTGACAACACCAAATATTATTTAAGAATAGGATCTCAAGAGGAGATTTGTGTGATAGAAAAGACAATGCATGTAATGTTGAATATGTTGCCTGGGTAAGGATTATAAAGTTCTTTAAGCACTGTGCTAATTAATTTAATGCTCTTGATAACAAATTAGTTGTTTTAAGAGGGAAAGAGATATGACTGAAGAAAGATATTAGAGAATATAATTTGGAGAATGTGTGGAGAGGCACTGAGATGCCTGTAGTCAAAAACATCATTGTGGGATGAGGGAGTCCAGGTGAGGAAAATGGCAGAGAAGATAGAGGAAGAGAAAAGGAATCTCAAAGTCAGTTTTGACATGCTGTCAACAAGACATTGATTTATTGCTGAAGGTATGAGAAAGAGGAGTCAAAGATGGTACAGCTTCCACCAGGAATGACTGAAAAGGAATCAAATTAAGAGGACAGATGTGCAGAGGAGGAGAATGTTTGCTAGAGAATAGTTAGCTGTGTGACCTTTGAGAGGTCTTAAGGTCAAGCAGATGAAGATGATAATCAGCAGATTGCATGAGATCTGAGCTTGACATAGAGATTTGTGAAAATCAGCATGGTTGAGTACATGGCAACAGGTAGAGAATAAGAATAGCAAAAAGCTAAGAAATCATCCTTTGGCAATACCAGTATCTGCTTCTAGAAGGAAAAGAAACCTAGAAGGAGGATAAATAGTCACCAAAAAGTAAGAGAGAGCAATGATTCAGAAGTCAAAGTATGCTCTGACATGGTAAATGCCACAAAGAGGTCCTGCAGGATAGCAGCTGAGAAGCTGTTAGATATAGGAGATGAGAAGCTGTCAGAAACCTTTGAGAAGCTAGCTTCTGTAAAATGATGGCTGTAAGAGTCCTGGGAAAGTTGAGGAAGACTGAAACACTGTTTATAGGCTTCTCTTTCTCATTTGACTACAAAGAATAGAAACAGTATTAAGAAATAAGGGGATCAAGGTCAATAGTTATAAGTCTGTGGACATTTACATATATTGAAAAGCTGTTAACAGACCAATGAAAAGGAAAATTCTGAAGTTATGAGGGAGCTGAGAAAGAAGAGAAACCCCTAAGAAGGGTCATATGACATCTTTAATTAAGAGTAACAAAACTTTCATTTTATATAATGGTTTTCCTTTTGTCTCTTGCCAGTCTCTCAATGTTTTCAAAAGAACAACTTGAGCTCACTCATGCTAAGAGCCCAGTATAAATACTTTTAAACACAATAGTTGGCCATTTTCACGCTGTCATTTTATATAATCTCTTCATACATACAACCCACTATTTTTTGCAATGTCAAGCAATCCATGTTTCCAAATCAAGGTGTTTGGTGACAAACACCTATAGTTTCAGGGCATAGCACCTCACCCACAGTCCTCCCTCCTCTCCTTCTTGCAAGACCTTTTATTTACAGTTGTTTTACTCTCTATATATCTTATAAAGTGCTTTAGGAATAAAGCACTCTCTCATTAATTCCCTCTTCACTTACTTCAGGATTTATCCCACCTGCCACCAACAAAACTGGTAAGATTTATGATGTGTAGTTTACTTTTACCCATTATAGGGATTGAAGGCTAGCTCTGAAGGCTTTGCAAACCTTATTAAGGCCAAGTCTCTCTCTGTTTCCATGTATTTCATAGACTGCCTTAGAGAGAAATTTCAGTGGCACCACGAGATTCCCCTCACACGGTACAGGGACTTCCCGCTAAGAGACACTTATACTACCTCCTCATGGAATTGGCTTCAACTTTTTTTACTCCTTATTTTTTATATATATATCAAATTCATATTTAGTGTTCTCTGCACATTTACAAATAAATCATAATACCTACTTCAGATATATTTTCTAAATGCCTTGCAGGGATCAGCTCTCACATCAACAAGAGTTTAAGTGTAGTCACTCCTCAAAGGCAGGTAGATGAACTGGTTGACTTGTAAATTCTCTCCATCTGTGGCATAATTAACTGCATAATTGAGAGACCATACAATGAGACTCTAGATATTTATTACAGGTCTGTGTATGTCTTCTTTAGTCACGTCTACGCACCCCCGCCTCCCAATTTGGGGCCATATTTTCCATGTTACTGAAGGGAGAAGACAAGCGAATGAGAAAGTGGGAAGAAAGCATGTAAGTTAAGTTTGAAAAGACTTTGAGGACATCCAGAGTCAGACAGTTCACTTGAAAATTCACATAAGCATTCGGGGCTATTGATAACACTTACCAACCCACAAGTGAATCCTTTACTCTATGAGTTAGCCCTGATATTTGCCAGGTGGAAAAATGGTTCAGGTAACATTGTATTCTATTTCCTCCAAATTGGCACTGGCAGTTCCAATGTCAGGAACTGTCATAAATGACAAAGATTGGTACTCGATTTCCAAGGATTAACATGAAAAAATAGCTCTAAGCATTAAAGAGTCTCACTTGGCCACCAGAAATATAGAATAGATGGAAACAAATGGTGATGAGATTTCAGCTGATAAGTTCTCATCCATGAGAATAAATTGATTCCATTTAATCAAATGAAGAGTTGTTTCTTAACTCATCTTTCCCTTTTAGTTAGCTTGCAATCTAATACAAATGACTAAGGACGGAATTTGAGATAGGTCACGAATATTAACATTGAGTCTGTACTATGAAAATGTAAAGGAGGTAAGATTTGCTGTGCATAAACAAAAGCAAGGAAATGGAATTCCCATAGGAAGTAACCATTGTGAGAAGTACTTAAAAAAAATGATTCTTTCTATTTATGACAATAGATGGGAAATAAACAAAGCTGTTTTTCCAAAAGCAACATAGGACTACTTCTGCTCTTCTTTGATAAAGGAAATAATAAATAGTAACCTCTAAATCACTGAGCTATGAAATTTCCTTAGCAGTGGTATCTTTTAGTTCTGTAGGTGTTTATAAATAAAACTGGACTTCCCTAACTCCTAAAAAACAAATCACTGTATTCTGTAATAGGGCCCTTCACTGTCTCTAGAATTCATAGGTCCACATCAAATACTATGGAGGATTTGACTACCTAATTTGAGATGATGTGTTACTCTATGAGGGCTTAGCATTAGGAAACAGAATGATGTGGCAAAAAAAATTTCAGCTTAGGAGACCAGAAATGGTTTCCATCTCTGCATCTAACTAGAAAGGTATTTTACATGATTACCATATCTTATCATACCTTTTCTTCATCTGTTTTTTTAAGGTCTTTATGCCTTCTTTAAACTTAAAAACTTGGTTTTCTTGTTATAAAAGAGTTTAGCTTGCTCCTAATTATCATAACCAGCTAATACTTCTTTGATGAAAGTGCTTCATTAAAAAATAAAACAAGAAACCAAATTACCCTGTTAATGCTTCATGTTCTTTTCTAAGTTATCTTTAATTGCGAAAATACTCATGCAGATTAGTGGAAGGGGTAGATCATGGAATTCTTATTTTATATTTAGACTAGTTGATATGTCTAAAAGGACTTCACTCTTTCTGAAATCTTAATTTCCATATGAATTATATACACCTTTGTTAGTCACTGTTCTACTGAAGTGTCTTGGAATGCATTGGTGTGACAGTATTAAGACCCACAGAGTACACAGAGAGATAAATATCCTCTGAGCCTATTCTAGTCATACAGTACTTCTTCCTGTGGTGAACATTTTCTGAAGACTCATTAAAATACTATTTTCCTTGCATAACTAATAGCAGCATGGGGTTAAATCAAGTGAATAAATGACTAAATGGAGATCATTTTCTTAGAGAAATTGTTTTCTCATATTTATCTAAAGCTTGTGAATTGTCTGGTATTTGTCTGCCCCATCATCATTTTTTAAAATTACGAAGTAAACAACACATGTGCACACTTGCACTCATTTACATATCACACAAAAGAGAAACAGACATGAAGCCTTAGTAGAAAAACCCTGACTTGTAGCATAAATCTAGAGTGTTAGAAAGCGAATTAGATAATTAACTTCAAATGGTTATCATTCCTCATGTATTATAGGGCACAGAACTTACTCTGACATTGTCATTCATTCATTCAAGCACCTGTTAAAGTATGGAGTCTCTGGCAAAATGCTAAGAAAATGTAAAGATAGTCCCTATGACCAAGGCATTCTCAATTTGTGACAAATGGGTATGTGTCAATTCTGTGTTAAGTTTCATAAGAAAGCTGTGTTCTTCTGCAGAAGACAGTCTCTGCCTTGAATGTTTTCCAGTTGTCCTTCAAGTTCCCCTTTCTATACTTTCCCATGGTGCACAGTGCTCCCAGGAAGCAGACCTTATGGTTACTTCAACAGTCTTACTTTCTGTTTTCAGATTGAGTCCAGACAATGAAAGAAAGTAGGTAGAGGGTGCAAGGACACCATCCCCCCATTTCCTCCTTGAGGGACAACTGTAGGTTATATAGTAGACCACACCTGCTGTTAGGATAAACCATAAGGCTTACGATATGTTAGGATAAACCCTGTCCCATAATGGCTCCCAGATATTGCTAGTCCTAACCTACCTTTCTGGTTTCCCTTAATCCTATCCACATTTTTATAAATAATCCCCACATTAAACTCTCCTCAAATTTCTCACTTTTGACTACACTATCTGTTTCCTACTAGTTTCTTGATATATCACTCAACCCAAACTAGGTTGGGAAGGAGCACAAGAAGAAATATATAAGACCTAGCCATAGAGAAGTAAAAATTGGGTAGAAGAAGAAAGGGATGAAAAATGGACACTAAAAGAGGCAGGAATTGCATTTGCAAGATTATAGAGGACAAGAAACATTTGAAATGTTTGAAGCATCAGCAATCATTGAGAAATAGTGGAAGAGACAATCAAAGAGACAGAAGCAGAAAATGTAGTGCTAAGTGTGCTGTCAAAAGAGTGTGGATCTCATTATGAGAACAATTCATTTTCCTGAAGCATTTTGTTCAGTCCAGTTTCAAAAGGTCACAGTGGTGGCATTTTGGAAGTCAGAGGACAGAGAGAAGTGAAATTGGAGATAGAGTATTTATAAATTTGCTACAATTATTATAAGAAGACTGTGGAAAGGTAATGCACATCTGGGCAAAGGTTATGCCAAATGGCTTGAAAGAAAGTAACGGAAAGGTACACATTTGATAGTACTTTGTGACCAACTAAATGTATTGCTATGCACTGGCTTAGATATGTGAACACAATATGGTGCAGGGGGGAAGAGACTTACTATATGTTAGGCACTGTTCTTAGAATTTTACACAAATTGACTTATTTTTGCCTTCATAGTAAATCCTGAAATCATATATTTATCCTTTGTTTTTCAAATGGAGCAACCTAGGTACAAAGAGCTTAAGCAACTTGTCCAAAGTCACACAGGTAATAAGCTAGAGAAGACAAGATTATAAGAGGAGTCTGTTGAAAGAGATTTTGAGATCAAATTGAAATATCGTAGTCTCTTTATAGCTGTGACATATTCAGCAGAGAACGCTGATTAAGTAGTTGGACATACTACTTGGGATATAAGCAATATAGAGATAAAATGGCTAGGTTATGAATGTCTAGGGAGACTATGCAGAATGAAAGAGTTTGAGGCTGGAGGCCGAGAAAACATCAGGAACAGAAAATGAGCAGTATGAACAGTAGACTTCATAAAAATAAGAGCTGAAATCAACGAAATAGAAACCAAAAAAACCATACAAAGAATTAATGAAACAAAAAGTTGGTTCTTTGAAAAAATAAACAAGATCGATAGACCCCTGGCAAACCTGACTAAAATGAGGAGAGAAAAAACCCAAATTAGTAGAATTAGGAATGCAAAAGGGGAGATAACAACAAACACCATGGAAGTCCAGGAAATCATCAGAGACTACTTTGAGAACCTATATTCAAATAAATTTGAAAATCTAAAAGAAATGGACAGATTTCTAGATACATATGATCATCCAAAACTGAACCAAGAGGAAATTAATCACCTGAATAGACCTATAACACAAAATGAAATTGAAGCAGCAATCAAGAGTCTCCCCAAAAAGAAAAGTCCAGGACCTGATGGATTCTCTGCTGAATTCTATCAGACCTTTAAAGAAGAACTGATACCAACCCTCCTTAAACTGTTCCACGAAATAGAAAGGGAAGGAAAACTGCCAAACACATTTTATGAAGCCACTATTACACTTATCCCAAAACCAGGCAAAGACACCTCCAAAAAGGAGAACTATAGGCCAATCTCCTTAATGAACATTGATGCAAAAATCCTCAACAAAACAATGGCAAACCGAATTCAGCAACACATCAAAAAGATTATTCACCACAACCAAGTAGGCTTCATCCCAGGGATGCAGGGGTGGTTCAACATACGAAAATCAATAAACATAATAAACCACATTAACAGAAGCAAAGACAAAAACCACTTGATCATCTCAATAGATGCAGGAAAAGCCTTTGATAAGATCCAACATCATTTCATGATAAAAGCTCTAAGAAAACTAGGAATAGAAGGAAAATTCCTCAACATTATAAAAGCTATATATGACAAACCTACAGCCAGCATTATACTTAACAGAGAAAAATTAAAACCATTCCCTCTAAAATCAGGAACCAGACAAGGATGCCCACTATCTCCACTCCTATTCAACATAGTACTAGAATTCCTAGCCAGAGCAATTAGGCAAGAAGAAGGAATAAAAGGAATACAAATAGGTAAAGAAACTGTCAAAATATCCCTATTTGCAGATGACATGATCCTATACCTTAAAGACCCAAAAAACTCTACTCAGAAGCTTCTAGACATCATCAATAGCTATAGCAAGGTAGCAGGATATAAAATCAACATAGAAAAATCATTAGCATTTCTATACACTAACAATGAGCAAATGGAAAAAGAATGTATGAAAACAATTCCATTTACAATAGCCTCAAACAAAATCAAATACCTAGGTGTAAACCTAACAAAAGATGTGAAAGACCTCTACAAGGAAAACTATACACTTCTGAAGAAAGAGATTGAGGAAGACTATAGAAAGTGGAGAGATCTCCCATGCTCATGGATTGGTAGAATCAACATAGTAAAAATGTCGATACTCCCCAAAGTAATCTACATGTTTAATGCAATTCCCATCAAAATTCCAATGACATTCATTAAAGAGATTGAAAAATCTACTGTTAAATTTATATGGAAACACAAGAGGCCACGAATAGCCAAGGCAATACTCAGTCAAAAGAACAATGCAGGAGGTATCACAATACCTGACTTCAAACTATATTACAAAGCAATAACAATAAAAACAGCATGGTACTGGCACAAAAACAGACATGAAGACCAGTGGAACAGAATAGAGGATCCAGATATGAAGCCACACAACTACAAGCAAATTATCTTTGACAAAGGAGCTAAAAATATACGATGGAGAAATAGCAGCCTCTTCAACAAAAACTGCTGGGAAAACTGGTTAGCAGTCTGCAAAAAACTGAAACTAGATCCATGTATATCACCCTATACCAAGATTAACTCAAAATGGATCAAGGATCTTAATATCAGACCCCAAACTCTTAAGTTGACACAAGAAAGAATAGGAAATACTCTGGAGTTAGTAGGTATAGGTAAGAACTTTCTCAATGAAACCCCAGCAGCACAGCAACTAAGAGATAGCATAGATAAATGGGACCTCATAAAACTAAAAAGCTTCTGTTCATCAAAGGAAATGGTCTCTAAACTGAAGAGAACACCCACAGAGTGGGAGAAAATATTTGCCAACTATACATCAGACAAAGGACTGATAACCAGAATATACAGGGAACTTAAAAAACTAAATTCTCCCAAAACTAATGAACCAATAAAAAAATGGGCAAGTGAACTAAACAGAACTTTCTCAAAAGAAGAAATTCAAATGGCCAAAAAAACACATGAAAAAATGCTCACCATCTCTAGCAATAAAGGAAATGCAAATTAAAACCACGCTAAGATTCCACCTCACCCCTGTTAGAATAGCCATCATCAGCAACACCACCAACAACAGGTGTTGGCGAGGATGTGGGGAAAAAGGAACCCTCTTACACTGTTGGTGGGAATGTAGACTAGTACAACCACTCTGGAAAAAAATTTGGAGGCTACTTAAAAAGCTGGACATCGATCTACCATTTGATCCAGCAATACCACTCTTGGGGATATACCCAAAAGACTGTTACTCCAGAGGCACCTGCACATCCATGTTTATTGTGGCACTATTCACAATAGCCAAGTTATGGAAACAGCCAAGATGCCCCAGCACTGATGAATGGATTAAGAAAATGTGGTATCTATACACAATGGAATTTTATGTAGCCATGAAGAAGAACGAAATGTTATCATTCGCTGGTAAATGGATGGAATTGGAGAACATCATTCTGAGTGAGGTTAGCCTGGCTCAAAAAACCAAAAATCGTATGTTCTCCCTCATATGTGGACATTAGATCAAGGGCAAACACAAGGGGACTGGACTATGAGCACATGATTAAAAGCGAGAGCACACAAGGGAGGGGTGAGGATAGGTAAGACACCTAAAAAACTAGCTAGCATTTGTTGCCCTTAATGCAGAGAAACTAAAGCAGATACCTTAAAGCAACTGAGGCCAATAGGAAAAAGGGAACAGGTACTAGAGAAAAGGTGAGATCAAAAAGAATTAACCTAGAAGGTAACACCCACGCACAGGAAATCAATGTGAGTCAATGCCCTGTATAGCTATCCTTATCTCAACCAGCAAAAACCCTTGTTCCTTCCTATTATTGCTTATACTCTCTACAACAAAATTAGAAATAAGGGCAAAATAGTTTCTGCTGGGTATTGAGGGGGGGGAGAGGGAGGGGGTGGAGTGGGTGGTAAGGGAGGGGGTGGGGGCAGGGGGGAGAAATGACCCAAGCCTTGTATGCACATATGAATAATAAAAGAAAAATGAAAAAAAAAAAAATCTGATCCTTTTCTCTAAATCTCCTCACTAATCTTCCACAATTCCCCGTGGAGAATCATCTACTCAAAAAAATTTTAACTACTTCCATTGTATTTTGCCTCTTCTGAGTAATTCCCTGTGGAAGGTGTTACCTCATCTTCCACTCATCCAAACCTTTCTCTGTACTCAGGGACCATCTGATGTCCTACTACCTCATTGGAATTTGGTCCCAATTATCTGATCCTAGGAACTGCAAAGTAATTTTTTCTAACATTCAGAGGGATTCTTTGTTCCTTTTCTTGCTATTTATCTTTGCTGCTGCCTATCTTTGCTTTTTGTTTTTTTGTACCAATATATCCTCAATACATAAAGACTACGTAAAAATGAGAAAATATTCTTCTTTTTATATCTTCAAAGTAGTGCTGTGGCATAGTGGACGTTTGGCAAGTAGTATGCACTCTCTGATCTGCTTTGATAAGTACTAGGTAGTACCAATGTTAGTGAGTACACCCTCTATCAAGTCTCTAGGAAACACCATGAGGCAGTTGAAATCTTTTACTCCTTGTCATCGTCTCTTCTCTCATGTCCATCAGGATTGCCTTTACTAAGAAAGTGTCATAAGCGCCACACCTTCCGGATCTATCTCCTGTTCAAACTCATCTGACAACAATCCCTGTCTCCCAGTGCCATCATTTTTGCAAATCAAGGGCTAGCTAGCCTGACTTACTTCTTCCCTTTCCTGATATAAGGCGAAATTTCCACCTTATATCTGAACTTACAAGGGTAATGCAATAGCAAGAATTTAGGTACTTTAGAATGTATTTTGAGACAAGCATGTTTGTCATTTTCTTCAACTCTTACTACATGCTTCAAATTCATTGTTACTTTTATGGTCTTGGCCTGAAACTTATTAGAATATTAATGTAATTGGGGTGTAGTCTCCCATTTTATAAGCTCAATGCTTTATCTCTGTCTTCATGTGACTTTGGACTAATTACAAGAATAAGTCACAATTCACTTAAAACCTACACTAAGAAGAACATCCTATTCAATGGCATGCCAACTCATATGCTTGGCATATGTGAACCATGTGCTTGACTCAACTTTAAATCCTATAAACTTTAATGTCTAAGATAAGTTGAAAAATAATTTTTGCTTTGTCTTTAAAATGAATTTTGTGCACCTTTTTATGATTTATTATTGTCTGTGGGTAATTGAAATGGCATGTGTAAATGATAATAACATACTAATTTGTGCTCCAGTAATGGTCTCCTACTGATAGACAAATGCTAAGACATGTTGACATTATTTCTAAAGCAGTTATAGCTCATTACAAGAACAGCAAAATCTTCTATTTTTGCAAAAATAACATACAGTTCCAAAGATCAACATCCATTACATTTTCATCTAATAAAAGGAATTGTATCAATGGCTAGAAGTAATTCTAGAATTAATAAACTCTTATTAGATAAGGGCAAAATAGTTTCTGCTGGGTATTGAGGGGGGGAGCGGGAGGGGGTGGAGTGGGTGGTAAGGGAGGGGGTGGGGGCAGGGGGGAGAAATGAACCAAGCCTTGTATGCACATATGAATAATAAAAGAAAAATGAAAAAAATAAAAATAAAAAAAAAATAAATAAACTCTTATTAAATGCCATGTCTTACTAATTAACCTTCCATTTAAGGGATAAACTTCTCCCTAATCAATTTTTATCTTTTAGGGAATAAATTCAATCAAACAAGGCTATATATACTTCAAATATCTGTGTAGGTGTGGAATTTTTAAAAAGCTTTATGTGCTGGGAAAAAGGTTTGAGTTTTATCTTTATTATTTACCAGCTTAAGTCATTAATTATGAGTTTCTCACCTGTAAACTGAGTGGCTTAATAATGTATAAATAAAAGATTCAAAATTAACATGTTCTTAACTGGGAAAATCCTGTATAAATATAACTTGCTAACATTACTCCAGATGTTTAAAGAACTTAATAGTCCAGTGTGATAGAATGGAGGAAAAGTGAGTTTAGGAGTTTAACACCACTTCTTATTATGGAAATTTGCATCATTTACTTAGTATCGAAATGCCAATTATCTCAGCTGTTGAAGTTACTTCCACTAAAGATGCATCAGCCATTGTTTCTCTCAAGCACAAAAACACCCAAAGCTAAACAATTTACAAAATCCTAACATCTTGTGAGTCTGCCAGAAAAGTGAAGCCACTAGCCAACCAAATGAACTGAATTCCAAACAGTGATAAACTCCTCTGAGAGGAAGCAGGATGCAGAAACTGTTTCGTGTTTGGCAGAAATGGAGGAAGAAGTGACTATAGTAACAGCCCACAAGAAGGGAGCAAACACACAGATAAAACTTTAAAGGCTAAATGACAAGTAGAATAACTGGGATGCATTAACAATGCAAAACAACACAAAAATGACTGGGAAAGGGTAGGAATCAGAGAGAGCCTCCCCACTGCATTTGGACTGCACCTAGAGGTCAGTGGTCCCTGTGGACAGGCATGAAATCCTAACAACTTCCCCACACCCTTTTCTTGCATCAAGAAAAAGCCTTAAGCTGCTGAGGAGATCCAGGAAATCATCCTATACCAGGTAACAAGCAAAGATTCCCTGGAAACACACATCTGCCTCTGGAATAGGGGACGGCTTCCTCTATTCCCAAGATCCTGCACCAACCAAAGCAAGACTTTCTATTACCAGAGAAAAAGCAAGAGACTCTCTCCTAGTCAAGACCTTCCACAAATAAAAGGCAATTTGGTTTCAATGAAGAAATGAGAAAGGACACAGAAAGTCCCAAACTGAGATCTGGACTCAGAGAACCTGTCTGAAATGAAGGCAGAGTGGGACAACCAAGACCCTGGAAAAGGAGCCTACTCTCTGAGATCTTGAACTCAGGGACTACTGCAAATGAGGACTAGAAAAGAAAATGGAGAAAACTTTGGCAATGCTTCAGAGCCTGTACTAAACATGAGGCCAATTCAGCCCACTACTGGATTCATTTGAATTCAGCGGTGCTGATGACAGCTATAGCAACAAGAACACCAACAAAAAGGTCCAACTCCAGATCAGCCTCTGATGAGACTGACTCACTCAACCCCTCACTAAGTATCCCAACATATGTTACAATAAAATTACGAGAGTGTTTTCACTACTGATATAGTACATTTATTGCCAGATCTTGGCCTATGACCATCTTCAGAATAATTGCTAAGTAGTTCCTCAGAAGAACTAGTACTAATTAGAAACTACCAAGCACCAGGAGATTTCTCTGAGTAGTCACAATTTATTAAGGTCCACTGTTAACCAGACCAAGGTTACATGCTTAATATTCTGTATTGAGTTTAAATTTCATAATACCTTGTATAGCAAAGTTCTTCCCTCCATTTTCCAGCATGGACTGAGAGTTGGAGAAGTGAAGGCAAAGTTGTGAGGTGATAAAACCAGTAAATTGTATCTACAACTAAAGACTTAATTTCCCTATATCACATTGTTAAGCCACTTAAAATTCATAAATGATATTAATAACTTAATAAATTAAAACTGCATAGTGCTTTATACTTCAAACAATTTCAAATTATCTAAGATAGTAGTCCTTGAAATTCCACAGCTTTACAAAGCATAGCTTCTTGTTCCTCTTCATATAGCTCCTCATAACCAGGTAGGCCTCTATTTACATTTGAGGTCCCATAATAGATACTTGCGTCATCTACCAATGCAGGGAACCCCACCATCTTATGAAGTATATTACTTCCCAAATGTAAGTCTCTATGTATATGTCCCTACTCAACTACATATCAGCTATTAGAAAAGATACAAGGTCTGTGTTTTGCCATTACTCCCAGACCCAAAAATAGGATTATACCATGGCAGTACACTGAAAAAATATATTCAGCACACATTCCTAAATGCTGGAGCAGTTGAAACAAGAAGAATTTTCTCCTAAGATTAATGTCAAGTGTGCTTAGAGACAATATAGTCAAAGCAGAAATGGACCTGGAATGTCAGAGAACAGAGAATAATTGAGCAACTTTACTCCAAGAGATGAACCAAGGTCTTTGACAAACGAAGCAGATAGGGAGGTTATGACAAAACTTGGCCAGGATTGTTCCAAAAGTGCAGCCTGGATCAGCTCATTACTTCAGCTGCATTGAGCAAGAAGGTGCATAAAGTTTCTGTGTGCAATTTTCAATGAAAAGTGTCCTCACCCACTGGTAAGTATTGCCTAATCAAAGCTCTGAAATGTAACCAATTAAATGATTATCCTTCTACTGTGAAGGAGAATTGAAGATGGAGGGTAGATGGAAGAAGACTAAAGTTTTCACACCAAGGCAACAACATTACATATCAACTAAATAATTTATAAGAAGTAGCAATCATTGAGTTCTTAGGATGGGATATGTTTTCTTCTCTGCCTTCTCTCCATGATTGGAATGAGCTCCTAGTTTTCCAGTCTTTTCAAAGATTTGATTTATCACACCCCTCTTTATATTGACAGTTATTTGTTTTAGGTTTTATCACTCCTACAAGGTGGTGAGTTCTTTGATAAAGGTGTAAGGCCCTAAATCCTCCTTGTGCTCCTTTTGTGCCTGCCATGTAATAGGAATCCCATAAATGCTATGTTTCTTAATGGACTTAATCTTCCTACTGCAAATAAGCAGCTAAGCTTAAAGGAACTCAGAAGTCTTATTTTGCTTCACACTCTGACTTAGCTAAGATATTACTGACTCTGAGATAGAAGGGAAATTTAAGCCAAGATTTTCTTACTTCTTGGGAAGGTGCTTCATTATGACTGTACTTGAATTTCAAAGTGTTCAGCAAAGAACAATGGTCAGCCACAGATCTACTGGACTAGATGACAGAAATTCCATTTGGCATCATTTATTATATCCAAACATTATTATACACTCATTAATTTTGTCACTTCAGCTGTGAGAAATCTAATCTTACAAAATGACTTAAAGGAAAAAAGTTGAAACATAATTGGCAGCTCTTCTGGTTTCTCTATGGAAAAACTCATCAGTGGAAATCAAAAATAACTCATCATTACAAATCAGATCACTCATCATGTTAGAAAGCATCAAAAAGCTGATACTTTCCTTCCCCCATTTTGTAAAGCAGGAAGATCATCTCTATAGCTAATATTTCTTTTGAGGTAGGATCTCACTATATAGTTCAGGCTGGACAGACAGAGTACTATAGTTCACATAGTCACCTACTGTGCAATCAAACACAGAATTGCAATGTTCTATAATATTCAAGAGTTAGTCAAACTGATTCTCAGGACTGAAGCAGAGAATTAAACAAGGCCTCTTTAGGGTCATCTTCTATGAAGTGGTGTCACTGACTGTTTCTTTTCCAGCTGTTCTGCCTTGTCTTTCCTTCCCAGAGAGTATAACTAGGTTTCAACACCCACTTGAAATAAACTGTACTCTCCTGATTTATTGATGCTTATATGCATGTTTGTTGGGGAAGTATTCCTCAGTTTTGGAAGTCCCAAACAATGACTCTGAGACATCCAGGACCACAAAATTCTTCTGACTGAGCCATTCTCTGACCTGCTAACCCAAGAACTGCTGGCTTTCTGTTGGTTTTGATTACTGTCTTTCTCTTCCTTAGCCACCCTTGGCAGCTGCTAATCTAGAATCTTTATCAACCTTAACCATTATTTGCTCAGAAGATCTTTTTAGTGCTGCTACAGCCAAACTTCAGCCACAGCCTTTATCTGCTGGTACCTTAGCTGCCATGTAGCCCAGATCCCAGTCTGAGCCAAGTTTGGTCTAGCAGAACTGACCTTTTCTTTGAGTTTGTCTCAGAATAACCAAACCTCTCCCAGTCTAGGTTACCCAGTCTCCACAGAATAAGCCAGCCAGTGTTAATCAGAAGGGCTTCAGATCAGTACACTTACTATTTTAAAGAGGAAAAAAAGCCATGCAGATAAGGGTAGAATGTAAAGAAATGTCTTTCTCCCCCTAAAGATTGCATACATAATATTTTACTCCTGGGAATTCAAATCAACAGTGGGAAAACTCAGCCAATCCGTTTTTCTCAAGGTATCCACATCCTTCACATCCTTCCTCATTATTCACACATTCTTTTTTGAAGATGCTTTCTTTTCAGCAACTCTACATGTGAACCAATTTACTTTAATTTTATTTTGTAAATTGAATTACAGTTCTCATGGAAACATATAACTAAGTTTCTTCTGCTGCTAGAGAGAGGTTAATTGTTTTAAATAACAATTGTTCTTAAATTTTTCTATTACAACATAAAAATAAAGTTGTATTTAACACAAACTTTGCATAGAAATTATGGAGAAATAATCAATATGAAGAGGACAGTAATCTGACTCTTTCTGCATTCAAGTACTCATTATCTTGACAGAATTGATTAATTTTAACTAAAAGCACTAAAAATTCATTTACCAAACCAACCTGTAGACTTCTTTAGAAATATAACTTCAATTCTCTAGTAAACTTACTTATATGATCATATTTTCTACCAAAAGAGATGACCTTTAATTTAATGAGCATTGGCAAACAGCCTAATTGGCTTTAAAAAAAATAATACTCTATTAAGATCAAAATGTCTACAGTCTCTGAAGAGATCATAAGAACTAGCTACTAGATGTCTGAAAAATAGCACACCTTTGGTTTCTCAAGGATCCCTGTCATACCACCTATTTCTACTTAAATGTCAAGTTAACGTGGGTTAAATGTTAGAAGTCCATAAAGTTGTAAGATAAAGGTCTTGGATATATAAATACATTAAGCAGCTACTAAGAAAAAATCTTTATTTTAAAAAAAATTTTGGGGAAAAAAAAGAACATTGAAAGAATACCATACTCACCTTTCTCTTTTATTGATATGGAAATGATAATTGCATAGTAAATCTTTTTTTCTGTTCAATACATATGACTAAAATTGATCTAGTAGGAGAAAACTAGCATTCTTCTTACTGCCTATTTCACACTGCAAAAAGAATCTTTAAATTTGAAGTTGAAAATATGGTATCACTGCTAACAAATGTTCACACCTTACTTGGCACAAAATCAAGGAAAGCAGAAGAATGGTTTCTGCACAAGAGACTTACTATCTGAGAAACACAGAAAAAGTCACTTGCATATAATGTGAAAGCTAATGCTTTAGTTGAACATCAGACTTGAAGTGCAGGCTGTCAAGCATCTCTTAATTTTTTCTCCCTTCCTCCTCCTGTACTTTCATTTCTTCTTCCTCCTCTTTCTTCAGTTTCATTGCACAGGAGATTTTTCATTGAAAGGGTAAATGAAAAAACTTGCACTTTTAGGACAAGAGAATAAAGAGGGCAGTTCTATGCACAAAGGACTGCTGAGAGTACCAATTTCTACAACTTTTCCTGCATTGTCCATACTGAAATAAAATGTTCAGTCATCTCTGGTTTCCTTTGAAGTCACTGGGATGGCAGAGGAAGAGGCAGCTGTGGAAGACAAGCATGGCTTACATTTCTCTGCATCTGTTCCACTTAGAGGTATATTAACTAATCCTGCAGAGGTTGACTGAAACCAGCAGGAAAAACATCCTCAGGATCAACTTTACATCCCATTTGGCTCTGAAATATTCTAATTTTAGAGAACCAGAAAAGTTCAAGTTAAATGATTGCGATACTCACCTTCTATTAGAACAACCATGAAAGCACATCTTGAATTGATTCCCCCTTTCCTTATGTTTTCATCAATTTCATAATGTGAGAACTTTGAAGGAGTTTTCTGAAGCAAATGTTGATAATCTTTTAATGATGTAAAGAACAAAAGGAGAGCTAGGATTGTTAGAAAATATTTATCTCTGCATATATTATCCTAATAACAAGTCAATAAACTATTTCAGGTAGGAACTTTTATTACCCTCTTTGATAAAAAAAGAGAAAATTAGGCTTTCAGAAGTTAAATAACATATCCAAGATCACACAACTAGTGAGTGGAAAATCAAGATTTGAACCCACTCATCTGACCACAGAGCCAACACCATGATTCACTGCAAACTTTATAATGATGCATAAGTTTATCCTGAGCTGGAGCTGACCAGGTTAGCACCATCTTTCACAAACTTTGGAACATACAGAAATGCTGTTCTTTGAGATGAATCTTTGGTTTGATAGACAGAGAGGACAGATAGATGATGGGTGGATATATACATAATATATATTGACATATATGTACATATACAGATTTTATAATTTATTAGTGCTATATTTATTAAAATGGAAAAAATTAATGTGACTAGTTTGATAAACCCATTCTTTCATGGGCATTTTTGTTGAGAATAAAGCTAAGGGAAAAAATGATCATAGGAAAGTAGGCATATGTGGGAAGTGAATAATGAATGAGGGAAAACATACAAAGGTGGTATGGTTTAGACCAGAGGCTCAGGTGTCAAATAAGGATAACAGTGTTCAGAAGGGAGGCCTCTGAGAGGTAGTCAGATCATGAGGGTTCTAACCCCATCAATGGATCTATGGAGGAAGTAGTTCATGGGGGCTTGACTTTGAAGTATATAATTTTGTCTCCAGAGTCTGTCTGTCTGTCTGACTCTCTCTACCTGTTCCTGACCTTTTTCTTTTTCCTGTCCCTCTCCTTCCTGGCCACCATGAGATGAGCAGCTTTCCTATGGCATGCCCTTCTGCCATGATATTTCTGCTTCACCACAGGCCTAAAAACTGAATCCAGCAGACTACAAACTGAAACCATGAGCCAAAATAAACCTTTCCTCCTTTAAGTTGTTTCCCTCAGGTATTTTGTCACAGCTATGGACAAAATTTATTTGACTAACTCAAAAGGTAATAAATGAAATTTGGGGAATATAAAATTAAGGTGGTCTATGCTGAAGGAAACACAAAATTGTCAGGACTCAAAAGCAGATGGTAGGTATAAAGAAAAACAAATATTGCATTATGACCAGAGTTTAGACAGGAGACATAGAAAATGAGACCTGGAAGTTAATCATGTTAAAAGGTTTAGAATTCATAGCAAGAAAAATTGGAATTCATAGATGTAATTGCCATGGTCATATATTTCATGAAAGAAAAACTACTCTAGCTAAAATAAAGAGGAAAGATTGGAAGAGAAAGACTTTAGAAACAAAGGAACCAGTGAAGAAGGCATCACATATGTACCCCTTAGGAATTTGTAGTGAAATGAAGAAAGAAAGAGAGAGACAAGCAGGCAATCTACCAGCATCATTCAATAGGATTCTTAACTTTTAATACCTTCCAACATAATGTTTTCTGGATTGAACATAGGTCTCAAGGAAGTATTACAGAACTATATACAGTAGGTTATGTTACAAATTCAAGGGCTGTATGTTCAGTAGCTGTTGTCTTTTATAAGCCTGGAGTCATTAATGAAAGTCAAAACTGATCTGGTTTATAAAATCCCTGAGTAATTTTTTTACATTATAAAGTGTCACTTCCTGGAACTTGATGTGTCAGTGCCTCCCAACTCACACTAAAGATTATATATTGGAATGAAATTCATGTGTGACCCTTCTCTCAGCAACATTTTACAACCCTCTCTAGGTTTCAGCTTCTCATCATCATGATAAGCCAGAAAGCCTGCTGTGCTATTCTTTATTTTCTATTTCTTTGTTAATTTTCTATATCATTCACCTAAATGGCACAGCAGTTGGATCCTCATGTCAATATTGCTAAGTCAGGGAAATATACATAATACATAAATTCTACATTTGACCTAGAGCAGTGTTGCAAAGTTGCAAATAGGCATAGTTATCGCCAAAGAAACTGAGGAATGCCATTCCAGAGAAAACAATAAGGGATTTGTTGAAAAGTTAACATCATCTCGGTTAATACCTTAGCCACAAATGGCTCACCCACTAAACTATTTTTAGATATCATAAAATTTTATAATTGGAAGGGTCTATAGAAGTCAATTAGTGCAACCTTAACTTGACCTCTACATTAAAGCTCAGAGAAGCAAGTACCATAGAGTCCAATTATTATCAGTTTATTTTTTACAAAATAGGACATTTTTGCTTGCTTTTCAAGAATCATACCTAATAATGACATTTTTAAAAATGCATGTGTTTTGCTAGAATAACCAATCTCCTCATCCATCCAAGAAAGCATAAGTATAGCAGGCCTGATTTATTTTGCTGTAATTTAATCCAATTACCTAAGCTCCAAATGTGAAAAAAAAATGAATTGATGTGAATAACTGGTTCAGTTCCACAGTTATAAGTAGGTTACAATGTGCCAATCATCCTGTGCCCCCAGAATGCAATGAAGATACAATATCAAATGTCATGCTTTTGCCTGCTGTGAACCACATGAAGGTAGTGAATTTTAAACATATCTCTAGGCTTAATAAGAACAGATTTTTCTACACACATCTCATATAACCACATGTGCACTTTTTCTCATTTCTTTGTTATGTTGACAGAATCATCTAACATGGTTCAAATCGTAAAACATCATCAAAAATGAGAGTTTTCCTATAAAACATGGCCTGTAGAAAAAAACATTTAACCAAAATCTAAATGGATTTAACTAAAGCTGCCCACCAGAAATCCACAAATTTAAATTTTCAATAAGAAAGGGAAAGTAGCTTTTTAAAGGGAATATGGCTACTGAAATTTGTTTTCTTTGAGAAAATATAGTTGCTAATCATACACTGCTAGAACCACTCTCTCTCCATGCTCTCAATGCAAATTTGCAGTTTGCTGAGAAATCAGACAAGAATGTCCAATCTCGATTTACAGCATAAACGCATCTGTGCTCACAACCCTGTCTTCCCTTTGATATGCACTGCCCATTCTCTCAGAAGCTCAGTTCTCCACCCTTGCATTGAATCCTAATCCTCTAACCTTCTCAACGAATTCATTCCAGTGACTATTCACCACACATTTTCAATGTTTTTTCCTCTCAACTAGATTAATCTCACCAGAACACAAAAAAAACTATAATGCATCAAAGGGAAGGAAGAAAGAGGGAAGAAGGAAGGAAGGGAAGGAGGGAAGGAGGGAGGGAAGGAAAGAAAGAGAGAGGGGGGAAGGAAGGAGGGGGAAGGGGGGAAAGAAGGGAGGACTGAGAATTTCTATTCTCCATCACCCTACTCCACTTTTCACTCCATAATACTTATTGCCACTTGACATATTATAGAATAATTTTTATTGTCTGCATTCATCCAAGAGAATGAAAGGTGCTTTAGGCTTCTGCACAACAAAAGAAATGGTCTCTAAACTGAAGAGACTACCCACAGAGTGGGAGAAAATATTCGCTGGCTATACATCAGACAAAGGACTAATAACCAAAATATATAGGGAGCTTAAAAAACAAAACTCCTCAAAATCAATGAACCAATAAAGAAGTGGGCAACTGAACTATACAGAACTTTTTCAAAGGAAGAAGTCCAAAAGGCCAAAGAAACACATGAAAAAATGCTCACCATCCCTGGCCATAAAGGAAATGCAAATCAAAACCACACTAAGATTCCACCTTACTCCTGTTAGAATAGCTATCATCAAAAACACCAACAACAAATGTTGGCGAAGATGCAGAGGAGAAAAAGGAATCCTCATACACTGCCAGTGGGAATGCAAGCTAATACAACCACTCTGGAAAACAATATGAAGGCTTCTTAAAAAACCTAAACATGGATCTGCCATACAATCCAGCAATATCACTCCTAGGGATATACCCAAAGGAATATGACTCAGGTTATTCCAAAGACACCCACACACCCATGTTTATTGCAGCACTATTCACAATAGCCAAGTTATGGAAATAGACAAGATGCCCCACTACCAATGAATGGATTAAGAAAATGTGGTATTTATACACAATGGAATTTTATTCAGCCACAAAGAAGAATGAAATTTTGTCATTCGCAGGTAAAAGGATGGAACTGGAGAACATCAACTTAAGTAAAGTTAGCCAGACTCAGAAGGCTAAAAATTGTATGTTCTCCCTCATGTGCAGACTTTAGTCTTAAAACAAATGCAGTAATATTATTGACCATGGGTCACATGCTAAGGGAAGAATGCATACAGGAGGAATAGGGAAAGGAAAGGAAACCTGTGCTCACTGTAGAGAAGTGAATACAGTAATCTTAAACTAGCAGAGGTCAATATGGGAAGGTGACCAGGAAATAGTAAAGAGGTCTGGTTGAGATAAACCAATTCGGGTTTTAATACACAAGTGCATGGAAGCAATGTTAGGAATCTCTCTGTATAGCTATCTTTATCTCAAGATAACAAAAATGCTATGTCTTTCTTATTATCTCTTATGTTTTCTCTTCAACAAAATTGAAGAAGAGGGCAGAACAGCTTCTGCCTTCCTGGAAGCGAGGAGGGTGGAGGGGAGAGGGAGGGAATGGGGGCAAGGAGGAGAGATGGTCCAAACAATGTATGCACATATGAATAAATGAATAAACAATAAAAAATAGAAATGTGCTTTAGAACAAGGACTTTGTTTACTCTCTATTAAATCCACAGGACCTAGAACACAACGTATATTGTAGGTGCTCATTACATAGTTTATGAATGAGTAAACAAATATATAGATATTAAAATGATGAACATACTAAGCCGTTTTCTTATATTTCAATTGCATTTTGATTAAAATCACCATTGTTTAATATCTCAGCAAAAAGTCTCTATTAGTTATGTAAGAAATTGCTGTGAGATGGCTGATTAAACATTTTGTTTTCAAAACTAAATTCTTATCCTTGGGTCACTATTTTCAAACAATCTTAGAGCCCTCTTGAAAGAACCTCACATAGATTATTATTTATTCTTTTCATTACTTCATGACATTCTCACAGACCAAGTAAAAAACACATGTCAAAGCAATTTCTACCTGTTTCTTCTGATTAAAATCAATATTCTTCCTGCTCTTAACAGCAGTAAAAATCAACACACCAGTTTCTGTTAACTCAATAGAATGTCAAGTGATATCTTTGTATATTGTTACCAGCAGGGATATAAACAGAATACTACCAACAGCCTATAATCATTGCTGTTGTTATTATCTACAAAATGTCATGCGTGCATATGGCATTTCACAAAACAACACAGGGAAAACAAGGACCCTGTCTCAGACAGTTTAGAGCTTATTTAGATGAAGAACTAAAGAATAGGGAGGAAAAACTTAAGAGGAAGGCCTGCTGTTATGGAGAAAAGAATACAATTGATCCAAGTGATTAGGGCAGGGAGATAAGTCTCATTCTTGTTTCCATGACTGTAAAGCTTGGCTCTGCCCTTTGAATCACAAACAGCAACAATAACCCTACTTGACTTTCTCAAAACACTGCTCCCTGTTGGTCATGGAGAAGGTAGCTCAGAGCACATCCATCAGCAAACACACTGTTAGAAACAAAAAATAATAAAAACAAAACTCACAATCTACCAATAATTGCTAGCAACATTTTGTAGTATTTTTATTATATAAAGACAATTGACCTTTCCCCAAGACAATCCTATAAAAACTGTATGGATTAATATAGCTTAATGATGATTTTCTAAGTTTACATTACTTAGACATCTAATTTGGTATAGTATTTACCAGCAAATCAAAATGTTTATAATGCAAGGAAAATAAGAAAAAGTGTAATGTGTCACATTACCTTTTGCAATATTTTGTTCAATAATATAAAATAGTATTTTTTTGGAAAAAAAAAAGTAAAACAGGTAGGACATTTTTATATTGAGGCAGGCAGTGACAGGATAAGGCTCCATTTGAAGGGGCAACAGTCTCTCAAAACAAGCAGATTGATGAGAATTTATCATCAATCTTCCTAATTATCCAAAATAAGCTAGAAATTCAAAATGTTTTTGAGCAAGTCTTTAAGCTTTAAGATTTTGTTCAATGAAAGTAAAATACTGTACCATCAAAATGAAATACATCCATGGGTAAAAGTTAGTCCTATAAAAGATTTGGGTTCAAAATATAGTCTTAATGACTACGTTTTAAAATGCTTTATTTTAATTTAGTAATAAACAGGATACTATTTTCTCACCTTAAAAAAATGCCACAGGTTGTGATCCCTGACCATCAACAATGCATACCAACAATGCATGATCACCCTTGTCATCATAGATAATCACTAGAAAAAACCCCAAAATCTAGAGGATACAACACAATGAGGTAAAACACCGAAGGATCCTAGCAGGGCAGGAGTCAGTAGATTAGAATATGCTTATTTGCTTTCTTTTAGGAGTTTATAGACAGTGGAAAATAGTAGGATTTTGTGTCAAGCATTGGGACATAACTTTTATGTAACGAAAGTTAAATTTAGGAGAGAGGATCTGAAGAAAACATGCTAGTGTTTTCCCAGCACAAAGGATGTTGAAAAAGGATTTCATCTGGTAAATTCTTCATATGGGAAGCATTTATGTCTTTATTTTTCAATGATACTAGCCATTTTAGCTAGATTCAAAATTAATTTCCTTAAAAAAAAAACTAAAATTTTCTTTAAAAAAGCAATACTATTCACAATATGGAATCAGCTTAGGTGCCCAAAAAACAGATGAATGAATAAAGCAAATGTGGTATATATACACAATGGAGTATTATTCAGCAATAAAGAACGAAATGATGACATTTGCAGGAAAATGGATGAAACTAGACATCAAGTTGAGCATGATAAGCCAAGCTCAGAAAGACAAATATTGTATATTTTTTCTCATATGCAGACTCTAAATATAATAATAATAATATGACATCATTGTAAAAGGGAGACTGCTTGGGAAGAGGAAACACCGAAAAGGAGGAGGGAAGGAAAGGATGTTGAAGGGTAAATATCATTGAAATATATAAAAACTGTTTAAAAAGGGGGAGTAAGAAAGGGGTTACAAATAATAGAGGGGGTGAATTTGATCAAAGTGCATTATGCATAGATGGAACTATCACAATGAAACCCTTTGTACAATTAATTTATGCCAATAAAAAAGAGATTCTTCAAGTATTCCCTATCAGACTAATTAATTACTCTTATACATTATCTGTTTTTTTCTGTATGGAATACTTACAGGTTTTTACTTTCAGTTAGAATTCAGAAATGTCATTAGTGTGTGTCCAGTTACATGGTTAGTTTTTTTTTCCAATTGGGGTTTCCTTGGGTCTTTTTAAGTAAATTTTATTTACTTCAGAGAAACCTTCCTGTTATTTTGTTAATTCTTTCCTCTCTTCTTTTTCTGAAATATTTATCATTAATATTTTGGGTCTCAATGTTGTTCTCATATCCTCTGTCTGTGTCTTCTGCTTCTTTTCTAGAACATTGTCTTGACCTTAGCAGCGTATTACTAAGTGAGCTTTACCATGACTATTTTATTATCCAATACATCTATGTTTTTTTAACTTGGCAACTCTTTTACCTCTCATAGATTCATTTCCATTTCCCCTATTCTTGTTTTAGAAAAAATAACAAATAGATAAATTTCAAGATATTAATAAAAATCTATTTATTCTACTTCAGTGCCTTAAATTATCTGTTTCCTTGTGAGTGTTTTGTTCTTTTTGGTAATCTTGGTCCTTCTCTTTTAGGCTGTTGGTGATTCTTGATTTACCACTTATATTTATAAACAAATGGTAATGCATAAGTGTCATGTTTGTGAGGTTTTTCTCTGCACTGTCTTGTTAAGTGTCTCCCCTAGAATTATTCTAGTATTTTGTTGATTAATTCTTCCTTTCCATTGTCCCTGCCTTCTTTTTCTTTGAAACCCTTATCATTTATGCACTGTAGCTCAGTGTTGTTTTCATATGCTCCATCTCTGTCTTTTTGTTTCTATTCTGACAGTTTCTCTACCTTGAATGGGGACTTTGTCCATATACCCCTGTGTAAGTAGAAGCCTATGTCAAAGTAGAGCCTTCCATGTCATGAATAGGCAGAGAGAGTTGAGTGGACAATCACAGAAGAGACTCAAAAAATGTCTAAGTAAACTGAATGTTCCCTTTGGAAGAGACTACCTGTTCTTTGAATTTTTTTCTTTTCTTTTTTTAGTCTGATTTTGGTGCATTATATAGGTTTCCTTGAGAACTCCTTATATCTCTGATGTTCTAGTCTGACATTTCCTCTCCTAATTTTTGACAACTAATTCTAAAATTTCCAAAAATTCTTCCCCTACTCCCCAAATTTATCCACTGTTGGTACTCCATCTTATTATTTAGGTGTTTTTACTACTTCGTTTATTTTTTAAAATCTCCTTTAGTTTATTTCAGTAAATGCTTGGATTTAAGGGAAAGAAGATCCTTAAGCTCAGGTCAACATTCTAAACCAGAAATTATTGAGAATCCTTGTCAATTCCCACTCTCTTATCATGCTGTCTATGACAAGGTCAAAGTGAATATACCTCAAAAATGCATCTATACTCTATCCACTTCTTTCATCTCCATTTTCATCAACTTTGTCCAGAAAATAAAAGGTCACACACAAAGGAAAAAATAACAATAATAGTAAACAAGCTAAATTTAGGTTTCTGCTTTACAGTATCAGGTAACACAAGTAATAGAGTTTTAAGGGAGAAAAACACTGTTATATAAGTATTCTATCCAAGATAGTGTTGTCTTTAACAGAAAACAGGCAAAACAAGGATAATCTAAAATATGCATGATTCAAAAAATTAGAAGTCAAAGACAATGAAATAGTCATCCATCCATCCTTCAAAAACACCTGTTTAAAACTTTTTCAATGTTATTTCAATTACTAAGAAATAAATGATTGCACATGTAAATAAAACTATGTACCAAATAAGCTGGGTGCTGGTGGCTCATGCCTGAAATGCTAGCTACTCAGGAGGCAGAGATCAGAAGGATCACAGTTCAAAGCCAGCCTGGACAGAATAAAAGTGAGACCCTATCTCAAAAATACCTGACACAAAAAAGGGCAGGCAAGTGGCTCAAGTGGTAGAACACCTGCCTAACAAGTATGAAGCCTTGAGTTCAAACCCCAATACTGCCACCAAAAAGAAAAGAAAAAATGCACTAAATGCATTAAAGATGATGAAAAATTGGAAACAACCTAAATATTCAAAATAAATTGTTTAAAGACTGGATAAATCATTTGTCTTTACTATACCAAACTATTCAATACTATAGAACATTGTTCTTTCAGTCATTAAAAATGGAGATTTATATTTATTGCTATGGAAAGTAAATTTTTTTAAATTACAAGACAAAATGCATCTAATGATCCTTCTTGACATAAGTATAAGCATATATTTACACCCACATATTTATGGCTCTATATACATAAATATATACAGATACACACATATATAATATACAGAAATGTCTATATATTTCACATATATACACAGTAACTCACACACACACACGTAGGAAAACTTATTGGATGGAAAGACAGCACGTGTATCACAGTAAAAAGATAAAGGGCAAATAGGCTAAAATAAAATATAAGGAAGCCCTTGTAAGACAGAATGAAGACTAGCATACAAAAAGAAAGAAAGCTGAACCAAGAAAAATACAGGTCCACCCAAAGGCACATAGAATGAGATGAGCAGAGTGAATTACACATACAGATTCATACAGATAAGGAAAAGTGTGGAAGGATGTGTACTAAAAGGTTAATAGTGGTTGATTCTAAAGGAAGAGACCACCAGTGATTTTCACTGTACCTTTCATTGTTACCTGATTTTTTACAGTGAAATGTATAGCTTTAATGATCAAAAATAGTAAAATATAAAGCTAGTTATTAAAGAAAAGAACATTGGAACCTAAAGAATGAAAGAGACACTCTATAAACATGGAAATAAATAAAATATTCATATTCTTATATGTTGAAATTTAATGAAAATTTCAATCATTCTTTGAAGTCCTAGAAGTTTTGGGTTCTGGTTACTTAATAATGTCTTTTAGAGTAGTTATAAGAAAAAGTCACAAGCCTATCTCTCAAGTGTCTAATTTATTCTATAAGACCCAATGTATGCCAACAAAGAAGTGTATTCCTGATTCAGAATATCATTTCCATATGAAAATTGCACATACATATTTGCATTTCATCTTTCCGTTAAATCTCAGAACTTCAAAGCTTTGAAGCAATTTCAACACATCTAAGTAGGAACAAAGGTAATCACCACCATGTCACCCAAAATCAGAAACAGAAGAAAGTTTTTCAGAGAGAAACAGAATTCATGATTAGAATTATATACTTCTTAAAAGTAGCTTCAGAGACAGATCCAAAGGTTTGGAAAAGTTTGAAAGGCAGTACACAATTTTTGCTTTAGCAAAAATCATGAAACATAAACAAAGCATAGAATAAGTTACCTTGTGCCCAAGAGTATTCACCAAATTATGATTTTCCATTCTTTCACTAGGTTGCAAGGAATTCATTACTCTGAAGAGCAAGCGAAAGATGATTTTTAATATAAAAATGGAAGCTTTATTTATGAGCTTAAAAATCAGCAACTTTTAATTCACTAGAGAAACTAGAAATCAATATTACAGCAAAAACTAATGATTTTCCACTTAAATAAATTTTTTGCAGATAAATAGGGCTATGTGAGTTAAATAATAATAATGAATACAAATTTCTCGACATCAGACCAAAAAATGCTTAAAGGATTACAGATTAGACTTTTATTTCTACAAAAACTTTTAATAACCTTCATTTAAAATCATGTTATATTAAATATGTTAATTCCAAATACATGAAAAGAATAATTGTGTGTCATTGAAAGTTTATTGCTAAATACTATTTACAGAGACCAGAATAATTTTCTTAAAAGGCATCATCCATAGCATCTACTTGTTCAAAATTACTGTGGTATTTCTTTGCATTCAGAATAAATTCTGAATTCAAGAACCTTCTATTGTTTTCCCAAACAATTGTCCATGATTCTTTAACTTTTCTAAGGAGGTTTATTCTATTACCTTTTTTTGGCCATTTGCATATTGATATATGTTGAAAATATAGTATGAAGAATCAGGCAGGTATCTAATATTAGAAATGTAAATTAGCAGTGTACTCAGAAAGAGAGCTGTGAAAAATATAGAGATTGTCAGGCCCACCATTGGAGTCTGATTTAGTAAAGTGAGAGTAGGACCCAGACTATGGGATCCAAAATTGCCAAAGCACCTTGAAAGATCCTGATGCATCAGGTTTGTCAAGAAATTTTGAAACTGTTCTAGAACATTGCCCTGGAGATACCACCTCATGTTGTTGTATTACACTTTGAAGTTTCAGAGTAACTCCTATATATCAGCCTGCTTGGTTTTGCCTCACTCCATTCAAGGACCTGCTACTTCTTAGCATATTCTTGTTCTCTACTTATTTAATATGCAAAATACTTTGATACAATTCCACAAGAAGTCCAAACAACACTGTGAATGTCTTGATGTGTTGTCTCTAACTCTATGAGGTAGAGATTTTTTTTGTCTTACATCTGCCTGGTCACATTTCCTCCTGCTGCCATATCCAGGCCATCCCTTTCCCTCCACCATCTCTCTCTCTCTCTCTCTCATTATCTCAAAGCCTACCTCCCTCTTAAGGCTTTCCAGTTCTGGAATTCCCAGTTCTATCACCCAGCTGTTTTACATAATGTTCTTCCCAAAACCCTGCTCAAATAAAAACAGAAAGCTTCCCTTAGGATGGGGCTTTTCTTATGAATATCTGAGTAAAATCAGCCTACATGTTCATAACACAGGACATCACGAAAAGGATATAGCACATACATTTTCTTGGCTCCCCATAAGCATCTCCAAATCAACTCTTTCCATCCCACTACAAAAAGAAAACCCTCCTTCTTTGATTCCCATGTCATCAGACTATACTGACTTCTCCCTTCCTCGGTGGTGCCAGTTCATAATTATTGCACATTCATTACAGATATTAGCATCCAGGTCAACCAAATTACTTCCATCCTTTACCAGAAGGACCCCAATATTAATGGAGAGCCTCATAATCTCTTGACCTGCTCACTTTCCACTACCCTCACCTTCACTCTTCCCAATATTCTACTTTCAGGATCATATCTTAAAACTTATCAACCAGAAGCCTCAGTCTCTGAAGTAAGGAATTCCAACAGCTAACTTCCAATCACATCATGGTGGCCAGGTCTTGACTCCTAATTTTCTCCTGCCTCAGTTTTCTCTTTAAGAAATCTCAGTCATGCCCATAGATTTTTTTATATTCTGATAACTAATAATTCTACCTTTGTAACCCATAATGTTCACTTAAATTATTAATATGTGTAGATCTCTCTATACCCTGTGTCTCACAAACATTTTAAACTCATGTCAAAGCCCAAATCCAAATCTCTTCATCCATCTTCAAATCTACTTTTCTTTAAAGTTTCAGTTTATCAGAATAATGATTTTAGTGTCTACCAAATAACCAAACACCTGAAAAGTAATCAATAGTTGTATACTGAAGATATGAATAAATTCCAAATAATAAATATAAAAGCAAGATCTGAATCTTGATTTGATTGAGTCTCCACACTGTTGACTTGAACTGAGAAATTTTTTTCCTCTCTTTGCCAGGTAGACCAGTCAAGGTGTATAGTTCTCAGCTCCTACTGCCAGGTCTGCAGCTAAAGAAGATACATCCCTGGCACTTGCAGTACAAATACCTAATTGCACAGAAAGCTTAATTTCTAAAATAGCATTCTCACAGTAATATTTGGTGCACCTTACATAATGTCTATTGCTTTGACCCAGTGTGAAGTATCATTATTATTTATCATTATTGTTGCTATTTTAGTGGTACTGAAGTTTGAACTTGGGGCCTCACACTTGCTAGACAGGTGCTCAACCTCTTGAACCATGCCCCCAGTTCTAACAATATTGTTATGATTGTAAAAGAGTATGCTTTAAGTTACAAATAAACATCAAATCTCTGAACACTATTTTCCATCAATTGATGATTTCCTCTGAACATGCTTATTCATTTGGTTATGCTTATTCTCTTAGTATGTCAAAATGGCACCTGTAATATATACTACTACCCTTAAGAGAAATATAATCCACTCCAGAACAGTTCATCCACTAAGGTATGCCAAAGGGTAATTGTTCGGGAAAACCATAATCTATCTGAATAATACAGTTATTACTTTTCTCTTGGTCATTGATAGACAGCCAGTTGATGTTACTAACTACAAAATACAGCATCATTGAAGTGGTGTGTTATGAACATTCCAGGAAATATTGCTTTAATCTTTTATTAGTAGAATAAATAGTCCTGTGTGTACCAGCCAGGACTGTATGTGTGTGTGTATGTGTTCACACGTGTGTGCGTGTGTGTGTGTATGTAGAGGGAGAGAGATTTATTAAGGAATTGGTTCAAGTATTTATGGGGCCTAGCAAGTCCAACATTCATAGGGCAGGCCAGCAGGCTGCAAACTCAGGTAGGTAGATGCTAAAGTCTCAAAGCAGAATTTCTTCCAGTTTGGAATACCCTAGTTTTTGGTCTTCATAACTTCAACTGCTTGAGTAAGGTTCACGTTATTGAGATTAATCTTTACTCAAAATCAGCTGATCATAGTTGTTGTTAACCTCATCTACAATACACCTTCAATACAATACTAAATAACTGAGTGCCATAGTCTAGCCAAGTTACTATGGAAAATTAACCATCATGCTATTGATAGGACAGAAACTAGAGTTTTTCAGTTTTTAGAATTTGGTCCTCAGTTACTTATTTTGCTATGTTGATGTTACCAAGATTAATTTCTTCTGACTGAATTTCCTTCATACTAACCTGGCTTTTACTCTTATGTTTTGAAATTTTTAACTTTAAAAAGTTGTTTTAGCCTCAGCATAGTGGCACACACCTGAAATCCCAGCACTCAGGATGGGGAGACAGGAGAATCATGACATCAAGGTCAGCCTCAGCTACATAGTGAGTTCAAGGTCAACCTGGACTACACAGTGAGACCCTGTTCAAAACAAACAAACAAAAAAAAAACCCAAATTCAGTGTTCAGGTCCAGGGACTTTCTAACTTCAGTAAAAAGGGTAAAAGAAGCTACATCAAGATGTGAGAATGCCAAGTGAAGAGGAGGATAAGGAGAAGAAGATGAACAACGAAGGAAGACAGTGACAATGACTAAAGAGGAGGACCAAAAATTGGATCCTGAAAAAACAGGAAAGAAAGAAATTAGATTCTTTAGAAAAGGACAAAGGACTTCAAAAGATTGTGATTATAAATAATCTCCTGCTCATTTATATACTTACAAATTTCAAAAGCAAGTATATAGTTATAAATTTTAAAAGTATGATACCACAAAGAGCACTGTAGCCATTAAATTTAGACTCTCATCCAGATGCCTCAATCATAGCTCAAAACCAGAGACCAGAGACTGCCTTTGTTCACTGCAGCATATTAATTATTTGTATGTGTGTGTGTGTGTGTGTGTGTGTGTGTGTGTGTGTGTGCAAAGGAAGTCTCTTAGTCACAAAAGTAAACAAATTCTTTTGGGCCTTTTTTCTTTTAAAACCTCACATAGGAAACAAAACAAAACCACATGCTTTAAAATGTACTAAAGTTAAACTGAGACATGCATTGAAAATCTCACAGTATTATTTGAATCAAATCCAGACCAATTTCACACAATTCCCATCTTTAATTCTAGATACATAAGCTTGAATAAGATACAGCCTCTGTACTTCATTTAAGCTTCTCTACTGAAAAATCAGAAGGACAACTTGACCTACTTGTTCTTTCATTCCACAAACATGTGTTGATTGAACCAGTGAAAGTAGCCCCTATGTCAGGTGTCTCATGGTGGACAGATACAACACGATACACCTGGGCTCAATAATGATATGATCTAGTGGTGCAGAGATGCATGTAAGCACCTAAACATTACATGAAGCAAAATGAAAGAAAGGCTATAAATAAGGTTATAAGTAAATTGCTGCCAGCACACAGAAGAAATAGCATTTAAAATGAAAAAGGACAGACTTCAAGGAGGAGTTTTCACAGTGCCTGTCAGGAAAGTTATGGTGAATAGCTAGAGACAGCAGGAGGTACTGGGTTTAGTGGACAGAAGAGTGACTGTGCACATCAACTCAGGGAATGGTGAATACTCCAATGTGACTGTGGACGTGCAGTCAGCAGAAGCCCTGATAGGTCCCTCCTCTTTAGAATTATCTATTCACACTCTTGTCCCCTACCTTCAGCTTGATATTCTGTAAGGCAGAGAATTTCACTTTTCTTTAAATATTTTCTGATACACATGGTATAGAGATATACCTTCTTGTAGACAACATTTTTCTTACATAAATTACATGAAAACATGCAAAAGTGCCCAAAGTGCCCACAAGGTTCAAGGCCAAATAAATGGTGAAAATGACCTCCCCTTTCCTATCTCCCTTTCTGAGCCTCTCTCTCTACCTGGAAGAGAAATAAGCCTGCACACCCTAGAAAGTACTCAGTAGGAGGGCCCAGGACAGGAAGTGGATGGAAATGCAGAAAGGATTATGCTAGAAAAAATAAAGAGTTAAACATTGTATTCAAGTCAACTTTCTGTTGGTACAACTAATATCCGAGATAAATCAATTTAAAAAGAGAACAAGTTTATTTTCACTAACAGTTTTGGATGTTTCGGTCCATGGTCATTAATCCCACTGCTTTTGGGCCCATAATGAGTACATCATAGCGGGAGCAAGTGTCAAAGAAAGCTCCTAACTTCATGGCAGCCAGGAAGCAAAGAGAGTGAGCAGTGGGCTGGAGTCCCAATAATCCCTTCAAGGACACATCCCTAATTTCTTTCCAGTAGACCCCACCTCTTAAGGATCCCCTACCTCTGAAATTTCTGCTTCCTGACAGTGGCACCACAGGCTGGTTACCCAGTCTTCAACACATAGGCCTCTTGGGAACACTGGTCCAAACTATAACAAAACTTGACCAAGAAATGTCAAGGTTTGATCAAGGAAAAAACCAGGAATTGGATCCTAGATTTTGAAAAACACAATTGTCATTCCACTGTAACATACAGTATCTTGGTTTGGAAGAAAATTTGCTCTGTCAGTGAGCTTCAGGTCCACCTTAAAGAGCCTTTAGGAAAGGTCTCCTTCCTACTCCTCCATTGTATGGCATATCTGTTGTTTTCCATCCCAGAATCAATTTTCACCTTGTTCTGAGAACAGTCTCTGAATTGCCTCTTAGGCAGCCATCTCTCACCGCTTAGAAATATCTGAGAAAATGAAATCAGTGCTTGGCTGGTGGCTAAATGGAAGGCGTGTATGAACTGCTTCAAAACATGGTGTGAGTTTAAGGGTAATACCCACTGGAGAGATCGATTATTACACACTATTTTTCCTTTTGCATTAAAGACTTACTAATCTTGCTTTTATCCCTCACAGTTTTATTAACTGTTATTAAAAGGACAGCCCCTTAAAAACAATCCATGTAGCTAATAGAAATTTAACCTCTAAGAGTAAACAAAGGGCCGCTTTCTCCTCTCTACCATGTGCCTGGTGTTCGGTGAAGGTGAAGGTGGAGGCTCGCCTCCTAGGTATCTCTTTAATGCTGTTGCTCCAGTAGTAATTTCACACCATATTTTTAGCACCATGGTTTTGACCCCAGAATGATTGACATGGCATTTGACAAGATTTCTTACTATTGTCTACTCTCCAGCCTCAGGGAATAGTTTTTTTAATACATACCTCCTGTCTCTCATAAGGGTAAAAATAAGGTTTTCTTCTTAGCCATTCTAGCATCCTTTCCTACTCCTATAAGATGAGAGACTGGACAAGGCAGTTTATACTGTTCGTTCAGCAATAATGACACATGATTTGAACAACACACACTAAGCATGTCAGGTGGCAGTACTGTGAAGTGGAATGACCTCTAAATCACCATTTAGAGATAACAATAGCTGCAGTTCAAAGTATGCATGGATGTGGCACCAGACAAGCTGTCATGCTCGCACCAGGACTTGTGGATAGGGTGCTGAAATCTAGATCACTGTGCACTGCAGAAATGGATACCTGTGGAAGAAAGGCACCAGGATTCATAGGAGACATGGAGCTAAGTTTTGGATGGGAGGGGCCACTGTCTTTATAAATGTTAAACAATTCTTACAATTTAGTGAAAAGCCATAATCATGATGACATTTCCTAGAAATCCTATGAAAGACACAAAGCACAACCAACCCTTTGTCACTCTCTTCTACTATAATATGAGTAATTTAATGAAACTTGAAGTTGACAGTAATAGTCTCCTAATATGGCATACAATAGATCAATATAACAAAAGTGAAACAAAAATAAAAATCTAAAGCATATGCCAGTATTTTAAAAGAACATACTTGCAACTAATCACTTGAGCTCAATTATTCTCACACATTATGTTGTGTGTGTGTGTGTGTGTGTGTGTGTATTAATTTATGCAACATGTGCACTAAACAAGGGTTTCTACTTGCAACATGTACCAGGGCTGACTATGTACCAGTCATCTGAGAAGTACCAGAGAGATTCTTCATGCCACTGTTCACTTATATTGACCTGAGGATGCAAAAGTAGATTTTCCTTTAAATGGGGTGGGTTTTCCTTAAAATATATTCAGAATTCAGTTACTTTACCTCCAATTCCATTGCCACTATGGTAGACAAAGCCACCATCTTATCTCATCTGGTTGTTTCAATAGCTTCCTATTTGGACATTTGGCTTCCTTCTGAATCCCCTACACACAACAGCCACAGTCACATTTTTTTAAATGTTAAGCCACCCTCCACTATCTCCCAGTCATTGGTTCTCATCTTAATAAAAACCTGTCTTTACCAAGACCTCCAATGCCCTACAACTGTGATATTAATGTCACCTGACACTTTGTTAGAAATGTAAATCCCAAGCCTACTATAAACTCTGGGAGTAGGATGCAAACATTATTTAAATAAATCCTCTTAATGAAGGCCATTGATGTTTGAAAAACCCAGTCTTACAGGACCATTCCTCCCATCTACCTCTCACTGCCTCTTTGGCCCATCTCCTTCTGTTATCCCCTTTTCTTTGCTGAGCTCAAGCTCAGTGCTGTTGCCTTTAGCTACCCAGCATGCCCCAAGCTCAGTCCTTTACATATATTGTTACTTCTGCCTGAAAAACTCTTTTTCTTAATACTCATGCAGCTTGTTTCCTCAGATCCCTTAAGCCTCTGTATAAATGTCACTTTATATAGCAGCCTTCCCTGACCACCATTATAAAGTAGTGAACCCTGCCTCTAGAACTCCCTTTTCGCCTTATCTTATTTTTCCCGATTGCATTTATTATTCCACTAGAATATAAACTCACAACTTTTCCCTCCCAATTCTACATTTTCAACCTCCTTTGTCACAGTACCACTTTTGTACTCTGAGATTCAGCTCTTTGAATAGGCCATGCTTCCCTCACCTGCAGCACAATGACTTCCCTGGGTAGCTGGATAAATGGTTCTTATCCTTCAGGTCTCAACTTTGATATGCAGCTCAAGTCAGAGACACCTTCTCCAACTTTCCAAGCTAAGTCACATAAAGTAACAAAAAGAACAAAATAAGGTGTTCTTTTTAAAACATGATTCA
Organism: Castor canadensis; assembly: GCF_047511655.1. Classification (NCBI taxonomy): domain Eukaryota; kingdom Metazoa; phylum Chordata; class Mammalia; order Rodentia; family Castoridae; genus Castor; species Castor canadensis. Next base: position 69,735,336 of record NC_133387.1, on the reverse strand, counting down.
GACCAGCTCACTCCCCTGCTTAAAATCCTCCAATGGCTTTTGATCACTTGTAGAACAAGATTCTCCTCACCATGTCTGCAGAGCTTCTGGACCTGACCTCTGCCCATCTCCATCCTCACTTGCCATCTCCTGGCCTCCTCACTGCATGCTGAACCCTTGATGCATGCTTCTGGCCTCTCAACATTTTCACTTGCAGTTTCCTGTACATGGAGCAAAAATTTCCCCAGGTATTTGCATGAGTTGATCCCTTACTTCTGTTAGAATTCTACTCAGTTGTCACCAGCTCAGAGTATTTCACCACCATGCTATCAGATTCAGACTTCCTCACTCTCTTGCTCTTGGTCTGTTATTTCCTAACAGTTATCACCACCTAACCTCACACTAGACAATTTTTGTTTGTGCATTTTTTTACTTTAATAAAAAAAAATATACACTTTATGAGAAAGAGACCTTTTTATCTTATTTTCTGTATGCATAGCATTTATATCAGTGCATGGGAACTAATTAAATTTTAATATAATGAAGGAATGAATCACCCTGTTTTTCTACATAACATTCATCACTCTCTGGAATTTATCTTATCACTTCCTCGGTTACCTGTTTACTGTATCTTCACCTTCTAGGTAGAATGTAAATTCTATGAGATATGGAAGTTGGTCTGTCTTGATCTTCATTAGAACAGTATCTAGAAAGACAGAATAAAATGACAGATTATTGAGTGAACTTAAATGTCACTTATTCTTAGAAACACTCTCTGACAATCCCCATCCCTACTTCACACAAATAAAGTGTTTTCTTGTATGTTCTCACCATAATATCCTGTACTTCCTTTGTCACAGTAACTTGTACTGCACGCACATTAGTGTTCATTTCATGGGCTGTATTTCCTTCAAGACTATGGGCTCAAGATGTCAGGATCCTCATCATTTTCTTCACCAGTCATATCCCCAGTACTTATCATCAGTGTGCAGCATAAAAAAAAATGAATGAGTTAAATATGTTCAAGCAAAGAAGGGAAAGAAATGGAAGAAGAGATGAAAAAGATAGAAGGAAAGGTAAACTCTTTTTCAGAGGTGTTAAAAGATTACTCAAGATCTCATTTGGTTGAATGACCATCGAGGTCTCTGATTGTTTCCCAAAGTAAGGCCCAAAGATGAAATACAACATGGCTTTTAAACTAAGTCTCCAAATTAGACCCTGGGATAGCAACTGGACTCAAACTGGACTCCAGTGCTGGAGTCTCTCTTTTCCAGCACTGTGTCTCTTACATGTGGGACACCTTCTGTGACTTTCTAGCTTGTTTGGTGCTTTATAACCATTTGATGATCCTAGCATTTCTTTCAATGGTACACAGTCACTGGGATCTAAGCATTTGGAGTTTTGTCAGATTTTGTAATAAGGGCATTGTTCACTATAATATCAAAGTTGTACCATGATTTGCATCAATGTTGTTCAAAATTTTCAATTATTTTTGTTTTCAGGTCCTGAGAAAAAATTCTGTCCCTCTTTGGATTTGTATTTCTCTTCCCCTGTCCCTATAGCATATTCTCTCTCTCTCTCGTATACTCGAGTATATGTTTGCTCTTGAAAGTCCTGTATTATCACCTTATTACAGTTCTCTGCAATGAAATATATATATTCATTTTTAATTTCTTATCAGGACAAAGCTATAAAATTGCTTTGAGTTAATAATGCATTAAAATTATTAGTGCTAGCTGGTGGAGTTGCTCAAGTGATAGTAGAGTGTCTGCCTAGTAGGCACAAGGCCCTGAGTTCAAAGTCCAGTACCACCAAAAAAATTATTGGTAGTATAAGTTGATACAAATTAATCAACATACATTAATATGCAAATTTAAAATCTGAGCACAAATATGAAAAGTACAAATGCATAAAATAACATGTCACAAATACAAAAAATAAAACTTTTGGGGACTGTATCTCTTAATAAGAAGAAATTTCCAGTGTCTTGATTCAGGGAGAGTGTGTGTGTGTGTGTGTGTGTGTGTGTGTGTGTGTGTGTGTGTAGCTGAGGACTGAATCAAGGGCTTCACAAATGCTAACCATGTGCATTACTACTGAGCTACACCCTCGGTCCTCAGAAGAAATATCGATTTGAAATGAAGGAGCCAGATGGGCAGTCCTGGGGTTCCTCATCTCTCTAACTGGTAGCATCATCCTCGTAAATTGCCTGGAGCATGACACCATAAGATGAAGTTGTGTAGCAGAGAAAACTGAAGGGAAGCAGGTGAGGAAACCATGCTATAGGTCTGTGCAGGAGCTGTCTGTGTTTGCCAGATTAGTGTATTTTCCTTTTCTGTACCCAGAAGTTAGTTTTCATCTGCCAGACTGATACATTTTTACTTACAGAATCAGTACACAGCTGAGAAGGAGGAAAGAAGAAGACACAAGATGTACAGGGGTGTCAATTGGGGGAATTTTAAAAATAGGCACAGAATTAGAAATGTGTGAGGAATATGGACAAGATAAAAAGGAAATATTTAAGTATTGCTTTAGATTTTGTATACTTTACATGTGGTTGAAGCAAATTAAAAAAGAGCTATTCTGTATTACTTTTGGGCTGGTGAACTTTCTTTCCTCTGCCCACTTCAATCAGATTTGATCCATTATTGTAAAAGACTGCACTCACTGTATTCAATCAGTGTTTATACATCTATCTCCTCCACTAAATTCAAGTCTCCTTGAACAAAATGGTCATATTTAAACATTCGCATAGTGCTTTGTACACAGAAAATACTCAGGATTGTATTTGCTGAATGAATGACAAGTTCTTGATGTATGATTTTCTACCCTTGAGGTACTGTAAGAGAATAGATACTTCACACTTTTAAAAATACTAAAGAATGTATTTTCATGGGCTCTAATTATAACCCTAACTTTAAGTAAACAAGAATTCTCTTTGTTCTTTTCATACAGACATTCTAAAGCATTTTCTCTTTTCATCTAAAATCAAGACAATAAGTCAATAATAATATTTCAACATCATAGAATCAAAGTAATTCAGATTTAGAAAAGAACTCAAACTATTGAAACTACTTCCTTTATTTCACAGAGAAACACATAGGGTCTCTTTATAATTAAGTTGTTTGTTCACTCATAATTTTTCATGTCCTAAAACAAAAACTTGGGATCCTAACCTATTTTCATATATCACCTTTCACCCTAAACATTACACTTTCTTAACTACATGTTCAATCCTCTCCTCTGCAGACTAAAAAGCATAATTATCCTTTTATTCCTGTGGCTCTCTATATGCCAAATGTCTGAGAATGATATGGAATAGTGCAATGAACTAAATTTTTATGCTCATCAAATTCATACATTAAAATCCTAATCCCTTTTTGGGATACAAAACATATATACATGGAAATGTCATAAGGAAATTGCCTGTATAGATATCTTAAACAAACAAAAATGTCTTTTTAAAGAAAACGGAGGGCAAGAAGGTGAACTAGTTCCTGTCTGGGGTTGGTACCAGCGTGAAGGGGAGAGTATAGTAGTGTGAGTATAGTAGAAATATTATATACTCATGGATGAAAATGGAAACACAAGACCTGTTGAAACTATTCTAAGAATGGGAGGTAGAAGATAAAAGAGAGTGATGGAGGGGGTAAATTTGACTAAGATATATTGTAAGCATTGCTGTAAATGTCATAATGTGCCGCCAGTACAACAATAATATGATACTTTTTTTAAGAAAAGAAACAAAGCCAAACAAAAATGAAAGAAATCCTAATCCCCAGTGTGATAGTATTAGGGATGGGTCTGGGAGGTAATTATCTCATGAGGATGAAGCCCTCAAATGGGATTAGTGCCCTTATAATAGAGACCCCAGAGAGCTCCCTTACACTTGTCCCACCATGCAATGATACCACAAGAGAAAGCCTCACCAAAACCTGAGTTTTCTTGCACCCTGATCTCAGACTTCCAGTCTCCAAAAGTGTGAGAAAGAAATTTCTTTTGTCTTGATCTCTCAGTCTATGGTAATTTGTCATAACTGTTTAGCTTGACTAAGATAGGTGGTATAAAAACATAGCGTTATCATCTGCTTCTGTGAAGCTGTATGATTTGGCATTGGCAAATGTTCACTTATCTAAAACATAAGTGTCATAATACTTATGGCTATTGGACATCTATGTGAGCATTGAATAAAATAAAACACCTAACACACCACATTCCATAGACAAATACTGGGATTTTTTTCCCACCAAACCCACACCTCTATCCATTGTGGAATAATTGCTATGGAAAAACTTTGAAGCCAGAATTTACAATTTTAGCTCATTGAAGTAAATTCAGTTCAAAGTTGGTATCTCAAGAGATTTAGATATTCTGTGCTAAATTAATCATTCTGTAATTTCAAATACATCTTGGCTAGTTCATAGTTCTGTAATAATATGAAGCCTTCCTTTAAACTGATTTGTATCATGAGGACATTTCAGCAACAAACAAGTGCAGTAGTATAGACTGCAAGTGTAGAGGGGATATTATGGGATTTACTTAAAACACAAAGTTATTTTGTCAGTGATAGAAGTAGAGATTAGAAACTAAGTAACAACTCCCCTTTTCAAATATTACCACCTAATTTACAGTATCATGACAGCAAGGAGAGAAGTCTTGTAGATAAAAAGTAATTTGATAAACTAATGGCTGCCATTTTTCTACAGCAATTGCTCTGTAACATAATTTATGAGAACGATATTTCTCTCTTTCATGATGACAGGTAATGGAAAAAATTTCAGCAGCAAACCTTGATAGCAAGCTAAGACCATTTGGATCAGCACAACTAAGTCATTTTTAACTCTTCCCTCAATTATTTTTTTCAAGTTTTACTCCATTTCATCAAGAAGAAGGACAAAGGTTGATGATTTTTAAAAATCATTGCTCAAATTGAGATTTTTAGATTAAAAAAGGCAATAAAATTATTATGACCTTATATTGTAAAACTATTGGTTCATCTTCTACATTGAGGTGCTCATAAATTAGTCTACAGTTTATCACCATGAAAATTAAAATATGCAATAGAAAATTACGTATACTTCTATTCTGAAATGAAACTGCTGTTTTTTATTAATAGACACTGTGCCTTGTTTATTTCAAGTAAGTCTTAAAGCAATTTAAAGATCCCAGAATGTAAAGTATGATTTTTAATAATAAAAGTGAAACAGACCATCTAAAGGATGCAGGTTGAATATTACTTTTAATAACACCTGAGTTAACTTGATTAAATGCCTTGAGTTCTAAATTTAGCTGTAGAGTTTTTTGAATCAAAGAAGAAAATAATGGGCAATGCAACAACTTTCATCTTTAGTCACTCACATCATCATTTCACTCATATTTTGTATGGATCCTAATTTTTCTTTTTTATTTTCAATTATTCTTTATCTCTTCTTGCTTTTGGAATGACATGAAGGCAATAGTTAAGGGATAATTTAGACCATTGATTTTTAATCTTTCACCATATTAATAATGATAGTGGAGGAGCCATTCTCCAAGCAAGAGAAAAGAAACCATTTAAACACCTACAGTTAGAAGCCTAAACCATTGACTACGTTAAGAAGTAACAATTACATTTTACATGGTAAATACAACTCAGGCTGTGCTATCAGTGGTTAGCTGTTGCCTCTGGTAATTACTGACCATGAAATCTCACTTCTTAGAAACTGTTCCTACAAAAAGCAATGCTCAGTACTCAGCATAGTCAAAGATACTGCCATAATTTATTAGCGCTGAGGAAAAACTGCACAACACATCTAAAGATGCTATTACCAGATGTCTAGGTAAAGGTCCAAGCATTCATTCTCTTAACAAATGCTCGGTTGGAACTTCGGTAATGTGGGCACCATTCTGGAAGCAAGAGATTCAGTAGTGCAGTTGCTTTCATGGAACTCACATCATGCTAGGGGTGAATATAGACAATAGAGTAGAAATGCAATAGAAGGGTAAGTGATCTAAAGAAAAAGAAAGCAGCATGGAAGACAGCACTGCAAGTAACATTTTAGATATTTTAAACTTTAGGTAGTTTTGGTTACCTTTTTTCCAGTGTATCTAGAGAAAGCATCTTGGAGGAGGCTTTCGAGCAACAACCTGAATGTCAATACCTATGGCAAAACTATGCCAGGCAGAAAATACAGCATGTTCTAAGGTCCTGAGGCAAGATATTAGAAAGAAGTACTAAGATATAAACCAGACTAATGCCAACTCTAAACAGAATTCCATATGTTTTATATATTTCCTCAGTAATTGGGTGTTTTAATCTATTTTATTATCATCTACTAGTTGTTCAAAACAACAGGTTTCACTGTGACATTTTCACACATGCATATAATATTCATATTCAGCCCCATATTACCTTCTTTCACTAGGTTTTAACAGTGAAGTTTTAAAACAAACTGAAGAAATAACTATGGTCTGGTGTCTACTTCCTAGGCAAAATTAGGCCAACATCTGGTTCTTGAATGTTCAGGAAGAGGATTTTTATATTAATCATTACATAGCTTCTGCTAATTATTCTTATATATTAATCATTACATAGCCTCTAATTATCCTTTACCATTTTCCTAATAATATAAAGGTGCCTTGTGTAGTGACCAATAATAAAAATATGTGCTCTTAAATTCTGCTTTTTATCTAAGACATCATTTGAGAAATTGATTCATCAATGTTCCTAAGCTAATTGCTTCTCTGCCTTTTGGCTGAGATCACATGGAGCATCGATATTTCTAAGCTAACGGACTTTGAAACAAGTCTCACAAACATGTTCACATTTGGGAGTAATAAAGAGATCCCTCCCATGAGAGAAGCATAAAAATAGAACTAATTCAAGTTAATTTGACAATGGTCAGGGCACAGCACTCAGGGAAATGCTGCATGGTCTTCCTGCTATACAACCTTCCCGTGGAATTTTGATTGGCCCAGTCTCTGAGAAACAAGGGGATATGCGGCTGAACTGGAGTCATGATTGGCAACTGTATAAAGCAAGCAAGCCTGTCATTGTATCCCTCAGCAGAGTTTTCAAGGTTTTCTGCAGAATTTATCAACAACTGAAATTGTTTTCTTTAGCGTCTTAGTTGGCCATCTCAAAGAAAAAAATCCAACTAGCCTGTCTACTAGCTACCAGATATCTTTATACAAAAAAATGTACAAACAAAAAATTTCCTGTTCTCAAATTAGCTATCACTTTTAATATCCCTCTTTCCTCCCTATTTTGATCCTGTTTTTACTTTTGTCTTATGAAACAGTTTACCAACAAATACACTAACATTTGAGTGAAATTGTTTCATTCAAAATAACTGTGAAAGTGTACAGAATTTTCCAGCTAAATGTCTCTGGGTTATTCTTTGTTTAATCAGACTCGGAAACTGTGTTCTTCATCTTCATTTATCCTTCAAGAGTTTGATGAAAGTTGATGAGTCTGTCCCCAAACAAATGCAACACACCCATACACACCAAATTTAACAAAGATTCACAAGCTTCATAAACATCCTTAGTACCCACTTAACCCAAGGTAAGATGTCCTGGGTGATATAGAGTTATAAACTTCTCTATGACATTACAGCTCATACAGACACAAATGTACCCTCTAACTCATTTTTGAATATTAGCACTCCCCTTTCTGCTCCAGTAGGAAGCCACACAAGGCACTGCCTCCAATCTGTCATAAGCCTGTCTTGAATGCTTGATACAAACCTGCCTCCTTAGAGAATATGATGTGCTTAAATTGTGATATGAGCCAACTGAACCTTGGAGTGGCTACTAAGAGCTTGCTTGTGACATTATCAAGAGAGTTTTGCTAATAGTTCTGTTTTCCTATGGGATTTACAAAATAATAAAGTCACTATTATCAGCTATTTCTCTAATCAAATCTTATTATAGCACATCTTCTCTCTGTTTCACACAATTAGAATTGCCTCTTTCAGATACTACCTGAGAAGACCAAGAAATTCTCCAGTGCAAGGATAAGACATTCACTGCATACTAACCATCTTATTTCTCACAGCTTTTCCTTTGCTGTTTAGCAAATGCCCAGCTTACATGGTATATACAATTTTAATTGGAAATTTTAAGTGGAAATGAACTTTCATACACTCAATAATATCACAAATATCAGGTACTGGGGTTTGAACTTGGGCCTCTCACTTGGTAGGCAGGCACTCTACCACTTGCCTCCAGCCCTTTTTTTGCTTCAGTTATTTTCCAGATAAGATCTTACACTTTGTGTCCAGCCTGGTTTCTGACTCTTACCCAGGTCTGGTCTCTTACCCATGCCTCCCATGCAGCTGGGATCACAGATGTGTACCACTACACCTAGCTTATTTGTTGAGATGGAGCGGGGTCTCACTAACTTTTTGCCCAGGCTGGCCTTAAACTGTGATCCTCCTTATCTCTGCCCCTGACTAGCTGGAATTATAGGTGTGAGTCACTGTTCCCAGTTTCAATACACCTTTTGGAAGTTCAATATTTTGTCACTGCATTTGAATCTACCTAGCAAATATGTGCCCCATGGAAGTTAAGATTCTGCATCAATTCCAAAAAAGCAGGACCCTACTTTGTTTGGTAATTTATCTTGAAGAGCAAAAAACTTCAAGGCTTTCTAATATTTATAAATATTCCTATTTATTGAAAATGAGTAAATGCTAAAAAATCAAGTGTGTGTCCTAAATGCTGTCTATCATCAAACTGAGGGATAGCCTTTAATTTTAAGTTATCCTGCACAGGTAGTTGTATTTATCAATACCTGATTTAAGAAATAGTTGAGATAACCACAGTACCAAAACTCAGGTCACTTCACAAATCTCAGTGTTGAGGGACTATTCTCTACACTATTGTGAAAGATTTTGTCTAGACTGTCTTTCTAAGAATGATTGTATGGCAAATAGTCTGAGAATATAAAAATGGTGTGTCTCTCTGGGGAAGAGAACAGGTTTATGTAGCAACCAAAATATTTTTTAATGTCTCCTTCAAAGACAAAAGTTTGACAAATTGGCTGGCAGCCTCTTTATAAGAGTGGGACTCAGGATTTCTCAGCTGTGACACAGAACTCTGTGTGCATGCCATTCATGTAGGTCACTTCACAGAGCCCCAAGGACTTGGGGGACAAGAGGAAACATGTGAATATGAAGCTCTAGCTGATGCAAGAGTCTCATGTCCTCTGCTCCTACTATAAACTGTGTCAGTTATAGTAATCGTGAAAGCAGAATGGAGTCTCAGACCCTTTACAGTTCTTCACACTGAGTTAGATAAGCAAAATCAATCAAAATAGAAAAGAATATCACAGGACTTCTATATCGGGCCAAGACAGAGTAAGGAGTCAAATGTATCTCTATGCCTAGAACACTGAGAAAAATACAAGAAAATAATGGTTGTTGAAACTAGACATCATGGTATAAGGCTGTGCTCTCTGAGGGAAGAGAAATAAAGGGCCAGAGACATTTTCCAGGCTACAAGAGAAAAACTCAGGAAGATCTTAGTCTTATTCCTAAGGTAAAGAGATAGAGCTGAGAAACAAAGGAGGCCAAGGCAACTAAAGTGTGCAAAGCAAAGCGGAAGAGGTTGCTGCACAGAGAAGTGCGGGAGGATTACCTACAGATCTTCAAGTGAGTCCTGATCCCTGCAGGTGTATAAAGAAACTATCAATGCCAGAGAAAAGAATCGCCCTAGAACTCAGACAGGGCAAAGAATAGTTTGTGTTCCCAACAGCCAGAGTGGAAAACTCATGACTGATAAGAGCATCAGGTAGAGGCGCTTGCCTCAGTCATCTTTCTCCCAGTCTTCTGTCCTAAGCAATCCTACTTGTACACATGTGCTGCCATAAACTACTCTGAGAGCCCTCGCCACCAACACATTGTAACTGTGACAATATACAGCCCGGGTTCCTCCTGCAAACACTCCCAGACCTTCAACTCAACAAAATACCTGAATGTTGACTGTCTTCTTCACTTAATACCATGCCACTCTTTAACATCTGTCCCCCAAAGATTCCTTCCTGTACCCAGAATCTCATAATTCTCTTTAAGTGGTTCCCTCTGCTTCTTTTTCAACCCTGGCCTTCAAGAGTTCAAAATTTTAGTCCCTCAACCCAGGCAAGAAATAGATGACAGTCTGTCCTCTCCATCATCATTCTCACTCCTTCCTCCCTGCCTTTCCAAAAAACCCCCACTGGTTCATCACCAACATTTAAACACAAGCCCTCAGAGATACTATTAGCAAGTTCAATAAACACTGGTAGTTACTGTGTAATATAAATAGGGAGTAAAATGGTAGTATTACCAGAATTAATACCAGAATTAAACAAAGCTTGTTTAAAATAGAGTTGTGAGTAAAATATAGAAGTACCTAAGTTAAAAAAAAATAAAAAGTTAATCTATTCATTGTGTTCCTCAATGTAGCTTTCTGTATTTGCTTCAAATTAATGGTACTTACTTACTATGTTTTTCTGTTTACAGAAAGCTTTCGTAGGGCAGATATTTTTAAGTTCCTTAATTCAGGTTTTAAAAATTCATTCTGACTCCCAAATTATACTCCGCAGCCACACCATAAGAAGTATGCCACACTGAGCACTGAAAGTAGTAAACTAAAGGAAATGTGTCATCCTGGGACAGTCCAACAAACCCCATTAGATTCTGCCACAATGTTCAGAAAGGGGGAATAACATATCACAGAACAAAAGAGAAACGTCACCCAACTCCTTTATAACTCGGGATGAACTCAGTCTTTAAGGAGACTTCAAAGGCCATCCATTTTGTTTCTACAATGAAAATGCAGACCGTGTTCTTGCTACTATATATTTCTATAAACAAAGCGAATTGAACTGTGATGGATCCCCCAGTCTTTGGTAGATAAGAAGGTGATGGCTCCTCTTTCCCCAGAAAATAACATTGTTAATTCTTTTTATGGGCATGGGTTTTTTCATACCTAGTCAGTTTCCTATGTCAGTTTGACTTTGCAGGAGTAAACTACTTTCATAGCTTGAACTAGTTCTCATTCCCAGGAAAGAATCTCTGCTAACAATATGTTTTCTGTGTTAAGCTATAATTGTAACCATCTGTGTGCTACTGAATTATCAGCATTGCTGTGAAATTCATGTTGGATAGAGATAACGCTCTTTGTTTTGGCCACTTGGGCAGTTCAGTTCCTTCCCTAAACAGAAGGATAATTAAAGGAAGGCAAACAAGAAAGAAATATATCCAGGACAAGTACCTCTAACCAAGGGGATTACACTGTACTCAAACATACCAGCCAGTGAGTGATTTAGAATCACCTTCTAAGAAGGTACAGTTTACATGTGCAAACCCTAAACCTGTTTGCCAATGGCTATAAGCTATACAGACACTCAGCTCAGACAATATGAAAATGCAGTAATCTGTCTGAAGAGAGAGTTAATAGCTCAGTGCAATCTAGCACCACTCTTGGGAAAATGCAATCATGCATAAGTCATCACTTTTGTCACAATAGAAAAGGGAGTGAACTTAGGGACATTCTCACCTTATATGCAGATGAAGACCACCAGAGGTCTACATGCCTAAAACACTTCCCTAAAGAATAAATATTAACCACATCTAGACAAAAATGTTGTTGATGGTAGTCAAATTACTGACTCACTTACTCCTATCCATATCTGTAGACTAAAGACAAATTTTCATTTTTCTCATGATTTGATAAGAAAAGAAACTCCTATTTTAGTAGCCTAAACTCTGGTTCCATTCAGATCTCAAAAAACATCATTAAAATTGACAGTAATTGGTGTTATGGCTGACAGTTCAGAGTGACAGGACAGGCTCTAAAAAAGCAGCCCTCCTCATCCCTGGGAATATATACAGTTTGCTCATGGATGGAAATTCAGGGAACCCCACCCTGAGCCTGCCTTTGTCATTCATGTTCTGTGAAGACAAAGGATGACAGGACTTTTGATCTAGCACTTCCTCCAAGCACTGTTTACTGTCTTTGCCTCTGTGTATATCGCTTCTCTTTCCAAGCTGAACTGATAGGTAGGAATTCAAAAGCAATGAAAGCTTGGCTGTGATCAGTTATGCATGCATGGCAGGAGCTGAGAGGCCCAAGGCAGCATTCAGTCATGTATGGGCGTTATGATAGGAGCTCAAGACTGTGATGCTAATGAGGCCCGTACAGCAGGACGCATTTTCCAGCCAAAGAAGCACCACACATCTGAATGATAGGAATCTTCTTGGGTTCTGGAGTTTCACACTCATGGTGTACACAGCAAAACTCATCTCACTGCTAACTCTGCTTTATTACCCTTCTTCCTTTCTACATCAGAAACAGCATTTGGCTTCTTTCCACCATAGTTCTCACATTCCAAACCTGTGTGACTGCTTGAATTGTAATAGAATATCAGAAATTGTCATTATACATCCAAAAGAACAGAGATTGTTCTTTTATTGTCCCTACTCACAAAAGGAGCAGACCTTCTTTCTTGCTTAGGCAGAATCTTAACAAAATTTTTATACAAATACAGCGATTAAGTGAGCCAAAGACAGAAAAAATATAGGGCAAGATCTTAAACAGGAAAGGTGTAATACATCTGGGTATACTTGGGAGGTTTTTGCTTTGCTTTGACTTGATTTGTTTTATTTTTAACTTTATCCTGAGTTCATAGAATAGCATAAACTTCATGTATCATTTCAAATGTCATTCTGTACACTCTCTCCATATATAAAATGGCAAATAAGGGGAAAAGAATGATGCTAATAATATTGAGGTTTACCACAAGCTTCCAGTCTACTTGATAAACTTTTGGAAGTTGGAAGTATATTATCCCTACAAGCAAAATCAACTCATGAATAGAAGAAAAATAAACACAATTAGCTTAATTTCACAAAAATAATAGCCAGCTAATGATAATTGGAAGATGATTTTACTTTCCAAAGTTGGCTGGATTCATTGCTTGGGTCTGAGACAAGGTAGAATATCATGGCAGCAGGAAATTGTGGCAGAGGAGACTGCTCACTTCACAGCAGCCAAGAAGTAGACAAATACAGAAGAAGGGGCCAGGGACAAGACATACCCCTCAAAGATATATCCTTCAATGACCTACTTCCTCCAACAAGGTCCCACCTCTTAGTTTTCATCACCTCTCAGTGATGCCATCAAACTATGAATCCATCAGTGAATTGATCCATTGATTAGGTCAGGAATCTCATGATCCAGTCCCTCTCAATGAATGGATCCACAAACTGGAGACATGGTCATCAACACATAAGCCTTTTTCAGGAGACATTCCATATCCAAACTATAGCAGATAGTATGCTTGCCTTCAAGGGGATTACTGTATGATCTCTGCAGAAGATAGAGATTGAAAATCATTACAGTAATATATAGTGAAAGAAAGTGCACAGTACTCCCTATGGACTCCAGTCTAGACCCCAAAGGGAAAAAGTAGCATGGTGGCACTGATAGAGACTGAGAACCTCCTCCCAACGATGTATAATGCTGACTAGAAAGGACAGTACTTGAAATAAACCACCCAGCTCTAAATCCAGGACCAAATAGATACATTTCATTGAAATCTTCAGGACAGATATCCACTATTGGCAGCATGAATATTAATGGAGTAACTTCTTGAGGCCAGATGCCCTGCTGGGTACGAGGGATACAGAGTGAATAATTCAGTTGCAGCCTCTGTTCTCCAGGTTTCGCCTCCAAGAGAAGGACAACCTGAAACAAATAGAAACTGGATTGTCACTAACCCTGGTATCCCATGAGAAACCAATGAATTATACAGTTTGGGCATAAAATCTGCCTGTCCATCTTCTGTGTTTCTTTCCCTAATGACAAGAACCTCTGGAAGTTTTACAGTCTTCTGCTATAAGTTTTCTGACAACATCATCTTTGAGGGCGGGCCACTAGCTAAGGCATTGTCTGTAGGGATTCATGGATGAGATCTGGGGTCATGTGTAAAGTCTTTGTATGTATAGATATGGCCAACCAGGCTGGTTGCTTTGCTTGTGTCCAGGTAATCAGTGAGGCAAATTTAAGGGTCAGTGGCTATTCTTTCTATTTCTTGGCCAAGAAGGTCAAGAATGACATTGCCTTTCAGATTTCCAATGGAGAGTTCTCATACAATCATGTGTGAAATGCGATGTTTGCTGGATACAAATTATAAGCCATCATTGTGTGTATGTGGTTGCCAAGTTGGCTAGCATCTTCAAAACTCATTCTGATTAGACCCTGGTGATGAGGGACAGAGTCTATATATGATCTCTGAGCACCAGGTTTCTAATGAATGCAGCTGCCCAGAAGATGGACATCGACAGCATACTTCAAAATTGTGACATGTACCCCTAGCATTTTCAACACTTGAAAGTTAAGTCTGTGAATGTTAAGCTTTAGTCACCGATCAGTTTCCTCTAAAGATCCCTAGAAACAACTGAGAAATCCATAAAGGAGCTTAAATCATGCTCAAGTGCAACCCCAATTGCCAGAACCCTTGGTGTTCTGTGCTCGTTCCTACTCCCAGCATTTTACAGACAGATGTCTAGGCAGGGTTGCCTCTGATAAGGAACTTCCATGGAGTAGTAAAAAATAAATTGATACAATGTCTTATAGCCAGAGGGCCTTACAGAGAAGAGGTAGTGTACCTTAAAACACAATTTGGACAACTTTGGGAAACATGTATCCAGGATGATATATTCATGCAAAGCAAAATTCACCAAAAGAGAGCAAAGCAGACAGGATCTCAAAACTTCCCCTTCCTCCTGGGTTTCCTTAGGTCTTCAAGGAGGGAAATCTGGCACTGCTATCAGGATAATGGTTCTACCATATCTGTGAGAGGATGGGTAGTGAGTTGTAAAAAAGACAAATTCATTAAGTTTTTATCTGAACTAGAGCCAACTTTAATGAAAACTTACACCCCTGGGTCTCAGACGGGGAGTTGTCAGTATTTTTAAGTGCTTTTTGATTTGATGATAAAAGGAGACTTAGGAGAAAGAACAGGACTCTATGGAAAAATAAAACAGAATTTTATGTGAATTTAGAGCAGAATTTTCTTTCCCTGAATGTAGATATAAGTTGCCAAGGGTCCTGTCAAAATTAAAGTACAATAAGGATTATGATAAGAAAAGTATAGTGAGGACTGTAAATACAGAACAGAGGGTTCTTCCAAGACAGAAAGTTCTCCCTGAAGAGATAACAGTCAAACTAGGCCCTGAAAGGTGAGCAGAAGTAGCCCTTTGCAGGGACAGTGGACAGTGGTAAGAATGGCCTAGGCAGAGGAAACACATGTGCAAAGGTCCTGAGATAAGACAAAGCAAGGCATGAAAAGGGCTGGTGGAGTGTCTCAAGTGGTAGAATGCCTACCTAGCAAGTGTGAGGCCCTAGGTTCAAAACCCAGTAACACCAAAAAAAAAAGTGAATCATACATAGCAAGGCATGAAAAAATTCAATGGTACTTCTGAGAGTGAAAAGAGATGATACTAACAATCAGGACAGTATCCAGGTGGCAATCCTTACAAATTGGATTAAAGGATCTTGACATTATTTTCAGGACAATGGGAAATAACAAAATCATTTTAAGAATGAAACCTATATCATGAAGTTTTGTATTGCTGTCCTACCTAAAGAATAGATTTAAGAGGAACATGGCTAGAACTTGGAAGATGAGGCAGGGACTGCTGTAGACTCCATGCAAGAGAGGATGGCCAGGGTGAGAGAGGTGGCAATGGATATTTGAGGAAGGAGATATATCTGCATATTGACATCTCCCTCTTGAGGAGGCAAACCATGGTGTCTTCTGAAACAAAACGAGCTCAACACCCCACTGATGATCATCAATCTTTCCAAGCTCCTTAAAAGGAGCTCTCCTAGTTATGAAAGTCAGAAACCATCAGAAGACCTTTACCCCCATATCCAGTTCCCTCAAATTTGTTCACAACCCCAATACTCAAAAAAATTGACCTTAAAAAAATTGACTTGGGCAATCAATTTCAAAGCTTCTGCTTCAAAATGGGAGCTAGAGAGGTTGAACAGTGATGTGGCTGCAGCAGGGGCCTCAGATGATTCCACTGAGGGTCTTAGGAGTTAGAATTGTCTCTCCAAGTTGTCCCAAATTAAGGCAAGCGCCTTTGTATATGTACTCATTGATCTGTTACTGGTGTAGTCAACCTAGGAGCATGTTCATGGATGAGGTAACTTTGCTGGGAAAGGACAAGTCTTGGAAGGGGACTGTGCTCGGATTTTCTAGCAGCTATTTGTCCCAGCAGCTAGGGAATGAGTGCCTCAGTCCTGGGGGCAGGGGAGGACTAGGTGGGGCTCAACACAGCATCCACATCACTATCTGTCTGCTTATTTACTGCTTGCTACCTGCCTTGTTCCAAGCCATTATCATCTCTCAGCTTGACAATGCAATAGCCTCTGAACTGGTTTTCTCTACCTCTACCCTTGATGCCCTTAAATCCACTCGCTATCAAAACCCAGAACTATCTTTGTGAAATGTGAGACTGATCTCTAACTTTCAACAACTTCCTACTACACTGGAAATAAAATCCAAACTCCTAATTTTGCCACTATCTACTGCTTCCTGACATGTCTCTGCAACTTAAAGACAACTTCTCTCTTACTGACAACACCATTCACTTTGAGTTCCTTGTAGCAGCAAATGCTTCCATCTCCATTGCTTTCTTCCACTCTATTTTGAGCAACTCTTGAGAACTCCTCAACCTCTACCACATGCCACATTATGTCTTCTCTTAAAAGGAAAGCATGAGAATCTAACAAAATATAGAAAATATAGAATATGGAAGAGGAAGAAGGAAGATGGACATAGAAAGGAACATAAAAAGGGGAAAAGAGAAACCTAGGAGGAAAATAAATTCTTGTCCCATGAAAAGCAAAAAACAAAGACTGAAGAATGGAAGTATGGCTCAAGCAGTAGAGCTTTTGCCTCACAAGCTCAGAGCACTGCGTTCAAACCCCAGTACCACCAAAAATAAATAAATAAAAGAAGAAGAAAGAAAGAAAAAGAAATAAACACTCAACTCTGTTTTGAGGCTACTGACCCCATGGAAAGCAGACAATTGCTTCACTAATGTTGCTTTTGACCTTCCACAGATGCTTATTTGTAAGCATCTGTTGGAAGGGAAGCATAAAAACATCATCTCTGCAGTATTGAAATTCTAGCAATCCCCCGTGCTTCATCTTTTCACTGGTTCCAAATGTTTACATTTAACTTCATATCACAAAGCTATAGCAGACTGCTTATGCAAAAGACATCTGTGTTTATATCAACTTACAACCAACCTTAATGTTTTAACTGTGGTATTATGGATAATCCCAAACACTAGTAAAAGTAAAACCACAAATACTTGGCTTTCATTATCGTGTAAATTTCTGACTGTGGATTTCCTTTTCCTGAGTATATTTTAAAAGTCACCTGTGTTTACAGTGATCCTCACAGCCTAGAACAATAAAAAAATCTTCCTCACATTACGAATGGAGAATCAAAGTCCACAGAGTCACAGTGATTTGCATCAGTCACACGTTTATTTGGTGGTGGAGCCAGAATCTGAAACTCCCAAACCCTCCATTCAACTCAGCCGGAATACTCAGTAGAAGTACACAATGGGAAAACCAAACCCAAATATATGGAGTGTGTCTGATGACTTAGTGATTTCCAAGTGGAAAATTTCATCATTATTATTGATCTTTATGATATTACTGTAAAAGTGACTTGCTTAGAAAAACTTTTAATCATCCCTGATAACTGGAAGTATATTCCAGGTTATAGTACAACAGTTGAAAATTATGAATTGTATAGTTTTTGTTCTTTTAGAACTGTGAATCTGTTCTCAGCTCTTCTCTCAACTCTACCTCTGGAAGACTAGTTGGAGGGTCTACATTAGATGAGCTCCTTTGCAGCCTGATTTAAGTAGGGCTTGGCCAATGGGCATCACCAAAAGGAAGCAGAGGATAGAAGGAGAGAGAGATGATTCTATTCACTCTCCATGCATTCCATGCTTCAAACTACATTTCTGCTGACTTACATTCCTCTGGGACCACAATTCATATTAAGTCAATCCCTTTTACAAAGCTCCAGCTCTCATCAAGCTTCGATAATGCTTTTTTGCCTTCAAGCCTAGGAGCTGGAGTGGATTCCTTTGTTGCTAGTTTCTGGGTGCCTCCACATTTGTTGATGGTAATTCTTAATATTCACCTTCTGTGCATGGACCCTTCAACCAATGGATTTACTTTTCTACCCCTGCCCCACCTTTCTAGAAACTGCTTGACATATATGTACAGAAACTATAATTATGTATCCTAAGGTGACTCACTTAAATGGTCAGCCTTAAAGCTGAAAACATATACATAACTATAATTAGCTAGATCTTTATTAGAAACACCTACTGAAAAAAGTTTACTTGGAAGTAGAGCACAGTGGCCCATGCCTATAATTCTATAAGGTACAAGGACTGTAAATTCAAGTTCAGCCTGGGCTACATAGTGAGAAAAGAAGGGCTACTTGTGAGATATTACCTGTACTTTTCATCATAAAAAAGGCTGGTAGTAGGACTATGAAGACCAGTTCATGTAAGTAGGTGAAAACAGAGAAAAACAAATTCAGATACTTGAAAAAGTGTCACCTCTCTTCCTAATCTAGGACTTACAAAGTTGTTGAAGTTTGTCTCAGAAACACCAGTCAAATAGAAGTAGTATTAATCAGATATAAAATAGTGATATAATAAGAAAATGCCAGAACTCTATCTCTGAAAAATTGCTACATTACCTACAAATCCCTCACAGCTCAATTTGATTTAAGGTATTTTCACCAACACAATGGCTTAATCACCCCATTATAAACAAAACTACTATATTAACTGATAAGGCTTACAGTGGACTATTCCTTATCCCTGGCAGCAGCATACAGGTCAACCCACGAGAGGATGACTCTCAAGAACATATATCATAAATCGATGCTTAGAAAAACTTCTGGCTTCAGCAGTTCTTGTGTTTCTCAGTGACTGTGCTCACTTGTATATTGGAAGACACACACTGATATTTTATGGGAGGATTTATGCTAATTTATAAACCAGTACTGCCATCACTGCATCATCTTCCCAAATGCTCTTGCGCAACTGCTTATGTTTGCAACACTTTTGATAATAGCAACAAATTACCTTGTTTAAGCAAAAAAATCTAAGCCATGATCATGCAAACCACTTGCATTTTATAGGAATTTCTTTCCCATTTAATCATCTGAAAAGTGGTATGACTTAGGTCTTACTATTTAACATTTGTTTATTTATTGCTTCATTTGTTCATTTGTTTGTAAAGTGAATTATAGAAAGGCTCAGAATAGTTAAGAACTTGCCTTAGATCAATCTTGTCTTTACAAACAATGCCTGGATAAAGGAAGATCTTTTGACTCCAAGCCAAGTGCTCTTTCCCTTCCATCACAGTTGCTTGTGTTTGCTCAGACTATTCAAAAGAGTATTATTATCTCTTAGAATAGAAAATAGATCCTCCTCAATTATACTTCTAAGCTATACCTCATATTAGAGTTCTCCCCTTCTTCATTCTCATTACACTATTTCCAACCACCATCCCTCACAATTGTACTTTTCCAATAGCTCCTTAATGCAGCACCTTGTTCTACCTTTGCCTACCCTCACTCCCACAGTCTATACTCCACACAATTGCAAAAGATACTGCCGTAAACATAAGTTAGGTTGTGTCACTACCCTGACATGAAAAATCCAATGTTTTCCCATTGCACTAAAAATAAAATACAAACTCCTTACCTGACCTACACACTCCTGTGTGATTTGGCACTTGCCTACCATTTTGAATTCCTCTCCAATCATCAGTATTTGCCATGCTACAGTGACGTTTTTCCCTCTTTCCAGCCTTTGAGCAAACCATGCATGCTCACATCACAGGACCTTCGCATTTATTACTGCCAATGTGTAAAATGCCTTTCCCCCAGCTTTCTTCGAGGCCTTCTCTTGCTTATTGTTCATATCTTTAGTCCAAAGTCATCTCTTCCCTGTCCCATTTATCTAAAGTAGTTTCTCCCTCTAATCCCAATTCTGTAACCCAAAAACTGGATTTATTTTCTTTATGATATGCATTAGTTTTGAAATTCACCCTTATGTGCTTTGTTTATTTTTTTTTAGCATATTGGATTCTTTTCAGCAAATAGTCACTCTTTCCCACATCTCTCCCCACAGGAGGGATGTGCTTCCTCTGTCCATAGACCTGATAATTGATTTGTCTTATGACTTGCTTTGGCCACTAAGAAGTGGTTGGAGACCAAAATAAGTTTTAAGGGTCATAATAAATCTTACCAGCCCTCTTGTGTTCCTGAGATCTTCACCTCACTATGCAAAGAGTTTGCCTGAAGTAAACACTACCATTTCAGCCAGGGTCCTAGAATGACAAACACACGGCACAGGCCAGAGCCACACACAGCATAGAACAGACTCACAGCCAACCACAGATCTGAGAGTAAGATATAAACATTGTTCTTTAAGCAGCAGAGGATTGCTGGATTTTGTTGTCACAGCAAAAGCTCAAACCTCTTATCAGTACATGAGGTATCTATTTGCTTCCTTGTTTAATGTCTGTCTCTCTGAAACAAATGTAGGGGCAGAATCATCCACATAGTACAGCAGAGATATCCAAAATGGTGTCTGGTTTATCATTGTACTCAATAATTACCTACTAAAACTTAGTTACAGTATCTGAATATAATCCAAAACTACAGAAAATTTAAAACTCATCAGATAGTGTGAAATTTTAAGATGTAATATTTAAATATTAAAATGTGAACAATTTCCTAAATTTTTATATTTGTTGATAGCAAAAGGGGTTTTTATATTCTCTAAAATCAAACTGATTGAAAATGAAAACAGTTGAATTGTAAGTATATTAAGAAGCAAACAGGAGACTCCTTGAGCTACTTTTTGAAGAGGAGCAAAGGAGCTTCTGTGTTCTGAGAATGCTATTCAGTCAAAACCTAAAGCCATCTGCCCCTTGACTTCTTCTGCATCCATACCCTCCAACTACACCCTGGTACTTCCTCAACTTTCCTACCTTTGCATTTCGACACACTCCTCCCTTTGTCAGGAACACCTTTGCCCAACATCTCTGCTTTATGAGATTGTAGCCCTACTTCAGATGGCACCTATTTGTACAGTCTTTTACATCTTTGACATACAGAGTTAATCATCTCCTTGGAGCTGAGGGAGGCTATTTGTACCTCCTCTATAACATTTATCACATCCTGCCTTCCATCTGGGAATGAGGACCCTAATAAGCTATGTGAGGATAGGAATCATCTCTTATTCATTTCACACTGCCCTGAAAATACTAAATTTCCAACAAATATTTGTCACTTTGAAAGATGTACTAACATTTTCAAACATCCCTTACCATTTAAGACTGGAAAAAAAAAAAAAAGAATAACCCATATTACTAAACAAGCTTTCTCACAGAATGGAATTGCTGTTAAGGTCGAAAGGGAGATCAAAAACAAAACTTGTTTCTGTAAGTTCAACTATGCATGAAGAGACTGAGACTTTTGTCTATACAGTGACATCCACAGATAATAATCACCCAAGTTGATTTTGAAATGCTTTGTGTATATGTTGGGCTTTTTTACTACATTTTATTTATAAAGCTTATCACCCTTTTATGAAAGGATCAACTTGAGCATTTAGACATTCAAGCACAGCTCACTTGTGGGGAAAACGAATAAGTATGTGAATCTTTGGTCTGATTAGAAAAATATCAAGATGTACTAACCACCATATACAATGCATCATTCACGCTTCATTCCTTTGAAATAATAGGTTTCCTCTTTAAAAATTGAGGCACACTTGAGACCATCCACAGAGTGAGTTAAATAACAGTTATTCATATATTAAGTGACTGAACTAAATGAAATTTCTTTCCTTCTGGAAGCTAGTAATGAATGGTGGCCCTGGAAGAAGGACAGATTTAAAGTCAGAAAGGGAGGAGAGAAAACTTTCTAACAAATGAAACTGTCCTGTTTGCATAGGCTCACAGGAACCACAGTGGACCCTTAATACCAACTGTAGGGTAGGAACCTGGGTGTCAGCCAAAAAGAAAAAGACCTAGATGAAAGAGGAACAAAAGAGGAGACACAGTGGTGCTAATGGAATGTAAAAGTCCTTAACCAAGAGTCCCTGGAACAATGCTGCATAGAAGCTGAGGTCACAAGATGCCAGCCACGCCCTTTGGTTTCTATCATTTAAGTATGCTTGGAATGGGGGAAAAAAACAACCCTATTTCCTGATGGGTAACTATCATACTTCCTGTGTGGATTCACATTAAGGAACATCCTTTCAAGGTAACTCAGAGGCTGTGCTTACATGATGACAAAAAAAAATACATTAAAAGGCCTCTAGAACAAATAGCTTGATGACCCGTTGAATCTAAAACAGATATTTAGAGTAAAAATCTGGCAAAACCCAAAAAATTAAGATAAATTTCTTCCTCTCAGTTTCAATACAAACATTTGAAACCCTGCTGTGCTCCAGAAATGGAATTAGAAACCGAAATAAATGAGATACATTTTCTGTCTTCAAAGAGCTAGCAGTCTAAGAAGAGAGACAGATATAGAGAGGTCAATGAAAAATTGAGAGGGTTGGCTGACAGGCAGAGCTAGCGGGGAAATCACCATCAGTTCTGCCCACAGGATGAAACAGCAAAAAGATTGGGCTGTGCACATATGTGAGGCTATGTGGGAGCAACTTATAGGCTCTTCCCTAGGGATGCCTAGGGATGGAAATCTACAACAGAGGTTTAAGCAGGGGAGTGAATGGTTACATTTGTGGTGATATGGTTCATGGTTTGACATGCAAATACTAGAGAATAAAAATCTAACTAGGAGGCAATAGTAGTAATTAAAGTGAGATGTGATTGAGGCCCCAACTACTGTCACAAGGATAGTAAGGACCAAAAAGAACCAGGCAAGTGCTGGGACATAGCTCAAGTGGTAGAGAGCTTGCTTAGCATGCTCAAAGCCCTGGGTTCAATCCCCAGTACAGCAAAAAAGAACCAGGCAAGATGCCAATAACATTCTGGCTCGTGGGAAGGTTCTGTGTTCAATAGTGTTTACCACCTTATTATAGCAAGCACACATAGATTACGCACTTTTTCTACATTAGCTACTTAATTTAAAGAACAATTAAGCACAGAAGAAAATTGTGTCGCAGATGACAGGATATTTGCATGTTGGAAATTGATCAGTACAAGTAAGAAAGTAGAAGAATCCATAATGAAGACGGTCTCTCATAGCTATGTATGTTGTACTGCGAACAAGAACACCAGCTGAGGGAGAAAGTGGGGATTAAAATCCAACCTGAGCTTTGCTCATCAAGGAGGATCTGTGTTTGCCCAGAAAAAGGTCAACAAAAGCCCTACAAGGGTAAGTGTCATCTCTGTCTAAGGTAACTTCCAGTTTTCTGTCTTGAGAAAATGTATGAATGGTGATGCTGTTAATGTTGACTGCAATATTAGAAATGGAGTCATTCTTGGGTGACACAAGGGAAAAGAGGAAATAAGTAAAATCAGTTTAAGGCCATGTAGGACATCTGAATGAAGATGCCAATCTGATGCAGAGATCAATGGCATATCTAGCAATTAAAGCATAAAAGTATTAGAAAGTAGTGGGTAAGTACAAAACTAAGCATCACTAACTCTGGCAAAAATGAGCCTAAGAAAATGATCTATGGGTCTATTGTTCTGACCAAAAATTTAATACTTCCTAATACTTCATTCCAATGATATTTTATTACAATTTACATTCTACTTACAATTTTCCTGAAAACATTAATCTCATCACCTGTTATTCTCACCTACTCTGGAGGTAGGGATGGAGAGGATTTAGGTTTGAGACTAACCTGGGAAAAAAGTAAGCAAGACCTCATCTCAACAACAACAACAAAAAGCCAGGGATGATGGTTCAGGCCTGTCATCCCAGCTACACAGGAGTCGATAGGTAGAAAGATCACATACCAAGGCCAGCCCTGAGCAAAAATGTGAGACCCTATTCAAAAAGTAATAACTAAAAGCAAGAAAAAAATTAAGCCTCTTTCCCTACAAACAGTCTATCCCCTAAAGCATCAGCAGTACTGTTTCATCAACATTAAGACTTAATGATGCCTTGTCTTTTTGAGGAACAACTGATTGCCTATCCCTGGTTTAGACTTTCTGAGATGAGTGAACTAAACAGAACTTTCTCAAAAGAAGAAATTCAAATGGCCAAAAAACACATGAAAAAATGCTCACCATCTCTAGCAATAAAGGAAATGCAAATTAAAACCATGCTAAGATTCCACCTCACCCCTGTTAGAATAGCCATCACCAGCAACACCACCAACAACAGGTGTTGGCGAGGATGCGGGGAAAAAGGAACCCTCTTATACTGTTGGTGGGCATGTAAACTAGTACAACCACTCTGGAAAAAAATTTGGAGGCTACTTAAAAAGCTAGACATTGATCTACCATTTGATCCAGCAATACCACTCTTGGGGATATACCCAAAAGACTGTGACACAGGTTACTCCAGAAGCACCTGCACACCCATGTTTATTGCAGCACTATTCACAATAGCCAAGTTATGGAAACAGCCAAGATGCCCCACCACTGACGGATTTTGTAAAAATTCTTACCCATTACCTTAGTCAACTGAGGATACACTGCCTCATGTTTCAAGATACATTTGATTCAAAACTGAAATTTAAGCCTCTGTCTTTAGCACTTTGTCTTTATGCCCTCATGGAAAATGAAATGCTCATGTAATGTTTCTGGTGACATTTTTGCCATTCAAATGGCTTAAAAACATCTTTTTAAGAAACACTGTATTATAACATATCACTAAGGAAAGGGAAGAAGTCTGAAGTAATTTGTGAAATAGTGTGAAGTGGCTCCACTGGAACTATCCACACAGGTGTGATGGGTGAGTTCAGAGTAAAACACAGCTGGACTATCCAATTAACATAGCTTGTACTACTATTAGTTACATGTCCCTGTGGACAGAGCAAGATCAGATTTTGTGGTAGGAATTGAGAATTCAAAGAAAAATAGAACATTATCCCTATACTTTAGAAACTCAACCTAGAATATTATCAAGAATGAAATATTCTAAAGTATCATTGACAATTTCCTCAGTTCTAATTATATGAGAATATGTAATGAAGTCTCCATCACAATTAGAATTTCATTTTGATTTTACTATGTTACTTCATAATCAAATTCATCCTGTCACTGTATCCTTTCTTCCTAAGCTTTTATTTCAAAATTTCAAAATAAAACAGGCTTATGTGATTTATTATTTATAATACTTTAATATATTTACCACTATTCAAGGTAAATGTCATATGAAAAGAAATAAATGATGTGTCCGGAAAGGCTGCAGTTCATAATTCTTGCTCCCTTTACCGTCAGTGAGCTCTGGGCAGGTTTTCAGGGACGAACTCACAGTTACCATACATTTTGTAGATTCAACCTTAACCATCATTTTATGACCCAAGCACTCCTAGATTTCCAAGCCTGAATTACAAATCAATTTGATATCACAATTATTTTTATTTTAATTACCTCATTATTCCCTGAAAAATAAAATGAAAAGTCCAGGATAGTATATCATGTCATTTATTATCTTTGGAAGTAATAGACTGCGTACCTTGTCTATTCATCCAACAAATAATAATTGAGCGCATACACTTTGTCAGACATTGCCTTAGTTAAGAATAGTATCTGTGTTGGTAATAATGCAATCACTGACTTCTTAGAAGCCTAGTATATCTTATCAAATTTCTTTTTGTTTGTGAACTCACAAAAGGCACTAATTAATTATCTCCTGAAATTATTTCTTTCAGAGGAGGGGGTGGTGAAAATCAGAGTTATTTCCCAGGATGTAAATTATCTTTCAAATTTATTTTAGTACAGCCATAACACAAAACATAACCAATGAAGGTTACAAAGAAGAACCCTACCTACAGTTCAATTCAAAATGATCTTATTCTGTATTTTAATAGTTTTCACAATATGGTTCAAGGATTAGAGAATTGACAATCAATTTATTTGATGACTATAGAACTGACAAGTAGTAGGAAGTTGGGCAGTACTTAAAGGGTAGATGAAGTATCTTTTGAACAAGAATGGAAACATTTTAAATTGTTTCATTCCTTTCTTTCCAAGTTTCCTACACTGTTCTTGCCATTCTGTTTATAGATAGAAAGAAAATGATCCATTCCATGTCTTCTTCTCCCTTTTCAAACCACGTCTAGAGGTAATATGGCCCTTAGATTAGATTAGATTTCTAATCCTTAGGAGATATTCCCTCAAGTCTTCAAAATAATTTTACCACATATTTGCACTCATTTATCTTCTTTTCCTCTACCCAGTGTTCAAAAAAACTGGAATTACAGATAGGACAATGGTTACAAGAAGTGAGATAAACCAAGGAGACAACCTATCCTACAGACTTTTAGTTGGTTAAAATATGAAACTAGCTCACAATTGGTAGCAATTTTAAGCAGAATATGTTCTGTTCACAACTAATGGGTCCATTCATTAAATCTACCCATAAGATGTCTTTTCTGTGTCAACTATCATCTACAGGAGTCAGGCTTTAAAAGGTATTTGGCACTTACTGGCTGGAACAGAGCATTAAATCACATTTAGTGACTCTTTCTTATTGACCTTGGAAAAGAAATACATGTCACTTTACTAAACAAATTACATGAATAGAAGGTTAACACAAAGACAAAGATTTCTTTAAATCTTACTTTTGTTTAACAAAAGAGGAAACAGGCTGTGTCTGTTTGTTAGTGTACTCCAAAATTCTTAGTCTAGCAAAAATGTGTGTGTGTGTGTGTGTGTGTGTGAATATATTCCTAGTAGTACTAGAAAAGGGCATGTATTCCCTTTTTGATTGTTTCCTCTCTGTATTCTCTTTTTAAATTGTATGCCCATACCCTATTCTCATAGAGTCTGCCATCATACCCCAACTTGACACTCTGGTCCAAGCCAATTGAAAGGTCCAAGCTAAAACAATTATATTATTTTTGCAACTGTTGTATTAGAGTTCAGACTAAGAGTTACCAGTCAGTCTTTGTTGACCACTTGAGCTAGAAGGTATTTTAAAGGAAATTAGAAAGACCATTTTTCACCTTTTACAAACTGAGAACGCTGGTTGACAGAAATAGTGAAACAATGAGGGAAACACAGAGTATTCCAGAGACTGGGGTCCTGAGGGCAGGAGAGACAGAGAGGGTGACTACCTTGAATTTGGATGATTTCTCACATCCAGTGTTAACTACTACGGAGGTCACACTGTATCTCCTGCCTTTAAGCTCAGTAACCCAACTCTCCTTTTTTGCATAGCATATTTTAACTGACTTATTTTATATAGTCAAATCATCTTTTTATTAAGTCATGATCCCTTTTAAGAACAGACAGAAAACAAGTTGCCAGGTATTGTCAGAAAGCCTGGCTGTGGTCTTGTATTAAAATTAGTATGCAAAGCATATACAGTTATTCAAAATAGCTGTGTGACTTTAAGAAAGTCATGTGTACTCTGAGCCTGTTTGTCTACCTTTAAATTAAGATAGAAGGACTTCTATACTTGACAGGATGGCAGAAGAAATACCCTGAACAAAAAGCCACATCATTTTTTTAAGTTTAAAAGAAAAACTTAAAACAAGTCCAGGACTTCACACATGCTAGGCAAGTGTTCTACACTGAACTACATCCCCAGCAAAGTAATTTTTTAAATGTATCATTAAACTAATGAAAAAGTACCTCAAAAGCAAAGTAACCTCAAAACTCTTGGAGACAAAAGAGTGCCATGGCTAAATATTGTTTTGACCTAAATATTGTTATAGAAGATGTGAATCTTGGGCTTCCTCTTTAATCTGCGTAGAAAATGTGAGAATGTGAGAAAAATATCAGGGCTCCACCAGAAAGGGTAATCTAATAAGTGATCCCTGCCACTCCTGCTGTGTAAGATCCAGAAAGACATAAAACCCTTTTGCATAGAATGGAACAGAAAAGAAACTTACCTTTCCATCTAAGCATTCTTGGAATGGAGAACAAATACATTGACTCGGGTAATTCATAATCATAAGCCATCCTAAATTGTTTTTTCAACAGAAATTCACACTATTTGTGTGACATGGGGTCGGGGGACAACTTCAAGAGAAAACTTTATGATGGTTCTGGGTTGGTGGCAGCCCCCAAGAACAGGCAAAGTACATGTGAATCTTATTTTGAGATTCATTGATCATCAACTAATTAAGCAAAGACTAATAAAGTTCACAAGACAAGTTACATGCAATACTATTTTCTAAATATAAAACTAACAATATCACCCCAATGCCGAAAATATTTTATTACCTTTATTTTTTATTCTTTTTATTATCACATTATTATTGTACTGGGAGTATATTGTGACATTTACAAGAGTTTTTACAATACATCTTAGTTAAATTCACCCCCTCTGTCATTCTCCCCCCCATTCTTAGAATAGTTTCAACAGACCTCATTTTTCCTTTTTCATACATGAGTACATAATATTTCCATCATATTCACCTCCTACATTTTTTCCTTATATCCTCCCCCCTCCCACTGGTACCAACCCCCAGAGAGGAACTGTTTTACCTTCTTGTCCTCTTTTTTTGATAAAAGACAGTTTTGTCTATTTAAGATACCTATACAGGGAGTTTCATTATGACATTTCCATGTATATATATATTATATCCTAACTTGGTTCATTCC
Source organism: Castor canadensis (assembly GCF_047511655.1). NCBI lineage: Eukaryota > Metazoa > Chordata > Mammalia > Rodentia > Castoridae > Castor > Castor canadensis. Next base: position 69,706,557 of record NC_133387.1, on the reverse strand, counting down.
TTCCATTTTCTATTATCTTTCAAAAGTCAAGTTTAGTCAGTTTTCTCCCAATTACACAAAATGGCCTACCTACAAATCACTTTGTCTCCCAGCTCCACATAGCCTAGTCGTTTAGGGGTTTTCACCACTCAAGGGAGCAAATTCCCACACCATGACGGAATTTCTCCAACAGAGCACCCAATAATAAACCACCAAGGCTTCTGTTTGGCCATCCATTGATTCTCAAACCACTGGGAAAGTAAAAAAGGATTTGTTTCAGTGTTAATCAAGATCCTGGAGGGGCCAGTGATCTTAAACAGGATCAAGAATGACAGAAACCCAGATAACTCTCTGGAATGACTACTTTTGCAACCATGCTCAAAGTGAAAACTAATGAATGACTACCAGAATTTTAGATATTAAAAAAAGAATATTTGGAGTGTATCACTGGCAAAGCACCCCTACCAAGAACAAAGGGACCTGGAACATACAGTAGCACAGAAGAAATTACAAATACAAGACGAAAGTTAACCCTCACTCATAGTCTTTTCAGTCCTGAGTCATTTTTCTTTTACAAATTTCCATGTTCTTTCTCAGTGTCCTTCACAAATACCATAAATGGCGTTTAGTGATGGTGAGTTACCTTGCCCTTTAGTCAGTAATGTGGCTATTACCAAGATAAAATTGACCACAAGGACACAACACAAGGAACAAACATTGCCCAGATGTCCCATGTGCAGAGTAAAATGTAGGAACTGAGTAACTCTTCCCTTTAAGATAGTAGTCAAAAGAGTTTAGGTTGATTGTAAGAGCTTGGATCATTTTATCATTGTTGTCATCATCATTTTGGTGGTACTGGAGGTTGAACTCAGGGCCTTGAGCTTATGAGGCAGGTGCTCTATCACTTGAGCCAGTCCACCAGCCCAAGGGAAACATTTGCTCCCCTAATTTTGCTTTTTTTTTTGGCAGTACTGTGGTTTGAAGTCAGGGCCTCACACTTGCTAAGCAGGTGCTCTGCCACTTAAGCCATGCCCCAGTGATTTTAGGAGCATTTTTGAAACTCTATATCAGAGTATCTCCTACAAAGAGAAAAATTAAATTAAATTCTCCCTGGTGACAATTTTTTCATGTAGGACTGAATTTTAGAGAAATAAAAACCATGGAATATTGTATGAATTTTGTATTTGTACTATAACAACCACAAGTTACCACTTAAAGCACAATTCTTTTCTTCATAGTTCTGGAGTTCAGAAATCCAAAATCAGATTCAGTGGCCTAAAAAATCAAGGGTTTACCAGCTCTTTTTGATATATTGCATTTTTGCTGGAGTTGGCCAGAGCTTTCTTTTGCATGCACCTAAATAACTCTTGTTGTGAGTAAGATATTTTAATTTACATTAATAATATAATACTTTGGAAGTCTAGGGTTTCAGGAAAGACAAATAATTTCAAAGGTTATTTTACTTTCTTTTTGTGTCAAAACAAAGAAATTAGGCTATTAACAATTAAATAACTAGAGTAGCACCATCCAGCAGACATCAGTGATGTCTTCCACTTCTGCTGCCCAAGCCAGCAGCCACTAACCACAGGAAGCTAAGCGAGCATTAAGGGACCAAATTTATAATTTTACTTAATTTTAATTCATCTTAATTTAAATGACCTATGGGTTATTTGCTATCATATTGGAGCCGAGTACTTATGTTTTTATGATTTAAGATAGTTGTTATGGTTTGAATATGAAATGTCTCCCACCCATTCATACATTGAACACTTGGTCCCCAGCTGTTAGCACTATTTTAGGAGATGGTGGAAACCTTAGGAAATGGGTCCTAACTGGAGGAAGTTGGTCACTAGGGGGCATACCTTTGAAGGTTATACCAATCCCCAGTCCCTTCCCCCTGAGCTCTCTCTCTCTCTCTCTCTCTCTGCTTCCTGTTCATCCTGAGGTAAAGAAGCTCCTCCACCACAGGCTCCTACCACCACGATGTTCTGCCCAAGCACATGGGGCCAAGCAAGCAACCATAATTGAACGTTCTGAAACTGTGAGCCAGAATGAATCTTTCCTCTTTTTTTTTTTTTTTTTGGCAGTACGTGGGTTTGAACTCAGGGCCTTACAGTTGCTAGGCAGGAGCTCTACCACTTGAACCACTCCACCAACCCTTTCCTCCTTTTAAGTTGCTTATATCAGGTTTATTGTCACAGCAATGAGAAAGAAAGTAATACAATGGTCTTTCCTAGATACAACACCTTAAACAAGTGATCTTATTTAACCATGAATACTAATTACTTACTCTTGAATTTCATCACAGAGATCCTGAGGCAGTAAACTCAGTATTTTGTTTGCCCGTCTAGATCATGTCTCTTTCTTTTTACCACTCTAGGTCCCTTATGCTGACATAAATGGATTATGAAATGGACTCCTTTACCCTCTGTCTTCCATTTCAGGGTAGGTTACTGGGAATTCCCCACAGATAGAAGGGAGAAAGAAGAGTGGCATTGAGTAATTTATCTCCGTTTCCTTCCTGCAAGGTCCTATGACTGAGTGGTTTCTATCAACCATAGGCCATAGTTCATTTCAGACAGCCCTCTCCAAATGTCCCGTCTCCACATTCTGAAAACTGCTTCCCCTTCAGGCCTTCAGATAATGATGGCATTCTACTATTACTAGCTCTCAGGTAACTACTGCGCCGTGCTTGATTCTTGTACCTTGTTTATCACTCTGTTTATTACTCAGTTCTGTATCCTGTCTGTTTCACTTACTGATAATGTCAGTCAACATTTTCTTTTACTACTGCTTGAGAATATAGTTTAAAACCATAAACTAACAAAGTTATAGGTTTTACCATACAGCTTAAAGAGTACCCTAATCAAGTGTGTGATAAATTATTGCTATAGATAGAAGTCATTGTACATAAACATATGCAGAGTTAGAATAAAATCCACCCAAATTCAAAGGGGCAGTAACAATATTTTTGTCATTAAAAGCAGGTATCAAGATTATTCTACAAAAGTAATTACAAAAGTGTTAACACAGATCTTAAATTGCAATTTAGTCAGACTCCTGCGAACCTGGTGTTTTTAAATGTAATCCCTTGGAAAAGAAGATAAAACATCATTGGATTCCCATCAGTTCAGTCTAGTTAGGTTACTATTAATCAAAAAGGAAAGTGAAAACAGAACTCAGTGTTATTTGTCAACTAGAAACAGTTGGAAATAAGAAATGGAAAAACTTGTTATGTTTTTCCAAGAAAAGGAGATTGTGTTACCTGAAAGAAACATTGGAGTTCATGGAATCCAGACTGGAAATGAGTGGCCTCTGGGCTCTAGGAAGCTTCTGCAGAATCTTTTTTAATCTGATGAGATTCAGCCCTCTACCTACCACCCTAATTTCAAAAGAAGCAATCCTGAAGTTAATCCATCAAATATTTTAACTTGAGGCAAGAGGCCAATGTTTTAAAAAAAAAAAAAAGGAAAGGAAAAAGAAAGAAAAAACAAATATGAAAGCCACTTATGATTCAAAACCATTCTTTTACTTACTAATGTAGTCTGCTCTAAAATAAATAAGAAATTTCTGGACCTCAAACATCTTGCACTTCAATTCAGGTTCTTTTATTGCCTTCTCATTGTTCTTACCACTATATTCCATCCATTCCAATTAAACCATCACCAATGATTTCCTTTTACACACACACACACACAAGTGTATTATATGTCCATGAAAATATCTTATAGATAATATATATCTATTACATATATAAGTAAATATCTTTTTATTTATAAAATTTTTTAAGGATCTTTAGCTTATGAGGGGGGTTATGGTCCAAAGTTTTGTTGCTGGCTACATTGCTGAGGGTCACTCTAGCTTCTATAATATATAGACCACCAAACAGATAGCAACTCAAGCTCAGTAGGACTTTTTCCCTTGCTGGTCAGGTGATCATATCTGTGAGATTATTCTCCTCACAGTCATTTGGGGGACCAAAGTTACCAGAGGCTTTGCCATCTTCAATATGTAGGGATCTTCTGGGCATAGTGGCTTGCACTTATAATTCCAGCTACTCATGATGCAGATATCAGGAGGATTGTGGTTCAAGGCCATCCAGACAAAAAATCAGTGAGACCCTAAAGTTGGACAGGGCATGGTGGCATGGAGATGCCTGTCATTTCAGCTATGTGAGAGGCATAAATATGAGAATCACTGTCCAGGGTAGCCTAGGCAAAAATGCAAAACCCTATTTTAAAAACAACTAAAGCAAAAAAGGCTGATGGTGTGGCTTAAGTGATAGAGTGCCTGCCTAGTAAGCATAAGATCCTGAGTTCAAACCCCCCCAGAACCACAAAAAAGAAATGAAATGTAGAGACCAAGGAAATATGTAGTGTTCAATGGCACTATATATCTTCCTTCCAGCCACCTCAAAGGAGAAAATAGCATAGAAAAATCACATTAAAATATGTTTCAAGGCAATTTGCAAACAATGCAACCTGAATCATTTCTTCTCACATTCTGTGAGCTAAAACTCAGTCACAGAGCTATACTGAACTGTAAGTGAGGCTGGGAAATGAGCCTATTTTGTGCTCATGAAGGAGAGGCAATTAAGGGATCTGGAGACATTAGCAGTCTCTGTCTGTCACAGTGGCATTGAATCTTGCTTTCTTTCAACCACCAAAACATATACCGAAGAAACAGGAAGAAAGAGAAGCATCCCCAATTTCTAAATGTGAGAGCTAAAATCCAATGAACTGGCAACAGAAACAAGAAGGTACTGTCCCCTTGCTTAGGTCTGAGACCACATTGAGAGCTCCAAACCATCCTTGCTGAACACAAGGCATATACTAGAGAGAGCAGTCAAAAGAATTAAGTCACTGACTTAGCTCCTCCATGGCTCAGAGAACAACAGTGGCTTCATTCATTACTTTGCTTCTTACACACTGGCTATGAAATTCACCACCCTCAATAAAGAGCATTTATCCTGTTGACCTGGCTACTCATCTCTCAGGTAGTGATCTAGGTAAACCCTCTTCTATAAATTCTAAAAATGTATAGGGGTTATTTAGGATAAACTAGTTATTACAAAAACAAGAAGCCCTGAAATCTAAGAAGTTTAACATATATTTCATTTCTCCAGTATATAAAGAAAACTGGTGTATCTGATCGGCTGCCGGCTCTCCTCGGAGGCCAGTTGCCATTCAATTTACTGTTCTTGTATCCTCAACAAGTTTCCATGTTTACCCTAGGGATGCTCATCCACCCTAATGTGGGAAAAGGAAAGAGTAGTAAAGTAGGCATGTCTTACTTTTTTGTCTTTGAATAGAGAATTTATTAAATTATGGTTCATCCATATGCTGAGATACTTTGGATTCATTAAAAGCAATGCATACGAAAACATGTTCACAGAATATGATGTGGATAAAAAAGATTATAAGGCATGTCTCATTCTTGGTCCTCTCTTCCTGAAAGTAATACATGTCACTTCTGCCCACATTTCATTGGCAAGGCCATACCTAAATGTAAGGGGGAGAAATTAATTGTTTCTCAGCAAGAGTCCTACACTGTAATAGGAAGGCACAAGTTTTTGCTGAAGACCTAGTTTTCTCTATCACAACACACTAGGAACCAGTAGAAAGAATCCTTGTATTTGACTCTTTGCCATCTGTGCCACAAAGAGTTCTGTTTCCATAGATGATAAAAATAATGATTTTCTTTAGCCTCGTATGAATATGCTTTGGAGATGAAAGAAAAATTTGAAATCTATGCAAATCATTATGAATAGGTATACACTGCATTTTATAAAACAGTCCACAGCTTTTATATCAGATTTGCAGAGCACATCAAGGTCCCCCCAAATATATTTTTAAATATACCATAGTAAGGATTTTTTAAAACTAGCTCTGTCCTTCTAGTCCTGATATCCTCACCCACTGGCCTCTGGACTAAGTCATCAGATCCACTGAGGATTACTTTGAATGTGCAGATTCCTAGCTCTACTGATTGACAACCAAGTTGGTGGGAAGGATGTTAGGTAGCCTGGGAATATGTATATACTTTAAACTCTGCACGGAGTCTTTGCCCTTACTCCTGAATCTTACCTGAACAGGTACACTTCTTGTTCTGAGGGGTAAAAGACTCCTCCCTAATACTGACAGGGATTGGCTTCCCCTTCTTAAGTCATACCTAACATCTATGCATAACTCTCAAATTGTTTCTAACAAACAACTTTCAACATATTCATCAGACCCACTTTCATTTCATACAACATGCTTTTTATTTCACGTTTCATTTAAAGTTCACAGCAACCCACTTACACATGGGTAAACTAGTGCTATTGATCTATATAATTTGTGCAACATCTAAATGATAGAAAGTGCCTGTACCTACATTCAAGCCTCACTACCTGATTCCACCCTACTTGTCTGATTCAAGAACCTATTTTTTAATATCTCCTCCTCTTCAGAACATTGCAGAACATTTTCATGGTTTTATTATTTGCTTCTCCTACTCTCAGCAGTTTTTGCTCCCTCTCTGCTATTTCTTTAGGTTCTTATCTTTCCCTAGTTTGAAATTTTAATCCTTAGTAGTCCATGTATAAAGAAAGAGGAACTCTATGTTTCCCATTGGTAACAATGCATATATTATTTGTCATCAATTTTTCAAGTCAGAAGCATCAAATGAAGTAGATATGAAACATTCTAGGTTTTACCAGAATATCAGATAAAGCAGCAGAGTCTTTTTTTTTTTCTGCTTTAATGGAAAAAGGAAAATGTTGGCTGCTACAAGTCTGCACAGATCCTTAGAGCTTTGGTTACAACATGCATAGTTGAGTGAGGCTGCTAATGACAAACACTCCAAAACATTTATATCTGACTTTGTGTCTCAAGGAATCCAAGGTACAATACCAGTAATTTGTGTTGAGACTGTAGATTATTTTGTGACAGATGGTACATAATTATATTTCCTTAATGCATTCTGTATAAACGTCCCATGCTATGTCTTTCTGAGTCCCTGCCTCTGCTCTCTAACCCTGCTGGCATGGAGTGACTTAGGTCACTGGTTTCTAAAGACAAGTCTAGAACCACCACCATACCAGAAGGAAGCTGTACCTAAGCATAAACATTTCATTCCTTTAATTTTCCCATACACTAAGCCCCTTAAACACTTGGTTTATGTTTGCCAAATCTTTTTGCCAAGGGAAATGTTAGCATGCTTCTGCTCAGTATTTTTTACTGGGGATAAGTCAAAAAGAAAATGGAAAATAAAGCATACATCAGTGAATGACTTTAAATTTTGAATTTCACTAAAATATTAAGCAGGTCAAAATTGTTAAATGTAATGTAAAGGTAGTTTATAATGTATTTTTTGAGGATTTTAGTTATTCCTGACATCTCTGAACACCATTATAGATAAGAAAAAGGAGAAGAAAGGAAATACCATCGTCTGTACTAAGAGATCAGAGAAAAACACACATGGGAACACATATGCATGTGTTAGATCATTGTTAATTAGACATTCTACATTATATATGTTAATTATACATATATAAAAGTTAATTAGACATTCTAGATTATATATGTGTATATATATATGTATATATATGCTTTGTAGTTATTTCTGATAGTCAACACAGTTTGCATATAATATCCCAGGAGCTCCCTATCAATGTGAAACCATCCTCTTTTTCAGAGCCATTTTATACCATAATTTTTTTAATTCTTCACTCCTCTTACACCCTCCAGTCTCTTACTTCTAACTAACAGTCAAATTTCTTTTGTTCTGAACAGAAAAATCCTTCCCTGACCCAGACCCTACTTGTGTTTGCTTCTTTTCTTATTCAGTTGCTTCAGGAGAATAGTCTACACGAGCTACCACCATATCCAAACTGCTACAGATTTCCTGTTCTTTCCCAACCATGAAAATCTGGTTTTTACCCCATACACCTGCTTCAATTATGCAAAAACTACTACCAACTATTTCCATAGTGTCAAATCATTGTCTCTTCTTACTTTGTTGGTCCTCTCTGTTCCGTTTGAAAATAATGGAAACTCGCTCTTTTCTAAAATTATATATCTTTGGTTTCTATGTCATTATGTTTCCTAGTTTTATCCCTATTCTGTTGCTCATTCCAATATAAGTACTTTTCCTTTTCCTCTGCCTGTCCCTTGAATGTTCGTATTCCACGGGGTTTTATCTTCTCCTTTTTCTGTTCTTCTGTCTACATGCCCTTTTCAGGTAGTCATTGCAGTTAGTAATTTGAACTCACATATGGCTAAGGATGACCAAAGGTGGTCTGTACCCCTGTGCTCTGTCTTGAACTTCAGAGGCAACCAACTCAGTGCATTTGAGATATACCCACCAAACTATCCAGTCACCTCTCACTTGGTATAGGCAATCCTGAGTTTCACATCTTCCCCCAATACAATAGAAACTCTGAATTCCTTTTTACTCAGTAAAATTTCTGGTGAAAATGTATTTGGGGATAATATCTTGGCTATATGATCAGAAATAATTTTTCACCCATAAGACAGAAGGCCATTGATTACCTGTGCCACAGATAATTAACCCAGGACACAAAAAAATGCAGACATCTGGAGAACAGCACAGAGATACATGAGCTTCTGTACTAAGGTACAAGGGTGGCACTGAATTCAGGATCACCACAGTAGTGAAGCCCAATCTCTTGACTGCTGTTCTTGGAAAAGAGTTCACCCGTACTTGCCACAGTTGAAACAGGGCTCTGTTTCTTACAACCAAAATACTCTGTCCAATAATAAAATTAAAAACCACTATACCCATAAGTGAAACTGACCTCAATGCTTAAGCAGGATTATCATGCAATTCCTACTAATATATGGTGCCTCTACCCCTTAGACTCTCTTTGCCATAAAATCCCCAGAAGTGACTCTAATTATATGTCTTTCTAGAACCATATTAGCTAAGTGAAATCTTAGGCAACACATTGTCTGTATTCCAATTCTCTTCTCACTCAGCAGCTGCTCAGAATCTAAAATGTCAAATATAAATTATTAAAGAATATATTTAAAAAAACACTCTTGTAGGTTTCCAGAATTTCCAAGACTGCAATTTTGCCAGCTATTTTAATAGTCTTCTTTTAAGTTCCATTTGTCAAATTATCTTTAATCAACAGAAGTCCCATTGCATGAGGTGCACACATGGGAAAGAACAAAATGTTCCTTAGGGTGCCTTCTCTTGGATTGTATCAAAGTGACTCCTGGGGAGGACCTGAGTTTAAGAAAAGGTACACTCTGAGTTCTAGCAAGAAATGAGACTTTATCATAAAGGGAATCCAATGCACTGGGTACTGCCTGACAACTAATGATAATAATCACCATTGTTAAGCTTAAAGCATTTCACATATATTCACTTTCTTCTAGAATAAAATAGAGTCCTTTCTGAAATCAACCTGGACTTAGCTTTTCTTCAGTGAGTCAGAAACAACACAGAATAGCTAAAGGTTAAAACAGTTTGACAAGGTCGCAGGTCAACAATCAAAATTCTCTAACCCTTTCATTCTGAAAAGATGTTTTCCTTAAAAGCAGGTGCTGACATTATTTTCCCACAACTAGGAGCTCAGAGTAAATGTTGAAATAGTCAAAACCAACTCCCATGAAGGAGCTCTGTAAGGACAAATATAATCTACTCTGATTCAGAACTCTTAATTGGTTATTTTATTAAGGTTCCCATCTTAAGAAAAATGATAAATACTTTCAGCTTCTGTAATAAATAGCTAATACCACAAATAGCTAATCCTACAGTTTTTCAAACCAGGAAAAAGAACACTAAATTGAGCTGCATTTATTCATTCAACATCTTGATTATTTGTTAAGCTTTTTAAACTTCCCTGTAGTCATATCCCTAAAAGGTTAATTACATATTTACAGCAAAAATATATACAAATAAAAGCAAGAAATAGTTCAACAAAATTTATTAAACTTTTCCTTTTATACTTATGAGGACACATGTGGGCCAGCTCACCATTTGATCTCCACTGAAATCTAAAAACAATTACTTTCTTACTTTGTCTATGTGTGAAATGAGACTATTATAATCTTGGTTTTCAGTTGGGCTTTGAAGAGTTTATGATCATCCTACAATAATATCACCATCCAAGCTAATATCATCCTAGGAATTCAATGGTATACATAGATGATGCATATTAATAAATGCTAATAAAACATAAGTTCCTGATTGTACAAATTAAAAAAATAGTATCAAGAAAATTGGTTGCCAATAACATGAGATAATTAAATCAATTTTTCCTCTTCTGTTTATATATTGCTTTGGAATTTTAGCAGAATTCAAATTACAGGTGTTTCTTGACTTACAATAGGGTTTTGTCCCAATAAATCATCATGAATTAAAAATATTGCAAATTAAAATGCATTTAATACACTTAACCTATAAAATGTCATGGCTTAGCAATACAATATATTGTGAAATACTAGTTGATTCCCTGATGATCAAGCTTACTTCTCCTGCTACCATGATAGTATCATACCACATATCACTAGCTGGGAAAAGATCAAAGTTCAAAATTTGATGTAGTTTCTATTGAATATGTAACTTGCTTTCCCACCCTTGTATAGTCAAAAAATATAAGTCAAACCATCATAAGTCAACAATTGTCTGCATGTATGTATATATTTGTTTATATACACATACAGGTATGCATTCTCCCAAATACCTTCTGCTAAAAATGACAGATTATCAATGCTAAAGCATATGGGTTACATTCTATCAACATTTTATATGTATAAAGGAATCTGGGAGAAAAATGGTTTGTTATATGTAAGGTTGACTGTTTACTACTATTATCAAAGATACTTATGTATCTCAGAGGTAATTTAACAAGTTATACATAAAATTCATTTAAGGACTGACAGAGTGACTCAAGCAGTCACAGCAGTAAGCATGCCTAGCAAGCATGAGGTCCTGAGTTCAAACTCTGGTACCACCAAAAAAAATTCATTTAAGACATATTTCCATGCTCACATGGAATATATTTTCAACTTACAAAAAAAAAAAAAAAAAAGATGTCTATACAGGGTGTTTCCTTGTGACTCCAGTACTGAAAAAAAAAACTTTCTATGCTTAATTTTTGAGAAACTACAATACTGTCACCTTTTTTATTCCCACTGTTCTTACATAAGGGTTCAAATTTATCCAGACCCTCACTAATATTTGTTTTAATATTCTTCTAAATAAAAAAAAAAGGCTGGATGCGGATGCTCACACCTGTAATCCTAGCTACTCAGGAGGTAGAGATCTCATGGTTCAAACCAGCCTGGGAAAATAGTTTGAGAGACCCTAGCTCAAAAAAACCCTTCACAAAATAGGGCTGGTGGAGTGGTTCAAGGTGAAGGCCCTGAGTTCAAGGCCCAGTACTGAAAAAAATATAGATAAATAGATAGATAGATATTTGAAAATAGATTGAGTACAAAAGGAATTTAGAGAAGGAAGAATTGGAGAATTCAGGTGCATTGTATAAAATCTCTCTTGCTCGCTCTCTCTCTCTCTCTCTCTCTCTCTCTGTTTCTCTCTCTCCCCATCTCCCTCATTTCTCTCCCACTCTCTATCCCCCTGTCTTTCTCTCTCTCCTTTTTTCTCCCTTCCTCCTTCCCTCCCTCTCTCCCTCCTTCCTGGCCACTATGAGGTGACCAACTTTGCTCCTCCATGCCCTTCTCACAGGCCTAAAAATAACAGAGGATTGAGATCTCTGAAACTATGAACCAAAATTAATCTTTCCTTCTTTTAAGTTGTTTATGTCAGGCATTCTGTTATAGCAATGAAAGTCTAACTCACACCATGGCCTCTGGTGTACACATAGACAGTATCAATTTTCAGATGATCGGTCTCTCAGAGATCTATACTCACATATTGAGTATAGATCATAAGTCAGAAGGCAAAAGCATGCCTTTACAATTAGAAACATAATAACCTGCTAGGTTAAATACAATGTTAACACTGGTGCAAAGCTACATGGGAAGCCAAAATTATAATCAGTAAGTAGTGCAAAGAATCAGAACAAAGACAACTAACTGTATGATCTGAGTTATACAGCAAGTACAGAGGGCTGGATGCTTCCATCTTCTCTACATACACATCCCTGATTCAGAGATAGAGTACAATTCGACGCAATTTCAATGTGATTTTTCTCCCAGAAGATGATTTTACTCTTGTATGTCTTTGCTTTCATTCTACTGCCTGTCTCCATTTGTGTAGTCTTTCCTTAACAATGTTCATACCATTGATTATATTACAGGTAAACCTGACTTATTCTTCCAGATTTAAGGCTGGGAAACATTATCTCTCTAATCATTATATATTGATTTTATTTTCTAATACACAGAAATCTGGAGAAATCTTAATTTTGTTACTACAGTAGAGAATTGGGAATAAGAAGGCAGAAAACTGAAGCAGAGGGGACATATTTAGAAGTAATGAGAAATCAGTTTGTACAGATCTGGTAAGGAAAGGATCATGATACATATGTACCATTTATTTATACTTCCCCATCCCTTATCAAAATTCTAAACATAAAACATGCATTATCAATTTGCATTTATCTGAATGCTGTGCATGAATATATATGTATGTATTATATAAATGTATACTTATATATTATTTAAGACAGTAATAGCATATTTATTTGCCTTACTCATTAAAAGTAAGTTGGGCAGCAGTAGGACTTTCTTCTTTCCTTCTTGCAACTATTATCTTGAAGGAACTCTTCTCACAATAGTGCTATACTAAATCTCTAGACCACGTTGGCCTCAGAATCATAGTATTTATGCTATTTCATAAGATTAATCCTTTTTTCATTTCAAAAAGATATTACCATAAGAAGATGAAATCAATACTTGGATTTTGAAAAATTGAAATCAGAAGAAAATGTCATGATAGCCTACCAAAACAGCATTGATGACTATTGCTGCTGAGTTACATAATTATGCAGCTGTGAAGAAGAACGAAATGTTATCATTCGCTGGTAAATGGATGGAATTGGAGAACATCATTCTGAGTGAGGTTAGCCTGGCCCAAAAGACCAAAAATCGTATGTTCTCCCTCATATGCGGACTTTAGATCAAGGGCAAACACAACAATGGGATTGGACTTTGAGCACATGATAAAAGCGAGAGCACACAAGGGAGGGGTGAGGATAGGTAAGACACCTAAAAAACTAGCTAGCATTTGTTGCCCTTAACACAGAGAAACTAAAGCAGATACCTTAAAAGCAACTGAGGCCAATAGGAAAAGGGGACCAGGAACTAGAGAAAAGGTGAGATCAAAAAGAATTAACCTAGAAGGTAACACACACACACAGGAAATTAATGTGAGTCAACTCCCTGTATAGCTATCCTTATCTCAACCAGCAAAAACCCTTGTTCCTTCCTATTATTGCTTATACTCTCTCTACAACAAAATTAGAAATAAGGGCAAAATAGTTTCTGCTGGGTATTGAGGGGTTGGGGGGGAGAGGGAGGGGGCGGAGTGGGTGGTAAGGGAGGGGGTGGGTGTAGGGGGGAGAAATGACCCAAGCCTTGTATGCACATATGAATAATAAAAGAAAAAAAAGGTGAATATAATTTGTAATCATTAGATTTTAAAAGTAAATTAATCATTTAACTCCTATTCTGGGTGGAATTGAAGCTGTGGTTTATAAAAAATGAAAACAGATATTTAGACATCATACATATTTATGTTTTATAAGAACTGGTTAGCTTTTAGGTGATGCTTGACTTTTTCATCACTTTATGTTTAAGCATAAGTACATCTGAAAGCATTTTTGGAAGGCCAGTGTGATTCACTGCCTTCACATCAGCTACTAAAAAATTGTTTCAGAGGAGGAATGCTCATGTTCTGAGTTCAAAGTCCTATTCTTAGTCCACTTCCTGGGTTAAAATTATGCATAGAGGCTAAATTTGTACCCAGGTTATGATCCAATTGACTGACTCTGGCTGAACACACTCCTCTGTTATCTCTGATGCACAAGCAAGAGTTACCATGGAGCCAGATGATTTTGCTTTGCATTTACTCCACTGAGGACCTCACTTTGATATACTCAGTACCAACACACCAGAAGTCCTACTTGTTCTCTTCCAGTGTTTCATTACATCAAGCATGTCATAGACAAAGGGCAACACTCTCCCATTGTTTTCTCTAAATCTTCAAACCAAAGATATGTAATCTCAAAACTTTATCCCTTGTTTTGCAAATTTCCAATGCTTGCTATTTCTATCCCCTCAGAATATATGGATCTACTGGTTTTAAAGAGTAGTGTTATAAGACAATACTCAGCAAAAAGAGCAATCCCGAAGGCATCACAATACTCAACTGCAAACTATACTACAGAACCACAGCAATAAAAACAGCATGGTACCGGTACAAAACAGACATAAAGACCAATGAACAAAATACAAAACCCAGATATGAATTCACACAGCTATGCCCACCTGATTTTTGACAAAAACCCCTAAAACATATGATGGAGACTCTCTTCTGGGAAGACTGGATATCAGCATGCAGAAAACTGAAACTAGATCTATGTCTTTCACCCTGTACAAATATCAACTCAAAGTAGATTAAGGACCTTAATAAAAGGTCTGAAACATTGATGATAATGAAGGAAAGAGCAGGGAATACACTGGAACTTATAGGCAATAACCTCCTAAATAGAACTCCAATGGCTCAACAACTAAGAGAAAGGATTGAAAATAGGACTACATGAAACTAAAAGCCTTCTGCACAATAAAAGAAATAATCACCAGATTGGAGAGCAGGCCACAGAATGGGAGAAAATATTTGCCAGTTATATATCTAACAAGGTATTAATAACCAGAATGTACAGGGAGCTCAAAAAACTAAACTCCCAAAGAATCAATGACCTAATAAGGAAATGGGCAAATGAACTGAACAGAGCTTTTTCAAAGGAAGAAGTCCAAATGGCCAAAAAACACATGAAGAAATGCTCAACATCCCTGGCCATACAGGAAATGGAAATCAAATCCATGTTAAGATTCTACCTCAGTCCTGTTAGAATGGCTTCCATCAAGAACACAAGCAACAACAAATGTTGGTGAGGATGTGAGGAAAAAGGAATCCTCACATTGTAGGTGGGAATATAAATTAGTGCAACAGTATGAAGGCTCTTCAAAAAACTAAAAACAGTAATGCAGTCTGATCCAGAAGTAACACTCCTAAAAATATGCTCAAAGGAAGGTTAGGTCACAATAAAGGCACCTGCACACTCATCTTTACTGCAACATTATTCACAATTGCTAAGCTATGGAAACAGTCAAGATGCCCCATAATAGGTTAATGAATTAAGAAAATGTGGTATTTCTATACAATGGAATTTTATTCAGTCATTAAGAAGAATGAAATTTTGTCATTTGCAAGTAAATTGGTGAAACTGGAGAGCATTACCTTAAGTGAAGTTTGCCAGGTTTAGAAGGCCAAAGAGCATATGTTTTTCTCTCATATGTGGAATATAGCTCAATGCAAAAACAAGCAATATTATATATAATAGGAACATATACATAACATGTACCCAAAAGTGGGACTGATAGAGGACATCAAGGGAGGAAGAGAAAGAAAGAAAGATGGTGAATAATGAAGTACATCACATCTGTGTAGGAACAAGACACAAGGAAACACACTGAAAACTGTTGACACAGGATAGGGGGAAAGGGCAAGGAAGTGCAGTGAAGGAGGGTTATATTGACTCAAGCGCAGTACATTATAGGTATAACACCAAGGCAAAAATCCCACTGAACAACAAACAGATACCAAAACAATGAAGAACAAGAGAAAAAACGGGTCACGCTAAGAAAGGGGGAGAGTAAAAGAAGGAAGTAAATAAAATACACTTTAATGCACTTTCTATACAAGAATATAGAAATTTAAACTTATTGAGATTACCATAAGAAAGGGATTAAGATAGGAAGGAGAAAAATAAAGGTGATGAACCAATTTCAGATATAATACATATATGAAACTCCCCATGTAACTATCTTAAACAAAAATGTCATTTTTCAAAAACAAAACAGGATGGTAAAACAGGTCCTGCTTGGGTGTTGACACCAGTGGTGGGGAAAGGATGTAAGGAAAGAGTGTAGGAAGATAAATATGGTAGAAATATTATGTACTCATGTATGAAAATGGAAAAATGAGGCCTGTTGAAACTATTCCCAGAAGGAGGGAGGAAGAAAAAAGGAGACTGATGGACAAGGTGAATTTAACTAAGATATAGTGTAAGCACTATTGCAAGTGTCATGGTGTATCCCAGGTACAATAATATGATAATAAAAACAAGATAAAATTTACAAAAAATAGTAGTGGTGAATTGGTTCTTAAGAGGTGATCAGCATCTATTTTTTCCTCCAAATTTGTAAATAAGAGAAATGCTGATGGTTTCAGAAAGTTTACAGAATTCTTCAACACTTTTTAAAGACTTCTATTGGTAGGATATGATCAGATTTATTTTATTTATTTTATTTTGACAGGGTCTCTCACTATGTAGCCCAGATTGAGCTCCAACTTGGGATCCTCCTGCCTCAGCCTCCTAAATGCTGGGCTTACAGACATGTATCACCATACCTGGATATATTTTTTAAAACACTTTCTTTTTTTTAAATTTTATTATTCATATGTGCATACAAGGCTTGGGTTATTTCTCCCCCCTACACCCACCCCCTCCCTTACCACCAACTCCGCCCCCTCCCTCTCCCCCCCAACCCCTCAATACCCAGCAGAAACTATTTTGCCCTTGTTTCTAATTTTGTTGTAGAGAGAGTATAAGCAATAATAGGAAGGAACAAGGGTTTTTGCTGGTTGAGATAAGGATAGCTATACAGGGAGTTGACTCACATTAATTTCCTGTGCGTGTGTGTTGCCTTCTAGGTTAATTCTTTTTGATCTCACCTTTTCTCTAGTTCCTGGTCCCCTTTTCCTATTGGCCTCAGTTGCTTTTAAGGTATCTGCTTTAGTTTCTCTGTGTTAAGGGCAACAAATGCTAGCTAGTTTTTTAGGTGTCTTACCTATCCTCACCCCTCCCTTGTGTGCTCTCGCTTTTATCATGTGCTCAAAGTCCAATCCCATTGTTGTGTTTGCCCTTGATCTAATGTCCACATATAAGGGAGAACATACGATTTTTGGTCTTTTGGGCCAGGCTAACTGCACTCAGAATGATGTTCTCCAATTCCATCCATTTACCAGCGAATGATAACATTCCGTTCTTCTTCATGGCTGCATAAAATTCCATTGTGTATAGATACCACATTTTCTTAATCCATTCGTCAGTGGTGGGGCATCTTGGCTGTTTCCATAACTTGGCTATTGTGA
This sequence comes from Castor canadensis, assembly GCF_047511655.1. NCBI lineage: Eukaryota > Metazoa > Chordata > Mammalia > Rodentia > Castoridae > Castor > Castor canadensis. Next base: position 69,689,223 of record NC_133387.1, on the reverse strand, counting down.
ATAGTGCCGCAATAAACATGGGTGTGCAGGTGCCTCTGGAGTAACCTGTGTCACAGTCTTTTGGGTATATCCCCAAGAGTGGTATTGCTGGATCAAATGGTAGATCAATGTTTAGCTTTTTAAGTAGCCTCCAAATGTTTTTCCAGAGTGGTTAAAACACTTTCTTGATCTGAAGGTGTAGCTCATGTGGTAGAATGCTTGCCAAACAAGTCCAAAGCCCTGAGTGCAACCCTCAGTACAAGAAAAAAAAAACTTTTTAAATAAAAATAGTTTCTCAAGCTATTACTTCAGGGAAAATAGTTAACTTTCTATCAAATATTTAAGAAGTTTAGGAAGTTTAACTGGATATTTCTCAATGGTTATTTGCAAATCCTATAAACTTTTCATCTGAAAGGTTAAAAGTAACTAGTACACTAACTAGTAACTAATGATATTCTATTTCAGCCTTTTTTTCTAGGTATTACTTGTTTTACTAATCTAATTCTGAAATATTCTTGCCTAGAAAATTTCAGTAACATAGCTCATAATTGGGGAAGGGGGGAAGGTCATTAAGAATTACAGGAGAGATGTTGGAAAAGAGGGAGAGACAGAGAGAGAGAGAGAGAGAGAGTAAAATGAAGTACAAACATGTTCCTAGGGCCAGTACAGTAGTAAATCCACACTTCTTAGTTAACGTCTTTCACACCCAAAATTGTCTATAGACTTTCCAAACATGTCAAAAGAAAAAAAGAAGAAGAAAAGAAATCATTGTTCTTGCATCTTTCCATTTCTGCAAAACTCTAGGGTAACAGTTCTTGCTCATTCTTTTATAGAAACATCATTGTTTAGCTACTTTCTCACTGAGAAAATTGATGAAGTTAAAAACCTGCTGGGATTTTGATTTGGAGTAATAGGTAACACCATTATTCAAAAAGCACAATTTAATTTGAGAAGTTTCAGCTGCAGTTGGAAGAAATCAGTTCTTCTGCCCATTTCTTCATGTGTAAACTGCATTACTAGCACCTAGCATGGCTGTTGTTTGCATAAATGAAAAAAAAACAAGGCAGCTTTTGGAGGTTGCTCCTTGTGGGTGATACTTTGAGATGTGAGATTTGAGGGAAACTTGAGTCTCTACTACTGCCTTGAGCAAATAAAAGCTTTGTCCAGCAATGAATCTAAACAGAATTTACAGTCTATATATGGCAGAGTTGAGAAAGGCCTATAAATATTCTACTTTCGGATGGCAGGGTTTTTGCACGTATATTTTATGTTTTAGCATGGATGAGTATGGCAATCATATTCCTTTAAGCCACATATTATTTTGAATTATTAAAAGTATTCATTTTTTATCATTTTATGTAATATTCTCCTGTAGTACATATGTTAAGAGTTCAGCAGCTCAGACACATGTGTATCGGTTTCATGTCTGTGTATTGCCTCCAACAATTATGTCCTATAGATCGCAGGCAAAGATATCCTTTCACAAACAAGCAATATTAGGTCCAAAAGATTAAATATGCCTGGAAACTGAGCCCAAGTTTCACTCTTAAGAATATAATTACAAAATGGCACAGAAGTGTTCTTGTTCTAAGGACAAATAACTGTAAGGATAGTTTAGAGAATGCAATCCCACCTCTAGGTATATATTGAAAGAAATTAAATCGGTACCTCAAAGAGTTATTTGTACTCCCATGTAAATTGCAGCATTATTTATAGTAAACAAGATATGGAAACAATATGACTCTGTTGATGGATGTATAAATAAAACAATTATATCTATAATCATATATATGTATATAATAGAATTTAATTCCACCTTAAAAATAAAGGAAATCCTGCCACTTGTGACAGCATGAATGAACAAATATTCCATATATCACTTATATGTGGAACCTGAAACAGTTAAGTTTAGAGTAATAGAGAATAGAATGGTGGTTATCAAGGGCCAGACGGTGGGAGGAAAGGAGAAATGTTGGCCATCTTTCAGTTATTAGATGAATAATTACCACAGACCTAACATACCACATGGTAACAAACAGCACTGTAATGTACCATAATAAGGTAATGTATTGATAACAATGTATTACATACTTCAGAATTGCTAAGGGAGTAGCAACACACACACAATGATTATCATTTCAGGTGTTAATTTTCTTTGTTATTATAGGAATCATTATGCAAGGTATACTTTACCAAAACATCATGTTATATACCTAAATATATATAATGTTTGATATGGCAATCATAACCTCAATAAAGCTGAAAAATATGCAGGTAAACCTGTGGAAGGGAATAGAGCCGCCTTCTCAGAGAGGAAGATGCAGACGGTGCATGAAAAATCTTCCTGAAGCAGAATCCAAAGGAATTCTCCAACTCCTTTAGATGCTTTCTTCAACATTTTTTTTTTTTTTTGACAGTACTTGGGTTTGATCTCAGGGCCTCACACTTCTAGGGAGGGAGTCTACCACTTGAGTCACTTCTCCATCTTCAAACAAACACAGATGGGCCACATGAAATCCAGACTCTGCTGCCATAATAAATGACTTCAGAAATCCATATTCCAAAACATTCACCCAAACCACTCCCACTGAGCCACTCCACCCATGCTGTTTTTTCTTTTTTCTTCACAGCTTTCCAATAGCCACGATCCCAAACCCAATTTTACTACTTGCTTCATTAATGCTTTCCTGACTAACACAATTGATTGACAGCTCAGTTTTTACCTACAGTCCATCTCTTTGACACCAATACTTTGTGAAAGGCAGATGGTCAACATTTACAAGAAGCCAGAGCAGGACAAGAGGTGCTGAGACTATACTCTCTTCCTCAGATTCTAAAGGAACAATGGGCTAGACCCTCTCCTCACCAAGAGCACACATCCAGGGGAAGGAGATGAGATCTTCCTCAAAGACAGGAGAGAGAAATCGTGGAGCAAATGTCTGAGCAGAAGTGTCCACAGTGCTTTTGAAGGGAAGAAGTCATGTAGGATGTGTATGTATTCACTCAGCTCCTGCACGAATATTTATAAGTGTACTAAGCAGTGTTCTATACACTGAGCATAAAGAGATGAGTAAGAAAGAGAAAGATTTTCTTCCTTCTGGAGCTAGTATACAAATAAAATAAACACACACATGAATGCATAACTAAGACTGATAGAGGAGTAGTAAATGACTAGAGTGAGATGCCTCTTTACATTGGGCAGTCAGGAAAAGCCTCTGCTGATACATCGCTTGAGTTTAATCTAAATGGAAAGGAAAAGATAGTCATAGGAGGACACAGAATAAGAGGAGTCTAGGCAAAGTACATGACAAAGGAAATGTAGATTATGCGGTATACATTAACTTTACTGGGTTAAAGAACAAAATGCCACTCACTGTAGCTGGAGCAGATGAAATTAGTAGATAATGACATACACATAGGATATATAGAGAATTTTTCAGAAGCACAATAAAATGTTTGGATTCCTGTGCTAAGAGCAATAGGAAGCAATTAATGGATTTTATGTAGGATAATGCATGATGTGATTTGCACATTAAGGTCTCTCTTGCTAAAAAAATGGAGCACAGATTATTATAGAAGTACAAAATAGAACCAGGTTCAGCAGTAAGGAGACTTCATCCAGGAGAGGCATGATGGAGGCTTGAGTTAGTGCTTGCAGCAATACCAAAAGAGATAAGTCAAGGAGTCAGAGTATATTATTGATGGGGTCTTTGGAGAGTGGTGGATGCACTGCATACAGGTTACAGAATGAAACCATTTATTGATATGAGAAGTGAGGGGGAAAATATGATGCAGGGCAGGGAGAAAAAAAAAGTTCCTTTAGCATTTTTTCACTGGGGTAGGGGACTGCAGCCACATGACCACATTGGAAAGATGCCTGAGTTTCCCCCCACAATGCAGCCACTGTAAACTCTGCATTTTATATCAGTAATTCATGATGCAGAAGTGGACCTCTGTCCCCAGATTTTGCTCTAAAAGTCTTACAATGCTAGCAATGTGTCAGCCTATCCCATCCTGAAGTGAGAGGTAGTGGTACATCTGTTGAGTATAGATGTAAGGATCAGAGGAGATGGTAGAGATGACTAGCTATAGAGAAGAGGACTTCTGTGGCAATGATAGTTGTTCAGGCTCAGGGTGCCCATCAAAACAACTGCAGCATCGATGTAATCTGTCACAAGCTAAAAGGGGGAATAAGACAGAGGTGAGGAAGAAATAGAAGACCTACCAGGACTACTGTCTCATGGGTGTTTATGGCAACCATTTATGGTGTAGACTAAGACATTTTAGATACCAAGAAGGGTTATGATGAGTTAAGCACCTTGCTCATTGTTTCATATTGTCTCTAATCTCTATAGCAAACCTGAAAGTAGAGTGTTATTACATTTTTTTACAGGTGAGAAACACTGAGGTTCAAAAGGACAAATGATTTGTTCACAGTCACAGAGTCACTAACAAAGCCAGGATTCAAACCAAATCTATTTGATTTCAAGACCTGTGAGAAACAGTGTCTAACAATGAAATCAGGCAGCCCAGGTTTCAGTGCAACAGTGAATGCAGCCAAGGGCCCTAGCGTGGACTATGGGGACAGCATCCATATCCCCACCCAGGAGGGCAGCAACATGGGGGGAAGGGAGCTTAGAATGTTTAACTGATGGGTAGAGATTATAAAGATATTTTTGATGCTGCTGCTTTGATTGTGACTCTGATGCTTCCCCCTTTAGGTTTGAATTAGTGCTATATACTGCATAATTAATTCAGCAGCTAAATAAGTAATTTCCCAATGTAACTTTCCACTCAGCTCCCAAGTTGCTGCAGCTAGAAAAAAAAAAAGGCTTATCTCCACGTGTACAATTAACTCTCTACAGAAAGCACTATTAGTGCCACTGAAAGACATCCATGTTCCCCCCATTTTATGAAAGAATAATGAAAGCATCTCTTGTCGAGTTATGTCCTAAAATCTTTGAAGAAAACTTAAGTCTCTCTGGACTTTCATAACTCACTTGAAGTCTCTAAAACCAGAAGAAAAGATAATGTTGCATAAGCTTTGATTAGTTTCTTTCTAAACATCCACAATTTTATACACATAAGAGCAGTAGGACTAGCTCTCATTATTACTTGTTTTTTTGTTTTTTTTTTTTTCATTTTTCTTTTATTATTCATATGTGCATACAAGGCTTGGTTCATTTCTCCCCCCTGCCCCCACCCCCTCCCTTACCACCCACTCCACCCCCTCCCGCTCCCCCCCCTCAATACCCAGCAGAAACTATTTTGCCCTTATCTCTAATTTTGTTGTAGAGAGAGTATAAGCAATAATAGGAAGGAACAAGGGGTTTTGCTGGTTGAGATAAGGATAGCTATACAGGGCATTGACTCACATTGATTTCCTGTGCGTGGGTGTTACCTTCTAGGTTAATTCTTTTTGATCTAACCTTTTCTCTAGTTCCTGGTCCACTTTTCCTATTGGCCTCAGTTGCTTTAAGGTATCTGCTTTAGTTTCTCTGCATTAAGGGCAACAAATGCTAGCTAGTTTTTTAGGTGTCTTACCTATCCTCACCCCTCCCTTATGTGCTCTCGCTTTTATCATGTGCTCATAGTCCAATCCCCTTGTTGTGTTTGCCCTTGATCTAATGTCCACATATGAGGGAGAACATACGATTTTTGGTCTTTTGGGCCAGGCTAACCTCACTCAGAATGATGTTCTCCAATTCCATCCATTTACCAGCGAATGATAACATTTCGTTCTTCTTCATGGCTACATAAAATTCCATTGTGTATAGATACCACATTTTCTTAATCCATTCGTCAGTGGTGGGGCATCTTGGCTGTTTCCATAACTTGGCTATTGCATTATTACTTGTTATAATACAAACATTGATGATGTTTGAAATGCATCTTTCACCAAAAAAAGGCATTTTCTTATTTTAAATTTTTCATTTTTTTGTTCATTTGCAAAGTTGTTTTAATTGGAAAATATCTTCTCTGGCTCTGACTCTTCCCCTTCTTCACAAAACTTAATGAGACACCAGTTTTTCACTTCTGTCACCCCCTCCCCAACAGTAGTCATGCCAAAACACACATAAGTTAAGGGCACTAGGTCTTCCATACACAAAAGTCAACTTAATTTGAATCACAGTTCTAAATATATGAGCTAAAATATAATTTCTAGAAGAAAACACAGAAGAAGGTGGTCATGGCCTTGGGTTGGGCAGAGTTCTTAAAAACATGACCTATAAAAAAGAAAATCAATAAATTGAACATAATAAAAACTAAAGTCTTTTGCATCCAAAACATCATTAAGAAAGCAAAATGAGCTGGGTGCTGGTAGCTCACATCTATAATCCTAGCTGTTCAGGAGGCAGAGATCAGAGAGATCTCAGTGCAAAGTCACCCCAGGCAAATAGTTTATTAGATCCTACATCGAAAATACCCAACACAAAAAAGAGCTGGTGGAGTGGCTCAAGTAGTAGAGTGCCCACCTAGCAAACATGAGGCCCTGAGTTCAAACTCCAATACCACCAAAAAAAAAAAAAATAGAAAAAAGACAAACCACAAGCTAGAAGAAAATACTTGCAAATCCTATATTTAATAAGGGACTTGTACCTAGAATATATATAAAGACCTGTTTCGATAAGCACAACAAAATTTTAAAGTGAGCAGATGATTTGAAAAGATATTTCTTAAGTAAGGTATATGATGGATCAATAATACATGAGGGGATAGAGCATTTGAGTTAGAGCTCAGTGGTAGAGCATTTGCCTAGTATGTATAAGGCACTGGGTTCAGTTTAAAAAACATATGAAATGTTCCTCAGCATTACTAGTTGTTATTGAAATGAAAATTAAAAACACAGTAAGATACCACTACAAATCCACTAAAATAGCTATAATCGAAAAGAATGACAGCAATAAGTGTTGATGAGTATGTGGAGAAACTGAAACCCTCCTATATTGCTCACAAAAACCTAAAGTGAAACAGTGACTTTGAAAAACAATTGACAATTTCTTTAGAAAGTGAAATGTAAACTTACCATGTCATCCATCAATTGAAATCCTAGAAATTTACACAAAAGGAATAAAAACATACATTTATGTAAAGAACATGCATGCAAGTGTGTTTACCTACATTATCATAGTAGGCAAAAAGTAAAAACAATTCAAATTTCCATTGGCTTGTGAATGAATAAATAAAATGCAGAATTACACATAGGATAGAAAACTATTCACCAATAAAAAGGAAGAAACTACTAGATTGGTACTAAAACCTGGATGAATCTCAAAAACATTAGCTAAGTGGAAGAAGCCAGATGTGAAAAACTACATATTATATTATTCCATTTTTATGAAATGTCCAAAAGTGGTAAATCCACACAGATAGGAACAAGTAAGTGATAGTTTGGGACTGGACATGGGAATGGGGATTGACTGAAATGGGTACAAGGGAACTTTTGAGAGTTGCTCTGAAACTCATGGAATTGCTCTATAGGGAAATTATTAGATGCGGCCTAACTCTACTTCAAAAACCATGAAGATGGTTGCACAATTCTATAAATTTACCAAAAATGATAGACTCATAAACATTATAATTGGTGAATTCTGTGGAATATGATTATACCTTAATAAAGCTGTTTAAAGTAAAAGAAGAAAGAACTGTTAGGTACATGAAGGTGAACAATATATATGTTCAAAACAGAATGATTGAATTCCCTGAAAAAAAAAAATAGATACCTATCAAACAGGCAGCAAGCTTACAGTCAGAAAATACCACATGCTAGAAAGTATATCAGTCAGGATGTAGTGGGTCACCCTATAATAACAAACAATCCCAGAAACTCAGTAACTTAAAATAGTGCTCAGCAAATTTTTTTCTTCAAAAGTCAAATGGTAAATGGCAAATTCAACTTTATAAACCACATGGTTTCTGCCTCAACTACTCAAACTGCCTAGACAATACAAAAACAAATAGGCAGTGAACCAGATCAGTCCAATAGGTCATAGTGTGCAACTCCTGATCTAAAACATCACTAATTGGAGATCTTCTGTGCCCCTTGTACTTCCTCTGTGCCACTAAGCCAGAACCGGCCTGGACAGTGCCCTTGATTACAGTGTTCCTTCCAAGATCCTAGATGCTCGCATGAACACTGCAGGTCTCTCAGAAGCCTCAGACCCCCAGCCCACAAGGCCCACTCTCCTGGAGCTAGCCTTGCCCTGGTCCTTGACCTGTATCAGTGGCCAAACCCAGGCTCAAGCCATGTTGGTAGCAGGCCTAGACCTGGGCTTCCAGAGCTGCTGTGTCCCTGTGGCCCCTACCAGTGGCACCAAGACAATTGCTAATAAGTATAGCAACTGCTTCATGCAGACTTACATTGCTTTTGTTTCTAAGAATTATTCAAATGAGCACCAGTTAAGAACTAGGTAATATCCAATGCAAAGAACACAGTCTGAGGAGTTAAAAGATTCCAAGGACAGTCTCCATTTGTGGAGGCAGAAAAATCTAATCTTATATATGATATTGTGCAATTGTCCACTGGGTATAAGGTGACAATATACAAAAGAGCCACTGAGCAAGTGAATGACATGCTTTTGTCCAAACAGCAGAAAGTGTTCTTAAGGAATCTATTGCTGATTGTATTGTTTCTATTCCTTGTTTCTATATTGATGCAGAAAGACAGGGATGGATACAACACATATTTCTGGTCGTAGGTACCTACACTTAATGAATGAAACTACAGCAGTTGCTCTTGCATATGGAATCTATAAGCAAGATCTTTCTGCCTTAGAAGAGAAACCAAGAAATGTAGATTTTGTAACCATGGAGCATTCTGTTTATCACATTTTCTGTATGTGCATTTAATAGAGGAAAACTGAAAATTTTGGCCACAGCATATGACACAACACTGGGAAGCAGAAAATTTGATAAGGTCTTAGTAAATAACTTCTGTGATGATGGGCTGGCAGAGTGGCTCAGGTGGTAGAGTACCTGCCTAGGAAGTGTGCACCTTAAGTTCAAACCCCAGGACTACCAAAAAAAAAAACCTTCTGTGAAGAATTCAAGAAGACATATAAGCTATAAGCTAGACATAAAATTTAAAATCCACATAATAGTATTACTTTCTCAAAAGTGAGAAACTCAAGAAATTGTTGAGTGGAAATGCTTTACACCTTCCTTTGAACATTGAATGTTTTATGAATAATGCTGATGTTTCTAGAACTATGAATAGAAGGAAACTCCTGAAAATGTGCAATTATCTCTTATCCAGTGTGGAGCCACCACTTCATGCTATCTTAGAACAAGCCCAATTAAAGAAAGAAGATATGGTTTCCTATGATTTCGAAGCCCAAACCCAAAGTGTAACTTCCAAAAGAGGAGCTACAGAGCAGAATGGACCAGTGGATGGACAAGGAGCTAGCCCAGGTCCTCAGGCTGCTGAGCAGGGTTCAGATACAACTCTGCCTTCTGATGCAGACAAGAAGCTTCCTGAAATGGATATTGATTGATTCCAACACTTGTTTATATTAAAACAGACTATTATAAAGAAAGTCATCACTCATTTATTGAGAGCTCAAACCTAATATTAATCCAAGTCAACTAGAGGCTTTGGTCCATGCCATAGTCATCGAAATCCATTACCATGAACACGTTACCATTGGGTTCATTAAAGTTTACAGCAGCAGAGGCACAGTAATAACGTGGTGAGTTCTCACTGGCTCTTAAGGCTCTACTGACATTTCATTGCCCAAAACAAATTGCATGGTTATGCCTAACATCAGAGGGATTGGGAAAGTACAATTCCGCCTTGTGCCTAAAAGGGAGAGAGCTAGTAGTAGCAAAATAAAATATTCCCTGCAAACCAAAATTTCTACTCTTAGATAAGTACCCTACAGAATCTTCCACATAAGTGCACTAAAAAGTAACATACACAGTGGGAAAGGGAGGGCATGAGGAAAGGGTGAAGGAGGGCATATGTAGCAGAAGTATCTTGCACTCATCTATGAAAACAGAACAATGAAACCTGTTGAAATTGTCCTAAGAAGAAGGGAATAAAGGCAAAAGAAGGAGGGAGTGAATCTGATGTATTGTAAGCACTTATGTAACTATCACAATGTCCCCCCATACAACAATAATATGCTAATAATAAATTAAAAATAAAAATAAAAAATAAGTAAAATCATCCATTTCAAAGAAAAAAATAACAAAGATGTTTGATCAAACATGGGTCAATAAAAATATGTTATCGTGCTAGTATAGATGTAGCTAAAGAAAATACTTTTTAGTAAAAACGAGGGAAGTTGCAAAAGAACACATAGGTTATGACCCATTTATGTATATGTGCTGCTGAAACAAACAAGCACATAGTCCATTTATGTAAGTTATTAAAAAAACTCTGTAGAGACATAAAGAAATGGGTGCACGTTAACTGTAAGACAATTCTTACTCTTGAAGAGATTTAGAGATTAAGGGACTTACTAAGATATCTGTAATATTTTATTTCATTAAAAGTATCTGAAGGAATTCCAAGATGGCGGCTAGAGGTAGGAAGCAGAAAGCGACCCTCCTATAGTGAAATCTTGGAGAGACGCTGGAGACACACTTTGCAGGCATAATCACCGAGAAAAGGCATAACTTTGACTCCTACACATCTCCAGCCGGTGCAGAGAATCTCCACTTCACGTTAAACGGAGAAACGAGGAGGGCCCCCGGGGCCGCCAGCGGCCGGCGCCCATACGGCTTGGGAAGACGCGGACCAGGTGAGCTTCACGGTACCGCGGTAGCCCCACAGACAAGCCTGGGCCAGAGCAGCCTAGCCCCCTGGACAGACTGACCTCCACCTGGGAAAAAAAAGAGAAACTGAGTACTAAGCAATAAGAACAGTTAAGACACGCTGGAAAGAGGGTGGGGCGCCCTGAGCGCTGAAGATCGGGGGAAGGGACTCCTTCCTGGGACTGTAAATAAACAAGCCGGGCGGGCCGGAGAGGCTCTGGCGGGAGCGGGGCGCGCGCCCAGCAACCAGGAGCGGGGAATCTTGTGAGAGTGGAGGAGGAAAGACCCAATTCCCACGTGAACTGTAAATAAACATGCAGGCCTGACAACGCGGGGCAGTGTCACCTTTCCCAGTGCTTGGAAAGGGGAAAGCCTGTAGCAGAGGCCCCCCGCACAGGAGAACTCTGAGCAAACAAAGCCTGTGGGACCAGGTAAGTGCTAGCTCACCCCACAGATCTGCATAAATAACGCCTCCAGCTACAGGCTGAGAGCAGCAGGCAGGCAAGCCACAGTTGCAGATACCACTCTCAGAACTGCCTCCAGATGCTTTTTTTTCTTTTTCTCCCTACCTTTGATGAGAGAACAACTGAATTACACCTGCAAGCCAAAAAACTTACTGAAACTGTATTGCATTTGAACTGGGGACACTTGGTGGGGCATTTTTTTTTCTTCTGTGTGTGTGTGAGTGTAGTTTTGTTCTACTTTATGCATCCCCTTTGATGAGACAACTACAGAACAACATCTGAGGCACCAACTCCAGGACTGGAGATTGAGACGGACATCCAAATTATTAAGACTGAAATTGCATTGCATATAAACTTGGAAGTTTTTTGGTTGTTTTTTTTTTTTTTTAATTTTCTATTTTCCATTTTATTGTAATTCATTTTTATATATAGATATTACTTTCATATACTTATTTTTTATTTTTTTATCTTTGATTTTCAATCCTCTCTCTGTCTCTCTAATGTCTGTTCAGCTTACTGTCGATTAGTACACTAACACTCCCTGTTTATACCTTTGAAACTCTCTTGTCTGATACCTTGTTCTGCTTTCTCCCTCTTGTCTGTAGATTTGTTTTCCCCTTTTCTTTAACTTCTTGCTTTCCATCTCAGCTCACTCTTCCATTCTCAATATTACCATTGTTATTATTACAAGCTAGAAAATACTTAATTACACACAGTACAGGGACAGTAACAACACCAAAGACAATGACAGGAAGACAGAAAAAACAAGGAAACCAGTTTCCCCACAGCAAAAAATTAGTACAGGAACCAGAGGGGAATGAAGAGAACAGAAACTCAGAGCCAGACTCCAACAAAATGAAGATAAACTATGCCAAAGGACCCAATGAAGCCTACAAGAATAATTTAAAAGAAGACATACTACAAGTACTCAATGAGAATTTTATAGAGATGATACTGGATAGGGTCAACCAAAATGTACAGGAGACACTCAAGAAATTCCAAGACAATAAAAATAGAGAATTTGAAAAAGCAAAAGAAGAAATAAAGGAAACCATAGAAGCACTGTATAAACACCAAAATGAAAGAGAGAACACAATGAATAAATGGATAAATGAACTCAGGACAAAAATAGACAACAATAAAGAAGAAAACAGCCAGGATATGGAAAACCTCAGAAAAAAGAACGAAACAGAACTGCAAAACAAAACGGAAGGCCAATCCAGCTGAATAGAACAAACAGAAGACAGAATCTCAGAACTTGAAGATGAAATGGTAATTAAAGGAAAAACTGAAGAACTACTAATTAAACAACTCAAGACCTGTGAAAAGAAAATGCAAGAACTCACCGACTCCATCAAAAGACCAAACTTGAGAATCATGGGCATCAAAGAAGGAGAAGAGGTGCAAGCGAAGGGAATGCGTAATATATTCAACAAAATAATAACGGAAAATTTCCCAAATCTAGAGAAAGATATTCCCATACAAATGCAAGAGGCCTCCAGGACACCAAACAGACCAGATCAAAATAGAACTACTCCACGACATATCATCATTAAAACAACAAGTTCAGAAACTAAGGAAAGAATATTGAAGGCTGTAAGAGAGAAAAAACAAGTAACATACAAAGGTAAACCCATCAAAATAACAGCAGACTTCTCAACAGAAACATTAAAAGCAAGAAGAGCATGGGGTGAGATCTTCTGGGCACTGAATGAAAATAACTTCAACCCCAGGATACTCTACCCAGCAAAGCTATCATTCAAAATAGATGGAGCAATAAAAGTCTTCCATGATAAGCAGAAACTAAAACAATATGTGACCACAAAGCCACCATTACAAAAGATTCTGCAAGGGATCCTGCACACAGAAAGTGACACCCAACTTAACCATGAAAAGGCAGGCAGCACCAAACCACAGGATAAGAAAAAGCAAGACAGTAGAGAGTAACGTCAAGTTAGGTACACACAATCAAACCTTCAAACAATTAAGATAACTAAATGGCAGGAATCACCACATACCTATCAGTACTAACACTTAATGTTAATGGACTTAATTCACCCATCAAAAGACACCGTATGACAAAATGGATTAAAAAAGAAGATCCAACAATTTGTTGCTTACAGGAGACTCATCTCACCGAAAGAAATAAGCATATGCTTAGGATGAAAGGCTGGAAGAAGATTTACCAAGCCAGTGGCCCCCGAAAACAAGCAGGAGTAGCAATACTTATCTCTGACAAAGTAGACTTCAAACCTACATTGATCAAACGAGATAAAGAAGGACATTCCATACTAATAAAAGGGGAAATAGACCAAAAAGAAATAATAATCATCAATCTGTATGCACCCAATGTCAACGCACCCAATTTCATCAAACATACCCTGAAAGACCTAAAAGCATATATAAACACCAACACAGTGGTTGTGGGAGACTTTAACACTCCATTATCATCAATAGATAGGTCATCCAAACAAAAACTCAATAAAGAAATCCAAGATCTAAAATATGCAATAGATCAAGTGGACCTAGTTGATGTCTACAGAACATTTTATCCAACCTCTACACAATATACATTCTTCTCAGCAGCCCATGGAACCTTCTCCAAAATAGATCATATCCTAGGGCACAAAGCAAGCCTCAGCAAATATAAGAAAATAGAAATAATACCATGCATACTATCTGACTACAATGCAGTAAAAGTAGAACTCAACAACAAAAGTAAAGACAAAAAACATGCAAACAGCTGGAAACTAAATAACTCATTACTTAATGAAGAATGGATCATCGATGCAATAAAAGAGGAAATTAAAAAGTTCCTAGAAGTCAATGAAAATGAAAACACAACCTACCGGAACCTATGGGACACAGCTAAGGCAGTCTTGAGAGGAAAGTTTATAGCCATGAGTGCATATATTAAAAAGACTGAAAGATCCCAAATCAATGACCTAATGATACATCTCAAACTCCTAGAAAAACAAGAACAAGCAAATCCCAAAACAAATAGGAGAGAAATAATAAAAATAAGAGCTGAAATCAACGAAATAGAAACCAAAAAAACCATACAAAGAATTAATGAAACAAAAAGTTGGTTCTTTGAAAAAATAAACAAGATCGATAGACCCCTGGCAAACCTGACTAAAATGAGGAGAGAAAAAACCCAAATTAGTAGAATTAGGAATGCAAAAGGGGAGATAACAACAAACACCATGGAAGTCCAGGAAATCATCAGAGACTACTTTGAGAACCTATATTCAAATAAATTTGAAAATCTAAAAGAAATGGACAGATTTCTAGATACATATGATCATCCAAAACTGAATCAAGAGGAAATTAATCACCTGAATAGACCTGTAACACACAATGAAATTGAAGCAGCAATCAAGAGTCTCCCCAAAAAGAAAAGTCCAGGACCTGATGGATTCTCTGCTGAATTCTATCAGACCTTTAAAGAAGAACTGATACCAACCCTCCTTAAACTGTTCCATGAAATAGAAAGGGAAGGAAAACTGCCAAACACATTTTATGAAGCCACTATTACACTTATCCCAAAACCAGGCAAAGACACCTCCAAAAAGGAGAACTATAGGCCAATCTCCTTAATGAACATTGATGCAAAAATCCTCAACAAAATAATGGCAAACCGAATTCAGCAACACATCAAAAAGATTATTCACCACGACCAGGTAGGCTTCATCCCAGGGATGCAGGGGTGGTTCAACGTACGAAAATCAATAAACATAATAAACCACATTAACAGAAGCAAAGACAAAAACCACTTGATCATCTCAATAGATGCAGAAAAAGCCTTTGATAAGATCCAACATCATTTCATGATAAAAGCTCTAAGAAAACTAGGAATAGAAGGAAAGTTCCTCAACATTATAAAAGCTATATATGACAAACCTACAGCCAGCATTATACTTAATGGAGAAAAACTGAAACCATTCCCTCTAAAATCAGGAACCAGACAAGGATGCCCACTATCTCCACTCCTATTCAACATAGTACTGGAATTCCTAGCCAGAGCAATTAGGCAAGAAGAAGGAATAAAAGGAATACAAATAGGTAAAGAAACTGTCAAAATATCCCTATTTGCAGACGACATGATCCTATACCTTAAAGACCCAAAAAACTCTACTCAGAAGCTTCTAGACATCATCAATAGCTATAGCAAGGTAGCAGGATATAAAATCAACATAGAAAAATCATTAGCATTTCTATACACTAACAATGAGCAAACGGAAAAAGAATGTATGAAAACAATTCCATTTACAATAGCCTCAAACAAAATCAAATACCTAGGTGTAAACCTAACAAAAGATGTGAAAGACCTCTACAAGGAAAACTATACACTTCTGAAGAAAGAGATTGAGGAAGACTATAGAAAGTGGAGAGATCTCCCATGCTCATGGATTGGTAGAATCAACATAGTAAAAATGTCTATACTCCCCAAAGTAATCTACATGTTTAATGCAATTCCCATCAAAATTCCAATGACATTCATTAAAGATATTGAAAAATCTACTGTTAAATTTATATGGAAACACAAGAGGCCACGAATAGCCAAGGCAATACTCAGTCAAAAGAACAATGCAGGAGGTATCACAATACCTGACTTCAAACTATATTACAAAGCAATAACAATAAAAACAGCATGGTACTGGCACAAAAACAGACATGAAGACCAGTGGAACAGAATAGAGGATCCAGATATGAAGCCACACAACTATAAGCAACTTATCTTTGACAAAGGAGCTAAAAATATACGATGGAGAAATAGCAGCCTCTTCAACAAAAACTGCTGGGAAAACTGGTTAGCAGTCTGCAAAAAACTGAAACTAGATCCATGTATATCACCCTATACCAAGATTAACTCAAAATGGATCAAGGATCTTAATATCAGACCCCAAACTCTTAAGCTGATACAAGAAAGAGTAGGAAATACTCTGGAGTTAGTAGGTATAGGTAAGAACTTTCTCAATGAAACCCCAGCAGCACAGCAACTAAGAGATAGCATAGATAAATGGGACCTCATAAAACTAAAAAGCTTCTGTTCATCAAAAGAAATGGTCTCTAAACTGAAGAGAACACCCACAGAGTGGGAGAAAATATTTGCCAATTATACATCAGACAAAGGACTGATAACCAGAATATACAGGGAACTTAAAAAACTAAATTCTCCCAAAACTAATGAACCAATAAAGAAATGGGCATGTGAACTAAACAGAACTTTCTCAAAAGAAGAAATTCAAATGGCCAGAAAACACATGAAAAAATGCTCACCATCTCTAGCAATAAAGGAAATGCAAATTAAAACCACACTAAGATTCCACCTCACCCCTGTTAGAATAGCCATCATCAGCAACACCACCAACAACAGGTGTTGGCGAGGATGCGGGGAAAAAGGAACCCTCTTACACTGTTGGTGGGAATGTAGACTAGTACAACCACTCTGGAAAAAAATTTGGAGGCTACTTAAAAAGCTGGACATCGATCTACCATTTGATCCAGCAATACCACTCTTGGGGATATACCCAAAAGACTGTTACTCCAGAGGCACCTGCACATCCATGTTTATTGCGGCACTATTCACAATAGCCAAGTTATGGAAACAGCCAAGATGCCCCAGCACTGATGAATGGATTAAGAAAATGTGGTATCTATACACAATGGAATTTTATGTAGCCATGAAGAAGAACGAAATGTTATCATTCGCTGGTAAATGGATGGAATTGGAGAACATCATTCTGAGTGAGGTTAGCCTGGCCCAAAAGATCAAAAATCGTATGTTCTCCCTCATATGTGGACATTAGATCAAGGGCAAACACAACAAGGGGATTGGACTATGAGCACATGATAAAAGCGAGAGCACATAAGGGAGGGGTGAGGATAGGTAAGACACCTAAAAAACTAGCTAGCATTTGTTGCCCTTAATGCAGAGAAACTAAAGCAGATACCTTAAAGCAACTGAGGCCAATAGGAAAAGGGGACCAGGAACTAGAGAAAAGGTGAGATCAAAAAGAATTAACCTAGAAGGTAACACCCACGCACAGGAAATCAATGTGAGTCAATGCCCTGTATAGCTATCCTTATCTCAACCAGCAAAACCCCTTGTTCCTTCCTATTATTGCTTAAACTCTCTTTACAACAAAATTAGAGATAAGGGCAAAATAGTTTCTGCTGGGTATTGAGGGGGGGGAGCGGGAGGGGGTGGAGTTGGTGGTAAGGGAGAGGGTGGGGGCACGGGGGAGAAATGAACCAAGCCTTGTATGCACATATGAATAATAAAAGAAAAATGGAAAAAAAAAAGTATCTGAAGAAGAAAAACAAAAAATAAAAGTGTCCAATGGACTTGTGACAAAACGTTAATGTGCATTAATCTGGGTAGTGGATAATAAGAGTTTCTTTTATTTCTCTTGCTGTTATTTATATGCTTGAAATGTTTTTAAATTACAAGAAAAATAATCAGGTGACTAGAGCCTGGTTGTCAGCAGAGTGTTTGGTGGTATTAATGACACAAAAGACCAAACTGAGCTGAGAGCAGGACAATAACTTGCTCTTAAAAGTGTCAGCTCTCAAAAATGAGCCATGATGAGCTGGCAGGGTAGCTAAGTGGCAGAGCATTTATCTACCATGTACAAGTTTGATACCCAGCACCACCAAAAAAAAGGGCCACAAAAGGGAATGAAACTACGTTACTGATCAAGCAATCTCGAAACATTAATAGTGAGTGCGGCCAGGATGTAGCTCAGCGGTAGAGCATTTGCCTGGCATGCAACCACAACACCACAAAAAATAAATAGAAATAAAATAGTGAAGAAAATCCTCAAAATAAAGTCCATCTTTTATATGTCTTTTAATACTACATTATGACCGATGAAACTGGCCAACATTGTTAGGACTTTTGCAACTAAATTTCATATTGTGTCTTCTACATTATGAAAGTTTCGCCATGTAACAGAAATAAAATGAAAGGAAGTGGGTGGGGAGAATGATAGAAAAAGAATGAAAGAATTTTGAATTGGACTAAGGGAGGCAGGGCTCACACCAAAGGTCAGGGAACTGAGTTCCCATCTAGCTCTGACACTAAATCTGTCTGGAACAAGTAACTTCAGTTCTGTGAGTTTCACTTTCCTCCTCCCTAAATAGGAGGACAATGGCCTAGATTTCAGCTCCACATCCTATGATCCTCAAAATATCCAGTGAGGTTCACATTTGGAGAAGTGGTATTATCCTGGAATTAAAACACTCAGCCTCTGTCTGATCCAGTGAACAAAGTAAAAGGATGAAAACTCAAGGTCACAATTCACCATGAAGGTCAAAGCCATGCATCATTTATTAGGGCAGTCACTATGCTAAAGTAGGTGGGGTAGGAAGTCAGTGAAGACAAGGGAGGGATCTGCCAGGGAGGCCTAAAAGATTGTGAGAAGAAACACAGTTCTATGTTAACCTCCAATTTTCAGACTCCCACAACAATATAAGAAAACCCAGGAGACACCGGTACATCTAAACCTTCACTTGGTCCCAAACTCAATGTGAAGAGATATAGATGAGTGAATACAGGACCACACTTTCCAGAGTGGTTTCTAGAATGTTCACTATGTGCCGAACACTACACTAATACAGAGAGAGAAAGAAAAAGAGGAGAGAGAGAGAGAGAGAGAGAGAGAGAGAGAGTTGTGGCTATTCCCATCACCTGTTCTTCTTCATCCATAATACCTCAGCCCCTCCCTCATTCTTAAAGCTATTTTTTCCCTTCATCTTCCCATTCTCCCTTTGTGGCTCACTGTTCTTAATATTGATCACCTGATCCTTTTTAGCCTCACACATTATTGCTGGCCAGGTTCCTCAGGGCCATTCTCTTTCAGAAGGGCTGTGTTGTATGAGAGTAAAAGCACAGTAGAGGACCTTTTATTGAGTTTCAGCCCATCTCCAGCATTGCCTAGCTGTTTGTGACCTCAGGTGAGTTACTTAAATTCATAGTGCTTTAATTTCATAATTTTCAAAATGGGAGTAGTGATATAGCCTGCCTTATTGGATTTCTGCAGAGAATTAGCATATGTAAAAGGCCTGTCACATAGGAAATGCCTTTTAAGTATTGTATAGTTGGTCCTATGTATCCATGGGTTCTACATCGATTCAATCAATTTGAAAAAAAAATTGTCTGAACATGCACAGACTTATTTTTCTTGTCAGCATTCCCTAGACAATACAGTATAACATCGGTTTACATAATATTTACATTATAGTAGGCATTATAAATGATGTGGGAGGATATGTGTAGGTTATACGCTAATACCATGCCATTTTGGGTAAGGGACTTGGGTATTTGTGGATTTTAGTACCCTTGTTGGTTTGGGGACCAATCCTCTATAGTTACCATGGGATGTCTGTTGTTACTATAACTCTCTTCCACCATAGACTTTCTTTGCAGGAGCTCATCTACACCAAAATCTTCCAGGGCTTTCTGGACATCCACACGGTCTGCCCACAGTTTCCTTACACCTCAGCATGTTCAAAATTGAGCTCATCATCTACTTCTCTTCTTTCCCTGCAAGCTGGCTTTTGGGTTGACTCTTCTTTTAGCCAGTGGTACCATTTCTTGTCTGGTAGCAGGGAACAGTGACTTATCCTTGCTTCCAGTCCTTCACCTCCAATCCATTTGGTCATCAGATTATGTCTAAACCTCACTTAAACTCTTCATTACTTCAGGAACCATGAGTCTATCTTCTTGCCTCTACCCTCTACCTTGTTTTTTCTATCTTGGCTAGAATCATCTTTCACCAGTGCAAAAATGATCATATATGACCTCAGTTTGAAATATTCCAAATTTTTCATAGCTTCCAAGGTTATGTGTGGCTTGACACACAGATCTTTGATGCTCTGGCCCCTGCTGGCCTCCTTGTGCCAGCCTATTGCTTCTCTTCAGCCACACAGAAAATGTCATCTCTAGGTCAATTTGAGCGCATAAAGGGGAAACCTCATTATCTGTGCAGTAGAGATAGATTAGTATCTACATCGCTTGTACTTAATACACATCTTAGCACACAGTAGGTACTAAATACATGAAAAAAAGCTGGACCCCATACGAATGGGGGTTCTTTCTTGCTCATAGACTTTAAAATTATCCTCATTGTGTTGATTGGAATCAGCATGTTCCACAACATAATTAAAATGTAAGAAATGTTTCTAGCCCATCAGTAATACAGACACTTTCAAATAACAACTGAGGAAATGCAAATTTAAACTTACAAATAGCCTTTTACGTCAACAACACTAAGAGGTGCATTTTCTCCTTAATGCATGTACATAACTTCCATTAATGTTCTTTGCCCTGGTGTTTGGCTTTTATGTTTATGTCTGTTGTATAAATCTGAGTCTTGACATTTTAATGGAAAGATCTTGGTTTGTGATGACATCATAGCAAATGTAAAGTAGAGGTGGTTGGATTGTTTGGAAAACTTTCATCTGAGAATGTTTTCTGTAATCCTGCAGAAAAATTATTTTAAATAAGTGGTGTTCTGTTTTCCAAGGGATCCTTGGCTCACAGTTCTGGATGCTACCTTCACCCCTCCAATTTACATGTCCTGGGTGATTTCTTATGGATTACCTGATGAGAACCAATCCCACGGGCAAAGGACCTAGGCTAGAGAGAAATTCCAGAAGTCATTGTGGCTTCTGCAGAAAGGCGTCAGGAATATTAAAAACTGGAAATGTCATTAGGCAACACCATTCTAAACACATAGTTAGAGAAAAGAAAAATTTCCAAAAGGAAGCCAAATAAAACTTATAAATGTTCTGGTAATAATGGTGCAAACATTGCTGCTGAAATTTTAAGTGTTTCTGTCCCCACTGGCCACATAAACATGGGAGCTCAGTAATGAATGTCAATTTCAAAGTGTAAGTGCGCACTATTTAGAATGTTTCCTTCTGTTCCTCTTCTATGCTGTTACCCGAATCAGCCTTGCCTTTTGGTGGGTGAAGGCCACTGAAAAGCAAAATTATTCATTCTGTTGATACATCTCACCCCAAGGGGGCAGTGAGACCAGTGAGAACATCATCCAGCAGGGATTCTCAATCCAACTTGGGTACTGCTGACTCTGCACTGCCACTGCCAAGAAAAGGAAAGGGGAGACAGAGCAAAGGCAGCTTTCCATCCATGCTTGAAAGAGCCATAATCCAAACAAAAACAAATAAACAAAAATCCTTCAATCCTGTAGCTATATCCACTGAAGCTGTTATGAGTCATAAACCTTGACAAATCATGCATATTCCAGGAGTCAGTGAATAGCTGAGCATCCCTAAATCTAACCTCCCATCCCAAAAGAAAACTAGAAAACCACTTTAGAAAGCCTTTCCTTTTCTCATTTTCAACTGGGAAAACACTAAAACATTCAGCTCTGAAAAGTTAGGAGTTGATCTCTCATTCACTCCATTCTCTACTTCAATGGCAACATATCTCCCTCTTGTGGATTTTTTGGATATTTTCACCCAGGATAATCTTTTCCAATTTATATACTCCCACCTAATCACTAGGTTGGATTTTATAACTATAAGCATTAATAAGAAATAGGATATTCTACCATATCCTCCTACTAACTGAAATACTAGAATGAATGCCCTGGCAACATGCTCATTCTTCTCCTGGAAATGAGGTAGCTGTTAACAAACTGTGATAGCACATCAAATACTTATCAAGCCGGACATAAGGCACTTGAACATGCAGGTCTTACTCCTGCAAAGATGTGTAGCCTACAAGAGAGGGACAAACTGCCTGCTGAAAACTGTGTCAGTCGCTCTTATGGGAAAAATAACCTTAGACAAAGACAGCAACATGGGTGGCCATGCCACCAGTGACCAATAGAAGACTATTTTCCTTGGTGAAGTGTGCCAAAGAGTGTGACTATGAAATGGATATTTCTCCTCTATGCACAAAAAGCAAGCCAATATAGGAGTTCAATTCCATCACTCTTTACAGAGATAAACCATCAGAACCCAGAAACACCACCATCTTCCTGTATTTGGGCTTTAAAATTTTGCAGTATCTGCAAATGTTCTGGTAGAGGGTAAAGGGGCATCCAATCCCAGTGAAGCATCTTAAGTCACAGCATAGACTTACAGCCATGAATCCTGCCTAAATGCCAACCTCAATGGACTTCAGTAGCATTCACCATCCGTGGCCTTTGTGTAGCATTTGACCTTGTTGACCACGTGCTTACCTGGAAATCAACACCATGACAGTTACATCTAAAATTAAACATGACTTCTCTGCTCACTGCTCTTTTTTTCATAGGGAAATGTCTGTCCTTGGTCATGGACACCACCTCCTTTCTCTGCACAGCCCCTCCCCTGCATCTTTCTGCTAGTCTCATGCCTTAGGATCTTCCAGTCCTTGACAATCCAACTCCCCCTGACATCTCACATCTGCCTGCCTCTCCAGCAACTCAAACTCCACACATGCCTCCCCTTCTCCCTCTCTCAAGAAAGCAAAAAAGCATAGGATGCCAGTGGGAAAAACAGCCAGTAGATAGGAAAATTCTGTGACCTCAGGCATTCTCTTAATTGTCAATGTTCCTCCTTCAGTCTAGACTTCCTACCTTTCTACCCCACATTTAACACCACCACCCCATCCCTTCTTACCCTCGGCCCCATTCCTTTCTAGGGTGACTCCCTCCCCACCTCACCAATCCACCATGCCAGGCTCTTTCCTGTCCCCAACCTCTCATGACCCTACCACTGACGTGTCATTATCACCCAAAGTTCACTGTTCACATAACCACTCTCTCAATAGTATACCTTCAAGGCTTTGAGTTCATTTATAATGACATGTATCCACCGTGCTAGTTTTTCTGCTTTTGGTGCTTTTCCTTTTTTCCTATTATGTACATATTTTAATGACATATTTTATGTACATATTTCATATTTTGAAAGTGAGTTGATATGAAGAAAAGTATTAAAGAGCTACTAGTGTAAGAATATAACAAAATCATGAAGATGAGTATATAGACTAAAATTCGAGAAACATTAAGTCAAAACCTGCACTCTCCAGGTGTGTGAGCTAAGTGGGTTTTTTTGTTTGCTTGGTAGTACTGTGGTTTGAACTCAGGACCTTGTGCTTTTGTGCTTGGCTCTTACCACTTGAACCACACCTCAGCCTTTTTGTTTTTGTTGTTGTTGTTGTTGTTTCTGCTTTACTTAATTTTCAGATAGGGTGTAACACTTTTTGCTATTCTACATCTGCCTCCCATAGCCAAAATTACAGAAACATACCACCATGCCCAGCTTCTTTGTTGAGATAGAATCTCACTAAATTTTTGCCAGGGCTGGCATCAAATCTCAGTCCTCCTAATCTCCACTCCTGAGTAGCTGGGGTTACAGGTGCGACCCACCACACCCAGCAAGAATTGTTTTTAAGAGGCACATTAACCATAATTTGTGTCTTCTTTTTTTCTGGTGTATGACAACCAGTGTGTCTTTATTTGGATTCTCCATACACATCATTAGCCCACAAGAGCTCTCTGGTTCTGGATCATATATTTCCTTTCTCAATCACTGTCCAAGTTCTGATCTCTGGGACCTGTGACTATGTTAGGTTACATTGCAAGGGGAATGAAGATTGCAAATGGCATTAAATCTGCTAATCAGATGACCTTACATGAAGAGATAACCCTGATTATTAGCGGGACCTTAAGTAATCACAGATGTTCTTCTCAGTGGACGAGGGAGGCAGAAGAGGGAGAATTAGAGAGATGGCTTCATGAGAAAGACAGCTGGTATTGCCAGCTTTGAAAGGGAGGAAGGGGTCTGTGAGACAAAGTACACAGGCAGCCTCTGAGAAGTTGAAAAAAGTAAGAAAAAAATTTGACTCACTCTGAGAGCTTCCAGAGAGTACACATGTCTGCCCACACCAAGGAGACTCATAATGGACTTGTGATCCCTGAAACTATATAATAACAAACTTTTGTTGTCCTAAGCTACGGAGTTTGTAGCAATTTGTCACAGCAGCAATAGGAAACTAACATGGTCACTTTTTGCTATTTAGCATAATTTTTTTAATATGTATATTCTTCCTGACAATTTTTTTTCTCCAGTCTGTGTCTTCCTGGCAATTTGAAATAATCTAGTATCAATTTCCAATGATGGGTTAGAAGCAACTTAGAAATACAATGACAAATAATTTTAATATTATCTTATTTTGAATTAAACTAATTTAATTTTAAATTTAGCTAAAACTATATAATATCATCAATTACCCTCCAGTGTACTTTGACTCCTCTATCTCATTCAACTAGATATGAATTTTCACTTAAATCATAATGTATACTACTAAACTAGAAAATGATACAGATTTTGTGATTTTTTAAAGTTATTCACTTAGTCAAGCATATAAAGAAAAACCATGTAAATTACCACATATGGTACATTTTAATTTGCTACAAAATTTTTAAAATATGCATGAGCTCTCTATGATAATTTGAAAACAATTGAGACGTAGGAACATAATTTATATCAAATAATGCTATAAACATGATTTTACTATTCATAGAAACTACATATGTACAATAATCAATTAATATTTCTACCTTAAAAACAAAATGACACACAGCAATTTATCCCCATTCTAGCATATAGTTTGCTGTACTCTATTCTCTTCCTGGTAGTTATTTTGTCTCCATTTGATGTTTAGAAGTAAAAATCTTTCACCTCAGAAAAGGCGAAAGAAAAAAGAACTGAGTTATTTCCAACCTCTATCTCAAGACTCAAAATAAAGGATGCTATTTCTGAACTAAAATGTGTTTTATTTGTAAATGCAGTAGAGTGGTGCTTCTTAACCTACCCCAGTATAATTATTCAAGAATTTCATCTGAGAGGACCACGAGTGCCAAGAAAGTACATGGTTTATTATCTTTCCACACACTAGCTTCTCCAGAATGTGGGATTCCCAAAGGGATTGATACTATTTCCTGACAGCCTCTAAGCATAAAATTATTATAGAAGGTAAAAGAAAATTTCCACAGAGATTCGGAGCTGATTAACATAGGCATGCCTGTCAGTCACTCTCTGGAAGCCAATTAAGCAAAGTACTCAGATGTAACACTTTAACACCATAAATTAAAGTGGGCAAAAAGTTAAAATCTATCATAAAATTAACCATAGTAAGTGAAGTGGCTTTGAAAATGTACCTTATAAAAATAAAATGTATTTCTACCCCGATTGCAAAGTAAAACAAAGGGAAATTTTCTAGTTGAAATAGCAAAAATGACTCATTGATCATATCTAGCCTTCCATTTGGCTGAAAGAGGATCTTTTCACCAAGAAGTATGTGAATTAATCTTCTGAAGGGCACTCATCTTCAGGATCTCATTAAAAAAAAAAAAAAAAACTTCATGTAAAATCCCTTAAGACTTTGTCCCTTAAGGGTAGACAACTTGCCAGGTTACATCACCCTCCCCTGTGAAGGTGACGCACAAGCTGCCACATGGTCAGAGCAGAAGGAAGAGGATGCATGGTTTATTCTTTTCACGTTAAATCATTTGGACACCTTTTTTAGCCTCTCTGAAGCTGCCTTTGAGATCAGGGATAGTACCTCCTAACCTACTCACACGATAAAGAAACGAATAGTCAGTAGTCCTGCAACTCGCTGTCTTTTTGGCATGCTCTCTTTTGTCTTTTGTTGTTAACTTTTCAAACACCAGACTCCTGAACTATGGCTTTCATGATATAATCAGGAAAAACCATTATGATGCGGGAAGAAGTCTCTCGTTTGTACCTAAACGCCTTAAGTCTGTGGTTATCTGCTTATGCCAGGGGACTCTGACATTAGGTATTCCCTCCAGCACTTACACACAGCATCCTAACTCCATGCCCTGAAGCTATTCCAGTACTAGTAAAGTCACTCTTTCCCCTTTACCACACTGTCCTTAACATGAAGAAGAGAGTTGGCCAAATTTGTGGGTTCCAGATAAAATCCCACCAGCTCTCACCATTTACCTGCCTTGACACTCAGCAGACTTCCCTGGTTATTTCTGATTTTCTGATTGCCTCAAGAAGCTCAGCTCTACCTCCCCTCACCCCACAGTGTGCCTTTACCCACAAACACTTCCTACTGTACAGTCTACACTTTCCGCTAATGAACCCATCCCCAAATCCACAAACACTTCCTACTGTACGGTCTACACTTCCCACTAATGAACCCATCCCCAAATCCACAAACACTTCCTACTGTACAGTCTACACTTCCCGCTGATGAACTCATCCCCAAATCCTGAAACACTTTCACTTTGTCCTGGAATCTACCACCAGTCATCAGCAAAAATCTCCCTTACTCTTAATGTTCTCAACTTGATCTGGACCTCCCAACAGGATCTGGACTCCGTTCATGTCTTCAGAGTGTCCATCCACTACTCCTTGTTGCAATTATCTACACACCTGGGTCATTTTCTTCATTCCTTGAAGAACTGCTATCACCTCACTCACCATCACTTCCAGCCCTCTACTTCTCCTCAGTCTTAGTGACTTCTGTATCTACCTGGTCAATCCTTTCAATATACTCTACCTCTTTTCTTCCAGTGTTCTCAAATTCCCCTAGCCCTACCATCTTTACCAGCAATTTCCTCATGTCCTAAATATCAAATATCCCACTCTCCTACCACCACCACCACTTCTTATCCTTCCAGCTCTTTCCCATTCCCAACCAGAATTATGACTGTTTTCCCACATCCTATTCATAATATATCACCCATCTTATCGTCTTTTAGATAGCTCATTTTCTCTCTTTGTGTAAAACTTTGACTCCCTTTCTTCTGACCTCTGGCTCTAACTTAACAAAACTCTAATCAGAGTTAAGTCTAACTCTCCACCTACTCTGTCCTGGGACCCATGAAGCTGAATGGAGATAGAGAAAAATGGTCTTGCTGTATCTTTAAGTTATAATCACTAATCTCAAAGAGATTTCTAGTGCTATACCTTTCTACTTAATTTTCTCATTCTCCTAAAAGACTCTCATATCTCATTTTACCTCAAAACTCCAGCACTTCATTTTCACTCTCAGTTAATGATTTTGCCTCCTAAATCTCTGAGAAAAGAGTAGTTCTAGAAACTACTACCACCACTCTGTCCACTCAGCTGCATACATTCCACCTTCTCTGTTATCGGTGAATTTTCTGTGCCTTCACCTGGAGCCAACTCCTCTGCTTGAGCACTGGACCTTAAATTCTCTCATCAAATAATATTTATTGCTCAAAAGATT
This sequence comes from Castor canadensis, assembly GCF_047511655.1. Classification (NCBI taxonomy): domain Eukaryota; kingdom Metazoa; phylum Chordata; class Mammalia; order Rodentia; family Castoridae; genus Castor; species Castor canadensis. The sequence goes on along the minus strand of NC_133387.1, from coordinate 69,661,773 downwards.
CCCCCCTTTCTCTTGTCTGAATTTTTTTACTCTATTAATCTCAGAACCACCAATTAGCCAAAACCTCTGTTGTCATCATCACCTCCAGGTTGCTAAATCAGGTCTAATCTTCCATCTACAAGACAAGGCAGCAGTTTTTTATTTGCTTGATCACCTCCTCCTTGAAAGACTTTCTTCACGTGGTTTCCAGGGCCCCACACGCTAAGTTTTTTCTCCTAGCAATGAGCCACTCTGTAGTTTATTCCTCCTCATCCTCCCCTTTGAACAGCTTCACAGTGGAGGGTCACAGGACTCGAGTTGCTTCATTTCTTCCCTCTGTATACATGATGATCTATCAATCTACAGACTCTTGACTCCCAGGCTTATATTTTTAGCCCTGACCTCTCCCATAAATTCTGTCTCAAATCTCTAACTGTATTAGTCATGCTTCTGCTTTAATAACACAGTGTAACAAACAACTCACAAGCTCAGTGGCTTACAATAACAGTTATTTTCTTGCTGAATTATCTACAGGTTTGCCTAAGTAGCTCTGCTTCAGACTACACTTCAGATCTGCTCCACATATTTTTCATTCTCGTACCAGCAGCTCTTCAAGGGCAAGTTCTTTTTGTGGCAGAGGATAAAATCTTCAAAGAGGCTTCCATATTTTTGCTATACTACTTATGACTTATGTTTTTTATTGGGGGGTGGGGGCAGTACTGGGGTTTGAACTCAGGTCCTAGGCAGGCACTCTACCACTTGAACCACTGTGCCAGCTATACTATTTATAGCTTCAGCTGAGTTGACACACTATCTCTTCTACCCTTTTATAAATGGCTAAAGCAATATCCCAGCCAACCCCATCACCAATGAGGCAAAGAAGCATACACGCCCCAAGAGAAGTCATGACAAGGATAAAGGAGGTGGAAGAATAATTGTGAATGAATAATATAGTTTCCCACACCAACTCCCAATTCAACACCTTCACTTTGCTGTCCAATAAAAAATACCTCAACACTTATCATGATCAAAACTGATTTTACCCCCAAAGCTTCTTCTTTATTAATCTTCCCCATATCTTCAAAAGACAACCCATCATTCCAGTTGTTCAGAATGATTTTCTTTCTCTCACACACTCAACCAATCCAATTGACTCTGATTTCAAAATATGTCTAGAATATCACCCTTTCCATCACCTCCATTGGTACCACCTTGGTTCAATCGGCATCATCTCTTTTCAGGAGTGTAATAAAACCTCTCAACCAGTATGTTTCTACTCTTAACTCTCTAAGTGTTTTCCCAGTATGACAACCAGAATGATCCTTTCTGACGAGATCAGGCACATTCAGGGTGGTATGGCCGTGGACCAGAATGATCCTTTCAAAGTTAGATCATATCACTCCTATGCTTAATCCACCAGCAGTACCCTTTGCCACTCTGACACCAGGCCCTACTCTGCCTCTCTCCATTTGTTCCTACCACTCTATCCTGCTTGCTGGTCCTTGAACACAACAGATGACATTCTTTTCCAGTGCCTTCATACTTACTTTTTTTCTCTGCCTAGATTAACCCTCCTACAGATATCAGCGTGGCTCTTTCCCTTGCCTCTTTTGGGACTTAATTCAAATGTCACCCTCTCAGTGAAGTCTTCCTGAACATCCTAATTGCAGAGTGCAAGGACAAGTGCCATGGCAAAGCAAGCAAAGACAGCTGTGGGAACCCAGAAGAGCACCCATCTCAGATAGTCAGGATATTAAAGTCTCTATATTTAGGCAGGTGCCCTGAAGAGCGGTGAATTATCATCTTGGGTGTATAACCCTGAAATCCATTACCAGGATATATGTGGTTCCTCTCCTGATTCTTGCTGAGATGTGTGCTGCTATCCCCCAAATACATTGGGTAAGCCATGTGGACTGTGTGAAGAACCATTATGCACGCAGAGGCTTTTAATATGCTGTAGTGGCTTAGCCTGACCGCTTCTGCTTCCATCATCTGCCTTGAAAAGAGCATGCCTGGGATTATCTCTGATTCCTGCAAGGCAGTCATGCGAATCGAACCTAAATCAATCTATACACCGACAGCAGCCAAACCCAGGCAAGCTCAGATGAATCCACATTAGATCTTACCTAAGAACCCCTTAGAAAAAAATAAATGATTGTGGTTGAAAAACCATTAGATTTTAAAGTTGGTTGCAGCATTATTGTAGCAAAAACCTGAAAGTACTGTCCTATATTATAAATACCATCTACTATGATTCCTAGGTCTAGGGCATGGCTCAAGTGACAGAGCACTTGTCTAGCAAGTGCAAGGCCCTGAGTTCAAACACCAGTACCATCAAATAATAATAACAACAATAATATCCCATAAATGCTTTCATCATTTATTACCCAGGCTACCATTGCCTTTTCTTCTTCAGTGAAAGTCTCTTGAAGCGATATTCTATACATATTGGTCTCCTATTCTTCATTTCCAATTTACTTTAACCCCTCCAACCAAATTACATCTTGCCATCATGGACAACATTTCCTCAAATGGCATTCCTGTACAAAAGAGTAAGCATGGACAGAGATGGCCAGTAGCAATCATGAAAAACTTAGTCCATCTATAAGTGAAAAGAAAGCCAGGTATGGTGGTGCACACCAGTAGTTTCAGCTATTCAGGAAGCTGAGGAAGAAGGGTCACATGAGCTCAGAAGTTCCAGGCAAGTCTGGGCAACATAGAGAGACTCTGTCTCTGTTTCAAAAGCTAAATTCATTCATTCATTCACTCATTTAGAGACAAGTAAAGAGTTGATTTGAGTTAGGGTGGAAAGTGTAAAGCAATCTGTGAAGCACTTTTTGCTGAATTTATTGAGGTCTTTTTCCTATTCCTCCCTTTCAATTTATGAATTAAAATAATTTATCTTATAGATAAAGAGTCTGTTTTCTCAAAACTTTGGTAATTTATGTAACAACACTTAACTTCTCTGGGCCTTGGTATTTACATTCATAAATTTAAAAAGTTAAACTGCCTGGGTTTTGAGCAGGATCTTCTGGGAATTTTTCACAATTCATATAACCAGTGAACGCCCTACTTTTCCAGCTTAGTTCTAAACAATTCTGAGGGCAGGGATGAGGGTTAGCAGTCTAAAAATGTTCAGAAATCAATTTCTTATCATCTCAATACACCTTGCACTTTTTCTGCCAATGGTCACATGCACACTGGCCTTTGGGCCACTGAAGCAGATGTTCTCCACCATCCTGTTAAATACTTAGCATGTGTAACTATCTCCTACAGGCTGTGGTCTCAACTCATTAACTGAAATGTTTTCTATTTCTAGTGTAATCTAAGCTTTCCTTTTCTCATTTTATAATCTCTATCAGAGCACTAGATATTAACAAATGCTTCTTATATTTATTTACCTCCTCAGATCCCACAATACCATTATGCAAGGACTCTTATGCCAAGCCAGCAACTTTGCAGTGATATGGATTAATTTCTTCATATTATCTGTACTACAGAGGCTAAGAAAGAATGTGAAAATTATTGAGTTGTGTATTTTAGATATAAATTTTTCTGCCACAAACATTTGAATTAGAATGTTTTCTTTGTGAAAGTCCTGAGTTCAAACCCCAGTCCCACCAAAAAAAAGGAAAAAAAAAAGAATATTTTCTTCTCTTCATTATATTTCTATTCTGAAAACGTTAAACATGTTTTATTAAATTTGAATTTTTAGGGTAAAAATGCATTGCCTTTCTCCATACTAATCATTGACCATTTCAATATGAATTCACATAAAGGCACATATGTACCCAACTGTTGATTTTTGGTGTTTTTTTTCTTTTCTTGGTACCGGGGTTTGAACTCAGGGCCTACATCTTGAGCTACTCCACCAAACCTTTTTTGTGATGGGGTTTTTAGACATACTATTTGTCTGGGCTGGCTTTAAACCACAATCTTCCTGATCTCAACCTCCTGAGTAGCCAGGATTACAGGTGTGAGCCACCAGCACCCAGCTACACCCAACTTCTAAAGATGCAATACACCTTTACAAAGATAGACCTCTATCAGTTTTCAACGGAACATTGCTTTAAGGCAATGATCCTATTAAAAAGATGCTTCTAATTACAAATATCCAATCCCTTCACTCTCATTCAGAAACATTAACTTAGAGCCTCTCCTCGAACTAAAAAGAACAATCCGACACTTAACCATCACAGGATAGCAAAGAGTTCTCCCCTTAAAAGCATAATTATTCTACAGTGTAGCAATACTAATGGACCATTAGCTCTGAGAGTGAAAAGTTTCCAATCCTACAAGTGAAAAGTTGCTACAGACAGCAAGAGATCTATAAACCATGATTATCTTAAAATCAAAGCATTGAGCCATGTAGTTGAATGGGTCCTCTGGAGAAATGGTGCTCAACTCTTCTGGCATAGATAGGCAGAAGAGCCAGGAACTAGACTTCCTGAGTAGTCTTTAAGGATTGATGCTTTTTTAGCATTAACCATTGGAACACAGGAATGCCTCTCAATAATAGCCTTTATTAATATTTGTCTCATTAAAAAACAGCAGAAAACATAGAAAAGTACACAAAAGTTACAATCAACCATACCCCTAACTCCATTATCAATATTCTGGAGCATAGTTCTAAACTTATTCTGTGATTTTGCTTTATATTACTTTTTAAAGATCTAAATGAGGTCCTAGCACTATTTCATAATGATCTTTTTTCACTGAACACTGTGCTATGAATATCTCCTCTAGTTTTCTACATATTCTAGTAAAGATTTTTCGTGACTACAGTGCATTCCAATTTACCATACCAGAATTTTTAAACAAATATCCATCTTGAAACACTTAGGTTGTTTCACTTGTGTGACTAAAAGGGTACTAGATATTCTTCTAAATATATCATTCCACATATCTCTGGTCATTTCCATAGGTTCAAGGAGAATTACTGAGTCCTAGAATACAAATATGTTAAGACTATTGATACACAGAAAGGTAGTAACAATAGAAGGCTCACCATCAATGCATGAGAATGGACACAGGAAACGGAACTGTAATTGCCCATCAGTTAAATGTGTGCATACCTCCAACATGAAGGATTCTGTTACCTCTTCAAAGGCCAGAAATTGAGAAATCTTACATTGACACTACAAAGTAAAAATGAAGTAACATTTACAATGGTGTTGACTTATAAGTACTTTGAGCATCTAGGAATATTCCACACAGAGATTCTGGCAGCAAGTACTACCTTCTCAAGAATGAGAATTCTAGGACTGGAAGAGGGGCTCAAGTGGCAGAGCGCCTGCCTAGCAACTGTGAGGCCCTGAGTTCAAACCCCAGTAATGCCCCCCAAAAAAGAAAAAATTATTAGAATTCTGAGCAAGAGTCAAAGAGGAGTCACCCCTTGCGTTGTTCTGGATACTTCTACCTGGCAGCCTATGGTTAGTGGTCAGCACCACTTTCCTCCTATGCATCTCTGTAACAGAATAAAACGACCCCTCCTACAAATGTTTAATGACCAGAGTCGATCAGCCGCAAAGCCCAGAAAGGCATAGAAGGAAATAAACCTTGACAATTTCAAAACATTAGAGAGTGGTGGAGCCTGTAGCAAACTGAAGGACAGCTGTCTTGCCAAAAGTAAGCCACATTCAGTTTTTAAAACTATCCTGAGAGTCAAGCAAACACGTTAAGAGACAAATTTTACTCGTGGACCTCCAAATTACAAATTTGCTCTTTTTGGTTTTTTTACTTGCAGATTATTCTCAGTCGCTAAATAATAACTGCTAAAGTATGTTTTGACAAACAGTTATTGAAGGATTTCTATGGATGATTGTCTCAATGTGGTCTTTTAAAAGAAGTACTTAGACCAAACTTGTAACACTTACTTGTTAAAACTGTGATAGAGGCTTCTTTCTAACATGAGCCTCTGTCCTGTGTGGTCTATGTTCCGCCTCACTGTAACGAATGGTGCTCTGCACACTCTGGCTGATGGAAAGTTGGTGTAAGTTTAGTTTTTTAGTAATGAAAACATTAGCTATTATTTATGAGGCCTAATGACTGTATCTGAGCTGAAAAGGACTTTCCTCATTTTCTCACTGCCCCTTAGCAGCTCTTGAGGTATTTCTCTTAACCACTTAACCCACAGACACACAGAGGGCCCACCATTATTGTAAGAATGAGGTCACCTAGCCTCCAAGAGATTGAGTGAATCACCAAGTTCAATGGTGCTCATTACCTTAGAATAGAAGAGCACATTCTAGTCACCAATTACAGATACAATTGTTACAAGTCTATAGTTTCACAAAGGAGTCTCCTTGGTCACAGATTCTTCTAAAACCAAAACACAAAAGAGCATAGGCAAGAAGGGGAAAGGCATGCAGGAAAGGAAATACAACCAGAAGTCCTTGTAAAGTCTGATTTTGGGTTAGCAAGGCTGAACTCCCAAGAGAGTAAAACTCTACTTAAGCCTAATGTTTTTGGGGATGGTAAATTTATTGAACTCCTGGGCTGAAATAATCTCAAGAGAGCTGTTTATTCAGAGAAGGCATATTAATCCATTAAGCTAATGCTTTAACATAAGTGGCCAGACTTATTACATTAGCTTCAGTGACCCAAATCATTTAACCCGTTTGAATAAAACAACCTTTAGCATAAGCAATATAAAAGTATAAATAAGTAAATATCAAATTCCATTTATTGTGTGTGTGTGTTCCATATGTTAAGTTACATTCTTAGCCTAGGCTTTTACATTACTCTGAAGAAAATAAATGACAAAATCTTCCATCTGAAAAAGAAATTGCAACCAAAGGCTTACACTCACCTCATAAAATGAAAGTTTTATGTATGTGTTTAAAGAGAAAATGTTGCATAAAGGAAAAGATAAATTGTGACAACTTTTGGCTCCAAAATAATAATGAAATAAAATTATATGCTAATTATAATTAGAAAGTTTAGGAGAGTATTGAATGTGAGTAAACCTTTTATGATTTCAACAAAGTTTTTACCTTAAATATGTTCAAATATAATTTTCATGAAATCTTAATGCATAATTTATGATGGATGTTAAGTGTTTTGAGAAACTCAGCATAACAGGATCATGCAAAGAAGCTACAAAACTCCATCTACTAATAACATAAGGCAAAACAAATGTGCATGATTAACAGTGACAGCTTGAGAACAGCCCTAAGCAATTTAAAGACCCAGGCACCAAAAGGATCAAAAGAAACAAGTTGATTTCACTGGGTGAACAGAAGTAAGTTTAAAATTGGGATTGTTATAAGATGCTACTTAAAAAGAGCTACAGGAAAGGAATGAAAGAGGACCTATTTTATTCTCAAAAAGCCTATTCTGTCAAGGTTGTTGAAGAACCAATTATTCTTGGAGTTCATCAAATAAATGCCTTAGAGCCTGTCCAAGCTAAAAAATTACATACAAGCATTTAGCATGTATTAGTTTGACCCTGTGAGCTGACCTCATTCATGAGATTTCAACAGAGTTGTTGAAAAATACTTCAACATACCAGCACACCTTAATAGAACATGGCACATATTATAGCAAAGGGTATAATGTGGAAAGAGCATGAAAACAAGAGTGAAAGAAGAAATTAATTTAATGTTGTTCTATATCCTCATGCCATTCCAGAAAGGTGCACAAACTCCATAACCACTAAATTCTGGTTGCGTTGATCCATATCCCTTCCAAGTAATCCAACCAGCCCACCCACTACTCTTGTTTTAAATATGTACGAACTCAGCTATTATCTGGAATAATTATCAATTGCTAATTGTTATATTAATAATAGAAAATTAAAATTCAACACTGAAACAGATGGCCTCCCTTTTTCTCCACTCCAATCTCTTTATCTTATTGAAAAGTCTCCTAAAAGCCAAAAATCATTCATCAGTTGGATGGATTTTTCAATATGTTTGCTATTACTCAACCAGAAATGTCAATGAAAGCTTTTCTTATTGAGAAATAATTATTTTGATCTGAAAAAAGTTCACAACATGTTTGCTAATCAACATTTGCCTAAACACAAATATTTTCCTTTTTCCCATTAAAATGGAATCTTGTAACTTCCAGTCTTTTACTTTTTGGCCTTTTATTAATGTGAAGCTGGTGAATATTAATTTGATGCTGGGTGGAAAAGGATATAATTCTTCACAGAACTTCACATGAAGGGAGAGCATCTTTTCAGTGTGAACTGTCTGGGATTTGGATCCACATAACCAATGCCTTCCCGCTCCATTCAGGAGGCCCCCTTGTCCAACCTGGTCTCCTTGTCAAAATAGACCCTATGATCTTATTTGGGGCTCCAATATCTTCATATTTCAGTCATCCTCATCCATGTGTTCACTAAATACTAAAGGCCAATAAAAAACCTTTCCAATCCTGAAATATTAGAACTCATTCTAATGTACAGCTGGGTCCATCCTGGCCTCTGATACATTCAATGGATGCTTATACACTGCTGGAAAGTTAAAATATATCAAAGTTTCCAACAAATATCTCTCTCGAAAAAGGTTACCACTAACAGTGAAGAAAATTGAAGCCATTATAAAAGGATGTTTTTTTACTGGGCACAGTGGTGGACATCTATACTCCCAGCACTCAGGAGGCTGAAGCAGGAGAATCACAAGTTTGAGGCCAAATATAGTGAGTTCAAAGTCAGTCTGGACTACATAGCAAGACACTGTCTCAGGGAAAAAAAAAAAGGATGGCTATTGAGTGTATTAATACACATAATATTACTTTTGTTTAACAATTAATGCCTACATTCTAACATCAGCATCAAGAACTGAAAATAGAAGAAATTTAGCTTTAAATCTTTAATAAATTATGAGATGCATAACTTAACATTTCTGGAATATATTGTCCTAAGTGCTCCCTTTCCCCCACTGCACCAAGCCCCACATACACAAGGAAAGCCACAGGATAGTTAGTTTTAAGGGAAACAAAGTTATATCTGTTAGACACCATATAAAAGTGAGTTAGATCAGTGTCAACATTAGAATAATTCACATTCCTCCCAATGATGTCATACCACTGTAGAATATTTTGGGCAGTTGCTGTGATTTAAAAAAGAAATCAATGTGGAACAAGAAATAAGCACAGGGGGTAGTCATGTTTACAATTTTTTTCCTTCTTTTTCTAAAGAGCTCATGTGTGAGACTTAAATAATTAACTTGCTTGGGCCCAACTACTTAATAAACAGATACATTAGATATTTCTTTTCCCTGGAGAGTCTATGAAAAAATTACTAGACACCAAGGTGGCTATGACTGAAGAAAGTTCAGGAGCCTCTGCCTTAATGCAAAGGCACAAACTTATAGGCCAAGTGCCCTGCAATTAGTTACTAAAAAATTTATTTGCATTTTTTTACCAACACATAAATATAGAAAGGAAATTTTAACCTTATTGACATTAAAAAGAAATACCTGAAGCAATGTTAATCAAGCCAAACTCTTTTGCAAATTGCAGGTACAAATTTTGTTTTCAGTGTCCAAAGTAATGCCGATTATTCAAATTAGCTTTCTTTATGTAAATTAGTCCCTTCGAAAACTTCCTTAATCTGGGCAGTTACTAAATAAAATGGGTTTTGCCTCAACTAATGTCTGCACAAAGAGGGAAAAATACACAAGGGACATCCTATTATAGTTTTGAAGCACTGTGGACTTCCTTGTTTACTTACAAGCCTTCCTCTAGCAAAAAACAGTAATAGGCTGTAATTATTTCCTTGACTGTCATTTTTACAGTTCTAATTTGACCCTGCATTTTAAGAAGAGAAGAGGCATACAATTAGATCCCTTTTGTCTCTACTAGTCTGGCTTATGGTAAAGGAAACATCACTTTAGCCATTAATTTCAAAAAGGACACATTTAAGGATATCTGCGCCCGTGTGCTTAGAAAACTACAGTACACTAACTTTTCAACTAACCTGTCTCACTGCTCAAAATCAAAATTATTTTGACTAGAAAACAGACTTCCAGGATGCCCATTACACAACCGTGCACACCACACACACACACACATTACACACACCTGCCGATGACTTACAATCTTGGGACATGAATTAAGCATGGTTTTACAGTATCAAAGTGAAGTTTAACTAGGAGATAAAGATGAGTCTCTTTTTTAAATGATCTTTTTAAAAATTTTTTTTCAATTGCTATTTATGCTAATTAAAGAATAGCCTGAGGGGGGGAAAAAAACTGAGATTTTTTTTTTGAAACAAATCCATAGTCATTGGAGACAGACTTTCATTCTTTTGTTTTTGTTTAGACCTTGCATTTGTTAATTTAGTACTGGCAAACTAAAGTCTTGTCACCTGCAAGACTGGGAAAATGAGTTCTTCTCACAGTGTCCCTTTGAAGGTAGTAGTTCACATCCCACACTCAATAGAAAGTGACACTTAATCTGGCAGGCCTTGGTTTGGGGAACCCAAGAGAATGGAACTGTCCTGGTAACATAAGATACACAACTGAGGTTGAGTTTGGGTGGAACTCAGTTGCTCAGAGTATCAAAAGCAGCCTAAATTAGGGTAGGGGCAGGATTGGGACGAGGGGGATTTTGAGGGAAACTAAGGGATTTATGTTTTTATAAATAGCTATTTTTCTTTCTCTAAGGCTTCTGTTCTGTCAAGTGATCTTTTGTATGACTTTAACACACTGACACCTTCATATCGGATCCTAAGTAAAAATAAATAAACCTTAAATATATATGAATTGTCACACATATATACCAGGTTGTTGCTATAGTCCCAGTCGCAGATGAACTCTGTGAAAGCAAAGATAAGATGACATTGTGGCTTCTTTTTTTTAATTCGTGTATAAAAAACTTCAAAAGCCTGAGTAAGAGTCACTAAAATTGGGAACAAAATCAGAAAAGCCATTCTTTGAGATTGAAGTTTATATTAATTAACAAAAAAGGATGCCATTAACCTTCTGAGAGGTGAAGTACTTTAAAATGAAAGCTCTAAACCTCCTCAGGTGACTGAGTCACCACAGCCTCAGCTTTGTCCTCAGATAACCTGAATCCATGTCATGTTATGAATGCAAGCAAAATAATATGACAATCTGCTTGAAGTTCAGAAAAGAGGGAGTTGAAGAATAATTGGTTAATTTATCCAGAGAGATTTGAAATATGTACTCAGTGGTAAAGCAGGCATAATTTTCTAGTTTCTGGTACAATTCAAAAGAAACACCCCTCAAAACCATTCAGTTTAAGGGGGCGGAGTGGGTGGTAAGGGAGAGGGTGGGGGCAGGGGGGAGAAATGACCCAAGCCTTGTATGCACATATGAATAATAAAAGAAAAAAAAAACACTCAGTTTATTCTACCATGATCTCTTATGTTCATATTGCCTCACAGTTTCTTGGTTAGCAACTGAGAGTCAAAAGAAGCTTGATAATAGAAAGAGTTATCTTAGGGTTTTCTGGTAACAAGTAAGGCAAACCCCGCTGGGCAGGGGTGGCTCGAGCCTGTAATCCTAACTACTTGGGAGGCTGAGATGGGGAAGACTGAGGTTTGAGGCCAGCCCAAGCAAATAGTTCACAAGACTCCCATCTCCAAAATAACCAGAGCAAAATGGACTAAAGGCATGGCATAAGTGGTAGAGTGCCTGCTTTGCAAACATTAAGTCCTGAGTCACACACACACACAAAAAAAAGGCAAATCCCCACTGAATGTTAATGCTAGCACTTGCTTATAAGTAAATCCATGTGACTCATTAGCCTGAAATCAGTCCTCAGAAGCTCATCATTCCTGGGTGAACTGTTAACATCAAGTTTCTTGTCTTGAAACTGGATTCAAGACCCACAGAGGTTTCTTTAGTCCCTGAAAGAACACTGCCTGAGCAAACATGTGAAATGGTAAAAATTAACACCGAGGATCCATCATGATACAACCGCAGAATGTATGACACCAGGAGTGAGTCTAAAATTAAACTACCCACTGAGCCATAATGATGTGTCAGTGCAGGGTCCTCCACTGTAACAAAGGCACCTCTGTGGTGGGGATGTTGACACTGTGCATCTCAGGGGACAGGACAGTCTTAGTACTTCCCACTCATTCTTGCTGAGAACACAACTGCTCTGAAAATTAAAGTCAATTTTAAAAAAGAGTAATACATGCAACCAGGACTTCAAAGCATTCATTCTGGAGCAGAGAGACCCTAGTTAAAATCCTGATAGTGCCGCTTATGGGCAGTTCATTTATCCTAAGCCTCAGCTTAAGAGTTTATAGAGGTGACAAACATGTACCTTCCATGTGGTGACAGCTCAATGAAATGACAGGTGTAAAGCATGTATGTAGCACAGTGCCCAGAACATACCAAGATTTAATATTACCATACTCCGCCTAGTGAATCCTACAAGGCTGGTCCTGATTTAGACATGATCCTTTACACCAAGAAGTAGAAATTTTACTCTGACTACTCAGAGGGCTTAAGGCACAAGAAAGTAAGAGCAAACGATGGCAGGCTGGAGGACCAGGGCCGTGGAGAAGAATAGCTCTCCCAGGTAATAAGTTCTTTAGGTAACAAGTGATAGAGCGACTGCCTAGCAAGCATGAGGCCATGAATTCAACCCCAGTACTTCCAAACAACAACAACAACAACAATAATAATAATAATAAAGAAAATGCAGGAGAAGCAAGAAGAGAAGCCTGGGTTCCCCTGCTTTCCCATTACATCACAAGGATGTGTGCTACAGCCAGGGCTCTGTGGGATGTTTGTACTTGCATCCCAGTACAGGGCCTTGCACAATGTTCTTCAGCCTTCTTCATCGGGCCTTGTCTTTGGGGACACTGCCTGCCTCCCCCAAGGAGTCTGTTTTCAGGTGACCATCTTTTTCAGTCTTGTCTGAAAACACCAGCTCCCAGTTTCTGAAGCCTTGGGGTACATAAGATGTTGTTAGCCCCCTGCTGCAAAGAGAAAATCCACAATCCCATAGGAAGTTGCGTTTGGCTCAGTCCCACTCCAACCCCACACTGGAGAAAGGCTCCTCCAGGTCCTGGCTGGCTCATTGTCCTGGCCGTCCTGAGTGAGCCTGAGGGTCCCTTGCTTTCACGTCTGTTTGTTGTCTATAGGTGTCCACAAGTAAATGTTTAAAACCTGGGTCTCCAGTGGAGGCGGCAGGAGAGTCCCAGTGTGTAGCGTCTGACAATTTCCACACTATAAATAAGTCTACTATGGCCAATTTCAAGGTCCACAGACTTAGGTGGGGTGTGCATGAGCTCCCATTAGTTGTAATGTGTTTCCACTGCATAGACAAAATAGATATTTAAGAAACTTCCAAATCATAACTAATCATAAAATACAGCACAATAACTACAAAGTTATATTTTAAGTGTTTGCTATGTCTGAATTTTCTTTAATTATGTTTATATCATTGAATTTTTACCTTTTTAATCTTTTGATTAATACATAAAAGCATAAAAATTATATATGTTAATAATGTTCAAATCAAGTTAAACATCTTTACCTCAAATACTTATTGTTTCTTTATGTTGAAAACTTTCAAAATCCTTTCTTAAAACTTTTTGAGATGTACAGTATAGTGTCATCTTTAGCCACCCAACTGTGCAACAGCACACCAGAACTTCTTGCTTGTATCTAACTGTAACTTTTTACCCATTACTTATCTTTTCCCCTCCCTGTCACTCTCCCCAGCCTCTGGCAACCACTATTCTACTCTCAACTTCTATGAGAAAAACTTCTTTACATTCCATATCTGAGTGACATCAAGTGATACTTGCATTTCTGTGCCTGGCTTATTTCACTTAGCATAATGATCTCCAGTTCCATCCATGTTGTCACAAATGACAGGACTACATTCTTTTTATGGTTGAGTAGTATTCCACTGGGTCCATGTACCATTTTCTTTTGTTCAGGTAGCAGTAGATGGACACTTAAATTGTTTTCATTTCTTGGCTATTTTGAATAAAGCTGCAGTGAACATGGGAGTTCAGATGTCTCTTCAGCATACTGATTTTCTATTCTTATATATATCTCCAGTGCTGGGATTGCTGCATCACATGGTAGTTTTACTTGTTTGAGTTTTTGAGAGACCTCCATACTTTTTTCCATAACTATATCAACTTACATTCCCACCATCAGTTAACAAAGATTCCCTTTTCTCTGCATCCTCGCCAACATTTATTATCTTTAGTCTTTTGGAACTCGCCATTCTTTCTGGAGTGAGGGGATATCTCATGTGGTTTTTATTTGTGTTTCTCTGTAATTCAAATTAGTGATGAGCATTTTTTCATGCACCTGTTGAACATTTGTATGTCTTCTTTTGAGAAGTGTCTGTTTATCTCTCCTGCCCACTTTTTTTGCTATTAAATTTTTATACTCCTTTATATATTCTGGATATCAACCCCTTGTCAGAGGTTGTACTTTGCACTTTCTCCAGATCTGAAGGTTGTTTCTTCATTCTGTCGATTGCTTCCTTTGCTGTTCAGAAGCTTTTTAGTTTTATTTAATTCCTTTTGCCTGTTTTTGTTTCTTCTTTTTTGTTCTTTCCTTATCCAAAAAAGTCCTCATCCATTGCAATGTCCTGAAGTGTTTCCCCATGCTTTTTGCTAGTAGTTTCAGATCTTACATTTAAATCTTTAATCTACTTAAAATCCCTAACTATTATTATATTAAAGCCTCTCTCTCTCTCTCTCTCTTTCTCTCTCTTTCTCTCTCTCTCTCTCTCTCTCTCTCTCTCTCTCTCTCTCTCTAGGTCTATTAATACTTGCTTCATCTATTTGGTTGTACAGTTGTAGATACACACACACATATATGTATTTAGAATTGTTATTTCCTCATGCTGAGTTGACCCCATATCATTATATAATGACCTTTATTATTTCTTTTTACAGCTTTTGCTTTAAAGTCTACTTTATCTAAATACAGCTACTCCTGTTTTCTTTTGGATTCCATTTTCATGGAATATCTTTTTTTTTTGCAGTACTGGGGCTTGAACTCAGGACCTACACCTTGAGCCACTCCACCAGCCCTTTTCTTTGATGGGTTTTTTCAAGATAGGGTCTCATGAACTATTTGCCTGGGCTGGCTTCAAACAGCAATCCTCCTGATCTCTGCTTCCAGAGTACCTAGGATTAGAGGCATGAGCCACCAGTAACCAGCTTCATGGAATATCTTATTCCCTTTATTCCATGTGTGTCCTCAGAGGTGAAGTGGATTTCTTATAAGCAACATATAGCTGTGTCTTTTTTCTTTTGTCCCTTCATCTTATGTCCTTCAATTGGAGATTTAATCCATTTTCATTCAATGTAGTTGTTGACCAGATCTTACTACAGCTGTTGTGTAACTTCTTCTCTGGTTTGTTGTCCTTTCTTTCTTTTTGCCCCTTCTTTGCAGTTTTCTTTGTGGTTAAGTGATTCAATCCAGTGGAGTGTTTTAATTCCTTGCTTAATGTTTTTGGTTTGCCCATTATTGCTTTCGCATTGTGGTTACCAAAGGGTTACAAAAACCACCTTTAGATTATAGTGAGCTATTCTGAAATGGTAGCAACTTAATTTACACATAAAGATTAGCAGGAAAAAAACTAAAGAACAAGAGAAAAATGTACTAATGAGAAAACTCTACATTTGCACACATTCCTTCCTACATTTTGAATTTTTGATATCTCATTTTACATCTTTCAATATTGCCTATCTCTTAACAAATTAATGTAGTTGTCATTTTTTAATTGTTTTGTTTTTAGTCTTCATGATAAAGATATTAATGATTTATGTGCCATGCTTACTATTTTACAGCATTCTGAATTTATTTGTGTAATTACTCTTTATCAGTGAGCTTTATACTATTACATTTTCTTCTTACTCATTAACTTCTCTTAGTTTGTTAGTTTTCATACAGAAAACCGATTTTTTTGCAAAGTTGCCAAGAACATATGGTAGAGAAAAGATTATCTCTTAAATAAATGGTGCTGGCAAAATTAGATTTGAGTATTTAGACAAATGAAACTAAACCCTTTCCTCTCATTATACACAAAAACAATTAAAAATCTAAACATAAAACCTGAAAATATTAAGTTACTACATGAAAAAAATAAGGGAAACACTTTGAGACATTTGTGTAGGCAATTTTTTCTTAGAGAAGACCCCAAAGGAACAGGCAGCAAAAGTAAAAATGAGCGATATTTTATCACTAAGAAGATTCTTCACAGCAAAGGAAATACCAACAGAGTTAAGAGACACCCTACAGACTGGAAGAAAATATTAGCAAACTATTCAACCAACAAGGGACTAGCATCCAAAATATATAAGGAACTCAAAACAGCTGAACAAAACAACAACTAGTCCAACTTTAAAATATGCTAAAGAACTAAACACACATTTCTCAGAAGAAGATATATGTTAGGGTAGGGGTGGCACACACCAGAAATCTGAGCAACTCGGATTTCTTGAGCAATTCAGAGGGGGAAATAAGATCACAGTTTGAGGTCAGCCTGGGCAAAAGTTAGCAAGACCGTGTCTCAAAATCAACCAGGTATGGTGGTGCACAGAAGAGGTACGATAATTGTGGTCTGAGAACAGCTCACGCAAAAGCAGAAGACCTTATCTGGAAAGCAAACTAAAAGTCCCAAAAGGACTAGAGCCTTGACTCAGGCGGTGGTGTGAGGCCCAGAATTCAGTTACCAGGGCTACCAAAAGAGAGGAAGAGAGAGATCAAATGGCTAATAAGTTTATGACAAAACACCCAATCTCACTAGTCAACATGGAATTGCAATCAAAACCAAAGTAATACATCCTCTCATGAGTCAGAATGGCTATCATCAAAAGACGAGTTCTGCTAATTTCTAGGACAAAGTCCTGCATTACTATCCTGTTCTACCTCCAGTGAATGGAGTCCGGCACCATGCTGTTCTGTCAGAGGTTGGGGTAGTGTTCGCAGAGACAATCTCTTTGGCTCCCTAAGCCTATGGTAAGTAAACTGGGTTGCCTGAGTCTCATAGCTACAGAGAACTGCATGGTCTCGGGAGGAGAGCAGGAGCTCCCCAGGACCACTCCACGGCTAGAACTGATGCAAGTGTCTGTCCTACAGGCACACCTGCATACAGGTCTCTACTGGGCTATCTAGAGGTTCTATCTGTGAGCTGTGGCCTGGGTATGGAGCCTTCACTTTCTACCAGATGCTCAGTGGATCTGGCACAGAGCTCCAAGAAAAAGCCTTGTGCTAGTTTTCATGCCCTTCTCCCCAGCAGGTGGAGTCCTGCTCCCTGCTCTGCTGTCTATGGTTACAGGAAGGGCAGAGGCCATCAGTGGCCTAATGCATTTCCAGTGGCTCATTTTGAACCTGTAGAATTCATGGGGCTTGGCCCAGCACTGTGTTTCACCATAGGGAACCTGGTAACTGGATTTCAGATCTGAAACCTAGACTTAATTCTCTCTCCATGCTGGGCTGCTTGGAGTTAGGGGAAGGGGGGGCGGGGCATAGTCAACACTTTCCTTCCTGACTTCTTCGATGACTTTTTATTTGTTACACTAAAAGCAGGCACTATGGTCTCTCACCTGATTTCATTATTTCTTGTGAAGGTAGTTTGGTGCATGTCTGTTGCATCACAGTGACATCACAGTGTCTCCATCTCTCCTTAACTTTTAAAAATGACCATACTTCATAATGGGCTCACAAGATTCAGGAAAATGCAAGAATTGGCTTTGACAAGACAGGACAAGCCATTTCTAGCACACCGCATTTGGGGGTTTTATTTTTTAAGCTTTCCTGAGGTATAATTGATAGATGGAGTGCTGCACATATCTGACATACACATTTTGATGATCTTGGACATCTGCATACATTTATGATGCCATCACCACAATAAATGTACTAAATATATCCATCACCAAAAGTCTCTTGTGTTCATCATATTTTAAAGTACACAGTAACATATCATTAACTTCAGGCAGACCACTAGAATTTGATCATCTTGCATTACTGAAACTTGCCACACTTTTTTCATAAAGCTTCACTAAAAATCCATTGGTAACTCTGTGCTGCTGGACAATGTTTTTTAATCTTTCTCAACTGACAGCTATGCGTAGTGGCATGCACCTGTCATCCCAGGTACTGATGGAAGCATAAATAGGAGGATCACTGTCTTGGCCAGCCTGGACAAAAAGCAAAACCCTATCTCCAAAATAACCAGAGCAAAAAGGGCTGGCGGTGTGGTTCAAGTGGTAGAGCATCTGCCTAGCAAGTGTGAAGCCCTGAGTTCAAACCCCAGTGTCACACACACACACACACACACATACAAAGATATTGAATAAGTCCTTTTGCTGAACTGATTAAGCAGCAACTATCGCTAAAATAGTACTTTGTCGTTTACATATTCTTCCTTATAGGACCCAGAGAGGGAGATCTCATTTCATCTGTACTTTGTCCTTTAGGAGATAGAGGCCTCGGCTGTAATTTGCCCAAGACCACACACTCCAAACAGAAAGAAAAACAGACCTGTTCTCCTACCTGACTTTATTCTTTCCAAAAATATTCTTGGGTAATGTATTAGTCTGCTAAGGCTGACATAATAAAAAACCACAGAATAGGTAGTGTAAGCAACGGAAATTTATCTTCTCACAGTTCCAGAGGCCAGAGTTGAAGATCAAAGTACCGCCAGGGCTGGTTTCTGTTGAGGCCTCTCTGCCGACTCACAGACGTGCCCTCTTGTTGTTTTCTCATGTGGCCCTTCCTGGCTTTGATGTCTCTCTTCCTCTGATAAGCATGCTAGTTCTATTAGATTAGGATCCCACACTTAGGACCCATTTAAACTTAATTACCTTCTTTAGGCCCTGTCTGCAAATATAGTCACATTGAGGTTTAAGGCTTCAACATATAAATTTTATGGTGAAACAGTTCAGTCCATAAGATGTAGCTGTTATATGACAAATGCTAAACTGGGCCTGTGACATAATGCAATAACAAACAAGATCTGGGCCTCACCTCATGAAGTTGGCAAAGTACTAAAAAGAAAAGGCACTGAGTACATTTACATTTTCTTACACACAATTTGACTTATAAAAGGCATACTATGAGCTGGCAGAGTGGTAGTGCACCTGCCTAGCAAGTGTGAGGACCTGAGTTCAAACCCCAGTATCACCAAAAAATAAATAAATAAACTCACAAAGTCATAATGGCTACTTTAGTCATCTTCATACCATGATATTCAAAAATATTTTATATACCTATAAAAGATCAACTTCAGACTACCTTTCTGATTCATCTGTCTTTAAATTTGTGGAGACACAGTTAATAAATTTGCTTGGAAGTCTCCTCTTTGACAGCAGAAAATGTTAAGCCAAGACCTGTCCACCATCCCACATGGCAGTGGTGAAGCGTGAAGAGTGTGAAGAGTGTTGTGGAGTTTGAAGAGGAAGAAGCTGTGCCTGTTCCTCTAATCTAGACTAGTGGGCAGCAGAAAAGCTTTCTCTTCTCACAAGTACAAAAAATCAAGCGCTATTATATTTAAGGAGTCTCTGCTGTTATGCTGAAGCAAATTCACAAGTGTTTCAGAAAAAAATTTTAAAGAACAAAAGGTACTGGACTCAACCACATTCCAACCTTTGGAGTCTGTGATTCTGTGTCACCTTCCTATAGTGCAAATAGAGGTTTAAAAAAAATGTGAGAGAAGAGAAAAACATTTTAAGACCTTTTGTTTAATGATATGCAAATCAAACAGTTTCTAGGGCGCCAAGCACCATGGATGCTAATTCTGCAGTATTTCTTGAATCCATTCTCTGCTTCCCAGCTAGAGGAGGCTTTGTGTTGAATTAAATATAATATCAGTTTGAGTCAGGCAAAGCTGGCTTCTGTTTCTGACTCCAGTGCTTACTAGTTTTACAAGCTTGAAAAAAATACCTGTTCTCTCTGAACCTTGGTTTTTCTCACCTGTAAAAAGTTAGAATAATAATGTTATGTGAGGCTGTCCCAGGTTCAAGAGAGAGAGATTGTCTCAGGATATTATAAGGATATTCCACAGGATATTGAAAAGATAGAGAAGAAAAGGGAACCTTTGCAGGCCCCACCCATGTAAGCAGGATTTGGTTGATGACAGACTCCCAACAGGGCAGGTGCTGCTCTGATGAAAGCCTGGCAGGACTTAGACTCACCCATCCCTGCTCTAACCACTTAGCTATAATACTGACAATATCTTCCCCTCTCTCTCTTTCCTGTTTTCCACCTGCTTCTTTCTATTCTATACCAACTAACTTCTTTCTATGCACCATGCAGACTACTACTAATTTCCTACTTCTGTTGCCTTCTTCCTATTGCCTTTTCCATGTATATTGCTTTTCTTCTACTTCCTCTACCCACTTCATCCCTCTTTATGGCCTTAATTTTTAAACTAAAAGCCAGAGTCAGATGGAATCACTGCCCCGAATAAAGGTCTTTCTTTGGGACAGAACTTGAGGTCCACCCCTTATAGGCCACTGACCAGCCTGTGGATGGCTGCCTTAGAGACTGATGCTCCTGCTTGATACACTAAAGTCTGGCTAAACTATGAGATCACACAGGACAAAACATGTCTACATCTGCATAGAGAACACTAAAAAGAAAGCTACAAGGGTTAGAGGTATAGCTCAGTGTAGAGTACTTACCCAGCATATGTGGGTCCCTGGGTTTGATGCCCAGCATTGCAAGATTAAAAGAAAAAGAAAAAAAGGAAGGAAGGAAGGAAGAAAGGAGGGAGGGAGGAGAATGAGGGAGGGAGGGAAGAGAAGGAGGGAAGGAGGGAAGAAGGAAAGGAAGGAGAGAGAGAGAGAGAGAGGAAGAGAGAAAAAAGAAGAAAGCAAGAGCCATTAACAAGGCAGTCCCTCTGAGATTTCTCAGAAAGGACAGTGTAACTAAACACTCACTCATGTGACTTGCCCAGTGCAGATATTTGTAAGGATATGATAAGATATATAGCTGCTTGTCTAGTGTCTGGCATATAGCAGTTGCTAAATAAATCTTGGCCCCCTCCTCCCTTTTTAGCCCCATTTCTACTACTCTAGTACAAGTCTAAGTTCTCTCTTACAAGTGCAGTGGGTTCCCACAAATCTCCTTTCCTCCACTGCCCTCTCTGCATAGATCCATCTCTCACTCTTTTCCATAGTTATTCGTAAAGCCCAAGTAGAATTATTCACTTATTTAACATATTTAACATAAATAGAGCCCCTGGCATGTACTGGACCCTTGTTTATAAGATGGAAATGCAGAAATTAATAAAGAATCTGTTCTATCCCTAAGGGACTCAAAGAAGAGTAGAGAAAAATCAATCACCATAAATATATACTATAAAAAGTTCAGAAAAAAATAACAAATTATTCCCTGGTCTGCAAACAAAGAGGAGTCTTATGGAATATAGCAGATCAGAAAATGCTGAAGAACTTCAGTTCACAAGCAGGACTAGTTCCTGAAGAGTCTGTAACTCTTGTGCAAGGAATTGAAGCATTGTAAATCAAAAAGGCAAAACACTACTTCTAAAGGATGCACACAGGGGTAAAGGTTAAAAAAAAAAAAAAGTGTTCCATAATCCATTGGCTCAAGAAATGCTGGGTTAAATAAAGTAAAAAAAGATAAATGGATTTCTCTAAGGTAAAATTTCTTAGAGCTTTTAAAATGCAAATGTGTATTGTTACTCTCCAAGAATTTGACAATGGAGAATTTGATATAGTTGTATTGGTCACTTTTTTCATAATTATAAAAATAACAAAAGAGAAAAAGAGGCTTGTTGAGCTCATAGTTTTAGGGGCTCCATGGCATGGTGCCTGCATCACCTTAGTTCCTGTGAGGACCCCAGGTGAGTGGCAGATGGTGGAGTGCATACAAGAACAAGCAAGTGATTACATCTAACTTGAAGCAGAAGCAAAGACAATGGTGCCCAGGCTTGCTTCTTTTATAACCCTCTCAAAAACTCAAAGGTCATATGACAACTACCTTCTAAGGGCATACTTCCTACCACCCACAGACCTCCCACTAAATCCCAACCCACAAAGGTTCCTGTCAGCAGCACCACCCTGGGAACCAACCCTTTAATAGAAGTGGACTGGGCGGGGGGGGCACTAAACCACAGCCAAAACATAACAAAGGGCATTTTCCAAACTTTTATGACCTGGAGCCAACATCTTTTTCTATGGACCACCAAGGCCATTATTAGACCCAGCTAGGATCTGAAGCTGTTGTTCTATGAGGGATCATTGAGGAGTTTCAGTAGGAAAGTGAGATGAACAAAATCTACTGGTGGATCCCAGGGTCCTCTGGAGCACAGGGCAAAC
The DNA here is from genome assembly GCF_047511655.1 of Castor canadensis. Lineage (NCBI taxonomy): Eukaryota > Metazoa > Chordata > Mammalia > Rodentia > Castoridae > Castor > Castor canadensis. The sequence continues at coordinate 69,639,539 of NC_133387.1, read as the reverse complement.
TCTATCCCTCCCAACTTGGTCCCACCCTGCCTCTTCAGCTGCACCCCTAAAGCCTCCCCTCAGTGTTCTGTGCTCCCTAGGAAAATCCAGGCATTTCACGTTCCCTATGCCTGAGTTATGTTCCCTTGCTTCTGAGTTTGTGAACAATCTCTTTGAAATCTTTGCTCATTGCCTGCTCAGTATTTCACAGTACACCGCAAAGATGATCTCTTTTGTTGTTGTTGTTGTTTTGGTGATGCTGGGGTTTAAACTCTCACACTTGCTAGGCAAGTGTTCCACCACTTGAGCCACACCCCTAATCCTTTTGCTTTTAATTTGTTTTTACATAGGATTTCATGCTTTTGTGCCAGCTAGCTTCAGACCATAATCCTCCTACCTATACCTCCTGTGTAGCTGGGATTACAGGTGTGAACCACCATGCCTGGCCCCTTAAAGATCATCTCTTCAACAAAATCTTTCATGATGCTCAAAATAGCATCAAGACAGCTTTTCAGAGCTTGGTGCTGTTGGCTCACACCTATAATCCCAGCTACTTGGGAGGCTGATATTTGGAGGATTGTGGTTTGAGGACAGCCTGGGCAAAAAGTTCATGAAATGCCATTTCAACCAATATCTGGTTACAGTGTCATGCACTTGTCATCTTCAGCTATGCAGGAGGCTTGAAATAGGGAAGGTCATGGCTCCAGACCAGCCCAGGCAAAAACTCTGTGAGACCCTATCTCAACAGAAAAAAAAAAACTCAGCACAGTGGTGCAGGTCTGTCATCCCAGCAACAGTGGGAAGCTTAAAATAAGAGGATTGAGGTCCAGACTGGCCTGGGCAAAAGGCAAGACCATATCTCCAAAATAACTAGAACAAAAAGGGTTGGAGGTGTGACTAAAGCAGTAAAGTGCCTAGCAATTTGGGAAACCCTGAGTTCAAACCCAGTACTATCCCAAAAACAGATCATACATATTGAAAAAGTTTTAATTTGCCTTTAGTTTTTTTGGTCAAAATCACCTTCTATTTCTCATTTCATTCACAAATGTTCAGATATTTTCATTCTCAAGGAACTTGAGTGATGTCAAAAGTGCAAAAAGTAAACAGCTGCTTATTTTTTTGATTTATTTTTTCTGCATAAAGTCCTGAGTTCAAACCCTAGTACCACCAAAAAATGGCTTTCCTCACATTCTTTGTATGTTACTTATATTTCTAGTTAGCCCATTTTTCATTCTATTTTGTCTAATAGATGACAGCATTCATGCATAATGGGAGCAAGTTGGGGATAGACAACACTGGTTCTAGTCAGAACCAAACAAATACCAGGTCCAAATTTTGCCTTCTTTGTCACTACGTCCTCTTTAAGTTTTCAGATAAACCCTTTTCCTACTGTAATCCCCCACGTGTGTACACACGTATGCACACATACACGCGCACACACACAAACACACACACAGGAGCAATTTCCAAAGTTTCTCTCAGTCCACACAAATGTGCAGAAAAAAAAACAAAAAACAGCTTCTTTATTTTGTCTGTAACAATCTAATCTTCCTCATTAGCACCTGCCTGCTGAGTGGTAATAAAAACTGAGTTCATTCCTCTCTTGTAAATTAATCTAATTCTCTGTAGTGAACTCAATCTGTTTTGGATAAACATCCAGAGTTTCAGCTGTTCTCCCTTCTTTTCCCTCAAAGGACACATGGCTGTAGAAGTGTGTTTCCTGTGTCTTCCTGACAGTAGAAAAAGGAAGTCTGGGACTTACATTCTTAATCTTTATGTTTTTCTCTGGATTGCCCATCATAGATGTGCCACCAGACCTATTCCTGGCCATTGTGCTGGCATTTAATGTTAAGTTTGTCATAAGGTGGGATTCATGGCCTGAACTCTTTCACTTTTGTTAAGGCCCCATGGTCTGATTTAAAACCATCTTCTCTCTCAGTGAGACAGTTAGTCCTGGCTCAGGTGGCTTGTCCTGTCCATTTTGACTAGAGGCGCACTCCCACTCTGCCACAGCAGCCCTCCACATGCCTGAATTTCTGCTGATCTCCTCTCCTCCCTCCTCTTCAGGGCCTGCAAGAAAACCTGAGACTTGGCCCAAGTGGAATTGGAATGAAAAATGGTCCCAGAGGGCTTCAGTCAGTATAAGGCACAAGCTAGTTGCTCAATAAAAATTTGAATGGACGGCTCCAAGAGAAAATAATTTTTATGAGTTTTAGTGTTATCAATGTGTATGATACTGTTTTCAAATACCTTTACCATAAATGATAACATAAACTCTTTCCAAAGACTTTTCTTATAATCATTTTGACATAACAAACTTGATTTCTTCCTTATTTTAGATTATCATCATCACCATCCAAGAACATCATGTTAGTCAGAGCAAGTCTTCTACCTTCATATACTTTAAATTCTAGAAAAAATAATCATGGTGTAGATACACAAATAAGGAGCCAATAAACAAGAATGTCTGAAGAAAATATACCTTTAATGTGCAAAATAATCTGATGATATCACGGACAATGGCTGGGAGAACTGAGAGACACTCAGCAAGTGATGTGATGGGGGCAAAATCATGACACAGGTGGATTTTGGAATTTCAGCAATGTAGGATCAGAAAAAGCTTCTCATTAGTTATTCCCAAGAAAGTTAATGACATCATGTTATTCGAGTGAAATTAAGTATCTCTAAGGATGACATTAAACTCTTCTCCAAATGGACTTCTCAGTAATAGAATCTTTTAAACAATTTCCTTCAAACAGGTTCAGAATAAAGAAAGTGAGCCCATTTTCATATGTTGGTTTTATCTGTCCCTACATCTGTGTTGCTCATACTAGTCAGACATTGACTTTCAGCTTCCTGTTAATTGTGACATTAGCAGAATATAACAGTTGCTATTTAAGGGAAGACAGAAAAATCTAAGCAGCATTTATCTTATGATAATCATTTAATGGGCAATAGTGAATATTGAGTGAGGGAGGTGTGAGTTAGGTATCACTGAAGTAATGGGTCAAAGGCAAAAAAAAAAATCATTTTTAAAAATCAAAAAATTGGAAGGTAGGACTTTTAGGTATGATTTTCCTTCCTGGGATTATCCTAGAAGTCTTGATTTAAAAAAAAAAAGAATGTTTTATATCTAATTCAGAGTCAGAAGTTCATAGTTTTATTTCTTCTTATTTCTCTTTTTAAGTAAAATCTTCCCAGAGGATTGCTACACCACATAAGTATGAAGCCAAGCATTGACTACTCCATCACACCAAATACCATCTCTTTTCCTTTGCAAGGTGTTGAAAGGTTCATTTAATCCAATGACTCAATTGGAACCTTTTATAATGCATTTTATATGACATGCAATTTATCTAGGTTTTAAAAATGCATTGAAAAAATATCTTTGTACATTTCAGTGACCCTGAGAGAGCCTCAGTTACTTTAGATTATATGGATATTGTGCTACAACCTGCCTGCTTAACTATAAACTTTTATCTCCAATTAACTTCTGCTTATAATCTATTTGAGCCCTCAGAAAAGGTGGCAGATGTAGGGAGTCAGAGCGAGGCAAAGGCTTCCTCCTGGAATAAGGCAACTCTCAATCAGTTTCTAGTTATCAAAGAACAAGGAGGCCAACAAAAGCTGCACAAAGCAGGAGATCTTGCCTTCATTCAGCCTCTGCTGAGCCTGGGTGGGCACAAGCTGGCAGGTTGAGATGAAATACAGAAACATTCCAGGTGGACAAAGCAACAAAGACATGAGAATGGACCGTGCTCCCCAGATGCACAAACACTGGCTCCATGTACCCACCAGGAGTCAGGATCAGAAGAGCCAAACCATCGAGCAACATTCATTAGCACAAATGAGGATAGAGGCAGAAATAAAATCCTGGAGCCTATGGGAGCATGTGCATGTCCATTGGGAGAAGGCAGGATCAAAAAGACAATGAATAGTTGATCCAATAATAAGAGAGTCAAGGTCAGCTACAAGCGAAGCCAAAGAAACAATAGGAAACAAGGTGTTACTTCCCAAAGTGAACTGTGTGCATAGCATTTGCAGTCCAGGGTCACCCTTTTATGAGAATGGAGAACTTCCTTTAGCATCCCTACCCAGAAGTGATCCCCTCTTTCTTAAGAAAACCACATCTTTGTGATAATGTGCACATTTGTAACAAGCTAAATTCCACAAGAATTTAATTGCCACATGAAAGATGAGATCAAACTCTGCTGAGTGCTTGCTCTGAATTGGCTGAAACCACTTCTAAGAGTGGCACAATAGCCTGCTTCCCTGCTAACAGACATGTTATTCCTTCCCCTTCACGGCATCCCATAGCCCTCTGTGTCCTGGGCTGCTTCTAACAACAGACATGAAAAAGATAGCCAGCAATTTCAGATCATAGTCCTTCATCAGAGGTTAATGATCTCCTTCAGGCTGAAACCCTAACTGCACATTAGAATCACCAGGGAGCATCCAAGGCAACCAGTCTAGGATACAGACTAGATGTGCATATTTTTTAGACACTCCCTAGAAGAGTCTAACATGAGCCAGGATTGTGATGACTGTCTAATGGAAGGCAATACACAGATACAATGAACAAATGCAAGGCGAACTAAAGCATTAGTACAGTGTGCTACAGATTGGCATCATTGCCAGTGCAAGGCAAATCTCAATGAAACATGCAGTCAGCTGGTTCTTTGCTAAACAAAACTGAAAACCTAACTGAAAGTGAAAACAAAATAGAAGAGGAGGTGAATTCATGTATGATATATTTGATACATTGAAGGAACCTGTGTAAACACCACAATGTACTCCAATGTACCCCTACCCAGCACAACAATAAAGGGAAAAACAAAAAGAAACATTCTGTCACATGGCTTTAAAAACTAAATTCTCACATTCTTCTTTAAAAAAAAAAAGTAAAAACTAGACAATCAAATGAACAGTAACCACGTCAAGTCACTGGACTTTCTTCTGACTACAGGTCTCATGACTGGCCTTGCTCAGGAGCTGCCGGCCACTTAGTTTCTGCTGTGGTACCAGATAATTTACCAGCTTAAAGAAGCAAAGGCTTGTCTCTCACTAGCACTTCATGTGTATACCAGGTAGAGCAGGCCACCTTTGCTCTTTTTGTCCTTAGTTAAGGACCCATTTTCCAGAAATGTCCCAGACAACAGAAATATTATCTGGAACATGCCTGGCAAAAAGAGCATGGATGCAATATGCTAGTTTATAACACTGTCACTGGGTTGTAACACATATCACTTCTCCTATTTCATTATCCAAAGCAAGTCACAAAGTCACCTCACATCAGTCCTACCCTGTATCCAAACAATAAACCAGAAATATCTGGTAAATATCAAAACTCATTATTACAGTCAGCTTAAAGCTCTATGGAGGTGTCTCAGCTTCCCATCACTATGACAAAATACCTGAGATAACCAACTTAATAAGAAAAAATATTTATTTTGGTTCATGGTGTCAGAAATTTCAGTCCTTAGCCCTGCCACTTTGGGCCTGTGGTGGCACAGTATATCATGGTAGGAGCACATGGAGGAGGAGCCCTGTTAACCTCATAGTGATCAGGAAGCAAAAAAGAGAGGGGGGAAGGGCTGGGGTCCCAACATCCCCTTGAAGGGTATGCTGCAAATGACCTAACTTCCTTCCAATAGGCCCTACTTACTGGAGATTCCACAGCCTCCCAAAAGCACTACAGACTGAGAACTAAGCCTTTGACACATGAGATATTCAAGATCCAAACTATACCAGGAGATTTGGACAAAGCAAATTAGATATGTAGACAAATCTTTTTCTTTTGTAGAATTTTTGTATTTCTTAATAATAACTAAGTTTATTGAGCACTTTTTATGCATAAGGGGCTGCAATAAAGACAGATAGGTACTAGTCAATATTCATAATAGCTATATTATGAATATTGTTCCTCCCATGAGCATTTTATAGATCAGCAAACTAAGGCTAAAATGAAGTGAAGTCATTTTCCCAAGGTCACATAGCTTGGAGCAAGCTGTTGAGTTGGGGTTGGAGCTACAGAATCAGTTTTTTGGTAGAGCAGCCTACTGTCCAGTTTGCTCAAGACTAATGGCTTTCCTAGAAAAGGGGACTGTCAGTGCTAAATCCAAGACAGTCCTGAAGTCCTGAACGAAACTACAAGTAACAGTTATACTACTCTCTTATGAATCTGGCTTAAACCTGAGAGAAGCTCTGACACCTTCCAGCCATTGTGCATTATAACAGCATAGAACAATACCTGCCTTCTAGAAATATTATTCCAAGTTGTTTGGTTTTTTAAATATGCTTTTTTTTTGTTTGGTTTAATTTTGGTCCGCTTGGCTGGTGGTGGTGGTGGTAGTAACATATCAGCCTTCTATTGTGGATATGCCTAAGATTCTCCCACCAAGAAATCCTAAGGGTATGTATTCAGATTTCCACTGACCACAAGAACTTGCATACCAACACCACCATGGCCTTGGGGACAACCACAATATCACTGATGATACCCCAAATTTTCCCATCCTGGCCTCTGCTTCTCTGGAAGTCCTGAATATTTTGCAATCATCCTGCAATATCTGCAGATATTGTCATTGTCAATTCTCCTATAAGCTCCCTGTGTTGAAGCCTAATGAGACACTTCTATTTATTGACCAGCCCTTGCGCATCAAGCAGAAGATAAGACCCTTTACATATTGTCTCATGCGGACCATGACCATTCAGGTTGGGTTAATTAACCTTCCAACATACATAAATAGCTCACTCGACTCACTTTCTGACAAAAGTTTTTCACCTTTTCCAGACCAACTGATTGCCTGTTTTTTTTACTATCTACCCCATATAAGCACCATGAGTATGGATCTACTTTTAGTCCCACTTCCTCCCTTTCTTACAAAACAGCACACTGTCAGAGGCAGCTCTCAAAGCGGCAGCCTGACACTTCTAGACTGCCCATCCTGACTCTGTCACCTACTAGCTGGGGAACCCTAGTGAAATATCTTAACCTCTCCATGAAAGCCTTTCCAGGTCTGTGAAGCAGGAATAATAATCGCACCTACCTGCAGGGGGTTGTGAGGATTAAATGTGTTACTAAAAATAAAGCATTAGGAAAGAACCAGCATCAAAGACCAATCATCCTGGTTTGCCCAGGATTTAGAGGCTCCCAGGAGGCAAGACTTTTGGTGCTGAAACCAGGAAAGTCCCAGACAAATGAGGTGGAATTGATTGCCCCACCTGAACATAGTAAACAATTTATCCATGGTAGTTTTTTTTTTTTTTTTTTGACAGATGCAGTGTAGGGAAAGATAGTAACCTCTTTTGAACCATAGTTACATTGTTAAATATCTCCAGTTTCTGTTACTTTCCAAAATAAGTCATCTGAGCAAGTAGGATATAGAACTTCCTAAATCAAAATTCAATATATTTCGAGGTTCTTTTGTCTTCAAACATACCATCCAATATAGAAGTCTGATTCATCTGTGATTCATCACTCCCAACGTTTTTACATTGGAATTACAGGCTCACATCTCATTGATTGATTGATTCATTCATTTATTGTTGATTTTGTGTGAGGGATCAAACCCAGAGCTGCATATGCTAGGCAAGTACTATCCCACCTAGCTACATTCCTAGCCCTGCTTCATTTACTTGTAAGGTCTGCTTGTAAAATGTGACTTTCTTATTGGCTCATTTGCTTGATCTTGTTTAATGAGGCAAACTTTTGTAATGCTGGGAGGTAAAACATTATTACTGTCAGTTGTGTCCAGTGCAGTTTGGCTTTCCTACCACAGTGCTTGCTATGAATAAATGAATAGCATTTGTTTGTCTTTCCTCCTTTCTCAAAACTACATAATCACCATAGAATATTAAAAATGTCTCTGATGTATTGGCCCTAGCTTTTATAGGTTTGTACACAGTCAATGTAATTAAAGGGTAATGTGACTGAATTGTCATAAACACAGCAAGATTTGTTACTCCAAAACAAGTTTATCTTTGGAGAAAATAGAATGTGAGAGGAAAAAGATAGGAATTTAGTTCCAGATAAGTTCCAAATCTTTACTAGTTCTGAGGAATCTTAAACTACTGAAAACATTTTGACTCTGTTTCCTCATCTGGACAAAGGGAATAATACCTCCTTTCTAGGACTTTTGTGAAGATTAAACGAGAGTGATAAATACTAATCACCAAGCTCACGCCTTCGCAATTTTAAATCTAAATTGTCCTGGGGTGGAAAAGGAGGTATATAGTCATTGCAGAGAGTATCAAGTTGCGCAAAGTATTTTGGAATTGCTTCCTTGTAAATTTCTAAACAAAAATTCATTCAACATCAAGTTTTGTGAATGAAGTACCCTAGCAGGGCAATAGCATATATACAAAACTGTACCTCTAAAGCAATAAGGAGATGCAAAAAACTAGGAAATTCTAATAGAGGGGTCTCAAAAACATTTTGAAAAATGATAGAATTTTTTAAATCATTTCATAGCTTTTCAAGGCATCTCCTCAAAATAGCAATCCCAACCTGAATGGTTATGTATATGTTTGTTTTTTTAAAATCACATCTGTTCTCATTGCTCTTATATATTTAAAATTAATTCTGGCTTCAGACATTGATTTAGATTTTCTAATCACCCTTTATGCTTGAAAGCACCCTGATATGTCAAAAACCAAAGTTGAAAATTATTTCCTGTTATATAAATTCTTTAGGTTTTGGATAACAAGGAATAAAGTTGTGTGTGCGACACATACCAACATACTCTTGCAAACAGTCACATGGAGGGCAGACTTCCACAGCCAGAAGAAGCCTACATCTGTGTTTCTCATTCCAACATTTAGGATAAAACACCCACATGAGTTGGCTTTTAAAAATCTTTTGGTTTCAGCATAATTGAGTAATATGCTCACATTAATATCTGTTCACTTTGTTGTGAACTCTTGGCCCAACGTACATGATCAGAAACTGACAGGCTTCTCAGCACTCTTATTTTTCAGAGAGATTTTCCTACTAGTACCAACTACCATGACTGTCTGAAAGAAAAAAAATGTGGCCTCAGCCACCAAGTTAAATTATAGGAGAATTAAGAAAAAAGTTAGGTTTACTGATTTAAGAGGCACTTGGTGAGCTTTCAGACCTCAATTAAGGCTATGATTTGAGAAGAAGAAAATGAATTTTCCGAGCAATTAGTTGGTAATAGATCTAATGGCTTTGGGGGAAAAGAAATGGGTATATTTAACTTTGACAAGTGGCTGCCATGCATGTGTTATATGACCTCTTTTGATAAGTATTTTTGCTCCACAGACCAAAATACCTTTTTTAATTATCTGAAAATGTCTTTGGCAGGGAATTATAAAGAGTAACAACCACAAAGGAGAAAAGCATTCTACCCTACTGAGTCAATAACATTCACTTTTCTAAAAACATCTCACATTAATTTCGTAATACTCATTTTAAAAGGTCCAAAAATATGTGCTTAACGATAAACCATATGCTCTCAGAAGGATATTTTACAAGGAAATGTGTCAGCTTTCATAAACTTCCACAGGGGACCCTTTTCCTTTTGAAAGAAAAAATCCTGACATTGAAAACACAGTGGAATTTGAACATGAAAAGACTTTTAGCAGCATGAGAATGCAATAGATTCCAACAAAATCAGTGTATTTCATTTTAAAGTAAGACCCTGTCTTCAGCTCATTCATGGGACAAAAGAACAAACAACTGGTTACAGTAATATAGCACAGGTATTCAAAATTAATGGAGATTTAGGGTCCTCATTTATTTATTGTTAAAGGGCAGACTAAAACTGACTCATCTAAAAACAGAGCTGCTTTGCTATGCCTTATTCCATAGGTAAAAAACCCTTAAGCTTTCTTGTTCATAGTGTGAAATTTGCTTGATTACTTAACTCCACTTTTTTTCTCTGACAATTCTTCAAATCCTACAAAGCTTACAAGGAAGGAGATCCTCCAACCACCTGTTCTATATGAGCAAGAAATGAATTCTCAGAGACCTGTTGCCTCCCCACTGTCAGGCCCCAAAGGCCTGACCTACAGGCAAGCAAAAAAAAATTTGGTTTTGGGTCTGAGAGTGTAGCTCAGCGGTAGGGTATTTGTCTATAACATATGAAGCCCTGGGTTTGACCCTTAGCATTGTACACACACAGAGAGAAAAGAAAAAACCTTGGCTCTTTTGGTAACAGTAAATAATTCAAGCTAGTAACTGAAAGATTACTGAGAAAGAGCATACAAAGTCAAACAACTAATGGTTCAGCCTAAAACTTGGCTAGAAACAAAAGGAGCTGAATGTCCATGTTGCTGGCTATGGAATAATTCCTTCCCCGTGGAATAGGAATTTTGAAGCCATCCCTTCAATTAATCAATGAATAATGAGTAGAGCAATAGCTATGTGAGCCTGTCACTTCAGCCACACTAATGATGAATGTTTATTTCTGAAGCCAAATCCCCGTATAATGTACATTCAGATGACAAAACTGCCAACCTGGCCCCTTATGTGGTGAGATCCAAAGAGAGTTTGCCCTTGTCTGAGATTGAAGAGTAATGATGTTAATGCTAATAGAGCCCCCAAGCAAAAGTTGCAAGAGCTCAAGGTTCAACTGTCCAACTGCTGAAACAGGACATTGGTGCCACAGAATTAAGCCAGAGAAGCACATGGAGCCAAAGTCACATAAAAGTTGAGCTAAAAACAAAAACAATTCACAACAGTTGACCTGTATTGAGCATGAACATTTGCCAGGAATTGTACTTAGTGAATCTTGACAACAATTTTAAGACAGGTGCTTGTCCCTGTTTTAGGGGGAAGAAAACTGAGACTCCAGGACAAAGTGATAGAATAGAAATCGAACACAGGAAACCTGACTTCAGAGCAATGCCTGGAGGTGAAAGAATTGCAAAAATGAGAAGAAAACAGAAATGAATCAAGCAAGCTGCAAGGAAGGAGTAAGAGGAGTCAGAGCAGAGCCAGGGCTAGCAGGTAGATGTGTAGTGCCCATTTGAAACTTGTGCTCAGCCTCATATAGCTGTTGTGACCTGTTTGTCTTTAAGCATTTGCAATTATCATTCAGCACCAGGCAGATGTAACTAGAAATAGACACCTCAGTAAGAATGGATAATTCAAAGGCAAATTCTACAGGGCAAATAGAATTTGTCCTCAATTTAAAAAAATTGTTATTTTGGAATCTATTTGAAAATCTCAATTGAGAAGAGTATACTAACATGTACAAAATCATGCCTTTTAACTGAGGAACTCAAAATATTTCATAAACTCTCTCAGCATGGCCCTTGTAAAAGAATCCTTATTATTTGGTGCCCTAAAGCTAGGGCTGGAGTACTAGAGAAGAACTCAGTATCTTCCTCTAGCCCTGTCAGGTAATGCACTTTCACATAGGGCAAAGAGAAGACAATGATAATTTATAAATTGGAATTACACACATTGTTTGATAGACATACTTCAGAACCTCTGCATGAGGAGTGTTGCTCGTGGTGAATCAGGGAGTCTATGGGGATTACCAGATTATTTTGCCTGAGCTGATTTGCTCAGTATTGAGAACATATGCCATAGGAAGTCTTACAGCCATTCTGCCATGCTGGTAAACAGCCAGCTTTAATCTTCAGTATCTCTAAATGGTTGCCATTTATTTTGTATTGTCTTCAGTGGATCCATACATTTCTGCTTACACTTCCTATGTTTCAGAAGAGTGGTTATAAAGACATATATGTGGCCAATAAGACCCATAATATGAAAATGATTATCTTTAATAAACATATCTACAGCACTGTAGTTTACAAGATATTTTTTGTTGTGGTGGTTAGTGTTCTTTCTCAATGGATTTGTTTAGGTGGGCATGGCTATTTTCACCCAACTCCTGAAGACTGAAGGAGATCACATGCTACTATTTACCCTCTAAACTAACAAAAGTCAGATGCTGACACCCAGAACAGTGCTGGCCCATTCTTTCACTGAGACACAAGGTAAAGAAAAACAGACAATGAGCTAATTTCCATTTCACTGATGATGAAGGATACATAGCATAATGGTTAATTTTATGTATCAACTTGACTGAACCTTGGAATACCCAGACATGAGAGTATGTCTCTAAGGATGTTTTTGGATGAAATTAGCATTTGAATAAGTGGACTGAGTAAAGCCAATTGACTTACCTAATGTGTGTGGCCCTCATCCAATGAGTTGAAGTCCTGAATGGAACTAAAAGGCTGATCCTCCCTTCCGGGAAAAAGAAGAAACTCCTGTCTGACACTTGAGCTGAGACATCCATTTTTTTCCTGCCATCAGACCCAATCTGAAACATTACCTCTTCTTGAATCTTGAACTTGATGGTTTGAGGGCTAGAAATTATATCAGCTCTGGTTCTGTTTCTCTGGAGAACCCTAATACAGGTTCAGTGATTTGGGCTAACCCCTTCTCTCATCCTCATTTTACATCAGCATTAGTATTTCTGGCAAGGGTTACTCACTAATAGCACATGTTCTGGAAGATCAATGTGTCTGTATTTGGTTATTGAAAAGCAAGTTCACATGTGCTACGGGTCAATAGGGGAGTAAGGGCCAACACAGAAACAAAAACCCACCTGTGTCAGTATGCTTACAATGACACAACACATAGCAGCCACAAAAGGTACTGAGAAACCAATATACTCAAAACTGTGAGCCAATAGTCAGGTCAAATTCTAATAAATAAATCCAACTGCAGAGCTGTAAAGAGAAAATATTCTGAGTCCCAGTCAACAACCACCTAGTTCCAAACAATATTTACCCAACTCAAACTCCAGTATAACAAACAAGGAACATTCTTTAGACTTGGCTGTCACCATAATTAATAGCATAGCTGCATGAATTCATGGTAAACAGTGGTTCTCAAAGTGTGGTCCCAGACAGCAGCAGCAGCATAACCTCGGAACTTGCTAGAAGTACGTATCTCAGTCCCCTTCTGCAGGTCTATGGAATCAGAAACTCCAGGGGGTGGGACCAACAATCTGTTTTTACAACTTCTCCAGAGGATTCCAGTATACATGAAAAAAGAAACAACTGCTTCAGGTGGAATGAGATTGAGAATGCTTCCTGAAGGAAGGGAATCTTGAGTCACACTGGACAACCCTCAAATACTTAAGATTTCATGCTCTTACTCAAAATGAAATATGTGGCATTTCCCCTCACTGACAATTGTTATTCCTTTCCTATGACTGTTTTTGTAAGCCATGTATTTCATTTGAAGGTAAAAGTTGTAGGAAATTTACAAACTATAAAGAGGCTGAAATTAATGTGATGCAGGAGAATACAAATTACTAAATTTTCATTGATATTTTCTATAATTTTCTTATTTCTTGCTTCAGAGTATGGTTTTTCTTAACATAAATATGCATATTACATACACCTTTTCATTAGGATCAATTTCATAGCACTTTTAGTGTTCTACTTCCCCCTTGTGGTGAAAATGAGAATTCACTATTTCTGAACTCAAGATTGACAGTAAACAGCCAAGGCTTTATACCAATGACAAAGTTTAAATAAAAATTGGCAAATTCAGCAAATCATTTCATTGATTTCTCTATATCATTCAAATTCAGGTATTTCTGAAATGAATTTGTTGTAGAATTTTTTCATTTCCATTCAGATATACGACATTATCAAAATGCAAACATAAACAATGAATATTTTTTTCCAAACATTCATTTTTTAGAATGCCAAACAATGGGAATTAAATGCAGTGAGAATTACTGAGCAGCCATTGCTGCTATATATATATACATATATATATATATATATATATATATATATATATAGTTGCTTATAACTACACAGAAGAATTTGCAGTGGCCTTTTCACCATTTATTTTCTAACTAATTTCTAATTTGCATGAGTTCACAGAATGAATAGCACCAGGAAAAAAAAAGTTTAATCAAAATTTCATTATAAAATCTAAAACTTACAGTTCTAAGTTGACTTCTCACTGGAGTTTGACTAAGTATTAACACAGCAATAAATTTTAGTCATTCATCAGAATGTACTTTGGGATGAATTACTGGGTTATAAACATCAAGGCCAAAAACCTAAAAATATAAAAAATATAAAACTCTCAAAAGGAAACAAATAGGAGAGATGACTATTTCAACAATTAATTTGGCATTCATACTTCATCAAGTCCTCACTCCTGTTTAATGCCTGTATGATCGTCTCAGGAACATGGATTATGTATATGGGTCAAATGATGCCAGGCTTGAACCATGCAAGTTTCAAGCCTGATTAATCCAGGCAGAAAACTTGGTGAAACAATTGACAACCTTGAAGAAATTTGAGTTTCCTCTATCTCTGAGATTATTAGGCAACAACATTTATTAAATGTTTGCTATATTCAGAATGCCAAGTTAATGATATACTAATAAACTGTCTTGTCCTTCAAGGCCAAACTCAAAGACCAATTCTCTAAAGTCAGATAGAACTAATTCTTCCCTCCTCAATAATAGGATAACACTTTATTCCTAGAACTAAGAACACACTTCACACACTATAATTACTGTGTGCCCATCTGTCTTCCCCAGAGGGTTCAAACTTCTGTAAGAGAGAATCCATATCTTAACCATTTATAATCCCCAAATCTAGCTTAGTACCTTACACATAGTAGGAAGTCAAGAGATGTTTGCCAAATGAGCTAAATAAATGACAGTGAATGGTATGATATAAAGAAGTTGGGAGCTTAATCATTGCTTTTGATCAGTTTATAATTTATCTACAAAGGCTCCTGGGTGAATTTCTTTCCCTTCTTATTAAAGTCTAAGTATATATTTTCTGGTTTGGCTCATTGTAGAACTGTTAAAAAGGATAGGATCATGCTTAGGACTGCTCTGGGGTGAAGTAGAGCAATCTATCTGCTAAATGCACCTTGAATCAGTTTTCCAGCGGCTCCTTCCACAAGCGCTTCCCAGAAGGTGACGAATTTGCTGTGCAGCCAAATGAAGCCTGGCCCTTTTTCTTTTCTGACTTTATTATCCTCACTCTACAACAGCTTGGAAATGACCCAATGTAGGGTGCACCTAGGCAAAATCAGAAAGTGGTCAGCATGATGTGTGTTTTGAAGGATATGAAGAACACCTCCATGGTCCAAAAATATTTTTCCCACAAACATGGTTAAAAATAATAATAATCCCACCATGGGACTTGGGATATAGATCAAGTGGTAAAGCACTTGCCTAGCATGCCCAAGGCCCTGGGTTCAATCCCCAATATTGTAAAATTATCCCACCAGAAGGTTTGAGACCTTAACATATGAACTCTAGGGAACCACAAATTAGCACATTCCATTAAACTAATAAATCAGTCAAAACAATGGACAAATGATAAGAATAGCAAAGATAATGAAAGACTAAATAGTGATGATATAATTACCAAGGCTGGGTCATGATACTGACCTTTCAAATGATACTAAACTGAAGCTCATAGCTGCCAAGGCTGAGAGGAGACCTTGATCAGTTACAAGAGACTCACGGTACATTGTACTGGATTTGATAATAATCTTCCAGAGGCAGTGTGCTTTTGTTGTTTGATAAAAGTTGTGACTCTAATGAGGAGCCTACCAGCCAGAAAGGTAAGGAAGGAGAATAGCACCATGGTAGCACAGTGGGAACTGTATTGGGTAATGATCTTAGGAATTCCTTCAAAACACAATGGGGCCAGCCAGCTGTGCTTCAAGATTCTGGGGAGAGAAAGAATGTCTCCCAAAGAAACGAATATTTTGTAAATAGTTTATGTTTGCACAGAGTAATTTAAAAAATTGTCTACAATACTTATTTTAAACTAACTCTTCAACTAAAGAAGAAAAGTCATAAAGGATCCTTAGATTTCTGTGGGCTTTTCAGAGTCTTTAATTCATCCATGTCTCTCAATGACTATTATAGCTCAATGGGACAAAGATGACGAATAACCAGGACTGGAGGCACAAAATATAATCTGGGATTGCAAGTCCTGCAGACTACATAGTTTACTTTCGGAGGGGAACTAAGGAGACAGAAAGGTATGCCCTAGGATAAATGGTAGAGACTGAGAATATGTCATTGGCCTTTCAATCTCATTCAGAGATCAAATTTATCTCGGGAAGCAGTTTGCCTATTTTGAATCCCAGACTCTCCATTTATTCAGTGTGTGGCCTTGGGAAGGCCATTATGTTCTCTGCAGCAAGGCTTTCTCATCTGTTTAAGAGGAAGAAGGTTGTACCTATTTGAAGGGTTTATTATAAAGATTTAATGACTAAAATATGTAAAGTGCCTTCCACTTGCCAGGCATGGTAGAGACAAGTTTCTGTAATATTGTTCAACTAGAAATTATGGTTGGAGTTAGAACAGCATGGGCCACATGTGCACACTCACACACCTCAAAATACTCTCTGTGTTGTGAGTGAGATTCATTTCTTCAGGCACGTAATGAGGACCTCATCCTATTTGTAAAGAGGGACATGAATTCCTTTGTCTGTGCTTCAGAATGAGGCAGCTCTGCATGCAAAACCCCAAAGGGGAATTTTCACCTTCCTGAGCTGTTGTAATACCTTGCAATTCAGATAGAATTTACTATCTGCTTTCACTCCAGATCCAGACTTTACACATTTTTTTTCTCCAGCTGAGTATCTTTATTCAAGATTATTTCCCCCAGATGTGTTTGTGTTCAGTTTCCTCAGTTGAATCTTGTTTTGTTAATTTTTTTTTCCCTCAAATCTCTGAGCTCCCTTAAGTCTTTGTAAATTATTTCAGTCTGTGGTGTCCCTGTCACATCATTTGGTGCTACATTGTAAGCCCCACTGGTGCATCTTTTCCTGTCAGGACAATTTTAACATTTATATCCAAGGTTTCTCAGAGTCTTTTCCTTGCATCCCACATGTGTTTCACTAGAAAATGTCACTGGTTGGTTCTCTCTTTTCTCTTCTCTTTTCTCCTCTTCTCTTCTCTTCTCCTCCCTCTTTCTTTCTCTCTCCCTCCCTCCCTTCTTTCTTCCTCCCTCTCTCCCTACCTCTTTTCTTTGTCCTTTTAAGACAGAAGGGAAATTTTGTTACCTAAACTGTTATTCCAAGGTGGCTTTCTCTCCTAGTGTACTTAGTGCAGATGCATAACTGTTTGAATAAGATCATTTGTTTTATAAACTGCAGCTAAGGGCTTATCTGGTTTTGTGTGCATTCTCTTCTCTTCCTTAGTGTATAAGGAAGTCAGATTTACACTGATGCTTATATTGGCTCCCTGTTGTTCTTAGGATGTGTGACATCTGTTATTTTACAGTACTTAAGTCATGTGCACTGACAGACATCTACTGGAAATGACAATTAAGGGCATAAATAACACACATCTGCGTGAGCTCTGGCACTCACCCACATATTTACACTGCTTACCACTTTACAGATGTACCCTCTTTGGTATTATGATAACCATTTTGATTTTGAAGAGTTTAATTTTCCTTCGCCTGGTGATTTTGACAAATGTCTTATATAATTGTCTGGTTTTGCAGGGCATGTGTGTGGTTGTGTGTTTTGCACTCTTCTATAAACCATCATTCAGGATAGAGAGGCACTGCCCATTTTATTTTCTTATTGCAGCACTAGCCTTCCTATCTGAATAGTTTTTACATCAAGCATGACTCATTGACAGTCCCTGCTGATATAAAATTCATATGCCTGTGTGTTTCCTTCTGAAGGCAGCGATTTGCATTTCTGTAGAGGTTTGAAAGAATAGGAGGGGGTTATTATCTGTTATTATTTGCTGACTACCCATAGCATTCACAATGGGGTACAAAAGAGAGAAAGGGGAAAGGTCAGTTCTTTAAAATGTATGTGTAACTAGCTCAGAGTCACTGGAAGCATCTTGGTGGCACTTTAATTAGCAGCTTCCAGGGTCAGAGGACTCTAGAAAGCTTCCCAACACCTACTCAAAACCCATGGAAACTGTCACTTTGCAGGCTCATGAGATGAGAGGGCTAGCAGAGAACAGCTGTGAAACAAGATGGCTAGCTCCACCTTACCCCTGCTTTGTACAGCTTGAGACTAAGATGCACCATGGACACCACTGGCATCTGCTCGGTACCACGCAGAGGCTTTAAGTGCTTATTTCCCCTCAAGAAAACAGGAACTAAGACAAAAGAATGAACTCAGAGATGAAGGTGTGGTGTGTCAGTGGAAGGCATTGCAATGGTAGGATAATACAGACCACTGGGAGTTGGGGGGGTGAGGTCAGACTGGAACCCTAACCTCATACTTAATAAAACTAGCCATCCTTTCAAAACAAAAGCATAGCTTGCAGCACCAACAGTACTCTTGGTTAGAACATTTTGCTTTTCTTTTTCTAAAAACCTTTCAAATATTTCTAAACAGCAGAGCATGAGGTCACAGAATTATCTGTTTGTTTACTTTGGGAGATGAATGGGCAGGTTGAAGTAGGTCATGTATAAACTACGCTTTCCGAACAATACTCAGGATTTTAGCATACAAGATGAGAGCAAAGCCTTCAGTCACAGTATAAAAATAATAAAACAAGAACTGGGGGTGTGGCTCAGGTGATAGAGCCCCCGCCTAGCAAGCACAAGGCCCTTCTTTCAAACCCCAGTACTGAGGGGGGAAAAATACTAAAATAAACAAACAAAAATCTAGATATCCAAATGTCCAGAAGCTTCTGAGTAGAGTTTTTTGGGTCTTTAAGGTATAGGATCATGTCGTCTGCAAATAGGGATATTTTGACAGTTTCTTTACCTATTTGTATTCCTTTTATTCCTTCTTCTTGCCTAATTGCTCTGGCTAGGAATTCCAGTACTATGTTGAATAGGAGTGGAGATAGTGGGCATCCTTGTCTGGTTCCTGATTTTAGAGGGAATGGTTTCAGTTTTTCTCCATTAAGTATAATGCTGGCTGTAGGTTTGTCATATATAGCTTTTATAATGTTGAGGAACTTTCCTTCTATTCCTAGTTTTCTTAGAGCTTTTATCATGAAATGATGTTGGATCTTATCAAAGGCTTTTTCTGCATCTATTGAGATGATCAAGTGGTTTTTGTCTTTGCTTCTGTTAATGTGGTTTATTACGTTTATTGATTTTCGTATGTTGAACCACCCCTGCATCCCTGGGATGAAGCCTACCTGGTCGTGGTGAATAATCTTTTTGATGTGTTGCTGAATTCGATTTGCCATTATTTTGTTGAGGATTTTTGCATCAATGTTCATTAAGGAAATTGGCCTATAGTTCTCCTTTTTGGAGGTGTCTTTGCCTGGTTTTGGGATAAGTGTAATAGTGGCTTCATAAAATGTGTTTGGCAGATTTCCTTCCCTTTCTATTTCATGGAACAGTTTAAGGAGGGTTGGTATCAGTTCTTCTTTAAAGGTCTGATAGAATTCAGCAGAGAATCCATCAGGTCCTGGACTTTTCTTTTTGCGGAGACTCTTGATTGCTGCTTCAATTTCATTTTGTGTTATAGGTCTATTCAGGTGATTAATTTCCTCTTGGTTATGTTTTGGAGGATCATAGGTATCTAGAAATCTGTCCATTTCTTTTAGATTTTCAAATTTATTTGAATATAGGTTCTCAAAGTAGTCCCTGATGATTTCCTGGACTTCCATGGTGTTTGTTGTTATCTCCCCTTTTGCATTCCTGATTCTACTAATTTGGGTTTTTTCTCTCCTCATTTTAGTCAGGTTTGCCAGGGGTCTATCGATCTTGTTTATTTTTTCAAAGAACCAACTTTTTGTTTCATTAATTCTTTGTATGGTTTTTTTGGTTTCTATTTCGTTGATTTCAGCTCTTATTTTTATTATTTCTCTCCTTCTATTTGTTTTGGGATTTGCTTGTTCTTGTTTTTCTAGGAGTTTGAGATGTATCATTAGGTCATTGATTTGGGATCTTTCAATCTTTTTAATATATGCACTCATGGCTATAAACTTTCCTCTCAAGACTGCCTTAGCTGTGTCCCATAGGTTCTGGTAGGTTGTGTTTTCATTTTCATTGACTTCTAGGAACTTTTTAATTTCCTTATTTATTGCATCGATGATCCATTCTTCATTAAGTAATGAGTTATTTAGTTTCCAGCTGTTTGCATGTTTTTTGTCTTTACTTTTGTTGTTGAGTTCTACTTTTACTGCATTGTGGTCAGATAGTATGCATGGTATTATTTCTATTTTCTTATATTTGCTGAGGCTTGCTTTGTGCCCTAGGATATGATCTATCATACTCAGAAGCTTCTAGACATTATCAATAGCTATAGCAAGGTAGCAGGATATAAAATCAACATAGAAAAATCATTAGCATTTCTATACACTAACAATGAGCAAACGGAAAAAGAATGTATGAAAACAATTCCATTTACAATAGCCTCAAAAAAAATCAAATACCTAGGTGTAAACCTAACAAAAGATGTGAAAGACCTCTACAAGGAAAACTATACACTTCTGAAGAAAGAGATTGAGGAAGACTATAGAAAGTGGAGAGATCTCCCATGCTCATGGATTGGTAGAATCAACATAGTAAAAATGTCTATACTCCCAAAAGTAATCTACATGTTTAATGCAATTCCCATCAAAATTCCAATGACATTCATCAAAGAGATTGAAAAATCTACTGTTAAATTTATATGGAAACATAAGAGGCCACGAATAGCCAAGGCAATACTCAGTCAAAAGAACAATGCAGGAGGTATCACAATACCTGACTTCAAACTATATTACAAAGCAATAATAATAAAAACAGCATGGTACTGGCACAAAAACAGACATGAAGACCAGTGGAACAGAATAGAGGATCCAGATATGAAGCCACACAACTATAAGCAACTTATCTTTGACAAAGGAGCTAAAAATATACGATGGAGAAATAGCAGCCTCTTCAACAAAAACTGCTGGGAAAACTGGTTAGCAGTCTGCAAAAAACTGAAACTAGATCCATGTATATCACCCTATACCAAGATTAACTCAAAATGGATCAAGGATCTTAATATCAGACCCCAAACTCTTAAACTGATACAAGAAAGAGTAGGAAATACTCTGGAGTTAGTAGGTATAGGTAAGAACTTTCTCAATGAAACCCCAGCAGCACAGCAACTAAGAGATAGCATAGATAAATGGGACCTCATAAAACTAAAAAGCTTCTGTTCATCAAAGGAAATGGTCTCTAAACTGAAGAGAACACCCACAGAGTGGGAGAAAATATTTGCCAACTATACATCAGACAAAGGACTGATAACCAGAATATACAGGGAACTTAAAAAACTAAATTCTCCCAAAACTAATGAACCAATAAAGAAATGGGCAGGTGAACTAAACAGAACTTTCTCAAAAGAAGAAATTCAAATGGCCAGAAAACACATGAAAAAATGCTCACCATCTCTAGCAATAAAGGAAATGCAAATTAAAACCACACTAAGATTCCACCTCACCCCTGTTAGAATAGCCATCATCAGCAACACCACCAACAACAGATGTTGGCGAGGATGCGGGGAAAAAGGAACCCTCTTACACTGTTGGTGGGAATGTAGACTAGTACAACCACTCTGGAAAAAAATTTGGAGGATACTTAAAAAGCTGGACATCGATCTACCATTTGATCCAGCAATACCACTCTTGGGGATATACCCAAAAGACTGTTACTCCAGAGGCACCTGCACATCCATGTTTATTGCGGCACTATTCACAATAGCCAAGTTATGGAAACAGCCAAGATGCCCCAGCACTGACGAATGGATTAAGAAAATGTGGTATCTATACACAATGGAATTTTATGCAGCCATGAAGAAGAACGAAATGTTATCATTCGCTGGTAAATGGATGGAATTGGAGAACATCATTCTGAGTGAGGTTAGCCTGGCTCAAAAGACCAAAAATCGTATGTTCTCCCTCATATGTGGACATTAGATCAAGGGCAAACACAACAAGGGGATTGGACTATGAGCACATGATAAAAGCGAGAGCACACAAGGGAGGGGTGAGGATAGGTAAGACACCTAAAAAACTAACTAGCATTTGTTGCCCTCAATGCAGAGAAACTAAAGCAGATACCTTAAAAGCAACTGAGGCCAATAGGAAAAGGGGACCAGGAACTAGAGAAAAGGTTAGATCAAAAAGAATTAACCTAGAAGGTAACACCCACGCACAGGAAATCAATGTGAGTCAATGCCCTGTATAGCTATCCTTATCTCAACCAGCAAAACCCCTTGTTCCTTCCTATTATTGCTTATACTCTCTCTACAACAAAATTAGAGATAAGGGCAAAATAGTTTCTGCTGGGTATTGAGGGAGGGAGCGGGAGGGGGTGGAGTGGGTGGTAAGGGAGGGGGTGGGGGCAGGGGGGAGAAACAAACCAAGCCTTGTATGCACATATGAATAATAATAAAAAAAAAAAAAAAATGTCCAATGGTAGGGAAATGGTTTGGCTATAGTATACCTATATGGTACAGTTGTTAGACGATAGAATTGTGTTTTCAAATCAATTTAGTGATATGGAGAAATGTTCACTATACAATGCTAAATGAAAGAATCATGATACTAAATTGTACCTGTCATATGATTTTATTTATAAGTGCTGATGTAATAGATGTCTAATATACACACTCACACTGGTAGAAGACACATCAAATTGTCAATAACTTATCTCCTAATGAGAGGATTAGGGATTATTTTAATTTTCTTCTGTATTTTTTCAACCACTCCATGATGAATCCGTTTTGCTACTGAAACCAGAAAATTAATAAACAATTATTTTTAAATACCTAGCCTGCTGTGAAGAGACAATTCTACCCACCAAAAGAACAAACATTCACTTATGTGATAGAAATTTGAGAATATTTTGTAAAAGTCCTTCTTACTCAAATATCTCTTCCACTGATATCCTGCAAATACTCAAAATTCCCCTAACTAGAAATTCACCCCACAATACATTTTGAATAAGCAGTATAGAGTGTATAATTCTTCTTGTTGTTTTTTTAAAACAGCATGCCTCTCAATATCTATTTATTTTTATTTATATTATATCATGTGTTGGGAACAGACCTAAGCCAATTTGTTCACATTCATTAGGCTCTTTTTGATAGACAGTAATAACCCCTATAAGTTATGGTCTTTTCTCCTATAACTACCTCACTAGGGAGTACAAGGAAAGCAAGTTTTATATTTATTAGCAGGCAAACATAAACACAGTCATGATCTCTTCTCTTCGTTCAAAGAAGTGCCAGTTCTCTGTTCTTTTATGCATTGAAATTGACCTTGTATGAAAAGTGCCACCAGAAGCGTTCAGTACACTTCAGTGAAGATGAATGACAGTTTTCCCTTATAACTGCACACAGAGCACAATGGAATTCTAGATGTCATGGGCCATGCAAAGGGAATAGTACTGGACTTAACTCTTGCCTATTCATCAAGGGCAAGAGTGCCTATATAATACTTCTAGCCAATTCACATATCTTGAGAATTGATAATTTTACCAAGAAAAGTTATTTTTAATATCCATTGTAGAAAAAAAACTGGAAATCTTACAGTAGTTCTGGAATATGGCCTTCTGATTAGTCTTGTCAGGGCCTTTCACTTGCTAGACAGGCACTCTCCCACTTGAGCCACACCACCAACCTATTGATTAGTCTTTCAAAGACAACTAAACATCTCTGGAGTGTTGATCTTGACTAGAACATGTGAAAGGCTAACTAATCATGTCTAAGGTATTGATTAAAGATAAAACACACACACAGTTAAGTATTTTATAATAAACCATATATGCTATACATTTTTAGCTGAAAGAATAACTAGCAAATTATTCATAGCAGTTATCACTCAAGAGTGGAACTGGAAAAAAAGAAAATTTTCCTTCACTCTTCTGTGTTATTTTCAGACTTTATAAAGGAAAATATTATTTTGTAATAAAAGCATAATATTAATAATAAATAAAGATTTCTTCACCTTCAGAAGTATACAGCAGTATGCCAGGTGGTGAGGGAGATTTGCAAAAATACAGTATGAATGAAGCTTATGCTTTCTAGAGAGTGAATTTTACTGGAAATTTTGGAAGGGTGATAGAGGTAAGTAATATTTTGGTAACCAATTTGCAAGAGATTTTTAGGCTCTTTCTCTGTGGCCTTCTTTTCCCTTGCCCCACTCTCCTGCTTCCCAGCCTGTATCTTAGCAATACTCTTGCTTTCTTTTTACCTTTGGAAGATTTTAATGAGAATGTTCAAAGAGTTATGACCTATTTATCATTGTCTATTAATATTGTCACAAATTACTTTATCAGATTATCAGAAATCATCATCAAACATTTACCTATAAGCACTAAAGAATAACCAAGAAGAGGTAATTGGTAGCAGTTGGTGGTTGGGGGAGCTGAGGAGGAAGTACATGAAGGAGAAGAAGAATAATCTGAAACACAGAAAGGTAAAAGGAAAAGCAAGACCCTAAATTCTGGGGGGAGCCAAGTCAACAGCCCTCTGGGGACTGGTTGAGGGCTAATAGGAGGCTTGGAGAAGTCTGGGAGCATTAGAACAAATTAATTATATTTCATAATTTTAACTTTTCCCTGGAAAATATAGATATATATTCAGCAGCAGGCAGGGTCACATCACTCATAAGATTTGCTGCCGATGATCTACATCTGTCAACTTATTTGCATCAAGCAAAAAAGCTGAAACTACAATTTGTGTTCAAGATAAATGGAGATTTGGGAGACATTTGTTTTATCCTGCCTTTTGCTTACTTAGGCATCATGCAGATACAAAAGACACTGCCAGAATTTGCTTAGACAACAGTGAACATGGCGACAGGAGAGAGAAGGGAGGAAATCAGTATGAAATATTGCCATTTCCATTGCAATCCTGGAAGCATCATTTTAAATTGTGAAATGCTTGCCGCTGCATACGAAGAGCAGGAGCTTTTCCTGATTTGAAGGCATTGGCAAGAGGCTTCATTTGTCAGGGAATGAAAATGCATAATTCAAAACGAAAAGTCACCTGGCCCTGATAACTCAAAACAAATGAAGCAAAACTTCATGCTTTGGTTCAGTGCCAGGGAACCACTCCTGTCCCTCCAGACAGAGCAAGTCACCCCCCTCCCTCCTCCATTTTTTAGTTCCTATTAGAGACTCTTCAGGGCTAATGAAGAAAGAGAGAAATATGAGGGTGGACACAGGACATCATCAGCCTAGCACTACTTGATTACTTTTGTGTATTTGACACTGGTAGTCTTGGGGAAAGTAACACTCTCCCTTATTCTATTTTCCATGCCCCACCTAGCCCCCCACCCCAATCTGGCTCTGCAAAAGGACAGATTTAATTCTGCACCCCTATGTCTAAACGATTATAAAGCACTCCACCATGTCTGCTTACTGTTCTCTCCTGACATTCCTCTCTCCCCTGCTACCTCTTCTTCATTGTGATTTCTGTCTCAGCCCTCCCCCCATAAACCCAAAATTTAATCCAAGCAGCTAGTGCATGATAATGAGTTATCCATTCATCCATCCCCCATCATTTGGACAAATATTTATTTGCAGCCTATTATGCATGACATACTTGAGAAGAGAGAAAAGGCACACTTCCCTGCCCCCTTCTGCAATCCAGATGCCTAAGAGATTCAGAAAAGCTCTGCCCTAAAGTGACTGTAAGCAGTTTGCAGCTGTTATCTGTATAGATTTATAAAGAGACGGTATTACACAAAAATTACAAATCTATTGTAACAATGCTCAGTGATTCCAGGCTTAATGCTACCCCCCTTCTTCAGCAGATAAGTAAAATGAACCAGCAGAGCAAACAGAATCCGGTGCCCATGGCAACATGCCTTACTGCTTTGAACTTGTCAATCCACCACAAGGAAATCACATTAATGGGATGTTTTTCTGCTACAAATAGCTTTTGTTTTCACATTTTAATTACAGGGCTAGATTTTTCTGGATTTCTAAATTCTTCAAAAACCTAGGCAAAAAAAAAGAGGGTGGGGGGAGAGTGTAATATTGTTTCAAAAATGTCCTTGAAATTCCAAGCAACCTTTTAGTTGAGGAAAGGAAAGACAATGTATTGTTCCCATTTTCCCTACCACAGGACAGTGATAAGCCAAAGGCTTGGGCAGATACTCTTAGCATTTTGCTTCTTTTTCCCCTTTTTTTTTTTAAGACAAGGTTTTGTTAGCTAGCAGAAACTGACCTCACACTTGCCATATTCCTGCCTCAACTTCCCCAGAGCTGGGACTGAAAGGAATAGGAGGTCTCAGCGGGCCCAACCCCCTTGTTGGAGAAACCAGTACCAAACACCCCATGTAGATAAGATAAGCAATGCGGCAGGGCTCGATTAGGGCATATAGAATGTGGGGAATGTGAGCGGGGGGTACATGCAAGATGTGAAGTACGTGCAAGATGTGAGGTACACGCAAGATGTGCTCTGCCTGCTTGCCCAATGTTGATAACGAAAATATGCACGCCACCGCGGTCTATATAAGATTTCCCCTAAAGAGGCTCAGGGTCGTGTTTTTCCTAACCGGTCCTGTGTGTCCATGTGGGAGCTCGACCCTGGCTAGCCAGCCCAATAAACTCTGCTTTGTAGATTGCATTCACGCCTGGCTCTCTGTCTCTTGGGGGAATAGGATTCCGGGTCCTAACAGGACTATAGTGCTTCTTAATTTTTTTAAAGATAGTTTTCTCATTTGTAAAAACAGAAATAACAATATCTGTCTTACAAGAGTGTTAGAACATTTAATGTTTGCAAAATGCTAAGGATAACTGCTAAGGATTATCAGTTAGTATTGCTGGTTAATGAGGAAAGGGGGAGCCTGACTTTCACCTTAGGCCCTGCTCATGCTACTTCATTCAGTCGTTATCATCCAGAAAAATGTTCATTTTAGCAATCTTCAATTGCTTAAGTGTGGACTGTGTCTGGAGAGGTTTATGAACACATTTTATGAACAAATGAGTAAGTTCATAAAAATGGCTAAATTAGAATGAATTTGTACCACTGAAAAAGCTGAGGTAATAAAAAAATGGTCCCTATGTATCACTGGTATTCAGCAAGAATCTCCAAGAAAGAAAAGTCTGGACAATGAATGGGAGGATAAGAAACCATGAGCATTTCTTTCAATTGCAAATATTAGTGCTCTTCCTTCTGACCTCAAGCTAGCTAAATGATGAAGAGCTGGCTGGGGAACCACTCTGAGAGAAAAGAAGAGTAGATAAAGTTGGAATTATAAGAGTATCTCTGTGATTCTTTCTAGATATTATAATGCTGTTTTTTTTTTTTTTTTAGAAGAATGGAAAGGACATAGCATACAAAATTTAAAAAGCCATTTCCAGACCCTGGATTTACTTACTTTGCCCACCAGTAAGTATGGAAGGTTACAAAGGTAGAGTATGACCCAAGGCTCTTAAGATCCAAGGCTCTTGGGTCTTAAGAAGGAAGAGCCACTGCTCAGACCTGGTTGCTTTGTCTTCTCACTTTTTTTTTTTAATCATTTTTACATTTACTCACATGTGTATACGTTGTTTGGGCCACCTCTCCCCATCTTCTGTTTCCAGGCAGAGGGTTGAAGAGAAAACATAAGAGGTAATAGGAATGACATAGCATTTTTGCTAGTTTGAGATAAAGATAGCTACACAGAGAAATTCCTAGCATTGCTCCCATGCACTTGTGTATTACAACCCACATTGTTTCATCTTTACCAGACCTCTTCACTATTTCCTAGTCCCCTTCCCATAGTGGCCTCTGCCAGTTTAAAGTTACTTTATTCGCTCCTCTGCAGTGATAATATCAACCACATTCAAGTTTTAGGTTTCCTTCCCTTTCCCTATTCCTCCCATGCACATTCTCCTGTGCATGTGTGACCCATGTCCAATAATATTACTGCATTTGTTTTAGGTCTATAATCCGCATATGAGGGAGGACATGCAATTTTTGGCCTTCTGAGCCTGGCTAACTTCACTTAAGATGTTGTTCTCCAGTTCCATCCATTTACTTGCAAATTGATCCAGCCTCAGTCACTTCCTAACAGTCACTGCCACCTGACTAGGTCCTCCCACTAGAACCAATTTGTTGGACAAAGCAGACCCCATAACGTGTAGGGTGCAAGCAGAGGAGAGCCATCCTTACCTCCTGCAGCTATCCATGCTGGCTCTCACAGCTTTCTCTTCCCTGTCCTTGAAGGAAATTTTGGGCAGGTGACATCTATTTTCAAGTCAGTCTCAGGTCATAAAAAGCCCTTGGAGCTTTTTAGGTAATCAAATATCTGACCAAATTTAACACTAAATTTTAGTTTTTACAGTTGTGTACCCCTTCGTCCCTCAGGCCAGAAAACTGCAGTAGGAAAGGAAAGAACATGGCCCACAACTTGCTCTTCTTTGTTCTGCTTGCAAAGACACCCTGGGGTGCTTGGGACAGGGGACAGAGTGAGAGGAAAAAGAGGAATAGGAAGGACACAAAAGTCTGTAAGCCCTTACCATCTGGGTACAGTCATCCTCTTGCTTTGGGCCCACTGGGCTGAGAAAATGGCTAATGGTGGCTCTCGTGAAGGACTCTGGAAGACATGCAGAGAGCATTCCCCAAGATAAACACACACTCAAAGGATCTCCTCTCTGCACCCCCTGAATGCTTGGGCACTCTCCTGCAGGTGCTGTTCCACTATCTATCCAACCCCTAGAATCTGTCTGCTCTTATGATGGGGTCACTTTGACCTTAGCAGTAATCCTCTAGTATGAAGACCCTCTGAAAACAACCCCATCTAGTTGCCTTTCACAGTGTCCATATCCACCTAAATAGTTATGTACCCCTGGTCCAATACCCTGGAAGAGGGGGGACATTGCCAGCACAGGCTTGTCCCTTTTCCCACAGACCCCTACAGTAGGCCTAGCCATAACCTCTCATTGAAAAATTCCAAAATGTGTCATATTTCAGTTCCAGCAATTCTCACAATCTTGAAGGCACACCTTGGGAGTCAGAACTGGGGTAAGAAATAGGCAAACTGAGAAGAGGTATCCTGAGCTCTGCAATACAGAAGTAGTTATTGGAACCATGGCTGCAATAGAACCAGACTTCACAATGTCCTTACACACTTAGCCCTTTGCTTTAGAAGGTGGTAGTACTTGACACCTAAGTCTCTGAGATCTCTGCCTTCTTCTGAGACAAATGAAAGAGTTGTAATTAGTATCCTGTTGCAAAGTATTTTTTTTTCTCATTTTGGGGGTTGTGGCCACACAGCAGGAGAAACTACAGAAGGTTGTTGGAGAGTATGAACAAATTTGCATATGTGGCTTAAAAGTAGGAAACATGGCATCAAACCCTAACCCTTTGTCTCAAGATTCAGCCATTGAGATCTGTGGTCATCGCATTGCCACTGACCAAAATCCAGTGTCAGGGAAGGTCAAAAGGCCCCCTGACTTAAAAACAAACAAACAAAAACACCCAGACAGAGAGGGAAATGATCGTGATCCAGCATCTAGTCAGGTATTTAATGGAGAGTAGCACCAAGTAGAGCAATGGGAAGAAGAAGAAAGGATGGAAACCACTCTCCTCAGAAAAAATAATTAAATACAGGATTCAGTGGAAAATCAAGTAAATGGATACCCAGATCCTGACCCCAACAAAACAATGATAAATGTCACTAAAGAGACCAGTGACACCCACAAAAAAAAAAAACCCTCAAAGAAGAAATCTTGGAAGAACTCACAGAAATTCATGGAGAAGACACTAGACATGGTTAACCAGAATGTACAAGATGCACTCAAGAAATTTCAAGACACCAAAAATAAAGAACATGAGAAAACACAGAAACAAATAAATGAACTCAGAGAGGACTTTAACAAACATCAAAGTGAAACAAAGGACAATATAAAAAGAGTGATATATGAATTAAAGATGACAACATAAAATATAAAAGAGGAGGTGAACAAATATATGGAAAACCTCAGAAAAAAGAATCAAACAGAAATCCTGGAAATAAAAAGTCTCTTTAGTGAAACAAAAAACACAGTGGAAAGCCACTCCAGCAGACTAGAACAAGTAGAAGACATAATTTCAGAGCTCAAAGATAAAATATAACTTAAAGAAAAAAACAGAAGAAATCTTAGTCAAACAACTCAAGAGCTGTGAAAGAAATATGCAAGAACTCAGAAACTCCATCAAAAGACA
Organism: Castor canadensis; assembly: GCF_047511655.1. Taxonomy (NCBI): domain Eukaryota; kingdom Metazoa; phylum Chordata; class Mammalia; order Rodentia; family Castoridae; genus Castor; species Castor canadensis. The sequence goes on along the minus strand of NC_133387.1, from coordinate 69,609,454 downwards.
AAACCTGAGAATCATGGGCATTGAAGAAGGAAAAGTGGTACAAGCCAAAGGGATGCATAATATATTCAATAAAATAAGAACAGAAAATTTCCCATATCTTGAGAAAGTTTTGCCCATTCATGTACAGGAAGCCTCCAGAACACAAAACAGACTGGACAAAAAATAGAACCTTCCCATGGCATATTATCATTAAAACAAGAACAGAGAAAAATACTGAAGAAAAATACTAAGAGAAAACCCAAATAACATATAAAGGTAAGCCCAACAAAATAACAGCAGATTTCTCAATAGAAACCTTAAAAGCAAGAAGGGCATGGAGTAAGGTATTTCAGGTACTGAATGAAAATAACTTCAACCCTAGGATACTCTACCCAGCAAAACTACCATTCAAAATTGATGCAGCAATAAAAATCTTCTATGATAAGCAGAAACTAAAACAATATATGACCATCAAGCCACCACTACAAAAGATTCTTCAAGGAATTCTGCACAGAGAAGTCGAAAGCAAACAAAACCACAAGAGGACAGAAAGCATCAGAGCACAGGAGAAGAAAAGACAAGTAATCAGAGAGTAGCATTGGTTCACCACATACCTATCAATATTAACACTGAATGTCAATGGACTCAATTCCCCCATCAAAAGACATCATTTGGAATACTGGATTAAAAAGGAAGATTCAACAATCTGTTGTTTACAAGAGACCCATCTTACTGACAGAAATAAACACTAGGTTAGGGTGAAAGATGAAGATTTACCAAGCCAATGGCCCCTGAAAACAGGCAGGAGTAGCAATACTTATATCAGACAAAGTAGACTTACATTGGTCAAACAAGACAAAGATGGACACTTCATAGTAATAAAAGGGACAATACATCAAAAGGAAATAACAATTATCAATCTATATGTGCCCATTGTCAGTGCACCCAATTTCATCAAATATACACTAAAGGACTTAAAAGCACATATAGACTCCAACACAGTGGTAGTGGGAGATTTTAATACCACTCTATCATCCATAGATAGGTCATCCAAACAAAAAATCAACAAAGAAATTCTAGAAGTAGATGACACCATAAATAAAATGGACCTAACTAATTTCTACAGAATATTTCATCCAACAACAGCACAATATACATTCTTCTCAGCAGCCCATGGAACTTTCTCCAAAATAGATCATATCTTAGAGCACAAAGCAAGCCTCAGCAAATATAAGAAAATAAAAATAACCCCCTGAATTCTATCTGATCATAATGCATTAAAACTAAAACTCAACAACAAAAATAACAGCAGAAAATATGCAAGTAATTGGAGGCTGAATAACACAATTGCTCAACCATCAGTGGGTCATAGAAGAAATAAGAGAACAGATCAAAAGTTTCCTGAAACTTAATGAAAATGAAAACACCACCTACCAGAACACAAAGGCAGACCTAAGCAGCACAGACAGAGCAAAGGCAGTCCTAAGAGGAAAGTTTATAGCCATGAGTGCATACATTAAAAGAACAGAAAGATCTCAAATAAACAACCTAATGCTACATCTCAAATTCCTAAAAAAAAAAAAAAAGAACAAGCAAACCTAAAACAAACAGAAGAGAAATAAGAACAAGGGCTGAAATTAATGAAAGACAGACCAAAAAAGCATACAAATCAACAAAACAAAAAGATGGTTCTTTGAAAAAATAAATAAGATTGACAAACTCCTGGAAAATCTGACTAAAATGAGGAGGGAAAAGACCCAAATTAGTAAAATCAGAAAAAAAAAAAGGGAGATAAAAACAAACACCAAAGAAATCCAGGGAATCATCAGAGACTACTTTGACAACCTATATTCCAATAAATTGGAAAGCCTTGAAGAAATGGACAAATTTCTAGATACTTATGACCATCCAAAACTGAACCAAGAGGATATTAACCACCCAAACAGATCTATAACTCATAATGAATTTGAAGCAGCAATAGAGACTCCCAAAAAAGAAAAGTCCAGGACCTGACAAATTCTCTGCTAATTCTACCAGACCTTTATATAAGAACTAATACCAACTCTCCTTAAACTTTCCCATGAAATAAAAAGGGAAGGAACACTGCTTAACTCATTCTATGAAGCCAGTATTACACTCCTCCCAAAACCAGACAAGGACACATCCAAAAAGGAGAACTATAAGCCAATCTCCTTCATGATCATCAAGGCAAAAATCCTCAATAAAATAATAGCAAACCAAATTCAACAACCTATCAGGAAGATCATTCACCATGACCAAGTTGGCTTCATCCCAGGGATGCAGGGGTGTTTCAACATACACAAATTAATAAATGTAATACAGTACATTAATAGAAGCAAACACAAAAACCATTGATGATCTCAATAGATGCAGAAAAAGCCTTTGATAAGATTCAACGGATTTCATGGTAAAATCTCTAAGAAAATTTGGAACAGAAGGAATGTACCTCAACATTGCAAAGGCTATATATGACAAATCTATAGACAACATCACACTTAATGGGGAAAAACTAAGACCATTTCCCATAAAAGTCAGGAATGAGACAAGGATGCCTACTCTCCCTACTCTCCCCACTCCTATTCAACATAGTCCTGGAATTCCTAGCCAGAGCAATAAGGCAAGAAAAAGGAATACAAATATGTAAAGAAATAGTCAAAGTATCCCTATTTGCATACAACATGATCCTATACCTCAAGACCCAAAAAACTCTACCCCAAAACTCCTAAACACCATAAACAGCTTTAGCAATGTAGCAGGATAAAAAATCAATTTATAAAAATCAGTAGCCTTTCTATACACCAACAATGAACAAATTCAGAAAGAATATAGAAAAACAATTCCATTTACAATAGCCTCAAAAAAATCAAATATCGAAGAATAAACTTAACAAAGGATGTAAATGACTTCTCAAGAACTCCAAGGAAGACTACAGAATGTGGAAAGATCTCTAATGCTTATGGATTGGCAGAATCAACACAGCAAAAATGGCTATACTACCAAAAGCAATCTACATGTTCAATGCAATTCCCATCAAAATCCCAATGACATTCATCCCAGAGATTGAAAAAAATCTACCCTAAAGTTCATTTGGAAACACAAAAGACTGTGAATAACCAAGGCAATACTCAGCAAAAAGAGCAATGCTATAGGTAACACAATACCTGATTTCAAACTATACTACAGAGTCATAACAATAAAACCACCATGGTGCTGGCACAAAAACAGATATGAAGACCAGTGGAAGAGAATAGAGGACCCAGATATGAATCCACACAGCAAGGCCCACCTTATTTTTGACAAAGGTGCCAAAAGCATACAATGGAGAAAAGACAGCCTCTTCAGCAAATGTTGCTGGGAAAAGTGTTTATCTGCCTGCAGAAAAGTGAAACTAGATTCATGCCAAACTCAAAGTTGATTAAGGACCTTAATGTCAGACCCAAAACCTTGCAGTTAGTACACAAAAGAGCAGGAAATACTCTGGAAGCAATAGGTATACGCAAGGACTTCTTCAGAAGAACTCCAACAGCCCAGCAACTAAGAGAAAGTATAAACAAATGGTACTACATGAAATTAAAAAGCTCTACACAACAAAAGAAATGATCTCTAAATTGAAGAGACCACCCACAGAGTGGGAGAAAATATTTGCCAACTATACATCAGACAAAGGACTGATAACCAGAATATACAGGGAACTCAAAAAATTAAACTCCCCCAAAATCAATGAACCAATAAAGAAGTGGGCAACTGAACTAAACAGAACTTTTTCAAAGGAAGAAGTTCAGGATTCCAAGATGGCTGCTACAGGGAGGAAGCAGAAAGCATGCCTCCTAAAATAAAATCTTGGAGAGATGCTGGAGACACACCTTACAGGAAAAACCACCGAGAAGAGGCAAAACTTTGACTCCTTCACACCTCCAGCCTGCTCATAGCATCTCCACTCTACGTTAAATGGAGAAACCAGTAGGGCTCCAGTGCCACCACCAGACACCAGCACCCAGATGGCTTGGGAAGATGCAGACCACAAGGTGAGCTAAGCAGTACACAGTACTCCCACAGACAACCCTGGGCCAGATCAGCATAGCCTCCTGGACAGACCGACCCCCACCCAGGGAAAAAAGAGAAAAAAAAAACTAAACAATAAGCAATAACAACAAAAAAGACACATAGAAAAGAGGGCAGGACGCCCTGAGCACTGAAGATGGGGGGGAGGGGAAATCCCTCACAAGCTGGCTGGAGAAGGCAGGAGCGGCAGCACATGCCCAGCAACCAGGAGCAGGAAATCTTGTAAAAGTGGCGGTGGGAGGAAAACTCCACAGGAGAGGGGGGAATGACCACTTCCCACATGAACTGTAAATAAACACACCGGCCTGAGAAAGCAGATGCAGTGTCACCTCCCCCAGTGTGCTTGGAAAGGGGAAAGCTCATACCAGTGGCGGTCACACCCAGGACAAACAAAGCCTGTGGGGCTAGGTGAGTGTTAAGCTCACTCCTGAGATCTGCATAAATAAAGCCTCCAGCAACAGCAGGCTGACAGCAGTGGACAGGCGAGCCACAGCCTCAGATAGCCATTGACAGAACTGTCTCCAGACTGTTTTTTTCTCCCTTCCTTTGATGAGACAACAGCCAAACCACACCTGCATGCTGAAAAACTTACTGAAACTGTATTGCATTTGAACTTGGTACACTTTGTGGGGTTTTTTTTGTTTTGTGTTGTTTTGTTTTGTTAGTTTTTTTCCCCTTTCATGAGACAAAGACAGAACTACATCTGAGACACCATCTCCAGGATTGGAGGCTGAGGGATGAACACCAAAATTATTAAGACTGAAACTTTATTGCATTTGAACTTGGAGATTTTTTTATTTATTTATTTATTTATTTATTTATTTATTCTTTTATTTATTTTTTTATTTTTTATTTTCAATCATCTCTCTGTCTC